>NC_138771.1:353986653-355218567 GCF_965119305.1 Pelophylax lessonae | reverse complement strand
CTGCTGAGCCTGGTGGAGTGAGCAACTGCCTCTAACCAAGGAGCTCCCGGGGGCAGGCAGTGAGCTGACAAATTGTGGATCATTTGACTCTCCCTTGTTGGTTGCCTGTACAGTACTGACTTCATAGTGGAGCACTTCCATCCACTCCTGGCGTTTATAAAAACAGAAAAAACACTGCGCTTTAGGAGAAGCAGCTAACACTTGAAACAATAGTACAAGTTCCAAATAAAATAATAAAAACAGAATAGTGTGGCCCTAAATTATGAATGACAAACACCTATACTGAATCAAAATATGATGTTAACATATACAGTCCAAAAAATGAACACTGAAGTCTACAAAGGAAGGTATTGGCTGAAACAGATTCCCAGGAAAGGAAAAGCTCCAAACAAATGAAGAAAGGTGAAGATCACGTGTGCCCAGGAGTAGAAATGAATCCACCAGACAATATAGTGAGAGATGGCTCCTTACCAAATAGCTCTTGCCACAAGATTATAGGTGGCTGAACGCTCATATGAAATAGAGATCCTCCAATGTAGTGGAATGGCCAGGCAGGAGCATAGGTCACTCTCTCCGGGGACAACCAATCACAGGGATATCCAGTGTATAACCATGGAAATAAAAAGGGGAAACACTCCCATAGCGCATTACCAATGTATAACTTTAATAAATAAAAGGGATGCACTCACAGGTAAAAACTTCGTATGTCAGCGGAACAAACAATGACATGTAGCCGCAGCGTTCCTGCAGAACATTCCTCCTCGGATCGTGGGTCACCCAGTAGTATTTAATGTCATCAGTCTGTTCAGTTTTCCAATAAATGATTGCTGCTTTGAACTTTTCTCTACCTACTTACCTGCGTTCCCTCTGCTGATTTTTTTGAGCTCTAAACTTCCTACTAGATCTACACACACACACACATTTCTTTGCAGTGTGATTTGCGCCAATTTTTTTTGTATTGACGCAAATTGCACTGCAAAGTATCGGCACTAGGTATCAGCGAGTACTTGACTGAAAGTATTGGTACTCATACTCACCAGTAAAAACAGTATCTGTGCAACCCTATTTTATTACTGTATAAATATGGCTAACGAAGAACAGTAATGGGCCACCTCAAAGAAGATGAAAAAAAAAAAAAAAAAAAGCAGGGTAAAACCTGGTCAAATGTTAGACTATAACTTATTGTATTGTCTTTGTACTTAGTACTATAAATAGAGATTACCTTGAATATCCCTGTCAGCAAAACGCGAGATTGTAAAACTGATTAAGTAAAATACACATTGAAAGGCACATTCTCATTTCCGTTGTTGTTTCATGTTTAAATGTGATTCATTATGAGAGGGCTGTCCACAAAAAGATAAGATAACATGCCACCGTTAAAAAATTCAGGTAACTAGAGTTTCAAAGTATCTATACACTATATAAGGCATTAATTGGACCTTTTCTACATGCCCATGTATGCCTGGATTTTTATCCATGCCAATATCATTCATGTTCTAAAGAAACATGATTTTTTTTTTCATTTTTTAGGGTTACAAACGCTTTAAAGAGGCTACCCCCCAAAAATAAAAAGTCAGCAGCTACAAATACTGTAGCTGCTGACTTTTAATATATGGACACTTACCTGTCCAGGGATCCAGCTCTGTCTTCATCTGAGCCGATTCTTCAAAGAGCTTCGGGTCCAGATGCTGGCATCTTAAGGGAAAACAGGTATGAAGCCTTTAGGCTTCACAGATGGCTTCCCACTGAACATGCCCAAGCCGTGATATACTTCCTGAATGATCCTGCGATGTTTTGGGATCTGTGATGTGTCCCAGAAGGCAATGGGCGAAGAAGGGGGAAAGGTTTACTTCCACCTAGGTCGCCTATGCAACCCAGTCAGAAGTTGAAGCGGGCACCTGTTAAAACCAGGTACAGCCCCCCCTTCCCCCCTAAAAAGTGCCAATTGTTAAAGAGGAGAGGAGGCAAACAAGTGGAACTTCCCCTTTTGGGTTAAGTTCCGCTTTAAGGGTCTACTTTAGGGTTAAGATGCTTTATATCATATTATAATAATGCACCTATGCTCAGCACATTTCCTTTTGTAATAAATTCATTTGTTTCCTTTTTTAAACTTTTTCACTTTATTTTTACCTGCTAGTTCTGCCAGTAGCACACTTCCTGTCCTAGGGTGACAACACTCACTCACTGCATTGTATCTCTAAATAGCAGTGGTGTCACCCTAGACTGCTCTTCAAATGTAGACTACAGGACTCTACTTCTCCATTTCTCAATAACATAGGGAGATGTTTTGTATTCAGTAGCTCACAAAAGATAACTCGAACGGCTGATAACATTGACTGAGATTTCAGTTCAGTGCAAAGTAAGTTACAAGGACACAAGGTTTCCAGCAGGATCTACAGCTTATGTTCTGAACTTGCTGAAACAAATGTTTGTTGTTTGGGTTTAGATACCCTCTGACTTATGAACAGTGCTTACTGTAGGATTAAAAGTGTGTGACTCTGGATAGTACTTCCTGAAAATGAAAAAATGCTTGCAAGAGATGTATTAAAATTCTTATGTGCTATACTAAACTCATCATACAGTGTATGGATCTTCATAAGGTAATTAAATGTAAATAAAAATGGGGATTTGGTCCCACCATATGGCCATCTAGTGCTCAAGAGCTTGAGCACTAGATGGCCATATGGTGGGACCAAATCCCCATTTTTATTTATGGATGGTCTTCAAATTTGGTAGTAATTTCTTTTGCATGTGTTCGCTACTCTTTTTTAATATACATGTCTTTTGGTTCATAGCTGCACCAGCTTTAGAAATACATGGGTATGCTCCCCCAAATTTTTTGCTTGTTTATTATGTATTCGGTCTGACCAGACTACCGAGGTAGAGCAACCCATCCCACCCCCCCAAACACACCTGTACTCTATCAGTGTCCACTATCAAGTGGATATAGGAGGAGTCCCCTGTAGTGCATTTGCACATCTTTCCCAGCAAGGAGTATTATCTCCAAGGGTTAGAAAGGCTGGATTCATCTCTTTTTCATGGATAGTGTAGGACCCACTGATAATGGGGTACTTTGACGTAGTGGTGGGCTTGAGCACTATATGGCCATATGGTGGGACCAAATCCCCATTTTTATTTATGGATTGTCTTCAAATTTGGTAGTATTTTCTTTTGCATGTGTGCGCTACTCTTTTTTAATATACATGTCTTTTGGTTCATAGCTGCACCAGCTTTAGAAATACATGGGTATGCTCCCCCAAATTTTTTGCTTGTTAATTAAATGTAAATACTAAGCTCATCTTTTGGCTTTTTTTAACCTTCAAAATAAAAGGTTCTATTAAGGCTTAGCTGCACTCATGGGCTGAACGAGATCAGTGGATTCCTCCATCCTCTCTATCCTATTCAGACAGTCACTTCACCTGTGGCTTTCTGAATACATGAACAGTGACTGCACCTGAAAAAGGTGAAAGCAGGGTGTCACAATCAGGGGTCAAGCTTGACCCCTGATCTTGAAGCTAGAGCTCCCTCAGTCAGGAGGTTGATAAACATTACCTTCCATTTCTCAAAAGGAAATACAGCAGGTGGTTGCATTTGAAAATAAATGCGAAATTAGTTAAGGAAACCTCTGTAATGGCAGCAGTCTCCATTGAACCTGAGTGGTAGAGGCATACATGCGTTAGCATCATCTTGGGAACTTAAGCCTGGCAACTGTCTCTGCAGAGCATAGATTTCCTCCTGTTGTCCTTTTACCACAGTTTCCAATTTGGAAATTTTTTTCTTGGTAGGTAATGCTGAACTCTTGAAGTTCTGCAATTTGCTGCCCAAAAGAAAACACAGCATTTGGTATAGCGGCCTCCATGTTTGGGCCAGATTATTCTGTCACAATCAGGGGTCGGGCTCGAAGGCCAGTTGCTGCAGCAGTAGCGGAACTACCCCCAGCCAGTAGGATAGGTGCATAGGCAGGCACCCTGGAGAATGGCGCAGGCTCCCCTGAGGGGTGGAGTCTAAATACTATGAAATACAAAAAAACTATCAGCGCAAACCCAATATATGTGATAAAATAACTCAACCTCAATTCACTGTGCATAAATCAGGTGTGTGAAAGTATATAAGTGGTATCCGGCAGCATACACCAATCGTGTTTCACAAATCACAATAAACTATAAATCCTACCAAAATGTGATGCGCCAGAAATATAATAAAAAAGTGATGACTTTAAATACAATAAATCATATCCAGTTCATAAGGCACATAGCAATGTGTGTGCTTCCAATAAAGTGATATGAAGAGTGTCCCCGTATCCAATTGAAGAAAATCCAGTGATGAAAACAAGTTGTAAACACCAATTAGTGAATCCCTCCACCAGGTGAATTAGCCTCTCACCTTCCTAAAGGACCCAAACGGGCCAGCAATCACATGTATCATGGATCAGACTTCCAGGAAAGAGCCACACTGTATTGCACCTCGAGGGATCCCGGGACATATAAAAAAACAGATGAAGAAATCTAGTGCTCTCTGCTTACTAATAAGGGTGTGCTTTATTAGAGAAAGGCAGATCAACTCACATTTGTTGGGCACTCAGCCGTGCCTGCTGTATAAGCGATGTCAGCGATCTGTTACCAGAGAGAGACTCTGCGTCGGCCACGCACGCTCCGTCCCCCTACTTAGGCCGACGCAGAGTCTCTCTCTGGTAACAGATCGCTGACATCGCTTATACAGCAGGCACGGCTGAGTGCCCAACAAATGTGAGTTGATCTGCCTTTCTCTAATAAAGCACACTCTTATTAGTAAGCAGAGAGCACTAGATTTCTTCATCTGTTTTTTATATGTCCCGGGATCCCTCGAGGTGCAATACAGTGTGGCTCTTTCCTGGAAGTCTGATCCATGATACATGTGATTGCTGGCCCGTTTGGGTCCTTTAGGAAGGTGAGAGGCTAATTCACCTGGTGGAGGGATTCACTAATTGGTGTTTACAACTTGTTTTCATCACTGGATTTTCTTCAATTGGATACGGGGACACTCTTCATATCACTTTATTGGAAGCACACACATTGCTATGTGCCTTATGAACTGGATATGATTTATTGTATTTAAAGTCATCACTTTTTTATTATATTTCTGGCGCATCACATTTTGGTAGAGTCTAAATACTAACTGGTGTTTACCAGAGCTCCTGATGGTGGACAGGGAATTTGCTGTGTGTTAGTATCAGGTCGCGGTCCTCAGGATTGCCCCACCAAAAGGTGAGCAAGCCCGGGTCCAGTAGTGGATAAGCAGGTAGGGATCAAACAGAAGCATAGTCAGTAAACAAGCCAAAGGTCGATAGCGAGTAGTTGCAGGTTGGGATCAGGCAAAAGCATAGTCGAGGTACAAGCCAAGGGTCGATAACGAGTGGTAGCAAAATATTAACAGCAGCAGGGAAGACATGAGCGAGATACTGGCTGGAGAGAGAACAATACTCTGGCAAACAGGAAGTGCAGAGACAATGCTTAAATCAGGAAGTTCTTGGGAGGAGAAAATAGTTCAGGGTTCAAGACAGAAACATTTAAAGAATTGTTCAGGGAACTATCCAGCAGTCCAGGTAGCTCAACAAGAAGAGACATTGCCTGACACAGCAGAGGTTCCTGGTTAAAATGCAGGCCCTGACACCGACATCTTGTGGTGTCTTTGATTAAGCAGGATTTATAATTTTAAACAATTAAATGGGGAGACCGGTCACTTTAAAATGTAAAGGGAATTGTTAGTCACAAGTTACAGTGGTTTTGGAGGCACCATCCTGTCTTTTTATTCTTTGAGGCATGGGAAGAAATAGATTGCAGTCTCCTCATTTAAAAAAAACAACTGTTTCTTAAATGTATGTAATTACATTTTTTTATATATTGTCCTTTTATCTTTCAAAATAAAATGCAGAGGAAAAAAAAAAGAATAAAACTGAATTTTGCGCTTAGAATCAGTTTTATATACTGTAGCTGTGCAGCTTGAAAGCACTGCATATTTTATAACATCCAAGGCTTTTGTACATGGTAGTGTGCGCTCTGGGCATTTAGCTAGTCAGTATAATATTTCTGGAAGCTGTATCTAAACATAGAATGCTATGAGTATAAAGGAAACAGTTTGGAAAATGAATTTACTACTATACTGCTATAGTAATTTAAGAAAAGATTTTGTTCTCTTATTGGCTACTAAAAGCTAGCCTGCTATGTTTCTTTCTGTGTTTGTACATATTTTATTTTTACCATTTGTGGATTATGGACAGCTCTGAAAGTTTCACAATAGGACATTATAGGGTAGCAAAAGCACAAAAATAGAACTGTCATCTTAGTCAGTGTAAAATCAATGAAGGATTTTGGGTTCACGGACAGCTCTTTCAAATGTGAGATTGGCTTTGGCTTATGCTGTACAGTATACTGTATGTATATACATTTAAAGGACTCCATATGGTGCTATTATATATATAAAAATACATTAGTTTGCATTAATTCATATTGGAGCAAAATGTTCTCTGCCACTGTTAAATTTAGAATACTTCAGAACACAATATTATAAACACAAATGAATGCATTCATACAATTTTAAAGCGGAACTGAAGTCTGTAAAAAAAAAAAAAAGACTTGCACTGTCTCTTCTGCAATAAAATGCCCCTCCCTGCCTGCTTGCTGTCTCCCTTGGCACTGTAAAGCGATCTGGGCATAAAGAGCCTAGCTTACATTGCTGGGATGGCCTCCTGTGCATGCGCAGGAGTGACACCATACCCCACCAGCCACTGAAGAGGCCCAGGGAATGGCGCTCAGAAGAAGATGCCAGTACTGGAGCAAGAACGTTGGACAGGTATATATGGAGATTTTAGTTCTGCTTTAAGATACTGAAAGTGATACTAAACTTTGGTTTAAAGAAAACATATTCAAGTATGTATTCTTAACTTTAAAAAGTCCCTTCTATTGCTTTCAGCATCCTCCAGATTCCTTTGTTTTTGCTTCTGTGATCCAACAGCCTGTTAGAAGGTGGCTAAATTTAGTTTCCATGGTCTCACGGTATATAGAAACACAGCCAGTGTCTCTTGCTCACTCCTGAGATGAACTAGGGACTATAGGGTTTGTAGTGTGCACATAACCACAACTAATGGGCACTGTGCATTCCAAACAAAGGAAAGTCAGGGTAAATATGAGAAGCTCACTGAGGACGTTACAAAAAGGCAGAATAAAACATTAAGAAATTATTTAATTAAAAATGGATTATAGGCTTATTTGTGTATGGCTAATTTTTGTGGAAAAGATTGGTGTCACTTAAACACACTGATCCACATCTGGTTATCACAACATTTGTATAGAATGGTTCCAGAGCCCACCATAGGCTTTTATATTCTAACGGTGACCATAGTAGAAAAATCATTTGAAATTTGTTATTGTCGAACTTTTGTTTGTTTTTTGTTCAATAATGGGTGTTAATTGAAAATTGTTGAAGACTTTAGAGAACCAAAAAATCAAAGGAAAGGGTTTGAAAATTTTTGCAGAAGGAGCGAAAATCTAAAGGTTAATGTAATTCTTGCCCGGCAAAAATCGTTGTGCATGTAATTCACTTGACAGTGAGAACCAACCTGGATGTCCAAGGTTTGTGTGCACGAACGTTCATTCATAAACAATGACAATCCACAAACATCAGCACTACAAAAGGACCCAAGTCATATATATGACCAACACAGCACTTATAGAACTAAATGCAAAATAGGATACAGCCAGCTACTCAGTAACATCCAGTTGTGGTTATATTTATTTAGCAAGAAGGTGAGTACAGCATGAGTACACTTACATGTTTCGGCCGTGAGGCCTTAATCACAGCATGTTAGTTCTCCTGCTATGATTAAAGCCATGACATAAGCCTGCTATGATTAAAGCCTTATATCATTAATAGGTTCATTTAAAAAATCGAATGTGAAATCAACACATAGCATGGCATTCATACAATTTATCAATAGAAATTTGGTAGCTTATTATCGTTTTTAAATTGCTTGATCAAACAACTTTTCTACTTTTGTATGGCCAGCATAGGTGGCTGTACAAAATTACTTTTGGCATCTGGTTGTCTGTTGTTGGAAAATCCCCCACTGTTCCCTGCTCCAGTTGTTATAAACCCATTGACTGAAGGAGCAAATCTCAACGAGTTTTATCAAACATTCAGAAACCAGTAACATCCAGAAACCAGTAGGACAAGGGTTAGAGTAGAATGACTCCAACTAAGTTCCAGTAGGACATTGAGTAATCTGGCAGTGTTGATAGAGTGGGTTGGTAGGCATTAACTTATTAAATGTAACTACTGCACTTTGCCCCTTTTGGGATAGAAATGATGCAATCAGTTGTGTCTATAAAGTCCCAGGCAGGAAGCATGATGTTTCCTTAACATCTCACGCGCCCTTTCTAGCATCATGACTCCGCAGCTTAGGAAGTGGACAGCTATCTTTGTGATATGTATTGTACTGATACACCAGGTAAGCCTAGATAAGCAATAGACGTAGACTTGTGCCTCGTACACACGAACAGATAATCGGACAACTTATCGTTCGCATTTTGTTGCATGGTACTAATATCGAACTAAACGTATGATTTTTTTCATACGATTCTGGAAAAGCTTCCTGTCTGCGTAGCTACGTATCGGAAGTGATGTCATAAACGTATTATTACAATTGAATAAAAATCTATTAAAAGTGAAACAATTAGGCTATAAAAACTGTACCAATTTGCAGTGGGATCCCACACGCTTTCTCAGAATAGGAATAGTTTGTTGTCTGTATTTGGTCTTATGCTACACCTATAACAAGTTTCTTATTAAGGGTAGCTGAGTGGAAAATGCCAGAAAATTGCTATACAGAAAAAAATTTTTCTTTGTATTTCCTTGCCTTGTTATTTTTATTCATTTAGCTTTATCAGATTTTTGGATTAAGTACTTGATTTCGGGCTTGTTCACATCATAACGCGGTGAGGGAAACTTGTGTGTTATGCATATTTCCTGCACCAAGTTCATAATGCATTGGGTGTGCAATCTGCTGCGGGTTTTAATTTATTCCTAGCAACACCCCTAAGATCACAAATGCAGCGTCTTTGCCCACACCAGATTTAAGATTCCGCAGTACCCTACGATCTGGTACAGAGCATTTTTGATAAATAGTGCATGAAGTACTTTTGGTGTGATCCAGTGCGATTTCAGCCCATTCAAATGAATGGGCTGAAAATCGCACTGGAACTGCATTACTGTGCAATTCAGATGTGAACTGGCCCATAGGCATCAATTTAATGTTAAAGAGCTATTAATGACCTTTATAAATGTATGTAGTTATCTTGAGTGCTTTCTAGAAAGCAATATCATTTGAGATGAATTTCTGTTCGTGGAGAGTCATTTTTCTATACATAGATGTCTTCCTTACAATGACCTTAATAAAGGACATCCCCATACACTAGTAAAATTTTGTACAAAACTTTTAGTTTTCGGAACATTTGTTTGATTTTCTAATGCTTAGTGGGGTCAAATCAGGGATGAGAAATTTCAAAGGACCAGGATGGAAAAAGTTTCCCAAACAAACTAAATTCAATTTAGGTATGTGGATTTTGTTCAGCAAAAATGTACCTATGGTAAAGAAACCCATATAATAGGTCTGGGATTCCATTCAAACAGCAGGTCTGGATGAAAGTCTTTCAAACAAAATAAGTTGACTTATTAGCGATGGCAAGAAAGAATGTTCTCACAATGGATTTTTATACAAATGGAAAGAAAATGTAACCATGTGTGGCCAGCTTTAGCCTATTCTTCGCTACCAATAAACTAAGGTCACACACTTTAATCTTTAGTTGGCTTTGATTACGGCACACATTCACTGTGGCATCGTTTTGATAAGCTTCTGCAATGTCACAAGATTTATTTCCGTCCAGTGTCATCATCTTGTATTGATGATGGGAGAGTCGGACTACTGCGCAAAGCACATCTCAAAGATTCTCAATGGGGTTAAGTTCTGGACTCTGTGGTGGCCAATTCATGTGTGAAAATTATGTCTTGTGCTCCCTGAACCACTCTTTCACAATTTGAGCCCGATGAATCCTGGCATTTTCATCTTGGAATATGCCCGTGCCATCTGGGAAGAAAAAATCCATTGATGGAATAACCTGGTCATTCAGTATATTCAGGTAGTCAGCTGACCTCATTCTTTGGGCACATGCAGTAACTATCCAACAGGATAGTTACTGCATGCTTAGTTTAGTTAGTTGCTTAGTTAATTCCAGGTGGCGACTTTATTTTTGGCCAGGCAGTGTATCTATCTACCTTACAAACAAATTCAAAACTATTTGCCGTGATTACAAATAACAAAATGGTCAGAGGTTGATAATTCTGTATGTGCATTTAATTAACTCAAAAGATCTTTTTCCTGTATATTCTACCCCCACCAGCAGCCAGCCAGAATTATTTCTTGGCTACATAGAAGTCTTTGGGGAGTTCTCTGCTATCAGGCTTCAGAACAAAGCATAGAAAATAGAAGTACCCTAGCTTGGCAAACTGCTGGATAGGAGTCTCTGGATCTGTGTCATCGGGGTAAATGTAATGTACACCATTAAACTTTTGTGCCCCAATGCGAAGATCTAACATTTCTGCCCAATTACTAGAAAAGCTCAATAATAATCTGCATGGACCTCTAATCCCCTTTGGCACTGTAAAACTGAGGGGCCAGTTTATAAAGCTGCGGCATGGCTTTACCACAGACATACAACAGTATCCTTAAACATTTCCTTAAACGTTTTTAAATGCTGTGATGTCAATTACAAATGAGTTTCCTGCTTCACATTGTTTCAGACTCTGAAGCAAGAGAAGCTCCGTTCATTTTATTCAATTAAAAATCTTTTTATTTTTAAGTCCCAGGAAGAAATTGGAGAGCCCAGACACATGACCCATCAAATCCGGGGTTATACAGCGATGAACTCTATAGACTATAAGCTTGATATTGCACCCAGCATTTTGTGAATGACTTGTAAAATGCAGGCACAATGTGGAAAAAACACTGGAGTGTTCAGCAGAGAATTGATAGTGGTATCCAATTTTGCTGTTATAAAGAAAGATAACAACACAAATAAGTACATGATGTTTAGTAGGGTGACACAAGCTAAAAATATGAGAAAACTGATCAAAGGAGCTTACACACATACAAAAATATATCTATATCTGTTATATATATATATATATATATATATATACACACACACACACAATATGGAAGAGTTAGGAATTTTATTTATACAAATCAAATAAAAAACGCAAAATAAACCAGAATTAAAAACAAGAAAATAGATTACACCCCAAATTACATATACTAATATTATCCACTAGAATGGAGCACATATAATTATTTGGGAGGGAGAAAAACCCCTCACTTATTGTATTAATACACCCCCATATTGGTTATGATCGGTATTTCAGCTTGACGCGATTCTTGGATATAAGGCAATCTGTTTCATCAGGAGCTACAGGGTCAATTTGCTCTTAAACATGATGAAACCAAAGTTTCGATTTCCCTTAAGGCACACAAGAGGGTCAACACAGGCAAAGAGAAACAAATGTCATCCCAGCACCAAGCACATTAAATAGAGCATCCCGATTATCTATACTTGCTCACCACTTCCCTCAGGGGCTACTTATACAGTATGTATCTTTTGTGTGTGCTTTTACATCCGGGACATAAAAATATAGCAAAACGTAGGCATAAGTTGCTCACTGTATGTAATCAATTTTGTCAGATGTTCACTAGACACAATAATTACATCTGTATTAGGAAATGGTCAACTTGATACAAGTCCATATGTAAAGTAACAAATCGCTAACGATAGTCCCAATCCACTGTTGTGAAGCCAAGTATTTCTTCACATTAGGTGAGTAAGTGCTTGTTCCACATACCCGGGGGCAATGTGCACTAGAAATATATGGCTGACAAAGCAGCCTATGCACTTTAAGGAAGATATTTGTATTTTTTTTTGTCCTTGGTAACTATCACCAGCAAGATCTTATTATGTCTCAGTCTGGAAATCCTTTTGCTATGCACTCTCATACCATCATGGGTTAAATAAAATATGCAATACATAGAGCACAGTGTAGTATATTTTTTAAAACAATGTGCAAAAAAAAGAAAAAGTAAATGTAATTCTAAATTTTTTAGGTATCTGTGAGACACAAACAGCTTTCTTGACAGGTACCAATCATGCCGCCGCTTGTGGCTACTGAGCCGGTGTGTGTTCCAAAGAACAGATGGGGGACAGGCGATAGTCTGTATGTGGCCTCTTGGCTCAGCCTTTATGCATTTCACGTGTTACGCATCTTCAGGAAGCTCACATAGACAGACTCACAATGCGCCTCCTGCATCTCTCCCTACATGAGACATTGTGGGTCTATGTCCCGGATGTAACAACGCATTAGCAGGATACTCTCTATAGGAAAGAGAAACAGTAGTTTATGACAATTTGTTAGCAGGGTTATAGAGAGAAGTACAGATGTATATTTGCTCCCCTACAGGCCGACAGAGTGATTACATGTAAACACAGGAGGTGGCGTTAAGGCAGCACTCTGACATCTCCACACAGTTCTCTCCTGTTGACCTTACAGACAAGCATCCTCTTATCTTCCCATCATAAGAACTAGTAGCATCTCTAAGCCGAAGCTGTGCAACATGGTCCGGACTCCACCAGCATAGGACCTGTAACTCTCCTTAGTAACTCTGTATACACACAGTGGTTACATAGTCTGCCAGCACAGTGATTCTTTTCCTCGAGGCTTCTCTCTTCCGTGACTCCCAGGCTAAGGCCCTAGAAAGCCTCGTACTGCAGCTGGACCCAAGAAGGGTGATCCAAGCCACTAGGGAAGGGACCCAAAGCACACCGGTCACTTCACTACTAGGGCCCTCCGTCACCCCCACCCAGTGCCTTGGTCAACTGGCTTCTATATTTTTGAACATTCTCTAGCTGTGACACCACCCTCAAGAGTTAACTCAGCCTTCATTTTTGGAATTTTTGTTTCCAAACCCAGATGTTTTAGTGTGATCTCCCCCAAGAGGATGCACTCTTTAAAAATGTAGATTGGAGAAAGTGCAGAGAAGGGCAACCAAACTGATAAGAGGCATGGAGGAGCTCAGCTATGGGGAAAGATTAAAGGAACTGAATTTATTCTTTCTTGAGAAGAGGAGATTAAGGGGACATATTATCAACATGTATAAATACATAAGGGGTCCATATAGCGAATTTGGTGTTGAGTTATTCATTTTAAGGTCATCACAGAGGACAAGGGGGCACTCTTTACGTCTAGAGGAAAACTGGATGGACTTGTGTCTTTTTTCAACCTATAACTACGCAAAGCTCTTCGTCAGCTGAATTCTTTTAATCAGAACAAAAAAAGTAAAAAAGAAGAAGGGACTTTGAGGTGCCATACAAAAGTTAAGACACAAAACCTCAAACTTACAAAATGTTATTAGTACATAGAATAAAAATGCTTAATAAAAATATATAAAGAAAATCTACACTCTCCCTAAAAAAAAAAAAAACACTCATCTCTGCTATGCCCTGTTTGTCATACATTGATATATAACATATTGCACATATGTGCTGGCTTAACTTTCCCCTGACCAATTACAAAGTACAATGCAAACAGGTGTGAACAAAAAACATATTGCAAGAAAAAGAACATTACATAGTGAGGAACAACTCCATTTCCAAAAAAAAAGTAAAAAATTTGAAAACATATCAAATGTTTAAACTGAGAAAATGTACCATTTTAAGGGGAAAAAATAGGGTAATTTTGAAATTAATGGCAGCAAGACATCTTAAAACAGTTGGGACAGGGCAACACAAAGTAAGTGGTACTAACAAGGAAGAACTGGAAGACAGGTCACAGGTAACATGATTGGTGAATCTCTGCCTGCTTTTAGTTCTGAGACACTCTGGCTCTCTAAGATGCTAATTGAATACCCAGTCTGTGAAAAGCTGAATCTAAAATGTGTTGAACAATTTCTGAATAATGTTCCCCAACGTAAAATTGCAAAGACTTTAAATATATCATCATCTACAGTACTTAATAGCATTACAAGATTCTGAGGATCTAGAGAAACCTGTGTGTGTATGGGACATGGAACAAATACAATATTGGATGTCCATGATCTTCGGGCCTTCAGATGGCACTGCATTAAAAACAGGCATGATTCTGTAATGGACATCACTGCATGGGCTTAGGAATGCTTCCAGAAATCACTGTCTGTATACACAGTTTGCCATGCCATCCAAAAATGCAAGGTAAAGCTCTATGTTGCAAAGAACAAGCCATATCTGAACATGATCTAGAAATGCTGCCATCTTCTCTGGGCCAAAGCTCATTTAAATTGGTCTGTTGCAAAGTGGAAAACTGTTCTGTGGTCAGAAAAATCAAAATTGTACAATTTGTTTTGACAACAATGGGCACCGCATCCTCCGGACAAAAGAGGAGAGGGACCTTCCGCCTTATCAGTGCTCAGTTCAAAAGCCTGAATCTCTAATGGTATGGGTGTGCATTGATGCATTTAGAATGGGCACATATGGAAAGGCATCACCAGTGCTTAAAGATATATTCAGGTTTTAGAGCTGCATACGTTCCCATCCAGATGACGTCTTTTTCAGGGAAGGCCTTGCATATTTCACCAGGACGATGCAAAACAACATACTGCATCTATAAACACAGCATGGCTTTGTAGTAGAAAACTCTCTGGGCTTATCGGCCTGCCTGCAGTCCAGAGCTTTCCCCAGCTGAAAATAGTTAGTGCATCTTGCAAGGAAATATTTGACAAAGAAGACCTAGGACTGTTAAGCAGTTAGAATCCTATATCAGGCAAGTAAAGGACAACATTCCTTTTCCAAAACTCCAGTAACTGGTCTCCTTAGTTCCCAGACATTTACAGAGTGTTGTTCAAAAAAAGAGGGGATGATACACCGTGGTAAACATGGCCCTGTCCCAACATTTTGAGATGTGTTGTTGCCATTAATTTCAAAATTACCTTATTTTTTAATTTAACCACTTGCCTACTGAGCACTTTTACCCCCTTCCTCCCCAGGCCAATTTTCAGCTTTCAACGCTGTTGCATTTGGAATGACAATTGTGTGGTCATAAAACACTGTACCCAAACAAAAATTTTCTCATATTTTTTCACACAAATAGAGCTTTCTTTTGGTGGTATTTATTCATCACTGGGTTTTTTATTTTTTACTAAATAAACGAAAAATATCAAAAAATAAACAAAAAAACTTTCATAGTTTGTTATAAAACTTTGCAAACAGTAATTTTCTTCTCTTTCACTGATGTGTGCTGATGAGGCTGCACTGATGGGCACTGATAGGTGACACTGATTTGCAGGACTGCACTGATAATCAGGACACTGATAATCAGTGCCGATGTTCGTTTTACAGAAGCCGGTTATCAGCTCTCTTCTCCTCTCCTACTGTTGTCAGCATAAAGAAAGGAGTGCTGATAACCACCGTGATCAACTGTGATTGGACACAGCTGATCACATGGTAAAGAACCGCTGATTGGCTCTTTACCTCAACCTGTGATCAGCAGTGTCCAGAGGACACTACGATCACAGAGCACGCTGTGATCACAGGAAGCCGTCATATGACGACATCCCAGAATAGAAGACTGCGCTGTAGCCGTCATCCGGCTATAGGGCAGTCAGCAGATTGGTAAATGGTAAATTTTCTCAGTTTAAACATTTGATATGTTTTCTATTTTCTGTTGGGTATAAAATACGGATTTATGAGATTTACATATCATTGCATTCTGTGTTAATATACATTTTACAAAGTATACCAACTTTTTTGGAATTGGGGGTTGTAGAAAGTGAGGTAGACCTAGTAGGTCTTTAGGGAGCGTGTTTACGCTGGTCTGTGGCTTTTAAATGTCATTCCTTTCTGCAGCACAGGTATCAGATTTAATGTTTTATTGTAGACTTCCACATCTTGGAGAAATGAGGATCGCAATGTGTGCAACATGACTTTTCCTTCTTGCCACCCAGCTTGGGGTCACCAGACCTCATTATTGTCACAACTGTACTTTTGCAAGAAGACACTGTCTCTTAAAAGAGAAACTGATGTTTTATACCGGTTTGTCATACATGGTGTACCCATGAAATCAGAATCCCATAACATTATGGGATTTTTCAGGGAGTACACAACAGAAGCTCTCTGTTGATATTGATAATTTCTAAACATAGCCAACTAAAACCAGCTAGAGGGAGGGAAAAGAGGTGGAGTCACCACTCTCTTCCAATTGTGTCTGTGCATACATTTCAGCTTAAGCTATTGAGCTCTGTAAACAAGCATTTTTTTTAACGAAGCTGCTAGCTGCATAGAAAATCTAAAAAATATTTATATACTGTATATATACTGAAAGTCATTAACACATTTGCTTGATTAATAAAACAGCCCCAGACTGCTGCCTTGCCTATAAACACAGTCTGGCTGGTTCTTTATAGCCCCCATTGTAGCCATGCATGCACTGTTTGTTCAGTATTGGTAAAATAGTGCACTGTGTACCATTCACATACACTAGGTCCATAAACCTTGTAAAAGCAGAGAAGGCAAGTTTGACTTTTTTTCCAGCCTTACCACCCACCAGGCTTCGCAAAAATTGTGTGGCTGTGACATTTGATTTGGTTCATGTAAAAAAACGAATTGTATGTAATATATACTTATATTAATGCAATATGAGTGTTTTGATTAGCTTTCTATCATTGAATCATCATAAAATGTTTTAACAAATGATATTACTGACTGAAAATGTCTCTCTTCTCAGCTGGAAGGGGCTCCCATGAGTAATACTGCTGGATCCAAGACATTGCTGAGACTTCGAAGGATGACTCCATTTTGGAGAGGGCTATCATTGCGTCCAGTTGGTGCTTCATGCAGAGATGACACAGAATGCCTTACAAGACTATGCAGGTAATTTACCCATGTAATGGACTGCCTGGGGAGGCCTAAGCTACATTTGCCCAAGAGTAACTAGTTATGACATTGACCTAGCGGCTGAACCAAAAAAAAGAAACACACACCAGGGGAACTAATATATAAACTACTAAAATGTTCCTTCACCTATTTTGTTTATTAGGGTTTTTTCCTTTTGATATTCACTAAAGACAGGGCGGCTCAGCTACTAAAATTGCCCTATCAATTTAACGGACATGGAATGCCATTTACGCAGGGAGTGCAATATGTTCAATGAGTTATCAATTTGCACATTTTTTGTAAGAAGGAGCAGTAAGGCTCGGCATTAGATGGTTCGAATCTGTGCCTGGTTCAGCAGAAACTGGCCAAGATTTGAATCATGTATGGGCATGCTGAATGTACCAAGTTGATTAATTGATTAACTTGGGTACAAACTGCCTGCCGGATTTGGCTGGTATAGCCACTAGCCATAATTACTGTATTCTCCCGGCGGGGACGGCTTTCCCCCACTGGGAGAATGCAACGACTCAGCGGGAAGAATTCCTGCAACACTTGGTTGCAGGAAAGAAATTTGCTCTGTGTATGGCCAGCTTAAAGCAAAACCATTGCATAGCACTGCAAACTTGAAGCATATAATGCATATGTAATTCCGAACTATACATAAAACAAAATTTTTTTTTAAAACGTTAATATGCATAAACAAGATCATTAACTTGTTCCCGACCGCCCGCCGCAGTTATACTCTCAGACGCTCCCAGTCAAATTGCCGTACATGTACAGGGCTTGCGAGCACGAGGCTAGGGGGCGAGCGCACGTCACCAGCGGCGCAATTGCACTCCCGCCCCAGCTCGTCAGCCGATGCAGCAGGCAGGCGGCTCCGATTGCCGCCTGACACCCGCAATCGTTCCCCGCTGAGAGAGAACGGTCAGCTGTTGTAAACACAGCTGACCGTTCTTCTCCCTGGAATGATCATAGAGCCCATGTGATCCTTCTATATAGGATCACATGTCTCTATGGTCATTTCAGAAGCCCCCCACAGTTAGAATTACTCCCCTAGGCTCACATTTAACCCCTTGATTACCCACAATGTTAACCCCTTCCCTGTCAGTGTCATTATTACAGGAACAGTGCATATTTTTAGCACTGATTACTGTAGTAATGTCACTGGTCCCCCCAAAAGTGTCAAAAATGTCAGTCAGGGGTCCGATCTGTCCGCCGCAATGTCGCAGTCCCGCAAATAATCGCAGATCACCGCCATTACTAGTAAAAAAAACAAAAAAAACTACAAATCTTTCCCGTAGTTAGTAGATGCAATAACTTTTGCAAAAACCAATCAAAATACGCTTACTGCGATTTCTTTTACCAAAAATACGTAGCAGAAAACCAATTGGCCTAAAATGTTAAAAAATTTTGATTTTAAAATTTTTTGGGGGGGAATGTCATATAGCAGAATGTGAAAAATATTGTTTTTTTTTTTTTTCAAAATTGTCGCTCTTTTTTTGTTTATAGCGCAAAAAATAAAAACCGCACTGGTGATCAAATACCACCAAAAGAAAGCTCTATTTGTGGGGGGAAATTTTATTTGAGTACAGCATCGCACGACTGCGCAATTGTCCGTTAAAGTAACCCAGTGCCAAATCGCAAAATAGGGCCTGATCAGGAAGGGGGCAAATCCTTCCGGTCTTAAAGTGGTTAATATCAAGCTCATATTTTTTAAGTGTGTTTCTAAAATAAGATATTGGAAAAACGATTTTTTCCCTTTAAAGGGTATTTACAGGAAACATATGCCAACATTCTGGTGATATTTGGTATTGAAACACTACTTTAAAATACAATGTTTCAGCAAAATTCCCATCATCAGTCTTCTAATGAACATCACTTCTTCCATCTTACTGCAATTTAAAGTATCTTCAGTCCAAAAATAATTTAAAAAAGCAAAAAAAAAAAAAAAAAAAAGTGCAGGTGTACTGTGGATTGCTGCACAGAGGGGTTATCATCAATTTTAGTCCATCTAAAACATCTAGGATTTTCTCCTATAGTTAAAAACAGACATTTTCAAGGCATGTTGGTGTGTTAAAAGTGGAAGTCTGGATCAAACTTAACTAAAACCTGCTCTCACCCCCCATTCTAAGCCCTACACTAGGCCATTATGGCTGAAACATGTTAACTTCTGCTCTACATATTTAGATTTTATAGAGTTACAATAAATCTGGACTTATTGAAGAGCATGTATGGAGTTGTGGATTGCCTTCTATTTACCTTGTTAGCAGCTGAGTAACTGCACATCCTGCACCCGAGAGCTCAGGAGGATCTCTACATAATCTGTGGTAGTAGCACCTTTTTCTTCTATTGACCCTATACTACCTACCCTGTAAAGGAAAGATGTCTATACTTTCCTAATCTAAGGGCGTTTCGGTCTGGTCATGTGATCGTCTCTCAGCGCCAGCTTCAGGGGAGAGGAGGGACTGCAGACAATGGAAGCACCATAGTAACTCTATGGGTGACATCACCACACAGGCACTGCAACCATTGTCGATGCTCTTTCCTCCCCCCTTGGCAGATCATGTGATCAGACCGGAGAGCCCTTCGATTAGGGAAGTATAAGCATCTTTCCTTGACAGGATAATTAGTATAGGACTTAGAACGGGAGTGGAAGCAGGAAACAAGGCTTTCACACAATTGCTGTAAGCCTCTGCACATAAAGCTGTCCATACATAGTTCAGTTTTCTTTCATTCAGCCAACCGATAGATCAACTTCTCATGAACAAGGGACTGGCCATAAGTGGATTGAATTTCGATCCATGTATGCCCAGCTTTTATGACTGCTGGTGAAGCTATTCACTGATAAGGTTATCAATGGTGCCAAAATCCAAGCAGCTACAGCAATAGAAAAGGTGACAATACTGCAGCAATTAACTACAGGTGGAAGGATGTTGTCAAACCTTTCAAATGAAGCACCTTTTAAATGGTTTGTCTAGCAGGATCAGCAGGTATTTACTATATATTCCTAGGGGTAGTTAAAAAAACAGAGATTCCAGTATAGGCAGCCCTATATCACATATTGTATGTGTTTTTATAGTTTGACCATAGTTCTACTTTAAGAGCTTTACATTTTTTCTCCTAAACTTCCTTTAGTCAGCTGCATGGAAAATGTAATATATAATGTCTTTTCTTTTCCAGAAACCAACGTTGCTCCTTAAAGGCATTTGCAGATTAACAACAATCCTCTGCTGATATTAAGAGCAATAGGAAAAATGCCATCAATGAATGCAGATAAAATGACATCATTCTCTCTGCAAGAAATTATTTATTGGTTACTGAGATCGTCGGTGTACAATTTGCACTCAGTTTTTATGAATATTTATTGATATGTAATATATTATTTTATAAGCAAGACTTTTTCACGAGTAGATGAATTGAAAAAAGATGTGGAATGAATAAGAACCTAAGTCTCCAGTGAAAACCTTCTGAACTCTTAACTCACCCGAAAGAAGTATATCCAAATACAGCCTCCAATGAATAATTTACAAGCAAAATAAAATAAGTGCAACACTATCAAAATTAAACATTAAACTTGGTTCTCATACTAAAATAAATAATACTAATACGTGAAAAAAAAAATGTTTCAAAAATAATAAATAATCATAGCGCTCTTAACACATCTTCTGCCATGGAACTGTTCACAATAAAAAAAAATCTTCTGATACCTGAAATAGCAGCATCCAAATCCAGTCCACTTCAAATTCAATATAATAGATGGCTAGCATGACCACACAGTAGGCTTATGCTAGTTGTTTTATTCTTTTTGGGAGCTGGAATCTCTAACACAATCTCAATGTGTGGACACACTTAGAACCTATAATATTGCATACTGGTATATTATTTCTGTTTTATTAAAGTAAAACTATAGGCAAAACCTTTTTTTTCTTTATTTGGATAGGTAGGGTTATAACCTCTGTTGGTTTATTTTTGACCATCTGTGCCCCATTTGAGAGATTTACCTTCACTTCCTGTCCCATAGCCAAAATAGGAAGTGCAATTAAGGGAAACCTTTGGTGACCCCCAGGCCATCAGAACTAGTGTCCCCATTGTAAGATTTCCTCTCCATTACTTTTCTGGAGACAACCCTAAATTTGGGGTTTTATTTTACTTTTATTTTCAATTCTAATGGTAAACAGGACAAATAGAGAGGATGAATCTCCCTTAGGGCTCTTTCACACGGAGCGGACCGCATTGCGATCCGCTCCGGCACTTTTTTTTTTTTCACGGAGCGGATGACACTTGTGTCATCCACTCCTTATGTCCGCATATCATCCCATCCGTTTGCGGATGATATACGGACATAATGTATGTCTATGGGCATTGCGGATGTCAGCGGATGACACCGCTGACATCCGATTTTGCATCCGTTCCGTTTTTTAAACGGAAGAAAAATAGGGTTCTGTTCCGTTCCAAAAAACGGAACAGAACTGAAAGGACGAAAATCGGATGTCAGTGGATGGTCACCCGCTGACATCCACAATGCCACAGACTTACATTATGTCCGTATATCATCCGCAAAAAAATAGGATGGTATACGGACATGCGGAACGCCCGTGTGAAAGGGCCCTTATGGGACACAGACAGCAATAAAAACTGACAGGTGTTCTAATCCATCTTCACTCTATACAAAACTTAAAAAAAAAAAGTTTTGCCTTCAGTTATACTTTAATACTTCCCAGTAATTTCACAGTTCTGTAGCAGAAGATGAATTAAGGTTTTAGGGTTAATTATGAACACCATATTTAATATTTATTTTTGATAGTGCTGAATTGGTTTTATTTTATTATCAATACAAAACTGTTCTGAACTGGCTCATGGTTAAAATACTGCCTGAACACAAAACATTTAGACTG
Organism: Pelophylax lessonae; assembly: GCF_965119305.1. Classification (NCBI taxonomy): domain Eukaryota; kingdom Metazoa; phylum Chordata; class Amphibia; order Anura; family Ranidae; genus Pelophylax; species Pelophylax lessonae. The sequence goes on along the minus strand of NC_138771.1, from coordinate 355,196,693 downwards.
GCTTGTGGGTACCCAATAATAAGATGCACTTCACGTGAAAATCAAACTTTGTTCTTAAAAACAATCTTCAGCTCACATAAATACTAGAAGGGGTTTAATAAACTTTACTGCAGTCTTACCAGCTGCTTTTCTGTTAATGCATTTATTCCAGTTCCCTCCCACTACCAGAGCACTAACTGGGACGACCCATCTTGCTATAATAACATGGTTAAAGATCCTGTGATAAGACAAAAAACTGCTGGGAATAGCAGTGCGCCAGTCAATTGAGAAGACAATTAGATTTTTGAGGGCGCTCTGTATACAGTGTACTGATTTTTCTCTGGGGCGTTATGGTTACCATAGTTACAACAAAGCAACATTTGGTTTCCTACATTCCAAGTCTCCTATTTTCTTCACTGTAGAAGAGAAGGGTCCTTCTTTAGGTATCCATGTTGCTGCCTGGGTGACCAGAACACTGCTAATTGGTTATAGAGCAGAGAAGTACTCTCAAGGTCCAGAAGACTGTACTTCATGCCAAGAGAACTTTAGTCTACGTTCCTCTATTGGCACACGTTTTTTTCTCCAAGCTGTCAGAGCGCACTTTCAGTGACAGCTGAAGGTCTTTACTAATGATTAGGAACAAATCACCTTTGTTCTGTTCATGTGATCACCATAACTGACATTCATAGTGACCACATGTAGGCTAGCAGTTTATCACAAGATGGCAGTGTGCCTCTGTTTGATATTGTGGTCTTTTGAAAAGTAAAAAACTGTTCTGTGGTCAGGCGAATCGAATTGTTACATTCTTTCTGGCAACCGTGGGCGCAGTGTCCTCTGGACTAAAGAGGAGAGGAACCTTGTAGCTTGTTTTCTGTGCTCAGTTGAAAAGCTGGCACCCCTGTTGATACAGGGGTGCATTAGTGTGTATGGAATGGGCAGCTTGCACGTTTGAAAAGGCACCATCATTACTGAAAGATATATCCAGATTTTAGAGAAGAATATGCTCCCATCTGGATGACGTCTTTTTCAGGGAAGACCTTGCATATTTCAGCATGACAATGCTCAACTGCATCTACGACAATAGCATTGCTTTGTAGTAGAAGAGTCTGGGGGCTTAACTGGCCTGCCTGCAGTCCAGACCTTTTACCACTTGAAAATATTTAGCAAATCTTAAAAACAAAAAATATGACAAAGAAAACCCAGGATTTTTGAGCATTTGAAGTCCTATATCAGGCAAGAATGGGACAACATTCTTCTCCCAAAACTCCAGTAACTGGCCTCCTCAGTTCCCAGACATTTACTGAGTGATGCTCATCACTTGCCGACCTGCCATAGCACAGGGTGGCACATGCAGGTAACATAATGTACATGTACTTCAGGTGCCTGCTCTAGGTTTAGAAGTGTGCCCTTTTCCTGGTGGACACAGCACAATACATATCCCAATATTTGGGGACCGGTGAGCCTTACATGATTACAATGTCAACAAAGCTGTTATGAATTAATTAATTTATAACAGCTGTTTCCTACACAGTGATTGGCTTAGCCCACAGCTATCACATGATACCTGGGCCAATCACAGCACCCTGTACCATGTGATTTGCTGTAGCCAATCACAGATCACTAATGATTACAACTGTCATGAATAGTTAACTCATTCATGACAGTTGAGAACCTTGCTGTTACAATGATCTTTATTGTAAAGGCAAAGTGTTAAAAAAAAGAAAAGAAAAGAAAGAAAAAACCCTGATCACCCCTTTAGAGTAGTACAGTGTTACTATGGTGACAGTGAACTACTCGGATGGATGTAAAAAAGAAAAAAAAAAAAAAGGGAAAATGAAAAAAAAGTTTAAAAAATGTAATAAAAAATGCTTTCTTTATGTTAACATACTGTTACCAGTCAGTGTCCCTGATCACCAGAACATCAGTCGTATGGTTCAGTGTACTGCACTGGTGACAGTATGTAAAGAAAAAAATATAAAAATAAAAATGTTATTCTTCATTTTCAAAAAGTTGTGACAAAAAACTAAAACTTGCCATGCCTCCTACTAATTGCCTCAGACTGTCTACTTACCAAAAAGGGGTTATTTAGGGGGAATATATACTGTTCTGGTATTTTAGGGCCTCAAGAAATGAGATCCTCGTCAGTACATCAGGATTTACCACTTTCAAATAGGTTTACCACAGTTTGTGTTTCCCACAAACCAATTAATATACACTTATTGGGATTTTTTTTTTTTTTTTTTTTTACTGAAGACATGTAGCAGAATAAATTTTGGCCTACATTTATGAAGAAACTTGATTTTATTGGATATATTTTAAGAACAGAAAATACAGTTTTTTTCCCTCAAAATGTATGGCCTTTTTTCATTTATATCGCAAAAAAATAAAACATCCAGTGGTGATCAATTACCAGAAAAAGAAAGCTCTCTTAGTGAGAAAAATGTAATTTGTGTACAGTATTGCATGACTGCGCAATTACTGGTTAACCACTTGCCGACCGCTCACATGGAGCGTACTGAGGCAAATTGGCTCGTTATCTTCCAGCGACGTAGGTCTACGTTGCTGGACTCCTCCCCTTGTGGGCGGCGCGCCACCGGAGGCTCGCTCCCGCTGTATTCAGACACAGTGGGAGTCGGGCCAGGGAAGGAGAGGCAGCGATCACCGCCGCTCTTCCCCGATCGTCGGGGATCGAGTGAGGAGATCCGCCCGCTTGTGTAAACAAAGCGGGTGGATCTCCTCTGTGACAGACAGTGACAGATTGCAGGATTCAGCATAGCTGAACCTGCAATCTGTGCCTGTTTCACACAGTCCCCTCCCCCCACACATGTAAGTAAGCACCAGGCATACACTTAACCCCTTGATCACCAATAAAAGTTAACCCCTTCCCTGCCAGTGTCATTTTTACAGTAACAGTGCATATTTATAGCACCGATTACTGTAGTAATGTCACTGGTACCCCCAAAAGTGTCAAAAATGTCAGTTAGGGGTCCGATCTGCCCGCCGCAATGTCACAGTCCCGCAAAAAAAAAAAAAATCGCAGATCGCCGCCATTACTGGTTAAAAAAAAACAATAAAAATGACATAAATTTCCCGTAGTTAGTAGCTGCGATAACTTTTGCGCAAACCAATCAAATTTGGTTTTTACATTTTTTTTTTGGGGGGGGGGGGTAATTTCATATAAAAAAATTTGAAAAATATTGTTATTTTTTCAAAATTGTCGCATTTTTTTGTTTATAGCGCAAAAAATAAAAATCGCACAGGTGATCAAATACCACCAAAAGAAAACCATTAAATAAATTTAATTTGGGTACAGCGTTGCACGACCGCACAATTGTCAGTTAAAGTAACGCAGTGCCGAATCGCAAAATATGGCCTGGTCAGGAATGGGGTAAAATCTTCCGGTGTTAAAGTGGTTAAAAATACGCTCATTGAGAATTTTTTTGTCAAAGACATGTAGCTAAATACATTTTAGCCTAAATATATTACAAAAATTGAATATATTGGATATTTTTTAACTGTCAAAGTAGAAAAATATTGTTATTTTTTCAAAATTGTCGCATTTTTTTATTAATATCGCAAAAAATTAAAAGTGCAGAGGTGATCAAATACCACCAAAAGAAAGCTCTGTTTGTGGGAAAAAAAGGACGTAAATTTTGTTTGGGTACGGCGTTGGATGGCCGCGCAATTGTCAGTTAAAGTTGCACAGTGCCGAATCGCAAAAAGTGGCCTGGACGTAAAGCAGGAAAATCCTCCGGTCCTAAAGTGGTTAAAGTAGCGCAGTACTGAATAACAAAAAATGCCCTGTCATGAAGGGGGTAAAACCTTCCTGAGCTCAAGTGGTTAAAAGAAGAGGGGATGCTAAACCATGGTTAATATGGCCCTCCGTGTCAACATTTTTTAAGACATGTTGCTGCCATCAATTTCAAAATGACCTTTTTTTTTTCCTAAAATGGTACACTTTCTCAATGTAAACATACGATATATACGTGGGTTTATGAAATTTGCAGATCATTGCATTAAGTTTTTATGTCGATTTTACACAGCATCCCAACTTTTTCGGAACTGGGGATGTACTTCATTAGTCTTTAGAATAGTGGATGATTGTGTGTTGCTACAGGCTTTTTCTTTGAATGATCAGATGGAGGGCTGCAGAGGTTTGTTCTGAAAAGAGGGGTAGGTGGGAGTGGAGGCTGTGTGTACACTGTCTGCCACACCCCCCACACTCTGAATGTGATCAGCCAGAGGCAATCATAGATCTGTTTTTTCATTTAGCGTAGTCAGATAGCGGTAGGTCAAGCTGTCTGACCACATTGCTTAGTAGCCACTGGACATACTTGAGTGGGATCAAGTGCTATGGGCACTGGGTCCCCTGGTGAATTCAACAAGACTTCTAAACTTCCGGTGATTCTTCTTCTTTAAGTAAACCTCAAGATAAATAGGGAGCTGCCATTGTTGACCTGCATGTCAAAAATCTCCCAGCCTGTTTAAGGCCTGCCAATTGATTACATCCGGATTATCATTAGCAGAAACCTCTTTTAAGGCATGAGATAAATGGTGCTTTAACCCCTAGGCAGCGAGGAAATGCAAATAGGTGGCCTGTTGGCGGCTGGGCATTGGCGCAGAGAGGCCACGTATTTGCAATTAGCAGATACAGCTGTGCCGAGAGTGCGTGCCTTGTGTGCTCCCGGCACAGTTACCGGCGGCTAACAATACTCCCGAACCTACCAGAGGTGGGGGCAGTTGGCATTGTGCTACATGTTAACCATAATTATGGGTGTAACATGGTAAGAAAGGTGGAATTATCCCTAACCTGTTCCTAGCCACTAGGTGGGTAGACTTTGACACCGAATGGCCGCATATATGCGTCCATAGGGAACAGCTTTCTGTGCCAAGAGCGCACTCACTGCACAGTAACCAAAAATTCACAGGAAGCTCCTGATGCACACTTGTGATTGGTAGGTTCTGACCATGTGACCACTGTAAGTCAATCACATGATCAGAACGCCCGTCTCTGCTTCTTGGAATTTTTTTTTCTTTTAAAGAGCTGGGTGGGGGTGGAAGGGATTAACACATGTGTGAACAGAAGACAAGGTACCAGCTTTGCAAATCTAAGAAACAGATGCATTATGCTGAAAAGTCCATGAAGCACTAACAGATCTTTTAGACTGTAGGCTTTAATAATAAATGATCTTGTCCACATAGCAACATTGGAACAATAAGCAGAGGCACAAAAAGGTCATCCAAAAGCCTAAAACGGAGCACCTGAGAGGTAGACTCTCACATTCCATGCCAACACAGTGAAGAGAAATTTCCTTGGGATGTTTTGAATCAGGACGTATAGTAAATAAGTAATAATGATATCTTGGTTGGGGTGGAAGGGAGAGATCATCTTATGGAGGAACGTAAGGAAAAAAAATAGTGTAGTGCTACCAAAATGAATAAATCATATACTTAATTCAAAACTACTATGACAAAACATATTTATGTGACCTTTAGAAATTTTAAATTAGTCAGCTTCTCCCCAAACACATCATAGAAGTAGATCAATAAAGAAATAGTTCAACAAAAATCTTCAATTATGAACAGTCCCAACAATCGTCTTGTGAACGCACTCCCCTTTTCCACAAAACACGTGACATACACTCCACCCAGCGGTATGTGAGTGTGCTCACCTCTGTACTGGACCTCAGAAGTCAAAAACCGACCTTCCAAGATGGCAACACATGAGAGAGGAGAGGCTCCACCATACAGGAAACACAATCAGTTCACAGCTGGTTAAAAAGGAGCACCCTTCCCCTTGTCCCTCAGTTGTAAAAAAGTGACTCTCCCAACCGATTCACAAAGGGTATACATTCACTTGTGTACTCACCACCTATTGTTTACATTCTTTCCTCACCCTTTTAACTGGGCGGGAAGTAGGCCTGCTGTCCTGGAAGGTCCATAGAAACGCTGTTACCGATAAGTCTAACGGTAGCTTTTCTCCTCTCACCTTCCAGGATGGCAACACATGAGAGGATAATAAAGTACCCACAGGCCTACCTTAGGGTGGCACCACTGCCTGCAAGATCTTACTGCCAAATGCCAGCCTTGCAGCGCGTTTTACCTCCACTCCATTATGAGTGATGAAGATATCTTGGATCAAGAGGCTGATCAGCAGGTTTGCCCCTCCGAAGTCTCTGCTTCGGATGCAGGACCTATGTGGAGTGGGAACTTAAAGATGAAATCAGAAAACCTGTGAAATCAGTAGGTTAGCAAGATTCAAAATCATCTAGCAATCATGGTCTATCATGTTTGGAACACTTCTTAGGACCACTAAAAGGACTAAGCCAAGACTTGTTCTGTGAAACAAAGACACTACTTTGGTCAGCAAAGCGGATCTGGCTTAAACACTACTCTGTTCAGGAGAATGATTAAAAAAGAGGCTCCCTGACAGACAACCCTCGCAGGTCCCCTTTAAATTACTATTTATTTATTTTCCATAGTGATGGGTAAAGGGAAGCCCACTTAAGGGAAATAGATTACGGGAAGGTTATTTCCTGGGCTCAGAAAGCTGGACAGGTATGTACTCAAAGTACACCAACTTATCACTTCCCTCATATCTGAAGGTTTTAAAGTGAGAGACTGGCAACTTAATGTTGCAATAACCACAGCATCTCCTGAATTAAAAGGAAGCTGTGGACATTGGTCTAGCTGAAGCTTCTGGGTTATTTGCTCCCAGGCCTAAGGGAAAATATAGTAGCACCCTCATTATGGGAGGGTGTACTATGTCAAAGCCCAAAAAAACACCTGGCTGCTATAAGGGATACTGCTACTAAGCTCCCAAGGCAAAGGGAAGTACTCACCACTGTTGTTTTTCCCCTTTACCACAGCCACAGGGCTTGCTTTTCTATCCTCAAGGTCACATGAGGAGGATAGTGGCCAAACTCACCCCTTCCCGAGTTGCTGTCCCAACTGGGGATCTGAAAAGTTAGGCTGTGTGCTCCACACTGCAGCAGCATACACACACCTTCTGGTATCCCACCTTTTTGAAAGGGGGTTGGGGGGGGGGGAGACTAGCAGACAGCCTGTCTCCTCTTCTGCTGTCCATCTAAAACAGCGTTTCCCAATTGGGTTTCCACAAGAACAATATTGGGGTTCCGTGGCAGTTTGACACATCCATGATGGCCGCCGCCTGCTGTTACCAGAAGGTCAGAAACAGCAGAGATCGCGCAACCGCAATCTCATAAGAGAGAGAGTGGGATCTTAATACCGCCGTGACGTCAGCCCTGCATTCAACCAGCCAGCCCGCTCTAGTGCACACCCTGTCGCCAGCCGTGCCCTGATCAGCCAGCCACTTAGAAAACTCATCCACGAAAGAGCCCGCCAAGCAGTCAGCCAGCCAGCCCTGCCATCGGCCATTTTCTATCACTCATGGTAGAGGAGTGATAGAGAGTGCAGTTCATTGCTAAAGCTCCGTTATTGTCAGATAGAAAGGCTCTGTCAGTCAGGGACATTGAAATTCTCTGTCAGGGACATTGAAAGGCTCTGTAAGGGACATTGAAAGGCTCTGTAAGGGACATTGCAATTCTCTGTTAAGGACATTGGAAGGCTCTGTCATGTACATTGAAATTCTCTACTAGGGACATTGCAATTCTCTGTTAAGGACATTGGAAGGCTCTGTCAGGGACATTGAAAGACTCTTTGTGGGACATTAAAAGACTCTGTCAGGGGCAATGAAAGGCTCTGTAAGGGACATTAAAAGGCTCTGTCAAGGGCATTGAAAGGAAAGACTCTGTCAGAGGCATTGAATGACTCCATGAGGGGCAAAAAATGTAACTGTATTTTTCAAAGTGTTTAAATCTTTTTGCTTCACGTCTAACTCAAAAATCCTGCTTAAGTTCAGTTCTTTCTAAGAGTGTTATCAAAATCAGCATCCTTTTCAGTCAGGTTGTGAGATCTGTATTTTTCAAAGTGTTTTTTATTTTTTAAACAATAAACAACCATGAATTTGGAAAGTTGGTTAAAGCAGGGAATTCTTCAGAGGAAAATTATTACTACTTCTACCTGATCGGCACTTCTGGAAACTGAGAAAGAAGATACAACTAAAAATCTAGAAAACATGCCTGAAATAGTTGTATCCACTGTTCCTCAAATAGCAGAGACAAGTGACAAGTCAAAAAAAGCACACAATGCTAGCCAATCTTCTTCTCAAAGAAAAGAAAATATGATAGCTACTTGTCATTTGGATTCACAAGTGCCAGAAATGAAGATTGTCCTGAAGCACAATGCATACTTTGCAATAAAATATTCCCAAATAGTTCATTAGCACCTGCTAAATTACGTCATCATTTTAAGCAAAACCACACAGAGTATAAAGATAAAGACATTGACTTTTTTAGGCAAAAGCTAAAGGAGTATCAGAAGAGTAAACAATTTAGGAGCAAAAAATGTCAAAAAAAGTCACAGAGGCTTCTTACAGAGTGAGTTACCACATAGCACATGCAGGAGAAGCACACACAATTGGGGAATCGCTAATAAAACCATGTGCAAAAGAAATAGTGTCATGTATTTTAAGTGAGAAGTTGGGTAAAAAAATTGAAGCTGTGCCACTTTCCAACAACACAGTTTTGTGACGTATTCATGATCTTGCTGATGACGTCCATACTGAACTAATTTCTCGACTGCATCAATGTGATGGGTACTCACTGCAATTAGACGAGTCCACAGATGTTGCAGGACTTTCAATTTTGTTGATTTTTGTTAGATATAATTTTGACAACCGATTGAAGAAGACTTGCTTCTGTGTGAAACTTTGAAAACTCATACCACTGGTGAGAACATATTTATCTGTATCCAGAAGTTCATGGACACACACAGTATAAATTGGGACAAATGTGTAGATGTGTGCAGTGATGGTGCCAAAGCAATGGTTGGGGAAGTGGCAGGTGCTGTGACACAAATAAGAAATGTAGCAAAAAACAGCACCAGTTCTCACGGTGTTCTTCACAGACATGCACTGGTAGCTAAAAATATTTCAATCTCACTTAAAACTGTGCTAGATGAATCGGTCCAGATTAATAATTTTATTAACCACTTGCCGACCGCCGCAAGTACATATACCGGGGCGGTCAGCCCCCCCTGGGCAAAGTGACGTATCAGTGCGTCACTCGCCCGCAAGCCAATAGGTGGCGAGCGAGCGCTGCCGGAGGCGCGCTCCCGCCCCCGCTCGTTCACTGCCATCCCCGTGCAAGTGACCGGCGGCTCCGATGTCCGCCGGCCACTCGCTATCTCCTGCTGGAGAGGGAGAATGGCAGGCGGCTAATGTAAACAAAGCTGCCTGGTATTCTCCCAGGTGTAACAGCAGAGATCATACGATCCTGCTATGTAGGATCCTATGTCTCTGTGGGGACATCAAAAGCCACGCCCCTTTATAGTTAGAAGCACGCCCCTAGGGACACACTTAACCCCTGGATCTCTAATAAAGTTAACCCCTTCCCTGCCAGTGTCATTTTTACAGTAACAGTGCATATGTATAGCACTGATTACTGTAGTAATGTCACTGGTACTCCCAAAAGTGTAAAAAATGTCAGTAAAGGGCCCGATCTGTCCGCCGCAAAGTCACAGTCCCGCAAAAAAAAAAAAAAAAATCGCAGATTGCCGCCATTACTAGTTAAGAAAAAAACAATAAAAATTACATAAATCTTTCCCGTAGTTAGTAAATGCAATAACTTTTGCGCAAACCAATCAAAATACGCTTATTGCGATTTTTTTCACCAAAAATATGTAGCAGAAAACAAATTGGCCTAAAATGTTAAATTTAGATTTTTACATTTTTTGGGGGGAATTTCATATAAAAAAATGTGAAAAATATTGTTTTTTTTCTCAAAATTGTTGCTCTTTTTGTTTATAGCGCAAAAAGTAAAAATCGCACAGGTGATCAACTAACACCAAAAGAAAGCTCTGTATTTGAGAAAAAAATGGACATCAATTTCATTTGAGTACAGCTTTGCACGACCGCGCAATTGTCCGTTAAATTCACGCAGTGCCGAATCGCAAAAATAGGCCCTGGTCTTTGAGCAGCCAAATCCTCCGGGTCTTAAGTGGTTAAAAGTCGACCATTACAGTCACGAATATTTAAAATTATATGTGAAGATATGGATAGTCACCACTCTGCTCTGCTTTTGCATTCAGAAGTCCGTTGGCTATCATGAGTTAAAGTCCTTCTTAGAATGTTTGAATTGTGTCAAGAGTTGTTTGCATATTTCCAGGATCATAAATTTGGATTATCTGATCAATTAACAAACACTCTGTGGTTATCCAAAGTAGCATATCTTGCAGACCTATTCACAAAATTAAATGACGTATGTCCACTCCAAGGAAAAAAAACCCTCCAAGGAAAAAACACTAATATTTTTAATGCAAGAGATAAAATATTTTCACTGTCTCGTAAGCTGCAGTTTTGGACCTCATCTGTTGAGCAAAATAATTTGGACTCTTTGCCAACACTTTAGGATTTTCTTGAAGATTTAGAAATTGAACTTGAGGATGAAATTCGCAATGAAATTGTAGATCGTCTTCGCCATTTAATCACATCTATTAATCAGTATTTTCCATTCTTGAATGTAACCAAGAATGACTGGGTATTTTCCATTCTTGAATGTAACCAAGAATGACTGGGTATTTTCCATTCTTGAATGTAACCAAGAATGACTGGGTATTTTCCATTCTTGAATGTAACCAAGAATGACTGGGTATTTTCCATTCTTGAATGTAACCAAGAATGACTGGATTCAAAATCCATTCATAAGAGACAAGCCAGCTAATTTTTCTGATGTTGATTTTGAGAATCTCATCAATATAACTTTTGACCTGTCAACTAAGCCAAAAATTTTAAGTAGTTTCTCTTATTGCTTTTAGGGGTGATTTACGCAAAGAATACCCAGAATTGTCCAAGCGGGCAATCAAAGTTCTGTTGCCATTCGCCAGCACTTATGTGAAACTGGATTCTTGCTTTATTCTGCAACAAAAACGAAGTTTTCGAAATCGACTTGACGCAACTACAGACATGCGAATACAATTGTCAACAATTAAACCAGATATAAAAAGAATTTGCCACCAAAAGAGAACATTACACTCTGCTCATTGAAAGTTTTGCGCCACGCTACTCTACGGCACATTTTTTTGTTGGTATAGCAAAATTTTGGAACCCCATGTCAAAGAGTTCCAAGGGAAAAATGTATTGGGAAACCCTGCTCTAAGACATGGGTGTCCAACCTTTTGGCTTCTCTGGGCCACATTGAGTGTAGAGAAATTTTCTTTGGCCATATATAAAATATATACTATAGTTAAGATTAATAAGTAATAAAATGCCGTCGTGCCCTCCCTGCACTGCCCCCCCCCCCCCGCACTAATTTAACACAACTAGAGGACGATCAAATCAAATGGAATCAGTATACAGAGGTTTACTTCTTCTGAGAGATATTAAAGGAACATTCTAACCACCATGACCACTTCAGTGATTTGAAGTGGTGATGGTGGTAGGAGTCAGAAACACTGCACATGCTGGGATATTTACAATTATGTGCTGGGGGCTAGTTGCACCCCTAGCACATATGACTTAGGCAGCCAGAAAATGTCATGTCCTTATTCATACATGTATGAACAAGGACACGACATATTATGACAAAACACAACTAGTTATTAAAAAACATATTGCAACAATTTACACACACTAATGCACATACACTTTCTACTTATTTTGCAGACTGCTGGCGGGTACTGCTGACAGTTACTGCTGGCTGGTAATGGTGAGTACTACTGGCGGGTACTGCTGGCTGGCACTGGCGTGTACTGCTGGCTGGTACTAGTGGGTACTGCTGGCTGGTACGGTTGTTGGGTATTTCTGGCTGGTGCTGGCAGGTAGTGTTGGTGGATATTGCTGGCTGGTATTGCTGGCGGGTACTGTTGATGGGTATTTCTGGCTGGTGCGTATTGCTGCCTGGTGCTGGCAGGTACTGTTGGTGGGTTCCCGACCCACCATTCCTGAGGATCAGCGTGACAGTCACAGGAGCCGCGCTTTAGGAAGCAGAGCCGATGCTTCCTGTATAGAGCCGGCCAGCTCCTGTCACAGGCGGAGTGCATTTGGTAACACTCCGCCTGTGACAGGGGCCAGCGCTATACAGGAAGCATCGGCTCTGCTTTCTCTAGTGCTGGCTCCATTATTTACAGTGGTTTGATGTTCAGGGATGGAGGGTCGGGAACCCACAATCTGGGCTTACCAACCCGCCATCCCAGAGCAGGAGAGAAAGTCACCAAAATCTTCTCGGGAGGAGCAATTTCCCTGTTGCCCCCCCCCTGGATCTGCCCCTGGTCTGGAGTTCTGCGGCCGGTGGGCCGCATTGCCTGCGGTTCCGGGCCGCGGGTTGGACATGTCTGCTCTAAGGCATTCAGCCATTTTCCGAACTCACAGAAAAGGCACTTACCTGGCCCCGTTTGCTGTTGCCTGCAGCCAACTGTGCCTTCTTTCCATCCTCCTCCTCCATGAGGTGGGTCCAGATGGAGTTCACTCTCTTAGCAGCCTTCTGGCTCTTGGTAGCTGAAGAGCCTTTTACTTTCCCACCGCTACACAGGTCCGGCGTCTCCTCCGCTCCTTACACCCACTCTCGGGTCGCGATGTGCGTGCTCAGCCTCTTCCCTGTTCAGACAGGAAGTTCATGTTTCAGAACGAGGCTTGGAGCGCACTGAGTCCTCCCCTCATCATTGCTGATGTTATGCGGCTGGCCCTTCACAGCATGGCGCCCACTGCTTGCAGAGGAGGACAGGGGGGACTCGAGCTGCTCAGTAGGGCAACAAGCAGAGGGACCACCACGCTGTGTCCAACTTGCCTGTGCCGCAAGAAGCGACCTGTGAGAAGCCCAAAAGGTGTGTAGGTATAGTGCGGCCCTTACTGGCATTCCTGAACCTGCCTCACAGGAGTACCATCCGACACTCTAGGTCTTCTGGTCAGAGAAAAAAACAAATGTTTTGCTATAGGAGAAACACAATCAATACTGAGGGACAAGGGGAAGGGTGGGGCCTTTTAACAGATGTGAACTGATTGTGTTTCCTGTAGGATGGAGCCTCTCATCTCTCATGTGTTGCTGTCCAGGAAGGTGAGAGGAGAAAAGCTTTTCTATAATAGGTACATTATTCCAATCTTCCTTCGGCCATTGCACCCACTACCAACATTCCCCGCAAACCACAGCAAGAAGAAAGGCATAAAACGAAAAAAAAAACAACTAGTAGTGCTCACTGTATTCATTATTTATTCAAACCAAAGGGATAGAAACACTAACATAAAAATGTAGAAACCATTATGTTGCGTTGCAATGGTTTGGATTGAAACTGGGCACTGCCTTGAAGGAGGCAACCGTGAGGCCCAAGACCCTCATGCAGTCATAAAGTGACCCAGGCATGAGAGTAAAAAAGGGAAAACCGTTTGTGCAAAGGAGGAGGATCCTGGACAGGGCTGTGCCTAGCGTCAAGGCCCAGGTACCCCAATCTGTGCAAGGAGCCCAGCAACAACTTTCTCAGATTGAGCATTTAACCGATTGGGTCTGCACTGTCTGCTGGATGTTGGCTGACAGGGAAAGGGAGGACTGGTCATTTAAAAGGTAATTTTCCAGGTAACCCACAACATGAGGAAGAAGCAGAGCTAAGACTGGGGCAAAAATCTCCCTTCCTGGGTTAAAACCCAGGGGCCAAGGAGAGACCAAAGCAGAGCCAGTAGAACAATTGAGGTCTTGAGACCCAGATTTGGGACAGACTCCTCCATTTGTTTTAGGAACTGTAAAAGGGTTTAAGCAGAAGCCCTGAAGGCATTCCTGTTTTGGTACAGGGGTAATATCCCCTTGAGACAGGCACTGCTGAACAGCAGCAAAAAGAAACACCTGCCTTTTCAGAGAGGCAGTTTGAAAGCATGAATCGGGAAAGAGGCGTGTGTGAAACTGCAGTTTGTAGCCCTATAAATGGCATTCTGGACAAAGACATTTGAGATTTTCTGGGACCACAAAGCTGACAGTCATCCCCAACTCTGAGAAGTGGGGGGCCTCATCATTGGGAAGAAGCTTTCTAACCAGTCTTAACTGGTTTGGAGAGTCATAACTTCTTAAGATAAGATCTCTCTTTTTTCTTTTTCTTTTTTTTTTATTTGTTGAACTAGATAGACTTGTGTCTTTTTTTTTTTTCTAAATATATGTTCCTGCCTTAAATGTGGAACTGGAAGACTGAATAGAGAGCAAAAATAACTTTTCCTAACATCAGGAGTAGAAGGCCTACTGGTGGAGGTGTGAGCTGTTAGTGGGAGATGACCATACTCTTACTCCTGTGATCTCCATGATGTATCCATCTAAGGCGGTACCTACCAAACAGAAATTTGCCTGCAAAGAGTAACCACTTAAGACATTTCTTGCATAGATGCAAGAAATGCAAAGGATCCTACGCATATGTATAGTGAGAAGACCCATCCAACGGATCTAAGTGTGTCCACCAAGCCGTTTATGCAGTAGCATAAGGCCATTTGTAAAGGCTCTAACCAATAGTGAACGGAGGAATCCGAGGAGCTTGGCCAATGCGTTTCATCCAAACAGCAATGGTCTGGCAGACTGCCAAAGAACTGCTGGTTGTAGGAGGACTTTTTAAATAGTGCCTCCAACCACTTGTCCAGCAGGTCTTTGAACATTGTACCATCTGCCATGAGTACTTGAGGGTCTCGTTAAATCAAGAAACACCATGATATACAAAAAGAACCATCCACTTCCACAGAAGACTTTCTTCAATAGGATATTGCAGAGTCAAACGTTTTGAAATTAAAAATCTTCTCTGGATGAGGCCAGTCCCCATATAGGACAGACTCCATCAGTGAGTGGACTGGGAAAGACTTAGCTGGTTTTAGCAATTAAAGGGAATTCACGCAGGAGACCTGAGACTCAGGCAAAGAAGGAGCATATTGCATCAAAATGGGTAACAATGGTATCCCTAAAGTGATTGTAAAGCTTACATTTTTTTCTTCAAATAAAAATCATGTTATGCTGCTACTTTGCTACTTTACCTGCTATGTGCAGCAGTTTTGCACAGAGCAGCCCAGAACTATGTTTTGCAGGAAGAAAAAATCAGCAAAATCTCTGCTCCGTGTACAGATCCCTGTGTTGTTAGTAAACACAGGGCTCTGTACTGTGATTTGCAAAAACCATGGCCGAGACGTGCTGATCGGCTTGTGCTGTACAGAATCAAAGCACAGATGAGGTAACATATGCACGCCCCCTACCTAGAAATGCCGGATCACGTACATGTAAATGATTAGGTGAAGCGGGGTCACCCTGTCACAGTAAAAAGGTAGTGGGCCGTCTGCTAGTGCGATAATGTTATACATACATTGTGCCTGATTTTTGGGGGTGTGCTCTTTCCCTTTTAATGTGCTGCTTTTTTATGAATGGACTAAAAAGAAGGCTGAAGTGTAGAGTAAGACTGAAGTATAACAGAATGAATAGCAATAGCTGCTCTTTGTTATAAATAGGCCACATAGGCTATATGAAGCTGATAAAAAAAATCAATGCATGGACAACTCAATCCTAAAGAGAAGACATAAAACACTATAGGAATGCAAAAGACAAAGTCTAATAAACTGTGTTACATGCACTTTGTGTTGAGTATTTTTCAACTGGTCAGGTCACTCTAGTAACACCAGGACGTACAGAAGAGCACGTACACATTCAGTAGAGAAAACGTGACTTTCAGACACAGCATAACAGCATGTCACCTATAGATTAGACAAAAAGAAGATAAAAAGGAGAGCTTTAACGTCTAACACCTTAACTATTGGTTAGCCATTAGAGGGATTTTTATTTGGTTTGGCAAACAGCTAGCAAAAAGCTAGAAATGTGATAAGCACAACTTATTTTAAAGGAAAGTGAAAAATCTAAAATTATAATAATGTACATCTTGCAATTTTTAATAATACAGATAGTTAATTCTTGCTAAATGCTAAACACATCACTTAACCCCCAGCGGAAGCCTGGTCAAAAGCCAACTAAAGACTCGTACACACGCAACGAATTTCCGCCAACCGGTCGTCCGTCTTTTGTCCAGAGTGGTGTCTGTTGGTTGGAATGTGCTCTAGACTGCACACGAATTTTCACGCACGACAGAATTCTACATCAGAAGTGATGTCATGTGTTGGATTGCTTTCTTTGTGTTCTTTCATCTCTGAGCATGCTTAGTCTTGCTCATAAGATTTTTTCCCCATCGAAATCTGTACTAATGAGATGAAAATCGGATGGATTGCAGGATAAAACTTACCAGGAAAGGTTAAAGGACCTTAACATGTATAGCTTGGAAGAAAGAAGAGACAGAGGGGATATGATAGAAACTTTTAAATACATAAAGGGAATCAACTCGGTAAAGGAGGAGAGCATATTTAAAAGAAGAAAAACTACCACAAGAGGACACGGTTTTAAATTAGAGGGGCAAAGGTTTAAAAGTAATATGAGGAAGTATTACTTTACTGAGAGAGTAGTGGATGCATGTAATAACCTTCCTGCAGAAGTGATAGCTGCAAATACAGTGAAGGAGTTTAAGCATGCATGGGATAGACTTAAGGCTATCCTTCATATAAAATAGGGCCAGGGACTATTCATAGGATTCAGATATATTGGGCAGACTAGATGGGCCAAATGGTTCTTATCTGCCGACACATTCTATGTTTCTATGTGTTTTGATAGTCGACAAAAATTTTATAGCCTGCACACCAGGATTTTTTCGGCGGAAAAGTCGGAGTCGGTTGTCGGAAGCATCATACTAACAAGCCGAAAATCGGCAGATCGGTCGTCGGACAAAAATTCCCGGCCGAATTTCCACTCGGGCCTTAAGTCTAAGTGTACGGGCCTTAAGTCTAAACCTGCTCCCACCCCCATTTTAAGCCCTATGCTAACTACCCTGTAAAGAAAATATGTGTATACTTACATAATCTATGGACACTGGTTAGGTCCCATGATCTTCTCAGTGGCCAGGTGAGAGAAGAGTACAGCAACAATGGCTGCAGAGCCAAGGCGTGACATCACCTATAGAGACTTACTATGGGGCATCTGTTGTCCGCTGACCCACCTCTACACTGAAGCTAACCTGATAACGTGACCAGATCAGAGTGCCCTTAGATTAGGTAAGTAAACACATCTTTTCCTCTACAGGGCAGTTAACATAGGGTGGGAGCAGGTTTAAATTTAGTGTAGTTAGCTTTTGACCGAACTTCTGCTTTAAGTTCTATTACTACAAAAACTCTAAAAATTATTTAGTTGGACATTTGAACTATAGACTGATATCCATCTGGTCCGTATGGACATAATAGCATCAAACAGTTGCTGCAGATTTGTCGGCTGCACATCCATGATGCGAATCTCCTGTTCCGCCACATTCCAAAGGTGCTCTTTTGGATTGAGATCTGGTGACTGTGGAGGTCATTGGAGTACAGTGATCTCATTGTCATGTTCAAGAAACCAGTTTGAGATGATTTGAGCTGTGACATGGTGCATTATCCTGCTGGAAGTAGTCATCAGAAGATGGGTACACTGTAGTCATAAAGGGATGGACATGGTCAGCAACAATACTCGGGTAGGCCGTGGCGTTTAAATGATGCTCAATTGGTACCAAGGGGCCCAAAGTGTGCCAAGAAAATATCCCCACACCATTACACCACCCTCCAACAGCCTGAACCGTTGATACAAGGCAGGATGGATCCATGCTTTGATGTTGTTTACGCCAAATTCTGACCCTACCACCTGAATGCTGCAGCTGAAATCGTGATTCATCAGACCAGGCAACGTTTTTCCAACCTTCTTTTATCCAATTTTTGTGAGCCTGTGCAAATTTTACCCTTAGTTTCCTGTTCTTAGATGACAGGAGTGGCACCTGGTGTGGTCTTCTGCTGCTGTAACCCATCTGCTTCAAGCTTTGAGGTGTTCTGCATTGAGAGATGGTTTTTCTACATATCTTGGTTGTAATGAATGGTTATTTGAGTTACTGCTGTCTTTCTATCATCTCCAACCAGTCTGCACATTCTCCTCGGACATCAACAAGGCATTTTTGTCCACACAATGTTCGCTCACTGAATATTTTCAGACCATTTTCTGTAAGCTCTAGAGATAGTTCTGCATGAAAATCCCAGCAGATCAGCAGTTTTTGAAATACTCAGATCAGCCCGTCTGGCACCAACAGCCATGCCATGTTCAAAGTCACTTAAATCCCATTTCTTCCCCATTCTGATGCTCGATTTGAACTTTAGTAAATTGTCTAGATTCCTAAATGTATGGAGTTGCTGCCATGTGATTGGCATATTAGCAATTTGTGCTACCAAGCAATTGAACAGGTGTACCTAATAAAGTGGCCAGTGAGTGTGGATTCATTACAAAGTGATATTTTGAAAGCATTTCTTTCGTTTATTTTCAGGATTATGGCTTACAGTTATTGAAAACCCAAAATTCAGTATCTCAGAAAAATAATTACTTAAGACCAATAAAAAAAAGGATTTTTAATACAGAAATGTTGGCTTACTGAAAAGTATGTCTATGTACAGTATTGCATGCACTCAAAACTTGACTAGGGCTCCTTTTGCAGGAATTACTGAATCAATGTGGCATGGAGGAAATCAGCCTGTGGCACTGCTGAGGTGTTATGGAAGCCCAGGTTGCTTTGATAGCAGCCTTCAACTCCTCTGCCTTGTTGGGTCTGGTGTCTTCCTCTTGACAATACCCCATAGATTCTTTATGGGGTTTAGGTCAGGCGAGTATCAAGCACAGTAAAACTATAATAATTAAATCAGGAATTGGTACTTTTGGCAGCGTGGGCAGAGACCAAGTCCTTCTGGAAAATGAAATCAGCATCTCCATAAAGCTGGTCAGCAGAGGGAAGCATTAAGTGCTCTGGAATTTCCTGCTAGACGGCTG
This sequence comes from Pelophylax lessonae, assembly GCF_965119305.1. Classification (NCBI taxonomy): domain Eukaryota; kingdom Metazoa; phylum Chordata; class Amphibia; order Anura; family Ranidae; genus Pelophylax; species Pelophylax lessonae. The sequence continues at coordinate 355,177,761 of NC_138771.1, read as the reverse complement.
TGCAGACTTTGGACTTTTTGCGAAAAAAAAATAAACCAAGTGGACCAACACCAGCAGATGACATGGCTCCCCAAATCACCACTCACTGTGGAAACCTCACACTGGACCTCACGCAACTTGGAATTTGTGCCTCTCCACTCCTCCTCCAGAACTCTGGGACCTTGATTTCCAAATGCAAGCTTTACTTTCATCTGAAAAAAGGACTTTGGACCACTGAGCAACAGTACAGTCCTTTTTCTACTTAGCCCAGGTAAGAGGCTTCTGACGTCTCTGGTTCAGAAGCGGGTTGACACAAGGAATGCGACAGTTGTAGCCTATGTCCTGGATACCTGGAAACTCAGAACACAAAAACAAAAGGTCCCAAAAAAACAGCAGTAAAAACAAGACGCACACGCAGTCAAAGAGACATGCCTCACACGCAGCTACTAATACAGTATACAAAAGCCTAATCAGGAGAAAGATCCCTTAATGATTAAACTATCAGAGTTCTCTCTAAATAATCACATTAATCTGCTTCAAAAAGGTCTGTCATATTCACCAACAATATAGACAAATTTGAGGTCTTCAAAGACCTTAGTCTTTTCCTTAGGTGCTTCTAAGAATGTTTCATAACCAACATCAAACGAATATGAACACAGCCCAGAATGATAAGAAAACACAGGCATTACAAGATAAACAAGCAAAAAATTTGGGGGAGCATACCCATGTATTTCAAAAGCTGGTGCAGCTATGAACCAAAAGACATGTATATTAAAAAAGAATAGCGCACACATGCAAAATAAATTACCAAATTTGAAGACAATCCATAAATAAAAATGGGGATTTGGTCCCACCATATGGCCATATAGTGCTCAAGCCCACCACTGTGTCAAAGTACCCCATTATCAGTGGTAATGGGGTACTTTGACGCAGTGGTGGGCTTGAGCACTATATGGTCATATGGTGGGACCAAATCCCCATTTTTAATTATGGATTGTCTTCAAATTTGGTAATTTCTTTTGCATGTGTGCGCTATTCTTTTTTAATATACAGGCATTACAAGAGCTGATTGAAGTGCTCAATGAAAATGAGGGATTTGAAGATAGTGATGACGAAGTAGAAACCAATCAATGGAGGAGAAATCAAAGTTAATAATTAAATCTAAAAGAATGCCCAACCTGAGTGAAAATAAATGGATAAGCTTCCCTGATTTAGGTTCAAACTGGCCTTAAGTCAATTGACTGGAGGTTAAATAACCAGGATAGTCTAAGAGGAGGAGAATTAAATGCCCTTAATCAACCTAGTGCTATCAACGTTATTATAAAAAGAAGTGATAAAGGAGGGAACATTGTCCTCATGAATCATTAGGATTACAAAAACGAGGCAAAAAGACAATTGAAAGATCAAGATACCTACTTGAAACTATCAGGGAATCCTTTCCCAGAACTAGTTGACTCATAGAACCGCCGACTACCGTGGGCCTTGGAAGTGAATTTACTATCAAAATATGAATAATGGAATTTTTGTACTTACCGTAAAATCCATTTCTCTGAGTTCATCGACGGACACAGCACTCAAAAATAAATCATAACTATGTAAATAGGGTAAAGTTACCGCTCTAACAGTGTACAGTGATCAAAAAGCTAACAGCCAGCAAAAACAAAAGACAATTCGCAATACATACAACAAACAAATATTGCGGCGCTAAAAAATGTGATATTAAAATAACGAAATGCAATAGTTTCAAGTGCATACATATCATGTGCTATATACAGTTGAAATTGATAAAACATCCATATGTTGCGAACATATGTAAAGTGCATATGATATTTAAAATTACGTATACAATTATTTGTGAAGCAGGCTCTGTGTTTTAAGAAGAAACAACCAAAGTGCTGATAAGTGCAGGAATCTCTTCATATATGAATTGTCTCCACCATTATCAATATGTGCACCTCCACTCAATAAATGAAACAAGGAGGGGGCTTACTAGACAGATAGGACCTAATAGAGCTTACACTCTTTAGGTCCCATAGGCGTATTGGTTTATATGGCAGTCATGATATCCACAATACCAGAATGGTTTCGATAATTTCAGCGTCCACCGGGCATCTCATATCCCAACATATATGTCTTGAATGCTGTCGTATAGTAACCACACAAACCGGATTTATCATCCTCGTAAACTCAATAAAAAAGAAGAAAAGACAGTGTGTACCCGTGTGAAGGGAATTTTAATCTAAAATAGGAGCACTTGCATGTATCCAAAAAAAAAAAAAAAAGCGCTTGTATAATACATAAAACATCCAGAACAAAGTCACAGCAACACTTGTAGCAGACCCGAAACAGCGTTTAGTCTCATAAGATCCTCTGGGGTGTCATGCTGTCAGTGTGGCTGTGTTAAAACACCTTATAAATGTGCCAAAAGAATTATAAATTACCTGCTGGCTTGTTAATACCATAGAGGTAATTACTTCCTGTATGTGGTGAGATGGCGAAGAGGCGTGCTCTCCAAGCCTCGTTTTGAAAAAAAAAAAAAAAAAAGGTTGGGACATCCAACTTTGGGTGTGGATAGACAGTCCCTATTAACCCCTAAACCTAGAAATATAGGCGATGATAGTTTCAAATGGGCTTTTTTTTTTTTTACATCATACCTTATTCAACATAGTCAAATTCAACAAATAATTAGACATTGGGACATTCTGAAGAGTGATCAGATATTAGGCCCTTTACTACCTAATAAAGCTAAAGTTATATATAGAGGTGCTCCGTCACTGCGCAATAAGGTTGCCCCTAACGCCATTAACCCTCCGATTAGACCTTCCTTTTTTTTTACCAAATGACGGGATATTACCCATGTAAAAAATCTAATACATGTTTACATAATACTAGAGGTAGAACCAAAATGCTAAATTTTACATAGACTGTTACTAATCAAACTTATTCCATCAAACAGTTTCATACATGTACAACTAAGGGAGTAGTCTATCTTTTGACCTGCCCATGTAAAAAACAGTACGTAGGGAGGACTATTCACTCGTTTAATGTCAGGATGAATGAGCATATCGCAAATATACAGAAAGGAGTGACAAATCATAGTGTTCTTAAACACTATCAAGAATTTCATAACACAGATCCACGGGGTACTGAATTTATAATAATTGATCATTAGGTAGCCCCATGGAGAGGAGAAGCTTTAACTAGGGGTGTATCACATCTCAAAACTTACTGGATTTATGAGTTACGGTCCTATTCTCCATTCCAGGGGATTTTTAGTTTATTTATTTTAAACTAATTTTCAGTTTAATTATTTTTTAATTTTATATTTAATATTTTAATTTTTATTGCATATATATATATATATATATATATATATATATATATATATATATATATATAACATATTGACTCAATGTAAAGGTACCTTTCAAATGTTACCCTTCTAGCGAGTGTCAATATCTAGTATGGGGATTTATGTTAACACACATCTTTTGACAATATATTATATAGCCCCATTTTGTTTGAGTTTTGAGCGATAAGGATTTATTTACTTTCCATTTTGCACTTCCTGACTGGTCCGGTGGCTCCGTTTGCGTTCCACATAGTCATGACGTTCGGGTTATAACAGACGTCGCTTCCTGTCCCGCCCCTGGCTTGTGTTTGTTCCGACCACGACTGATGCAGACTTACTGTGATTGGCCCACATCTCCTGGTCTCCTTTGGGAGGTTTTGGTTGGACGGTGTCACACATCATCGCCATCTTGGATTGGCACTGAGGGCGAGAACCATAAGTTAACAAAGAGTACGTCCCCCACCCGTTTTTTTCAAAACGAGGCTTGGAGAGCATGCCTCTTCGCTATATCACCACATACAGGAATTAATGTCGATTCTTCTTTTTTATAGCGTTTATGAGGATGATGCATCCGGTTTGTGTGGTTACTTAATGACGCCATTCATCAACATATATGTTGGGATATGAGATGCCCGGTGGACGCAGAAATGATCGAATCCATTCTGGTATTGTGGATATCGTGACTGCCATATAAACCAATACGCCTATGTGACCTAAAGAGTGTAAATTCTATTAGGTCCTATCTGTCTGGTAAGCCCCCTCCTTGTTTCATTTATGGGTGGAGGTGCACATACTGATAACGGTGGAGACACTTTACAATTTCAACTGTATTTAGCACATGATATGTATGCACTTTAAACTATTGCACTTTGTTATTATAAATCAACTACTGGGTTATATCCTCCAGGAGTAGGACTAGGCAGAACACCTGGCTACGCTCCTGGGGCCGTCCTCAGCTTGGTATATAAAACCCCTCTCTGCTTTAGATAAACAGTTTAGTAGCCAGCAGTATTACCAAGTATCAGAACTCCATAGAGAGGTGGGTGCGGTGTCTGTTGATGAACTGGAATTTTGAAATGGATTTTACGGTAAGTACAAAAACCCCATTCTCTTTCATTCATCGATGGACACAGAGCGCCATAAATCATAACTACTGGGACGTTCAAAAGAGTGCCAAAAGGAAGATAAGGGGGTGGAGAAAATACCCCAAGGCTAAACATAAGAGCACTTAACCAGGACACAAGAGCATTACCGGGTCACAGGAGTTTAAAGAAAAACACCCCTTAAGAGGGAACAGCCCCTCTTAAACAGCAGCCTGCAAAACTTTCGGCCAAAAAAAGCACTCTCAGATGACTAAGTATCTACCTTCTAGAATCTTTGAAGGTATGCAACGACCACCAAGTGGCAGCTTTGCAAAATTGCGATATTGATGCTTAATAATGGAAGGTGCAATAAGTACTCAGCGCCTGAGTAGAATGCGCCGTGACAGGGAAAGGTGGAACCTGACCTTTAATGGAATAGGCCTGAGTCAATCTGTCAGTGACAGCACCCGGCAGCTAGGCAGAACCAGCCCCAAGGAGTGTAGGCTAAAGGCTTACAGGCACGAATGAAACTGCTGTTGGAGGATAATATGTATGTTTAGACTGGTGCACTGGAAGCACCAGCAAAATGTGAGTACCCATACTATTGTTTTTGATAAAGATATGCTTTTAAGGGTATAAACACTATTGAACTCTTTCTTCGTATGTGGCATTGCACCGGTGCTGTAGAGGAGTGGATTGAGAAGACAAGCAGTACGTATTGGCGCTAACTGGATGCTCATCCCCAGGCCAGGGAGAGGCAAAAAGGCTTTTTTAGACCGAGCTTAGGTGCGAAGTCACATCATTTGAGGTGAGAATCCAACTATTAGGGGGGAGAACTCCTTGTGGTGGCACATGGATGTGTTAATTTAACTGCACGAAAGGAGAAGGAAGAGTGAACACCCTGTACAACACGGATGTCGGTGGCAGGAAGGATCATCACAATATATTTACATAGTTGTGGACTTTGTTTTAAAGAAGCATCTGAATATATCACAAGTTTTAATAATTCACATGTTATTTATATTATATAATACATTTTTAATTGTTTTTATGATATATTTAGCGCAGTACTAAGATTTGTTTTATTATTAGTACTGTACACTTTAGTATGAGATGGTGATCAATGCTTGCAGCTGGCTTGATTGAAATAGTATTGGTCATAGTGGCTCGCAGGATCCTTTGATATTTGCGCAGAAAGAAGATTGCCAGGACATACACCTGGCCCTTAATGGTACTCAGGGCCCACTTTTGATCAACACCCTGTTGAAGAAAAGTTAAGATGTGAACCACAGAAAAAGATCGAGGATGAGCGCCAATCGACTCACACCAAGAAATGTACGCTTTCCACGTACAATGGTGTATCTTGCTGGAAGATGACTTCCTCGCCTTCACCATAGTAGGGATCACTGACCCAGACAGACCTCTATATCCCTCAGTACCTTTCAATAGCTAAGCCATTAAAACCAGCAACTGTAAAGCAGAATGGTAGATCAGCCCTTGGGTCAACTGGTCTTCTCTGAGAGGAAGCCCCCAACGTTTATGGCCACCAAACTGTTTGGAAGATCCTCGTCCTTGATTCTGCATAGGAATTGCAGTAGAAGCCTAAGCCAAGGATGATAATGGCCTTACCACAGCCCTTGGACGCCTGCAGCGTTTGCCAGAGGAGCCAAACCTGCATGTAGAACTGTGCAAACAGAACGGTCTTGAAGATGGATACCACCAGACTCAGAAAATGTATGGCAAAATGGGAGAGAGAACTATCCATGTGACAGCAGCGGGGGAATCACGGCCTGTGGCTCCTGGAGTTTGTCCAGAGGAAGGACCCCCCTGGTCAGAATTAGAATCACACCTAGGTAAATCAATACCCTGGACAGGGATAGGGGGGACCTTAGGTAGTTCAGACATCACCTGAACCTTTGCAGGAATTAAATCCACACAAGGAGACTCAGGACCTAAAAAACCTGAAAAGGACAAGCTTTGTCCCCCTTTCGGGGTACCCAGAAAATAATCATTTTGTGGATCCTCTCGACACGCATGAAGGAGGTCCACAAGGCTGGAAACCAACGACGATGTCCCCAGTGGCGGCCACCTGGATAGGAAGACAGGTCTCGCCGCCAGAAAAATGGATTTTTGTAAAATCTTACCGTAAAATCCTTTTCTCTTAAGCTCATTGACAGACGCAGTCCTCTTGATTAATATCAAATCGGGTTATACTGCCCTCTACAGGAGTAGGACACTAGGCAGAAGGAAAACCTTCTGGCCACACCTTAGGGGCAGTCCCAGAGGGTATATCCTCTCTCTCCCTGCTACAGGATGTCAGTTATGTCACAAAGCAGTGTCAGAGAATTTAACCCAACCCAACTCAAAAATAGAGGGGTGGGTACTGCGTCTGTCAATGAGCTTAAGAGAAAAGGATTTTACGGTAAGATTTTACAAAAATCCATTTTTCTCTGTCGCTCATTGACAGATGCAGTCCGCTTGATTAATATCAAATCGGGATGTCCCAAAGCAGTGCCACAAATGAGGGGTGGGATAACAGAAATCAAAATTTAAATCCAGAAGGCCCAACCGGTGCCGACTAGAAGTCTTAAAGGCTCATCAAACCAAAAGGATGAGACTCAACTGAAAATCCAACAGAAAAAAACCCTCGAGGTAGACCAACGGTCTCCTCAAATTGCGGCCTGCAGAACCTTGCGGCCAAAAGAGGCATCAGCCGATGCCATCACATCAACTTTATAAAATTTTGTAAAGGTATGAACCGACGACCAGGTAGCCGCCTTGCAAACTTGGACCACTGACGCCTGATGGCGGAAGGCCCAGGAAGCACTAAGCGCCCGAGTGGAGTGCGCCTTAACAGGGAACGGAGGATTCCGACCCTTAATAGAATAAGCATGTACCACCGTCTGTCTGATCCATTTGGAGATAGTCGCGGCAGATGCAGGCAACCCCTTTTTGGGGCCATCCGTGATCACAAAAAGTGAATCAGTTTTTTTACGAAACGAGTCCGTAGTTTTCAGGTATACCCTGATTGCCCGAACCACATCCAAGGAATGTAACGTAAACTCCCGAGGATGACTGGGCTTAGGACACAGGGAAGGCAATACAATGTCCTCATTCAGATGAAACTCTGAAACCACCTTAGGAAGGAAGGATGGATTCGGACGAAGGACCACCTTATCCCTATGAACCACCAGATATGGGGAACGACAAGATAATGCGGCCAGTTCTGACACCCTGCGTGCAGAAGTAATGGCCACCAAGAAGGCCACCTTCTGGGATAAAGTAAGCAAGGGAATCTCCCTGATATTTTCAAAGGGAGGTTTCTGAAGAACCGACAACACTAAATTAAGATCCCAGGGCGGTAAGGGCACGTGCAATGGCGGAGCCAAGTACCGCACCCCCTGGATGAAATTCCGCAACAAGGAATGGGTAGCCAAAGGTTTCTGAAAGAAAATTGCTAACGCTGAAACCTGACCCTTGACAGTACTCAAGGCCAGCTTCTGCTCAACTCCTTGTTGCAGAAAAGCCAAGATTCGGGTCACCGAATAGGCACGTGGAGGAAATCCAAAGGATTCATACCACGCAATAGAAGACCTCCATGTGCAATGATAGACTTTTCTAGAAGTCGCTTTCCTTGCTTTAATTAAAGTAGGAATAACTGAAGTTGACAATCCCTTGTCCTTCAGCACCTGAGTCTCAATAGCCAGGCCGTTAAAGCCAGCGATTGTAAAGCAGGATGGAAGATCGGTCCCTGAGACCGCAGATCCTCCCTGAGAGGAAGTCTCCAGGGAGCGTCCGCGACCAGCCTGACGAAGTCAGCGTACTCGGGTCGACGAGGTCAGTCCGGAACTACCAGGATAACTGGAATTCCTTCCACCTCTATCCTGCGAAGAAGCTTCAGCAGCAACTTGAGAGGAGGGAAGACATACAGTAGCTGATACTGTCCCCACGGGGCGACCAGCGCGTCTGCTGTGTTCGTTCGCGGATCTCGGGAGCGGGTTACAAAACTCCGCGCCTTCCTGTTGAGCCGAGCTGGCAACAGATCCACCTCCAGGGTGCCCCAATGAAGGCACCGCTGTTGAAATATCTCTGGATGAAAAGGCCATACCCCTTGATGACATAATCTGTCTGCCGATTTTCCACCCCCGGAGTGCATACTGCGGGGAGAGCCGGAAAAAAAACCGTTCCGCCCAATGAAGAATGCTGGCCACCTCTATGGCCGCCAGGGCACTCTTGGTGCCCCCTTGGTGATTGACATAAGCCACGGCCGTGGCCTTGTCCAACTGAATCCAAACCGGGTTGCCCTGAAGCTACTCGGTCCAGTAAATCAGACAAAGTCTGATCGCTCTCAGTTCCAATACATTTATCGGTAACCTGGATTCTGTCGGAAGAAATTACTTTCCCTGACTGAGCATCGGAGACCGAAGCCACCAGACCAGATACTCCCTGGTCCACTCGCTCAACCGGATCCGATTGTCCAGAGAATCAGGATTCCGATTCCATCTGAAAAGAATCTCCTTTTGGGGAATTCGGGTATGCAAATGGGCATACGGTACTGCCTCTAATAAGGCCACCATCAGTCCCCGGACCAGATGGTTCAATCTCCTGGTGGGAACTAGGAATGATCTTTTGCAAAAGTGAAGAAAACGTTCTGCTCAAGGAGCGGGAACTGCCGCTCCCTGTTGCATCAAGTCCATTACTGCTCCCCGCAAAGCTTTTAAGCGATCCGGGGATAGTCGAAAGTTGGAAGGGAAGAAACGCACCAGTAGAAGTGATCGAAACTCGATTTTGTATCCCGACCGCATGACCTCGCGAACCCCTTTGACCGGGATTCTGGAAAGCCATGGATCCGGAAACCGGTGAAGATGTCCCCCCACCCCAGAGATGGGTGGGGGCACACCTTCAGGCTGTCTTATCTTCAGGTTTGGCTGAGTCGGGCTTTTGTTTACCTGACCAGCGCCCTCTGAAACCCCCTGAAGGGGCTTTGGAGGACTTCCCCTTATCGCCCGCCCCAGCGGAGCGAACAAACTTCTTATGAGCGGAAAAGGAAGGTCCTCGCCTGTTACGAGGTCCTTTACCTTTAGCTGTCTGTGGTAAAAAAGTGCTTTTACCCCCAGTGAGATCTCATCCAAGGTGGCACCAAACAGGCGATCCCCCTGAAAAGGAAGATTAGCCAACGTCTTTTTGGAACCTTGATCAGCCGACCAGCACTTTAACCACAACACGCGTCTGAGGACCACTGCTGAAACAGATGCACGCCCTAGCAAGGGAGTGGCGTCCAGAGCGGCGTCACAGATGAACTGTAGCCCATGGATAATTTGCTACAGCAAATCTGATACTGCCGGGGGGATACTTCTCCCTTTTATGTCCCGGCGTAACAATTTGGTCCATTCTGTCAATGTTTGTGAAACTAAACCAATGGCAATCACTGGCCTAAATGTTGACCCTATCAGGGAAAAAATGGAGCGGGATTCGGCTTCCACTTTTCGATCCACCGGATCCCTAAAGGACGGAGCGTCCTCCAACGGGATAACAGTGGCTTTATTTAGTCTGGAAATTGGTGGGTCCACCACTGGTAGTACCGTCCATTTCTTAAGGAGGGATTCCTCAAACGGATAGCGCCTAGCAATGCGTTTGGAAATAGCAGGAGTTCGTTTTGGATGATCCCATTCTTCCTTAATTAGATTACCAAAACATTTGGGAAAGGGAAAAACCTTCGCCATTTTGGTATGCTTGCTGGTACCAAAAGGGAATTTCAGTGTCATCTACCTCTGCTGGTGTAACCTCAAGACTTAAGGTTTCCCGGACAGACATGACTAGTGTGTTCACTAACGCTTCTTCTTGCGCTATGGCAGAGGAAGAAACGTCCTTCTCACTGTCTGAGGAGACCGTACCTGAGACAGCAGCCCCAAAAGAGGGACCTGCAGCTGCAGTGACCAGCTCAGAATCCGTATCTGAAGTCTCAGATGAAATAGGGGTAAGCCGGAGTCGCTTCCTTGACCTCCGTCCCTGACAGGCCACCTCCACCCGGGATACCAAAGACTCCAAAACTGCTGATAATGCATCAATCACAAGTGGGGTACTGGAGGGTCCTGCGGCCACCTCGAGGGGATCAGGTGGGGATACATGTGTGGCAGGGTCCATGATTATACAAGACACTTGTCAAACAAAAAAAAATAATTGCAAAGAAAAAAACTTTTTTTTTTCTTTTTTTTCTAGTCCCCCAGTGCAACAGCGACCCTCAGTGTTACCTGCTTGGACCCCACAGAGAGAGAGAGAGAGAGAGACCCCAAGGCTCACCACCTGATGCACAGAAGTTTCTATCAACCTGCTCCCAGCACTGTCTGTTACAGACAGGAAGTCTTTGGCTTGCTTTCCCGGGTAAAGGAGGAGGCTCCACCCCTTTACACGCCTTCCGGCGCCTCCCAATTACTCCTCGAGGTGTTTGGTCATCTCAAACATGGCCGCCCCCATGCTGGAGACACGAGGCTACGCCAAGATGGCGGCCCCGCGTGACCTGCGGGAAAATGGCGGCAGCCTGTGGAGGATGGCAGCGGCTTGTGGCAAGATAGCAGCGGCCTGCGGAAGGTAGTCATCGGCCTGTGCGGCCTGCGGGAGGTGTACGGCCTGTGGGAGGATGGCGGCCTGCGGGAGGATGGCGGTAGTCCAGGCACAGGCATCGGCCTGTATTGCACCTTATGTATCAGGTAAGATGCTATCACCCTCTTACATGGCCATCCTAACAGTAATGCCAGCCACTGACTTCAGTCATGGTCCCTTACAGTGCCCCTCATACAGTGACTTCCGATTGTCAGCTCCCAAACCAAGCCTTCTGGTTCCTATTCACTAAATCACCCTCAAGAGGGGGGATCTGTGACACCTGTTATAGGATAGAGGGGGGATCCAGGATTATAAAGGTTCGGTCATCCCAGGGAGGGGCCCGCGTCCACCCACAAACCCGACAGGGGGAACATTTTACTCACCATACCGGAACAGGCGGGTGCCAACTCCTTACAGAACCCCTCTCCACCGAGGTGGGGGGGCTGTCGACCAATACGGACGCGTGACTCAGTTTCCAACTGGTCGTCGGCGTCCAGGCGAGACGTTTAACTCGCAGGGTCAGTCCCCGTCCAGTGGGACTATGTCGCGGCCGACCCAGCGCGGAGCTAGGGCCTGCACGCGCACGTAGGCTGACTGGGGTGACCACTGGATCCTAACATCCAGCCCGTCGCCCAGTTTCAGCATACTTGCTGAAGATCTCACAGGAACAACTGGAGAAAAAAGCTGCCTTAAAAAAATTTTTCTAAAAAAATCTTGCCAGGACCAAAGATCCCAGCAAGGAACTTAGGTCCTTACTCCTAACTAGACAGAAAAAAAACTGACATCCTGTAGCAGGGAGAGAGAGGATATACCCTCTGGGACTGCCCCTAAGGTGTGACCAGAACGTTTTCCTTCTGCCTAGTGTCCTAATCCTGTAGAGGGCAGTATAACCCGATTTGATATTAATCAAGAGGACTGCGTCTGTCAATGAGCGACAGAGAAATGTCCTTTTCCCCCTAGTAGCGAGTTATGCTGTACTATCTCTGGTCTCGGTAGCAACAACAGGTAGACTTTCCCAATAACGATAATCCAAAGCAGGTATAGCTTTCCCCCCACAGACATTAGTCAAGACTGAATTCTGGGGGTGAACTCTTTATTGAGCAAGAATAAGGGCACTTATACACTTGAGAAGTATGTTAGTCACTACATGAACAATGACCCAAATATTGACCCAAAACATCACACAATGGTTAGATAACGGGGTACAGCTGACACAAGGCTAATCCCATCATCTTCTAAGAGTTAATCCAATTAGCCACCAGACAAACAATAGGTGAATGGGAATCCACACCCAGACAATGCTTTGATTAATCAGGATCTCACTCCAGAGCAGACTGCCAACATCAAACTTAAAGTGCAATACACATTATTACAAGTATAAACACATCCCCACAGTAGACAATAGGTGAGTAAATTAGCATAATTACCAATGTGTGGAAGACAGGTGGTTGAGCTGATCATATTAGCATCTGCTATGAGTCTGACTGTCTTGGGGAGACATGGACCTGAAGTCAAAGTAACATTACTCCAAAGGCCCCACATATAGTATCTGGCTTTCATTCCCAGTGACAGTGATTACCGTCACATTCCCCCCACCCCATTAATGGGTGAGGGGGCAGGCCTTCATGCTGAACGGGTCTGGTCTGCAGATCCGTAGAAGCTAGCTCTAGGCTTACCAGAGCAAGGATGCTTGGAACCTCCCAGGGGAAATTTTAAAGCTCAATTTCCCCTGCAGACACTTGGATATTATTGCACCTATATTGACAAGGATATATGCTAGAGCCTTTCAAGTGGGGGAGCTGCCACCGTCTATGTATGCGGCCATAGTGGTATTGATCCCAAAACCTAATAAAGACCCATTAGATTGTGCCTCCTACAGGCCCATTTCTTTACTCAATATAGACTATAAAATACTCCCCAAAATCCTGACCGGAAAATTAAATGCTGCTATTTTATGTGTATTCATCTGGATCAGACAGGATTCATGCCCGGGAAGTCCACATCTATATATATTCAGAGAACACAACTGATCATTCATGCTACAGAAATTCTTCCCAAAGTCAATTATATTGGCTTCCTTAGATACTGCTAAGGCATTCCCATTCCATAGAATGGCCTTTTTTGTTAGCGTCGCTTCATTCATTTGGGTTCCGGTAAAAGTTTCAGAAATGGGTTTCCATATTATACCAAAACCCCACCTCCCAACTTTTACTCAATGGGTTGCTATCCACATCTATTTCACTTCGTAGAGGAACTCATCAGGGCTGTCCTGTCTTCCCACTTTTGTTTGTGCTGGAAATAGAGGCGTTGGCTTTTAGACTCTGGTAGTCCCCCCTTCTCACAGGCATATCATTGGGGGATAGATCAGACACCATAGGCCTCTATGCTGATGATCTTATCCTTTACCTGCATGATGCCCCAAATTCCCTAGAGGCCACTATGCAAATCATAGACCAATATGGCTTCCTCTGTGGTATGCTCCCATGAAATCCATTCTTGTTTAGTGTTTTACTTATTGTAGATTCGATAACAGGGATGTTAGCATTTGGCAGTGACTTTTGTAAGTCTTTAGCTGACACTAGGATTCTTCTTCACCTCATTGAGCAGTCTGCGCTGTGCTCTTGCAGTCATCTTTACAGGACGGCCACTCCTAGGGAGAGTAGCAGCAGTGCTGAACTTTCTCCATCTATAGACAATTTGTCTTACCATGGACTGATGAACAGCAAGGCTTTTGGAGATACTTTTATAACCCTTTCCAGCTTTATGCAAGTCAACAATTCTTAATCATAGGTCTTCTGAGAGCTCTTTTGTGCGAGGCATCATTCACATCAGGCAATGCTTCTTGTGAAAAGCAAACCCAGAACTGGTGTGTGTTTTTTATAGGGCAGGGCAGCTGTTAGCAACACCTCTAATCTCATCTCATTGATTGGACTCCAGTTGGCTAACCTCTCACTCCAATTAGCTCTTGGAGATGTCATTAGTCTAGGGCAGGGGTCCTCAAACTACGGCCCACGGGCCACATGCGGCCCGCCAAAGATATTTATCCGGCCCGCCGGGTGTTTTTGCCGCCGCTGCCCGTCACTTTTTTTTTTTTCAACATAAGAGATGGACGGTCCGGCAGCCGGCCTATACTTGGTGGCAGAGGGAGAGGGGGCAGCGGCTGCCGATTGGTTGGCTAGCTGAAGCGCTGGATCATGGGAATTGTAGTCCGGCTGCAATCAAGCTCCTGGCTGTGAGAGGAACCGAACAGCGCAGCCAGACTACAACTCCCACCTCCCAGGACTCGGAGGCAGCCAGGGCATGTGGGAGGGGCCGCCTGGATGTGACTTGCGTGCTGACTTATTTGCAGTGAACGTCGGGCGCTCGTTCATGGGAGAGAGAGAGCAGAAGACTTCACAGAGCAGAGGCAGCTTGGAGGAAGTTTGCCTCTTCCCCCCACCCCCCTGAAGAGGTTGTTCAATCAAGACTGAGGTGAGACAGACCCTGACACACCAGATGACCCCTACATCCCATGGGCACCAAATGGGCTGCAATGGCAAAGGGTTCAATGCAAAAAAAGTGAAAATTAAAGATGAATAAATCAATATGCAAATACACAAAAAAATGATATCAAAGATATTATGGGATATGAAAAACCCACTACAAAATTCTTTACACATGTGATCAGTGACTTTTTTCAAGGTGTGATAAAGTGCTCAACAATAAGTTTGAAATAGGTGCAAAAAATATACTAATAACCCTAATTCCCACGTCATCTCACGGAGTGGCACCTAGTTGTGTTCTTTGAAGACCGCACAGAGCACGTTGCACCTTCTTTCACTGGACACTTGCTTTTTTTTTGGAGTTTTTTGGGAATTAGGGTTATTAGTATATTTTTGTACCCATTTCAAACATATTGTTGAGCACTTTATCACACCTTGAAAAAAGTCACTGATCACATGTGTAAAGAATTTTGTAGTGGGTTTTTCATATCCCATAATATCTTTTTTGATATAATTTTTTTGTGTATTTGCATATTGATTTATTCACCTTTTTTGTGCTGTGTTGAAAAGTTAATTTAGTAATCACATAGGTAGGAGCAGCTGCACTTAAGGGTTATTGAGGCCCCATAGCGCAGAGAACAAACAGTTTGACAAATGGTTCAATGGGCTACTTGACTGGATTTGCCCCCCCCCCCCCCCAGACCTAAGGCTGCCAGCTCTCCCCTGGCCACGCTTGACTGGCTCTCTCTCCCTCAGTTCCCTCACCTGCCCCTCTGCCCCACCCCCCAGTGATATTCCTGTGTGCTGGGGATGTAGATCCCCAGCACACGCACCTCTAAGTAAATGATAGAGGGGTGGCAAAGTGATCGCTGTGATCTCTAGAGGGGCTGCCTGCTGTTCTCCCGTGCTGGTCAGTGACAGACAGCCGAGGAGTAGAAAACCCAATTTAATTGACAGTGAGTGCATTTTATATTCTGATTGCTATTCAGTTGTATGATGTTGTGTGCTGTATAAGCCCTGGTTCACACTGTTGCGATCTCTGAGCAGTGCGAGTTCAGCCATATGCTTGTATGGCTGAACTTGCATTCGATTCGGAAGAAAAGAGGGACACGTGCCTTCTTTTTTCCTGCAGTGGAATCGGATCATATGCGTCTTATCACCCATGCGATTAGATTCCTGTGCGAGTTCACACAGGGCAGTGTGAACTGGAAATATGGTGCTGGAACCGGTACGATTACAGAGCCGGTTCCTGCACCGCACCAGTGTGAGCCTGGGGTAAAAGCAGGGTGGGTGTGTGTGTGTGTGTGTATTTTCACTAATAGCAATTTGGAATAGTTTTTTAAACTATAGTCCGGCCCTCCAATGGTCTGAGGGACAGTGAACTGGCCCCCTGTTTAAAAAGTTTGAGGACCCCTGGTCTAGGGGTTCACATACTTTTTCCACCTGCACTGTGAATGTTTACATGGTGTGTTCAATAAAAACATGGCAACATTTCATTCTTTGTGTGTTATTAGTTTAAGCAGACTGCGATTGTCTATTGTTGTGACTTAGATGATGATCAGATCACATTTTATGACCAATTTGTGCAGAAATCCATATCATTCCAAAGGGGTCACATACGTTTTCTTGCAGCTGTATTAGAGACATATATTGTAATAACTCCAAACTACCTTACACTGAATTGCAAAGGAAATATAATCTCCCTGCTAGTGCACTGTACAAGTATATCCAATTTAGACATGCTCTACAGGCACAGTTCGGAGTAAGCAATGTTATTTTCTCCAACTATCCACTAATAGGAATATTGAGGTCCCAGGGCCCCAAGGGTCTTATATCCAAAATATACTCCCACTTACCGACAGCCACCATTAACCAAACCCCATTGCTAGTTTTCTCTAGGTGGAAGCAACTCATCTTGGATTTGTCTGAGGAGGAGTGGGAAGAGGCGTGCTCCCCACACCTACAGGTCTCCCCTGCTCTTTAAAATAAATTGATACAACTATACATGCTACATCAGAAATACCTGGCTCCCAGTAGGCTACATGCTATGAATCATATACCTAACCCCAGTTGCACTAGATGCGATTGTGCACAAGCCGACTTCACACATTATATGTCTGTGCCCTGTGATTGCTAGATGTTGGGATAGGGTAATTAACTTGCTCTCCACTGTTCTCTCGATGCCGGTACCAAAGACTCCACCTTCTTGAGATTCTAGATGAGGAACAGTGGCAGAGATATGATAGAACCATGTTGAGGGATACTTTATTCTTGGCACGGAAAGCTATAGCAATCAAATGGATTCAGCCGGCTCCACCCTCTGTTGCCACCTGGCTAAAGATGGTTAATAATATCCTACCTTATGGAAAAAAAATTGTATACGAACATGGGGCTGCTCCGGGAAATATAATAAAATCTGGGATAAATGATGTGCCTCTCCACTTACCATCAACCGTGATTAAAAGGCACTTGGAAGTGTACTGGTTTATATTTAAAGAAATCTCTCGATTTTGTATTCTCGCAAGTACCCAAAATCAATAGCAGAAATTGAATCCAGTAGAAAGATTCGTAAGACAAACTATAGACGGTAGGTTTTTTTTTTTTTTTTTGCTGTATCCCAAGACAATTTTACATGCAGTGTGCCTTTTTGCGCTCACGTTGAGCATAATGTTGTATGTGACTACTGTGTTACTCCTTCAATAAAACGAATTAAAAAAAAAAAAAAAGATCAATTTACCTTATTCTCTGTCCGAGAAGCACAAAATCATTTTCTGTGTGCTGAGAAGAAGGGGCTCCTTCCCTTTCCTAGACTATGGCAGGAAAGTACTCTCCCCCCCCCCCCCCCCCCCGTGATACCCTTAATGATGTCATCCAAGGTAACCCCAAACAGACGATCACCTTGAAAGGGCAAAACAATGAGCTTTCTTAAAGGCTCAGCGGACCAATTCTTAAGCCACAGCACGCACCTAATCACCACCGCTGAAAGAAAGTATGGACAGCACAGGAGCTGGATCCAAAGCTGCATCACAAATAAACTGCAGCCCATGGACCAACTGGCCTGCTCATTCCCCCCCCCCCCCTCCCCAGGCCCTGGTGCAAAAGCTTGGCCCATTTAGTTAAGGTCTGAGGCAAAGACTGGCCGCAATGTTGAACCAGCCATTGTAAACATGCTGCATGCCAGAGCCTCCGCTTTCCTGTCAGCCAGGTCCTTAAAGGACAGGGATTCCTCTACTGGGATCATGGTAGCTTTGTTCAACCTTGAAACAGGAGGGTCCACCACTGGTGGACTAGTCCACTTTTTTTAAAAGTGACTTCTAAGAAGGGTAACGCACAACAAAATGTTTGGGGACCACAAAGGGTAATATTGGTTGTTCTCATTACTTACAGGAAAACCTGTCAAAAAAAGGCACATAAGGAAACACCTTTGGAATGCGAGGTAACTTATGCATACTAAACGACACAGCCAAGTCCGTGGCTACATCCTCTATTTTTAAAGACTCACGCACTGCAGTGATAAGTGAGTCTACCAGCGCTTTTTAATTTGCTGCTGCGACCATGGAGGAATCATCCTAAAAATCGGATGGATCTGGGGGAGTGATATTAAGCCCCCCTTAATGGGCCATGTCCATGGCGGCATCAGGCCCAGAATCAGATGAGACAGCCTGAGCAGGGAAAGGCGGAGGATGCTTCCTCCGGGGCCTTTGCCCATATGGCACTTCCACCCAGGACACAAAAGACATCAGGACCACAGTCAGTGCAACCAAGGGAAGCTGGGGTTCAGAGAGACCTGACACCTCCTTGAGGGGGTCAGTTGTGGAGACATTAACCTGAGGCTCCATAAGGAAAGGAAGAACTTGCAGTACAAAAACGATCTTTTGGCACCACCAAAAGGACTCCCCCCCCCCCCCCTCCAAGGCTCATGGTAACTATTAGAGAGAGAGACAGAGATAACAGATAACAGGGACCCCCCCCCCCCCCAAGGACTCACCCTACCGATCTGAGGAGTGCCAAGAATTCGGACCCAGCATTACCATGGACATCATCCCTGTCCATATGTCCCGGGCACAGGAAGAGGAAACTGGGGAGGGAGAGGAAGAGGAGGAGGAGGAGGAGGAGCTTTAGCATCCCCACGAGGCTTCAGTCGTCTCCAGGACTAAGGGGAAATGGCCCCAGTGACATTGGGCCGTCAGCTGGAGACCAACCAGACTAAGGGAAAATGGCCCCTTGACATCATCGGGCTACACAAACATGGCCGCCAACCAGAGACCAGCCAGATTAAAAGGAAACTTGCCCCCGTGACATCAGGCTACACAAACATGGCCGCCAACTGGAAACCAGCCAGACTAAGGGAAAATGGCCACCATCAGCTACAAATGCTGAAGCATGCTGCCAGGATCTTCCCTGCACCCTCTGCAACGGTACCCCCCACAAAGGTAGGACACACATTAGGGGAGACTCCGCTGCGCACTCTGCACCAGTCTCTGCATTGGGACCCCCCTGCACTATATCCACACTGCAAACAGTAGGGCATGCACACACTATCCCAGGACCCTTACAGAGTGAGGATAGCAGGGGAAAACCCAGGGGTCTCCACTGCATTCTCTGCCCTGGGACCCCCCCATCAGGCTCCAGGTCTAGACAGGGGGGAAAGGGAGTTGGGGAAGCCCAGCTCACTGAGGGATTTTTAAGGACGGGAGGGGGGAACCTGCAGGTAGGTCCAACGGCCCCTGGAGGTTACGAGCGTCCACCACAAAAAAAAAATGCCAAAAGTGGAGAGGGGGGACTGTACTTACCCTTTCATGGTGCGGGTAATGACAGAATCCTTGCCACCGAAGTAGGGGAGCTGACAGCCAAGGGATCACTGCGACTTAGACCCAAGCCCAGTCGTATGTGACCCTGCGAGACGTTTAACTCACGGGCCAGCCTCTTTCTGTGGGGCTATGTCGCAGCCGACCTAGCACCTAGCTGCGGTCTTCACGCGCTCGCTGGCTGGGCTGGGGGGACCACTTATTCAGATTATCCAGCCCGTCGCCCAGCCCGGCAGTTGATTGTAGATCGCCCAAGAGAAAAAACTAAAACAATTTAAGGAAGGAGAAAAAAATTGATAGGATCAGAGATCCTACCCGGGAGCTTAGGTCCTTACTCCTGACTAGACAGATTAAAACTGATTACCTAGAGCAGAGAGGGGAGGTTATATACCAGCTGAGGATGGCCCATGGGCGTAGCCAGGGGTTTTTTGTTCTGCCTAGTCCTACTCCTGGAGGAGGCACTATAACCCAGTAATTTTTGAAGGTGGATGAATTTAATATACCAACAATCTACATGATACCAAAAATTCACAAGAACCCAATAAAATCACCAGGAAGACCCATAATGCTGGCGGTCAATGGTCCACTGGAACACACTGGTAGATTCTTGAATGATATGATTTAGGATATGGTAACCACTTTACTATCATTTCTACAAGATACACGGGATGCATGGACCAAAACTGAAAATCCTTATATGTCCATCCTGAACACCTGAACAACTGGGACCTGCTGGCAGTGGCCCAGAAATGAGATCGCAAAATTAATTTATCCTTGAACTGCTGGAATTCCTGTTAAAAAATTATTTCCAATTTATGGGAATAAGCTTACAGATCAGTGAAACTTCTATGGGAGCCCCATGGGCCCCAGCATATGCATGTTTGCATCTGGGGTTCTGGGAGGAAGAGGCTGTATCAATGGTCATCAATGTTCCTCAGCCACGGTTTACAGTGGCTGAGGTACATTGATGACATTTTGATACTCTGGAATGGGACAGAGGCTCAACTTAGGGAGTTTCTGAAAGGCCTGAATATTAAATAAAAGAAACATTAACATTTAACTTTGACACAAAAGAAATCCCCTTTTCAGAGTTGAATGTCTCCATCATAGAAAACCATCTATCCACAAGAACTTTCAGGAAAGAAACAATGGCTAACGCTTTTCTATACGCAAAAAGCCATCACCCGAGACCTCTAAAAAATGGTATCCCAATTGGTCAGTTTCTTCGAATTAGAAGAAACTGTACTGACATTAAGCAATTCCAACAAAAAGCCATCCAAAATGTACAAACGATTCAGAGAGGTTACCATTTGGAAATGGAAATCAAAAACGAAAATTGGGCCCTTCTAGGCTCATAACCAAATATGGACGACGATGGGAGAACATTCAATGGATTCTGCAAAAACACTGGAACATCCTTACAGCCAAACCTTCCATTTCACAAATAGTGGGTCCCAGACCTTCAATGGTGGCACATAGATCCCCTAACAAATTATCTTTTGGTACACTCTTAATATAAAAAAAGACATGCCTGGCAATTGGCTTATGGATTTGCCCAAATTAACTGGAATGTATCCCTGTGGCCATTGCCAGATATGCCAATTTGTAAAACAAAAAAACTTGCCTGTTCATGGATGAGGATCTATTGAACAGCTTTTGAAATTAAAAAAAGATTCATCAATTTGTCTACGAGCAAACTAATATACAAGATAGAATGCCCCTGTAAAAAAATTATATATAGACAAAACAAAATTTGTACAAAATAGTTCCCCCCACCCCAAAATAAAGGTACTTTTCATATCTCTATAAACAGACAGTAAATCCACCTTCTCCCAAAACATGCTAAAAAAAAAAAATAGTCTTTTGTAATAATACAGAAAATCTATGATATTTATTAAACGTAGTTTCTCCAGTTACAGTTTTGCATTTTACAAAGCATTTAATGACAGTTAAAAAGATTTTTTTTTTACAAATTGAAATGCAATACCCTTTTCTCCAAGTATTTGAATTGCCATACATTTGTTTAAAAAAACACATTAAAACATATGCTTTAGACACGCTAAACTTCCTAAATTCTCAAAAACCACAAAATACAGATACTATACAGGTTTGGGAAAGAAAAACATCTGGTTACATATGCCTTATACTTTGCTTAACATTGACAGTTGTGTGATGTGTCAAGCTCAAATTCGGATAGAAATTCAAAATCTGAGCACATAAAGTACAAGTTTGAAATTTTTAAATGTATTGCAACAAAGAAATAAATTTAATTAAAGATTTGGTTAAAAAAATGACACTTTTTTTGGATTGAAGCACAGTACAAAACGTTTAATTCATAATAAAAGCTTTTTTTCTTTTTATCAGAGTACCTTACTAAATAAATGCAATTTCCAGTGGTAAAAATTAATTATGAAATAAAATATGTATACTACATCTGAACAATAAAAATGATTTCTTTAATAAATACAGACATTTCCAAGCGCGGTTTTGACTTAAATTGGGCAATGCTGATATACACTTGAATATGAGAATGTTTCAGGATAACAGAATAACACGTCTGTCTGTACCCAATAAAGACTTTGCATTTCATGCACTGTTTACCACACGGCAGTTCATTATGCTGCTGTTAAAGTGGAAGAGGAACTGGGTTCTAAGAAGCGTTGGGATAAATGGTGGTAAAGTGCTTAATAACAATTAATACCTTTATAATAATTCCTGCAAATACTTGAATGTGCTGCAATACATCCAATCAGTTCCCAATTAGGGTCTTAATATCAACTTAACACATAATATTGCTACCAGAAATACTAAAGTTACAGGTCAAAATGAGAAATATATAACTGCGCGTATAAGTTAGAGTTAAAATGACAAGATAAAATGGTGGCCTAGGACATGTAGAAAAACATGCATATTCTACATAGTATCTGAGATGGAACAAACTATTCCATTGGTTTAAATGCTTTTGTAGTACAGAGATTCTGAAAAATAAATGAGGAAGCAAAAAGGTACAATGAAAGTGCACCAGCTGCCAGTATACAGGTCAAGTAAACATTGTATTACCTGAACTCTGACCAAAATGCTCCCAATCATTTCCCTTACAAAGGAGGCAATTCATATCTACATTCAAAAGGATAAACTTTCTCTGTTATTTTCTAGTCTGGTTGAAAGCTGGAATACTCTTGGAACATATTTAGTTCATACTGAAAGAAATGGGTACTGTGCTACTATAGAAGGTCCACTCTGCAGTAGAGTTATACAACTGCACAGAAAACACTTTGGGGAGGGGGATTTATTGAAACTGGAGAGTGCAGAATCTGGTGCCGCTCTACACAGAAACCCTGTTTTTTTTTTTTTTTTTTTTTGTCAAAGCTTCATTGAACAAGCTGAAAGAAGAAGCTGATTGGCGACATGCACAGCTGCACTTCTGAGCGCTCCAGTTTTAGTAAACCACCTTCATTGTGTGAATCGTACAAACTACAATTTACACAACTCACAAGAGTTACACAGGGCTGCTGTTGTTGACCATTTGAAAATGCTAGTTACTTGCTCCTATAGTGGCCTGTTTGTTTTAATGTCTAATTAAAGGATTTAAAAAAAAAACAAAAAAAAAACTCTAGTTTTGGATAGTGGAGATGGATTAGAACCACCTGTCATATTGCTGTCTGTTCCCCCATTTGGCAGGTTCACACTCTGCATTTGTCCTGTACTATTATCACCAAAAATGAAAGTAATAGAAAATCCCACATCGTGGGTTGTCCTAGGAAGATTAGTTGGAATATCTTCCAATTTGGACTCTAGTTCTTTTGACAACCAGGAATTTTTTTTATTACAGGTAAATTACAGATGGTCCCTGGGTTACAAACATCCGACTTACAAACGACTCCTCCTTACAAATAAAGGAAAGTGACAACAGGAAAGTGAGAGGAAAAATCCCAGTAGGAAGGGAAATTTATTCCTGTAAGAGTTATCATGGGAAAAAGGTGTCTCCATTGAAGCTTTATCACCAATCCTGGTTTCCACAACAGCCCAAAATTTTCAAAAGCCAATTGTCACAAGGACAGAAAGTGGTGTGAAATCTTCTGAACAGGGGCAGACAGCAAAACTAACATTACAGAGGTGTTAACCATTCCCAATGCTATCCAACAAAACATACAAATTTTTTTTTTTTGTCTGGAGCTACACTTAAAAAATGTACCTGTTCAGACTTACAAATTCAACTTAAAAACAAACCTACAGAGCCTATCTTGTTGGTAACCTGGGGACCGCCTGTATATAGTACTGTCAATTTACACAGCACTTTATTTACCTATTATACATTCACATCAGTTCTCTGCCCTCAAGGAGCTTATAATCTAGGGTCCCTAACCCTTGACCTACCAGCATGTCTTTGGAGTGTGGGAGGAAACTCATGCAGGCACAGGGAGAACATGCAAACTCCAGGCAGGTAGTGCAATAGTTGGGATTCAAACCAACAACCCTAGTGCTGCCAGGCAGAAGTGCTAACCACTTAACCCCTGGGATTCCCTCACTTTAGAGGGGTTTTCGCTCACTCCCTGCTTTGGCTATAGGGCAGGAAGTGAAGGGAAATCTCCCCAATAGGACACAGGTGGCAAAAATAAACCTTTCAGGGGTTGCAACTCTCCCTTAAGCTAGTCAAAAATAAATAAAAAAAGCTTTGCCTTTAATTCTACTTTAAATACTTTATTTATTGACCTGCAGATAGTAAGGAGAGCAGGGAAGTAAGCATACTTGTTATGACCCAGTGACACAAAAGTACTAAAACAAAAGGGTCAGCACGACAGCCGGGAAGCAAGTATTGTCAGAACAACAGGTTAACAATGGCAGCCTCCATGTTGATGAATTTCCAAATTGCAACCATGCCTAACTGCATAAAACTACACTGGCTTAGTGTGGAAACTGCTCTGGAAGAAGGAGCTTTAGTCAGTGTGCACATACCCATCTGACCCCCTCATCTCACAGTGGACCGACCACAAGTCTGATCTTGTATATTAACCTACACATTTTGCCTTCACTTGATACAGACAAAATTTAGAGGCTGCTTTTGCATACAGAACAATTGTATAAGCCAGCTGCTTTCAGTTTGAACTGAAACAAACCTAATGGTAATGGTTTAAAAAAATCGCCTAAAATGTTTCATGATTGACAGACAAGGTAGGTTTTATTGGTATGGAAAATAAAAGCTAAAATGTACAGCATTCATAACATACACGCTTTAGAATACTTTGCTCTGTGTAAGGTAAGTGGACTCACTGGACAATTATATTTAATGGCTTCTTGAGAAAACAGAGTAACAGTGTGCATTTGGCTTTCGTATTTACATAAGGACAGTTTAACATGCAGCAGCACAAGCCTTGTGTTACTCACAGTCGCATTAAGCATCGATTACATAGCAAGAGCGACATAATGTGAACAAATTAAGTGTTGCTTACAAACAATAGTGTTCATCTGTGCGTATGTGTTGGAATCCAACAACAGGATAACTAGTGTAGGTCAAGTATTCCTACAACAACATTGATTCACAGTATTCAAACTGTACTGCCAGAAATGTGTAGGCTGCTGACCATTCAAAAATGCTAAATCAATGGCTTCATTACTTGAGCCACTAACTCAGAACAAGTTTGCAGATCAGGACTTTTAACTTTACTTGCTGCATGCTCGTTCGTGGCTAGTGACTCAAAGTATTGAAGCCATAACGTCAGCAGGTCATCGAGGCCATGGCAGCCTCCATTACTGCATCAGTGCAGGTTTCGTTTAAAGTGTTTTGCTAGTAGATTAAAAAAACAGTTTTCAGATGGTATGAAAACTGAAAAAATAACCACTAGAAAAAGCAAAATGACTGCTGGATGCTGTGCAAATTGCAAAATAGCAAGCATCAGTCCTATAGCCTGCTTTTCTCCCACCAGAATACACATATAATAGTAATTCACTTTCCTTAACCTGGAGGTCTGCATTTCAAAAATGTCAAAGCCACGGCATAAGTTGAGAAGTAGCAGGAGGCAAAACTATAATATGGTGCAAGGAGAAAAAAGCACTAGGGACTCAAAAATTACTGAAGTACAAACTTGAACTAAAATCAGCTTAAATGCCAGCAATTGCGGCTGTTTTACAGCACTTAAAAGCCCTGCATTGACAGCTGAGGCCCCATAGTAGAGATTCCTTAACACCTTTGCCCGAACCGCCTCCTAACCCTTAAAAAGTTCTAAAAGCCAGGAGGTGGGTATTTGGGCCATGTGACCACTGTGATTGGCTGTCACATGATCAAAAAGGTCCCAATCACAAGTATGCCCCGAGATCCCCACTGGCTACCATACCTGGAGCAAGCTCTCAGCATGGTAAGGGGATTTAACATATATGCGGCTGCTTGGCGTTAAGGCCAACCCACTGAACAGTGGCATATATGCGTGGGGCTGGCACCAAAAGGTTAACTTCCTGTCTAGGAAAAAAGGTTTTCTGCACAACAGTAAGGGAAATTTAAATTGGGGATTCTAAAACCCCCATTTGCTTTTTAATGTAATCTGTTTCCTTGTTTTGTGCAGATTTTCTCTTACTTCCTGCAATGGAGCATGGCACAGGGTACTAACCTTTGCCCATTTCATCCAAAAAGAAAGAATGTTTTGGGTATAGATTCAATTTAATCTACATGTTTACTAATATAAAAGTCAATAATTTACTTTTTTAATTCGGTCACCCTAATTATCTGAACGTAAAAGTGCAGTAGTTGTGGCTACTAAAAACTGGTGTTAGTTGTAGGAGTAGATACTTAGATTTTACTGCGCATACAGATCTGCAGGGGGGGGGGGGGGGGGGGAATCAGAGAGATATGTGCAATGCCTTATAAACCTTTTGCTAGGAAAATGATTCTATATGCCTTGCAAGTGTTTTTAGCCGTTTGTCTGAAGTGGTCTTTAAAATCGAAATACACTCTTGTACAATACTAACAACATGTCCTCAGGTCACATACCTTTTTATACTTCTCTAATATGGTGTTATTCAAGGGAGCGCATTCTTCAGTTCCATAACCTATAGCAACCCAGGCTAATTTCTGAAATATTACACTGGGGACATACATTAAAGCGGAAAAATATTCACCCAAGCTTCCCACCTGGCCGTTGACATCTATGGGCGGCTGGCCGGCTTCCAGGTTTTGATCGCTGGCTGCTGTCATTAGCCAGGCAGAGATGATGTTCATGCATGGGAGTTCGGTCAGATTTGGCATTGCCGAATGTGCCCATTGAACTGCATGTGTGTGGCTCACTGTATAAGAGCAGCCAGGCAGGTTTAAAGCAGGAGAGACAAAGCAGGTCTCTTCTGCATTAAAAATCCTGCCTGCCTGACAATTTTAATGGGTTACTATAAGATTCCACTTTACCCATTATATCCCTGCCTCCATGCTGAGCCAAAATATTATAAATATACTTGTTCCTAGTTCTTCCTCCTCAGACAACTGTATTGTGCAGAAAAAGAAAGTGTGTCATCCAGATGGCTTTATAAGAATAACACTAATTACTGTGAAATATTACTAATCAATAAACCCATGTCTCTATGAGGAAGCCTAAAAAACATGACCTGTTAATTGTGAGGACCAGGAGCCAGTAAGACACCGACCTAGCACACTAGTCACAAGAGTTTGCAAAAAAAAAAAAACCTTTGAATGGACACAAGAACTGAGTCTCTAAACAAAATGATAAACTACAGCACTTCCCCTGCTAAATATGATAGTACAATAGCACCATAGAGTTTAGAACATGGTGAATAGGGATAACATTTTTGTGATAGTACAGAATTCAACTTTCTTCATTCATGATATACAACCTGGAAAGTACAAGCATGGAAGAGAGAATTTTTCAGCAAAGGCTAAAATGCTCTATCTCAGTTTAAAGAGACAATGATAGCCAGATAGCAGCATCCCTTTTATGAACACTGATTAGTTAGGGGGAATAAAACCGTTTCCATCTTACAAAAATCATTACCTTAAAATCACATAACCTACTTTAGAGCAATATACAGATAAATTGTAGGTAGCATCCCACTAGCAGGGTACTCAGATGCAGAGAAGAGTTAAAAACCACATCTAGGTCCTTCTAAATATACGGACAAATATAAATATAAGTTGTTTTCCTCTGCTAAAATAACAGTAAATAAGCCTCAATCTACAAGAAGATCATTGCACTTGAACACCGATTTGCAAGGAAAGTAAAAAGCCTTATCCTTGTAAATCCAATAAATAATGATATGCCTGGCTGCACTAGTTCTACTCTAGACTGGACAAATACAAACCAATACAACCATATTAAACATGTACTATACACAAAGCATACTACAGTATGAACATAAAAGGTGAAAGTGACGGTTCAGTAAAGAAAATATATAACTGCTTTACATACTTCAGGTAGAGGTTTGGTACATTTGTAGTTTACTTTTTGGGTTTGTTACCCAAAAGATGATTATCTGTGGAATACCAGCCAAAAATAACTGATTACTACTCTAAATAAAGCTGAAGCTGCATTTATTTTGTCCTTTCTGCTTCCTTCTTTGTCCATCATCAACATGCTACTGAAATTTTGAAAATCAAGCCTTTCCATTTTCATTACATACCTTCTTTTAGAGCCAGCAATGCCCATCATTGTGTCTCTGTGCTTCTCCATGCAATGGAGGCAGATTGCTGGTAGGAGGGCTAGATTGGTGGTATATATATATATATATATATATAGCTTCCTGAAAACATAACACCCTGCTTTAGTACTCCTCTGAGGAGCCATCAGCCCTGATTAAAGCAGTGGAATGACTCTTAGAGAAGGTAAACATATCAAAATGCATTCATGGGTGGATGTCAGTCTGGAGGGGTGGGCATTCCTAGGCAGGCTATATTTGCATGCAGACAACCCTAGGCAATGCCCATATGTGATGCTGTACCTCTATAATTTAAAGAACTGAAATCCCAGGAATACAAGGAGCAGGCCAGGAACAGTAAGACTGGAGGGGAAAGAACTAGATGATACTGGACATCCTCCAATCGGGAAATGAGATGGGCTCTACGTGACAGTCTGCATTAAAATCACAGTAAGCATTTTCGGTACAGGAGAGGAGCACATACAACTGTGTAAGACTGATGGCAAAGCTGGACTTTAAGTTTAAACTCTGTAAAAATCGAAATACAATATTATTTCCTTTAGTTTTTGATTGAGTGAGAAAGTGTCCTTGTCCAGCGAGTGAAAAGAAGTGGAATCACCAGAACGGAACAAGTAACACCTACAAAACCTGGCAGAGAGTAAACTCTACACCACACTTCTAAAATATTCTTTATGGACAGCTGCTGAAAAGTGACAATAAAATCTTGACATAGGCCAAAAACAAAGTTTGGCTAGAGTTCAGTTTTGATGTACCATGGCAAGCCCGTGTTAAAATGAATTCACCTTGTAAAAAAAAGGTGGTCCATCGGATGTCTCTTATATACAGAAAAAGTGCTTGGCAGTCGTGCTTAGTATCTGAGGGCTTGTAAAATATGTTTTCAGATGCACAAGATGAAAAAAGGACCTTACTAAGCAGTAAGCAGAAATTCTGAACAGCTTTCAAAATGATAGCTGGGTATCTGACAGTACTAATTCTAAACTGTACATTTCAGTAAATATGTAGACTTTGTGATAGTAAAATAATCTGTATAATCAAATATGCTGTGAGTTCAAAATTTCAATCAAGGAAAAAAATAACTTTCAGCAAATGTAAATTTTTCCAAACAATGTACATGTGATAAAATGAGCTTATTCTATATAGTGTTACAATGTACATTCTTATTTCATACAGAGTGCAACGAAGCAGCTTATCTGTTTTGGCACAAGACACTACCATGTATGATACAGGTGTGCACTAAATGACCCCCGTACTGCCACAGGGGTGACACCTGACTACTAAGGGGAGTGGAGGGGTTGTCCAGAAGCAGCATAGGTGGGATATGTACCTGCATGCTTTTAAAGCTTATCTAAGCCCAAAAACAAAAAACATACTGCAGCTTACCAGCCATTAGATGCAGTGGTGGTTGCATTGGTTGTCTTTTTTTCCTGCTTTTTTTCTATTATTTTGACCCGGTAATTCTGTGAATAATGCACTTGTCCCTGGGTGGCAATGCTCTCTCCACTGTATCTTTGGAGGAAGCTATGGTCATCTCCCAGGCTTTTCCCCTGATTGAGACTACCAACAGGCAGCCTCTCTTTCTGCATCTCTATTACATGGCGAGCAGAGGAATTTGTAGTTTAAAAAAAGATGGCTTGGAAGAAAGATACCATTTTTTAGGATTTTAATTCAGCTCACAGGAAGCGACAAGGATGCCATCTTTCTGTCAAGATCAACAAGTGTTTTATGTACTTGCTGAAAAAGTTATTGAAATGAAAATAAAGTAAGCCACCACCTCTAGGGACTGGTAAGCCTGCAAGATATAACACTTATGTTCTTGGCTTTAGATATTTCTAAAATACCTTCATTCCATGGATGGTTATATAGTGAAATATAATTGATCATTAACGAATCATTTAGGGCATGAGCCTTATTTCAAATGGGGAAATAACAGCATTCACTAGAAACCTAAACAGAAATCATCTTTCATCATTCTAACATGTATACACAGCTGACTAGCTGAAATCGGTTATTGTGCATTGTACAGATTATGTAATATTACTCTGGAGAACAAGTGATAAAGACACAGTAGACAGGTGTGATAAAGACACAGTAGACAGGTGTCACGGTGCATGCGCTTTACCTTCTTCAGGACTACATTACAGTGACCATTTAAGCAAACAAGCATGTGACTTGTAAAGTTAGAACTACTGATCACATTAATTTTTTCAGGCCAGAGATTCTATACCTGAAACTTCCAGACCATTATCGTATCCATCTGGACTAGCCTCTTTTTTGGAACACAGGTGTGGGGGGGGGGGGGGGGGGACAAAAAAAACAAAAACAAAAAAAACCCCCCCTTAATGCAGTATTCTGCAACTGTTAAAAAATAAAAAAAAAAATAAGAAAAAATAAAATCAAAAGACCAAACATTTATTCAGCAATACATGCTGCTGAAGGAAATGTGAAATCTATGGAATTGACATACTGTTAAAATTCCTACACTACTACTAAATGGGGTACATGAATAAACCTGCTATGCTTCAGTTTTAAGCATGTTAAAAAAAAAAAAAAAAAAAAAATTAAAAATAAAGCACTTTTTCTCCCAAAACCTATGCCTCAATTTTCCAACAACTCACGCACAAAATCCTACTTTGGATCCAATTTATATAAGGAACTCTGACTATAAATTGCGTCTAAAGCTGGGTACACATTATACAATTCTCTTGTACATTTTTTTTATTTTTAGATCTACCAAAACCATATATAAGGTAAAACCTAAAAACTTTCAAATTGTTTGCAATCAGGCAGGTCCTTGCACTACATAGTTGAAGGTAAATCTAAAGAAAATTGAACCACAAAAAAACTGTATAATGTGTAGCCAGCTAAACCAATTTTCTTATTTATAGTAAACAGATCTTCCCTTTTTGTGATAATACATAGCAAGAAAATCTACATCAATTAGACCTGATGTAAGCGTTTATGCTTGCTTTTTAGAGAAAGAAAGAAAAAATGCAAGCAGTATATATTTTCCCCATTATGTGGTCTAGAATGTGTGAATATTCAACAGCAAAGGTCTGGTAAAACATCTGAAATAAAAGTCTGCGTAATAAAAAGAACACCAATAGCTGCAGGAAAATGTAACCATGAAGTCCCTAGACATCCCTTAAAAGCAGAATGACAAATAGGAATTTGACGAGCATGTGAAACACTTAGGCCCCTTTCACACATGTCCGATCCTGTCCGTTCCGTTTTCTGCTCAGCGGGGGATCGATCTGCCGGTCCCCCGCTGAGCAGGCAGACAACAACTCCGTCTC
Source organism: Pelophylax lessonae (assembly GCF_965119305.1). Lineage (NCBI taxonomy): Eukaryota > Metazoa > Chordata > Amphibia > Anura > Ranidae > Pelophylax > Pelophylax lessonae. The sequence continues at coordinate 355,146,513 of NC_138771.1, read as the reverse complement.
CGCTCTGTGTGCAGAGACGGAGGTATCAGATCCCCGCTCTCCTCTATGGGGGAATTCGATGAGAAAGGACCGCCTGTCTGTTCTCATCTGATCCTATCTGCCAGACAGATGGAAACTAGGGTTTCCATCTGTCCGGATTTGACAGACAGGATCAGATCGGATGTCAGCGGACATGTCTATGCTGACATCCGCTGCCCCATAGGGATGCATGGGGCATCCGTTCAGATCCACCTGAAAAACTGACAGGTGGATCTGAACGGTCCACCTGTGTGAAAGGGGCCTTAGGAAGGAGAGCAAAGAACATCTTGTGAGCCTAGGTTACAATTCTCTAAAGCACACCCTGAAAGCTATTTCCAGTGCTTTTAAAGACCCACAAAAAGCTTCAAGTGTAGTCAAATTCTGCTGGGAGCCATATATATCAATTTATAACACTATCAAATATGTCACAGACTCTATTTTTTTGGGACTTGCACTCCCTAGAATTTGCCATTGAAACCTCAATAAATCTGCAGTTTAATGGAATACTTTCTTAACCATTTTTCTCCGGTACTGAGAAAACAATAATACTTGGTTTCCCTTGTTAACAGTCCTAAAAGTAGTTCTAAAAAAAGAGAGGTAAGGCACACCAGAAAAAAAACAGTGGCACAAAGCTGAAGAGAGCGCAATTGCTTCCCTTCTACCCAGAATGCACCTTCACAAGGTACTGCGGAAGAAAAGAGTCTTAAAAAGCAGCATTCCCAATACAAACCACACACTGCATAATACAAATAAATCTGTAAATCACAGGGCTTCACACTGGTAATTATATTTTCTATTCCCAAACCTCTGTTGGGAACCAAAAACAGACATAACCGGCGTGTACATCAATACATTAGTGCCAACTAATTCTGCACCTTTAACACCGTTTCGGGTCATAAAATGGCAAGTTTATACTTTGTTAGGATTAAAATTTAAAAACTTTAAGGTCTCTAAAAGCCAAACACAGCTGACAAATTTTATCGGATAAAGGAATGCCCATAATAAAGTGATGAGAATAAAGAAACAATAAAATATAACTGTATTTTTCCTTGTTTCCTTTTTTTGATGGTTTACTTTTGGTAAGGCAGAGCTCCATAGCAGATTCTGATTGTACAAATTTCCATATGCTGATCATATACCAAGTACTTTTGTGGCAACTTTACACACCTTTCAATTACAAAAACGACAGAACAGATCAAGGTACCTTACCATTAACCATTTAATAGGAACTGATGGAAGCTGGTTTCCATGAACTGTGTGGCCATTTTTACAGGGGCTAAAGTTGCCAAAAAACTACTGTGACTATGGCCAGAATTAAAGCGATCTGTATAGGGTGCAAAACACTGCTGGTTCATTTGTGTATTAGCACTCCTGCATCAAACTTTTCTAAACATAGGAGAAGTTAGCTGTAAAGTATAAACAACTTTATTCTTCCTAGATCACTTTTTCGCCTTTAAAGCAAGTTTAGGCACGTTAGTCAGGTTTACATGCGTACAGCTACTTTTAACTCTGCAAAACCAACACTTAACAGACCGTGAATGCAAATTTTTCCTGATTTGGTAAACATCTAGTGTACAAATGTACATAGAAGACTATAGGATACATTTAGAAGGTTCCATTGAAAGAAGTCTTTTCACCACTCCTATAATGACTATAAAATCTTAGTGCCAATGCATCCCAAAGTTTCCTGCACAATAATGTAAGTGCCATGATTATTGCTAAAGTGGATTTTGGCATCTATTTGAAACAAGGCAATGAAATGGTGGCCATCACGACCAAGCTATCCAAAAAACAAACTTCCATGTAGCTCAAAGCCTTTAACTTCTGCGTCCCTGGCAAAGATATTAATTAGTTTAGGGAACACAAGCAGAATCTAAAATATTAACCCAAAAAAAAAAAACATTCCTTAAAATTCATAAAATGCTGGGCAAGCAATATGTACAATTGGGAGATGGCTCAGACAATTAAAGACCCTCCCTCTGTGTACAAAGTGTTCCTAGATACTGACATACATGATTCCTCATAATAATCTTAAAAATATTAAGCGCAGATAATACTTGGCTTTAAATGTCTGACATTTGCCCCACTGTGCAACCCTTCCAGGGAACAGAAATTCAGTATTAATTTGAATGCCTATATACATCCGATGCATGAATAAACCCTTCTAATTCCAATGCATGGGCAAAATACAAAAAAGTCTTGCTTTGAGAATGACATTTTCAAAAACTAGGTTGATGCTGCTATAATACATACCAAACAATACATTTTGCCTACATTGCACAAGAAAAACAGGTAGAATGTAACTGTCCGCTATGGGCAATAGTTTGACATTCCTTTGCACCACATTTCAGAGATGTCTCCCAACCCCCAACAATATCTATCTTTCAGCTGAACGCCAGCTACACTATATGTGAGTTTCATCACCATAATCTGTACATCATCAATCAATACTGGGAAATCGATATGGTGGACTGAATCCATCAGCAGATCTGAATTTAGTCCATCACATGCACTGGTGCTCGTATAAGTCATTATACCCTGTTTAACCAATCTGAAGATTGCATTTCATACAAGCTATGTTCTCTAATGATTGTAAAATAGTGTATTCTCATGTGGTTGCAGCCTACTCTGAACACTTTTTCTTTATCCAGTAGGAAATACATTTAGATTCTCTTAAATATCTGTAATTCTAAAATTTACTCTCATTGATCTTTTACATCATATGCACATGCCTTCCTGGTTCCTACTCGTATGATAAAAATGCATTTGCTTTTAACGGTTCTTGTTGGTTATAAATGGAAAGTACCTACCACTACAATAAAAGCACTGTGTATAACACTTCTCTAACACAAAAAGACAGTACAAAGTAACAAAGCCCACAAACCACAAAAGGAGGAATAAAAATAAATCCGAAATGCATACGTTGTCTCAAATAAAGTACTTGGAGGGCCAATCTTGATAAAAGATATCTAAAAGCCATTTAACTCTGGTCAACATCTGAGAGTTAACGTTCACACATGTACACTGTTCATACCTGCCTAATGCTGTAGTAAAGAGAACTTGTAAATGTGTGGGCTCTTATTTATACTACCAACTGCAGGTCACAACTTGTGTGTGACACTTCCTGCACTACTTAAGGGCAGATTGTAATAGACAAGGGGTGGAAAACAAAGCCCCCTTTGGTACACTATACATCTGTAATAAGCTTAATAAAATAAATAGTTTTACAAATCTATCGTGCATGATATCAGGAATTTGAATTCCACCGTAGAATGATGGGAAAAAACATTCATAATGCTACTTTAAAAAAAAAAAAAAAAATTAAATACGTTTCTTTAAGTTTAAATAAAAAGTGAAGCTTGAGTAAGATGATCAGCAAAGTGTTGTCATGGATATGGCTGAAACCAAGATGTGCAGAGCAATTTGTCCTCAGTGCCAGCCAATTGATATATTATGGCAGTCTTCCTTCTTAACAGGACACAGTGTTCAAAAAAAAAAATTAGAGGCAGCAAGAAAAAAAAAAGTTTGGGGTCCCATTTCCTCAGGTCCTTAATGTTTTAACTTGGCGTCTAAACGCAACCAATGCAGGCCTTGACGGGTGTAGCGTACCAGTTCTGTCATAGTACTTGCATTAAAGACCAAGGGGCCCGATACTTTGTCCAATTCCGTAAAAAACTCTGGAAGAAAAAATAAATAGATTTGTAAATGCAGTATAAAGTACATTTCTCATTTTGTGCTTTTTGGCTTCCAAAAAAAAAAAAAAATCTTGTACTGCTCTGTCTTCAGTCAGTCAGAGTGAATTCTGATTTGACATTATAGGTACCATTTGGTTCGCTTGGCTTTCTGTTCTTTGCACAGTTTACTGCACTTTCCTTTCATTGCTGCAAGCACATGACCTACTGAAGTAATGCATTATGGGAACTCATATTAAGACATGACCATTTTTAGTAAGTCAAAATACACCACAGCTTATTATTAACTATATAGACACATAGTAGGGAGATTATCCAGGATTATGCAAATCTGGATTTCGAAGGAATATAGAAATTAGGGCTATAGACTGATTTACCTTAATATTTGTAATACATGCTTACAAAAATAAGATTTTTCTTATTTCTATTTCTTTTTCTCTGATGTCCATCGACAGACGCAGCCTCATCTTCATGAGCAGAGTGGGTTATGCTCCTCCTATTAGGTGTAGTCTAGGCAGGAAAATTTGAATGTACATGCCCTAGGAGCTGTCCCTCCAGGCATAACCCCCACTGCCACAGCCCAGTACATCAGTTTAGTTTTAAAGCAGTGACAACAAAAGAACCAACCCCAAACAGAGGGGCGGGTGCTGCGTCTGTCAATTGACATAAGAAAAAAATATTTTACGGTAAGATCTTACAAAAATCGTATTTTCTCTATCGTCCATCAACAGACGCAGTTTCATCTCCATGAGCTGAGTGGGATGTCCCAAAGCAGTATAGGCATGAGGGGTGGGAAAACTGCAACCAGACAGTAACGTCAACTCCAAGAGGCTAAACCTAGCCAGACAGGCAACCTAGAGCTCAACCAAAAAGGAGCTCACCCAGGTAAAAGACCCCTAAGAGAACAAAAAAACACACTCTTATGAAACAGCAGCGTGCAAAACCTTGCAGCCAAAAGAGGCACCTGAAGATGCCAACAAATCCACCTTGTAAAATTTTGTAAAGGTGTGCACAGACGACCAAGTCGCTGCCTTACAAACTTGTGCAACAGAGGCCTGATGGCGAAAAGCCTAAGAGGAACTCAGCGCTCTAGTAGAATGCGCCTTCACAGGGAAAGGAGGAACCTGACCCTTGATTGAATAAGCCTGAACAACCGTCTGCCTGATCTACCTCTAAATGGTCACAGCAGACACAGCCAAACCTTTGCGAGAACCATCCGGAAGGACAAAGAGTGAGTCCGACTTCCTGAAGGACTCAGTACCTGTCAGATAAACCCTAATAGCCCGAACCACATGCAGCGAGTGCAAGGGAAGTTTAGGCTTAAGACATAAGGAAGGCAACGCGACGTCCTCATTAAGATGAAAATCCTACACCACCTTAGGGAGAAAAGAAAGATTAGGTCGGAGGACCACTTTATCCCTGTGGACCACCAAATAAGGCAAACGGCAGGACAGCACCGCCAACTCAGACTCTGCAAGCAGAAGCGATAGCCACTAGGAAGGCAACCTTCTGCGACAAAGAGCAGAGAAATCTCCCCAATATTTTCAAAAGGAGGCTTTTGAAGAACAGACAAAACCAGATTAAGATCCCACGGCGGTAACGGGGATCTCCTTGGAGGGGCCAGATGACGCACCCCCTGAATGAAGGTGCAAATCCAACTATGAGTAGCCAACGGACGTTGGATGTAAAAAGCCAAGGCTACAACCTGGCCCTTGATGGTACCCAATGCCAAGTGCTGCCCAACCCCTTTTTGTAAAAGGCCAAAACCCTGGCTATAGAAAATAAGTGAGGGTGCAGCTGCAGCGATACACACCAAGAAATGTACGATTTCCACGTACAATGATAGATATTCCTACAATGTCGACTTTCTGGCCTTCAAAAAAAGGTAGGAATCACCGAATCAGAGAGACCTCTATCCCTCAACACCTTGCTTTCAACAGCCAAGCCGTTTAAGCCAGCGACCGTAAAGCAGGATGGAAGATCGGTCCTTGAGATAGTAGATCTTCCCGCAGATGAAGACGCCATGGAGGATCCACGACCATTTTTACCAGCTTACCAAGACCGCCGAGGTCAGTTTGGTGCCACCAGAACGACCGGCATGCCTTCCATCACCACCCTGCGAAGAAACCTTGGCAGGAGAACTAGCTGAGGGAAGGCATACATCAGCCGCATGTGGACTGCGGAGAGAGCTGGAACATTGTGTTCCGCCCACCTCTTTGGCCGCCCGGGCACTCCTGGTGCCCCCTTGATGATTGATGTAAGCCACGGCCATGGCATAGTTCGACTGGACCCGAACCAGAGAGCCGCGTAACCGACTCGTCCAGTGAAGCAGGCAGAGCTCGATTGCCCTCAGCTCCAGAATATTGATAGACAAGGAAGACTCTTCCATCGCCAAGTCCCCTGGGCACAGAGCTTCCCTAGCACTCCACCTCAGCCTCATGTCCGTGGTGACCACCGTCCAAAACACCGGCAGGAAGGACTTGCCCTGACACAGGACAGGTGACTGGAGCCACCAAGAGAGCCGACCTCGTGAGATCGCTCAACCGAATCTTCTAGTCCAATGACCAAGGATCTCTGTTCCATTTTGACAGAATCTCTTTCTGCAACGGTCTCATATGAGCCTGAGCAAACAGGACCGCTTCGAAGGTCGAGACCATCAGACCCAGGGCCCTCATGCAAGCCCGGAAGGACGACTGATCGGCCTCGATAAGCAACTGGACCGCCCTTTGCAACCTCTGAAGCTTGTCCAAGGGAAGGAAGACCCTCGCCAGAGCAGACTTGAGGATCAGCCTCAGATAAGTGACCCCCACGGATGGAGTCAGAGGAGATTTGGTGACATTGATCGTCCACCCGAATTCTTTAAGGGTCTGAATGGCGTTGTCCAGCAGATCTGAATGGGAGACTGCACGCAACAGGAGATCCTACAGATATCCCACAATGGAGAAACCTCGCCGACATAAGGCCAGCACGGGGGCCAGGACCTTGGTAAAAAATCTGGGAGCCGAGGTAAGACCAAAGGGTAACACCACAAATTGAAAATGCTCCTCTGCCACCGAAAAGTGGAGAAATCGATGATGTCCCTCGAATATGGGGACGTGGAGAAATGCATCTTTGAGATCGATGGAAACCAGAAAATCCCCCTGATTCAATCAAAGATGCCACCACCGACAGAATGGACTCCATTCAAAACTTCTGCACAAAGTGGTTCAGAGCCTTGAGATCCACACAGTGAACAGGTTTGAATAGAAACCTTGAGAGTGTTCCTGCGGAGGAACCGGCACAATCACCCCTTGAGCCAGGAGATCTCGCACAGCCTCCCGCAGATCCTTCAAACACTTCAGAGACAGGTGAAGATTCGGTAAAGAAATCAGGTGCGCTGCCCTAGTGCATATGTGCAACATACAAAATGATGTAAACAAATAAACCAAAAATGCAATAATAATGCAAAAAAATGAAAACGTATGCAAATCGTGTAAAACAAAAAATGTCCAGAAGGTGACTAGTGATACACCAATGTGCAATAAACGTCCATATTATAAGTCCATAAATAAAGTGCAAAAAATGGTGACAAAAACTTCCAGCTTGGGGAAAGGTGAACTGTGATTGGAAGGTGCAAAGTCCCACCACCAGCTTGGCCTCTTAACAGAAGTTAAACGTTAAGGGCATATATGAATATGACCGCTCCAAAGGTCATGCAGCCAGGTAGAAAAGTTCCCAGAAATACAGAAGGCACTCTGACACACTCGTGCTCCCTAGACTCTTACCGGACAAAAGCCAAACAAGAAGCCTGGTTCTATGGTGATGAGTGGTCCTGCCGGGGGTTACTGGACTCTAGGATGGCTGATGTAGTTGCTTGTGTCCAAGAGGAACAGACCCAGTCAGAAAGCCTGACGAAAGAAGATCCTGCCAAAGGTGGCTAGACTCTGATTGGCTGCTGTAACTCCTTAGTCTGGTCGACCTCAATAATAGGGGACACAACAGAGGGGACCGCAATGGTGCATTACCAACAGTAGATTTTTATTAAAACAAGTGGTTGCACTTACAGTTGTGAAGACAATAATAGCGAGTTCCCTCACGGAGGAGCTGTATGGCGGGGTCCGCCTGCAGTGCAGACCGCTGCCTGGTCTAGATGTGATGACGCGGCGCCTCCTCTCTGACGCGTTTCTCCCGATAGGGCATCCACTTAGATAGCTCCTATCTAAGTGGATGCCCTATCGGGAGAAACGCGTCAGAGAGGAGGCGCCGCGTCATCACATCTAGACCAGGCAGCGGTCTGCACTGCAGGCGGACCCCGCCATACAGCTCCTCCGTGAGGGAACTCGCTATTATTGTCTTCACAACTGTAAGTGCAACCACTTGTTTTAATAAAAATCTACTGTTGGTAATGCACCATTGCGGTCCCCTCTGTTGTGTCCCCTATTATTGAGGTCGACCAGACTAAGGAGTTACAGCAGCCAATCAGAGTCTAGCCACCTTTGGCAGGATCTTCTTTCGTCAGGCTTTCTGACTGGGTCTGTTCCTCTTGGACACAAGCAACTACATCAGCCATCCTAGAGTCCAGTAACCCCCGGCAGGACCACTCATCACCATAGAACCAGGCTTCTTGTTTGGCTTTTGTCCGGTAAGAGTCTAGGGAGCACGAGTGTGTCAGAGTGCCTTCTGTATTTCTGGGAACTTTTCTACCTGGCTGCATGACCTTTGGAGCGGTCATATTCATATATGCCCTTAACGTTTAACTTCTGTTAAGAGGCCAAGCTGGTGGTGGGACTTTGCACCTTCCAATCACAGTTCACCTTTCCCCAAGCTGGAAGTTTTTGTCACCATTTTTTGCACTTTATTTATGGACTTATAATATGGACGTTTATTGCACATTGGTGTATCACTAGTCACCTTCTGGACATTTTTTGTTTTACACGATTTGCATACGTTTTCATTTTTTTGCATTATTATTGCATTTTTGGTTTATTTGTTTACATCATTTTGTATGTTGCACATATGCACTAGGGCAGCGCACCTGATTTCTTTACCTATTCTACAACATACACTCTAAGGTAGCAGCACACCCTATATTGAATCAGCGCACTTTCCTACCCACCACACAGGTGAAGATTCGACTGAAAGAACCTGTCCCCTGGCCGGGACCAGGATTTGATCTTGTACCCGGAAAAAAAATTAGTTCGCAAACCCAATCATCCTGAATAAAGGAAGTTCAGGGTTCCTGAAAGAAGCGCAGACGTTCCCCCACTCCTGACACGGCTGAAAAGGACTTATTTGACGCACCGGACTGGCCGGCCTTGGGCTTGCCCCAGGGCTTCTTAGCTCCTCCAGAAGTTCTGAACGGCTTACCTTTTTCTTGCGCCCCGGAGGCAGGAGAAAAACGTTTATGAGCAGAAAAGGAGGGACCCTACTTTGTATGGGGTGTCTTATCCTTGGAGGATTGAGGAAGAAGAGTACTCTTCCCGCCAGTCAGGCCCTTAACTCATCCAATGAGTCACCAAACGGGTCTCCCAGAAAAGTGAGATCAGCTAAGGCTTTCTTAGAAGCTTGGCCAGCCGACCAGCTCTTCGACCAAACCATGCGTCTTAAAACCATGCCCGCGGCCGAGACTCTGGCCACCAGGGGAGCCTCACACAGACATCACACAGGAACACCAGAGCCTGGATCACCAGGTCCAACAGTTCCAGCGAAACAGTCTCGGGTTCCAAGGACTCCCGCAAACCCCTAATCCATTCCATCACCGTCTGTGACACTAACACAGACTCAAAAACCGGTTTCAAAATGGAACCCGCCAGCACATGAAGATGGTGGGAAAGGGATTCCATCCACCTGTCCCATCGAATCCGTAAAAACTGGGGAATCCTCCACAGGCACAAGGGTAGATTTGTTCAAACTGGAAACAGGATGGTCCACTTTAGGTGGCACTGTCCAACGGTTGGAGACCTTTTCAGCAAAAGGGTACCGGCGTTTAAAGCGCTTAGGCACCACTAACACGTGCTTAACGCACCGCCACTGGTCATTCACAATATCGTGAAAGGTGTCAGGACAAGGGAAAAACCTGTCAGCTTTTGGAGTCTTCTGAGAGCCAAAAGTCACACACGTCCCTGCCGGCGTGGGCTCATCAGCCAATTTTAAAGTATGCCGCACTGAAATAATCAGGGCTTCCACTAAGGTGTGTTCCCGCACTGCAGCTGAAGACAAGTCCTCTTCACTATCTGACTGCGAGGACAACTACCCCACAGGTAGGGGGGCATCCGGGGTGACCTCTTCAGCCTCTGAATCAGAGGACACCCCCATAGAAGGAGAAAGCAGCGGCCGTTTTAGGCTATTAACCTTTTTCATGACTAAATCAACTTTAGTCGCCAGGCTTTCCAGGGCTGCTGAAATCACGGCCAGCGATTGCAATCTGGACTGTCCGGGAGTCGCACAGAGTGGGTCTGAGGGTGATTGCACAGTTTGGGACACCATATTACAAATTTCAAAAACGATGAACTGTCGCTTTAAGAGCGCCAATTGCGGTATCCACCACCATTCGCTGTGGTCTGCAGGGAACCCCTTTAAACCAAACTGACAGCAGAAAGTGTAAGGATATACCCGCAGGGACCCCAAGTACTGTACCCACCTCAGACAAACCGTCCTCCTGAATCCTTCAGCAGCATGGAGAGAAAGGCAGGAAGTGATCTCGGCTCAGCAGCAGTAAAAGACTACACAGGAAGTGATGTTGCCTGAATAAGGTTACACTGCTCATTATAGCACCAGGGCTACACAAAGATGGATGCCCATACAAAACAATAGGAAGCTACAGGGAAAATGGCTGCCCCATAAAAAAAATCCCATTGCCTACACTTAAGATGGCAGCGCCCACAACGAACCATGCGGCTAGGGACCAACACATGAAGGCCTCAGGAACCACAAAAGGTACCAGCAAGCCCAAGGTACCATGTCACACCACCCCACCCCAGAGTGCCAGAGCATTCCAGACACACAGCCACAGCAGGGACAGGAAAGGACACACAGACCGGGCAGGCCAGGGAGATCTTTTGGGAGGCACAAATCCAATTATCTCCAGGAGAGGGCCCACATCCCCCCAAGGCCAGCAGGGGGGCAAAGGGGGTACATTTACTCACCATACCACAGACCGGGTGGGCTCTGCTTCCGGGCAGACTGCCTCCCACCCAAAGTGGGGGTGCTGCCAGCCAAGGGGTACGCTGCGACTCAGGGCGTTCCAGGTCATTGCGTCCCGGTGTGGCATATGCTCGCAGGCTCGTCTCCCTCCGGAAAAGGGGCACCGTCGTGGCTAGGCCTAGGTTGGGACTAGAACCTGCTCACGCTCGAAGGCCAGACTGGGGGGACCATAAGGATCTAGATCAGGGATCCTCAAACGACGGCCCTCCATCTGTTGTGGAACTACACATCCTATGAGGCATTTTAAAACTCTGACATGCACAGAAATGACTAGGCATGATGGGAATTCTAGTTCCTGAACAACTGGAGGACCATAGTTTGAAGACCCCTGATCTAGATTATCAAGAGCAAAGCCCCAGCCAGCATCGTTGCTTGCAGATCACCAGGAAAATTCTTCCCTGAACACTAGCTAGCAAGCGAGGAAAGAGAAATAAAAGTAAAATATTCTTAAAAGAAATAAAAAACTGAGACTGGAGTCCCAGCAGGAAACCTAGGTCCTACTCCTTCTCTATGCAGAAACAAACTGATGTGCTGGGCTGTGGCAGTGAGGGTTATGCCTGAAGGGACAGCCCCTAGGGCATGTATATTCAAATTTTCCTACCTAGACTACTCCTGATGGGAGGAGCATAACCCACTCAGCTCATGAAGATGAGGCTGCGTCTGTCGATGGACATCAGAGAAAAAGATTTTACGGTAAGATCTTACAAAATCCTATTTTTCTAAGCATGTATCACATATATTAAGGTAAATCAGTCTTTAGCCCTAATTTCTATATTCCTTAGAAATCCAGATTTGCATAATCCTGAATCTCCCTACTATGCGTCTATATGGTTATAAATAAGCTATGGTGCATTTTGACTGGAGATGAGGCTGCGTCTGTCGATGGACGATAGAGAAAACACCTTTTAGATTAAAACCTACCACTTTGCTCTTTACAGAGCTGTTCAGCCTGGTCCCAAATCTCAGTGGCATAAAGGAAGTTGGACGTGACTTGAACGTAGCTTGCTGCCATCTGATGTATCCTTTGTGGAATAGTTACAGATGATGTACCACCTGAGGAACTAGACACACTGGAGGTATAGCTGTTGGAGTTGCCAGGAGACAGCTTTGGGGACACAGGTGAAGGCATACTGACAGACTTGCTGAAAAAAAAAAAAAAAATTACAAAAGATATCCCAATGTTACATTCTCATGCACAAACATAAGGCAAACATGAATCAATCATAAAAAGGAATATTATAAAATTCAGTCAGATAGCATCTAACTGGTGTTATGAACAGCTGGAATCAGAGCAGCGGATACAATATCTCACAAAAGTGAGTACACCACTCACATTTCTGAAATGAATTTATATTTTTTCATGTGACAAGTTCAGCTGGTATATCAGTGTAAATGTGCTGTTCCCTTAAAAATAAATCAACACACAGCCAATAATGTCTAAACCGCTGGCAACAAAAGTGAGAACACCCCTAAGTAAAAATGTGCGAATTTGGCCCAATTAGCCATTTTCCCTCCCCAGTGTCATGTGACTCGTTAGTGTTACAAGGCCTCAGGTGTGAATGGGGAGCAGGTGTGTTAAATTTGGTGTTATCGCTTTCACTCTCTCATACTGGTCACTGGAAATTCAACATGGCACCTCATGGCAAAGAACTATTTAAAAATAATTGTTGCTCTACATAAAGATGGCCTAGGCTATAAGAAGATTGCCAAGACACTGAAACTGAGCTGCAGCACGGTGGCCAAGACCATACAGCGGTTTAACAGGACAGGTTCCACTCAGAAAAGGCCTCGCCATGGTCGACCAAAGAAGTTGAGTGCACGTGCTTAGTGTCATATCCGGAGGTTGTCTTTGGGAAATAGATGTACTAGTGCTGCCAGCATTGCTGCAGAGGTAAAAGCGGTGTGGGGGGGGGGGGGGGGGGGGGGGGTCAGCCTGTCAGTGCTCAAACCATACGCCGTACACTGGATCAAATTGGCATGGCTGTTGTCACAGAAGGAAGCCTCCTCTAAAGATGTGAAGCTCTGGTGAACTCCATGCCCAAGAGGGTTAAGGCAGTGCTGGAAAATAATGGTGGCCACACAAAATATTGACACTTTGGGCCCTATTTGGACATTTTTACTTAGGGGTGTACTCACTTTTGTTGCCAGCGGTTTAGACATTATTGGCTGTGTGTTGAATTATTTTGAGGGGACAGCAAATTTACACTGTTATAGAAGCTCTATATATTAACTACTTTACATTGTAGCAAAGTGCAATTTCTTAATTGATGTCACATGAAAAGATATAATAAAATATTTCCAAAAATGTGAGGGGTGTACTCACTTTTGTGAGATGCTGTATATACTCTTAAGCTGGACAACAACTGCTGAAATTTAATTGTTTTCCTGCTGATTCAGCAAAATAGTAAGTGCATTCAATCAGATGCAGTCAGTCACTGTTCAGATGTTCAGCAGCTACAAGTCTCACTGACTGCTGAATACAGCAGCATAGATGAACTAATTTTTTAGCTCTCTCACACTCCGCCTATGGGCTGAACAAGATAATCCTTGGCCATGTGGCTAAGCTTTTGTCATCACTTCGTTGCACTTAACGCAAAGAAACTCGATAGAAAAAAAAAAAAGATAATTTTGAAAAGCGTTTTGTGGCGCTTTTCAAATTTACATGAAACTGATATGATGCACATTTCTTTTATCAGTCAAAAGGAAATACTATTCCCAACCTCCCTTTAGAACAAAACTGGTAAACTAGATCATTGTCTTAACATTCAAAACTTACCTCCCCAAACCAGGTGAAGGGGCTTGTGAATTACTGTAAGAGTTCTGTAAACAGAAAACAAAAGGATAACAAGATTATTAACTTAATAAATTAAACGGGCATTTGAAAAGTTCATAAAGCATGCACATACATATTGTGGTACAGCAAGTTAGACAAGGCACAAATTAAGTAGCCAATTATTCACTCCTCATAGAATCTTTGTTGCTATATATAGGATTATTTTTTACTCGCTGTAAAAGCTTTTTTTTTGGAAACCTATACTTTTGGATTTTACTACCTACAGCAGGAATGGACAAACACAGTAGGCCAGCCCAGGATAGCTCCTCCTACTACCAGCTTGCTTTCTACAGACTGAGGCATCAAACGAGGGTTAGGACTTGTAATCACAAGAACGGCAGGATGAAAAACAATTTCATAACAGAGAAGGACTTAGGTATGGTCAATAAGGAGGTTTTCCACTTCAAGAGTTAAGGTCAAACAGAGGAAACTGAGAAATATGCCCTAGTAAGGGGAGGCCAGACCAGTCCTAGATTAGGGAAGACTAAGCATAAGGTTCAAAAAACCGGATCCCATAAATCAAGAGAGAAAGGGGGTACATATCTTCAAACCCTGCAAAGGCAGACGGTGCTAAGTCAATGACTACCCAGAAGAACATTGAGGAGGCCTTGATTAGAAGTATATTGAAAGAGAAAAGCAGTGGTCCATTAAATCCCTTAAAGAATCAAGATTCAATCCAACAGGATGAACATAGACAACAGAGTAAGGTACGTGTGAGCACCTTTTACAAGGATTAGGCACCTATTTTTTTTGCCACTCTCCCTGCAATACAAGTTCCCCTTTTTCCTAAATGGGCAGTATTAGACAAGGGGCTACGATAGTCAGACTATAGCGTACGTACTGTATAACTTTCCATAAGTTCCTACAAGCTTTAACGAGAGCCTTTACAAGAGTTGAGGTGCACTACAATTTTGAGTACTGCTCTGGTTATCATCCTCTACAAAGAATGAATATGGTTTGCCAGCTTTATAATCTTCCACTGGACACCAAAAGTATTCTTTGTTCTTCTACTGGAGAGAATAATTTTGATTCCTACTGCCTTATTCGTTCCTTGTTACTCATGAGTTGAGAGTTTTCGATGTTGCTATGGCATTAAAGTCTCTTCTTTTTCTAGATAAAAACAAAGTAAAAGAAATGTGTTTACACAAAACCTAGTGCCCCTAGTTCATTTCCAGGTTAGCCCAGTAATGTCCAGTCCAGCAGGGCCAGACAAGGCACTCCAAAGCTATACTGAGCAAAGGCCACTCTAGATAGCTGGAATTGTAGATATCAGCTTTAGCAGTACTGTAGCAATTAATCTTTAATGAAAAAAAAATTTGCTATAAAAAACAAAATAGGTTTAAATTGTTTCCCAGCAGAGTTGTGAAGCAAACATCTATCCACCTAGAACATTAGCAAAAAAGAAACTGAAGCATGTGGGGTAGTAGGAAGGACTAGTATGGGCTGGCTTACAGATTTTTTTTTTTTTTTTAGGTTTGCTACTGTCCAATCCTGCAGGCGGCAGTGTAACCCAAAAGTATATGACTTTTTGTGCCCCTCAATGGATGACAAAAAAAATTTAAAAACTGCAGTCAATGAAACAGTGATTTCAGATATTTGCGTCGTTTGCAAAGCATCTTCTCTTCAGAAACTTTTGGAGCTAGCTAAAGAAAAATTATAGTTTGTAATTTTTCAGTACAGCTGCTAAGGACAATGCAAACCAGTAACTTCTAGCAATAGACAGGTACAGTGTCCAGCTACAGCAGCAACAGTTTCACTATCTATAGATCACCAGTATGTAACTAGAGAGCCCTGTAGCTGATCTCTACTGCAAAGCTGCTGGACTGACAGTTCTTAGCTGCTAATATAAAAATTTCCCAAAAAGTCTCTTTAGTAGTGTACTGTCTAGTTGCAGAGTTTACTGGAAACAGATTTACTCAGAGGCCATTTCTAGGTTTATACTGCTCATCCTGGATGAGTTTAGAATGGTAGCAGAAGTATCATTGTATACCAATGGCTCAGACCAGAACTGCAGAGAGGTCAGAAAAAAGTAGCTATACTTTGGAATCTCTCTACTTTTAGCCTGATACTAAACTGAGAATTGGAATCATAATTGTGTCCAATGAGAAAAGAGTTGACTTAGGAGGCTGAACCAGAAATCACCTAAATTAATTCCCTGACCATGAATGTGGCAGATGTGTGCGAAACAGGATTCACATACTAGAATTGAGAATGTTAGAATGAGAATTGAGAATGTTAGGGTCCTGGACTATATGAGTAAAAAAAATAAGTACACTGTAAAACAAAAAAAAATGGACTTGCTTGTTAATTCCATTTTCGAGTACGGACCAGGACACAGGCAGAGTATAATTAGTCCTGGGTTATAGGTTACTACCTTCAAGGGGTTTGGACACTGGCAATCTTTTGAGTACATGCCCTGTGGGTGTCTCCCCTATATCCCTACTGCACTCCATGATTCCCGAGTTTTGTAGCAAGCAATGCAGGATAACCAAGGAATAGAAGACAGGGCCGTCTGTGTCATCGAGACATCAAGATATGGAACTTAAAGGCAAGTCAAAAGTCCATCTTAAATCGCATAGTAGACGACACAGGCAAAGTATCCATCGGTTTTGGGGTCCCCAGGCACTGAATTGGGGGAGAGGAAATATCTAGGCAAACAGAACTGTACCAACAGGCCCAAAAACAAAGTCAACAGACCCAACTTCAGAGTGCCACTGCAAGAACCTTGAGTAAAAGCAAAGGAGTAGTTTTGTCCTTTAGAGCGTAAGCGTTGGCAATGAGCTGTCTTATTCATCTGGAAATTATGATCTTGGAAGATGGATGTCCCGAGCATAGGAAGAGAGGCTGTCTTCCTGAGAAAAGCTGTTGCTTTGAGGCAGACTCTTGATGGCTCTGACTACACCAAGGTAGTGAAGAACAATTTATCTTTGGGTGCTTTTAATCAAGGCACAGAGGGAAGGACTATCTTCTTTGATGTGGAAGACTGATACCACCATGGGAAGAATAGATGGCCTTGGCTTCAGACTGTTGTGTCTTTGTGAAAAATGGGGAATGGCTGCTTACAAAAGAGAGTCACTATCTCAGAGACCTGTTTGACAAACGGTACAGCAACCAAAAAGGACATTGCAGGAGAGATCTAAGGATTTCCCTGATGGGTTTAAAGGGTAGTTTCTGCAGGGCAGAGAGAACCAGATTAAGGTTTCAAGCAAGCAAAGGGTGCTGTAAGGTGGGCTTCATTTGAGATATACCTTGAATAATGGCTTAGACATGGGAGAGAGGTCAGAGATCTTTAAAAAAGAAAGGACAAGATCGAAACCTGTCCTGTCAGAGTGCTTAATGCAAAGTCCTGATTGAAGGAAGGCCAGAATGTGGGGCAAAGTGGAATTTTCTGGAACTGAACTGTTGTGTTCACATCAGGCAAAGAAGGATTTCAAGATATGATGGTGGATATTTCTGTCCTTTAAGATCCAAGTTTCCAAAGCCATGCCATTAATACCAGTGACTGAGAACCAGGATGTAATAGAGGGCACTGAGACAGGAAGTCTGGCTGTTGGGAAGAGGTCAGGGGTAATCTCTTAGTAGTCCAGGGAAGAGGTCAGGGGTAATCTCTTAGTAGTCCAAGTATGTCTGTGTACCATGTGAAAAAATAGGTTGCAGCGCTAAAACATAAAATTAGTCAACATAAAGTGCATATGATCAAAAAGAAATGAGACTGGTTTAGGCGCTCAGAGGTCAAAGAGTTCATATAACAGATAATGGATAAAACAATGGCAGATAAACGTGCTGGAGTACACAGATGGGGAAAAGGTGAGCAGGGGGGGGGGGGGGGGGGTTAAGAGTCCATGTGCAAATTTCTGACAGTTCTTGAGGGAGCTTCAATATTGATTCAATATTGCTGAGCAGTATTACATGCCAGAGGTCCTAGCCACCAGTGCTATTGTGGGTTCTGGTGGCTTTTCATGTAAGTGATGTTCTGAAGATGTGACCTTTGCGTTTGGCTTTTTCTTGTTTTTAGTTGTCTTTTAATAAATACTACACTATGGAAAGCATTTTCTCTCTTGCATATCTATTGATATAACTTCCTGCTGGTTGGAGTACTTGAAGGAATTTTCTCTGGTGTCATCCTGTCTTCTGATTTGATTTCTGGCTCAACACCTGCTGTATAATATACAAAAACGCATTAGCTGTCCTAATAAGACAGCAACATGGTCTGGTGAGTGCGCATTTCTTTTCTTGGGTGAAGGACCACTGGTGGAGGATTGACCTTGTTTACACTGACACTGATTATCCATATGGACTTTTTTTTGCAGTTTTATGGATTGAGTTCATTATTTTTGATCATATGCACTATATGTTCACTAATTTTATGTTTTAGCGCTGCAACCTATTTTTTCAAGTTTTTTATGTTTGTTTATTCACATCGTTTGCAAGCTGCTGATTAAGTATTTTATTTTAAGGTGTTGACTTCACTTTTATGTTTATGTGTGTGTACCAGATTCCCCTGGGCCAATTTGGTGCAATGAGAATCACTAGTTTCTGCTGTTGCTCTATTTAGTGAAGCAGGCAAAGTAGAATTTGCAATAGAGGGAAGGGATAGATCAGCTTGAACTGAGACCAGGGATTTATATCAAAGTATCCAGTGCTAGTCCTAGGGGGTCCTTGGTCCTGACCACAGAGGTATCTTCTTGTTGAATCTGGGAGCCAAGATACGCACATCCGCAGTACCCATTTCTGACATCAAGTTGAAGTTGTGGTGAAGGGCTTATTCCTCTTGGTCCAGGAGGTAGTGGCTGAGGTAATCCACCTTTGAGGTATCCACCCCTGGGATGTGGAAATCAGAGATTTCTGGAGAGTTTCTCTCAAACCTAATGTGGTGTCCCTGCAGAAGGGGAGGGGGTCCAGGGCTCCAGAGTCATCCTTATTGCTATGAGATTCAGGATATTGAAGGGGAGCAGGGCTTCCACCAGTGATCATGTTCCCTGAACTGTGATGATTGAAACACTCCTCCCCAGCTGCATCTGGAGCGTTGGTTAGGTTAAGTAAAAAAAAAAAAAAAGGACGTGTACTTTGTTTTAAAGTACACCTAACCTTTAAAGGGCACACATAGCAAAGTGAAGCATGGATTTTGTGTTACATTTAGTGTTTCAGACAAACAACCCCCTCTTTACTATCAAACCCTGATGCCTTATTAAGGATACCCATCAGAAATAAAATATTTTCTAAGCAACAGAAAGGCAGCACTAACATTCTACTAAAAACCATATTCACTTACTTTCAGGTGCTCAGTTAATGTTTTCGAATACTTCAATGCACTCTCCTTCTTCAGTTTAAACAACCTCAAATACAGAAGAGACTGACACCTGAGACTGTAGGGACACACAACAAAAAGTTTAAACAATGTTACAGATATCAAAACCAGAAGGACAATTTCTTTCATTTATTTGTCAGTGAGGTGATCAATTATGTTAGGATTCCTATTCCAAAAAACAACGTGTGTTCTTTAAATCAAGTTAGAACAGGGGGAAACGTATGCATCAACCTCACCCAATGAAAGGTAAGCTGTAAAATTACATATTTGTTGTTGCTGGGATTACATACAGTCTGTGTGTCATAATAACTCGGCTTTCATTGTTTTAGGAGTCAAAACAATGTATAACAGAAAGAGTAAGCATGCTGACACTAAATTGGGCCAGACACAAGTCATCTGACTATATATTTCAGTTTTTGTATCCTATTTTTATTACCTCTAATTGGCAATAAAAATAAAATATAAAAAATAGAAACTGGGCTGACTTACTTAAGGAATTGTGTCTTCACATAAAAAAACGGGTAATATTCACTTCAATTATCCAATTAACTGCAGATTAAATAAGTAAACAGGAGTTTTCTTTTCACATGGTTAGATAACTGAAGTCAATATACACGCAATTTATTGGGTTACAATTCTCAAATGCTTCAAGTAAATCAGCCTAAATGTTTTTAAAATTATAACACACACTGAGAAGTTTTACATGAAGGTGTATTGGCAGTTGCAAAAACATAGCAAAACAACCATTTTGTTAAATTTTTTTTGTTTTTCTGTTTTAGGTGTACAACTTAAAATAAAGTTTAAAAACTCATCTAGCAAATTTGTACAATTGTGTAATATAACAAACATACAACTATTTCTTTGTGTGATGGACGGGGGGAAGGTGCTTATGGTGTACGGGGACGAAGGAGGCAGGACAATGCAGAGGTATTGCCATCTGTCATCCATCCTAGGAAATCGATTAGCACACTGGCCAAAATATCACAATAACCCTATGTTTCCCCAAGACACAAGGTAGCGGCCGTAAACATGACCAGCCCATATCTGAGCTGCCACCACTCAGATATTACAGGCTTGAAGGAAACCTTGTTTCTGATGATCTAGTCAGAACACTGGGTACACCCATGATACTCCAGTATGCAAGTATACTAGGGTTTTCAAAATGAATACTCCACTCTAATTGTATGCTTATTAATTGCTGTGGGTCACTTAAACATTATCTTCACTCAGAGAAAAAAGGGATGCCCTTTTCATATGTCATGTGGTTTTTGATTTTAGCAAAATCCTTACAAAAAAAAAAAAAAAAAACTAGAAATCTGCTTGGCTGTATCAGAGTTTAAAGAGTTCAAAAGTAATACTGAAACTGCCGTTTTCACATAGACCAAGCAAGGAATGACTAAATGTTGTAAAACATCATATTGCTTATGGTACCCTTGGATCGTAAATTATAAAGTTATAAAGCTTTGGTTGCAATATATTGGGAAATCCAGCACTGTTCTGACTATAAGTATGTCTTTCTAGATAAGTTTGTTTCCTCACTCATTCACTCAACGTAGTCATAAAATTAATATTGTCTGAACATAAATGAAAGCAGATGGCAAAGACATTTCAAAGTAGAGTGCTTACTTAAAAAATGCACTAATAACTTATTTTCAGGAATTCACTATGACAGAGCCCAAAAGTTGAACTCACCAAAGAACACCAAGCCTTTTATCAGCTGCGGTAGCATCTGGAGCAGAGTAACTCTTCAGTTTCATAGTATACCTGAAACATTAATGATGTGTTAAGGATACTTGCTCTTTATAAGGATTTCTAATATTCTATAAGTTCTTGTCTATAATAATGTATGATATAACAATTATTAACCTTTGCTACAAGTACAAAACCAACAACAATAAAAATCAGGCTAGCTTTACGCTATTTATAAATAACTTGAATTGATCGCTCTATTAAAATATATACACACGCAGAGGATATGCCATTTTACAAAACTGTAAACATGGCGGAGATAGATAATGAACTATTATAAGACATGAGAATACATGTTTGTGCATATAATGCTTCAGGTAATTTCAGCAAAAGTGCCAGCGCTTAGGTAAAAAAAATGTATACGAGTAATAAATATAAGAATATAAAATATATCTAAATATGTGGCTGCTGCTGATAAAAAAGGTAACACCTTTTTAAAATGGATTAAATAGAATGTATCAGCGCTGCTCAATAAATATGTGCAAAATATATAGTGGAAAATATATACCACAATAACAATAAATTGTATATAAAGTGCTATCAAAGTAAAGTGCTAAACCGTGCTTTTCATATAAATATATATAAATCAATATGCAATGTGAACTGATCATACATTAAATAAAAATATTTTATATCATAAAGTGTCCAGTGCTTTTGTGGCAAATATAAATTAATCTTCTTCATAAACAAGTGCTCCGTGCTTTATATGCGATATAAATATAAAAATGTTCAGTTTTCTTCCTTAAAAGTGCTCAGTGCTTGTCTGTAAACACAAAAAATTCCAAAGTGCTGGTGCTTGCTGGTGTGCTCGGGTGCTCCCCTCTCAGTCCCCTATACTCACCAGACAATCAATGGTAAACCGCCTTAAGTAATCTTATCCTCACTGATCGTCAACAGCAGACTGCAGCACCATACACCGCTATTTCCTCCTAATTTCACCGTGTTACAGCAGCATTCAGCTAGCAGCATCCAAGAACGACTTCCCCATGTGGGATTAACAAGACAAAGAGAATCCTCATCGTGCAGTATATCCAAAACTTTATTCTAAATCCAATGGAATTGCACTTACAATATTCAGCATGTAAACAAGCGAGATGATTTTCCTAAGCCGGGACGCCAAACGTGTCTGTGCGTTCCACCCGTGCGAACCGGAAGTGACGTGCTGCGTGAGGTTGACGGCTGGACGCGTTTCGCTCTGCCAATCAGAGCATTCTCAAAAGCCTGCTTTTGAGAATGCTCTGATGGGCAGAGCGAAACGCGTCAAGCCGGCAAGCTCACGCAGCACGTCACTTCCGGTTAGCACGGGTGGAACGCACAGACATGTTTGGCGTCCCGGCTTAGGAAAATCATCTTGCTTGTTTACATGCTGAATATTGGATTTAGAATAAAGTTTTGGATATACTGCACGATGAGGATTCTCTTTGTCTATTAATCCCACATGGGGAAGTCGTTCTTGGATGCTGCTAGCTGAATGCTGCTGTAACACGGTGTAATTAGGAGGAAATAGCGGTGAATGGTGCTGCAGTCTGCTGTTGACGATCAGTGAGGATAAGATTACTTAAGGCGGTTTACCATTGATTGTCTGGTGAGTAGGGGACTGAGAGGGGAGCACCCGAGCACACCAGCACTTTGGAATTTTTTGTGTTTACAGACAAGCACTGAGCACTTAAGGAAGAAAACTGAACATTTTTATATTTATATCGCATATCAAGCACGTAGCACTTGTTTATGAAGAAGATTCATTTATATTTGCCCCAAAAGCACTGGACACTTTATGATATAAATATTTTTATTTAATGTATGATCAGTTCACAGTGCATATTGATTTATATATATTTATATGAAAAGCACGGTTTAGCACTTTACTTTGATAGCGCTTTATTTGCAATTTATTGTGGTATATATTTTGCACATATTTATTGAGCAGCGCTGATTACATTCTATTTAATGCTTCAGGTAGTATGAAGGGGGGGGGGGGGGGACTGTTTTCACTACACACATCATTATACATACTTAATGAGTTCCACTGTCTCTGAATACATGGGAAATGGAGATTTTGCTTCTTGGACACTTTTCTCCAGGGCATTCCCACACTCAATAAAAGAGACCACTGCATCCAGGTAATATACTGCTTTTTCAAATCTATCTGACTAGAGAAGAAGAAAAAAAAAAAAGTTTACACTTTGTACAGAAATGTACAGATATACATTATAGATTTTCATTCGTACCAATCTGTCATATGTACAAAATCATCCACACTCCCAGGTTGCTTGCTAAAAGTAGAAAATGCCATAGGCCAGCCAAAAAAAACCCTCGTACTACAAGCAAGCCTCAGTTTTGTAGCAAAGCAGTACTGACAGAATTATTATAAGCAAAGTGAAACAGAGAATTATTATAAACCTGTGTCCTTCAAATAACTCCAAGAAAAGGATTGTATGGTGGATACAAAAATCCTATTTCCTTTCTTGTTCATTGCCAAAGGAATTATTTCAGCTTTTTTGTGGGAGGATTCCATGTGGAATTCTGAGCTTAAACGTAGACATTCGGGGCTTGGAGTTTCAAGATGTGGCGGATGCCCCCTTTGAGTTTGGGAACCGCAAACAGGTTGAAGTAAAACCAGTAAAACTGTCCTGCCACAGAAATTGAGGCAATGATACCCTGATCCAGAAGGCCAGACAGGGCGTGATGGAAGATCTGCTAATCTGTGGGGTGAAATTCTAGCTCGTGGGCCCTGGAAACCACCTCCAACACCCGAGCATTTGGGACACAAGCTATCCATGTGTCCACAAGGGCTAACAGATTCTCCCCCACTGTAAAAAGTGGGGGCGCACATTCAGAGTTTGGTTGACTGTGTTCCAGACCTTGCAGAAGGACTGGGAGCCCAGCTTGGAGAGTTTGTACTTAGAGGTTGCAGGGGTGCCATAAAGAAAAAGTATTTTCTTAACCTCCAAAAAGGGATGAGCCTTCCTAGGCTGTGCCTTAGGCCTCTTTGGCTGAGGAAGCAGCGTACCCTTGCAATGAGGGGTTTCCATGATAATGGTATCTAGAGTTGATTCGAAGAGGAACTGTTCTTCAAAGGCCATGCAGCCAGGTGCTTTTTAGATGGGTGTTCTACAGTTCAACATTTTAAACAAATTGAACTACACAAGTGTACTGACACAGATCAAAGAAAGAGAGCACATAGGCTCCTGGTGCAGTATCCTTTTAATATAGTTAAAAACAATGTTAAAGTGGTTAAGCCACTTATATAAAATTATCTAATCCCCTCTGTAATAAAACACTAAGTGCTCCTGTGCCTGTGTTGCAGAAAAAATATGCAGATCTGTAGCTAAATCCAAGCATCTCCCAGCACTCAGCTGACTCCTCAGATCTCCCCTCTTGCCGGCTGACAGTTACAGTGGGCGGGCCCGAGTACTGCAGCTGATGTCAGCCGAGGAGGAAGAGGAGAGAGAGAGAGAGAGAGAGAGAGAGAGAGAGAGAGAGAGAGAGAGAGAGGGAGGGAGGAGGGGAGGACAGTGCCGAGCTGCGGATGAGGGAGACACGTACGCTTACCATGGTGTCAGGGCTCAGAAGCCATGATACATTGTGGTCTGTGTACAGGGAGGACAGCAGAAACTGGCAGGATCAGCCAGGTTTTTTAGTTGTTACGGGGGGCCAAATGACACAGCACAAGCACTGTGCTGTAATATCATGCTTTAAGGTAAAAGGATCTTTTTTTAAGGTAACACTTTAACCACACTTGCAATTAGAACCTAGTTACAGGCATTGTAACCCAACTGTCACAGTCCTGTAGATGGGAAATCTTCTGTCGCTGAATTGCAACATAAAGGGTGTTTGCTGGCAACTTCTGCTGCACTTTATCACACACTCCCCCAGCAAGGCTGGTGCGCGCTCCCAGTCACCAGGCAGGTCAGTTTCATGCACAGCACTACTTGACAGAAGATAGGCAGCCGATACGAGGGTAATGTGGTTGCTATGGCCTTTTAAACAACAACTACTTATCTGAAGGTTTAGCATCTAGGAGGTTTGCGCAAGGACTTGCAAACCACTCGGGATCAAGTTTCATCATTGTGCACTGCACAATGTATGGAAATTGTGTGCATGCAGAGAGAACGCATGGTAGCAAGGAATAAAACTCACTCATCAGAATTGGTAAAAACTCTAGATAAATACAAAGTAGTACCCAGTTTTCATAGGTGTGTTGAACTCATCAGTACCAGTTTAAGTAAGACCTGATCAAAGGTAAGCAATCCAAGTTTGCCAGGGATAGAGGATTATGGCAAAGGTAACAATTTCAAATTGAAAAACCCCTAGATCTTCTTCTGAGGGCATGTCAGATAAAAAGACCCTGTAAATAATAGTAATCCCAACATGTCCAACCATGGGAACGAAAATATTTTTGGTTCCCATGGTTGGACAAAATTAGCAAAATTTTTGACTCACCGTAAAATCCTCTCTCTGATGTTCATTGACCGAAACAGCTTCAGATCATCGTAACCATTGGGGTTATACTGCCCCTTACAGGAGTAAGACATTAGGCAGAAAAAAAGGCTGGCTACGCCCATGGGAAGTCCCAGGGGGTATACTTCCTCTCTCTGCTATAGCACTCAATTTAGTTGCAAGCAGTGTCAGAAGAATTACAACTCCACAGAGGGTTGGGTGCTGTGTCCGTCAATGATCAGAGAAATGGATTTTACAGTAAGTCAAAAATCCCATTTTCTCTTTCGTTCATTGACGGACACAGCTTCAGATCTTCATAACCGTTGGGACGTCCCAAAGCAGTGTTAAACATGAGGGGTGGGAACAGCAAAATAATTTCCAAGGCTAAACAGTAGCCAACCAGGCAACAGAAGCTCAACCAAAACAACTGGAGCCCACCTGAAAAAAACAATACACCCTCAAAGAGGACCAGGTCCTCTAAACAGCAGCCTGCAAAAACCTTGCGGTCAAAAGAAGCATCCGCAGATACCAACACATCCACTTTATAAAACTTTGCGGAAGTGTACACTGAAGACCAAGTGGCCACCTTGCAAACCTGCGTCACTGACGCCTAAAGACGGAAAGCCCAGGAGGCACTAAGCGCCTGAGTAGAGTGCGCCTTAAGAGGGAAAAGGAGGAACCTGACCCTTGATGCAATAGGCCTGAATCACTGTCTGTCTGATTCATCTGGAAATGGTCACAGAGGAACCAGACAACCCTTTACAAGGCCCATTCATGAGCAAAAAGAGTCTGACTTCCTGAAAGACTCCGAAGCTGCCAGGTACACCCTAATTGCCAAGACCACATCCAAGGCAAGCAAGGTAATTTCCTTCGGATGTTTAGGCCTGGGACACAGGGAAGGCAACACAAGGTCTTCATTCAAATGAAAATCAGAGACAACGGACAGGGTCAAAGAACTACCTTATCTCTGTGAATCACCAGGTAAGGTGAACGACAGGATAACGCCGCCAGTACGACACCTGCACGCAGGTGATAGCCACCAAAAAAAGCCACCTTCTGGGACAGCATAAGCAGGGAAATCTCTCGAAGATTGAGGTCCCAAGGCGGCAACAGAGCCGCACTGGAGGAACCGAATGTCGGAAACCCTGAAGAAAGGTACGCACCAGCGAGTGTGTGGTCAAAGGTCATTGGAAGAAGACCACCAAAGCAGACACTTGGTCCTTGATGGTACTCAAGGCCAATTTCTGTTTAAGCCCCATGTTTAAGGAAGGTCAAGATCTGAGCCACCAAGAAGGAGCGAGGATGAACCCCAAGAGACTCACACCACGCAATGTACATCTACCACGTACGATAGTAGATCCTCCTAGATTTCCTAGCTTTTAACAGTTTAGGAATCCCCGACTGAGATAAACCTCTATCCTTCAGCACCTGGCGTTCAACAGCCAAGCTGCCTAAGCCAGCGAGTGTAAAGCAGGATGAAAGATCAGTCCTTGGGACAGCAGATCCTCCAAGAGGGGGCTTTCAAGGAATGTCGTGACCAGCTGCACCAGATCTGCGTACCAAGCCGGGTGCCACTAATATGACCGAAATCCATTTTGCATCGAACCTGCGTAGAAGTCTTGGCAGAAGCTTGAGAGGAGGGAAAGCAAAAATCAGATGATACTGATCCCATCAGGCCACCAATATGTCTGTGGCATTCGCCAGAGGATTCCTTGGCTGAGCCACAAAACTCTCCACCTTTCTTTTGAGCCAAGACACCATCAGATCCACCTGGTGGATGCCCCAGCGGGGAGACGCCTGATTAAACCCCCCCGGATGAAGGCACCACACCTCTTGGTCCAATGTCTACTGACTGAGGTAATCCACATGCCAGTTTTCTACCCCGGGAATGTGTATGGCGGAGAGAGGGATTGGAAACTAACCGTTCTGCCCACCTTAGAATGTCGGCTACCTTCAGAGCCGCCAGGACACTTCAGGTGACCCCTTGGTGATTGACATAAGCCACGGCCATGGCATTGTCCAATTGAATGAGCACTGGACAACTGTGACGATCATCCGTCCAATGGTCCAGACACAGGCTGATCGCTTGGAGTTCTAAGACATTGATCGGTAGTCTGGACTCTTCCAGCGTCCAGTTCCACGGAGCAGAATTGCTTGCAGAGGACACCTCCCCAGCCGGACAGCCTGGCACCCGTGGCGAAAACTGTCCCAACACAAGGGGAGGAAGGATTTGTCCAGCCAAAGCGCAAAGCCACCATATCAGGGTCTCCCTCGTTCCCCGGCTCAGCCGATTCGTGCTGTCCAGAGACAGCGGAATCTTGTCCCATTTGGCCAAAATCTCCCTTTGCAGGGACCTCTTATGGAACTGTGCAAACGGAACTGCCTAAAAGGAAGACACCATCAGGCCCAGCACCCGCATGCAAGTCCAGAGGGATGGCCATCTGTTGGTTAGCAGGATACGAATTGCAGCCTGCAATTTCTGGAGTTTATACAGAGGAAGGAGCACTCTGGCTAAGGCCGAATCTACAGTCAGGCCCAGATAGTCCAGCTTTGTGGACGGAACCAGGGCAGACTTCTGAAAAGTCAGAATACAACCGAACTCCCACAGAGTTTGTATTATGATCTCCAGGTTTTCCACCAGAGCAGAAGGAGACTCCCGCTCACAGAAGGAGATCGTCCAAGTAGCCCAGTACCATGATCCCTCGTTGGCGTAGCAAAGCTAGCACTGGGGCTGACACTTTTGTAAAGACAGAAAGAGCAGAGGCAAGACCAAAGGGTAACGCCACAAACTGATAATGCTCCTCTCCCACGGCAAAGCGGAGGAAGCGTTGGTGACTGGCACATATTGGAATGTGATGATAAGCATCCTTGATGTTGATAGAGGCGAGTAAGTCCCCCTGATGCAGGGATGCCACCACAGTGCGAATAGACTCCATTCTGAACTTCTGCTCCCGCACAAAGCAGTTTAGCGCCTTGAGGTCCAGGATTGGACGCACTTTGCCTTCCTTCCTGGTAACTGTAAACAGGTTTGAGTAAAAAACCTAAAAAGGTTCTGAAGTCGTAACCAGGACAATCATCCCTTGAAGTAACAGGTCTTGTACCGCCCCAAACAGACCCTGTAAGCGGTCCGAGGACAAGAGCAAGTCGGAAGGAAAGAACCTTCCCGGGGGACAAGAGCGAATATCGATCTTGTAGTTGGACCAAATGACTTCATGGACCCTTTTGTTTTGTCCCAGGGAAGTCCACGGGTCCAGAAGCCAGCGAAGACCTCCCCCCACCCCCGATATGGGTGAGGTCGCACCTTCATGCTGAAGGAGCCTTGCCAGACCAGGTTCGTTTGGGTCCTCCAGAGGAGGCCCTGAAAGGCTTCGAGCCCTTGTCAGTCGACCCTAAGGGACAAAAAAAACGTATGAGCCGAGGAGGGCCCATGTCTACAACAAGGGTCCTTGCCCTTAGTAGCCTGCGGAAGAAAAGTACTCTTTCCCCCTGGGAGACCTTTAATGATGTCCTTTATGGTCGCTCCAAACAGGCAATATCCTTGAAAGGGGATATCAGTCAAGGCCTTTTTAGAAGTCTGGTCCACAGACCAGCATTCGAGCCAAAAGACACTGCCAAAACAGAGAGCCGCATCCAAAAGAGGCATCACAGGTAAACTGCAGCCCCTGGACCAGCTGGTCCACCAGCTCAGCAAAAGGCAGGGGGGAGCTGTTCTCCCTCCAAGTCACAGTGTAAAAGCTTAGCCGATTCGGTCAAGAGTTTGTGACACCAGGGCAATGATGAATACCGGCCTCAGTGCCGAACCAGAGTGTACATTATGCGGGCCACAGCCTCCGCCTTCCTGTCCGCCGGGCCCTCAAAGGCTGGTGACTCTTCAAACGTTATCATGGTTGCTTTGTTCAATCTGGAGACCGGAAGGTCCACCACTGGTGGAACAGTCCACTTTTTAAGAAGGGACTCCTCACGGGGGAGTGCCTAGCAAATCGCTTAGGGACCCCAAGGGGACGCTTCGGTTGTCCCCACTCTTTAGTGACAATTCTGTCAAAATAGACAGGGAAAGGAAACCCCTTTACCGCTCTGGATGGCTTGTGAGTGCCAAAGGGAACCTGCTCCTCCGTCGTAGCTGCAGCCTCCATCTTTAAGGTCTCATGCACAGGTACAATCGGCGCTTTCACCAGCGCCTTTTCGTGCATGGTTGCAGATGTGGAGGAATCATCCTCACTATCTGATTATTCTGGGCGCGTGGTCGCAGACCCAGCAGGGAGACTCACATCCGCGGCAGCCGAGTCAGATTCAGGATCTGATAAGACAGATGAGGCAGGTGGAATGCGGGGGGGGGGCTTTCTTCCAGCCCGTCATTCGAAAGCCACCTCCACCCGGGACACAAAGGACTCAAGGACGCAAGTCAGTAGATCGATGGATGGTTGGAACCCGTAGCGCTCCGCAGCCTCTGAGAGGGGATCAGGTGGGGAGATGGGCTCCAAAGACTCCATGATTCCCGAGGGGGACTGCACAAAGTGTAAAACACTGCAAGGGACAACACCCACCGTGCTGGCAGCACCAAACATGGCCGCCATCCATTGAGCACACAGGCTACAGCAAAATGGCAGAACCAGGAGGGATCCCTAGGCCTCAAGGACAGGGGGCCCTGGAAGGAGACCCCACCAGGTACAACCCCCCGCCCCCATCATCAACATAGTGCCGTGCTCTGACTGTCCCGAAGAGGGGCCCACGTCCACCCCAAATTCCTCCCAGGGGGGGGGGGGGGGGTGGGTTGAGAGACAGCTACTCACCATACCAGAAACCAGGCGGGCATCGCTCCATACAGAACACCTTGCCATCTAAATGGGGGGGGGGGGTTGTTGGCCAGGAGGAACGCTGTGACTCTGGCAGAGACCCGGTCATATGGAACCTCGTGAGGCGTTTACGTCGGTGGGGCTATGTCGCGGACAACCTAGCGTGGAGCTGAGGTCTGCGCACACTTGCTCGCCAGACTTGGGTAACCACTGGATCTAGATTATCCAGCAGTTGAATGAAGATCTCGCAGAAAAAAAAGAGAAAAATTTCTATCTAAAAAGAAAAAATTACCAGGACCAGAGATCCTAGCAAGGAACAAGGTCCTTTTTTCTGACTAGGTAGAAAAGAAAACCGAGTACTTATATTAGAGAGAAGGAGTATACCCCCTGGGACTGCCCATAGGGGTAGTCAGACTTTTTTCTGCCTAGTATCCTACTCCAGTACAGGGCAGTGTAACACAATGGTTAGGAAGATCAGGAGGGGTGTCCGTCAATTAACGAAATTGGATTTTTCCTACAACTTACCTGTAAAATCCTTTTCTTTGAGTACATCATAGGAAATAGAGAGTCTCTCCCCTCTTTTCTGGGATCTTCATTGCATGCTACAAAAACGGAGGTTCTTCCTGTGTGGGAGGGGTTATAATATAGGGGGAACTTCCTGTCTATTGGTTTGCCAGTGTCCACCTCTAGGTGGCATATAACCCAGATAATCATTATTATGGCCTGCTCTGTGTCCCGTGATGTACTCCAAGAAAAGGATTTTACAAGTAAGTTGTAGGAAAAAAACTGAATTTTTGTAAAATCTTACCGTAAAATTCCTTTCTCTGAGTCCTCCGACAGTCGCCGCCCCTCATATGTCATCACTATTGGGTATTGACTTTCGCTCCGCAGGAGTAGCTAGGCATAAGACTTAGTTAAAAAAAAAGCATTTAGCATAGACACACCCATGGGGGCTGTCCCACTGGTCAATACCCTCCTGCAGTAATCCCTCCCAACTCAGTTTGGTAGAATAGCAGTAGGTGTACAAGAAAAAAACCCCAAATGAGGGGCGGGGGCGGCGACTGTCGGAGGACTAAGAGAAAGGAATTTTACGGTAAGATTTTACAAAAATTCAGTTTTCTCTTACGTCCTCCGACAGTCGCCGCCCCTCATAAGTCAACACTATTGGGATGTCCCAAAGCAGTGTAGACATGAGGGGTGGGAGACGCAACCGTATAAAAGGCAACGCAGTACCCACATCAGAGAAAGGAACCTTACACACACAGTAAGAGAACCGTCTGGGCAACGGAAAAGGCTCAACAGGAGCAACAGCCCAGGAAAGCAAATAACCCAGGGTTTAAACAACCCCAACAGCCAGGGACCCACAAAAAAACAAGGGTCCCCTATGGCACTGCCGCTCTGAGAACTTTGCGGCCAAAGGAGGCATCAGCTGATGCCAGAACATCCACCTTATAGAATTTGGAAAAAGTGTGCACCGACGACCAAGTCGCAGCCTTGCACACCTGGGCCACCGAGGCCCGATGCCGGTAGGCCCAGGACGTACTCAATGATCTGGTAGAGTGCGCCTTAACAGGGAAGGGTGGAACCCGTTCCTTCAAAGCATAGGACTGTTCAATGGTCTGTCTGATCCATTTGGCAATGGTCGCTGCAGACGCAGCAATGCCCTTCCGAGGTCCCTCAGGAAGGACAAGGAGGGAATCCGATTTTCGAAAGGATTCAGTGGACGACAGGCATACCCTAATCGCCCTGACAACATCCAAGGAATGCAATGCAACCTCCTTAGGATGCTTCGGCTTCGCACAGAGCGAAGTTAAAACAATGTCCTCATTAAGGTGAAAGTCAGAGACCACCTTAGGGAGAAAAGACGAATGAGGTCGCAAGACCACCTTATCCTTGTGAACCACCAAATAAGGAGAGCGGCAAGACAACGCCGCCAACTCCGACACCCTGCGAGCCGAAGTGATCGCCACCAGAAAGGCAACCTTTTTAGACAGCAGAGGTAACAATATCTCCCGGATGTTTTCAAAGGGAGAACGCTGTAACACGGACAGAACCAAGTTCAAGTCCCATGGAGGTAAAGGCTCCCTCCGAGGAGGGACCAAATGTCACACACCTTGAATGAAGGTGCGAATTAAGGAATGAGATGCCACAGGGCGTTGAAAAAGAACAGCCAGTGCAGAAACCTGGCTCTTAATCGTGGCCAGCGCCAGTCCACACCAGACTGGAGGAAAGCCAACACTCTCGTCACCGAGTATGAGCGAGGAGAAAACCCCCTGGACTCACACTAGGCAAAATAGGCTTTCCAGTTGCGGTAATAAATTTTACCAGACGAGGCTTTCCTAGCCTTGATTAAAGTAGGAATGACCTCTGGGGAGAGACCCCTGTCTCTCAGGACCTGGCTTTCAACAGCCAGGCCGTTAAAGCCAGCGACTCTAAAGGAGGATGGAAGATCGGTCCCTGAGACAGTAGATCTTCCCACAGTGGCAGCCACCAAGGAGGCTCGACCGCCAGGTGAACAAAGTCGGCGTGCCAGGACCGGCGTGGCCAGTCCGGCGCCACTAGAATCACCAAGTGCGGTTCCGAGGCTAGCCTGCGAAGGAACCTGGACAACAACTGAATCGGAGGAAAGGCATACATCAGACGATACTGATGCCAAAGGGCCACCAACGCATCCAAGGCGTCCGCCCGTGGATCGCGCATTCTTGCCACGAACCTTTCCACCTTGTGGTTTAGCAGAGACGCGAACAGATCCACGCCCGGGGATCCCCACTTCGCACACAGCATTTGGAAGACCTCTGGGTGTAGGGACCATTCCCCCTGGTCCAGGGTCTGGCGGCTCAGATAGTCGGCCTGCCAATTCTCCACACCCGGAATGTGAACTGCCAATATTGCCGGGACATGAGTCTCGGCCCAAGACAGAATGTCGGTCACCTCCCGGGCCCTCCTGGTGCCCCCTTGGTGGTTGATGTAAGCCACCGCGGTAGCATTGTCCGTCTGTACCCGAACAGGACGGCCCCGAAGTCGATCCGACCACTGGAAGAGACAGAGTTTGATCGCTCTCAATTCCAAGATGTTGATCGGAAGGGAGGATTCCTCCTCCGACCAAGTGCCCTGGGCAGACAGGTTGCCCAGGACTCGACCCCAGCCTGACAGGCTGGCATCCGTGGTAATCGCCGTCCACAGCACCGGACGGAAGGATTTTCCTTCTGACACAGCCGGGGACTGAAGCCACCACAGAAGATCCATTCTGGTCTGCCGACTCAACGAAACCCTCAGGTCCAAGGACTGAGGAAGTCTGTCCCACCTGGCCAGGATCTCTGCTTGAAGAGACCGAGTGTGAAACTGAGCAAATGGGATCGCCTCAAAGGCTGATACCATCAACCCCAGGCACCGCATACAGGTCCTGAGCGACGAGGACTGGTTGTCCCTGAGGGACCTGACCTCGTTTTGAAGGGTCCGGAGCTTGTCCTCCGGCAGAAAAACCTTTGCTTGAGCAGAGTCCAGAACCATTCCCAGTTAGGGAAGACAAACCGAAGGAGACAACGTAGACTTCTGAACGTTGATGGTCCAACCGAACTCCTTTAGCGTCTGTACCGTAGTTGACAGATCGCACGTCAGGCTCTGACTGGCAGTCGATCTTAACAGGAGATCGTCCAGATATCCCAAGACCGCAATGCCCTGTGCCCTCAACAGGCCCAGAACAGGCGCCAGCACTTTGGTAAAGACCCTTGGAGCCAAAGCGAGACCGAAAGGCACCGCTACAAACTGATAATGGTCCTCCGCAATGGCGAACCGAAGGTACCTCTGATGACCCTCAAAAATGGGGATGTGCAGGTACGCATCCTTCAGGTCGATAGAGGCCAGGCATTCCCCTGGACTCAGGGAGGCCACCACTGAGCGGAGGGATTCCATGCGGAACTTCCGAACGCGCACAAAGCGATTCAGAGCTTTCAAGTGCAGGATAGGACGCACCTTGCCCTCCTTTCTGGGCACAGTGAACAGATTGGAGTAAACCTCCTGAAACCTGTCCCGATGAGGCACCGGGACAATCAACCCCTGGGTTGCAGGCCCTGTAACCACCTTGGGGTCAACTGAAGATTTCAGGGGAAAAATCTGTCCGCCGGCCGTGAAAGGAATTCGATTTTGTATCCTGATCGAATGATTTCCTGAACCCACCTGTCCGGAATACGAAGCAGCCAAGGTTGGAGGAAACCGCGCAAACGTCCCCCCACCCCTGAAACGGGTGAGGGCGTCCCTTCAGGCAGAGGCGGGCTGAGCCGTCGTGCTGGCATGGCCAGACTTTTGCTTACCCGCCCAGGGCTTCTTCTGGCCACCTTAGCCCTTGAAAGGTTTGTCCTTGAGTTGTGACTTAAAGGCACGAAAGCACCCCTGAGTGGGTTTAAAGGCGGGGCCCTGCTTGCCACGAAAAGACTTGTTCTTCGGATTTTGGGGCAGCAGAGTGCTCTTGCCCCCAGTGACTCCTTTCACCAAGGTATCTAAAGCCTCGCCAAAAAGGTGAGACCCTGCGTAGGGAAAATCAGCCACCGTTTTCCGTGACGTCCGGTCAGCCGACCAACTCTTCAGCCAGATCAGTCGACGGTTAAGAACCGCAACACTAGACAGGCGTGCAGCCAAAGGGGCCTCATTCAAGGCCGCATCGCACAAATACATGACCCCTTGATGAATCTGGTCCACCATGGCCAGTGTGGTAGGTGGGGCAGAATCAGACGTGAGAGTGCGCCTAAGCACCTTAGTCCAATCCGCCACCGCCTGAGCCACCATGACAGAAGCGAAAATAGGTTTGAGTAAGGAACCCGCCACCATGTAGGAATGGCGGGCAAGAGACTCCAACCTCCTGTCCGTGGGATCCCAGAACTCCGGGGTATCTTCAGTGGGAACCAAAGTAGCCTTGTTTAACACAGCCACCGTGTGATCCACCTGGGGAGGCACACACCAGCGCGAATCCGTAGAAGGCGCAAAGGGGTAAAGCAGTTTAAACCGACTAGGCACCGTGAAAGGACGTTTCAAATTGCACCATAGTTCATTCACAGTGTGATGAAACTCAGCGGGGCAGGGAAAAACCTGCGCCGACTGGCTGGTCCTATGTGTACCAAAAGAGGACACAATGCTCGGAGGATGGGGCTCATCCTCCAAATGTAGTGTTTCTTTTACAGAAGAAATCAACTCATTCATAGTAGTGCGTTCTTCAGGCGACCCCGGGGAAGAATCATCCACCCCTTCCACCTCCGCCTCCCCCGCAGACCCCAGTGGGTCCAGGGACGAGCGAGACCCTGAAAAGTGCACGCCAGCCACATCACCATCTGAATCAGAGGAGAAAGACAGTCTAGGCCTTTTCCTAGCAGCCATCAGCACCTCCATTTTGGACACCAAAGACGCCACTACAGCGGCCAAATCAGGTATAACAGGGGTTTCAGCAGAGCTTGAGTCCCCCCCCCAAGGCTGGAGGGAATTTACTGTCCTGAGATTCCATTGCCCAAAGTTACAAAAAAAAAAAAAAAAAGGTACTGGCCCTTTAAAATCGCTGCGGAGTGCGCAGCCCACCGCTATATACACAGTGAACACAGATCCCCCAAAAGGGACAAAACTGAGCCAGGAAGGACAAAACAGAGTTATGGAAGAAACAGTCTGCAGAGCCCCACAGAGTGTTACCACACCGATCGCTGCTCCAGAGGAAAAGGAAGTGAGGTCATCAGAGGCTGAACTATATGCTGCAAGGCCAAGGGAAAATGGCTGCCCATAGAAATGAATGGGAGGCTTCGGCAAGATGGCCGCAGACATGTGCTCGGAACGATCGTTCTGCCACACACAAGATGGCGCCATAAAACACTACACAGCAAGCTGTTACAAGCCCATAATGAAGCCAGACATGCTTGCCCATACCTAAAATGGCAGACCGCAAGGTTTTCACCCGCTGCGGCCGCGGTACACACAGCCTGCACCCCCAAAACACCGAAGTGACAGGGGAAGGGGCCCCCAAACCCACACAGTGTCCGCAGTGTATTAAAGGAGACCCCCGCAGGGATCGCATCAGGGAGCCCCACAAAGTCACAGACATGGGGGAACACACAGCAACACAGGACTGCCACCCCAGACAGAGGCCCCACACAGAAAGAACTTACCTGTACCGGATGGCGTGGGGTGCCTCTATGAACGAAAAGCCGCTGTCCTCAGACGACAGGGAATGCCGTTAGCCAAACACAGGACACTGCAGCACCGCAGATGTGTCCAGTGAGGTAGCCACCTCACAGGCTGCATCCCTGCTGCGAGCAGGGATGGGTCGTTCATAGCGCCAGGGCGAACCATAGCAGAACGCTCGATGGTGGGCTGGGTATCCATCTGACCCTCTGCCCTAGAGAACCAGGGCGGCCAGTCCGATTCATAGCTCCGCATGATCCATCTTCATCCGAAGATCCGACTAAACTAAAGCTGACAAAATAAACAGCTAGTAAAGCAAAGAAAAAAACGGACATTTTGCAAATAAAAATCAAAGAAAAGATTAGAAAGGCTGAGACTGAAGCCCCAGCACAGGGAAGCCTGACTGCTCCTGACGCTAGGCAGAGACAAACTGAGTTGGGATGGATTACTGCAGGGGGTTATTGACCAGTGGGACAGCCCCCATGGGTGTGTTTATGCTAAATGCTTTTGTTTCTTAACTAAGTCTTATGCCTAGCTACTCCTGCGGAGCGGAATACCCAATAGTGATGACTTATGAGGGGCGGTAACTGTCGGAGGACGGAAGAGAAAGGAAATATTTGGCTATGCACATAAAAAATTCACTTTCCATTGAGAATGTGTTTTTACAGCAAAACGTAAAGGCACAGTAAGTTTGGGGCCTCTAGGAACAAATGTGGAACATTTTTGCACATTATGGCACTTAACATAGTTGTAAACCACTGAAAGGAAAAATTAATAAAACAAATCCTTATATAAAATGTACTTGCTCAATCTATAACATCTAGTATGGTGAACATGGCTGCTCTCTCCTTTCCCTACAATCTGCATCTGTCACTTCTGACAGTTTTCTCCTACACTAGGCAATCCATGGTGAGGGCCCACCCTCTAGCATACAGCTTTTAAATAACAGCCTCAGTTGTGCATTTTTCCTGATGAGACTTTGTAGAGGAGGGTATATGTCCATTCAGTCAACCTAAATGGGGAGAGTGCCACTCTGCTGGGAGAGAAAATAGTTGAAAATTTAGAGGAGCTTTTAAACTAGGTGTTGGGGGTTCCAGATGTAGCGCTAGCCAACATGGAGCAAGGTTCAGCAGGTTAAATTGGGGGCATTAGCGATAGAGGGACTAGAATACCAAAACCCAAGGTAAGTTAGCAAATCCAAATTGTAGCCTCATAACAACTAACAAGGAAATAGTATGTGATAGGACAAAATTACAAGGCTTGTATACCAATGCTAGAAGTCTGGCTAACAAGATGGGAGAACTGGAGATGCTAATGTACGAGGATGATGTTGATTTTGTGGGAATTTCAGAAAATTGGTTTGGCAGCTCACATGACTGGCTG
The DNA here is from genome assembly GCF_965119305.1 of Pelophylax lessonae. Lineage (NCBI taxonomy): Eukaryota > Metazoa > Chordata > Amphibia > Anura > Ranidae > Pelophylax > Pelophylax lessonae. The sequence goes on along the minus strand of NC_138771.1, from coordinate 355,108,959 downwards.
GCAACCATTCAGGGGTATTCCCTAAATCTGAGAGATAGAAAGGGTGGGGAAGGGGGAGGGATATGTCTGTATATAAAGAATGATGTGCAAGTGAATGTGCGGGATGACATCACTAGTGGAGCTAGGGAGGGGGTAGAATCCTTGTGGGTGGAGCTCCAAAAGGGAGGAAACTAATGGGAAAGTAATAGTGGGTGTATGCTACATGCCCCCTAACCTAACGGAGGAGGGGGAGGCAGACCTCTTATCACAGCTTGGATTGGCGGCAAGGCAGAGAAATTATATTATAATGGGGGATTTTAATTACCCAGATATAGACTGGGCAGAAGGAACCATCCATTCGTCTAAAGTTCACCATTTCCTAAACATCTTGCCGGATAAGTTCATGGGTCAGTAGGTAAATGCACCAACAAGAGAACGCATTACTAGGGGGGTCATCGTCAGCATTCCAATAATACAAAGTATGCAAAAAGAAATGTCAGAACACAATCAGGGCAGCTAAAATAGATCATGAAAGGCACATATCGTATGAGAGTAAAAAAAAAAAAAGAAATTCTTTAAATATATTAACAGAAAGAAAATTAGGCCAGAACATATTGACCCCCTAAAGGATGATGAAGGGAAATTGGCTACAAAAGACAAAGAAAAGGCAAAAGATGTTAAATGCATTTTCCTCAGTTTTCACAAAATGGGGGGATATATATAGTAACCAAGACTGTAATGTTAACACGTCACAGTATGCACCCTCATGGCTAACAGAAGACAGTATCAGAAATAGACTTGAAAAACTTAACAAATAAGTCACCAGGACCATATGGCTTACACCTGGGGGGGCCTTAAGAAACTCAGTCAGGTGATAGCTATTCCTAATTTTGGACAGTTTACTGTATGGAATGGTACCAGCCGATTGGGGAAAACCCAACATTGTACCAATATTTAAAAAAAGGGCTGAGATATATCCCTGGAAACTACAGGAAGGTCAGCCTAACATCGACAGTACGTTAGCTAAAGGAAGGGATGAAAAGGGACTATATCCAAGATTTTAGTAACAAAAACGGTATTGGTAGTGGTAATCTGCATGGACTCCTGAAGAATTGTTCTTGCAAGACCAATCTATTAATGTTCTATGAAGAAGTGAGCTGCTATCTAGATAGAGGTAGGCCGGTGGATGTAGTGTATCTGGATTATGCAAAGGCATTTGATACAGTTCACCACAAGCGTTTATTTTACAAACTGAGGTCTGTCAGCATGGACCATAGGGCGAGTACCTAGACTGAAAACTGGCTACAGGGGTGGATACAAAGGGTGGTGATAAATTGTGAGTACTTAGAATTGGTCCGGTGTGTTAACTGGGGTCCCCCAAGGATCTGTCCTAGGACTAGTTGTGTTTAATGTATTCATAAAAATATAGAAGATGGGATAAATAGCTCAATCTCCATATTTGGGATGATACAAAGTTAAGCAGGGCAAAAGAGTGTAAGGCAATCTCTTTAGGATGCTTAGGCTTAGGACACAAGGAAGGCAATACAACGTCTTTATTTAAATGGAAACCAGAGACAACTTTAGGAAGAAATGACTGGCAGGGACGAAGCACCACTTTGTCTCTGTGAACCACCAGGTAAGGTGGACAGAAAAACGCAGACAGCTCCGATACCTTGCGTGCAGAAGTAATAGCCACCTTCTGTGATAAAGTAAGCAGAAAAACCTCACAAATATTTTCAAAAGGCTGTTTCTAAAGAACCAACAGCACCAAATTGAGGTCCCACAGAGGTAACGGAGATCTCACTGGGGGAGCCAGGTGGCAGACCCCCTGAACAAAGGTGTGAACCAAGGAGTTTGTGGCTAACGTGCACTGAAAGAAAATTGCCAGGGCTGAAATCTGGCCAAACGCTGATCTACGCCTCCTTGGAGAAACTCCAAAACACAAGACACCGAAAAGGAACCAAGCAATGTACGCCTTCCAGACTCCATAAATCTTCCTAGAAGTAGATTTTCTAGCTTTTAACAGCGTAGGAATCACCGATTCAGACACCCCTTTATCCTTCAGCACCTGGCTTTCAACAGCCAAGCAGTTAAAGCCAGCAACTTTAAAGCAGGATGGAAGATCGGCCCTCGAGTTAAAAGATCTTCTCTGAGAGGAAGTTTCAAAGAGACATCGGCGACCAGCTGTACCAGGTCTGCATACCTACCAAGACCTGCGAGGCCAATCCGGGGCTACAAGGATGACTGGAATCCCAGAGGGTCTGTGGCCAGAGGACCCCGAGACCTTGTTGCGAACCTCTGCATCTTCCTGTTGAGACGAGATGCCAATAGATCCACATCGGGGGTCCCCCACCGGGTGGAGAGAGCATTCTCCCTGATCCACTGTCTGCTGACTGAGGTAGTCCGCCTGCCAATTTTCTACCCCTGAAATATGCACAGCAGAGATGGCTGGAACAAAGCATTCTGCCCATCTTAGAATGACAGCTACTTCCCGGGCCGCTAGGGTACTTTTGGTGCCCCCTTGATGATTAACATATGCCACAGCCGTGGCATTGTCCGATTGAATCCTTACCTGGTGCCCCTGCAGATGATCTGTACATTGGGTCAGGCAAAGCCTGAACGCCTGCATTTCCAGGATATTAATCCGCAGGCTGGACTCCTACAGAGTCCAAACCCCTTGCGCACAATCCGTGTCCAAGACACCTCCCCACCCGGATTTGGCTGGAATCCATGGTGACCACCGTCCAGTACATGGGGAGAAAGGTTTTTCCCTGTCAAAGCACCGGAGAGCGGAGCCACCAGATCAAGGATCCCCTCGTCCCCCGGCTCAACAAGATCAGATTGTCTAGAGACAAATTGTTTTAATTGGCAAAAATCTCCTTTTGCAGAGATGTGGTATGGAGCTGAGCAACCAGAACCGCCTTGAAGGTGGAGACCATCAAGCCCAGCACTTGCATACAAGTCCTGAGAGAGGACCGCCAGCTGGACAACAGGAGTCCTATCGCATTCTGCAACTTCTGGAATTTCCCCTCTGGAAGAACACCCGGCTGAGGCTGAGTCCAAGGTCAGGCCCAGATAGTCCAGCTTTGTGGACGGGACCAAAACAGATTTTTGGAAATTCAGTTTTCATCCAAACTCTTGCAGAGTTCGTACCAAAATGTCCAGACTGTCTTTTAAGGCATTAGGAGACTCTGCTCACAGAAGGAGGTTGTCCAAGTACCCCAGTACCGCATTCACCTTCTGCCTTAGCAATGCTAACACCGGGGCCAAAGCTTTTGTGAACACCCGAGGAGCTGAGGCCAGACCAAAGGGTAACGCCACAAATTGATTAGTGCTCCTCGCCCAAGGCAAAGTGAAGGAAACACTGATGCCCGATATATATTGGAATAAGAAAGTAAGCATCCTTAAAATCGATAAAGGTCAGGAAACCCCGTGATGAAGGGATGCCACTACTGGACTCCATTCAACATTTCTGAACATGCACAAAGGGGTTCAAGGCCTTGAGGTCCAGAATTGGACAGGCCTTGCTTTCCTTCCTAAGAAGAGTAAATATGTTTGAATAAAACTTCTGAAAGCGTTCTGATTCCGGAATCCCTGTAAAAGCAGATCCTGTACCGCCCCGAGAAGACCTCGTAGGCAATCTGGGGCCAAACGCAGGTTGGAAGGAAAGAACCTTGCCGGAGGCAAGGCCTGGAACTCGATCTGCAGTCAACGCAGCAGTAGCTTTGTCCTCCAATTTCAAAGCTTCCCGCACTAATAAAATAAGCGCATCCACCCAGCGCCTTTTCATGCGCGGCGGTAGTGGAAGAGGATTCATCCTCACTATCAGAGCACTCAGGGTACGTGTCGTGGACACAAACCAAGTATGGCGACTTGCGTCCGCTGCGGCCAAATCAACCTCAATCTGAGGAGATAGAGGATGCAGGTGAAGGCGGCGGACACATTTTGCTCGTCTTACTTTGGAGGGCCATATATACTTTGGACACCAGAGACTGCAGGACTGCCGTCATAGCAGACAAAGCGGACTTGGACCCAGAGGGCCCCGCAGCCTCTGAGAGGGGATCTGGTGTTGACACGTGCGCCAGGGACTCCATGGTTAACCTGGGGATCGCCAGCAAAAGGTGTAAAAATTGCTTTTAACAATTCCCCCCACTGCTGCACCAGCGGCACCACAAGTCTCAGCACTCCAAATACCTATAGCAGAGAGAGGGAGCCGTTTAGCACCCACAGGGACTCCCCGCACCCTCCTCCGATGCAGAGCCAGAGAGCCAGGCTGCACGCTGTGGGGTGATCAAAGAGCAAGAGTAAGAACTGGAACTGCCACTAGAGGCCCACTGCCGATTCACCGCTCCATAGGCTTCAAAAACATGGCTTCTGAATAATAGAAATGGGAAACTTCAAGAAAATCGCCGCCGGACTACACAAACATGGCCGCCCAACATACATGCAGTCATCCATGGCTACACACAGCGCCCGGCACCCCCAGGTACACTTGTATATCAAGGAGGGGACCCACGTCGACCCCAAAAAAACAAAGTGGAAGGGAGGGGGGGACACTACTCCCCACACCTTGGGCCCGTGCGGGTACCGCTCCAGGCAAACCACTGCACCATCTCGGAATGAGGGAGCTGTGGGCCAGAGGCAAGCAACGACCAGGGCTATGGGTCCTCGCGAGGCATTTAACTCGCCGTCCAGCCCCCGTCCAGAGGGCTAAGTCGTGGCCAACCTAGCATGGAGCTAAGGACGGGTCACGTTCTCTGGCCATACTGGCAAGCCTGGCAAGACTGTAAGGATCTAGGATAACCAGTCTGGCAGTTGATCACTCACTGTTCTCACAGGAACAGAAATAAAAGAAAAAAAATTCAGTTTAAAAAGGAAAAAATGCTAGGACCAGAGATCCCAGCAAGGAACTAGGTCCTCACTCCTGACTAGGCAGAAAAAAAACTGAAGATCTATAGCAGGAAGTGGGAGTATATCCCCTGGGACTGCCATATTGCATTTGGGTGCTAATGATACGAGCGCAAGTCACTCGCTAGGGGGAGAACCTCTGGGGGAGTCTAGGATGGAGAAGGACCTAGGGGTCCTAGGAGATGACAGGCTCAGCAATGGCATGCAACACCAAGCTGCTGCAAGCAAAGTCAACAGAATATTGGCATGCATTAAAAATGGGATATACTCCAGAGATAAAACGATAATTCCTCCACTCTACAAGACCCTTGTCTGGCTTCATCTTGAGTATGCCATCCAGTCCTGGGCAACAGTCCTCAGGAAGGATGTGCTGTGGAACTGGACCTGGAGGGAGTCCAGAGAAAGGCAACAGATAATAAAGTGACTGGAGGATCTCAGCTATGAGGAAGGACTACAAGCATTGAACTTATTCTTTCCAGAGTGGAGACGTTGGAGAGGGGCTATGATATTGATGTACAAATACCGTACGTGTGATGGGGAAAACATTTTCTATGAAAGGGAATTTAAAAAGACACGCAGACATTCACTGAAATTGGAAGAGAAGCAGTTTAACCTAAGACTGCGTAGAGGGTCAGAGCAGTAAGGATGTGGAATTCTTTTCCACAGTGGTATTCAGCAGGGAGCGTGGATAGTTTAAAAAAAAAAAACTATTAGATGGGCACCTTAGCGATCACAACATACAGGGATATACAATATACTATTGACATAAACACACGCACACTCATACACAACAGGTTGAACTGGATAGACTGGTGTCTTTTTTCAACATTACCAACTATATAAATAAACAAGTACAGTTGAGAGAAACGTACCCTGTAAGAACCTATATTGTCTTTGGAGGGTCTTACCAAAGCATCTGCATTGTGCTTCAGTTTCTTTGCCTCCTGCAGGTAATGATCAGCTGAATGGTTTCTAGAAAAAAACAAAAACCGCATGGCTTAAATATATAATACTGTATGTAACAATAAAATAAAACACTGGGAATGTAGTAATTACATATATAACGGCATCAGATAGAAAACGGAAACCATGGGTGTTTATTTTATCTTGTTTTACAGAATACAAACAGTAGAGGTCATGGTTTAAAGTGTCTTCCAGGAAATTGTATTTATACAAACATGTGTTGACAAAACAATGGTTTACACAAAACACATAGCTTTTGAGCTAAATAAATGCAAATACTGATCTAGATCTTACCGGTCTTCGAATAAAAGCTTGGCCCTTCTAGACTTGTTGTCAATTGGTGGTATGAAGGCTACAGCAGCAGTATTGTTTGATGTTTTTTCCTAATAAAAAAAAATAAATAATTAATATATATATATATATATATATATATATATATATATATATATATATATATGTATGTATGTATGAATTGCACTATATTTAGCATGCTAGAATTTTACATATTGTTTTAACCACTTAAGCCCCGGAAGATTTTACCCCGTTCCTGCCCAGGGCCTATTTTGCGATTCGGCACTGCGTGACTTTAACGGACAATTGCGCGGTCGTGCAACGCTGTACCTAAACGAATTTGACGTCCTTTTTTTCCCACAAACAGGGCTTTCTTTTGGTGGCATTTGATCACCTGTGCAATTTTTTGATCATGCGCTATAAACAAAAAAAGACCGAAAATTTTGCAAATATAACAATATTTTTCAAATTTGTTTATATGAAATTCCCCCCAAAAAAATGTAAAAATCTAAAAAAAAAAAATTTCAAAAAGCGTATTTTGATTGGTTTGCGCAAAAGTTATTGCGTTTACTAACTAAGGGAAAGATTTTTGTCATTTTTGCCGGTTTTTTTTTAACAAGTAATGGCGGCGATCTGCTTTTTTTTTTTTTTTTTTTTTGCAGGACTGCGACATTGCGGCGGACAGATCGGACCCTTGACTGACATTGACACTTTTGGGGTTACCAGTAACATTACTACAGTAATCAGTGCTATACATATGCACTGTTACTGTAAAAATGACACTGGCAGGGAAGGGGTTAACTTTATTGGTGATGCAGGGGTTAAGTGTGTCCCTAGGGGCGTGCTTTTAACCGTGAAGGGATGTGGCTACATAGCAGGACCGTATGATCTCTGTTCTTACACAGGGGAGAATGACAGGCGGCTTTGTTTACATTAGCCGCCTGCCTTTCTCCCTCTGCAATGGACAATCACGAGTGGCCGGCGGACATCGAGTCCGCCGGGCACACGCGCGGGGGTGCCCGTGAATGGGCGGGGGCGCATGCTCGCCCCCTAGAGGCTCACAGGCGAGCGACGTAGCCCTACGTCGCTTTACGTGTGAGGGGCTGACTGCCGCAGTAAATATACTGACTGCATTCGGCAAGTGGTTAAATAAAGATGTTGCTGCTGTTAGTGTTTCAGTGCACTACATGTTTAACCACTTGCCGACCGCCGCACGACTATCTACGTGGGCGGTCAGCCCCTCACAGGCAAAGTGACGTAGGTCTACGTCGCTCGCCTGTGAGGGTTTAGGGAGCGAGCGCGCGCCGCCGGAGGCGCGCTCCCGCTCCCGCGTGGTCACGGACCCCCCCGCGCGCGTGACCGGCGGACCCGATCGCCGCCGGCCACTCTGCGATCGGCGGGGGAGAGGGAGATAGTCAGGCAGCTTGTGTAAACAAGCTGCCTGTCATTCTCCTCTCTGTATGAGAGCTGATCACATGGATCTACTATGTAGATCCATTGATCACTCTGCATACAGTTGAAGCCACAGCCAATCACAGTTAGAATCACGCCCCTAGGGACACACACAGCCCCTCCCTCTCAAATAAAGTTAACCCCTTCACTACCAGTGCATTTTTACAGTAACAGTGCATATGTATAGCACTGATTACTGTAGAAATGTCACTGGTAACCCCAAAAGTGTCAAAAATGTCAGTCAAGGGTCCGATCTGTCCGCCGCAATGTCGCAGTACCGCAAAAAAAATCGCAGATCGCCGCCATTACGCGTTAAAAAAAAAAACAACAAAAATGACAAAAATCTTTCCCTTTGTTAGTAAACGCAATAACTTTTGCGCAAACCAATCAAAATACGCTTTTTGCGATTTTTTTTACCAAACATAGGTAGCATAAAACAAATTGGCCGAAAATATTAAAAAATTTTGATTTTTACATTTTTTTTTGGGGGAATTTCATATAAAAAAAAGGGAAAAATATTGCTATTTTTGCAAAATTTACGCTCTTTTTTTGTTTATAGCGCGTGATCAAAAAATCGCACAGGTGATCAAATACCACCAAAAGAAAGCTCTGTTTGTGGGAAAAAAAGGACGCCAAATTCGTTTCGGTACAGCGTCGCACGACCGCGCAATTGTCCGTTAAAGTCACGCAGTGCCGAATCGCAAAATGCCCTCTGGTCGTTTAGCAGCCAAATCCTCCGGGGCTTAAGTGGTTAAGTCAAAGTGAATGATAACCAGATTGTCCCGGGACCTCCTGTGCCAATATGACAGATGTTTTGAAACTTCAGGAGCTCCGTCTAAATCTGGTCTCCTTAAGACAATGACTAAAGCCGGGAACACATGGGCCCGAATGTTGTGAGACAAAGGCTGGTTAAAAAAAAAAATGCATACATTCGGCTAGTGTGTATGTCGGTCTGTCGAATGTGCATGCCTGAAAACCAGCATTCGACTGACTCCAGATAAGCGCTCTCAGCCAATGGCACGCCATCCCCCTGTCAGAACACAACAGCTCAGCGGTGGAGACCGCGACCGCTATACTAACCTCGCATGGTTAGTACAGCGGCTCCGACCGGAGCGGGCAGTTCTTTTTTTGTTCAACCCACAGGGTTGAATGAAAAAAAAAAAACTAAGTGTGTACAAGGCTTTACCTTCAGTGATCAAAGTTTGCACACAAGGCTCACATCCATTCAGTAATCCCATCTAGGTAGCCCCCCTGCACCACCTAAGCAGAACAACTGCCCATTGAATAGGGTAAAACCTTCTAAAAGCTCTTACAGGTAACCACTTTAGATTTACACAGGAAGCCTAGTGCTGGAAATACTGCCTATGATCTGATGTTCGTGATGATACCTCATGTGTGGGACGATCGCTGTTTGCGTGCGTGCATGACTGACGCACGTGTTTCACCTTTGCGCATGAGCACGGGGCACTTAATTTTTTTCCTTACGCTGTTGATTTAAAAAAATTTGGATCACTTATGCCTGTTACAAGGAATGTAGACATCCTTGTGACAGCAATAGGTACGTGACAAGTACTCTTTATGGAGGGGTCTATAGGACCCCAAATCAGGGGGTCATTATAGCCCGCTGCTTGTAAAAGGAATTAACTGCTAGGGGTGCTTTTACAAGAGAGCTGACCGCTGACTCTAAAAGTATCATCCTTGTATGAGCACTTGAAGTCCAGCGATGTACAAGTACATGGCTGGTCAGCAAGTGGTTAAAGTGCTTACTCCCCACACATTAATATCCTTGAATCCTTGATATTCCAGAGAATAGTAAATAAAGGTACAAAGTAAATAGTTAAAAGTTAAAATGGTACCAATTGTAGCAGATTAACAAAGAAAAAGTGATTCATATTTCACAACAAAGAAACCAAACTGGAACTGATCAGATTTACCTTGGGTTCTTTTGCAATGCTAGAACTTTTCCCTTCAGTCTTTTTTTGCTTAGCAGAAGAGCTGCTCTTAGTGCTGCTCTCCTTAGTGCTGCCACTGCTGCTAGATTTCAACGAGGATGACTGACTGGCTGATCTTTTCCGTTGCCCATGCTCAGTCTTGGTTTCCTTCTGCTGAGCAGGTGGAGCTGGAGATGGCAGAGGATCTTTCTCTTTTACTGGATTCTGCTTGGATGACCTATTAAAAAAAAAAAAAATTTAAATAAAAAAACAAAAGGTTATACTTTACTGCTCTATGCAATTGTATTGCACAAAGGGGTAATTTATCTCCTTTTCTGGGGTCCCTCCCCGGCACTCTCCACTCCTCCTTCCTGCAGTTTCTCCCCATAGAAAGCCGTGTGTTATAGGGAGACTTGTGCAGGCAAGTTCCTGAGCTGGGCTGTGTGCCCCCATTGACACACAGAACAGCTTGGCCATGTCCCCTGCTCCCTCCTCACAGGATTTGACTGACAACAGCAGGAGCATATGGCTCTTGCTGCTGCCTATGTCTCCTGCAAGATCAGGAGGTGAAGAGAGAAAAGCTGCAGCCGGGACAGTGCTGGATCGCAGAACGGACTCAGCTGGAGGGGAGAGTCAAGGGAGAGCAGTTAATGGGGAGTTTAGACTTTAGAAACCCACTATTGCCAAACCAAAATGATAGTAGTTTAAAGTAAAGTTGGCATTTAAAGGATGGGTGTGCTTTTTTAATACCACAGCAGCTTAAGCTTTGACAATAAAACATAGAAGCTGATTGGTTACTATGTACAGCTGCTGTTTGCACCAGTTTTAGTAAATCTTCCCTATAGTGTTTTTTGGTCTATGAACTGATCTTTTCCATAAAAGTGAACTACATTACAATAACTCATGATTAGTAAATAATAGAGGGCCCTTATGACATTTTGGTTGCCCAGTATGGTGGGCTCCCTTTGTCTAACTAAAGTTATATACAGTTCCATACCTGTAAGACCAAAATAGCAGTGAATAAAAGTAGGTCAGCATCAGAATAGCCTCAACAGGGCCACCTATTTGCAGCAAGTGTTAAAACTCAAATATATGCAATATTTTATATTCAATTATCTTTGAAATTTGATCTTTTTTTTTTTAACTTTTTTTTTTACAAACCAAATGTTTTTTTATTGAATCAAAGACATGACACAAAAAATTAACAGAATGGAAATAATTAAAGTATTACAGCGGACATTTGACAATGAAGAAGGGACAAAACTCTAACAGCAGGAAATAAATAGATAAATCCTTCACAGAGTGTGAATAGAAAAGACAGAGCGTAATCTATAGGTTGCTCAAGTCATCCTGAAAAAACATCACAGCCACCAATAGTTAAGGGAAATAACCACGAAGGAAAAATTCCCCCAACTAAGCTGACCATGGCTGCCATACCCTCTCAAAGTTGTTAGGCAGTTCCTTCCAATATAAGTCAACTTATAAAGAGGAAGAGCAGCATTGATAGACTTTTCCCACGAACCTAAAGAGGGAGGGGAATGAGAATGTGAATTCCAATTTGGTGAACCATCTCCGTTTTTGCACAATAAAACAAGTATGAGAGTAACAGTTTGGTGCATCTAGGCCTCTGTTCATCATCCTGGATTCCCAGTTCAGGAGAGACCGGGAGGGACAGCTGGAGGAGAAAGTTGATGAGTTCCACCACTGTACCCCAAAAACGGGCCACCCACAGACAGCTCCGAAACATGTGAAAATAAGTACCTACCTCCTTTCCCACAGCGAGTGCAATCCTGTGACCTCTGAGGATATATACTTTGTACTCTGGGGGGTATAGTAAACCCTGTGCAAGAATTTTATCTGGATGCGCTGAGCTTGTCCCTAGAGGTAATCAACAGTATGGTACTGTCTTCAAGACAGTTCTCCCAATTTTCCCTGTCAAGATCAGGAATGTCTATCTTTCATAAGTTCTACAATGTCTCCATCTTAGGGGAGTCGACACTAAGCAGGGCTATGAAGTTGGATCTTTTGTCCTAAAAAAATTATATACAAAAACACTGTTCCCTTGATAAAAAAAATAGGGCAGCATTAGTTCCGAAACGAAAATACAAATTGATACCTCATAATGCAATAAAAGGCCCTCTGACTGCCTGGGGCTGGAAAAATTTAATGATTCTCTGGCTTTCCATTTGCTTACAGAACTCTTCAGATGTGTTAGGCTCAGGGCATTTCTGGCCAAAAAATAATATTTCTACCTAGTCTCCTTTTTTTTTAGCTCAGTGCATGCACTGGGCTTATGTCTTTTTACTCTATGGCCACAAAAGTCGTGTGTGCCAGTGGGGTGCAGAACTGTACCAAGTTTTAGAAGGGCCAGATGAACACACTGTTGTCCTGGGTGTGTAAACCTCTGAAAAAGTGCCAAAAGGTAAAGTAGGGGGCTCTATGCACCGTACATAAACATGACTGAAAAGGTCTTGTATTTAAAACAAATCCAGCATGTTAAGGAAAGGCTAATGAGGATAATCACCAAAAACATACCAGATTACACATCATGACTTACTCTCTGCTGGATAACTTGTGGCTTGATGCTTTTTCCTCCACCTTTGGTTTCTTACTCTCATTCCCTCTGGAATCATCATCATTCTGTACAAAAAAACAACGCAAAAAAGGAAACCGTGTCAAAAAGTAAAGCAGCAAGATGTGTCCCTATTATTTCTTTTCCAATGACACAATGTCAAATATGATTTTAGCATGACAGGAAGTTAGGTGAAATCTTCCTAACAGTAACAGAAAAACCAACCAGATTGTAACCTTTCTCCACTCTACAAAAACATGTGATTTTATTGCATCTCTGCTGGAGAGATAATATATGGATATAATGATGTCACTCAATAGCACCATGTTTTCTCGTTCACTTCATCACCCTCTATTTCCAGGTTGTGGAAGTGCACTTTTATAAAGCTGGACTCTTGGGAGACCTCGCCTTATGTTGTGTCCTGGTGACACATTATGTAAAAAAGGGACAAGAAAAGTGAGGAAAAAGTCTCCACAACAGGGACAACAATACTCAGCAAGTTTTGGTTTTGGTTGGGGTTTAAACAACTGCTGTTTGAGTGAACTGGACTGTGAAAAAATGAAAAACCTTTTAAAAGAAGAAGGACTTGCTACCTTTGCCTTTTGAAACACCCTGCCAAGCTGAATGTCACAAGGTGAGAGTCTTCTTATACAGCCACTTGTGTGCCTTAGCAGGGTTCTCCAAACACACTGAGCAGACTGAAGGAAGGAATGCTGGGTGTGCATTTTTATTTAGTAGATTTTTCTTTTTAAGCTTAATTGGAAAACTACATTTCCAGCATTTTTTATTTTTAATCATAAACCAGTGTTTTTTTTTTTTTATAGCTGTAGATGAAAACAAGACGGCCTCTCCCATAGTTTATTAGTGTCATAGTGTGGCTAAGCTCGGTTTCAACACACCAGTAACCATTATGGACTTTGAAACCGTGAAAGTTAAACAAATTGTTTTTATAGAACACAATTCACAGTGGAAAGAGGGCAGGGAAAAATACCTCGTCTTTACAGCTGGCTCAATTCACGCTAGCCGACTCCAAATTTGCACGATTTTCAGTGCAATTTTGGAGTCCGACTTTGATCAGACTTTTATAATCTCTGGCATTGAAGCGGTGTCAAAGTCAGATCAAAGTAGTGCAGGAACCTTTTCTGAAGTTTTGTCAACTGGAAAGACTTCAGTAGTGTCAATTGGAACGGCTCTCATAGAGATACATGGCATTTCACATGTCCTGCGACTTTGGGTCCCACAAGTTGGATTCTAAGTCACAGGAGTGTAAACCAAGCCTAAAACTTGAGAGCTAAGCCAAGGATTTTTGTTAATATTAAAACAAAATCATCAAGTGAAGATCCCTGGCAACAGTGTAAAGCTGGCCGAGATTCGAACCAGTGCAGGAACCGGCCAAGATTCAAACCATGTATGGGCAGGCTGAATATACCCCTTGATCGATTAATGAACTTGGGTACAACCAGCCTGCCAGATTTTAAATGCCATTATTGCTAGCGGTTATTATAGCCTCTCAGCAGGGAAAGATTCTCCCGCCAGAAAAAGACAATAGCTCCGCAGGAGGTATTCCCCTGTCAAAACTGTGTTGATGGAGGAATCAAGCAAATTTCAGTTGCAGGAAAGAAACGCACTCTATCCACGGCCGACCTAACACACATGACTTTAAAACCTCTACACTGCTCTTGCATCACCCTGTCAGATAGGGGAGAGGCCCATAAAAAAATAGGATTTTTGTACTCACCATAAAATCCTTTTCTCTTCCGTTCATTGACAGATACAGCTCCATATTCTTTACCATAGGGTTATGCTGCCCTCTACTGGAGTAGGACTAGGCAGACACCACAAAAGCTTGGCTACGCCCCGTGGGCTGTCCTCAGCTGACATAATTCCCCTCTCTGCTTACTAAGTTTTGTAACAAGCAGTAACAGAAGCATAACAACTCCATAGAGGGATAGGTGCTCATTGTGTCCTCATTCAAATGGACAACCTTCTGGAGGAAGGACGGTGGTGGTTGCAGGACCACCTTATCCCTGTGAACAACCATTAGTCAACCTAAAAAAATAGAGGAACCCACCGCCGGTGGGAACGATGACTTTCTCAGCAACAAATCCCCAAAGGGATACCGGACAGCAAAGTGTCTTGGCACCAGCAAGGGTTGTATTCAACGCACCCAGCACCTATAGACACAATTGTCAAAATAGGCTGGATAAAAGAACACCATATCCGCACAGGACGGCTTGGGAAAGACAAACAGAACAGATATGTCCGCAGCAGCCTCAGCTGCTTCCGCCAACATAAGTGGGTCCTGCGCCGACGCAATCAGTGCATCTATCAGCGCTTTTTGTGTGGCGCAGCATGGAGGAATCATCCTTACTGTCTAACGGGTCAGGGAAACAGGTACTCAGTCCCTTTAGGGTGGCCCCATCTGCAATGACCGAACCAGATTCAGGATCTAAAGGGGCGCGGGAGCGCATTCACTAAGCCAACACCATCCCTACCCCTCACAGGGGGTCAGTGACTCAAGCCCCCCAAAGGAGGCACCGACTGAGGTCTGAAAAAGAGGGGGGGCACCAACAGCACCCCACAAGGGGGTCCCCTGCAGGCGCCCTTCCAAGAAGGCCGCAAATAGACGCCATAAGGGGGGCCCCCCATCGCTGGTGCGGGAAGACCCGCAGACAGTTAATCCCCACAGTGCCACTAGGAAAGGCGGATGCTCCACAGTACAATGGCAGCTAAACCTGCCTGGGACCCTGTTCTCTCTCCCCAGGGCCACCCTACGAGAAGGAGGGGTGGCTAGTAGGCCTGAGCCTAAATTTTTCGGCTGCGCGACGCGGTAGGCTGGGAACCTGCGAGGGGAGACAGATGTCCCAGGGAACAATGGTGGCTTTAGCCGCCGCAACTGGGACCGTCCTATCCAAGGTTCAGTTAGTAGGTCACAAAGCTGCAGCCTAAATTTTCAGCCTGCCTGACCGCGTGGTACTCGGAACCACAGACACTGGGCCACCCACCCCCCAGCTGTCCCAAGAGGATCCAAAAAGGGCCGCCCACCCCATAGCAAGCCCACGAGGGGCGACAGCACGCCCACAGGTACCAAGGCCAAGGGCACCCACAGCCCGGGCACCAGACACCCCCCCCCATGAGCACGGGCAGGGAGGAAGGGGAGAGAACCCCGGAGGGACCGACCAACCCGCGCCCCACACCGCATCCAGGGAAGGAGAGGGCCCTTACTTACCGATCCAGCGAAGAGTGTGGGTAACACCCCCAAGACAGGAACCTCCTCACCACCAAAGTGGGGGAGCTGTCGACCAGAAGGAACGCTGCGACCGAGGCTGAGACCTGGTCATATGCGACCTTGCGAGAGGTTTAACTCGCGGCCGACCGAGCGCAGAGCTACGGTCTGTGCACGCTTGCTGGCCAGGCCGAGGGGACCACTGGAACTTCAATAGTCCAGGCCGTCACTCAGCCTGGCAGTTGCTAGAAGATCTACACAAGAAACCAAAAAGAAATCCAAAAACAAACAGCAAAAAAAAAGACAAAAAAGACAGGACCTAGGGCCCCGCAGGAAGACCAAGTCCTACTCCTGAACTAAGCAAACAAAAACTGAGTATCTCTAAGCAAAGAGGGGGATTATGCCAGCTGACAGCCCACAGAGCATAGCCAAGCTTTGTTGTCTGCCTAGTTCTACTCCAGTAGAGGGCAGCATAACCCTATGGTAAAGAATATGGAGCTGTATCTGTCAATGAACGTAAGAGAAAGAAGCGTCTGTGATGCAATATTAATCTCTAAAATAAACAAGCAGGCTGCAGGTCCAGGAAATCAAAGTGAAACTCACATACAACTGAGAACAACAACAAGGCCTCAGTTATGCACTATGACAACAAAGTTGAGGTTTATACAATTAAACCACCCTATTCATTGTTCATTGACAGACACATCCCTTCTGATTCTTGATCACAGGGTTTATAGTGCCATCTAAAGATAAGAGGTTCTTTAGAAAGGGGTTTCTTACATTCCCTGAAATGTTTTTTTCCCTCCTCCTCTGTCTTTTCACCAGGGTTTGGCTCAGCAGTTCTTTCCATGATTCTAGGTACTGAACTCCTGTATGCATTTCTGAACATCAGCTCTTAAACATTCTAAATGTAGCTCACTGTACCTATATGCATGCATTTTTGTTGGTGTGATTTAAACAGTGGAGTAAATACCTTTGTTGTATTATGCTTGAAGTGATATGACATACTTGAATATTTGTACCTACTGTATATTTGTAGTATGTGCCTAATACAAATTTATTGCTAAAACATTTTTGTTCTGTGGCGTGCTCACTCGATTTTTAAAATCATTGTACTAACAAACACTGGAGAGGTTTAAGCACCCTTAAAAATGTATTGTTGATTGCTGAATGGTGTAGTAACAGCATACCGCCCAACTTTTTGAGATGAGAATGAGGGACACCTATTAGCAAACATATGCAGGCATAGGACACCCTCCCTGCCACGCTCCCTTAATGGAGAATTATACAAAAAAAAGTTTAGTTAAATCCACAAGTACTTTTTTATTACTACTATTCCCTTATTTTGGCTTTTGAAAATTACAAATAGAGCAATTTAGAAATGGGATGAAAGGTTTAGCAACAGGAAACACTTTTTGAACGATAAAAAGTGCATTTCATATACATCTATATAGATCAGACCAAAATAAGGCAACAATGAGAAGGGAAGAGTGACATAGGGACTTTGTTCCAAATCAGGGACAGTCCATCAAAATTAGGGACAGTTGGGAGGCTATGGTAACAGTGGTTTGCAAACCTTGATTGCCAATTGAATATCCCAAATACTCTCTAAGGGAGGCTTCTGGAGGACGGAAAGAACTAAGTTCAGGTTGCTTAGCAGCAACAGGGAACGCAGGAGGTGCCACATGACAAACCCATTTGATGAAAGGGATGCCGCTGAAAAAGACAGCAGGGGCAGAAACCTGCCTTTAATGGTACTCAAGGTAAAGTGTTAAGCAAGGTCGCGTTTGAGAAAACAGGAGCCAATGAGAAGGAATGTGGACAGACCACCAGAGCCTCACACCAGGCAATATAGGCCTTCAAGATGCGATGATATACCTTCTGAGAGGTAGACTTTCGTGCCTTAAACATTGTAGGGATCACTTAACCTGACAAACCCCTGTATCTTAAAACCAGGCTTTAATATCCACGCTGCCCAAGCCAGAGAAAGTAATACAGGGTAGTAGACCGGACCCTGGTATAAGAGGTCTGCCCAAAGAGGCAATAGCCAGGGAGCATCTATGACCAGCCATGCCAGGTTCGTTTACCACAGACAAGGCCAGTCTGGAGCTACCTGAAGGACCGGAATCACTGCGGCCTCTATCCTGCACAGCAGGCGAGGGGCAACTTGAGAGGAAGAAAGGCATAAATAAGGTAGATACTGGCCCCATGGTGCCACAAGCACATCCCTTGTATTAGTCAAGGGTCCCAAGATCTCGCCACAATTCTTGGTACCTTACTGTTGAGGTGGGACACCAGAGGATCCACGTCTGGGGTCCCCTAGTGTAGGTAAATCTGATGGAACACATCTGGGTTTAGGGACAACTTCCCCTGATCCATTGTCTGGCAACTGAGGTAATCTGCCTGCCAATTCTCAACGCCTGGGATGTGCACAGCGGAGAGAGCCTGAACGTTCTGTTCTGACCACTGAAAAAAGTATGATGCCTCCAGCGCGCCACTGCTGTACTGCTTGTTCCACCTTGACAGTTAAGACACAGGCCACTGCTGTGTCCTTGTCAGATTGGCTCCTGACCGGGAGCCTGCAGACCAGATCCGTCCTGTGCTCCAGAGGCAGCCCGATCAATCACAGTCCCAGGATGTTGATGGGTAGCCAAGCCTTCTCCAGAGTCCAGCAGTCTAGTGCCCATCTCCAACCCAGGACACCTTCACAGCTGGCCAAGATGGTATCTATCTTGACTACCATCCAGGGGAGCACAAGGAGGACTTCCTGGCCTGTAGGGGAGGAGTCTGGTGTCACCAGCAGAGAGAGGCTCTTGTCAACTGGCCCAAACTAATCTGGCTTTCCAGGGAGGTAGGAGACTTGTCCGATGACAACAGGATTTCCCTTTGTATAATTCTTGTATGAAACTACGCATATGGGACTCATTGGTTTGCCAGATCTATGTACACCTGGATCTGCTTCTCTGGTGGACAAACTTTGCGGCAGAACCTTGGCCCATTCAGTAAGCGTTTGGCACACCAGGGCCGTGGCCAACACAGGCCACAACGCCAATCCCGCAATGGAAAACAAAGAGCCGGAGATAGAATCTGCCCAGCGGTCAGGAGGATCTATAAAGAAGGGAGACTCCTCCATCAATATCACAGCTTTATCCAACCATGAAATATGGGGATCCACAACAAGAGGTGAGGTCCACTTCTTCAGAAAAGCCTCCTCAAAGGGAAATGCACTGCAAAGCACTTCTGAAACCCAATTTGGATGTTGGCAATCCTAGGTACCCCAGGGAGGATTCACCAGCACCCAACCGCCAGGGGACTGCTGTGGGTGCCAACATGGATGCCGCTTGTGGATGTGGTCAGTGAGCCAGCTGTGGATGCTGCTGTGTCGACCATGCCTCAGAAAGCAAGCCCTCCTGTCCAAGGGACTGCCTCGGTGTTCAGCCTGGGAGGGAGATCACCAGCAAGATGGCAGAGAAAAAAGCTGCCAAGCACATCCCCAACAAGCTCCGATACAAATAAATGGAAAGGTCCACTGCAAAAAATGGCCACCCTTCCTGTCCACCCCAATTTGACCACTGAATCACTGGCCACCGTAAAGCTCATGGCGGCCGCAATCCAGCCTCCCAGGCTCCACCATGCCACAGGGACAATAGAGAAGACCCCCATCCTGCCCAGAAATGCCAGGAAAAGTTGGCCCAAGCACCAGGGACTGGAAGATAGGAGGAAGGAAGGGAGCCTCTCCAGGGGGGACAAGAGGAAATACCAGAGGCCAGGGGGGAGGAGGAGACTACGCAGGAATGAACAGCGTAGAGAGCATCCATGCCCCACACTGTGTACAGGGAGGGAAAGGGGACATTACTTACTGATCAAGCCGAGCTAACATGTAAGGTTTCCATGACACATTCTCCTCCCACCGAAGTGGGGGCTGTCGGCCAGGGTAACACTGACACGCATTCCAGCGCCTGGTCATGTGTGTCCCCTGCAAGACGTTTAACTCGCTTGCTGCCCCGGTCCAGGATTGGGATGTCACAGCCGACCCAGTGTGTAACTAAAGGTCTGCTTGCGCTTGTTAGTCACCTTCTTCTGTGACCACTAGATCTAGATTATCTAGCCCATTGCCAAGCCTAGCGGTTGCCTAAAGATCTCTGCAGGAAAAATATCACAAGAAAAAAGAGAAATAGCCATGGCACCACATAACTTATAGCAGAGAGAGGGTTTATCCAAGTTAGGACTGCTCATAGGCAGTGCTGTGTTTTTTTTTCTGCCTAGTGTTCTACTTCTGTAGGTGGTGTTATAAACATTATAGTCAAGAATCAGTAGAGCTGGGTACATCAATGAACATAAGAGAAAACCGACGGTTAGACCTACCAGTAACTGTTTCTACGAACCTTGCAGGACAGCAAAACCTGAGAGAAGAAATGCTCCATTCTACAGGAAACAATCAGTTCACAGCTGCTTAAAAGGCCACACCCTTACCCTTGTCCCTCAGTTGTAAAAAAGTAATTCTCCCGACCGATCCACAAGGGGTATAAATTCACTTCGGTGCTCACCACCTATTGTTTACATTCTTTCCTCCCTGGGCGGGAAGTAGGCCTGCTGTCCTGGAAGGTTTCGTAGAAACACCATCCTCTCACCTTCCAGGATGGCAACACCTGAGAGGATAATCAAGTAACCGCAGGCCTACCTTAGGGTGGGACCACTGCCTGCAAGATATTCCTTCCCGAATACCAGGTTTTGCAGCGTGTTTTACCTCCACTCCATTATGACCGATGAAGGTATCTTAACTGGATCAAGAGGCTGATCAGCAGGCTTGCGCCACCGATTTCCCTGCCTTCTTTGCTTTGGATACAGGATCTAGGTGGAGTGGGTTTTTAAAGATGGAATCAGAAAACCTTCTGGACTAGAAGGATATACCCCCTTAATGACAGGCCATTTTTTTTTGCGATTCGGCACTGCATTGGTTTAAAGGACAATTGCACGGTCGTGCAACGCTGTACCCACAAATAAAGCTTTCTTTTGGTGGTATTTGATCACCTGTGCGATTTTAATTTTTTGCGCTATAAACAAAAAAATAGGGACAATTCTGGAAAAAAAAAAAAAAATCTTTCACTTTCTGCTCAATAACATTGCCAAAAAAAATTATTAAAAATCAATCAAAAATCAAACTTTTTCATCATCTTAGGCCAATTTGAATTCTGCTACATATTTTTGGTAAAAAAATCCCAATAAGCGTATTTTGATTGGTTTGCGCAAAAGTCATCGCGTGTACAAATTAGGGGAAAGATTTAGGTCTTTTTTTTGTACTAGTAAAGCAATCAGCGATTTTTAGCAGGACTGCAACATTGCAGGTGACAGATCCGGACCCCTGCCATTTGACACTTTTGGGGGGACCAGTGACATCACTACAGTAATCAGTGGTAAAAATATGCACTGTTACTGTAATAATGACATTGACAGGGAAGTGGTTAACCCAGGGACAATTAAAGGGTTAAATGTGAGCCTAGGGGGTGTTTTCCAACTGTGAAGGGGGTGGGCTTGTGACATCAACACACAGACCTGTGTTCCTAATTAGGAGGAACACAGAAGCCCTGTGTTGATAGCAGAGAGAACAAATGGTCTGCCGTGTTTACAACAGCAGACCGCCGTTCTCTCTCCATGGGGAGCGATCATGGGTGCCCGGCGGCACTCGCGGCTGCCGGCCCTGTGAATTAAATTCCCCCCTGGCAAATGGGGGCGCGCGTTCCCAGGAGCACTCCCATGGATCGCCGTACAGGTACGGTGATTCGCACAGCCGAGCCAGCCTGCCGCAGTATATCTGTGGCGGGTGGTTGGCAAGCAGTTAAACCTTCTTCCAGTGTCCTACAACCCTACCAGGTTTCAAGCAGAGGGAAGGCCTCTTGCATGCCTGAATGTAAGGGACTGAATTTTCTGACATCTGAAGTTTCTGCAGCCAGAACTCCTGGCCCCTCAATGTAAACCGAAAAATAAGGTCTGAAATAAAAGTGATACATGTATAACTAATATCACAAATATAAAAGATCATAGATTGTGCGTTACTGACGCGTAGCACCAGAAAAAAGATGTAGACAAAGAATAGAAGCATAGACAACAATGTTGTGTATTTCTTAAGTGCAGCTAGCTAGACCAACACAGAAAAGACACAACATGAACTTCAATGTTGTGTATGTCAAAAGTGCAACAAGCTATGGCTATATAATAAATATAAATAGGAAAGACTCAGTCTTCACTGCTGAGTATTCTGATGTGCAACCAAATGTAAAACAGAAAAGACACAAAAAAACTTCAATGCTGTGTATTTCTGAAGTGTAGCAAAATCAGCAATATAACCAACATAAAGACAGGAGGACACAAACACTTTAGTGTGGTGTATTGTATTAAATCAGTCGTATAACCAAAATTAACCGAAAAGATAAACCTCAAAGTTGTGCATTTCTGATCAGCAACAAGGTACAGTTATAAAACAAAATAACAGACCACCATCAATGTTGTGCATTGCTGATTAGAATCAGGGTACAGTCATAATAGAAAGACATTGACGTCGTCATTTTTGTGCATTTCGGTTTAGCAACAAAGGTACAGTCATAACAAAGACACAGACCACCATCAATGTTGTGCATTTCCGATTAGAAGCAAGGTACAGTTATATAACAGAAACACACAGACCACAATCAATGTTGTGCATTTATAAATAGCAACAGGGTATAGTCATATGACCAACAAAAATGTCACTAATAAAATTTAAATGTTGTGCATTTTTGATTAGTAACCACGTAAAGCCATATATCCAGCGTAAATGTTACCCACAACCTTCAATGTTGTTTATTTCTAATAAGCAATAAGAGTCAAACAAAAACAGAAAAGACACAAAATAAACTTCAATGTTGTGTATTTCTAAAGCTTAACAAAGCAGTCAAACCAGAAAAAGACATAGACAAGTTAGTGTTGTCTATTTCTGATGAGCAGCAAAACAACCAGAAAAGACACAAACTTCCACATTGTGTGTTTCTGATGTGCAGCTAGACAAGGCATAAAGTCAGAGTCAAGGTGTAATCAACTAAGAAATACCCAGCAAAGGGCAAAATCTATCATAGGCAAAGCCTGGACTCTAGATACTTAACCACTTCCCGTTGGTGCACTGCCTATTTAACATCAGCAGTGTGGCAGCTGCAGGCAAAATCACGTTAATAGGCGCCATCTCTTCTGGGAGGAGCTAGAGGGCGAGCGGGTGTCAAGCAGCTCCGATTGCCGCCTGACACCGGCGATCTCTCCCTGCTGACAGAGGACGGACAGCTGATGTAAACACAGCCACCCGTCCATCTCCCTGCAATGATCACAGAGACCATGTGATCCTGCTATATAGGATCGCATGTCTCTATGATCATTTCAAAAGCCCAACTCCCCCCACAGTTAGAATCAATCCCCTAGGCTTACATTTAACCCCTTGATCACCAATAGTATTAACCCCTTCCCTGCCAATGACATTATTACAGTGACAGTGCATATTTTTAGCACTGATTACTGTAGTAATGTCACTGGTCTCCCCCAAAAGTGTCACAAATGTCAGTTAGGGCACCAATCTGTCTGCTGCAATGTCGCAGTCCCGCAAAAAACGGAATTTTTGTAAAATCTTACCTGTAAAATTCCTTTCTCTGAGTCCTCCGACAGTCGCCGCCTCTTCATATTCGTCACATATGGGGTATTAGACTTTGCTCCGAAGGAGTAGCTAGGCAACAGAATATGTTAACATTAGAGCTTTTAACATATCCCACCCTCAAGGGGTGGTCCCCTCAGTCAATACCCTCCTACTTCCTGCAACCATATCTCAGTTTTAGTGGAATAGCAGTAGAGTATACAACCAAACCCCAAAAGAGGGGCGGGGGCGGCGACTGTCGGAGGACTCAGAGAAAGGAATTTTACAGGTAAGATTTTACAAAAATTCAGTTTTCTCTTACGTCCTCCGACAGTCGCCGCCTCTTCATATTCGTCACATATGGGGACGTCCCAAAGCAGTGCAAACATGAGGGGAGGGAAACGCATCCGCGCCGAAAAGGCAACGCAGTCTCCGCATCAAAGAAAGGAACCTTACCAAAGGAAGGAAACCAGCTGGGCAACAGGAAAAACAAGTGCTCAACAGGAGCAACAACCCAGGAAAAGACAAATAACCACGGGATAAAAAACTTATCCCAACAGCCAGAGGTCCCCAACAAGGGACCCTAGGGAATTGCCGCACTAAGAACCTTGCGGCCAAAGGAAGCATCCGCCGATGCCTGAACATCTACTTTGTAGAATTTTGTAAAAGTGTGAACGGTCGACCAAGTCGCCGCCTTACACACCTGGGCTACAGAAGCCCCATGACGACAGGCCCAAGACGTACTCAGAGATCTAGTAGAGTGCGCCTTCACAGGCACAGGGGGAACCTTCCCCTGCAAGGCATAGGCCTGTTCAATGGTCTGCCTGATCCATTTAGCGATGGTAGAGGCCGACGCCGCCATGCCCTTCCGAGGACCCTCTGGAAGAACAAACAAGGAATCCGTCTTTCGAAAAGACTCAGTCGATTTAAGGTAAACCCTTATCGCCCGAACAACATCCAGAGAGTGTAATCTCACCTCCTTCGGATGTTTAGGCTTCGCGCACAGCGAAGGCAAGACAATATCTTCATTAAGATGGAATTCCGAAACTCTTTTCGGAAGAAAAGAAGGATTAGGTCGCAAGACCACCTTATCCAAATGAACAACCAGATACGGAGACTTGCAGGACAAAGCTGCCAGTTCCGACACTCTGCGAGCCGAAGTGATCGCCACCAAAAAGGCGACCTTTTTGGACAACATAGACAACGAGATCTCCCTGATCTGTTCAAAAGGAGCACGTTGCAACACAGACAGAACGAGATTCAAGTCCCAAGGGGGCAAAGGATCCCTCCTAGGAGGAACCAGATGCCGCACACCCTGAACAAAAGTGCCAACCAAGGAGTTGGAAGCCACGGGACGTTGAAACAGAACTGCCAGCGCAGACACCTGACCCTTGATCGTAGCCAGCGCCAAACGCTGATCGACACCGGTTTGAAGGAAGGACAGCACTCGGGAAACCGAGTAAGTGCGGGGAGAAAATCCCCTGGACTCACACCAAGCAAAATAGGCCTTCCAAGTACGGTAATAAACCTTCCCCGAGGAAGACTTCCTCGCGTTGATCAAGGTATGAACGACCTCTGGGGAGAGACCCTTCTCCCTCAGGACCTCGGTCTCAACAGCCAGGCCGTCAAAGCCAGCGACTGTAAAGCAGGATGGTATATCGGTCCTTGAGACAGGAGATCGTCTCGAAGAGGCAGACGCCACGGGGCGTCGACCGCCAGATTCACGAGGTCTGCGTACCAGGACCGGCGAGGCCAGTCCGGTGCCACAAGAATCACCGTGCTGCGTTCCGAGTGTAACCTGCGAAGGAACCTGGACAGCAACTGAATCGGTGGAAACGCGTACATCAGCTTGTACTGATGCCACGGGGCCACTAACGCGTCCGACGCGTCTGCCCGAGGGTCGCGCGTCCTTGCCACGAACCTTCTCACCTTGTTGTTGAGACGAGACGCGAACAGGTCCACATCTGGAAGACCCCACTTCGCGCACAACATCTGGAAGACAGCCGGGTGGAGAGACCACTCCCCCTGATCCAGGGTCTGGCGACTCAGATAGTCCGCCTGCCAGTTCTCCACCCCCGGAATGTGAACTGCCGTTATCGCCGGGACATGAGTCTCGGCCCAAGTCAGAATGTCGGCCACTTCTCGAGCCGCTCGGGCACTCCTGGTGCCCCCTTGGTGGTTGATGTAGGCCACCGCCGTGGCATTGTCCGTCTGCACCCGAACCGGGCAGCCCTGCAGCCGGTCCGTCCAGCGATGAAGACAGAGATTGATCGCACGCAATTCCAGAATGTTGATCGGAAGGGAGGACTCCCCCCCCGACCAAGTCCCCTGGGCGGACAGAACGCCCAGAACACCACCCCAGCCCGACAGGCTGGCATCCGTGGTGATTACCGTCCACGAGATAGGACGAAACGACTTGCCCCCGGACACCATCGGGGACTGGAGCCACCACAGAAGGTCTCTTCTGGTGCGATGACTCAACGAGATTGGAAGATCCAGAGACTGAGGTCGCCCGTCCCATATGGACAGGATCTCCGCTTGGAGACCCCGCGTGTGAAACTGGGCGAAGGGAATCGCCTCGAAAGCCGAGACCATCAATCCCAGACATCTCATGCACGTCCTTAGAGACGAATGCGGAACGTCCCTGAGGGACCTGACTTCCTCCTGGAGAGTCCTGAGTTTGTCTTCCGGCAGGAAGACCTTCGCCTGTACCGAGTCCAGAATCATTCCCAGGTAGGGAAGACGAACCGACGGACTCAGCGTCGACTTTGGATAATTTATCGTCCAACCAAACTCCTGCAGAGTTTGCATCGTGACAGACAGGTCCTCCTCCAGACCCTGGCTGGTCGCAGACCGAACCAGAATGTCGTCCAGATACCCCAGGACAGAAATGCCCTGGGCCCTCAACAATGCCAGAACCGGTGCAAGCACCTTGGTGAGGACCCGCGGAGCCGAGGCGAGACCAAAAGGCAACGCCACGAACTGGTAGTGATCCTCCGCAATGGCAAATCGAAGGTACCTCTGGTGACCCTCGAAAATGGGGATGTGAAGATATGCATCCTTCAACTCGATGGAGGCCATGAATTCCCCCGGAACCAGGGCAGCCACCACCGACCGCAGGGATTCCATGCGGAACTTGCGAACCCGCACAGAGCGGTTCAGAGCCTTCAAGTCCAGAATTGGACGAACCTTGCCCTCCTTTCTGGGCACGGTGAACAGATTGGAATAAAACCCCCGAAATCTGTCCCGATGAGGCACCGGAACCACCACTCCCTGAGCCCTCAGGTCCCGCACCGCCAGGTGCAGGTCCCGCAAACGCTCTGGAGACAGTTGAAGATTTGAGGGAAAAAATCTGCTCTCCGGCCGAGAGAGACACTCGATCTTGTAACCAGATCGAACGATCTCCTGAACCCATCTGTCCCGCACGCGGGCCAACCAGGGCTGAAGAAAACCGAGCAAGCGTCCCCCCACCCCAAAACTGGGTGAGGGCGCCCCTTCAGGCCGCACTGTTATGGGCTGCGGATCCGGATTGACCGGACTTTACCAGACCAGGGCTTCTTCTGAGAGCCTTGACCTTTGAACGGCTTGCCCTTGTAGTGCGGCCGAAAGGCACGAAAGGACCCCTGAGGGGGCCGAAAATTAGCATGCTTCTTCCCAGAAGCCCCCTTAGCCTTGGGGAAATGTGGCAAGAGAGTGCTCTTACCACCGGTGATCCCCTTAATCAACACATCCAAGGACTCCCCAAAAAGGCGAGACCCATCATAAGGCAGATTGGCTAAGGTCTAACGTGAGGACTGGTCCACCGACCAACATTTCAACCAAACCAGGCGGCGAGACAACACCGCCACGCTGTGCACACGTGCAGCCAACGGAACCAGGTCCAGGTCCGCATCACACAGATACATGACACCCTGGTGGATTTGATCCACCATATCCAGGGTCGCCGGCGAGGCCGAATCGGCCACTAGGACGCGCCTAAGCATCTGCGTCCAACTTGCGATCGCCTGGGCCGCCATGAGAGAAGCAAACAGAGCCTTAAGCATAGAACCCGTAACAGAATAAGTATGACGGGCAAGAGACTCCAATCTCCTATCCGTGGCATCACGGAACACAGGGGAATCCTCTGCAGGAATCGCAGTGGATTTGTTTAAAACCGCAATTGCGTGATCCACTGGGGGAGGCACACACCCCCTTTCATCAGTGGAAGGCGAGAAAGGATAACGCAGTTTGAACCTACTTGGCACAGCAAAAGGTTTGCGCAGATTGCGCCATTGTTCCTTAACAGCGCGCTGAAAATCATCATTGCAGGGAAAAACCTGCGGCGTCCTGCGTTTTCTCTGCGTCCCATAAGCCGCCAAGGCAGCGGGGGGACACACTTCATCCTGCAAACGCAGCGTTTGTTTTATGGAAGCAATCAATTCATCCATGATTGCAAGCTCTTCAGGCGAGCCAGGGGGAGAATTATCAACCCCTTCAACTTCAGCCTCCACCTCGGACCCCACTAGATCCAGGGAGGAGCGGGACCCCGATAAGGAGGCCCCCGCCATAACAGCCCCATCACCTTCACCCTCAGAATCAGAGGAAAGAGCAACTCTGGGTCTCTTAGTAGATTGAGCAGCCACCAGCATCTGCACCTGAGCAGCAAGGCCAGCCACAATAGTGGCTAAATCCCCCCCTGGGGGGGAAACAGCGGTCCCCTGGCTTTCCACCAAGGCGGTAGGAAATTTGCCCTCCTGAGAATCCATTGCCCCTATAACAAATGCCGGATAATAAAGGGTTAACTGCCCCTTTAAGCAAGCGCGGCGAGCGCAGCCCACCGCACCACACACAAGCACAATGAGACCCCCACAGGGAATATTAAACTCAACACAGGCAATGGATAGCAAGAACAGAAGAATAAAACCTGAGGAGACCCTCGCCGCTGCTGCTGCCTCGATCGGTGTTCCTGGAGAAGAGGAAGTGATGCTGCCAGGGCGCTCTATGAAAGCCTATGGGAGGCTACAAGAAAATGGCCGCCATGCATGTAGAACATGCGGCCGGAGCGAGTGTAGGCAAAATGGCGCCGTTTGGCGCCGAAACCGCCGCTCCACAGTACAGTAATGCACACATGTCATCCATGTATAAGAACACACATCAGATCGCCGCAGCGATCGCTGTATAATGCCCAAACATGCCACAAAACATGCCCCACAGCACACAGCTTCTCACACTGACAAGGCTGACACACACAGTGTCACACAGCTCCCCCCCCTTGCAGCCCACAGCATGCAGCCGAGAGATAGGGAGACAAACAGTGTGAATAGAGGCAGGTTACACAGTCCCAGACTGACACCCCCCCAGACAGACAGGTCCCCACAGAAATACACTTACCTCACATGGCGTGGGGGACCCGCACAGGCGAACAAGCCGCTGCACATGAGGCAGGGAGAGTCGCATACAAGACGCACAGAATGGGGGTTAAGAAACCGCACAGCGTCCAGTGAGGTAGCCACCTCACCAATCATCCCTGCACCGAACAGGGATGGGTCGTTCACTGTGCCAGGAGCGTTACCTGGCTGAACGCTCGATGGCAGGCTGGGAAGCCACTGACCCAGGACCTGCGACCAGGGGGATCAGCCCGAGACCCAGCCCGCATGATCCTCTTCGTCCGAAGAACTAACTAATGCTGACAAAAAGAACAGCTAAGTAAAGGTAGAGAGAAAACTCAAACAAAAATTCAAAAAAGAAGAAAGTCTGGGGCAGAAAGCCCCAGCACAGAGAAAGCCAGCCACTCCTGACAAGCTAGACATTAAAACTGAGATATGGTTGCAGGAAGTAGGAGGGTATTGACTGAGGGGACCACCCCTTGAGGGTGGGATATGTTAAAAGCTTTAATGTTAACATATTCTGTTGCCTAGCTACTCCTTCGGAGCAAAGTCTAATACCCCATATGTGACGAATATGAAGAGGCGGCGACTGTCGGAGGACGTAAGAGAAAAATAAATACATCCATTCCGACGCCAACCTGCGGAGGAACCTGGACAACAGTTGAATCGGAGGAAAAAGCAAACAGTAGCCGACAGCGATGCCAAGGCACCACCAACGCGTCCGCGGCATCTGCCAGAGGAACGCGAGTCCTGGCCACGAACCTTACCGAAGCTTTGTGGAGATGGGACGCAAACAAATCCACGCCTGGGGTCCCCCACCGGGCGTACAGGAGGTGAACCACCTCCGGACATAGGGACCATTCCCCTCGGTCCAAAGTCTGGCGACTCAGATAGTCCGCCTGCCAGTGTTCCACACCAGGAATGAGAACGGCTGAGAACGCAGGTACATGCGATTCGGCCCAGGACAGAATCTCGACCACTCCTCGTGCCCCCTTGGTGATTGACATAAGCCACAGCCGTGGCATTGTCCGTCTGTACCCGCACCGGACACCCCTGAAGCCGAGAGGACCACCGGAACAGACAAAGCTTGATCGCTCGGAGCTCCAAGACGCTGATCGGTAGCAAAGTCTCCACCGCCGACCACGTCCCCTGGGCGCAAAGCGTGCCCAGAACTCCTCCCCAGCCCGATAGGCTGGCATCCGTGGTGACAATCGTCCATAATAAAGGTTGGACAGACCAACTCTGTGTCAAGGACTGCGACCGGAGCCACCACAGGAGATCCGACCGCACCGGATGACACAAAGAAATACTCCTTTCCAAGGACTGAGGTGTCCTGACCCACCTGCCCAGGATCTCCGCTGCAGAGACCTGGTGTGAAATTGAGCAAACGGAACTGCTTCGAAGGCCGAGACCATCAGGTCCGCAAAAGAGGAGAGATCGCCGTTCCTGAGAGCTCTGATCTCCTCCCACCGAGTCCCGAGTTTGTCCTCCGGAAAAGGAAGACCCGAGATTGAGCAGAGTCCAGAACCATCCCTAGGTACTGGAGACGAGTAGAGAGTCAGTGTTGACTTCTGAAAAAAAAAATGACGGTCCACCCAAACTCCTGAAGTGTCCGAACCTTCACGGGTAGATCTTTCGCCAAGATCACACAAGAGGTCGTCCAAGTAACCGAGGACCGCAATGCCCCAGAAACGCATTAAAGCTAGAACCGGAGCCAACACCTTGGTGAAAACCCTGGGAGCCGAAGCGAGACCGGAAGGCAACGCCACGAACTGGTAATGCTCCCCAGCCACCGCAAAGCGGAGACATCTCTGATGACCCTCGAAAACAGGGATGTAGAGATTCGCATCCCGCAAGTCGATGGATGCGAGGAAGTCCCCAGGCCTCAACGAGGCCATCACCGACCGGACTACAAGTCCAGAATCCGACACACCGTGCCCTCTTTCCTGGGCAAGGTGAACAGGTTGGAGTAAGAAAAAACGTGAAATCATTCCCGAAAGGAACGGGTACAATGACTCCTTGGGCAAGCAAATCATGCACAGCCCTCCATGAGATCTCTGAGACGATCAGGGGACAGCTGGAGAATGGACAGGAAGAACCTGTCTGCGGGGCAAGATCGAAACTCGATCTTGTACCCTGAACGAATCTGTTTGTGAACCCACCTGTTCCTGAAAAGAAAGCAGACGTCCCCCCACCCCGACAACGGGGAGGGCGTCCCTTCAGGGAGAGGTGGACTGGGCCGCCGAACCAGACTGACCAGCTTTTGGCTAACCGGACCACGGCTTCTCGCGGCCACCGGGAAGTCGGAAGGGATTACCCTTCTCCTGCGTCCCAAAGGCACGAAAAGCAATCATGTTGAGTCCTGAAGGAGGACCCCCTCCACGTGCGGGGGGTTTACCCTTGGTGACCTTGGGCAGCAGAGTACTCTTACCACCTGTGAGACCCTTAATCAACTCATCTAGAGCTACCCCAAAAAGACGACCCCCCTTATAGGGAACCTCAGACACCATCTTTTGAACGTGTGGTCAACCGACTCGCGCTAACCAGGTAATGCAGTGGATCGCAATCCCCACCGCCGACAACCAGGCGACTAACGGAGCCACGTACAAGGCCGTGTCGCACAAGGAACATCGCAGTGTGGATGAGCTGAACCTGCTGCAAAGCCCCTTGCACCATGTCGTGAGCCTGACCCCACTTCTGGGGTCTGCGTAACCCGAACCAAACGGACCGCTTACTTGGCTGAGATTTTCAGTTATGACGGCAATGAGAGCATCCATCTTAGCGCGTTCCCACGCTACCGAGGAGGAAGATTCCCCCCCCTCTTCTCTCAAAGCGGAGGACAGGGACCCCTCAGGGGGACCATCGTCCGTGGCAACCAATTCGGGCTCAGAGTCAGAGGACTGGGAGGGCACAGGCCTTTTTTATGAAGGAGCGTGCCGACATCAGCAGATTCACCTGGGACGCCAAAGTCACCAGAGCAGCAAATATGGGGGCCATGGGAGAGGATTCAGGTGTACCCGAAGCCCCCACCAAGTCTGCGGGGGATTTATTATCCTGGGAGTCCATTTTTGCCTTAAAAAGAAAAAACACAAATTCAGAAAATAATAAAGAAAACCGAGACTCTAGGTCTCAGCAGGGAAGACCTAGTTCTACTCCTGATGCTAGGCAGCTTAAAACTGAGGTAATATCAGATTGGGTTCTGGTAATGGCTGAGGGATGGCCCCCTAGTGGCGAGCTGAGGTATAACAGTTTTTTTTGTATTAACCTGATAATTATCTGCCTAGCCTGCTCCTGCTGAGTGCGCCATTACCCATTAGTGAAGGCTAATACCATCGGGCGGCGACTGTCAGAGGACGTAAGAGAAATACCGGGGTTATGGCAGCTATCTATTGCCATAACCCCCTGTATTAACGTCAAAGTAATGGCGTATAACTGCAGCGGGCGGTGCGGAAGTGTAACTCTTACACGCCAAAAGATTAAACAGCAGTGTAAGGGGGAATTAATAGGTTGCAGCTTGTTAAGATGTTACACATAACAAGCAACCCCCACAGGGAGAAAATGTTCCCAAGGATACCCCTTACTGTGCCTATCCACCATATGGGGAAAAATTAAAATTAGGAGGCAGGCTTTTAACCACTTAAGCCCCGGAAGATTTTACCCCCTTCCTGACCAGGGGGTATTTTGCGATTCGGCACTGCGTGACTTTAACGGACAATTGCGCGGTCGTGCGACGCTGTACCTAAACGAATTTGCGCTATAATCAAAAAAAGAGCGACAATTTTGCAAAAATAACAATATTTTTCACCTTTTTTTATATGAAATTCCCCCCAAAAAATGTAAATATCAAAATTTTTTAAAATTTTTGGCCAATTTGTTTTCTGCTACCTACGTTTGGTAAAAAAAAAAAATAATAAGAATAAGCGTATTTTGATTGGTTTGCGCAAAAGTTATTGCATTTACTAAGGGAAAGATTTTTGTCTTTTTTTTGGTCATTTTTGTTTTTTTAACGAGTAATGGCGGCGATCTGCGATTTTTTTTGCAGGACTGCAACATTGCGGCGGACAGATCGGACCCTTGACTGACATTTTTGACACTTTTGGGGGTACCAGCGATATTACTACAGTAATCAGTGCTATACATATGCACTGTTACTGTAAAAATGACACTGGCAGGGAAGGGGTTAACTTTATTAGAGATGCAGTGACTATGTGTGTCCCTAGGGGCGTGCTAACTTTGCAGGGATGTGGCTGTGTGTTTAACAGCACAGATCAATGGTCCTACATAGCAGGACCGTTAGATCAGTGCTTTTACACAGGGAAGAATGACAGGCGGCTTTGTTTACTTTAGCCACCTGCCTTTCTCCCTTCAGAGCGGACGATCGCGAGTGACAGGCGGACATCGGGTCCGCCGGTCACACGCACGGAGGTGTCCGTGAACAAGCCGGGGCGCCATTAAGGCTCCAGTAACCGGAACAATTTCATGACATCATGACCCAATCAAAGCAGATTCCGGCTTTATTCGGATCTTCGGCCAGACAGCGTACGTGCCGGCTAGTCGCTCGGGTCTCCCAGTGGGATGGAGACCCGGGCAGAGCAGCAGCAGGAGGGGTAGGGACGTCCCCTCCCGCTGCTTGTAATAACAGCTTAGCTGCATCGGTTGCTATTACAAAAAAGCTGGATGTCGGCTCTAAAAAACAGTACCAGGGTGATGTTTGTAGCTGCAGGCTACAGGGGAAAAAACGCACTTGACGGTTAAAAAAAAAAAAAAAAAAAAAACGCACTGGAACGCATCGAAAACATGCATGCAGAAAAGCATCTGGACTTTGTTTCTATGGTTTTAACTGGCCCTTATTGTTGTAATGCTTAGGACGGAAGCTAATTTCAAAAATTCATTACAAGCTGCTTGTGTAGCAATCAAACAAGCATACCAAGTTTTAACCAAATGTATGTAAATAATTTTCATACTGGACTATAACCATAAAGTGGTAACTATCATATTTAGTTGCACTGGTTATCTCACTATAGTGGATCTTTAAAGTGATATTAAAGTAGTGGTTTTTTTTTTCGTTTAAAAACATGTTATGTTATACTTACCTGCTCTGTGCAGTGGTTTTGTACAGAGCAGCCCAGATCCTCCTCTTGCCAGGTCCCTTGCCAGAACTCCTGACCCCTCCCTCCTGCATCCAGAGCTAGCAGCTTGCTATAGGGGTACCCGAGCCGTTGCTCTGTGTGTTCATTCAGACATGAAGCTGTGGCTCAATCCCACCCTCTCTCTTCTCATTGGCTCACTGACTGACATTTTCTCCTGCTGCTGTCTCAGCCAATGAGGAGAGAGTGTCCCAGACAGCTGAAGCTCTCATGCAACAACTCTGGATCAAGATAGGCTCAGGTAAGTATTATAAGCTGCTGCACACAGAAGTTTTTTTTTTTATCTTAATGCACGAATGTATTCGGATAAAAACACTTCTGCCTTTAGAACCACTTTAACCATTTAGGTTCATTCTTTGCACAGTAGTAATATTCTCAGATGACATTTTAGGAATCACATAGAACTGTTATAGTACCAAAATGAAAAACCGAGCAAAGCAGAACAGGTTACTTTACAATCACCAACCTTGTGCTTCCTTTTTCCACTGGTAGATGTTTTATCAGCCGGTTTCTGGGTTTCTTTTGGATGTTTCTCAGGGGCAGTCTTTTCAACCTTAGGTGGTTCTGGGTCCTTAGCAGGTCTCCCGGGTATTCGAGATAATAGGCTCAAGTCAATCTTTACAATAAGTGGGTATCTGTCCTCAGGTTCACTCAGAGGTGAAAGTAGCTCCTTCTCTTCCATAGGAGAGAACAATCGCTGTCTGAAAAAGCTATCATCCTCCTCAGTGGAGGGTTTGGCTGGAGGAGTCCTAACGCTCTCTGAATATTTTGGGGTTTGGGATGAAGGAGGAAGGCTTTCAATTTCATCTGAATCAGAGGATGAGGTATCAGTTTCAATAAATTCCTTGGATTTCTGAGATGGTTTAGAGGTCTTGTACTTTTTCCTCTCAGTTGCCTGCCGGGGAGATGACTTGGGCTCTTTCTTTATGTTGGGTTTTCGTAAACCCTTTGTGGCTGCCTTGTGTCTATTTGCAGGCAAATTGGTGGTGGTTTCTGCAGTGGTGACACTTTCCACTTTAAGTTCCCTTCTCGGTGCCTCAACTGCTGGTTTGTTTGGTTGTTTCTTTCCAAAACTTCTTCGCTGAGTTGCACTCTCGCTGTTAGCTGGAGACTTCTGTCTTCCTCGGCTCCCCTCAGAACCCTTTTGTGCAGCCTTTGTTTCTCGGATTGGTGTAGAAGCACTGGACTCCTTTGGTCCACTTGTTTCTGTATAGCCCGCTCCAGTACCCTGCTCTTGAACCTCCTTTTTGTAACCTTGCGATGAA
The DNA here is from genome assembly GCF_965119305.1 of Pelophylax lessonae. Taxonomy (NCBI): domain Eukaryota; kingdom Metazoa; phylum Chordata; class Amphibia; order Anura; family Ranidae; genus Pelophylax; species Pelophylax lessonae. Next base: position 355,074,211 of record NC_138771.1, on the reverse strand, counting down.
GGAATATTGCTTTCTACTGAAGATGCAGGAGACACTTTGTGTGGGTTCACTTTATTCAACCAATTATCCAACTGCCACTTATTCGAAGGTGGATGTTCAGGCTTTAAAAAGAAGACAAAAAAAGTTAAATAAAAACATTTAGCAATGTACTAATACATTAGAGAGTCACCGTCTTCAGAGATGACACAGCAAACTAGGTAGCAAACAGCAAAAATGTATTCAAATACCTTTCGGGAAAGATGCAAATAAGGAACCACTCAGCCAAATACCTGATTTGAATGAATGCCTGCCAGAAAGTGTTGTGTTAAAGGCTAAGTTCACCTATGCAAAGAAAAAAAAAATCATAAATGCACATTTTTTCCCCCCCCCAAGTACAAAAAAATGGATTTTTGTAAAATCTTACCGTAAAATCCTTTTCTCTTAGCTCATCGACAGACGTAGTCCTCGGTGATACACCACCTTCGGGTTATGTTACCTCCGCAGGAGCAGGACTAGACAGGAAATTAAAAAGCTCTGGCCACACCCTAGGGGCAGTCCCAGAGGGTATATCCTCTCTCTCTCTGCCTCAGCAAATCAGTTATGTGAAAAAGCAGTGCTTAGAGAATTTAACCCAACCCAACTCCAAAACAGAGGGGCGGGGACTACGTCTGTCGATGAGCTAAGAGAAAAGGATTTTACGGTAAGATTTTACAAAAATCCATTTTTCTCTAGCGCTCATCGACAGACGTAGTCCTCGGTGATACACCACCTTCGGGACGTCCCAGAGCAGTATCACAACTGAGGGGTGGGAAAATGGAAATCAAATCCCAATCTAGAAGGCCCAACCGGTGCCAACTAGAAGTTTACAATGCTCATCCTTAATGATGAGACTCAACCAAAAAAAAAAAAAGAGAAAACAATTTTTTTTTTTTTTTTTCAAACAGAAAAAAACCCTCGAGGTAGACCACCGGTCTCCTCAAATTGCGGCCTGCAAAACCTTGCGGCCAAATGAGGCATCCGCCGATGCCGTCACATCAATTTTATAGAATTTTGTAAAGGTATGTACCGACGACCAGGTGGCCGCCTTACATACCTGGACCACTGACGCCTGATGGCGAAAGGCCCAGGAAGTACTGAGCGCTCGAGTGGAGTGCGCCCTAACAGGGAACGGAGGACTCTGACCCTTAATAGAATAAGCCTGTACCACCGTTTGTCTAATCCATTTGGCAATGGTCGCGGCAGATGCAGGCAAACCCTTTCTGGGGCCATCCGTGATCACAAAAAGTGAATCCGTCTTACGGAATGATTCCGTAGCTTTCAGGTATACCCTGATTGCCCGAACCACATCTAAGGAATGCAACGCATGTTCCCGATGATGCTTGGGCTGAGGACACAAGGAAGGTAGTACAATATCTTCATTCAGATGAAAATCTGAAACCACCTTGGGAAGAAAAGATGGCTTAGGATGAAGTACTACCTTATCCCTATGAATCACTAGGTATGGTGACTGGCATGATAATGCAGCCAGTTCTGACACCCTGCGAGCAGAAGTAATAGCCACCAAGAAGGCCACCTTCTGGGATAGAGTAAGCAAGGGAATCTCCCTGATGTTTTCAAAAGGAGGTTTCTGTAGAACCGACAAAACCAAATTAAGATCCCAGGGCGGTAAGGGCGCGCGGACTGGAGGAGCCAGGTGCCGCACCCCCTGGATGAAATTCCGCACCAAGGACTTGGTAGCTAAAGGTTTCTGAAAGAAGATTGCTAATGCTGAAACTTGACCCTTGATGGTGCTCAAGGCTAGCTTCTGCTCAACCCCTTGTTGCAAAAAGGCCAATATTCGAGTCACCGAATAGGTACGTGGAGGAAATCCTAAAGATTCGCACCACGCAATATAAGTCTTCCATGTGTGATAATAGACTTTGCTGGAAGTCGCTTTCCTTGCTTTAATAAGGGTAGGAATGACTGAAGTAGACAAACCTCTGTCCTTCAGTACTTGGGTCTCAATGGCCAGGCCATTAAAACCAGCGACTGTAAAGCACGAAGGTAAATTGGTCCTTGAGACCACAGACACTCCCTGAGACGAAGTTCCCACGGAACGTCTGCGACTAGCATGTCCAAGTCGGCCAGGCCGGCTTGAGGAGGCCAGCCTAGAATTTCTAGGACCACTGGCGCTGATTGGATCTGAACCAGGCGTCCCTAGAGCTATCTGGCCCCGACCATCCGAGAAAGTCTGGTCGTTTTCTGTTCCCACACATTTATCAGATACCTGATAGTTATCAGGAAAGGTGATCTTTTCTGGTTGAACCTCAGGGACCGAAGTCACCCGACTAGAGGCTACTTGGCCTATCTGGTCAACCAGATCCGATTCCTGTGAGGTATCGGGACTAATCTTAGGAAAAGGTAAAGGAAAAGATCTTTTCAGGGAACGGTAACTACCGCTTCCTGTGGTACTTAAATGTTGGAAGGGAAGAATCGCACCGGTAGTAGTGGTTGATGCTCGATCTAATGTCCTGAATACCGGTGAAAACGTCCCCCCACCCTGAAACCGGGTGGGGGCGCACCTTCAGGCTGTGTACTCCTTTGCTTCGGGTTTGGCTGGGTTGGTCCCCTTCTTGAACCCTCCTGGAGGAGTCTTGCCTTTCCCGCTAGTACCAGCCGGGCGCCCTTTATGGGCGGTAAAGAAAGGTCCTCGCTTGTTGCGAGGTCCCTTAGCTTTTGCAGCCTGTGGCAAAAAAGTGCTCTTGCCCCCAGTGGCATCCTTAATGATTTCATCTAGGTTGGCTCCAAATAGACGATTCCCCTGAAAGGGGAGATTGGTCAAGGTCTTTTTGGAACCTAGGTCAGCTGACCAGCATTTTAACCACAGCACACGTCTGAGGATCACTGCTAACTTAGATGCATGCCCTAATAGGGGAGTAGTGTCCAAGGCTGCGTCACAGATAAACCGTAGCCCTTGTATGATCTGTTCCATCAAATCAGATGTCTCCTGGGGAATATCTTTTCCCCTAAGATCTTGGCGTACCATCTTCGCCCATTCCGTAAGTGTCTGGGAAACTAGACCAATAACGATTACTGGTCTAAATGCTGACCCTATCAGAGAAAAGATAGTGCGGGACTCTGCTTCTATCTTTCGATCCACCGGATCCTTAAAGGACGAAGTGTCCTCCACTGGAATAACCGTGGCTTTATTCAGCCTGGAAATAGGCGGATCCACGACTGGTGGTACCGTCCATTTCTTAATGATGGATTCCTCAAACGGATAGCGTCTAGCAATACGCTTGGAAATAGTAAAGGTACGTTTAGAATGCTCCCATTCTCCTTTAATCTGATTACCAAAACATTTAGGTACAGGAAAAGCCTTCGCCGTCTTGATGGGCTTATTAGTCCCAAAAGGCCTCTCTGTTTCAGTTGCCTCTGCCGGTAAAGCCTCAAGTTTTAAGGTTTCTTGCACTGCCACAACTAGTGCGTCCACCAATGCTTCTTCCTGAATTATAGCAAGAGAAGAAGCGTCCTCCTCACTGTCTGAGGGGGCTTTACCTGGGATAACAGCCCTTGCAGAGGAACCTGCAACTGCCGTGACCATCTCTGAATCTGAGTCAGAGGTGTCAGATGGTATAGGGGTAGGCGGGGGTCGCTTCCTTGACCCCCGTCCCTGACAGGCCGCCTCCACCCGAGCCACCATAGACTCCAAAATTGCTGTAAATGACTCTATACTCTGTGCACTGGCGGGTCCCGAGGCCCCCTCGAGGGAAACAGGTGGGGGAATATGTGTGGCAGGGTCCATAATAACTCCAGTTACTTCCTGGATAATATAATTCAAAAGTAAAGAAAAAAAAAAAACTTTTTTTTTTTTTCTGACCCCCAGCGCCACAAAAAAGCCCCTTAGTGTTACCTGCTTAGGGATCCCTATCGATCGAGAGAGAGATAGACCCCCAGGCTCACCACTTGATGCTCAGAGTTAAACTGCAACAGCTTACAGCGCTGTCTTGACAAACAGGAAGTCTTTTGGCTGGCTGCCCAGGAAGAAAGGAGGCGGCTCCGCCCCTCTGCACGCCTTCCGGCGCCTCCCCCAAGCTCCACGAGGTGTAGGATCACCTCAAACATGGCCGCCCCCATGCTGGAGACACGAGGCTACGCCAAAATGGCGGCTCGTGCGATCCTGCAAGAAAAAATGGCGGCGGCCTGCTGAATGGCGGTGTGCTGCACACAACACTGTCTCTGCCTGGGGATATGGCGTGGTTGGCGGTATCGGCCCCTGGCGGACCGCATGGCCGTTCGGGAGGCCTGCTAATAGCTGGAGATCTGATTTGGAAGGCAGTCTACATGTCCGTGGCTTCTGACTGGTAGGTAGCTTATACTTAATCCATAAGATTCCCAGAATGCCACAGATTACATCTTTTAAACATGTATACAATAGATTGTTAGCTCCCAAACCAAGCCTCCTGGCTTTTTGTACACAAAAAATCACACTCAAAGTAGGAGGATCTGTGACATGTTATAGGATAGAAAGGACTCTTTCTTACCATACCGAGAGGGGCCCGCGTTCACCACAAAACCCGTCAGGGGGAAAGGGGGAACATACTACTCACCATACCGGAACCAGGCGGGCACCAACTCCTGACAGTACCCCTCTCCACCGGGGCGGGAGGGCTGTCGACCGATACGAACGCCGTGACTCATGGTCTTTGGCGTTTCAGCGAGACGTTTAACTCGCGGGTTCAGTCCTTTTAATGGGACTTTGTCGCGGCCGACCCAGCGCGGAGCTATGGCCTGCACGCGCTCGTAGGCTGAACTGGGGTGACCACCGGATCTCAACATCCAGCCCGTCGCCCAGTTCAGCTTTCTTGCTTGAAGATCTCACAGGAACACTGGAGAAAAAGCTGTCTAAAAAAAATCCTTTAAGAAAAAATTCTTGCCAGGACCTAAGATCCCAGCAAGGTGTCTAGGTCCTTACTCCTAACTAGACAGAAAATAACTGATTTGCTGAGGCAGAGAGAGAGAGGATATACCCTCTGGGACTGCCCCTAGGGTGTGGCCAGAGCTTTTTAATTTCCTGTCTAGTCCTGCTCCTGCGGAGGTAACATAACCCGAAGGTGGTGTATCACCGAGGACTACGTCTGTCGATGAGCGCTAGAGAAATGTGCATTTATTATTATTTTTTTTTTTTTTATACTGGAGCCTCCAGGGCATTGCACCTGTAATCAGCAGATAGTAGGTGCAATGTCATCTTACTGCAGAGTCATCCTCTAACTAAGTCTATGTATCTCTGTATGGGCTTCCAGTTACAAAGCTAGGGGAAGACTGAATTGACTGAGTGTGCTGAGTAGCATGCTCACAGGCCATTTAAACCACCAGTATTGTCTGTTATTGCTAGATAGTTCCCCACTTCTGGAAGATGGAGCCACCCCTCGGAAGTTCAGCCCTACTCCTCCTTCCCCCGCTGCCAGAAACTGCAGTGAGTTTCACGCATGCACAGTAGAGAACCAGCTATGAAACTGAAAGGTCTCACTGCCATTTTCCCTTACAACGAACGGCGGTGGCGGGCGATCTGAACATCGGCTGGGGTGCCGACAACATGGGCTCCCTGGACAGGTAAGTGTCTAAATATTAACAGTTAGCAGCTACAGTATTTGTAGATGCTGACTATTAACTTTTTTTTCCCCCCAACTGGAATACTGCTTTAAAGCTGTAGAGAAGAGGGGCATTGTAAAGCTAATGTGTAAATCAGATTTCAACATAACCTTCTCATTCATGTGAAATCAACATGTTAAGATCAATTTAGTGTACACTCAGTCATGTGCCATTGCCTAGTCCCTGTAATCCACAATTTCCTTCCTAGTCACAGAACATTAACACCAAGTCTATGAAATATTTAAAAAAAAGGAATAAAACTAAATAAGCCCAAACAGACGAGCCAGCACTGCATAGTGACATTTTGAGACATTGTTTCTTTCCTTTATTAAGCCTGTTATATACAGAGCTGGGTGATGTTGAAGATGTATGAATTGGGTCCACTGGTAAAAAATTAATATATGAAAAAAAATAAAAAAGTTTACAAAAAAAAAAGGCTATAACTGCAATTACTTTCCAATTTACCTCCTGTGTTTTCCCCTAATGCCCACATGTTTTACAGTATTAAACTGACAACATTGTAAAAAGCAATATTTTGGGATTATAGAAAACTGACAAAGATAATCATACCAGCTGTGTTTTAAAACCCACCTAAAGATTATTCTTTTTAATAAAAACATAACTGGAATAAAAGAGGACTGTTCTGCTAAATACAAAATTAACCCTGATTTTATTACAAGGGAATATTTTTTTTTAAGTGTATTTATAGTTTAGTTTTGGATAGAGTAACTAGAACCCCTAGAATGAGGGATATTGGACGCAAGCAAAATGCCAGTGATACTGGAGCAGTCTATGTTGGGCTGGGGGAGGGGGTTTCAGTTCCAGTACGAGTCCAAAAGGTTCTGGTCCACTTAGATGGCTGCTGGCGGTTGAAGAGCGAAGCAACTCTGTGTGAAATACAAGTGGAGAGAGAAACCCAAAGTGCCGATCTGAGTGTAGCAGATTAAAACCTTTAATGTAAGATAACAACAATATTACTCACAAGAGTAAAGTGGTAACAGGCATCAAGTTATATGTGGAGGTCCTGGGCATCTTACATCCAGGGGGTCCCTTTTAGTCCTTGCGGAGCTGGTCCTGGTGCAGGGGAGCGGCAGGCTCCTGTGGGAGACAGGAGACAGTCCTGGTCCATAGCTGCCGACGGCCTTTAGAAGGAGCGCATGCTCCGCAACGCTTCGCCGCTCTTTCTAGGCTCTGCACACCCGGAAGTGACGTCATGGCCCCACCACACCCACTGCAGCTACGGACCAGGACCGTCTCCCACAGGAGCCTGCCGCTCCCCTGCACCAGGACCAGCTCCGCAAGGACTAAAAAGGGAGCCCCTGGTAGTGAGATGCCCAGGACCTCCATATATAACTTGATGCCCGTTACCACTTTACTCTTGTGAGTAATATTGTTTTTATTCTACATTAAAGGTTTTAATCTGCTACACTCAGATTGGCGCTTTGGGTTTCTCTCTCCCCTTGACTAGAACCCCTGACTGACACCACCAGACAGGAAGTGAAGGAAACTCTCCCAAAGCAGCACAAAGGTAGAAATGCTTTTTTAAGTTATGTAGGGAAAAGCTGAAACTCTCCATCTGCTTTTCTTGTTCTCCATTTACCTGTACTTAATATTTATTCAAAAAAGACTGCATTCAATGTCTCCACCAGAAACTAACCTTCTCTGACGGGTTTAACCACTGCTGGCTTTCTCACAAGGATAGGAGAAGTCAAGGAAAGGGAAGAATTTAACCACTTACCGCAAAGTGACGTATGGGTAAGTCGGCTGACTTTGCGGGGTTAAACCGGGATGATGCCTCTAGCTAGAGGCATCACCCCGGTACCGTTGTTCAGAGACAGCGGTAACGACCGATGTGGCTTGGGAGCCGCTCGATCGTTACCCCGCCCTCCCGCGGCTTTGCTCGGGTCTCCCGTCCCACCGGGAGACACGAGCACCCAGCCGGCACGTCCGCCGGCTGGATGGAGTCCCGATCTAAGCCGGATGCGGCTTCGATCGTTTCTCCGATGACGTAACCCAGAGGCGGCGTCCATGACATCACGTCCGGGTTACTCTGCTGCTAAAGGGGGCAGATTCAAAAAATGAGTGTATTCAAAAATGCAATTTTTGGCATTTTGAATACATGGAAGTGTAGTGGAGGGGTCTAGGGTCTTTTAGACCCTCGATCCCTACATAAAGAGTACCTGTCACTGCATATTGCTGTCACAAGGGATGTTTACATTGCTTGTGACAGCAATAAATTGATCAGATTTTTTCTTTTTTTTTTAAAAACCGGTGATAAAGTTAAAAAAATAAATAAATAGGAAAAAATAATAATTTTAGCTGCCCCCTTCGCCGTTAGCTCGCACACAAAAAAAAACGTATATGGAAGTCGAGCCGCAAATTAAATCACTCTTCAAACCACACATGTGAGGTATCGCCGTGATTGCCAAAGCGTGAGCAATAATTTAAAAAACAGAGCTACACACCAACTCTAAACTGGTAACCGTTAAAATGTTTTAAAGCATCGCCTATTGAGATTTCTATTGACCGTAGTTTGTCGCCATTCCACGGGTGTGCGCAATTTTAAACTGTAACATGTTGGGTATCTTTTTACTCTGCGTGACATCATCTTTCACAATATACAAATAAAATGGGCTAACTTTACTGTTTTTTTTTTTTTTTTAAATGCAGTGAAATGTGATTTTTTTGTAATTTTTCAAAAAAAAATGGCGTTTTAAAGACTGCTGCGCAAATACCACATGACAAAAAATATTGCAATGACCGTCATTTTATTCTCTAGAGTCTTTGTTAAAAAAATATATATAATGTTTGGGGGTTCTAAGTACTTTTCTAGGAAAAAATACTGATTTTAACTTGTAGACAAAAAGTGTCAGAAATAGGCCTGGGGCTTAAGTGGTTAAAAAACACTTATGGATCATGGCTTGTAAACATTTGACATAGGTACAGTGCTTACAAACTCAAATCTGCTCTCTTATATAAATGCCAAGTTCACCATCAAAAAAAAGAAAAAAATTTAATAAATGCACAAATTTTTGAAGGTTAAAAAAAAAAAAAATGCATTTATTTTTTCCCCTGCAGTCTGCAGAGCATTGCACCCACGAATAGCAGATCACAGGTGCAATGTTAGGCTCCTGCAGAATCTTAGTATAGCTGTCTGCCTGTACTTCCCATATAGACAGGCAGTTACTGGAGAGCAGGAGCATCAATGCACTATAGGAGTGCTCAGGCAGTTCATTAGGAAACTAAAAGTTGTCTGCTGCGACGGAGGAAGGTAAAGATCGCTGCAAATGAATAGAGCGGCCGTGTGGGCAGAGCCCCATATGGCAGAGCTCTTTTAAATTGGGAGCAGGTATGGTGAAAATATTCCCTGCCTGCTGTCACAGCAAGGGATCAGAGAGACGCACAGGTGAACTTATCCTTTAACAATTGGAAGGCCAAAGGAAGAAGATGGAAGATGAAAAGGCTAGCACAAAACAAAGTAAAATGTTAGCCTTTTATTCAGCAGAGCTGAAGAAAAACTTTCATACTCCTAGGACACTGGCACCAAAGAAGAAGAAAAAAGAAAAAAAAAAACTGCGGCAAGATGGACATATGCAGGGTTATACTGGGTGCTGGCTTTTGAAGATGCTTTCAACACAACAGCTAGGTAAATGTATGACATATTGTCTAACAAAAACACCAAGAATGCCCTTGACAGCCACAGTGAAAGAATCAGGGACCGTGGCATACAGAACATAAAACGTCATGGTGCATCAACCATAGCTGCACATTTTGGGGAGGTGTATGTGTAGCCAAAATGTGGCCTGAATGCCTAGGTACTTTCATAGATATACTCACAAACTTAATAGTTTGTAGGGATTTACTGAATATTTACATTCAACGGCAAAATGATTAAACAGAAGTTAATCCACAGACCTAAAATTGATAACATAAATGCTGTAAATAAGTTGGAATGAAAGAAAAGTAATAAACTGAGATTAGATGTAAAGGAGTCATCGTTTATAATCATACACTTACCTCAGGAGATGCACTACGTGATGGTTCGTTAGCCTCGCTATCGCTAGAGCTGCTTTCACTCTCAGAATCGGAGCCCGAGCTGCTCTCTGACCCACTGTGGCTACTGGAATCATCCCTGGAATTGTCAGCTCCTTCACTGTTATGTTGGGATGGATCCGAATTACTAGAGATGCACACAAATTAAAATACACAGATTTTGATGGCCAAGTTGTGTTTGAGACCATAGATTACATAATAAACAAATTGTTTTTCCGATCCTAAATTCCACAATATATATGAAATAAAGAAACAGAATCTTCAAAGCATTGTGTGTAATCCATGAGATCTTCAGTAAAATATTCTATTCTTCCTCTGTGGAGAAGCCTATTAATAAACACCTTTGCTAACTTCTGCATGGAACACACCTGTTCGTGAAATATGAACTCTACAATGAACCACATTGCTAAATCATGCCATAAATAACAAAAGGTGCTTGGACTGGAAAGTGTAGCTTTTTTTTATTTATCCTCTAGCTAGGTGAAATCTCTCAGGCAAGCAGTAAAAAGATCAACATTCTCAAAAAAAAAAAAAAATAAATAAATTACATTTTTAACATTTTAGGCCAATTTGTTTTCCGCTACATATTTTTAGCAAAAAAAAAAAAATCGCAATAAGCGTATTTTGATTAGTTTGCGTATACGTTATTGCGTCTACTAACTATGGCAAAGATTTGTCATTTTTATTTATTTATTTTTAACTAGTAATGGTGGCGATCTGCAATTTTTTTGCGGGACTGCGACATTGTGGCAGACAGATCGGGCCCCTAACTGACATTTTTTACACTATTGGGGGGACCAGTGACACGAATACAGTAATCAGTGCTACAAATATGCACTGTTACTGTAATAATGACACTGGCAGGGAAGGGGTTAATACTGGGGGTGATCAAGGGATTAAATGTATGCCTAATGCTTACTGACGTGTGTGTGTGTGTGTGTGTGTGTGGTTCTGTGACAGGCAAAGCTGAAGCATAGCTGAAACTGCTGATCCCTGCCTGTCAGTGAGATGATCCGCCTGCTTTGTTTACATAAGCAGACGGGTCTTCTCTCCGTTTACAGGACGATCGTGGGAGGAAGGCGGCACCTGCTGTGTTTAGACACCGCACTGGAGGAACCAAGCACGCTGCCGAAAACCCCTTCCCCCCCAGTCAAGTAGTACTATGTGACTGGACCCAGGGGAGCTGCACTGCCGCAGTAATATTACTGTGGGCAGTCGGTAAGTGGTTAATAAATACACATATACTGGTGGTAAAAGCATTATATGAAAAAGGACAAAAATGATGAACAAACTAAATCCCTTTTAGAAAGAGATGCCAAGAGGGAAGTCAATCAACAGCATTTGTTAGATACAAAGGTGTTCTAATTTGCAAAAATCATAAATTAGTTTTCAAAGCAACATGAGGCACTAACTGATTTCTTTAAAGTTGGTGCAATTTGACCACAAATGTTAAAAAGGCTCTAAAGTGGACATGTTTTACCTTATTTAGTCCCTGCATTAAAGTGGATGTAAACCCCCATTCATGAAATCTGACATGGGCAAAAATATCTGTAGTGTTTACTTATCTCTCTCCAAAGCCCTGAGTCCTGTTGTTCCTGTTATCAGCAAGTTCAACACAGGAGATAAAAGCAGCAGGAAATTTGAGTGGGGGTGGGTGCATAGAGATAGATTAGCAGAGAGCTGGTCTATTCATAGCACAGCTCTGCACGTTTCTTCCTCTGCATATGTGTAGAGGGGGGAGGGGTATGTGCCTTTCCTCCAATCAGCTGTCACACAATGTATAATTATAAACAGTGTAGAAAGCTGAAGACAGCAGATATGCAACTAAAACATATGTAGGGAGATTGGTTTATTCTCTGTGTATCATCTGAGGCTGTTCCCTTCACTGGGTAGATTTGAGAGTTTACATCCACGTTGAGGTAAAAATGTCCCAGTAGTAGTTGGTAAACTGGATACACTAGGTGGGGTTCCAGCGAAGCTAGCGCTTTATATAAAAACCATAAATACAGCTGGCAGTTACCACATGGAGGGGCAGCAAGTTTCGTAAGTAAATATACACATACAAAAGAAAATATTCAACCAAACTTACCTTCCTGGTGTGTTGGTTGGTACAGTCTTATCACAGTCCTGTAAATAAAAAAGGAGGAAATACATTTAGATGTCAAATTAAAACTGCTAGGTGTCCCTTGATTTTTTTTTTTAATTGATGTATAATTTTTCACTTGCCTTAAAACTACAAAACATACTTAAAGCAGAAATCAAATACTAATGCAGGGAAGATTTGTAAAAGGATTAGGAATAATTCACACTATTTGCGTTGCAATAAAATAGGACTTTGCAAAGCAATGCTGCCTAACACAAAGACAAGGCAATCTGCTTTGCTTCATATGGTGCCATTTCAGACCAATGAGTTGCAGGTTGGCGCATGCTGAAAAAAATTGGATTTTTGACTTACCGTAAAATCCATTTCTCTGATGTTCAACCTGATTCTTCTTAACCATTGGTTTATACTGCCCACTAAAGGAGAAGGACACTAGGCAGGAAAAAGTTTGACTACGCCTATGGGCAGTCCCAGGGGGTATACACCCACACTCAGCTATAGGCACTCAGATTTGTTACAAGCAGTGTCAGAAGAAAGCCAACTCCACAGAGTGGTGGGTGCTGTGTCCGTCAATGAACATCAGAGAAATGGATTTTACAGTAAGTCAAAAATCCCATTTTTTCTTTCGTTCATTGACGAAAACTGCTCCTGATTCTTCTTAACCATTGGGATGTCCCAAAGCAGTGTTAAACATGAGGGGTGGAAAAACAGCAGAAAAAAATCCCAAAGCTAACCATAGCCAACCAGGTAACATGGAGCTCAACCAAAACAACTGGAGCTCACCTGAAAAAAAAACAATACACTATCAAAGAGGACCAGGTTCTCTAAACAGCAGCCTGCAAAACCCTGTGGCCAAGAAGCATCCACAGATGCCAACACATCCACTTTATAAAACTTTGTAATAGTATGCACAGACGACCAGATGGCCGCCTTGAAAACCTACAGCACTGATGCCTGATGACAAAAGGCGAAGGAGGCACTAAGTGCCTGAGTAGTGTGTGCCTTAACAGGGAAAGGAGGCATCTGACCCCTAATTGAATAGGCCTGAATCACTGTCTGTCTGATCCATCTGGAACTGGTCACAGTAGAAACAGCCAACCCTTTTCGAGGTCAAACCAGGAGTATAAATAGTGAGTCTGACTTCTTAAAAGACTCCGTAGCTGCCAGGTACACCCCGATTGCCCGAACCACATCCAGGGAATGCAGAGCAATTTCCTTTGGATGTTTAGGCCTGGGACATAGGGAAGGCAAAACAATGTCTTCAATCAAATGGAAATCAGAGACGGCTTTTGGAAGGAACAACGGACAGGGATGAAGTACCACCTTAGCTCTGTAAACCAACAGGTAAGGTGGAAGACAAGACAATGCCGCCAGCTTGGACACCCTGCACGCAGAAGTAATAGCTACCAAAAAGGTCACCTTCTGGGACAACGTTAGCAGGGGTACCTCCCAATATTTTCAAAGGGAGATTCCTGGATAACTGACAACACCAACTTGAGGACCCACGGCGGTAATGAAGACTGCACTGGAGGAACCAAGCGTCAAGCTCCCTGGATAAAGGTAGGCACCAAGGAAAGCGTGGCCAATGGACGTTGAAAGAAAACTGCCAAGGCCGAAACCTGGCCCTTGATGGTACTCGAGGCTAAGCGCTGCTAAACCCAACATTGGAGGAAAGCCAAGATCCGAGCCACCAAAAAAGGAGCGAGGGAGAACCCCAAAAAACTCACACCATGCAACGTACGTCTTCCAGAGGTAGATTTTCAAACCTTTAACAGTGTAGGAATCCCTGATTCACACAAACCTCTATCCTTCACCACCTGACTTTCAACAGCCAAGCTGTTAAAACCAGCGACTGTAAAGCCGGATGGAAGATTGGTCATTGAGACAGCAGATCTTCCCTGAGAGGAAGTCTCCAAGGAGCATCGGTGACCAGCCATACCAGCAGCAGCATACCAAGACCGGCGAGGCCAATCTGGGGCCACCAGAAAGACCAGAATCCCTTGGTGCCTTGATCCTGCACAGGAGTCTTGGCAGAAGTTTGAGAGGGTGAAAGGCATAAATCAGACAATACTGAAGCCAAAGAGCCACTAATGCGACTGTGGTGTCGGCCAGAGAATCCCGAGACCATGCCACAAACCTCTGTACCTTCCATGGAATTTGTACAGCAGAGGGGCCTGGAATGATTGTTCTGCCCAGCTTAGAATGCTGGCTACTTTCCGATCCGCAAGGACACTTGTTGTGAACCCCTGGTGATTGACATAGGCCATTGTCCGATTGAATTTGTACCGGACACCCCTGAAGACGAATTGTTCAATAATCCAGACAAAGTCTGATCGCTCGGAGTTCCAGTACATTGATCGGCAGTCTGGACTCGTCCCGAGTCCAGACCCCCGAGCGCAAGCCGTGCCGAAGATGCCTCCCCACCCAGACAAGGTGGCATCCGTGGTGACAACCACCCAGTACGGGGGGGGAGATTTTCCTGTTGAAGTGCTGGAGAACAAAGCCACCTCTAGAGACTGTGGATTCTTGTCCCATGTCACCAGAATCTCTTTTTGCAGAGATCTCATGTGGAACTGTGCAAACGGAACCGCCTCTAAGGTAGGCACCATCAGGCCCCGCACCCGCAATTCAAGCCCGGAGGGAAGACCGTCTGCTGGACAACAGAATCTGAATTGTCTCCTGCAATTTCTGGTGACCGGCACATATTGGAATGTGGAGGTAGGTGTTGAAGTCGATAGAAGTGAGAAAATCCCCCATATGTAGGGACTGTACGGATGGACTCCATTCAGAACTTCTGTACCTGCGCAAAGCAGTTAAGCGCCTAGAGATCCAGAACTGGACACACCGTGCCTTCCTTCCAGGGAACTATAAACAGGTTTGAGTAAAACCCCTGAAAACATTCCGAAGCCGGAACCGGGACAATCACCCCATGAAGTAACAAGTCTTGCACTGCCCCAAAGTGACCCCGTAAGCGATCTGGGGACAAGTGCAGGTTGAAAGGGAAGAACCTTTCCGAAGGAAAAGAGCAAAACTCGATCTTGTAGCCGGACCAAATTACTTTGTGGACCCACGTGACCTGTACCAGAGAGGTCCACAGATCCAGAAATCAGCGAAGACTCCCCACCCCAGATACGGGTGAGGCCGCCCCTTCATAAAGGTCCACAGTGACCACCGAATTTTTAGAGGGAAGGGGGACTCGGGGGTCCCACCGTCCCAGGGAGGGGCCCACATCCACACTAAAAACCCTTCAGGGGTAGAGGTGAGACAGCTACTTACCATACAAGGAACAGGGTGGGCACGGCCCCTGACAGTTCACTGCTCCATCGGGATGTGGGTGGCTGTCGGCCAGGAAGAACGCTGTGACTCAGGCCAAAACCTAGGTCGTATGCGCCTTCGGGAGACGTTTAACTCGCATGCCAGCCCCCGTCCAGTGGGGCTATATCGCGGCCGACCTAGTGCGGAGCTGAGGCCTGCACACGCTCGCTCGCTGGCCAGACTGGGGGGACCCTTTGGATCTAGATTATCCAGTCTGTCAGTTGATAGTGGATTTTCACAGGAACAAAATAACAGATAGGAAAAAATCAATTTAAAAGCAATGAAATTGCCAGGACCAGAGATCGCAGCAAGTAACTAGGTCCTTACTCCGGACTAAGCAGAAAAAAGCTGAGTGTGGGTGTATACCCCCTGGGACTGCCCAAAGGCATAGTCAAGCTTTTTCCTACCTATTGTCCTACTCCTGTAGGAGGTAGTATAACCCAATTGTTAAGAGGAGTCAGGAGCTGTGTCCGTCAATGAACTAAAGTGAAAAGTACTTTTTTCAGTGGAGCAGGTTGCGATGCAAACCAGAGAATCCCAACACTACTGAGTTAATAGAACATAAAGTGGTTGTAAACCTCAGACGTGATATATGAACACAGCATGTCCATCTAAGTGTGTACTTGTCTCAATCCAGAGCACTAAGTGCCATTGCTCTCTATTGCCTCCTTCCTCTGCTATCTGACACCAAGTAGTAAAAGGTGACAGGGGAGGGAGCTTCAGCACACACCCTGTGATTGACAACATCAGTGTGGTGTGGGGGATGTCTCTTCATTCCAATCAGCTGTTAAAGCTCTCCTCACTGAGCTTTGCAGAGTGTCATTTCAGCTCCCTGCATTCTGAAGCCCAGAAATGCTGTATAAATTCTGGACTTTGAATGGCTGTACAGAAGACAGGGCTGCAGATAAATACAACTTATGTAGGAGAATTTGTATAATCTCTGTGTTTTACCGGAGGCCAGTCACTTCACTGGGTGTATATAGAAGGTCTTACAACCACTTGAATTTAGTACTTAAAAAAATATAAAAACAGAACAAACACTGCAATGCACTAAGATAGGTTGCTTTATCCCTCAACACACACACTAGTGACCAATGCATTCAGTTCAGCTGCTAGTGAAAATCTGTTAAAAAGGTGGCCATTTATGCACTGATTCAAATATAACAAGCTACGCATGGCTTGGAATTTGAGGCCTTTTGATAATCCAAAGAGTTATTACATAAACACTTTATAAAATAAAACTTCAAAAAATATCTGAGAAATAAATATTTCTTCTTACACATACCTGATCTGCATCACTATCTTCACTACTGCTTAGCTTCAAGTCTTCTTTCAAATTACTGCAAAACACAAGCAACAGTTGCATTACTGTGAGACACATCATTACGTGACTTAAAAAATAAACCGTAATGCAATGCCTGGTGAGGAAGCATGTCAATTTTTTTTAAATTTAATGCTCATATCAAAAAGACCCTTGTGTTCAGGTTCCTTTGAGTAGCTACAAGGAGAGGAGCCTTTGCTTATAAGAGCAGAAACCTTTGATTTACTGACACTGACAGAAGATTATATTTTTTTAGTGGGTACAAACAAATCAACCTAAAGCACCTGTGTTCCTTAGTAAGTGTTTGCTGGTTTAAAGAAAGAGAAGGAATATGGCTATTCAGGCCTAAATATCAGCATTTGTATCCAGAAAAGACTCAAATTCTCTTTCAGCCTATGAGCTGAATTAGAGAAAAATTATCAATTTCTTTCATAGATCCTAAATGGCGTAGGTGGAGAAGTCTTCACTGATGGCTACTGTATTCAGAGGCAGGCTAAATACCTGAACAGTGACTGCATCTGAGAGGATGTAATCACGGTTTTCCCAAACATTTTCCAACCAGCTCAATTGATTTTTAAATCAACTTGTTAAGCCGAGTGGTGCTTGCAAGGCCACATACGGCTTGAATTTTCTTAAAATAATAATATAAATAGCCTTAATGTGGTTTTAAAGGCATAAGGTTTTTTTTAGCTTAATGCATTCTCTGCATTCTCAAAAGCTTCCAATTCGACATACTCCAGCATCCCTAAATATTTAGCTGCCTCCTCTTTTGAGCCAGCGCTGTGCCTGTCCACAGCAGAGCTGCTCCCTTTCCCCCTACTCTCACAGGGCACAGAGCCACTGGCTCCTGTTGAGGTCAATTAGTTAATTATATCTTGAAGGAGCGTGGTGTGGGACTGAGCAAGGCATGAGTGTCCCCACGACACACAGCTTGCTATGGAGGCACTCAGAAAAGAGAAGGAGCAGAGAGCACTGGCAGGGGACCCCAGAAAAAGGGGATAAGAGATGGCTCTGTGCAATACCATTAAAAGTTTATTTTAAGAAAAAAAATTGTGCCTTTACAACCACTTTAACCTGTCCAAATATCATTTAATAGCTGGTAACTTGACTGGACACTTGGTACCAAGTAACAAGGTCTGCATGAATGAAATTGAATGCAATGCTGCTCCATTTTTTATGCAATATACACAGGGTTTCCCCCAAAAGCATCCATCCGTTATGAAAACACCTAGTCCAAGTTCTGTGTAGTATGTCAGGATGACCATGTAAAAAAATTCAATCTTCCAAATTAGCCTTAAAAATGTATTCCTATTTACAGCTAACCACTGGGCATTTGAAGATAAGTTGTAGAACTCTTGTAAATATTATTTCACCTCCATTTCCTACAGTACTTAAATCATATAGCTGCAACTAATAGATTAGCTCAACTTTCAGGTTCATTATGGCCTGTGGCTCGTACCATTTTTAGCTGTGATGCACACAGTACGTTTCGAGATCAAGCCCTCACAAGTGCTCCCATAGCAAGCGACTTGCTATGTGGGCACTCGGAAGGTAGGAGGAGACAAGAGCAATGGCGAGGAACCGCAGAAAAGAAGATATGTGCAAAACTATTGCACAAAGAAAGTAAATAATATGTTTATCATTAAAGAAAAAAAAAAAAAAAAAACCCTTTACAATCACTTT
This sequence comes from Pelophylax lessonae, assembly GCF_965119305.1. Lineage (NCBI taxonomy): Eukaryota > Metazoa > Chordata > Amphibia > Anura > Ranidae > Pelophylax > Pelophylax lessonae. Next base: position 355,056,128 of record NC_138771.1, on the reverse strand, counting down.
ACTTTCCTTATGGTCACAGAGAACTAGAAACAGTACGTTTTGATACCTATAATTTGTCAAACAAGTACAAAATATATCTATTAAGAATTAACAGTCAAGCAAGTGTACTCTAAGATAAGAGGCTGTTACCAGCTTAATAGATTTAGTAAAACACCATGTGATCTATTTATACTCTTTACATAATCCTGGAGCTCACAACACACCATGCCAACATGTCAACAGCATAGATCCAGTACTGTAACAATCACTTATTTTTTTAACCAATTTAGGGTTAAATATTAATTTGCCATAAATTACTGATCAAACCCTTGTAGCACCCTCCTAGGTAGGTGCTAGGAAAACCATAAGGGAGGCCCTGTCTGCTTATCAGGGGGGCCTGATTGCTCAGCTAGGCTGTCATGCGATTCCAGGTGTGCCTGTTGAGCTTGGGGAGTCTCTCCATTATGTTCAATGAGGGCTCTTATTGGACAGTGGAGGAAACCTGGCCAATAGCACACCAGGGCTTGTATCTAACCCAGAGGGCAGAATCTGCCGCAATGCATCCTGGGATGGGGTATAAGTCTGAGGGGGGAACATGACAGAGCGTCTTTGGCGGGAAGCAGAGTCCCAGGAGGAGGGTGACGGCTGTCTCTCCTTCTGTCAGCGTGAGGGAAGTGTCCTGGGCAGTCGGCCTAGAGGATGGAAGGTTGAGCTGAGCTGCAGAGAGGGATCCGGTGTGCTGTGGACCAAGTGGAGCTGCTGGGCAGAGGTTTCCAGGAAAGCAGTGTTGTGAGTACTGTAAACTGCTCAGGGTCTGCCTAGGATAGGGGACCAATCCAGAAGGTCAGAGGGAATCCGGGAGCCAGCTAACCAGTAGAGAAGGCTAAGAAAATGGGGTGCCAGTGTCTAAGCCCTGAAGATAAGTGTGTGAGAGAGGGTGCCGGTGCGGGCCCTGAAGTGTACAAGCGTTCAGCAGTGATAAAGTAGCTACCTCAGCAAAGAGTGCCAAAGGGAGTTTCAAAAGGACTGAGTCACAAGGAGGTGATCAGAAGTCAGTTCAGTTTTAACAGGCAGCAGGCCAGCATTAACCAGCATCAAGCCGGCATCAAGTCAGCGCCAACAAGCATTTTTCAGTTGTCCCCAGCAAATTGTGCATAGTTGAGCCAAAGGAGTATCCCACTCAACCCTTCTCCCATCCAAGTTCTCAATAAATATAAAAAACCCAAAGATACTGGACTGGTCATTGTCTCAGTGCTCACCCTTGGAGAACATGCTTAAATGCGCTGTTGTTGTTAGCGGTAACCCAGGCGGACCCACATCCAGCAAAATGGCTGGAAATCCTGCTACACGCTTATGGAACTTTCCAGTAAACGGGTCACTTTTTGACACGGATGCTACAATACTTATCTAATGTCATGGGCTACATTTTAAAATTATATTTTTGTAAAAGGTCATCATACCACAAAGGGGAAGCCATTTGTGGGGTTTTATTATTTGTGAAAGGGGGAGACTTCACTTGCCAAACCCAGCTTTCACTTTGACACTAATGCCAGTTCGTAAAAGTTTCAGTCTGCACAGCCAAAAACAGACCGTGACTTAAAGAGATACTAAACATACAATGTTAATTGTCATTATCCCTTCTATTTATGTATAAAATTAAACACAGTGGCATGATCTTAAAATAAAAAGGATCAGAGTACCTTTTTCAATCATTGCTGTTTAGCAGTCAAATGATGTTTCCTAGGTCTTTACTGTCCTCAGGGAAAGATCTGAGAGAGGAATTTATAGTACTCTGCTAATGTATGCTCTATAGCAGCAAAAGACATATAGAATAAAAATCTGTGTCTGCACAGCGCTGATTGGTGTTGTGCCAGTCACGTGACAAACAAACTGCTTTCAGAAAAGAGAATCAAAATAATAGCTACAAAATGTTTTAGAGCCAGTTGTCACCACAATTTCAGAGTTCCGGATGTGTTTCCACATGTGCGTTTTTAAAGCGTTCCAGTGCGTTTTCCCCCCTCTTTTTGCCTCATCTAAAAAGAGTGCGTTTTATGCATTTTGCCATGTTCCATACAGAAAAAAATGCATCATGTTCTACATGTGTTGACTGCACTGAAACACACTGCATAGGTGTGAACTAGGGACATTTCAATCAATATTAAATACTGTTCATGCACTTTTAGTGCACAATAAAAACAAACTGGACTGCATCTGGGGAGAACCAGTCCTAAAAGCTTATTACAAATCTATATTTCAAAGCAAATGTTTATTTTTATTTTTTGTAATAAAACGGTGTAGGCGGAATTTAGGTGGAGCGACAATAGCTTTCATTTTGTACACACGAAAAATATCTGGAGAAGGTTCGGCCTAACAGGCTGTGCCAAAGCCCTTCAGCCTTTGACTATGGTATGTGCTAATACTAACAGGGAGGTGAAATCTCTATCAATCACCATCGTATATCCTTCCCTCGTAGTGTTTAGCAATGCGGTGGAGGGAGGAAGGGGACAGTTATTTACTACTGTGTATACCCCTTCATGTGTGGCTCTTTAGTCATGTACCTGCACAGATCAGAAAAAGGAGGAAATAAACAGCTCATAAGGAAACTGAAGCTGGAGCATGCTTAGTAGATATGGCAAAGGCCACATCACTATCACAGGCTGAAGTGGGGACACAGACAAGAAGGAAGGGACAGTGACCAGCAGAACCAACCAGGATTTTTGTAATCTAAAGAAAACTAATGCTCTAGTGGATGAGCAAGTATGAATACAATGTAATATAGCACTCATTGACAGAAAAACAAACGAAAAATTAAATCAAAATAAGTGGGGGGACGTTTTTGTATCCCCCAAATAGAAAAACTTACGCTTTAGACTGATGTCCATTGGAAGTTTTGGTTGAAGCAATGTATCGTTCTGTGAAACAAACATGCTCATTAGAAAAAATAATGTATAACAAATTTTAAAAAGTAAACCCAGATATTTTTTAAATGAGCTTTTACCATTTATAACTGTTTTTACATTTAGTTCAGCCCTTAAAGATTAGGTATTGAATAGCATAGGAAAAGGTTATAATTTCTGTCAGGTTTCATCCCTCCTATTTATTGCAATACTGTAGGTGTTTAAAATGTTTGGAAGGTAAAACTAAGAAAGAAAAAGGCACTGCTAGCCACTACACACAAAACAAACACGAGCTGTGATTATGAAGAAGCGCAATGACCAAAAGTGACCAGAAATGCAAAATATACTACCATAGTTAGAGTTTATTCACACTAGTACGACTGACACAAATTTGAATGGGTGTGATTTGGATGCGACTTGTTGTCCCTCTGCAAAGTCTGACCCACCGTTGAAAGTAAAGACTTTACAGATTCAGACTTTTACACAATTTTTTGAGGGTTAACATTGAGGTCTATGGCCCTCAAGTTGCATGAAAGTCAGATCAAAATAGTCGTTAGTCACTGCAACTTTAGGTCACACATATATAAATGGCTATCATTAGAAAACATGAAGTACACTTGTCACGTGACTTTGATGTCGCACAAGTGTAAAAGGTTTTACATTCCTAGCTACCACTTATGTATACCACTAACATATTTTGTGCTCTATCACATTTGACAATCATACTTTTTAAAAAGATGTATTTAGCAGAATTACTCACTTTGCTCACTAGTGGAAAAGGTAGATTCCTGAAAAAAAGAAACAAAAAAAAACAAAGAACTTTTTAAAAGGTCACTGACCAAAAAAGCAATGGATCATGAATAGAAAGTTTGATCTACAGATAGATAGATAGATAGATAGATAGATAGATAGATAGATAGATAGATAGATAGATAGATAGATAGATAGATAGATAGATAGATAGATAGATAGATAGATAGATAGATAGATAGATAGATAGATAGATAGATAGATAGATAGATAGATAGATAGATAGATAGATAGATAGATAGATAGATAGATAGATAGATAGAGATGTATTAGGTTATTCTGAAATCCTACACCTATTCTAAAATAAAAATAAAAAATAAAGGAAGTTAAAATGGAGCTTCTGTTTCGTCATTAGTTCCAGCCTCATAAAGGATTGTGGTTTTTCAAAGTAATGTTGCACAACTGTGAAAGCTATCAGTAGGGAGATCATTGTTTGGAAGTACTTAGTCAAGAAAAAAAAAACCAATGTCACAGAAATCAAGGACTTTAATGGGACATAAAGTTCTGTAGGTTCTGTAACCATGGCAGCCACATAGAAGTCCTGAATAAAAGATGGCTGCGTAATAGAATTTGCACAGCGGGCACTTTCTACTTCCGACTACCACAGTAGACGCCAGCACCTGCAAGCCCATCCCCTTCCTATCTCTCAGAGCCTTGCACCTCTTCCCCTGTCAACCCTTGGCAAGGAGGAGGATACTCTCTCCCCCATTTGGCACCGGGCAAAGGCTGGCTGACTTGAGGCAGAGCAATGGATATATCATAAAGATAGACATACCTTGGAATTCTCCACGACTAGCTAATCTCTCGTCTTGTTCACACCTCCAGCACTCTCCTACATTCCCACACTCGTTTCCACTCCTACTCCCCTCAGTCACCCACTATATTGTCAAAAGTATTGGGATGCCTGCCTTTATACGCACATGAACTTTAATGGCATCCAGTCTTAATCCGTAGGGTTCAATATCAAGTTAACTCACACCCTTTGCAGCTATAACAGCTTCAACTCTTCTGGGAAGACTGTCCACAAGGTTTGGGAGTGTGTCTATGGGAATGTTTGACCATTCTTCCAGAAGCGCATATATGAGGTCAGGCAAAGATGTTGGGTGAGAAGGCCTGGCTCGTAGTCTCTGCTCTAATTCATCTGGAAGGTGCTCTATTGGGTTGAAGTCATTACTCTGTGCAGGTCAGTCATGTTCCTCCATATCTTTATGGATCTTGTTTTTTGGTTGACTGCCTTTTCCCACTTCACCCAACCACCCCCCCCCCCCCCCATCATCGGCATATCCTTTAGCATTATCCTAGTTGCAACTTGCACCCTTCAGCTTTCCTATATACCCCCCCCCCATATTCTCTTGCTGCTCTACTCTGCCCCCTAGGTTGCACCACACATGTGAACCTTCCATTCCCTGTAGCCTCTATCACCACACTACACCACCTAGCACCCTAACTCCCCCCTACTGCACACCCCCTCTTACTACCATGCCTGCAGCCCCCAATACCCCGCATACCACAGGTTATAACACCTCTCCCTCTACCTTCTTTCAACCATCATCTCACCCTCATGCCTGCACCCCTCCTCTCACCACTGTACCATGACCACACCACCATGCCCCCCCCCTTCTCCAAACCCCACCCACCACTGTGCATGCACACATCTCTAAACAATCACCTGTCTCCAAAACAATCACCTGTCTCCAAGCCCATTCTCCCAGCACACCCACCCTCAACTGTGCCTGCAACCCCTGCACCCCCCCCCCCTCTCTTACCAGTATGCCTACATTCCCCCTCTTACCACCGAGCCTGCACCCCGCTGTACACACCCTGTAATTGACCAGGTCCTCTACTTCAGGAGACATTCAACCAGTTCAGTGAACATGCAAACATTTTCTTCTGACTTATTAAAATAAATTAAATGCAGAAACTGACCTAAAAAACCATCTTATTGTAAATAAATATATTGTTTATATGTGTTGAAGTTACAGTGCCTTCAGAAAGCACTACTGCAATTGTAGGATCAGAACAAGTCAAATCCTCAAAAATAGAATTTTTTTTTTTTCAGAATGGAAAAGCATAAACCTTTTACCACTCTTACAACAAAAAAAGGCCTCTTAACCAAAACACTTCATATATATATATATATATATATATATATATATATATATATATATATATATACACAGAAATGAAGCAGATTAGTAACAATTCAACCTTCTCACCAGAGGATAAAATTGGCATAAATTTTGTAAACATTAAACACAAGAAGTCTAACCTTTGTTGGGAATGGGAATTTAGAGAGCTCAGTTTTGCAAGGGGTGTGAATCGCAGTCAAGGGCGGAGGCCATGAATGCGTCATTTCCTGAAAAAGTAAAGAATATATGTTAGCAATTCATCTCCACACATATGCAAATCACATTAAAAGCCAACTGAAAAATTGTTGATTAGCAACCAAATTTATTTCAGTCCTTCAGAATCTTTGTGGATGAAAAGTATTCTTACTATTAGTAACATATGTGGAAATTCTAGCCTTGTTCAGAGAATAGAAAAAGTTTCTCCAGGGCAACTGCAAGGATTTTAGAAAATGTATTTTTCTGCAAGGATTTTAGAAAATGTATTTTTTGCAGAGTATTTATAAAACAGTGAATGGTAATGGCAATCACTGCAGGTGCATCTTTCTGGTCAGTGTTTTAATATACAGTGAATAATTCATTACCGATGAATGTTTGGTGAATGTCACACAGACTGTCTGCGCCTAGAGCCAATGGCATGTAACTACTCAGAGTGACTGGGAATAGCTGCTTTAGCTGTCAGCCTCCAATTGCTTTCAATGGGGTTTTCGCCCGCAGCTACATAGAATGTGTCGGCAGATAAGAACCATTTGGCCCATCTAGTCTGCCCAATATATCTGAATCCTATGAATAGTCCCTGGCCCCATCTTATATGAAGGATAGCCTTATGCCTATCCCATGCATGCTTAAACTCCTTCACTGTATTTGCAGCTACCACTTCTGCAGGAAGGTTATTCCATGCATCCACTACTATCTCAGTAAAGTAATACTTCCTCATATTACTTTTAAACCTTTGCCCCTCTAATTTAAAACTGTGTCCTCTTGTGGTAGTTTTTCTTCTTTTAAATATGCTCTCCTCCTTTACCGAGTTGATTCCCTTTATGTATTTAAAAGTTTCTATCATATCCCCTCTGTCTCTTCTTTCTTCCAAGCTATACATGTTAAGGTCCTTTAACCTTTCCTGGTAAGTTTTTTCCTGCAATCCATGTACTAGTTTAGTAGCTCTTCTCTGAACTCTCTCTAGAGTATCTATATCCTTCTGGAGATATGGCCTCCAGTACTGCGCACAATACTCCAAGTGAGGTCTCACCAGTGTTCTGTACAGTGGCATAAGCACTTCTCTCTTTCTACTGCTTATACCTCTCCCTATACATCCAAGCATTCTGCTGGCATTTCGTGCTGCTCTATTACATTGTCTTCCCACCTTTAAGTCTTCTGAAATAATTACTCCTAAATCCCTTTCCTCAGATACTGAGGTCAGGACTGTGTCAAATATTCTATATTCTGCCCTTGGGTTTTTACGTCCCAGGTGCATTATCTTGCACTTATCCACATTAAATTTCAGTTGCCAGAGTTCTGACCATTCTTCTAGTTTTCCTAAATCCTTTTCCATTTGGCGTTTCCCTCCAGGAACATCAACCCTGTTACATATCTTTGTGTCATCAGCAAAAAGACAAACTTACCATCGAGGCCTTTTGCAATATCACTTATGAAGATATTAAACAAAATTGATCCCAGTACAGATCCCCGAGGTACCCCACTGGTAACATGACCTTGTTCTGAATGTTCTCCATTGACTACAACCCTCTGTTGTCTGTCACTCAGCCACTGCCTAATCCACTCAACAATATGGGAGTCCATGCTCAATGACTGCAGTTTATTGATAAGTCTTCTATGTGGGACAGTGTCAAAAGCCTTACTAAAATCTAGATATGCAATGTCTACTGCACCTCCACCGTCTATTATTTTAGTCACCCAGTCAAAAAAATCTATAAGATTTGTTTGACATGATCTCCCTGAAGTAAACCCATGTTGTTTTTCATCTTGCAATCCATGGGATTTAAGATGTTCCACAATCCTATCCTTTAATAGGGTTTCCATTAATTTGCCTACTATTGATGTCAGACTCACTGGTCTATAGTTGCTCGATTCCTCCCTACTACCTTTCTTGTGAATGGGCACGACATTTGCCAATTTCCAATCTTCCGGGACGACTCCTGTTACTAATGATTGGTTAAATAAATCTGTTAATGGTTTTGCCAGCTCACCACTAAGCTCTTTTAATAATTTTGGGTGTATCTCATCAGGACCCTGTGACTTATTTGTCTTCACTTTAGACAGCAATCTTAGAACGTCTTCCTCTGTAAAAGACACATGCATCAAACGATTCATTAGTCATCCTTTCAAGTGGAGGTCCTTCTCCTTTTTCTTCTGTAAAAACTGAACAGAAGTATTCATTAAGGCAGTCGGCTAGCCCTTTATTCTCTTCTACATACCTTCCGTCCTTTGTTTTTAATTTAGTTATTCCTTGTTTTAATTTATATATCTGAAGAATGTCTTATCCCCCTTTTTCATAGACTGAGCTAGTTTTTCTTCTGCCTGCGCTTTAGAAGTTCTTATAACTTGCTTGGCCTTTTTCTGCCTAATCTTGTAGATTTCCTTATCTTCATTGCTCTGGGTTTTTTTATAATTACAAAATGCTAGCTTTTTATTTTTAATGATTTGGGCCACTTCTGCTGAGTACCACAGTGGTCTCTTCCTTTTTTTGCTTTTACTGACAAGTCTAATGCAATTTTCTGTTGCCTTCAATAATGCACCTTTTAAGTAGTCCCATTTCTCCTGGACTCCATGTAATCCGTACCAGTCTGATAAGGACTCATTTATGACTAATTTCATTTTTGAAAAGTCTGTTTTTCTAAAATCTAAAACTTTTGTTTTTGTGTGGTGTGACTCTTTCACAGTTCTTAAATTAAACCACACTGACTGGTGATCACTGGATCCCAAGGTTTCGCCTACAATGACATCATATACCGAATCCCCATTTGTGAATACCAGATCCAAAATGGCCTCCCTCCGGGTTGGCTCCTCAACCACTTACATAGTTACATAGTTAGTAAGGTTGAAAAAAGACATCAGTCCATCCAGTTCAACCTATGATGCGTGTGTGTGTTTGCTTTTAACCGTACACTGTATGTTGTGGTCTTTAAGGTGTCCATCTAATAGTTTTTTGAAATTATCGATGCTCCCTGCTGATACGACTGCTTGTGGAAGAGAATTCCACATCCTTACTGCTCTTACAGTGAAGAACCCCTTACGCACTTTAAGGTTAAACCGCCTTTCCTCTAGTTTTAGTGAGTGGCCACGTGTCTTATTGTATCTCCTTTCTCTGAATAGTTTGTTCCTTATGCTCGGGTCACCAGTACAGTATTTGTACATTGATATCATATCCCCCCTCAATCGTCTTTTCTCCAGAGAGAAAAGGTTCAGTGCTTGTAGTCTTTCCTCATAGCTGATGGCCTCCATTCCCCTAATTATTTTTGTTGCCCTTCTCTGGACTTTCTCCAATTCCAGCACATCCTTCCTGAGGACCGGTGCCCAGAACTGGACAGCATACTCCAGATGTGGTCAGACCAGAGTCTTGTAGAGTGGGAGAATAATCTCTTTATTTCTGGAGTGAATCCCCTTTTTTATACATCCCAGTATTCTGTTGGCTTTGCTTGCGGCGGCTTGGCATTGCATGCCACTGCCAAGCTTGTTGTCTACCAGTACCCCCAAGTCCTTTTCCATCCTAGACTCACCCAGAGGTTCCCCCCCTAGTGAGTAGCTTGCTTTCTGGTTTCTGGCCCCCAAGTGCATTACTTTACATTTTTCTACATTAAATCTCATCTGCCATGTAGTTGGCCCCCCACGTTATTTTGTTCAGGTCTGCTTGCAAAGGTTTAGTTTTGCTCTTTTAAATTTATTTCCCTTTGGAATGCACTGGCCAATCCCCTTGTTAAGTATGCTCTTGAAGCACTCCCATTTTTCCTCCGTGTTCTTTGTTTCCAGGGTTCTATCCCAATTGATATTTTCTAGCAGCGAGCGCAGTTTAGGGAAATTGGCTCTTTTGAAATTCAGTGTCCTTATATTACCCCTCTGCTTCCTATAACTGTAATTAATACTGAAACTTATTGACCTATGGTCACTGTTTCCTAAGTTGTCCCGTATTTCTGTATCCGTGATCAGGTCTGTATTGTTGGTAATCAGTAGGTCAAGTACCGCATTGTTTCTTGTCGGTGCATTCACCATCTGACCCATAAAATTGTCCTGCAAAACATTAAGGAACTGCCTAGCCTTGGCTGAGTGTGCGGTTCCTTCTGCCCAGTCTATATCTGGATAATTAAAGTCCCCCATTATAATGACATTTCCCATCCTTGCTGCCAATCCTATCTGTAAAAGGAGGGCCGCCTCACCCTCCTCCCTCTGGTTGGGGGGCCTATAGCATACGCCCAATATTAACTTCCCCGCCGTGCCATCCCTTTGAAGCTCTACCCATAGGGATTCTGCCTCATCCATAGCTCCATTATTAATATCATCCCTCGTATTTACCTGTATGCTGTTCTTAATATACAGACATACCCCTCCCCCTTTTTTACCCTCTCTATCTCTGCGATAAAGGGAATACCCCTGAATGGTCGCCATCCAATCATGAGAGCTGTCAAACCAAGTCTCAGTTATCCCCACAAAATCTAAGTCCTCCTCAAACATCAGCAGCTCCAGTTCTCCCATCTTGTTGGCCAGGCTTCTGGCATTGGTATACAAACCTCTTAATTTTGATCGGTTACATTTATCCTCATTTGATGTTTTTAGGCTGCTCTCTTGATTTTTCCCCATACCCACCCTGGGTATAGGAGCTCCGAACACCCTACCGCTAATGCCCCCATTTCTGCCCTCTGAAACTTGCTTTCCACTGGCTAATTCTACATCTGTACCCTCCCCCCCCATTCCCTAGTTTAAAAGCCCCTCTAACTTTTTGGCCATCCTCGCACCCAGTACGGCTGCACCCACCCCATTTAGGTGCAATCCGTCCCTACCAAAGAGCCGATGACCGACTGAGAAGTCAGCCCAGCTCTCCAGGAACCCGAAACCCTCCTTACTACACCAGCTCCTCAGCCACTCGTTAACTTCCCTAATCTCCCGCTGCCTCTCTGGTGTGGCTCGAGGTACAGGTAGTATTTCGGAAAATACTACCTTGGAGGTCCTAGTCCTCAACTTAGCGCCTAAGTCCCTGAAATCGTTTAGGACTCTCAGTCTTCCTCTGCCTATGTCATTGGTACCCACGTGTACCATGACAGCTGGGTCTTCCCCAGCCCCACCCAATAATCTGTCCATCCGATCCGCAATGTGCCGAACCCGAGCGCCCGGCAAACAACAGACTGTTCGGCACACACGGTCTTTGTCACAGATTACACTGTCTGTCCTTCTAATAATTGAGTCCCCTACCACCAGCACCTGTCTTTCCTTTCCCTTTCTCCCGGCCTCACTGGAGGAGTTCTTCCCCTGGCAGCTAGGGGCGTCCCTCTGCTCCAGCAATGCTGGTCCCTGACTGGTTTCCCCAACATCACACAACGGGGCGTATCTATTGGGGTGCTCCAGCCCAGGATCAGCCTCCTTGCCTTGTCCCCTTCTACCCCTCCTAACTGTCACCCCTCTAAACTTCTCTGATGCCTGCACCTCCGATACTCCGCCCACCTCTGTGCAGACCCCTGCCTGCACCTGGCTGGTACGATCCTGGCTCTCATCCGGTATGGACATTCGTCTCAGTGTTGCCAGCTGCTTCCCTAGATTCAGGACCGGGAAGCAGCTGGCAACACTTGTTGCAGAGACAACCCCAGTAGGGAGTTTAGAATATCTGTACTCCTGGTAGAACTTGCCATTTTAACTTACTAACTCGGAACCCTCTCTGGGTCTACCAAAAACGAATTGCAAATGGTCCTATTTGCAGGTGTGAATCTGGCCTTATAAATAAGTCCCTTGGCTTTCTATGTTCTTAAGAAATTGCCCTTACCATGCCTTTTCTAAACCCGATTTCTAAATAGGAGGGTTTCTTTAAAAGTAGAAGGAAAACAAACACAAACTTAGCCTGCTAAATGCTGCTCCTGACCGATTGCAACTCATGCATGTATTTTGTATTTGCCATCAAAATATTTTTTTTTATACAATTACTGTTGCCAGTCAAATGTATGTAAAATTAATAAAAATCAAATATTTACAAAAATCCTAAATTTGTTTATCGGGGGGGGAGGGGCAGCAGCGCTATCCCACGGTACATAGTCTACAATGTAACTCAGGCAGGCTTGATGGAAAACCTTGAAAAGTTTATTTATAAAAATTATATATAGTGATGATGATTAAAACATAATAGAATGTATTCCAAACCAGATCTGTGGCGTTGCTGAGGGTCACAGGATGACCGAGGCCGCTGGGTGAGCCGGAACTGTGTAGATGATCACAGCAGGGAACCAGGCATAAGGGGGAAGGATCTTATGTGCCAAAAGCAGACCGGACCAGCCGGTAAGGTGGCGTGGCTTCCTCCCACCCGATAGTGTGGCTGCTCGCACTGAAGCAGTGTAGACGTGCCGCGGAGCCGCCAACCAGAGGTATCCACAGCGGAGGCCGCTACTCGTAAGCGGCGTCAGCAAGCGTCGGGACCTGGCCTGGAAAGCATCAGAGTTGCCGTGACGACATGTTTCGCACTGCTGTGCTTTGTCAAAGTCACGGGAGGAACAGCAACCTGAACATTTAAGGTGGAGGAGGGGGCGGGCACCCAGAGTTGCCACGGCAACTCTGATGCTTTCCAGGCCAGGTCCCGACGCTTGCTGACGCCGCTTACGAGTAGCGGCCTCCGCTGTGGATACCTCTGGTTGGCGGCTCCGCGGCACGTCTACACTGCTTCAGTGCGAGCAGCCACACTATCGGGTGGGAGGAAGCCACGCCACCTTACCGGCTGGTCCGGTCTGCTTTTGGCACATAAGATCCTTCTCCCTTATGCCTGGTTCCCTGCTGTGATCATCTACACAGTTCCGGCTCACCCAGCGGCTCGGTCATCCTGTGACCCTCAGCAACGCCACAGATCTGGTTTGGTATACATTCTATTATGTTTTAATCATCATCACTATATATAATTTTTATAAATAAACTTTTCAAGGTTTTCCATCAAGCCTGCCTGAGTTACATTGTAGACTATGTACCGTGGGATAGCGCTGCTGCCCCTCCCCCCCATTCACTGACTTATGCTGAATCAGCATTAATTAGCAGCAGCACCACACGGTAATTTGACTTTATTCATTCCTGAGAGTGAGAGATATCACAGTTAGCGCTGGAAGTCCCTTTGTTGTTTAAATTTGTTTATCAATTTAGGCCACTAAAAAAAATTCCCGATAAGTGTATATTGTTTTGCACTAAAGTTATAGCATCTACAAACTATGGGATATATAGAATTGTTTTTCATTTATTTATTTTCTTAATAGCAATGGCAGGGATCAGCGACTAATAGAGGGACTGCAATATTGCGTTGGACAAATCGGAAACCTGACACTTTTTTGGTAACTAGTGACATGAATACAGTGATCAGTGCTAAAAAATATGCACAGTCACTGTACTAATGACACTGGCTGGGAAGGGGTTATCATGGGCGATTAAAGGGTTAACTGTGTGCCTAGCTGGTGTTTCAGTGTAATGGAGGAGATGCTTTTACTAATGGCAGGCATGGATCGGTGTTGATGCTTTACAGCAGGGATATGCAAACGTTGCAGAACTACAAGTCCCATGAGGCATAGCAAGACTCTGTAGGCCACAAGCATGACTCTTAGAGGCAGAGGCATGATGGGACGGTGTGGCTTCTCCCCCCCGACGCATTTTTCCTTATAAGGGTTCAGCTGGGATCAGAGCACAGCACGCACCATCACTTAGTCTTAATATACCCTCTACATGTAGACTGACACTGCAGGCGGTCGCGTTCGGTACACTTGGAACCATTGTTTATGCCCAGTTCCTTCCATTTGCCATGTAAGTGTTTCTTTTTTAATAAAGTTTTTTTAAAAGGATAATGCACTTTGGCACTTTATATCTTTTGTTATGGGGGAGCTACATTAGAGTACAGTATCAACAGTGAGTTGGATATGGTGGAGTGGAGAAACATTCAGCCCACGCATTGAAGCCGCCATTGGATACCCTTTATCTGGTGCATCCGTATAAATAACAGTGGTTTATGCCTACCCTCTACATACTTCTGGTAAGAAGTTTGCACTACCACCGAGGTGTCACCTCACTTGATTTAATTTTTTCACGTGTAGTGCCTATTCACCAATAAGGCTCACTGTTTAGTGTTATCTAGCAAGAGGCTATTTATTTTATTTCACCCTCACATATCGGTCTAAGATTAGCAAGATTGAAGATCAACTATTGATGGAAGCTTGATCTTTGGCAATTTGAGATTATCTGGATCAATTGGAGGACTTTATATATATAATTTTTCACGATTGTTATAAATTATATGTTTTTGCATAAAGAATTTTCACATATAGTTTTTCACACTGTATGAAGATCACCATAATATTTGGGTCATCTCAGATGTCATATGTTTAAATATTCATGATTGTGTTGAGCGCACTATACCTTTTTTCACATTTATTTTCCCCATTTCAGTGCTGCCACATAATTGTATGGTTAGCGCACCCTATTTTCTTTCACGAAGAAACACTTTGGCCAAGGCTGAATCCAGAGTCAAGCCCAGATAATCCAGTCTCAAGGTGTCAGCGCAGAGTTCTGACAGATGACCGACAGATTCCCCAACAAGACTGAAGGAGAGATCCGCTTCCAACAGGAGATAGTCTAGGTACCTCAGTCCTCCGCTGGCGCAGCAATGCCAATACCAGTGCCAAGACCTTGGTAAACACTCTGGGAGCTGAGGCGAGACCAAAGGGTAATGCCACAAATTGATAATGCTCCTCTGCGACTGCAAAGCGAAGAAACCGCTGGTGTTCAGCGTAGATAGGGATGTGTTAATATGTGTCCCTGATATCTATGGAGGCTAAGAAATCTCCCTGGTGTAGCGATGCCACTACTGTGCGGATGGATTCCATCCGAAACTTCTGTACCCACATGAAGCGGTTCAGGATGGGACGCAACTTGCCTTCCTGGGCACGGTGAAGAGGTTTGAATAAAACCCTTGAAAACGTTCCTGAAAAGGAACCGGTACAATCAATCCTTGCGACAGCAAATCGTGTACTGCCCCTCACAAGTCCCTTACCCAGACTGGGGATAGTTGAAGATTGGATGGGAAAAACCTGTCCGACGGGCGAGACCGAAATTTGATCTTGCACCCAGATCGGATCAATTTGTAAACCCAATTGTCCTGAATCAAGGAGGTCCAGGGTTCCAGAAAGAAACGAAGACGTCCGCCCACACCAGAATCGGGTGAGGGCACCCCTTCATGCAGATGAGGACTTGTCTACAGGTCCAGATTGGCCGGTCTTTGCTTTCTCCGACCACAGCTTCTTGGAGCCTCCAGAAGACCTGAATGATTTACCTTTTTTCTTTGCGACCCGGAGGCAGGGAAAAAAAAAAAAAAAAAAGTTTATGAGCATTAAAGGAAGGCCCCCGCCTAGGACACAGCGCCTTAGCAGTGGTCCTCAACCCTGGTCCTCGGGGCCCACTAACAGGCCAGGTTTGCAAGATAACTAAATTACATCACAGGTGATCTCATTTGCTGCTCAGTGATTGCAGTATTCTAGTCTGCATCTCCCCAAGGTAATACCTAAAACCTGGCCTGTTAGTGGGCCCCGAGGACCGGAGTTGAGGACCACTGCCTTGGATTGGGGAAGATGATGCTCTTACACCCCCTGATACCTTTAATTAACTTGTCCAGAGAGGATCCAAACAGATTCTCCCCTAAGAAGGGAAGAACAGTCTAGGCCCTTTTAGAAGCCTGGTCCGCCAACCAGCTTTTTAGCCACACCATGCGCCTAATAGCAATCCCCACTGCCGACGCCCTGGCCACCAAGGAAACTGAATCCAGAGACGTAGCACACAAACACCAGGGCTTAGCCAGCTGGTCCAGTAGTTCCGACACCGCAGGGGGGAGCCGTTCAGCTCCCAAGGTACTGTTAAGTAACTTCACCCATTCTGTAGCAGTCTGTGCTACCAAAACATTCTCAAATGTAGCCTTTAATATGTGACCTGCTAGGCTGCTACCACCACGTGTAATGGCAGGACAAGGATTCCACCTGTCTATCCACAGAATCCGCAAAAGATGGAGACTCTTCCACCAGTACCAGAGTCGCTTTATTCAATCTGGACACGGGGCGGGGATCCACTTTTGGTGGTACAGTCCACTGAGCGGGCACTGCCTCCGCAAAGGGGAAACAGCGTGCAAAAACGCTTATGCACCACCATGTGCTTAATGCGCCACAATTGTTCATCCAAAATAGTATGAAACAATTCTGAGCAAGGGAACACCTTGCCTGATTTACGGGAGCCAAAAGACACATGCGTACCCGGCACTGTTGATTCATCAGCCAATTTTAAAGTTTCCTGCAATGAAACTATCAGAGCTTCCACCAATGTGCGTTCTCACACAGCGGCTGATGAGGACAGGTCTTCTTCACCGTCAGAATGTGACAACACCGACCCCTCAGGGTGGGCTGCGTCTGCGGCGGCCATGTCTATCTCAGAGTCCGAAGACCCTGCTGAAGGACGTGAGGGCGGAAAGCGTTTGCAGCTGGCAGCACTAGCAGTGACAAAATCTACCTTCGACATAAGATTTTGCAAAAAAAAACTGCAATCTCTGGCTGAGACTGAAACAGAAGGTCCCGCAATCGCTCCCAGGGGGGTCTGCAGGTGAAATATTATCCTGGGATTATCCTACATGGTTACACTTTTTAAAATATTTGGGCAGTGTCTCTTTAAGACTGCCAAAAACGCTTTAAGTGCGGGCTCACAATCCCTGGTTATTATAAGATAGAGTGAATGAAGAAAAACCCACAGGGAACCCCAGGAAAAACGTTAGACTACAGGAGACTTCCAGCTCGATCTGTGCAAAAACTAAACTGACACTGACAGTACAGGAAGAGGAAGAGAAAACTCAGCCTTTATATTTTAAACAACTATGCCGAAATTCCTGTCCAGCCTATGGACCTCAGGAAAATGGCCGCTCATGCATTCTCAATGGGGAATTATAGAAAATGGCTGCCCATATAATCTAATGGGAATATAAACATTATGGTCCACAGCAAAATGGCGGCCCCTACGGCGCGCCATGCCGTCTCCAAGACCCCCAAAAGGGGGCCCAGAACAATAGGCATTGGAAGGTCCATGCCTAGGTGCCCACACAGGACAAGTCACCCCCCTCAAATGAGCCACAACGACCGCATTATTACTGCCCCCCAAGGTAAAAACCTGCTAGGGGTAGGGGAATGCCGAGGGGTTCACAGGACTAGTCTTCCGAGGTGCCAGGCGCACCGAGGGAGCCACTAAGGTCCGACTATTCCAGGAAAGGGCCCATATTCGCCCAGAGACCGCCAGGGGTTTTTGGGGGGACAACTTACTCACGATACCATGGTACCAGGTGGGCGCCATTCTGAAACATCACCTCCCATCCAGGATAGGGGTGCTGTCAGCCACGGGGAAGCTGCGACTCAGGGCGTTCCAGGTCGTGTGCGTCCCAGTGAGACCGGCCACTCGCAGGCTCGTCCCCATCCGTCGGGTAACTGTTGTGGCAAGGCCTAGTTCTGGACTATAACCTGCTTAGCTCGCTAGCCAGGCTGGGAGACCTTAAGGATCTAGATTATCCAGTGTGAAACCTCAGTCGGCTGTTGCTTGTAGTTCCTCTGGGTCTTGGTCCTCAGGAACTAACTAGTGAAAATAAAAAAAAAAAATCACAAACTAACAAACTTTCCTAGAATAGCGAAGACCGAAGTCCCAGCAGGAGGCTAGGTCCTATTCCTTAAACAAGGCAGAAACAAACTGCTTGATGATAGCAGGGTGTGTAGGGTAATGCCTGCAGGGACAGCCCCCATAGGTGTGGTTAAGCTTTTTTCCTGCCTAGTGCCTATTTCTGACAGGAGGAGCATAACAACCCTATAGTCTCTGACTAGATGGAGCTGCGTCTGTCGAACGATAGAGAAAAAAGAATTCTCAAAAGGGTTAAACGTAGCCAACTAGGTAACCAAAAAGCTCAAACACGAACTGAAGCTCACCTACCAGAAAAAAAACATGCCTTCAAGAGGTCGTAGCCTCTAAAACAGTGGCCTGCAAAACTTTGCAGCCAAAAGCAGCATCCACAGATGCCAGGACATCCACCTTATAAAACTTTGTGAATGTGTACACCGACGACCAGGTGGCCACCTTGCAAACCTGGACCACCGATGTCTGATGACGGAAGGCCCAGGAGGCGCCCTCGTAGAATGCGCCTTAACAGGGAAAGAAGGAGCATGACCCTTGATGCAATAGGCCACCACCGTCCACAACCGTCTGCCTGATACATCTGGAAATAGTCGCAGCAGATACAGCCTGCCCCTTATTAGAACCATCCGTAAGGACAAATAAGGAATCGAATTTGCGAATCAACTCAGTGGCCTCCAAGTACACCCTGATTGCCAGAACCAAATACAGGGAATGGAAGGCAATTTCTTTTGGATGTTTTGGCTTAGGACACAATGAAGGTAACACAATGTCTTCATCCAAGTGGAAACCTGAGAAGACCTTGGGAAGGAACGACTGACAGGGATGGAGAACTACTTTGTCCCTGTGAATCACCAAGTAAGGAGACCTCCATTTTTAGAGTTTCTCACAATTCGTGCCTCCACAAGCGCTCTCTCTTGCGCAGATGTAGTGGAAGAGGACCCCTCTTCACTGTCGAAGCATTCAGTGCGTTGACGCAGACCCCATGGAGTGTCTCGCGGCCAAATCGGCCTCAGAATCTGAGGGCGCAGAGGAAGCAGGTGAAGGCGGAGGGTGTTTTTTACCATCTTTCTTTTTAAGAGCCATATCAACTTTTGACAACAGTGACTGCAGAACTGCCGTCATGGCCGCCAGGGCAGACAGACCCAGAGGGCCCCGCAGCCTCTGAGAGTGGGTCAGGTGGTGACATGCTCTGGGGCTCCAAAGTAACCTGGGGACCACCAGCAGTGTTTGCACAAAAAAGCGGAGAATCCAACCACCGCATAACGATGGCACTACCGGTCCCAGCGCACCAGACAGTGCTGCTATAGCAGGAGGAAGGAAGGCTATATAGCCCCAGGGACTCAGCTTTAGTAGGGAGAGAGAAAGTACCAAACTGCTTTCTCCACGCCGATCAGAGAGGAAGAGAAAAGGGCCATACCGCCGCTAGAGGTCCACTGCTCCTACAGGCTACAAGAAAATGGCCATCCATAGACTTTAATGGGAAACTACTAAAAGATGGCCACTGAGCTACACAAAGATGGCCGCCGAGCTGCCATGCAGCAGCTATGGGAAAATGGTGGCACCACATGGCGAGCTCGCAACTCCCTGGACCTCAGTGACCCATCAGGTATGTCACCCAGCAAGGGGGCCTAGCTAGGGACCCCCCCTCTAGGGCATTATGCCACTAGTAAACAGCAAATTGAGCAGCCACAGCTTGCTCCCCCTCCCCCCCCCCTTCAACCACAGCTCACACACCCATCAGCACAGCCACTGCAGCCAGGGGGGTGGGGGGAGGGAGACAGCTAGAGCAGATGAACCTGCTACTGAGGGGGGTGTCATTAGGGTAGGAAGGGCACATGAGGGGCCGACCAACCCAGGGAGAGGCCCACGGCCACCCCGATTTTACCCAGGAGAGGGGGGACACTACTTACCAAACATTTGGAACCAGGCGGGTACCACTCCGAGCAGATCACCTCCCCATCTTGGTATGGGAGGTGCTGTGGGCCAGAGGTATGCTGCGACTCAGGCCGTGACCCGGTTGTGTGCGTCCTAACAACGTGTTTCACTCGCCGGCCAGCCGCCTTCCAGTAGGGCTATGTCGCGGCCGACCTAGAGTGGCGCTGTGGTCTACATGCGATCACTGGCCAGACTGGGGAGATCGTAAGGATCTAGGATATCCAGTGCATCACCCAGTTTGTCAGTTGATTGTAGTTCCCACTTGAACAGACTTGACTGTAGAAAGAAAACTGCAAAAGGAAAAAAGCTCAGTTTAAAAAAGGGGAAAAAAAAAAAAGTGCTAGGACCAAAGCTCCCAGCAAGGAGTTAGGTCCTTACTCCTGACTAGGCAGAAAAAAAATACTGAGATACTATTGCAGGAACTGGGAGTATACCCTCAAGGACTGCCCTAGAGGAGTAGTCAATTTTTTTCAGCCTAGTGTCCTACTCCTGTAGGGGGTAGCATAACCAAACGGTCAATGAATATATAAAGCTGTGTCCGTCAATGAACGAAAGAGAAAACTGGATTTTTGTACCTACCGTGAAATCCATTTCTCTGAGTTCATCGGTGGACACAGCGCTCCATAAATCATAACTAGTGGGTTATATTGCCTCCTCCAGGATTAGGACTAGGCAGAAAAAAAATACACCTGGCTACGCCCATGGGCCGTTCTCAGCTGGTATAAAACCCCTTTCTCTGCTCTAGGTAATCAGTTTAGTAGCAAAGAGTATTAGAACTTCATAGACGGGTGGGTGCTGTGTCTGTCTAACTCATAGAAAGGGATTTTACCCCAAGTACAAAAATCCCATTTTCTCTTTCGCTCGACGGGCACAGGGGGGTGGGAAAAACAACCCAAGGCTAAACCATAAGAGCCCCTAAAGAGGTCACAAGAGCCCCGTCTGAAAAAATGGGATTATTGTCTTACCGTAAAAATCCTTTTCTCTGATGTTCATTGACGGACACAGCTTCATATCTTCATTGACCGTTGGGTTATGCTGCTCTTCCTAGGAGTAGGACACTAGGCGGAAAAGGGTTAACAAAAGTTACAAGACTGAGTACGCCCGTGGAAGGTCCCAGGGGGTATACTCCCACTTCCTGCTCTAGGACATCAGTTTTGTAACAAGCAGTGTCAGAAGAATACATATCCCAACTCCACAGAGGGGTTGGTTGAGGTGTCCGTCAATGAACATCAGAGAAAAGGATTTTACAGTAAGACAAAAAAATCCAGTTTTCTCTTTCGTTTATTGATGGACACAGCTTCATATCTTCATTG
This sequence comes from Pelophylax lessonae, assembly GCF_965119305.1. Lineage (NCBI taxonomy): Eukaryota > Metazoa > Chordata > Amphibia > Anura > Ranidae > Pelophylax > Pelophylax lessonae. The sequence continues at coordinate 355,035,185 of NC_138771.1, read as the reverse complement.
ACCGTTCGGATGTTCCAAAGCAGTGTCATGAGAGGAGGGCACACTGCAAAAACTGTTAAAAAAAAATGGCTAATAGAAAAAAATAGCCAACCAGGCAATAAGGAGTCCAACCAGGAACAACTGCGGCTCACCAACAGGACAAAAAAAAAAAACACCCTCAAGAGGCCGCAGCCTGCACAAATGCAGCCTGCAAATCTTTATGGCCGAAAGCAGCATTCGCAGATGCCAGGACGTCCACCTTCTACAACTTAGTGAACGTATGCACAGATGACCAGGTGGCCGCCTTGCACACCTAGGCCACCGATGCCTGATGACAGAAGGCCCAGGAGGCATTTAGCGCTTTTGAAGAATGCGCCTTGACAGGGAAAGGAGGGACCGGACCATAATGGAATAGGCCTGCACAACCGTCTGCCTGATCCACCTGGAAATAGTTGCAGCAGACACAGCCTGCCCCTTACGGGGTCCATCCGTAAGTACAAATAGGGAATTCAATGTACGAATTGTTTCAGTCGCCGCCAGGTACACCCTGATGGCACGAACCACGGGGGAGGCACCCCGAGCCTCACACCAAGTAATATATGCCTTCCAAACCCGATGATAGATCGTGCGGGAAGTACATTTTTTTGCTCTTAGAGTAGGAATCACCAAATCGGACAATCCTCTATCCTTCAGTACCTGGGCTTTCAATAGCCAGGGCGTTAAAGCCAGCGACTTTAAAGCAGGATGGAAGATTGGACCTTGAGACAACAGATCTTCTCTGAGAGGCAGCCACCAAGGAGCATCAGCGACCAGTCTTACCAACCCCGTGTACCAAGATCGGTGAGGCCAGTCAGGGGCCACCAGGATCACTGGAATCCCTCTGCTGATCCTGCGCAGAAGTCTTGGCAGGAGCTGTAAAGGAGGGAAGGCATAAATTAGATGATACTTACCCAAAGGGGCCACCAGAGTGTCTAGTGCGTCTGCAAAGGGGTCTCAAGATCTTGCTACGAACCTCTGAACCTTCCTGTTGAGACGAGAAGCCAGCAGATCCACATCGGGAGTCCCCCACCAGAGGCACAATTGTTGAAACACCTCCAGATGGAGAGACCATTTGCCCGGCCTCAGAGCCTGCCAGGTGAGGTAGTCTGCCTGCTAATTTTCCACCCCTGGAATGTGCAGAGCAGAAAGGGCTGGAACATGTCGTTCTGCCCATCTCAGAATACCAGCCACTTCTTTGGCCTCAAGGGCACTCCTTGTGCTCCCTTGATGATTGACACATGCCATATGCCTGTGGCGTTTTCTGATTGAATCCTTACCGGACACCATTGGAGAGGATCCGTCCACTGGGACAGGACAGTCTGCTCGCCCGAATTTCCAGGATGTTGGTCGACAGAGTGGCTCCTCGCGAGTCCAAACCCCCTGGGCCGAATGTCTTTCCAGGGTACCTCCCCACTCAGACAAACTGGAGTCCATGGAGATTACCGTCAGTATAAGTATAAGGGAAGGAAGGATTTTCGCTGACGAATCGCCGGAGAGCAGAGCCACCACAGCAAGGTGCCCCTCGTATCCTGGGTCAACCTGATCAGATTGTCCAGGGATCCTGGATTCCTGTCCCATTTTGCCAGGATCTCCTTCTGCAGAGGTCTTGTGTGAAACTGAGCAAACGGAACCGCCTTGAAAGTGGAAACCATCAACACCAGCCCTTGCATGCAAGTCCTGAGAGATGACCAGCTGTTGCCCAACAGCAAGTGAATTGCATGCTGCAGCTTTTGCAGTTGCTCCTTCGCGAGAAACACTCGAGCCGTGGCCGAATCCAGAGGCAATCCCAGATAATCCAACCTGTTGGACGGAGTCAGAGCTTCGCAGAGTGATTTCCAGATCATTCTGTAAGATGGAACGCAATCCTGCTCGCAAAAGAAGATCATCCAGGTATCCCAGTACCGCAATTCCTCTCTGAGTAAGGCAAGTACCAGGGCCAACACCTTCTTGAATACCCGAAGAGCTAATGTGAGACCAAAGGGTAACGCCAAGAACTGATCATTCCCTTCTCCCACCGCAATACATTGGAATACGGAGATAGGCGTCCTTGATGTCGATGGAGGCCCTGCTGAAGGGAAGCCACTACTGTGCGAATAGACTTCATCTTAAATTTTTGAACCTTCACAAAGCGATTCAAAACCTAGCACAAAAGACCCCTTTTTTTTCCATTTGACAATGGGGTACCAGAGGGGTCGGCAGGTCACAGGAGGGACCGGCCACCTGAGAATGGGCTGCTTCCATCTTAAGTTTCCCAGAGGAGGAAAAAAAAAAAGGGGGGAATAAGTTACTCACCATAACTTTAGAGACCATTTGGGCACCACTCCAGGCAGTATACCTCCCCATCTTGGAATGGGGGGAGCTGCGGGCCAGGGGTACGCTACGACTCAGGCCGCAACTCAGTTGTGTGCGTCCTTGCGAGGTGTTCCACTCGCCGCCCAGCCCCCGTCCAGTGGGGCTATGTCGCAGCCGACTGGGCGTGGAGCTAAAGTTGGCACACACTCGCTGGCCAGACTGGGGGGACCTTAAGGATCTAAAATATTCAGTGCATCACCCAGTCTTGCAGTTGATTGCAGTTCTCACAGGAACGGCTTGATTGTAGAAGGAAAAAAATAAAAACATTAAAATTGAGAAATAATGCCAGGACCAGAGATCCCAGCAGGGAACCAAGTCCTTACTCCTACTAGGCAGAAAAAAAACTGATGTCCTATAGCAGGAAGTGGGAATATACCCCCCATGGGCATAGTCAAAGTCTAGTTAACTTTTATTAACCCTTTTGCGCCGAGTGTCCTACTCCTAGGAAGAACAGCATTAGCCAATGGTCAATGAAGATATGAACCTGTGTCCATCAATGAACGAAAGAGAAATATAGGTTTAAAAAAAAATAAATAAAAAAAAAAAACACCCCTCAAGAGGGAACAGCCCCTCTTAAACAGCAGCCTGTAAAACTTTGTGGCCAAAAGAAGCATCCGCAGATGCCAAAGTATCAACCTTCTAGAATTTCATGAAAGTATGTATGGATGACCAAGTGGCCGCCGTGCAAACTTGTGATATTGAAGCCTGATGACGGAAGGCCCAAGAAGCACTCAGTGCCCGAGTAGAATGCGCAGTGGAACCCCGACCTTTAATGGAATAGGCCTGAGCCGCCTGTCTGATCCATCTGAAAATGGTAAACCGAAGAAGCAGCCAGCCCTTTTCTTGGTCCTCCGTAACCACAAAAAGCGAGTCTGACCACCGAAAAAGACTCAGTAGCTGCCAGACACACCCGAGTTGCACGAACCACATCCAAGGTATGAAAAACAAATTCCTTGGGACAAGCCGGCTTGGGACACAAGGAAGGCAACACAATGTCCTCATCCAAATGGAAGTCAGAGACAACTTTGGGCAGGAATAAAGGACAGGGGCGAAGAACTACTTTATCCCTATGGACCACTAAATAGGGACTGCAAAAGGATAATGCCGCCAAATCCGATACCCTGCGGGCCGCGAGAGAAAACAAAAAAAGATGTAAGGAAGGAGAAAATTTCTAGGACCAGAGATCCTAGCTGGGAGCCTAGGTCATCACTCCTGACTAGACAGATTAAAACTGAAGTGCAGAGAGGGGATTATACACCAGCTGAGGATGGTCTATGGGCGTAGCCAGGTGTTTTTGTTTTGCCTAGTCCTACTCCTGGAGGAGGCAATATAACCCACTAGTTAGGACTTATGGAGCGATGTGTCCATCGATGAACAAAAGAAATTAGAATTTCATGTATGTCGTACTTTTATAGGGTTCATATATTTATATTCCTTTATCTTTATCAGTTTTGATATCATTTACATCACATATTTTAGTGCTGAACTTTTTACTTAGTATTACTGACAAACGTGAAATGGTAAAACCTTTAGTTTTCACTTTTATTTCAAAGATACAGTTTATCCTTTTTGACAAAACCTAAAAAATACTTACTTTAAGAATTTCATCCACACAGCTTACATCACCGGATGCAGAAGCCTGTGTAACAGAGAAATATCCATAATAATATATATTCAGGGGTGTAGAGCAAACATATGTTATCACAAAATAAGGGGAAATGTTTGTATTACATTTGAGGCTACAGTGGTTCAGCTGCAGTAGTTACCAGGCAAGGACAAAGGCTGAAGCAGCATACTTCAAACTTACAATGCTTCACACAACAGTAACATTTTCCATAATGTGCTATAAGCAGCAAATGACTAATTACTCTAGAATGCAGTTGGTAGATGCAATATAAGAGCCAGGGGGCTCTTTAAAGGAGCAACAAAGTCCTTTGCCAGAAGGACAAAATGAAAAGAAAAAAAAAAAAAAAAAAACGAAATAGGCCCCTGATAAACATTTCACGCTTACAAGTTGGATACTGCCTCCCTAAATACACTAGTCAACAGAGAAATAACATTTTTGTACTTACTGTAAAGTCTGTTATTTGGAGTCTATTGAGGAACACTGTAATTCAGACACCGTTGGGTTATACTGTCAACTGCATGAGGTTCAGACACTGGCAAACAGATAAATTGCTAGCCAGCCTCTAAAACAACCCCCTCCTCCACTTCGCTTGCTTCAACTTTCTGGAAAAGCAGTACCAATGGCAAGAGCTCCTGAGTGGTGGAAAGCTACATACAAGCAGGCCAACAAGGGGAGAATGGGGCTTGTCTCTGCAACTCACAATCATCTTAAAGACAGTTGCCCAAATCTCAACCAGATTGCCCAGTGCAAGAATGAAGTGGCCAACAGAGGATCAACCTGATGCTCAAAACCAGGACAGAGGAGATCACCAGCAGTAGCAAATGATTCAACTTGAAAAGGACACAGAGTCTGAACCAGTAGGACAGAGGAAAAAAGAAAAAAGCACCAAAAGCAGGTGGAACAACAATCACCTGATTAAGAAACAGGCCCACAACATGAAGTGGTCAACGGAAAAACACAGGGACAATTCTCCAGAAGAATAGTTCCCAAAGGGAGCGTTAAAACCAGTTTCTAAAAAAAAAGACCAGCCAGTTTATATGAGAAGGCCAAACCCTAGACTTCTACCCCTTGGGAAAAATGATATGATTGGAAGGAGGCCACAAAACCAGACAACCGAGTTAACGATGCAAGATAACCCAAAGATGACAGAATCATCACAGCGCGGTAGCCCCCAAAAGAGTCCTGAAGAGAGCAGTAGAGGACTGAAGGGTACAATCCATGAATTCAGCATGACTAAAGGGGATCGGCTATATGAGAGGCACCTCACAAGGGTTGGCAAGGATGGAAGGTATACCCCTAAAACCCAGACTGGTGTAATAAGGGCACCAGAACAAAATTAACATCCACTTAAAAACACCCAGAGGTGTCTCTTGGGCTTGACAAAAGGACTCTGCATGACCTGCTTTAACTCCTTTACTTGAGCACCTAACATGACTATTAAGCCCCTAACCCATCCTGGTCCAGTGAACCGTCTGAAGCCATGGACCTAGGAATAGGAAACCAAGCCTCACTACTTAGAACATTTACCCTATTAAGGGAAGAACAAGGAAAGGCAACTAGGGAACCTTCCTTAAAAAGCTGCAGATCAGCCACAGAGAGAGGACATATAGCCAAGTACTCCAGGTTCCACCAAATTATCTTGATTTAACCCATCTCTAACAGGAGGCACCTGCAATAGGAATCCATCATATTCTGCCTGCTGAAGTCCAGTGCAGATTTCTGGCTGCCACACAGGAAATGGGGAACAGGTGCGCAAACATTTATTTTTGGTGCAGAGAAAACCAGCTGGAGAGAGCCAGATTCAAATGCATGGTATTATGGGAGACAGTGCAGAGAAGAGTATTACTCTTAGGACTTATTCTGGTACAATAGTTTTATTGAGGCGATTTGAAAGTTACATCAATGGGATTCCCACGCAGGGGATATAAACATTAGGTATTATGTAGTACCACATGAAGCTAAAAACAAAGAGTGCCTCTAAATGTGAAACATCGAACCACAATGGCCTTCCGACCAAGGCCGAGGTCAACACTAGGTGCCTGGGCCCTTAGGTCCAGGGGAATGTATGGGTGCAGGGGGTGCAGACTTATTCAAACAGCATTTTACTTTTTAGCTAGCTGCAGCAAGAATCCAACAGATTTTTTGCATCTGCTTTAAAAGGCAGATGAGGATAGTTGCAACTTATCAGCCTGTACAAAGCAATGACAGGCCCACAGTGGGCACAGCTGTCTGCAGGTGTTCAGATGTAAAAGCACATTGAGTGATTACATGTGGTTAGGGACAAATTGCTCCTACACACAAGCAGTTTGTGTTCAGGGGTGATCATCTGTCCCTAACCACAGGTAATAAGTCCATATGTAACTACACTTGAAAACCAGTAGACAGCTGCGACTACTATTAGCCTGATGCTGCTCTGTACAAGCTGAGTGGCTGCAATTTACTGCAACCGCCTATGAATCCAGCTGCAGCAATCCAAACGACTCTTGTCCCTGTGATAGGTAGCTACCAATGATGGCCATCTGCAAAGCCCTATCTGTCTGAATCTTGCAATTTTTAAGCCATTAGGAAGGGTGCTGACTGCCTGGGTCCAAAAGTATTGGCTGGTTCCAGAAGAGGTAATTTGAACACCCCACAATAAGTCTCCATTCACACTAATACAACTTGTCAGGCGACTTGTCAGCTTGACAAGTCACGGTCCGTTGTGTGTTACGGGAACCGTTCTAATAGGAGCGACATAAGTCGCTCAGACTTAGAAAAAGGTTCCTGTACTACTTCGGGGCGACCTGGAGCGACTTGCATAGACATTCATTCTGTGAAGTCCGTGCCAGTCGTGCCAAAGTCGCGCTTGCACGCGACTTCACAGGTCGCCCCTGAAGTCGTGCCGCTTCAGTGTGAATGCGGTGTAAGGATGCAAGAAAAGAGTAATAGGGTAAACATAACAGCAAACGTTTTGAGAAGCAGTAGGAGCCTCTGAAGAGCTCCGAGAGGCCAGGTCCTTAGTAAGGGGTAGCGACAGCCAGTAATAGTACCATGAACAACAAGAGATTTAAAACACTACCCAGTGACAGAGGATTCCCCCCCTAAGATAGTGAGAGTATAGTGATGGAAGAAAGATGAGGGAGGGGGGCGCCAACTGTCTGTATAAGATACACTCCAAAACCCAAGCTCCATTTGGACAGAGGCATGGAGTCCTGAGATGCGGGAGGAACCCAGGAAGACCAAGAAAGCTGCAATGTTTTGGCCAACAGTGCAGGAAAGAAAGTAAGAAGCAAATAAAGGGACAGCCTGTGGGCTAAAGAGGCAAACTACCTAAAGACCCATCTGAATGCACAATCAGCCCCTTCCTTGCAGAAGTGGGGGTGCACCTTCATAGAATGTTTTTTTTTTTTTGTGGATCTCTGGCTTCAAGCCATATAGGCTAAATGGGAGGTCATGCTCTGAAGGTCTGCAAGTACATACTGCCAAAGTAGATGGGTTGGGGACAGAGCACACTTTGGCCACCAGCGGGTTGCTAACCAGTGTCAAGAGCAGGGCTAAGGATACAATGTCCCTCAAAGGTTAAGCAAGTCAGATACTCTTGAACGCATCCACAGCATTCAAGGAGTATGTATACAGACATCAGTCCCATGCAAGAAACAGGCTCAGATGAATGTAACAACCCATTCCAACTGAAACACAAGGCTCCAATTTGACAAATTAAAGTCACTACCAGTATGGGACGGAGGAACGGTCGATTAAATCTGTGATTTAAGGAGTGCCTCTAACTGCTGGTCATTGGAATGCAGAAAGGTGAGCATGCCTTCAGCCAGTCTAGTGGTATTCTTGTTAAAGCGAGTCACTGGTATACAGCTGGAACAGATCACCGACCACAATAGAGGCCACAGTATAACAATATGGATCCCAGGTTCCATATTACAGGCACTGGTTAATTCTGGAGAGAACAGTATATGTCGCCAGATCTACTGTGGAAGCTATGGCAGAGTGACTGTCCTGTCTGTCGTAGATAAGATAGGTCTATGAATTAACCAGTGTAAAATAAAAAAATCTAAGTGCACTACTTTATAAAAACAACACAGTGCTACTCTCCCACCTGACAACAGAAAACCAAATGTTAACTGCAGGGCTGGTGCAGTTCTTACAAGACCTTTTCTGAATCAAGAACATGCACCCAGCTAAATAAGGTTTTAGTAAGAGCTGGTCCACACCAGACCAAGTCCAGCAAGTTTTTAAACTGCATCAAAATGCACGCACAGTGTTTTCCATGTATTCCATTTGCCTTAGTTCACATCAGTGCAGTCAACAAAAGAAGTTTGCTGTAAGGAACACATTTGGAATGCGCCAAAATGCAAACAAATCAAAAACACACTGGAAAGCACGTTTTGAATTGAAATGAAGAAAAATGCATCAAAATGCAGAAAATGAGAGATGAAGAAAAAGGCACCAGAATGCATCAAAAACACACATGAAGAAATTCTTTGGGAACACAGGAAATGTGGTGTGAACTAATCCTAAGGGCAGCAAATGCTACATTATGAGCCAGGCCCAGTCTATCTTATCTCCAGTTTGGAACATGGATCTTATAATTAAACACTTCTCTACAATATTTACACTTGTAAAGAAAACCTGATACAAGATAAAGGTTATTTATACAACTGTCCCTGGCTTTAATACTTTGAGTCACCAACTCACTGAAAAAGTATACAGTAAATTAATTCAAAATGCTTGTCTTGAAAACCTATCCTGAGCCAGTGCTACTGAATGCCTCAAAACCAGTAGATATGTAAAACAGTCAGGCAACTAACACTTTCACAGGATAGCCAGCAATGGCATCCCAGCATTTTTCAATTTATTTTTTTATTTTTTCATGAAAAAAAGTTGTTCGGTGTTTAAGATATGCTCCCTTATCCAGCTACTATCTACAACTCTGGGCCAAAGCTTAATTAAATGGTCTGTTGCAAAGTGGAAATCTGTTCTGCGGTCAGGCAAGTTGAAATTTGACATTCTTTTTGGCAACCACGAGAGCTGTCTTCTGTACTAAAGAAGAGAGGGACCTTTTGGCTCATTTTCACCGCTCAGGTCAAAAGGCTGCATCTCTGATGGTATGGAGGTGCATTAGTGACCACGTCCTACCAGCCAATGACATCATTGGTTGCTAAGGACAGGTGGGGCAGCCGCCACAGCTTTCTGTTTTGCCAGCAAGGGAACACATAGCAGTGGGTAGGAGCACAGGGTCGGGAGGAGGTGAGGGTGGTGCTCTCTTTCTCCTGTCTGTACAGAGAAGTTAAAGGATCGCTATCAGATCAGTATAGGGCTCGATGACCTCCCCTTAACGTGAAAGCAAAAAATGTGGGCAGTGAGAGGTAAGCAAGCCCGGTTGCGTGATGAGAGGGCTGTGGTTTAATTAGAGGTTTGGTGCTAGGAGGGAGGATTCACAACCCACAGGCCACTTAACTCTGGCATACAGGCTATATTTTAGGGCATACCATACGGAAACACACGCAAGATTGCACATTCTCCCGCACTGAAAAAAAAATATAATGCCTTAATAACACTGTGTTCGAGGCGCGGGAGCCTACAAAAAAGCAAATGCGCTTGGTTGCACCTCCTTAGACTGGTGTTCCCCAGGATTGTGCGCAATTCCAAAGTGTGCTGGTTGAAACAGTTGATATGTTTACTACTTTCTGTTCTGTTCTATTGTGAATAGGGTTTAGGAGGTTTGCAAATCATTGCATTCTATTTTTAAGTAGATTTTAGAGTATCAACTTTTCTGGAATTGGGGTTGTAGATGGTAGCTGGATGAGGGCAAATATCAAACACCAAACAACTTTTTTCATTAAGGTCCTAGCATATACATGCATGTTTGGTTTTAAGTAGGCATGCCTGTGTAAGTATTGGAAAAATTCCATTGACATGCCTAATCCCGGCTCTCTATCAGGGTTAAATGAAGCTAGGTGGAAATGTAGAGCATCATAAACTCTGAACTCATCCAATGAGGGGGCATCACCAGCGCACCCTGCACTCAATATAATGATGAATTAAGGGTGGCTGACATCATACGTTTTTGACATTTTAAGAGAAAGACCCTGCATGTCCTGTGACTGAAGTTGGGCTTTAAAAAACCACATAAATAGGCCATGAAAAAAAGAGCAGACTAAACACAAACTTTAAGTTTTTTTTTTTTTTTAAAAGCAACTTACATCTAGAGGCTGGGAAGGTATCTTCAACTTTGTTAAATGTGCTTTGCTGTTTGATTTTAGTTCACTCATACTGTTGCTTTGAGACTGGCTGCTGTAGTGTTCAGAAGACAATTTTGGTTCCATAGACTCTGGCCCATCCATGGGACGTACATAAGCCGTAGGTTTCTGCAGCATTGAGCTAGACTTCGACATTAACGATGGGGGGAAAGCCTGGGTGGGATGCTGCCCGCTTGAAAATGAAGGTGCTCGAGAAGGAGAATCCCAGTTAGCATCAGGGTCCCTTGGAGATTTAGAGCGTTGCCGATCCTTGCTATGATGATCATTCCCATGAGAACGGGAATGGCTAGAACTTAATGCAGACTGTTTGGCTGGACTGATGGAACGAGATTTAGAGTGATCTGATCCATGTTGCCCTTTTTTACGGCTGCTGCTGTAAGACTCCCTGTCGTGTCTTTGACTGCTGCTGCTGCCACCACTACTCCTGCTGTGTCCTCCCTGGGCACTAGATGAGGACCGTTTCTGGGACTGAGAAGTGCTTGGTGCAGGGCCAACAGGAGTCCATTTACTGCTCTGGTGTGAGTTACTAAGTCTCTGATCTGGAAAGAAACCCTGTCCAGATTTATCATCTGAGGGTGGGGGAGGAACAGTGTGCTTGGGAATCTCAATCGGCAAAGGTCGGTCACTTATCATTTCTTTCATCTCATCGTAGTTTCCCAGCATGCTCTGGATACGGTTGGATAATTTATCTTCTTTGCTTGTCTAAAATTCAGGAAAAAAAAAAAAAAAACACAGTTTAGCCATTATAGATTAAACGAGGACATAACAATACAAAAAAAGGATAAATACTTAAAAAAAAAAAAAACACACTATGGAATGTTGAACCTATAGCATGCCATACAGACACAGCAAATGGCAATAAGTTGCAGCAAAAATTCGTTTTACTATAATCAAACACAAAAAAACATTGGGTATGCAGCCCAGTGCAAACTTTCCACTGTCAGAGACAGAAGCCAACTGCCTGTGTCCAACAATCAACACAGGAAGTTCGATGGGCAAAACAAAAAGTAGCAGCTCCTTTCTTCACAGACCGGGGTGGTTGTTATGAGGAGTGCTTAAAACGGAACTTCCCCTTTTGGGTGGAGCTCGGCTTTAAAGTAAAACTATGGTCAAAACTTTTTTTCTTTTCTTCATTTTGGATAGAGTAAGGGAGGGTTGTAACCCCTGTCAGATTTCATTTCGCCATCTGTGTCCAATTGTAGTGATTTCCCTTAACTTCCTGTCCCATAGCCACAAGAAGAAGTGAGAGGAAATCCCTGCAAGTTAAGGGAATCCCCTGGGGACACCCAGGTCACCAGAACTGGTGTCTCCATTGGAAGATGTCCCCTCAAATACTTTTCCAGGGAAAAGGGGAGAGGGGAGAGGGGGAATCTTCCTAAAAAGACACAAAAACTGACAGGTGTTCTAATCCCTCTCCACTCTATGTAAAACTTAAAAAAAAAAAATGTTGCCTTTTTTTACACATTAAAGGGGGAGGGGCGTTTGGCAGTCAGCAAAAAAAAAAAAAAAAGTCCAACAGAGCATTTTGCATTTAGCCTAAGAGAGTCACTGATGCATGCTCTTCTAAGTTTAGTGGACCACGCTGATGTAGATAAACAACAAAGCTGCAACTTTAGGTAGACTATTTAGAGATAAAAATACATAAAACAAAAGCAGGTAACACAAAGCAATGGTTTCTACAGCACATCACTCTTTTTTTTCTACTTTAAATGGAAAATGGAAAATACAGTGGATTTTTATTAATTACATTTTATAATAGAGTAGAATGTTTGAAATCACTTTGCAATCGGTTATTTGTATAAAGTTCTATTTTACAGAAATACATAGTTGTGTACATCCAAAGAATGATGGGCTTATTTCTGAGAAAGGCCAGTTTTGCGTTTCGCCTGTAGCAGCAGCTCAACGTTATCCTGTGTGTCAATGCACATTAGGACATTCAGAGGCAAAGATTAAAGTGGTTGTAAAGTCAGAAGGTTTTTTTATTTTAACACATTCTATGCCTTCTGTGTGCAGTGGCCCCCTCATACTTACCTGAGCCCCATCTCTATCCAGCGATGTTGCAGGAGACACTTTGCTAACCAAGATTCTCTCTGCTCATTGGCTGAGACTGCAGAGCAGCGCCATTGGCTCCCTCTGCTGTCAAATTCAGTAATACAATGAGGAGAGAGGAGGGACAGGGCCAGGCCATGGCTCCATGTCCGAATAGACACAGGGAGCTGCTGCTTGGCTCAAGTGCTCCCATAGCAAGCTGCTTGCTGTGGGGGCAGGAGAGCCAAAAAGGGACACGAGAAGAGGAGGATCTGGGCTGCTCTGTGCAAAACCACTGCAAAGAGCAGGTAAGTATAACATGTTAATTACTGTTAGTAAAAAAAGACGAGACTTTACAATCACTTTGAGCTCAGTATTTAGAGGCAGAAAAAAAAATTCTGGTTTAGGTTTTTAAAGGGTAACTCCACTTTCGTGGGGAAGAAAAATAGCAAATAAAGAAAAAATATAGTGTATACAATTGTGACAAATCATATTGTAATGAATGTTATTAAAAATGACCTTTCCTTTTCTATCTGCAGCGATTGTATTTTTCTGAAAATTCAAAGCAATATGGCTTCCTGGAGGCGTTCTGTACACAGAATGTATACTGACCACACCCCAGAAAGGTAATTTCCTGCTTGTGTGATTGGCTCACTGATTTTCCCCACATTTTCCCAGAAGTCTGCACTAAGATACAAGGCAGATTTCAGGCATCCCCTGTAACAAAAAAGTCATTTTTGGTGAGATACTCCCAATGGGAACACGTCTAAAGGGAAGCAGGCCCAGCATATTTCCTCAGTGCTCTGCAACTGCCACAGCTAGTTGATATTTAAGAAACCTCTCCTATTAGACCCACTCAGCACAGGAGAACAGAGAAACAAACATAAATTTCTTCAGAACAAAAGGTAGGAATCTGCAACAAAGTTTGTTAAAATCCTTGTAATGTACATAGATCAAAAAGGAGGGAAAAGTTTTTTTTCCTTTTTCCCCTCAACAAAAGTAGAGTTACACTTTAAAGGAGCTTTCTTGCAGAAAAAAAAGCAAAAAACATCCCAAAAAAAAAAAAAAAAAAAGCCCGTAAAAAATGCTTTATATGCGTGTGTACCCTCAAACTGATAGGTTGAAGCTCAGCCTGGTCAGACAGAGGTAGGAGGTTTGAAAAGTGGAGGTCTATCACTCTAGACTCCATCAGCTGTGTGGTGTATACCAGGGGTCTCCAAACTATCTAAAAAGAGGACCAGTTTACAATTATCCAGAATTTAGGTGGGCCGGACTGTGGCCATTGGCCTGACATCAGAGGAAGTAAACAACGTATCTTTGGTATTAGGGAGAGAAACAGCACCTTGTCATTGGTGCCATTGGAAGGAATAGTGCCCTATTGTTGGTATCAGTGGAAGGAATAGTGTCCCATCATTGGCATCAGTTGGAGGAATTGTGCCCCCTCATTGGCATCAGTGGGAGGAAAAGTACCCCAAGGGCCGGATAAAGGCAAGCAAAGGGTAGCATTCAACCCCTGGGCCACAGTTTGGAGACCACTGGTGTATATGGAAAGGAGACAATTTGATTACAAATTAAATTCAAACTTGGATTTCATATTGAAGTTTACAGTTGTCTGTAATATACCATGTTGTCTCCTTGAACGGTTACGTTCATATTCTTAAAAAGGAGCTGCATTGCTTACTGGTGCTGATGCATTGTAGTGCTGAACCTTGACGATTTTTTTTTTTTTCTCTTTTGTTCTGTACTTGTATACAAAAAAAAAAAAAAAAAAAACACCTGGATTTCAAATTTACCGATTTCTTAAGGAACAGAATGACAAAAAAAAAAAAACACAGAAAACCTCAAGTCATTACTGGTAATAACCTGCTGGTTGCCATCATAAAATACCTATATGATATTTCATATTTACATGACTGAAGAGAAACATCAATATTAAAGTTACCAGGGCCAGTTTACATCTTGAATCGCATAGGAACGCACTGTGCATTCCTGTGTTTTTCCCATGTGATCTGGGTGCAGTGTGATTTCAGTTCTTTCATTTGTATGGGCTAAAAATCGCACCGGACCACACAAAATGTAGAGCATGCACCACTTTAAAAAATGCACAGCAACTGGATCGCATGATACTACTGTACCATACGGGCTGGTGCAGGCAAACGCACTGCATTTGCAACCTGTGTTTGGGGTGTCGTTAACTCTAATGCCAGCTGCAGATCACAAGTGAAGTGCGTTGTGAATGTGGTGCATGAAATGCAAGTTACCCACACCACGTTCTAGTGTGCACTGGCCCTTAGAACATAAACACAGACAAAATCACAACAGCTTCCAAATGACAAAATATTGTGACTAAATACTGACAGGTCTGCGCCCATGCTTCACTATGTCCTAAGTTAAAGTGGTTCTAAAAACAGAAGGTGTTTTATCTTAATGCATTCTATGCCCCTCCCCCACGTATCCTTTGCTTACCTGAGCCCAATCCAATGATGTGCACGAGCACAGCAGTTCCAGCCACTTTCTCTCTCCTCTTTGGACAGGTTGACTGTCAACCAGATCCAGTGAAGTCATTGTGCTATAGCTTATATCCAAGAGGGAAGTCACACTGGGCAGTTAAAAAAGGCATGGCTGTTCTAGGATTGAGGAGACGGTCCATCTTTCCCTAGATCAAATTGTGGATTCCGTCCATAGATTTTAAACCTTTTCAAACTTCTTAGGGAGGCCCCGGGATAGGCAAGTAGCTTTATAAAGGGGAATTACTGCATTAATGGATGGTTTTCAAAAAGACAGTGTAGGGACCCTATCCAACTTCCGCGTAAGCATGATCACTTTTTCTGGCATAAAATAATAATAGACCAAATAAAGTGTGTGAGGCCCTGGCAAAAGCAAATGAGTCAACCAGTCCCAAAAGACAAACGCTGATTCTCTCGGGAACTGGTATAGTGGTAAGGGTGGTTATAAATTGGGTCACCTCTGAATCTGTGGGCATTCCCAAAAGATGTGGATAAAGCCTACTGGTTCACTAGGGCATCTCCAGCAATGGGCAGAAGAGTTGGGGTAAATACAGTGGAGCTACTGTGGCATAAAGGTAGATACTGTAAAGTATCTTAAATTGAATAAATTTGTCACTGTGAGCTTTTGAAATGGGTACTCCCACATATCCTCCCAGTCTTTACTATCAAGTTCCTGATCTTCCGCATGCTACAAAGCACTCAGACTGTCTAGGCCGTATGAACAGACGGTAGTAATGCTTTGTAGATCGTGAATAGTGGTTTGCAGAGAGTATCATCCCTAAGGAGAGCCTTCAAATCATCTTGCTCCAGATGGAGGGCAAGAGACTTAAAATTGTGACTCGTAAGCGTGCCGAAGTTGCAGGAATCAAAAGAAAAAAAAAGTTGGGTAGTTGAAATTTGCTTTTAAGCTTATAACATGTAGATTTCACTCCCATCACGGATGTCAGCTAAATATTGGATTCCTTTGGTAGCCCATAAGCAGGGATCAGGCACTGACTGAAATTCTGGTTGAATGGGGTTAAACCACAGTGGCGTGCCATGTTAGGGGACCAATGACTACTTGCGAGGTTGGGTTTAGTGACAGTAGTATACCTAATGACGGCATGTATCACTGGAATTAATGGAGGGTACAGGGCTCTCAATCCTCTATAAATGCGATTGTGAAAAGTCTCGTATGAGCCAGAGTATGCCGCTTCTAACACTAGTGTCATCAGAGATCAACTAATTTTGGGCATGTGCAAGCATGGCTGTCAAATAATAGCTATGAAAATCTAGGCAGGCTAAGCCTCCCTATGTTCAAGGTTTGCACAGTATCTTTTTACTGAATCTAGCTGGATGGTATTGCCACAAAATATATGTTACGAGAGATTCTAAATGCCCAAAAAAAGATCTCGGAATCTAAACTGGAGAATGTCTATACAGCAGGACTGGGAAAATGTTCCTTAAGATAATTTTGCCTGTAAGTGACAATGGTAGATGAGACCAGGCTTTCAGTCACAGCCTGCTCCACTGTAATGCCGGGACCAGATTGAGTTTACCAAAATCCTTAACATTAGGTGAGATGTTAATCCTTAAGAATCCAATAGTATCTGACCACTGCAAGGGTATGTTGGGATCAGCAAGCACCCTCGCACCAGCGTCTTTCGGGAGGATAAGTAATTTATTCAAATTGGTATGGAGGCCCGAGATGTCCGCAAAGCCAGCCAGGATCCATAGTGCCTCAATAGTGAAGGACCAGGATCCCTAGGAAAAAGAAATATGTTATCAGCAAAAAGTGCTAATTTTTCCACAACCGAGCCCACTCGGATCCCGACTACTACAGCCGACATCGCCAAGGGTTCCATAACCAGTGCGAACACGGGATAGAGGACCCCTGGCTTTTTCCCTGCTGGATCGGGAACAGAGGTAATATTTTGCCATTTAGTTTAATTTGTGCTACTGGAGACCTATAAAACAAAGTGATCCATTTCCCGAATATAGGGCCAAAGCCAAACAACTCTAATACCTTCATCATGTAACTCCAGCAGACTATCAAAAGCTTTCTCAGTGTCGAGTGCTACCAACACTCTTATAGCAGTCTCGTCAGGTGGGAGTTGGAGATGCAGGCGGACCCTTCTGATATTTATGTCTGTGGATTTGCCAAGCATGAAGCCAGTTTGGTCAATGTTAATAGGAGATGGTAAACCTTCATCATGCTGTTGGCTAAGGCTTTGGTAAGGATTTTAAGATCATAACTTAAGGACATAGGCTATACGAGGCACATTGAGTCAAATCTTTACCCGGTTTAGGCAACATATGCACTTGGTACATACTATCTGGTAGCTTCTCCGCCTCTAGCAATTGGCAAACAGTTGTTGCAATTTAGGGTTCAGGATCGGTAGTACGTCCAGTCCTGGGGACTTATAAGAGAAAGAGCAGATAGCCGCTTCTATATCCAGGGGAGAGAGGGGAGCCTCCAAACTATACCCATCTTCCACTGAGGGGAGAGGTAAATTCACCTCCCCAAGTACTTCCAACAAGGACCAGTTTGGATCAGGAGTTGAGGCCTCATACAGTGAGCTGTAAAATAAGTTTACCCCAACGAATTAGCCAGAACAGTTTCAATTCCAAAACTTGTAACTATGTTGCCTACTGAAGTAGAGTCTTGGGGCCAAGGACCGAGTGTGAGTAGGTGAAATTAGGGAAACATGGACCTCATATGTGCATGGGCAAACTGAAAAATCCTAAATCCAGGTAGGGTAGGAGGTCTTTATAAAGTTACAGTTGTATGCCCACAATCATGGAGAGTCATCCCAGTTGTCAGCATGATCTGCTGACTTAGCTACCAGAGTCTGGACAGCACGCTGGAGCGAGGTTAGGTTATCTGAGTGTTGGGCAGTGATGTCTTCCGTGATTGCAAATCTAGCCTTTGAGAGCCAACCCTGGATTTTGTCCAGGTCAGCCAAATGGTCAATGCGGATTAATAACAAGGTTTTGCTATGTTCTATAGCTGTAAGGATCAGTATTGTGCCACTTGCCTGAGCGGTTGCATGAGAAGGCTGAGGAGCAGCAGGGTCCGCCACCATCTCCATCTCCTTGCCAGCAAAGTCAGCAGCTTATCCAAGATGGCAAAAGAACAGGAGGCTGTCTGGGTAGGTTGTTTCTTCCCAGCCGGCGTTGCTGCATTTTTAAATACAGGAAAGCATGTCAGAGTGAGCCAGGGGTTGCTCTGACACGATCCACGGATTGTAGAGCCAGCAGCAGGTCTCGGGATAGAGGATGAACAGCAGGGATAATGGAGGATCCTGGGAGCTCTCCAGCAAGCGTCTGATCAGCTCCAATCTCGATCCAGCGCTGTGCTCAAGAGCAGCGGATCTTTCGTTCTCTCCCTCACTGGACATTAGAGCAGCAGCAGTAGACAGTGGCTCCTGCTTCTTTCAAATCACAGCAATAAAGAAAGGAGTGGAGTGGGGGGGGGGGGGGTTTAAGCCGTGCTCTGTGTCAATGGACACACAAAACCCAACAGAGGATCAAGCCTGCATTACAAGCAGCCGCTATGGGGGTGCTCATAAAGAGGGGGGGGGGAGCCAAGTGCATCAGCAGGGGACCCCAAACGTAGACGATCTGGGCTTACTCTGCCTATTGCACAAGGCAGGTAAGTATAACAGGTTTGGTATTTTCAAAACGGAAAAGGTTTTCCTTTACAATCACTAACTATACAGTAGATATATTGTTCAAGCATTTAAGTTAGTCACACGGATCAAGAACTATTTATATATATATATATGTACACGTGGTAATGTATGCCAGAATAGAATGTTAGAACAGCCAACACCTATCTGTAAAAATGTGTCCATACAATATTTCCGATTTACTGACGTCTGAGACATATTACCCTAGGCCTGCCTTCCTGAAAAATTACTTCCTTGTCATACACTATCCTCTGCCAGTGCACAAAATACAATGTTTCAGCTGGAGATAGAAGAGACAACACAGTTTGAGTGCCGACTGGTCCAGCTCCAAGCGGTGTCCTTTAATTGCCACAAAATAATAAAATCTTATATGCAATTACAAGTGTGGTATTTTTCCTGCAGTCTGATTAATCTACAGTTCACACTATGAACAATACATGCAACTGGCACAGTGCAAAACGACAATGCCCACCAAATGCAGAAAGAGTGAGCTTGCACTTTGACACCTGGCCTGGCAGCAGAAATGTGAAGCAATTCCTCAAATGAAAACTCCAAGAACAACTAAAAAGCTGATAAGAGGTTCTAACACTTCCCCAGAAAAAAAAAAAAAAAAAAGATTTGGCTGGAGATTTCCCCAGCTCTGAGGGGGGTCTTTTAATGGATCAGAAACCAGGAATCTAAAGAATTAAATTGTCCATTTAACCACTTAAGCCCCGGAAGATTTTACCCCCATTCCGACCAGGGGGTATTTTGCGATTCCGCACTGCGTGAATTTAACGCACAATTGCGCGGTCGTGCGACGCTGTACCTAAACGAATTTGACGTCCTTTTTTTCCCACAAACAGAGCTTTCTTTTGGTGGTATTTGATCACCTGTGCGATTTTTTGATCACGCGCTATAAACAAAAAAAGAGCGTCAATTTTGCAAAAATAGCAATATTTTTCACATTTTTTTATATGAAATTCCCCCCAAAAAAAATGTAAAAATCAAAATTTTTAAAAATTTTCGGCCAATTTATTTTATGCTACCTATGTTTGGTAAAAAAAAAATCGCAAAAAGCGTATTTTGATTGGTTTGCGCAAAAGTTATCGCGTTTACTAACAAAGGGAAAGATTTTTGTCATTTTTGTTGTTTTTTTTTTTAACGCGTAATGGCGGCGATCTGCGATTTTTTTTGCGGTACTGCGACATTGCGGCGGACAGATCGGACCCTTGACTGACATTTTTGACACTTTTGGGGTTACCAGTGACATTTCTACAGTAATCAGTGCTATACATATGCACTGTTACTGTAAAAATACACTGGTAGTGAAGGGGTTAACTTTATTTGGAAGGGAGGGGCTGTGTGTGTCCCTAGGGGCGTGGTTTCTACTGTGATTGGCTGTGGCTCTAGCTGTAAGGACACTGATCAACGGATCTACATACCAGATCCGTTTTATCAGTGTCTTTGCAGCGAGGAGAATGACAGGCAGTTTGTTTACACAAGCTGCCTGACATTCTCCCTCTCCCCCGCCGATCGCCGAGTGACCGGCGGACATCGGGTCCGCTGGTCACACGCGCGGGGGGGTCCGTGACCACGCGGGAGCGGGAGCGCGCCCCGGGGGGCGCGCGCTCGCTCCCTAGACCCTCACAAGCAAGCAACGTAGCCCTACGTTAGTTTGCCTGTGAGGGGCTGACCGCCGACGTAGATAGTCGTGCGGCGGTCGGCAAGTGGTTAAAACGGATTTAAAATGTAAGTCCATGCAAAAACTAACTAATGCTAAACCTGCTCTCTGCCACATTCTAAAACGAATCTACCTAACCCTGTAAAGCAAAAATCGCTGTGCTTACCTATTCTCCAATGGCGGAAGCTGTGTGCAGGAGAGGACCAACAATGGCTGTGAAATGGCTGGGAAGGGACATCACCCATAGAGTTACTATGGGGATTCCATTGTCAGCTGCCTCTCCTGCACGCGCCACCGCTGACAGCTAATGCTGGGACCAGATCGGCTGCAAAAAAGGCAAGTATAGTGAGGTTTAGCGTTAGTTAGGTTTTGCCTGAATCTCTACTTTAAACTTGAGCAAAATAGGAGAAGCGGCTACAAGAAACCAATCTTTATTGTTTACTGGAAAGGAGTGTGCTACTTTAACTAAGAATACATTTTCTGACCTATTAGATGGGCACCTTAAAGACCACAACATACAGGGGTATACAATGTACGGTTAACAGCAAGCAAGCCCACACACACACACACACACACACACACACACACACACGTTGAACTGGATGGACTGGTGTCTCTTTAACCTCATTATGTAACTATGTGACCTCAAGTTACAGCGCTCCCTGTTCATCCTCGTGATTTCCTAGAGTACAGCTCAGTATACTGCAGTATGAAGCAATTACTGTTACTACCTGTGCACTTTCGTTTCAAGCAGTACGGACACCCACTATCAGATAAATCTGTATATTCTGTCTGATGCAACAAATTCTAACTTAACCACAAATATAAGCACACACAGTTTTCAAAGGGAATCTTGGGCAACAGTCTAGAAATGCTCAAAATGAAATGGATGTCCACATAGGTCAATGCCATGTTGGTATTTCACATTGAGTTTATTTTCACATGCAAAAAGCACAGAACATGAGAAGAAAAAAAATACACATTCGAACAGACTAAATAAATTACACTGCTCAAGAAAGATATTCTACAAAATTACCAGGATATACAACTCGATTAGACCAACAAAAAAATAGTGCGGAACATAGTGAATACTTTACAAACTTTCTGGCATAAACCATGCTCTAGATTGCCTTTCTCAACCTTTTAAACACAGAAGAGATAACTTTGAGATAACTTTCCAGTCTCAAAGAACCCCTGCTAAAAATGACTATAGCTACAACTCTTCGTATATTAGTGTGATGGTTTGTGGGAAGAATTACCCCCTTGCAGATCGCTAAAAAGGTCAATGACGTCAGTGGGAACTTATTTGAGAAACAGAAATTGCTCATTGCTCAACGAAGCCCTAGCAACCCCTGGAGGAACCCTGGGTGAGAAACACTGTTCTAGATAGACAATGAAAAAGAAATGTAGACGTAATATCAGACATTTCACCACATAAAAATAAATCCTGATTTAAAAAAGGGACTGCAGGCAAAAAGATAAAAACCACTGAAATATTGTTTTACCTTCCAAAGAATTAGCAAAAACAAAAATAAACCATGGCAAATCAGATATCCTACGACAATTCCTAACTGCTGCCCATATTGTGATCCCCGTCACTGGTGCGCCTCACAAACACCAACCCTACTAGAGTGGGTAACAGAACTAGACTTTATCTCCAGCATTAAAAACTATGCCTAGCTCAGTGTCTACACTGGGACTTTGACTACTCGATGGAACTCTCAGGAATTCTATAACAACCTATCTTCCTCCTAAGGCTGAGTTCACACTGGCATCAAAAGCAGGCTAAAAATGCTGTTCACACTTTTATCAAAACATGAAGCGTTAAGCAAAATTAAAGCCTCATGTTGAGTCAGGAGGCGTTTGAAGCCTTTCAACGTCTCCCATTCAAGTCTACGGTAAGTCTTTGCAAATGCTCTGGTAGGCAGTTGCAGGGCATTTAGATTAGCTTATTAACTGTATGAAATAGGCGTTTGTGGAGCAGTTTTAATCGTCAAAACGCTTCAGAACTGTCCATAGGGCGTTTGGGGAGCATTTTTAACTCCTCATTAACGCTTGTAAAATGCCAGTCTAATGCACATACTAAAGCTCATTAAAGCGAGTCCAACGCCCATACTAACGCTATAGGAGCGTTTGTTGAGTGTTAGAAATTTAGTCACATGTGAACAAGCAAGCCCTAAGGGCTCCTCAACACTGGCGGACCCTGCCGTTGATCTCTGCTGAGCAGGTGGATGACTGGTACGTATCGGCTCCACCTATGCAGAGCGGACACGGACACAGCCCTTTCCTCTATGGGCGGTCGATTAATGGATGGGGAACAGATCAGCCAACTATCTGCTTTTGGTCGAGAGGTTCAAATTGGATGTGGGCGGATGGAAACAGAGACGTGTCCCACCGCTCCATAAAGAGCAATGGATGGTCCGATCGGGTCTGCCTATAAAACTGATAGGCAGACCCGATCAGTGCTCATGTGAAAGGGGCCTACCCTACACTTCCCTTATGCCTCGTACACACGCATCGATAGTTGGCCGTGAATTTTCGGCCAACGTCCGATCGGCCGATTTTCGGCTTGTTAGTATGATGCTTTCGACAACCAACTGCGACTTTTCGGCCAAACAAAATCTGGTGTGCATGCTATAAAATTTTTGTTGGTCGTCAACAGAACGGCCGATTTTCCATCAGTCAGTACAGATTTCGGCAGACAAAAAATCAGATGAGCAAGACTGGGCATGCTCAGAGAAGAAAAAACACACGGAAAGTAAAACCAGAACATGACATCACTTCTGAAATTGGTTGTTGGCCGAGAAAATTCGTGCGCAGTCTAGAGCACATTTCAACCAACACAACAACACTGGACAAAAGACGGCCGATCGGTCGGCCGATAATCGTTGCGTATGTACGAGGCTTTAGAGTGAGTGTGGTGTCAGAAGGGTCTTCTACTCCTCCCTTCTTCGAAATATAGGTTTGTCTCTTCTCCGCCCTACAGCACCAAGCTCACACTAAAACTATCCTTTCCTACTACCACCCACTCCCCACAAAAACACACACAACCCACCCTTGGGGCTCTTTCACACGGGCGTTCCTTTTTTTTTTGCCCGATCAGGTCCTTTTTTTTTGTAACGGGCACGGATGACACTTGTGTCATCCGGTCTGTATGTCCGTTTTTCATCCTATCCGTTTGCGGATGAAAAACGGACATAATGCATGTCTATGTAAATACGGATGTCTGCGGATGACACCACTGACATCCGTTTTTGCTTCCGTTCCGTTTTTTACATCCGTATTTACATAGAGATACATTATGTCCGTTTTTCATCCGCAAACGGATGGGATGAAAAACGGACATACGGAACGCCCGTGTGAAAGAGCCCTAACCCAGGTGTTGTTCATAAAATAATTTAATGAATATCAGCACAAAAATTCTTAAATTAATGTTTCCCCCAAAATATAAATCTGATAATCTTCCCATCTGATGGGAGGTTCCTTGAATAATTCTGATGCACCAATGAAGTAAAGACATGCAGATACTAGGACATATGCAAATTGGTCTTATTTGGACCCAATACATGATGCTAAATATTTAACTGCAACATTGCTTATGTCTATACTGTATCATTTCTACAACTACCCCACCCTTATTTTCTTCAATCTGTATCCCCAAGTTATATGAAAATTCTTCATAAATTTCAGATGGAACAAGTGATTTGCAAAGATTTACATACCTCTGACATATTACACAGCCAAAAGAATGCCACTTTTTGCATCACCTACCTGCTAAATTGACAGAGATGATACAGATTCATTGCTGAAAAAGTATCATAATATCCTACATTCCTGCATTGCCGAACCAAAATAACCTCCTTGCTATGCAGTATGGAAGTGGTGGGTAAAATCACAAGAACAGCTAAACAGAATTACAAATCCTTCAGCAGGTAAACAATATACATGTTTATTTGAATTGCATATTTAGAGTTCTACTTTAACCAATGTCACACCTGTTCTGATCAATATTCACTTTTAACTTGTGCACAAAGATGCGATAAAGCAAAAATAAAATCCGTACCTAGACCCACCCATTCTTATCATTAGGAGGAAAATGTTACAGGAGCTACGTCTGATAAAAGGAAAGTGTAACCGTGACATTAAAACTGAGCTTTTTATTCAAGCTGTAGTGTCAATGGCAGTATGTGTCTACTTCATCATGTTTATCCAGTCTGTGCTTTCACAATAAATCCACCTAACAATTTATGAAGCTTTGAAAACTGCTTTTAATCCGGAAGCAATTAGGTGATCTCAACTTTGGAAGGACAGAAATTCCAATGACACATTATCGCAGACTAGAAACCTACAAGTCAAGGCATGTAATGTACCTCACAAGTATTGTTTATGCTAGCAGTAAAGGGACAGTGCACGCTGCTGACAGACTGCCCTGCATAAAGGAAAGTCAGAAGCAGCAGGAACTGCCAGCAAGGAGGAGGGGTGTGGAAACATGCAGTACATCATGTGTGCTTGTGTACAGTAAATCACAAGACTAGCAGAGTCCATAGAGACCTTTTGTAACAAAGACTTACAGAAAAGAGTCTGATAAATCAGTGCTGCCCAGTTTATAAGCATTTAGTGGAAAAACACTTACAACTTTATAAGGTTCAGCAAAGAGAGGAGAGGTAGATGGAAAGGTCTCTTCGCCCTGCTGAATTTCTTGATTTCTCCTTTCCCTTTCTTTCATACGCAGCACGTTCCGTTCTTCACGGTTCATATTGCTAAAAAAGAAGGAGAAACAAAGTCAAGAAGTTGAAAAAAATCATGAGTTATTTCTTCCACGCTGAGGAAAAATTCTTTCAAATAGTTCACTTCTGTATTTCCAAAACCATAAAAAGTGTATTTATGTTGTTTTGTCCAGAACGCCAACAGCCTACAAATAAAATTGGATAAAGGATGTAACCTGGAAACACAAGAGCTTATTTACCGGTGTTGCTATGGCTTTAAAAAAAAAAAAAAAAAAGAGAGAGAAAGAGTACAAGTGATTTAAATAGTTGTCAGGCAAATACAGGGTAGGCATTGAGTTCAGCCATCCACCTAGTTGACGTGACAAGTCTAGAAACAAATCAAGATCCTTTAAGCGGTAGTATCCCGCTTTTTTACCTACAGGTAATCCTATAATAAGGCTTACCTGCGGGTACAATTAATATCTCCTAAACCGGCACGGTTTAGGAGATATTTGCAGTGCATGCAGCCGCTCACGCGAGCGGCTAATGCGCTCTGAAGGTCCAGGGGGACCTTCAGTTTTGCTTGCAGGGAGCTTGCCGGAAAATCATCACGGCTCCGGCCAATCACAGCGCCGGAGCCACCGAACCCGGAAGAGACGGCGAGGGATCATGGCAGCGCCAGCAGCGATGTCTGGGGGTCCGTGTCGGGGCTTCGTTATAAGGCAAGTAATACATAATGAGCTAGTATGCAATGCATACTAGCTCATTATGCCTTTGTCTTGCAGGTTTTTTTTTTTTTTGTTCGCGATTTTGGGTTTACAACCGCTTTAACGTGTCTTTTCCCAATAAAAGAAAAGAAAAGAAAAAAAAAAAACCTTAAAGTGGTATTAAACCCAAAACAAAAAATGTAACATTTAAGGCCATTCACATCTGAGAGCCGGTTCACACTGAGGCGACACGACTTCGGGGGCGACCTGTGAAGTCGCGTGCACCGCGACTTCGGCACGACTTGCAGGGACTTCACATAATGGAAGTCTATGCAAGTCGCTCCGAGGTGGCCCCAAAGTAGTACAGGACCCTTTTTCTAAGTCGGAGCGACTTGTGTTGCTCATATTAGAACGGGTCCTGTACTACCCAATGGACCGCGACTTGTCAGGCTGACAAGTCGCCTGACAAGTCACGGCAGTGTGAATGGGCTCTGAGCATACTGATGTTTTTAAAGCAGTTTTTGCAGCTTTTTTTCAAGCATTTTAGAAGCGCATTACAGCTTCAAGCGTTTTTGTTTAGCCAATAGAAAGCACTAAGGGGAAGAGAGGGAGTAAATTAGGGGTGGAGAGCTGCTGTTTGAACAGAAAACTAGCAACAAAAAGCTTGTAAACGCTGAAGTCAGGCGTTTTTATTGAAATTTATGGGGCCAAAACCACTTGTAATATGCCAAAAAGAAGCTCATGTACTTTTTTGAGCGACAGGTGTTTTGCTTCAGGCGACAGAACGCTCAAAAGTGAACAGGTGCCATTGAAATGAATAGGATTTGGCTTGTTGAGCATTTTGGAGCTTCAAGCAGAAAATCGCTCCAGTATGAATGGGGCCTTACAGCTTACAAACTATAGGTGGTGGCTATATTCGTTTTCTTTTTTTAAACTTTTTTCCTCTGGTCATCTGGTCAGTAACACCTCCTGTATTAGAGTGCCCCCACTCTGGATGAAGGAGAACAGGTGGCAGATATGGGCACTCTCAGTCTGAGCGGAGGGGAGTGTTAGGCCTACACTGGCAGCTTCTAAACTTGAATTTAGGAGCTATTGGCGTTATTTTTTGCCAAAGCTTCTAAACAACTCCATAAAAGCCGATGTGCCAATATACACATAGGCTTTTAGCAGAGTTTAGGAGCTGCTGCGCTAAGTTGAGCTTCAACCTCCCTATCCTGAACGCAGAAAAAGCGCATTCAGGATAGTAATGTTTTGACTGCCAGACATGGGAAAAAGAAAAATGCATTAAAATCACAGCAAATGAAGTCCAGTGTACACAAAGCCTTAGATATGTAGCAGATTTACAGTACATAAATCAGCCTCTCTCAACCACTGTGCCGCGGCACACTGGTGTGCTTCCAGAGGTGTGCCCCGGAATCACAGGAGAGAAGGGCTGTAAGATGAGCCCGATCTCCCGCCGAACTGTATATCAGCACTGTGAGGGAGCTCAGTCAGCTTCAAAAGTGAAAGGAAGGAGAAAGAAAAGGGAAAAAGGAAAAGAAGGAGGAGGGTGTTGTGCACTGCACTGCACTCTTCTTCCCCCTACAGTGCAGTACCCAGCTGAATGAGTAAAAGCTACTGTGCTAGAACATTTTAAAAGTGCTTTGTACACTTGCGTGTCTGTCTGCATGCATATATACATGTGTCCGTATGCATGCGTATAAATATATGTATGTACGGTATGTTACTTTTAATTCTGACTGACCGCCCCCCCAATTCCTGTACCATCAAAATGCTTTTTTAGGGCTTGTTTGTGATAGCAGAAAGGACTGCTGCTCCTCTGAAAAGCAATACATGCTCAGATTGCTTTTCAGAGGCATTTGGCAGGTGGGAAAGAGGCAATATGTTGCCTCCTCGCCACCTGTTTTAAGCCTGTAAATGCAGCATCACTACATGCGCACACAGTTGGGGTAGTTGCAGTGCAGCCCCATTCACCCTGGGTATACCTCCACCTACAACCCCCCCAGCTGCTGCCTCTGCAGCTAAAGGAGAAGTTAGGGGTGGTAAAAACAGCTCAACCATATACATTTTGTGGTTTTACCACCCCTCCAGCCTAACATGTGAACAAGCCCTTGGTTCACATTTCCATGGCTGCGTGCAGGGCAGCCTATTCATTTCAATGGGCTTCCCTACTCACAGAAATGCAGGGAAAAGTCCCTGATTCTTTTTTTTTTTTAATTACGCCGCACAAAAAGTACCCCATGTTTTCCAGTGGGTGGAGTACCATTAAGAATTATTGGCACCCCAAAAGAGCAGAGAATTTGTCTGTGTGTCAGGAACGAGTGCCATTTTTCGTGTGTTCTGTAACATACGGTAACGTGAACTGAACCTCGGACAGGGGTGCCTCAAGATTGAAAATACTTTTCAAGGGCCCCCGACTGGAAAAAAGGTTGAGAAACACTGACATATTAACAAACTGAGAGGGTGTTCTTTAAAAAAAAAAAAAAAACAATAGACTTTGGGTAGATTTAGAAGTGCTTCTAAATAGCCATTTCATGTGCTGCCTCCTCACCGCCTGTTGTAACCCACTTTTTGCCAACAAACGCACTGCTGGGCGGTTGTGGCCATTTCTTATTTGCTCAAGTGAGGGCTTGCGGCCTGCCGATCGCTACAAGTTGGGTAAACTTTACAGCAGATGTGAAGCGTTGTGACCAGGGCATGTAAACACGGCGACTGGCAAAAATGTGGCTCAACCACACATTTTTTTACCATTGCCCAATCACATGTCTTAATAAAGCCTAATTGGGTGCAATACCAGAAGAAAATATAAGAAAGCCAAAAAAAAAAAACATCACATCTAAGAATTGGTAAGCTGCAATTTAATAAATATTCGCTTTTGGGTTTATTACAACTTTAAGAAAGACCCCTAGAAATCATGAATCTAAACTGCTTTGGGAGAGAAGCATTGCGTGCAATTTGTGCTGGTTTATATCTGTTGAGTGTGATTTACATAAGTTTTAGGTGCGTTACCATTAAACTTTATATAACATGGGTTTACATGAAAGTGCATCAAAGATGCACCAAGCAAGATTTTTTTTTTTTTAGTTTAGCCCCTGTTGACATTGGCGCGATTTGACATGCAATTTGACATGTCAAATCGCAGCCTGTTGCCGGAGATGGCACTGTCCCAATCAACAAAACGCCAACTTTGTGGCACCGCACCAATTTCCAAAAGTAATTCCTGCACTACTTTTGGCGACTTCAGGGGCGATCTCAACAGACATCTGTGCATGAACCCACACAGATGTCTTTCCAATCACCCCCGAACTTGCACTGAAATGCAGGTTTGAAATTGCGCGAGTTCAGCTGAAACCCACGTTCAGTGTAAATGTACCCCTAGTACACCGTTACTTAAATTGCACAGGTGTTAACATGGCATTAGACTTGAAATGCTGCACCCTAAAATAGCCATCCAAAGCGCTTTAGGATTATGCTTTCAGGGGTTCTTTAACAGTAACACAGTGGGAAAGAATACCCATCCTAACAAGATATACTACTACAGAATAGCATTTTCAGGAGAATAAAAGAAAAGTAACATACTTTCAAGATGAAAAGGCATGTTGGAAAATTAATGGATATGATTATGTTAAGGTACTGTGACAGTGTGAAGCTCTGTCACTACAGAAATGGTCAGGAAAAGGACACAGGGTTTGCACATTTGCTGAGTGCAGGACTGTAGAGCATAGATTTTAAATGAAGAAAACTGCTCCCCGTTCCATGTAGAAGTTTCAGATCAGTAGACAGAGTCGGGCCAACTGGAAGAGTCTGAGAGATTATAGCTGAGACAACTGGGAGAGAGAAAACCGTGAGTGTCAGATGAGTGAGAATGTCTGGGGTGAACCCCATTCTTAGAGGCCAGCAGTGGGCATGCTCCGTATGTATTTTTTGTTGGAGAAGACTCACTGTGTGGAAAACTTTGTGTTGAACTTTTTCGGTTTTAATAAAAGTGGGCTACTAGGCCCTTAAAACACAGTTCCGCCTGACATGGACTTCACTAAACAACGCATCTACCACTGAGCTCACAATTCCCCAGGTCACAGTACCTAAAGACACACAAGATGGTAAACAGTCTAAGTAAAGGAAATCCAAATCAGTCACAAACACTAGCAATAAAGACTATGGATATTGAGAAAAATAAAAATGATTAAGCATCAGTTACATTTAGTAAAAAACACGATTTCCCCTGAGCCTCCCCATTGAGATGTCACATTCAGGATTCATTCACATGGATTTCTACAAACACGCAGAGGGCCTTGTTTATCCGCCTAAAGGCCCGTACACACGTACCGATCGTCGGCATACAAACGTCGGTGGACGAAGGATCTGCCGATTGTACGCGTGTTAGTATGGTGCCTCCGACAGATGTCTGCGCACAATCCGCGGACAAAAGTCTTTCTTGCAAACATGAAAATTTTTGTATGCCGACACCAGAACGGACGATTGTTCGCCTGTCAGTACACAATTCGGCCGACAGACCGCAGATTTGCAAGACTGGGCATGCTCAGAAAATAGAAAACACAGGGAAAGTTAACCATTACATGACATCACTTCTGCAGTCGGCGGACAAAATTCTTGTGCTGTCCTTGTGCTGTCTTTGCACTTTTCAGCAGACACCGACATCCCGGGGAGAAAAGAGGAACATTTGTAAGCCGACCATCGGTACGTGTGTACGGGGCTTAACATGCACAGCCACACTCATTTCAACAGACTGGCTGCATAGACCACCTGTGCCTCATGGACAGAAACTTGATGTGTGGATACCTGTACCCATGTGAATTAACCCCTAAAGTATATCTAAACCCAAAACAAAAAATATGCAGCTTACAAGTCTTTAGATGTGGTGGCTGCATTTGTTTTCTCTTTTTAAGACTAAGTATAGTTTCTGCAAGTACAGAAAAATACCTGTTGATCCTATCAGAAATCCTGTGCCTTTATAATGATCCTCTAAATAATAGAGATTATGAGTGAGGTAGGTGTTTTTAGTCAAAATCAGGAGGGTTGAACCACCTTTCATTACCTGTATTCTCTGGCCCAGTTCTGAAACCCACTTATGACCTGTTCCTATTTTACGATACTTGTTATTCAGCTGCTCTGACCTTTTGTCTTTTCGATCATGACCTTGCCTGCCATTCGTCGCCACTGTAAGTGTAACTGAGGGCCACAACCTGGAAGCCATCCTCTGCAAAGCCCATCATTTTAGTGAGGTGCTCTGGCAAAAAAGCTACCTTGGGCCAGCCTTTTCAACCAGGGTGCCTTGACAAAATGTTTAAAAATTGCCCCAAATTTTGTACAAGCCAGTGGGTAGATCAAGCCTGCCTTTGTTACACAAAGCCAAAGGTTTACATTGTGCAACATTACAACCATGTGGGCCAGCCGCCAGCACCCTAACTTGCTGACTCCATCAGTTAATAAGGAGGACATCTGTCACTTGGACACCATCATTGTTTGACTCCTCACCTTGCTGTGTCAGTACTGGGTTCACATTAGCAGCATGAAAACAAGTGAAATCAAAAGCTGAAATATTAGTCCGAACCAGTGTGCAAAAGTGCATTTGCTTTGCAAGAAATAAACATCTCTAATGTTGGGTGTTCTACATTTGTGGGTGCCACTGCAATAGATAACACTATTAGGGGTGCCTCGAAATTATGCATAATTTTAAAGGGTGCCTTGACTGGAAAAAGGTTGAGAAACGGTGCCCCTCTGCCTACATTCGCCTGGTGACACAAAGGATCCACTAACTCTGTGACACAGAGGTTCTAATCCTGCAGAAACTATCCAAATGTATAAAAAAAAAAGAAAAAAAGCATTTATGGAAGCAGATGCTGGGTACTATTACATAATCACTGAAATATCTTTCAGCTTCAAATCTGCATGCCAAAAAATCAAATCACTGGTTTCAATCTATCACGTGTAACACATAATTACATGGGTGTATAACAACTTTAAAAATTCCTCCGTTTCAGACAGACTATACTGCTTTTCCTGAACAGATCTCCCTGGACCAAAACAGATTCTATGTACAATTTATAACAAAAATTAAACTGTGAAACACATGTAAATCTCCTACCAGCCCCATACCAAAATGTAACAGTCTAGATGTAAAAAGAAAGTTTGTTCATGGTCCACCAAAGTGTTATGAAAACCAAGAGTGCCATGTAGTAAAGTACTAAAAAAACAAAACAAAAAAAAAAAAAAAAAAAAAACACACATTTCACTGCACTGACTTCATACTACTTTACTGGCATAAGCTAACCATACAGTATGTGAATATTATCCGGTTCCAAAAGAAATGTCCGTAATCAGCTCTGCAGGTGGCCCTGTTGTCACCTTCCCATTCAACATCCTTCGAATATCCATCAGAATATAATAGCCACAGAGAGAGACTTGCCCATCCGTGATGTATATCCTGGCTGGACAAATGTGTTAAGATTACTCTTTGGTCAGCCTGCAGGCTAAAGGCAAAAATTTAACTGTGTAAGACCAACCTAAAAGGAGCTGATGGATTTGTTGTATTGCTGAGTAATATATATTTGGCTGGACTGTTGAAGTAATGGGATTCTTGACTTAGCGTAAAATCAATTTCTCTGATATTCATTGATGGACACAGCTCCTTATGTTCTTGAGCTTTGGGTTATACTGCCCCCTACAGGAGTAGGACACTAGGCAGGAAAGCATGACTACGCCTATGGGGCAGTCCCAGGGGGTATACTCCCACTCTTAGCTATAGGCACTCAGTTTTGTAACAAGCAGTGTCAGAAGAAAGCCATCTCCACAGAGGGGTGGGTACTGTGTCCCTTCAATGAACATCAGAGAAATGGATTTTACAGTAAGTCAAAAATCCCATTTTCTCTTTCGTTCATTGACGGACACAGCTCCTTATCTTCTTGACCATTGGGATGTCCAAAAGCAGCGTCAAGTGGTGGGAACAGCAAGAAAAAATTCCACAGGCTAAACCGTAGACAACCAGGTAACATGGAGCTCAACCATAAACCACTGGAGCTCACCTGAAAAAAAAAAAAATGAAAAATACACCCTCCAAGAGGATCAGGTCCTCTAAACAGCAGCCTGAAAAACCTTGCACCAAAAGAAGCATCTGCAGATGCCAAAACATCCACCTTATAAAACTTTGGGAAAGTGTGCAGAGACGACCAGGTGGCCGCCTTGCAAACCTGCAGCACTGATGCCTGATGACGGAAAGGCCCAGGAGGCACTAAGCGCCCGAGTAGTGTGCGCCTCAACAGGGAAAGGGGGAACCCGACCCCTAATTGAAAAGGCCTGAATCATGGTCTGTCTGACCCATCTGGAAATGGTCCTTTACGAGGTCCATCCCTGAGTACAAATAGTGAGTCTGACTTCCTAAAAGACTTCGTAGCTGCTAGGTACACCCCAATTGCCCGAACCACATTCAGGGAATGCAAAGCAATTTCCTTAGGCTGTTCAGGTCTTGTACATAGGAAAGGCAACACAATTTCTTCATTCAAATGGAAATAAGAGACGACCTTTGGAAGGAACGACGGACAGGGACGAAGAACCACCTTATCTCTGTGACCGACAAGACATTGCTACCAGCTCCGCCACCCTGCACGCAGAAGTAATAGCCACCAAACAGGCCACCTTCTGGGACAACGTAAGCAGGAGAACCTCCAATATTTTCAAAGGGAGATTCCTGGATAACTTTCAACACCAACTTGAGGACCCACGGCGGTAATGAAGACTGCTCTGGAGGAACCAAGTGTCAAACTCCCTGGCCAAAGGTAAGCACCAAAAAAATGTGGAGCCAATGGACGTTGAATGAAAACCAATCAAAAATAAAAACAAAAAAAAGTGTAGCTTTCTGCATAAAACACTGCCCCATCCGCATCACTGTAACGGCTGGATACTATACAGGAAGTCCGGATATCCTGTGGGTGACTGGAGGAGAACTGGATGCATCGTTTGTTCCTGGTGATCGGTTTATCGCACGCTTAGTCGACCTTCCTTAACAGGGGGTCTAACTTTCCGGTAAGGGTACATCCTTTATTACCTTTGTGTGATGATTGCCAGAAACTTCCTTTGCAAGATTGGTGTTGGAATTTATGGCCACATTTTCTGCATCTGAACCAATCCTCCCATGTGGACTTTATGGACTCTAGTATTCCTCTGCAAGTTCAGTTAGTTTATCTAGTGGCGCTGTACCTTTATTTATATCCTACAGTAATTGGCTGCAAACTCCTGCCACATGAGGGCCAGGCATTTTAGTGCACCAGCAGGAACCCAGGACCCACTGCCACAGCGTAGGGTCTGAAAATAGGTCCAAGGATTTTATCCCAATACTAATGAGTCAGGGTGCCATTGTGTGGCCTATAGGTCTGTGTGTCGCTCCATGGATATGCCCTCCCCAGACCATCACTGATCCACCACCAAACCGACCATGCTGAATAATGTTACAGTCAGCCTAATGTTCTCCATGGCTTCTCCAGACCCTTTCACATCCATCACATGTACTCAGGGTGACACCTGCGCTCATCTGTGAAAAGCACAGGGCGCCAGTGGCGGATCCACTAATTCTGGTGTGTGATGGCAAATGCCAATCGAGCACCAGTGTGTTTTTTTTTTTTTAAACAAATATTTAGATTTTTTGCTGCATACATACAAATCGAACAAGAGAAAAAGGAAAATATATGAAAAAAAAAAAAAAAAAAAAAGAATAGTAGAACTTCACAGTAGAGTTTCGGCGTTAAACACCAATTGACAGTTCACATGCTATTACTACATTACTACATACAGACCAGTAGTTATTCAACCCTTCATTAGCTTAGTCCTAACCATACAATCAGATATAGGTTGCACAGATTGCAAATGTGTAGGGTTGCATACTAGCCTCGATTAGTTAACACAACCATAGTACCAAGACAAGCATGTTTCAAGAATCTCCAGCTCCACTGGCTTTTTACTCCAAAATGTCCCACCTCATCTCTCATGTGCAGTCCATCGTCTATTGATTGAATAAGATAACCTTCTGCTTTTGAGCTGCTGAATTAACTTTTCAGATTCTAGCTAAAACCCAGCAAGACACACCTATTTTACTGGTATATGTATTACAACATCAGGATTAACCACATAGCAGCAATCTGAGGGATACCAGTGAAAATGGGGGCCAGTTCAGGCGCCGCTAGCCATGGTTCCCACAGTTTGTAAAATGTATGTGATGTACCCCTATTTCTGTATACCCGTTTTCCTTCAGGAGGGTATCATTTACTTGAAGATGCCATTCCTCAAATGATGGAGGGCTGGATGACAACCATTTCAAGGCAATAAGCTTCTGCGCCATAAACAGTAATCTATTGATAGGTACTAGTGTCTCAGACAAAAATAGTTCCTCATCCAAACAACCCAACAGAGATATCTTAGGGTCCAGGTCTATGTGTGCATGGAAAACATTGTTAATCGTGTTTAATCACCTCTTGCCAATACCTGACTAATTTGGCGCATTTAACATATGTAGTAGATCTGCAGTAACTTTACCGGGGGCCTATATGTCCTGTGCATAATAAACAGCTGGGTAAACCGTTGTGCAGATGAGAGCGACACCGAGGGTACATTCTCCAGAATAGTTTGCCAACCATCATCTGACATAACCCCTATGTCCTTCTCCCATCCTCTCCTGCCTGGGCAGTTGGTTATGCCTGATAATTGGACGTTAGCCACATGAAGATGAGATGAGGCCTTTTTCCTCAGTGGCCCTTGTCAAAGAAGTTAAAAACAGCACAGGGTTTATATCAAACTTGAGGGATCTGGTTTGGTCCAGTAACGCGTGGCGCAATCAGAGGTGTTTAAAGAAGTCATGATGGGGTATTCGAAAAACCTCTTGCAGATCCCCGAAGGACTTCAATACATTGGGAGAGTAAAGTTGAGCCACGTATTGAAGCCGCTGAGAACGCCAGCGCCCAAATCCCCACAATTTAAGTCCTCCTAATGGCTATTTTTCCAAAGCGGCATACATTCAGAAACCCCTTCATATTTCATTATACTTACTTCCTGCCATACTTCATTAAAATCATGGTTGGTCCATGTTGGGAGAAAGCAAAAGCCCCTGATTCTAACTGAGCCAAAAGGTGATAACAGGGATTATAGCTCAGTAAAAAGGGCCTGTATAGGATCTGCCCAGTTCATCTCCCCCCAACCAGCAAAATGCTGCAATTGGGAAGCCATGATGTAAACTCTCAACTGCGGGACTGCCAGTCCACCCCCTTCCTTATTTAACTGAAGGGTAGAAAGTTTAATCCTAGGGCTTTTGCCTTTCCATAGCAGTATGCGGAACAGCACTTCTATTTGTTTAAACCATTTTAGGGAAATCCAGATGGGAGAGTTGTGGAGGACATAATTGAGGGGCCCAAAACATTTTTATGATTTGCACGACCTTCGACCGATAAGGGCAGCTTTGTTTGAATTGTACTCTCCTCCATGCTCTTGAGACTGCTGGGAGACACATCAAACATCTAGCAATGGCACAAATTGATGTGCCATCCTGGAGGAGTTGGAATCCCTGTGCAACCTCTATCGGGTCCAGGTATCGCCTCATGCTACCAGTAGTGACACTGACCCTAGCTAAATGCAAAACTAGTGAAAAACAGTCAGAAAAGATAAGGAAAAAAAAAACAGTGGCCTTCACCTGTAAAGCCATTCCTGTTTTGGAGGTAATGTCATTGTTGCCTATCTAGTGCACCTGTTAATTTCATTACCACCAAAGAAGCTGAAACTGATTAACAACCCCCTCTAACAACTTAGCTGACCAGATCAATATCCCAGGAGTTTAACTGACTTAATGCTTTATACTCTGGTTAAAAAGTGTTCCTTTACTTTTTTGAGCAGTGTATTTTCCACCTCTTATGGCTGGAATACATGGGCCGAATATCGCCCGATCATTCGACCACCGACTTATGAAAAAGTGTTCCTTGGTCGAAAACGTTGCCAACATACACAGGCCGAATATCGCCCGGCCGTTTGACCGCCGACCATCGGAACAGTGCATGCGTGATGATGTTCTACAGATTTTAAATGAACAACCTTAACACCAACATATAGAATATCGTTCGTTCGCAAACGAGACGACAGAATTTTTCAGTTTTTTTGAAACGGGATTTTTCGTTCACAATATCGATATCGGTCACTGATGGCTGGGCATTAACGAGTAGAATATCGGCCGATCCTTCGCTGAACGGAAATTTTCGGCCGATTTTCTATCGTGTATTCCGGCCATTAGGAAAAAAAAAGATGCGATTAAGAAAAACCTTCACAAGGGAAGGGATTCTTGTGAAAACATTTTACTTGACTGATCAAGATGACAAATGCTATGTTTTGCTTAAGCAGTGACCCATGATAACACCTTAAAAACTGGTGGCTGCTAAATAAGCACAAAGTTGCACGTCGCCAAGTGCAACACAGTTTTTGAATGTGTATGTTTTACACACACACACACACACACACACACACACACACACACACACACACACACACACACACACACACACACACACACACACACACACACACACACACACACACACACACACACACACACACACACACACACACACACACACACACACACACACACACACACACACACACACACACACACACACACACACACACACACACACACACACACACACACACACACACACACACACACACACACACACACACACACACACACACACACACACACACACACACACACACACACACACACACACACACACACACACACACACACACACACACACACACACACACACACACACACACACACACACAACACACAACAAACAACAAAATTATAAAAAAAGGCACCATTTGTTTTTGCCCTAATTTTTCATGAGCTGAACTCAAAGATCTAGGACTTTCTATGTACACAAAAAGTCTATTTTATCACACAGCACAATACCACAGATGTCGCAAGTTTTGAGGGAGCGTGCAATTGGCATATTGACTGCAGGAATGCCCACCAGAGCTATTGCCCGTGAATTGAATGTTCATTTCTCTACCATAAGCCATCTCGAAAGGCGTTTAAGAGAATTTGGCAGTACATCAAACAGGCCTCACAACCGCAGACCACGTGTAACCACATCACCATCTTCACCTCCAAGATCCTCTAAAACCAGCCACCTGGACAGCTGCTCCAACAATCGGTTTGTATAACCAAAGAATTTCTGCAGAAACCGTCTCAGGGAAACTCATCTGCATGCTCATCGTCCTCATCCGGGTCTCAACCTGACTGCAGTTTCTCGTCGTAACCAAATTGAGTGGACAAATGCTCACATTCGATGGCATCTGGCACTTTGGAGGAGTGTTCTTTTCATGGATGAATCCCAGTTTTCACTGTACAGGGCAGATGGCAGACAGTCTGTATGGTGTCGGTGTCGTGTGGGTGAGCGGTTTTCTGATGTCAACGTTGTGGATCG
Source organism: Pelophylax lessonae (assembly GCF_965119305.1). Taxonomy (NCBI): domain Eukaryota; kingdom Metazoa; phylum Chordata; class Amphibia; order Anura; family Ranidae; genus Pelophylax; species Pelophylax lessonae. The sequence goes on along the minus strand of NC_138771.1, from coordinate 354,997,167 downwards.
AGTGGCGGTGGGGCTATGGTATGGGCAGGCGTATGTTAAAGACACTGAACGCAGGTGCATTTTATTGATGGCATTTTGAATGCGCAGAAATACCGTGATGAGATCCTGAGGCCCACTGTTGTGCCATTCATCCATGACCATCACCTCATGTTGCAGCATGATAATGCATGGCCCTATGTTGCAAGGATCTATACACAATTCCTGGAAGCTGAAAACATCCCAGTTCTTGCATGGCCAGCATACTCACTGGACTAGTCACCCATTGAGCATGTTTGGGATGCTCTGGATCGGCGTATAAGACGGCATGTTCCAGGTATGGCCAATATCCAGTGGACCAACATTCCACAATCAACAACCTGATCAACTCTATGCAAAGGAGAAGTGTTGCACTGCGTGAGGCAAATGGTAGTCACACCAGATACTGACAGGTTCACATTTTAGAATGGCCTTTATAATGGCCAGCCTAAGGCACACCTGGGCAGTAATCAAGCTTTCTAATCACCATCTTGATATGCCACTCCTTTGAGGTGGATGAATTATCTTGGCAAAGGAGAAGTGCTCACTAACACAGATTTAGCCAGATTTGTGAATATTTGAGAGAAATAGGCCTTTTGTGTACATAGAAAAAACATTTTAGATCCTTGGAGAACAAAAGTGTTAAGTTTATAATTTTGTTCAGTGTGTGTAAATATATATATATGTGTTTAAATCGCAAAGACAAAACAAAAGAGCCATCCTTTTGCACCGTGACTGTAAACTGGCTTGCATACTGGGAAGAAGTCCAACTGGCCTTAAAAAATTGCAACAGGGGTAATAGTTACAAACCACACTTTGTTCACCACAGTTAAGTAACTTCCTGCTTTTATGGAAACAGGATGTTAATCAAATAGTACTATCAATTTACTTGCTTAACAATTTTATCTTCACTAAACTGAAACACACAAAAGACACAGACTCAAGGGTATGTTCTTTTTTTCGGTATACATATCAGTATCAGTAGAAAACCAAATACAACATTTTCTATCAGAAAGGTCAATTAAAATTTTCTGAACCACATACACCCCATCGTAAAGCAGTTCTGAAAATTTACAGGCAAAATCACCAATGTAGGTACTTTACTGGTTAGCAATTCCTCCATACAAGATTAAAATTTAACCTTACAACTTACAAATGGTGGGTACAAGATGGTAAGGTCATCCATGAACATAAAACAGTACATATGCTATACAGAGAGGGAAAAATGGGGTGGGGGTTTTTTTGCTGGCCCAAAAAGGCAGAGTTTATAAAAAAAAAAAAAAAAAAAAAAAAAGCTTAGGCATACAAAGAACAGACAAGAGGAAAACAATGCACTGCCTGAAGAGATGACAGAATTCTGATGTCCTGCAGCTCCCAGCATTAAACCTACTATAAGAAAATGGCCCAATCCCCTATGTACTGTTGAAACTCCCTTCCGAAAGATTTGTAGATCAATCAGAACCTCCATGTGCAGTCTGTGTACAGTCACACAAAACCAGGGTTTTACACTTCATCAAAAGATGCAGCAGACAAAATTAAACGTTAAAGGTGTAGTTCACGGTTACAAAGAAAAAATAAAAAACCATGGACAGACGACCTAACACTGGATACCCTCCTCACCCTCCAAGTCCCCACTGTATACACCTTTAGGGTTGCCAAGCTGTCAGCACCCTTGCAGCTGCTCTGGCGGGTCAGGGATTTAAAGTCCCCACCCTTCCCCCTTTTCTGTGTCAGTGCATCCAGTACAGACCAGACTAAGGCCTCTTGCACATTGGGGTTGAGGGTACAGATGGGGGGGGAGGGGGGGTACAGATGTAGAATTAGCCTGCGGGGAGCAAGGGTCAGCGGGCACAAATGGGGACATTAGCAGTAGGGTGTTAAGAGTTCCTAAATCCAAGGGGGGTATGGGGAAAAAGCACAAGAGCAGCCTAAAAACAACATTAAACGAGGATATGGTATGCATCCGGTCAAAATTTTGAGGTTTGTATACCAATGCTAGAAGCATGGCTAACAAGATGGGAGAGCTGGAGCTGCTAATGTATGAGGAGGACTTAGATTTTGTGGGGATTACAGAGACTTGGTTCGACAACTCTCATGATTGGATGGCGACCATTCAGGGGAATTCCCTTTATTGCAGAGATAGAGAAGGTAAAAAAGGGGGAGGGGGTATGTCTGTATATTAAGAACCGTGTACAGGTAAATATGAGGGATGATATTAATAATGAAGCTATGGACGAGGTAGAATCCCTATGGGTGGAACTTCAAAGGGAAGGCACTATGAGGAAAATAATATTGGGCATATGCTATAGGCCCCCCAAACAGAGGGAGGAGGGGGAGGGGGACCTCCTTTCACAGATTGGATTGGCAACAAGGATAGGAAATGTCATTATAATTAAGGGAGTTTAATTTTCTAGATATAGACTGGGGAGAAGGAACCGCACATTCATCCAAGGCTCGGCAGTTCCTAAATGTTTTTCAGGACAATTTTACGGGTCAGATGGTGAACGCACCGACAAGGAACAATGCGGTACTTGACCTACTGATTACGAACAATACAGACCTGCTCACGGATATAGAAATAAAGGGCAACTTAGGAAACAGTGACCATAGGTCAATTAGTTTCAGTATTAATCATAGTAATAGGAAACACAAGGGTAATATACGGACACTGAATTTCAAAAGAGCCAATTTCCCAAGACTGCGCTCTTTGCTAGAAAATATCAAATGGGATAGAACCCTAGGAACAAAGAACACGGATGAAAAAAGGGGAGTGCTTCAAGAGCATACTAAACAAAGGGATTGGCCAGTGCATTCCAAAGGGAAATAAATTTAAAAGAGCAAAACTAAACCCTGGGTGGCTAAACTCCAACATAAAAATGCATATTAATACTAAAGAAAAGGCCTTCAAAAAATAGAAGGCTGAGGGGTCATTGGCAGAATTCAAGCATTACAAAGAGTGTAATAAAAAATGTAAAGGTGAAATCAAGGCGGCTAACATAGAACACGAGACACATATAGCGGAAGAGAGTAAAAAAAAAAACCTCAAGTCTTTAAGTATATAAATAGTAAGGGAGCGAGGCCAGAACACATTGGCCCCATAAAAGACTATGAAGGAAATCTGGCCAGAGGACAGGGACAGAGAGAAGGCGAAAGTGTTAAATAATTTCTTCTTTTCAGTCTTCACAAAATAATTGGGGGGCTACACTAACCCAGCTTGTAATGCTAAACTAAATAATACACCTCAGGAACTACCCCCATGGCTAACAGAGGATAGACTTAGAACTAAACTAGAGAAACTTAACATAAATAAATCACAGGGACCAGATGGCTTGCACCCGAAGGTTCTTAAAGAGCTCAGCCAGGTGGTAGCCAGACCATTATTCTTGATCTTTAAGGAAAGTCTACAGACGGGTATGGTGCTAGCTGATTGGAAAAAGCCAACGCGGTACCAATATTTAAAAAAGGGCAGAGATATATCCCGGGTAACTATAGGCGGTCAGCCTAACATCAGTAGTCTGCAAGATTTTGGAGGGGGATGTTAAGGGACTACATAGAAGACTTTAGTAATGAAAACGGTATTAGTAGTAATCAGCATGGTTTCATGAAAAATTGTTCTTGCCAGACCAATCTATTAACCTTCTACGATGAAGTGAGCTGCCATCTAGATAAAGGAAGGCCTGTCGATGTGGTGTATCTGGACTTTGCAAAGGCATTTGACACAGTTCCCCACAAACGCTTACTGTGCAAACTAAAGGTACGTAGGCATGGACCATAGGGTGAGTACCTGGATAGAAAACTGGCTCCAGGGGAGAGTCCAGAGGGTGGTGATAAATGGGGAGTACTCGGATTAGGCGGGTGTGGAAAGTGGGGACCCCCCAAGGTTCCGTCCTGGGACCAATCCGGTTTAATTTATTCATAAACGACCTAGAGAAGGGGATATCCAGCACAATCTTGGTATTTGCGGATGATACTAAACTAAGCAGGCCAATATCTTCTATGCAGGATGTGGAAACCTTACAAGCGGACCTGAACAAAAATAACGGGGTGGGCAACTACATGGCAGATGAGGTTTAATGTTGAAAAATGTAAAGTAATGCACTTGGGCGTCAGAAACACGAAAGAAAGCTACTCACTAGGGGGGGGGAAACCTCTGAGTGAATCTAAGATGGAAAAGGACCTGGGGGGTACTAGTGGACAACAGGCCAATGCCAAGCCGCTGCAAGCAAAGCCAACAAAATACTGGCATGTATTAAAAAAGGGGATTCACTCCAGAAATAAAGATATTATTCTCCCACTCTACAAGACTCTGGTCTAGCCACATCTGGAGTATGCTGTCCAGTTCTGGGCACCGGTCCTCAAAGGATGTGCTGGAACTGGAGAGAGTCCAGAGAAGGGCAACAAAAATAATTAGGGGAATGGAGGACATCAGCTATGAGGAAAGACTACAAGCACCGAACTTATTCTCTCTGAAGAACAGACGCTTGAGGGGTGATATGATATCAATGTACAAATACTGTACTGGTGATGACCCTAGCATAAGGAACAAAATTTTCAGAGAAAGGGAATAAGACACGTGGCCACTCACTAAAACAAGAGGAAAACGGTTTAACCTTAAAATACGTAAGGGGTTCTTTACTGTCAGAGCAGTAAGGATGTGGAATTCTCTTCCACAAGCAGTAGTATCAGCAAGGAGCATTGATAGTTTCAAAAAACTATTAGATGAGCACCTTAAAGACCACAACATACAGGGGTATACAATGTACAGTTAACAGCAAAAACACAAACACACACAGTAGGTTGAACTGAATGGACTGATGTCTTATTTCAACCTCACAAACTATGCAACTATGTAACATTGCAGCTTGAAAAAGCTCAGTACAGCTTTTTTTTTTTTTTTTTTTTTTTTTAACTGAGCCAAAATACAGCCCATTAATTATGTGCCTATGCTCACAGGCGCAAAAACAAGCGCCGCACATTCTTCAGTAAAAACAAAATAGAAAAATCTGCATTTTTGGTCAGTAATTTACGCCTCATGCGCACAAATGGCCATTTACAAAATGTGCAGAACAAGAACGTGAGAATGCGTTTCTATGGATTTGCGCGAAAATGCGCGCAAATATGCGAACACATATGCACAAAAATACGCAAAAATGCATAAAAAAATAAATAAAAAACAGATAAAGTAGATGCTCAAACAGGAGTATCGTGTGCAAGGGGCCTAATTCTGATTGGGTCAGCGCTCTTTGGTTTACATATTTACCTGCTTATCCTGTCTAACATACTTTCTGTTATGGGAAGACAACACTCACTAATTGCATTTGTGGAGGAACAATAACAAGAATGTTGGGACTACAGAACACCTTACCCTCTCCATTTATAATAGATAACAGGGAAATTGTTCTGTAGTACAGAATAAAAAAAAACTCAGGCAGGGCTGACAACATTGAGATTACAATGCAGGGTTGTCAGCTCACTTCAAGCAGTTTAAACAATTCTCTTGACTCTAGCAGGACCAGCCAGTATTTCACTTATTAAACAGATATAACAAAATGCTTTCAACGTATATTTAACAGATCAAAAGCAAGTATATAAGGCTGCTTGATGCAACTTCACTATTAGAAAATATTGCTTTTGCAGTTATAGCAAAAAGATTAGGAAAGCTTAGTCAGCAAAGATAGAAGCCTACGCCAAGATACAGGTAGAAGATTATGAGCGGTACTTGTAGTCATCATAAAAATGGTGGCAATTCTGTAGTACAGTTAGTGCAGCCAGAATTTAGAACCTCACAAATTCACAATAATTAAAGTGGTTGTAAACCTCAAACATGAAATATGAACAAAGCATATCCCAAAAAATAAAACTGTGTAGCATCTCCTCTTCTTTTAACAACACTTCATAAACCTTTGGAAATGGAGAAGGCCAGTAGCTGGACTTTTGGGGGAAGAATGTTGTTCCATTCTTAGGTAAAGGCCATTCTTAGATAAAGGATTAAAATTACCCAACAGTCCTGGGTGTTCTTTGTCGTATTTTTTGATCCACGAAGCACCAAATATTTTCAATTGGTGAAAGGTCTGGACTGCAGTCAGGCCAGTAAAGCATCGGACTTCTACTACCAAGCCATGCTGTTGTCATAGCTGCAGTATGCCATTTAGCACTGTCCTGCTGAGATATACAAGGCCTTCCCTGAAAAAGATATTGTCTCGATGGGAGCATATGCTGCTCTGAAACCTGAATATATCTTTCAGCACTGATGGTGGCTTTCCAGATGTGCAAACTGCCCTGATGGTGGCTTTCCAGATATGCAAACTGCCCATTCAATACACAACAATGCACCTCTATACCTTCAGAGATCCCGGATTTTAAACGGAGTGCTGATAACAAGCCAGAAGGTCCAGCTCATCTTTTAGCCCAGAGATTGCAGCGCTCATTGTTTGCAAAATTGAGGGGAAAATTTTAAATGTGCTTTGGCCCAGAGAAGAGGGCAGCGTTTCTAGATGATGTTCAGATATGGCTTCTTTGCAAAATACAGCTTTAACTTGCATTTTTGGATGGCACAGTGAAGAGTGTTCACAGACAGTGCCTTTTGGAAGTATTCCTGAGCCCATGCAGGAATATCCATCACATTATCATGCCTGTTTTTAAAGGGTTACTAAACCCAGGAGCCTGCATTCACTTCATCTGGTCTCCCACAGTACACAGAACATGGAAATGCAATTATTTTAGTAAATATAAACTGCTAAGTACAATTTCTTAGCAGTATATAGCAGTCTTGCGACTTTAATCAGTGTCTAGTCGAGCACTGGTTAAAGCTTGTAGGAGGAGTTTTCCTTCTCCTTTACTGTCCTATGAGGCTACATGACCCCTGATCAAGACTGGGCCTGTGCCGATTAAATGAACCCTCAAAAAAAATTAAAATAAATAAAAAAATCTCCTCTCTAGCAATACACACCAAAATTGAGCATGTGCAGAGTGCCTCCTAGGCCTCTGTGCTATCAGATCGATTGGGGACTGTCGTAGAAGGGGGGGAATAACAGAAGACAGGGTCAAACAGCCTTTTTACACATTAGGCAGATTTTCACAGATTGGTGAACATTTGCTATATTTACTTCTGAGACAAATCGGACTCTCTAAGATGCCCTTTTCATATCCTTTTTTTATACTTTTTTTTTTTTTTTTAGGGATGCATTAATACCAGTTTTAAGTTTTTTTCTTCAAGTACTCGCTGATACCAATTTTTGAAGTCATGCAAGTTTTTTTTAATATGAAAAATTATTATTGTAGACTTGAGCCTCGGTTCACACTGCTGTGGTGCAAATTCCTTCCGTTTTTTTTTAGAGCGATTTAGGTGCAACTTGACAGCGCAAATTTGTTTGTCAAGTGCGATTCTAATGCAAACTTTAAGAAAATCGCAGCTGTGCCCAAGTTAAGGAGTGGGGCCACCGAATCCTTAACAATTGACTCCTCATCAGCCTCTTCCCCACAACTCTTGCCAGTGGTTGTGGGGGTCTGCAGGCAGGGGCTTTTTGGAATCTGGAACCCCCTTTTACCAAGAAGGCCCCCAGATCTTGCCCCCCCCCTCCTATGTGAACGAGTATGGAGCATAATATAACCCTACTTATTCACCAAAATAGTGGCAAAAATAAACACACCAAGATAGGTTTTGACACCCCTACAGGAGAGGGGAATCCTGCTGACAGCTGAGGAGTCATAGATTGTTAAGGATGTGGTAGCCCCGCTTAACCAGCTTGGGCACAGCTGCGACTTCTTTAAATTTGCATTGGAATCGCACCCTGAATAAACACCTAAATCGCATTCAAAAACAGATGGAATTCGCACCGCAGCACAAAGAACCGAGGCTGATGCTATCACTTAGTATCAGAGGATTCGCGCTAATACAATACTCATGCAAATGCTTAGTATCGGCACAGATATTGGTGCAATGCTACTCTTTTTGTGTACTTTTAATCATGTTATTGACCCGTTTCCAATTAACCTAATTAGTTGCAAAATGTTCTGCCAGCTCTTCCTTGTTAGTACCAGCTTTCTGTTGCCCAGTCCCAACTTTGATACGTTTTCTGCCATCAATTTAAAAATTACCTTTTTTTTTTTCCCTCTCCTAAAACAGTACATTTTCGAAGATTAAACATTTGATATCTTATTCTTCCAGTGCCAGTATGTTCCAACAAGTGCCGTTGTGCTCCCCTCCTTATGTGTCCTTACCGTAACCCTAGTGATGGGTTAAACGCCTGTATTTCAAAAATAATCCTCCAGTGGCAAAAAAAAAGTTTTTTTTTTTTCTTTTCCTTGTGACCCCGGCAGGTAGGTCAAAGAACCTCATATGAGTGTAGGGAGATAGAAACAGGAGAAATCCATAATGTAATTCAGTTTTTGTTAACAAAAAAAAATTAAAGGCAAATGCGCACTTACAAAACACTCCTCTTGCATGTGAGCATGTAAGGACACCGTTCTGGAATTCAAATACTTACCTGAGCCTGATCTCAATCCAGCCTTGTGCCAAAGACCAATGGCTATCTCCTGTCCTCACTAGATATGGAGGGAGCAGGGGGAGCCATTGGCTCTTGGTGCTGCCAATCAAAGCCTGCGAGAAGACAGTGGGGCGGCGGGGACATGCTGTGTGTGTCAATAGACACACAGAGCTCGGGATCAGGATCAAGCCTATACACATGCCCCATGGCAAGCTGCTTGGGGGGCACTTGGAAGGGGGGGGGGGACTAGAAGCACCAGAAGGGATTGGGGCTCCTCTGTGCAAAACAATTGCACAGAGCAGGTAAGCATGACATTTGTTATTTAATCTAAAAAAAGAAAATTAGCTTTACAATCCTTTTAAGGACACTCTCTAAGTCATGCCTCCAGTGATTTAACAGTCCAATCCCTGAATTTTACTTGGCATTTTCTCATTAGGAAACAGCGATAAGGCTTAACAATCTTGGGCAAACAATGAAGAACCATGTAGAGCCCAGGTCTTCGATCCAAGTACCGGTGTAACGTTAAAAAACCATACCCCGTGAAGAAACCATACCCTCGTCACTTCCTGTGGGAAACAGCTGAGCAGCGCAGCAGTGCGCATGCTCAGAGCCCCGGATACCTAATTGACAATCAAAGAATTTGACAAGTGCGCATGCTCGGAGGGCATGAAATACTCACGGCACTGTGTGTAATTTAATGCTTGCGGCGGGTACATTAAAACAGTTCGGCTGCAACATCAATCATCTCCTCACCTATCGCTTTCACTTCCCTGATCTCCCCTAATAAATATAAAAGCGGCGGAGGGTGTATGAGATGTGAATGACGGCGATCGCGGCTCCGTGATCCACTTTTATATTTATTACCGGAGATCAGGGAAGTGACAGGGGAAGGAGCGGAGATGATGTATGTTGCAGAGGAGCTGTTTTAAATCGAACCACCGCAAATGGAACTACCTTGAGAAATCCATACCCTCCGTAGGAGCACCGGAAGTGACGAGGGTATGGTTTTCTCACGGGTATGGTTTTTTCACGGAACACCGGCAAAGAGACTGATTTTAAAACACTTGTAGACATCAGAAAGTGTCTCCCAGTACCCCATAAACATTTCAGCTAAGGTTGGGTAAAGTAAAGTGGATTCATGACATGAGGGCAATTCAATAGAAACGCAATCAGTTTGTTATAGGCAAAACTTCACTATTCCTGAAAAAGTCAAGCTTGGCCATGCCACCTCATGTTACCTTTTGGTAAGCCACTAACCAAGAGGCCCGAAAGATTGAGGCAAATAGGGCAAAGTTAGCTTTCTAATAAAAAAAAAAAAAAAAAAAGCCCAGATTTGTATATGCTTTTACATAAACCTATGATAAAAGAAATATGTAGGCTTCTAAGTCCTTATCTTTAACTGTATCAAGGTACAACATTAAGAGTCAACTAACTAAACAGCATGTAATTAGCAATTTCAGAAAGATAGGTTAGCAATGGCAGTCTCAAGGTTCTTCTCACAAGGTTACTTTTGGTTGCCTAGGTCTCTGGATCTACAGATCATTTTGACATTCTGTCTTCAATATGGTTTTTAGTATGTTCATTATATATTGCCCCAGCTTACGACAGGATACTGCCTTTTCATGACAGTGTATTAAAAAGGAGAAAAAGGTTTGTGTTGAAATCTAGCACACAAAAGATATGTCACTTTCAAATGCAGGCCCCTTTTAAAGATTGCAAATATACACAAAAGTTTTCTGACTTTCTGAACCACAACAAAAGCATGAAAATCTATTTTAAATTACTTCCAGAAATCAAACGTCTTGCAGTTGGCTGGCTAATCCTAGCAGGACAGGAAGTGATGATCATATGCCCATTCAGTTTAACTGCTGAGGTTTTAAAGTTCTGCATTTCACAACTTTTTTTTTTCTAGGTTAAAACTGACGTTTAGCTAAAAATTATTTTTAGCCTTACAGCATTACTCATTAAACTTAGCAGTAATAAAAAAAGAAATTGTCCCTTGTATAAGCTGCATGATTCCATGTGAAATCCTAACTAAGTATGCCCTCTCTTATTCCTGCCTCTGAACTTCCAATGAACAGGATAATAGCTTCAGCTCTCTGGACTGAATTCAATAGAAAATGTTCCCGGCAGAGACAGGGGCCCTACATACTTTTTTACTGGTACCTAGATCACTAAACCTTTAGTTAAACTTCAGCTTTGAAGTGCAAGTAATGCTAAACAATGGACATATTAGCTCACTTTTGTTTCTGTTAAATATACCATTGAAAGCGTTTTGTTACCTAGTTTGATAAGACTGTTAAGCAAAATACACGTTGATAATGTTAATTTACAGCAGTCCCGTGCACTCTGTGCAAACATTTAATGATGTTGACAGATGATCCACTCCAAACTGATTTTCAGTTTAGTTTGGATTTAGAAGTTAAACACCTAAAAATGTGAGAAAAAACTAACATTAACAGAAACTGCTGAGCTTCTAAATATGCTGATCTGGACCAGCATTAATCACACAGCTCATAAGGTAAGCCAAAACAGCATACTTGTTAAAACTAATTGACTTAGTAAGTACTTCAGCATGATAGCAAAGGGAATGAAGACTGTAAAAAAAAAAAAAAAAAATGCAGGCCTCGATATTTCCTCACTAGGAGTTTCCTTTTACTGGTGGTCAGGACAAAAAGACATAAGTGTACACTTTCCATGAATACTGAACTTTCGTTCGATTCCTAAAATGCGCTCTTGCAAAGTAGCAAATCGAAAAAAAAAATAGTTAAGGTCACTAGACCTCAATTGGCTAGCAAGTGAGAACATTTGTGTCAATCAAGCTTATGGATTACTTTGCTTATGCAAACTGCCTACTGGGCACAAGCATAAGGAAAATATTAGAGTAGACAGCACTTGGCTAACTGCAAACAAAAGGATTAAATACAAGTGTAGATATAAAGAAAGGTCTTCGCTAATGCAAGTTCTGCTAAACTTGTATATTAATATAACCCGTTAGCCATTTTTAAAATTAGAAAGTTTCAAGGTGCTACTTTTACAAGTCAGAAACCCCTATTCTGGATGTCTTCCTAATTTACTTCGTTTGTAACTATGGACTTGATTTTCCCAACTTCTGTCTTAAAGTGGTTGTAAAGGCTGAAGCTTTTCTTACCTTGAAGCATTCTTTGCATTAAGGCAGGAATCTCCAAACTACAGCCCTTCAGCTGTTGCGCAACTTCAATGGGGAATAGTGAATCTGACGTTCACAGACATGACTAGGCATGATGGGCATGATGGGAATTCCTGACCAACTGGAGGGCTAAAGTTTGGAGACCCCTGCATTAAGGTAAAAAAAAAAATTATTTTTTGTTACCCACTGTAAAATCCCTTTCTCTGAGCTCATTGATGGACACAGCGGCTTCTTTATCCATGATCAAACAGGGTTCTATAGCCCCATCTACAGGAGTAGGACACTAGGCAGAAAAAAAAAAACTTGGCACCCCCCATGGGCAGTACTCTCTGGGTACAAAACCCCCTCTGTGATATAGGCCTCCAGCCAGTCACAAGCAGTGTCAAGGAGAAACAAAACTCCATAGAGGGGTGGGTGGTATGTCAGTCAATTTTACAATGAGTAACAAAAAAACCTGTTTTCTCTTATGTTCATTGACGGATGCCCCTTAATGGCATAAGCTTGCACAATCGTCTGCCAAAACCAACAGGAAACGGTGGTAGAGGCCACCAAGCCCTTCTTCAGACCGTCCATAAGCACAGAGAGAATCAGACCTTCGAATAGCAGCCATTACATGTTACATGTAAATTGCGCAAATCACATCCAGGGAATGCAGAGCCACTTCCTTATGGTGCGACGGCCGAGAGCACAGAGAAGGAAAGACGTGGTCTTCATTCAAGTGGAAATATGACACCACCTTCGGCAGAAGAGGGGGAGTTGAAGCACCACCTTGTCCGTGTGTAGATTCAGATAGGGCGGCTTACAGGACAAGGCCGCCGACACCCTTCGAGCCAAAGTGACAGCAACCAGGAAAGTAACTTTCTGAGAAAGCGCAAGTGTAAGGGGAGGAGGGGCCCCAGTAGTACCTGCGCCCAGGGATGGAGGGGGCAATTCTACTTAGCCATCCAACTTGAGCGTGTTGGTAAAGCTCTCATGACAGATCCTCCTCCATCGAAGTGAAGGGGCTGTCAGCCAGGGGAACCACTGTCACAAAATATAGGCGCCCATTCAGGTGTGTCCCCCATGAGACGTTTAACTTGCTGGCCGCCCTGGTCCAAGATTGAGCATAGTCGTACCCAACTGAGTGGGGAGCTAGCGGTCTGGTGTCCAGCCCGACTGTTGAAAGATCTCTGGAGAAAAAAATCCAGGAAAAGAAAGGTGAAAAAAAAAAAAAAAAAAGGAAAGCTATAGCACCAGCATAAAAATCAAAGTTAGATTTACCAGTAACTTGTTTTCCAGGAGTCTTTCAGGACAGCACTTGAGAGATGGCTCCTCCCACTTGTCAACAGGAAACACCACTTCCGTCAAACTTAAAAAAGGAGACCCCCCTCTCCAAACAGCTCAACAGTTGTAGTAGAGTACCTCCAGCCCAGGTTCGAACACAGTCATAATATGGTTTATAACAGCAAAAAAAAAAAAAAAAAAAAACAAGGGTGGGACGCTGCTGTCCTGAAAGACTCCGGGAAAACAAGTTACCAGTAAGTCTAACTTGGATTTTCCCTTAAAGCGGAGTTCCGGGCACAAAATCGACTTTTTTGTGGCCATCCGCTTGGTCTCCTTCACCTGAAAAGGAATTGGATAGTTAGGTTTTTTTTTTTTTTTTTTACTTACCTTGTAATTGTAGAAAGAAATACTCACCTTTCGTCACTTCCTCCCTCTGTGGCCGCGGGCCGTGCCATCACTTCCGGTTTGCAATGATTCCTGGGAGCTGAACGTCATCGCTCCAGGGAATCAATGCGACGGCACCGGCCCCGCTCGTCACTTCCGGGGCGACGCCGCATTCCCTGCTAAACAGCTTCTGGGCATGCCCAGAAGCTGTGGAGGAATGCGGCGCCGCACCGGAAGTGACGAGAGGAGCCGGTGAAGGCACATTCTGGGAGAAGAAGACGCAGAAGAGGATCGCGCCGGCTTCAGCTGCCCACAACAGAGATGGCAACGCTGGAGAAGAAATTTTAAAAGTGAGTATTTCTTCTTGCAGGTAAGTGCGAACCGAGACAGATCAGAGGCTAGCCATTGTGGAATGTACTAGCCCTGACTGTCCCGGGGGTATGTTTATTGAAATTTTGTTTTTGTGCCCGGAATTCCGCTTTAATGTCTTTCAGGACAGCACCTGAGAGGATAACTAGACTTACCAACTAGGGAAAGACAACACCCTGAAGGGCCTTTCTGCCAAAAGCCTGATCCCCTGCTGACAGAAGGTCCATTCTGTAATAACGGACAAACGTTAAATAACGTGACCACGTAGCCACCTTACAAATTTGATCTGGGGTGGCACCAGCTTTTTCTGCCCATGTGGTGGCAAGAGCTCTAGTAGAGTGTGCTCGGATTCCCAGTGAGGGAGACCATTCCATCTGGGAGTAAGCCTCCAAAATAGCCGCCTAACAATTGACCCTTTAGATGTCTGGTGGCCCTTTTTGTAGTCCGAAAAATAGAACAGAGTCCGAAGACCTAAAGTCCCTAGTTACCTCCAGTTAACGTAATAGAATTCGTCTAACACCTAAATTGTGAAAAACTCTTTCCTTAACCCCTGAAGGGTTAGAACAAAAAGTTGGCAGGATAATATCATGAGACCTGTTTTGAACTGACACTACCTTTGGCAAAAACCTGGATCTGTTCTAAGTATAATCCTATCTGGGTAGATGGACAAGAAAGGCTCCTAAACGAATGTTCACTGATTCTTCTTGCAGATGTAATCCTAACTAAAAACGCTGTCTTGAGGTGAAGATTACTCAAAGAAATTGATTCTAAAGTTTCAAAGGGCTCCTTCGTGAAGGCTTGCAGAACCACTGAAAAATCTCACTTAGGAAAAAGTTTAGCAGGCGCTGGTCTGGAACGAATAAGTGCAAAAAAAATATCTTGCGACCAAGGCTTCTGAAGAAATTGGTCTCTCCAGGAATACTCCTAAGGAGGCCACTTGCATCTTAAGAGTACTAACTGCCAGACCTTTGTCTGCACCATTATGTAGGAATACAAACACAGACACCATATCTTCCAAGGTTTGATTTGGCGAATGACACCAGGCATTACAGACCTTCTAAACCTTAGCGTAAATAACTTTAGTTACTTTCTTCCTACCAGAAAGTAAAGTGGTTACTAGAGGTTCTGAGGAGAATCCCTTACTCTATTAGCTGCTCCTCAGATACACCTGGGTGACATACTGGGCCTTGAAGTAGTAAATCCTGTTTGAGAGGAAGCTGCCAGAATGGTTTGACTGCAATTTGTAGAATGGTGGAAAACCAGCCTCTCTTTGGTCAGAATGGAGTAATCAGAATTACCAACACCTTTTTGTATCTTCCTTAATGCCAATGGAATTAGCTGAAAAGGGTACTTTAACCCAGGTGAAAGTTCCAAGGATGCGTGAAGGCATCTATCCCCAGAGAACCATTGTTTCGGTGAGAGAAAAGATCTGAGGGAGCTGTGCATTCTCTTATGGCAAACCAGTCCACCTGTGAATGCCCCCAAGTCCTGGTGATCAATGCAAAGATTTCTGGATTCAAGCTCCACTCTGCTTCTTGAATTTGCTATCCGCTCAAAAAATCTGCTACACCGTTTAACGTGCCATTGAGATGGACCGCTGATCAGGAAAGTAAGTGACTTTCTGCCCACTCCAGGGTTTTTGTTAGCAACTGAAGGGCCTTGCTTCTCGTAGGCCCCTTGTTTGTTCAAGCAAGCCACGGCAGTGGCGTTGTCTGATAAAAAATTTGCACATGGGACCCCTGGAGATTTGGAGAGAAGGCAGCCAAAGCTAAGGTGACTGCCTTTAACTATCTCCAGTGCCTCGGGTCAGGACCAAACTCCTTGTGCCAGATTCTGATCCCAGTGGCCCCCCATCCCCACATGCTGGCATCTGTTGTCACTTTTCTTTCGATCTGAAAGGACCATAGTAGGCCTTTTGACAAGATTGAATGACTCCTCCACCACCAATGGGTTCTTTTGTCCCTGATGGGGATCTTTGCCTTTGCTTAAAGGGTTTCTGGACTTGTGATCCCATACCTTCTGTAGGAAACACTGGAGTGACCTGAAATGGAGCCTTGCCCATTGAATGTCTGGCATAGTGGAGGTTAAGGTCCCAAGGTCTGACATAACCTTAGACCGACATCTCCTGATTTGTCTATATTCTAGCTACTACATTCTGGACTCTGGAAGATTCTTTGCTCTACTGAATTTATCTGGTAACCCAGAAACTGTACTAACTGAGCTGAAGTAGTCTTCTTCAAGGAGAAGGAGACTTCTTGAAGGCGGAGGGGGAGCAAGGGCTTCTGCCATTACCTTTGTAAAGATCTGTGGGGCAGATAAAAGGACGGGCTTTGAGGGCATTTGTAGATGCAGGACTTCCTTACCCATATCCAACACCAACCTCAGGAATGTTTGGGACAGAGGGGCTATAGGAGCATCGCTTACGTGGTCAATGCCATGAAACATTTTTTGGTCAACAGATTCCTGACAATGAAGATAGAGTCCATACGAAATCTTCTGTATAGGACTGACCTGTTCAGCAGCTTTAAGTTGAGAATGAGATGAAAACTCTCGGATGGCTTACTTAAGAAAAAGATATGGGAATAGAATCCCTGATGTTGTTCCTCTGGTGACACTTGATCCACAACCCCCTTGTTGCATCAGGTCCTTCATAGCCAGGGCTTTTGCTGTGTCTTTTGGAAGGGTTGTGACAAAATATCTTTGTGGAGGAGGATTCGAAAATTCTATTTGGTATCCCTGGGACAGCATGGCTGGAATAGATTGATTTTCTGTCATGCCTGCCCAGTGGGGGAGGAATTTCTGAAGCCTTTCTCCCACTGGTAACGAGTCGTCGACGTGTTTTGTTGCTTGACACAGGGAGGATGGAAAAGGACGCTTCCTCTGCTTTTAGCCCTCTGGCGCCAACCAATTCTCTCTTTTCCCCTGGGGTTTTCCATCTTGTTCCTGAGCCTTTTGAGGTTGAAAAAGCAGTTTAGTTGGTTGTTTTTTTTTCCTTCTTAAAAGAGGTTGTAAACCCCCCTTAATGACTTTTGCCTATAATAAGGTTTATCTATAGGTTCTGTAAATATCTCCTAAACTTGCACCGTTACGAGAGATTTACATTGCATGCAGCCGATGACATCATCGGCGCATGTGCTCTGAAGGAACGGCCAACTGTGCCATTCCTTTAGAGCCCTGTGAAGTGAACGGCGACTCCTGCGCACATGCGCGGGAGTGATGTCATCGCGCCTTCGGCCAATCAGATTGCCGGAGGACGCAAACCAGGACGAAAGACGGCCGAAAATGTCGGCTGTGTTACGGTGAGCGGGCGACACTGCCTGGGCTTCGTTCTAAGGTATTTCATAATGAAGCTAGCATGCGATGCATACTAGCTCTTTAGGCCTTTATCTTTCAGATTTTTCTTTTTTCTGAGGTTTACAACTTCTAATAGGGAATGAACTCTTTGTCGGCTGTCCTTTCTAGAACCGAGTCTAAGTCAGGACCAAATAATAGATCCCCCATAAATGGAATACCAGAAAGCTTGATTTTGGATGCCCTGGCTAGGTCTTCAACCACAGAGCTCTTTTGCCAGATTTAGCTAGGGCTGCAGATCGTGCCGTTATCCTTAAAGATTCTGCTGATGCATCCGCAATGTAGGCTTCCGCCCTTGACAGTCGAAAAAGAATCTCTTGTTTGGGTGAATCTACAATATGGGCCTTGAGTTGATTTATGCAGTACTCTAGATTTCTAGATATGCAAGTAGTCGCCATAGCTGGCTTGAGATTGCCCAGGATGGATTTGCCAAGTTTTTTTTAAGGTGTTCCATCCTTTTGTCCATGGGATCTTTTAGTATTCCCATGTCCTCAACAGCCAGGTCAGTTGATCTGGAAACTTAGGAATAAAGTACCTAAGCTCGATGCAGCCTTTTCCCAAGTGCCTCTGGGTCTTCATCAAAAGGAAAAATGCCTTTTATGGGCCTTTTGGGAAAAAAAGCTCTCGCTCTCTGGTTCTGCCCATTCTTTTTTAATGGCCTTAGAGATTACTGAATGTACTGGAAAGGTGCAAACTTTAGGCTCACGCGGACCTGCAAACATCCGATCATGCAGAGATAATTCACTTTTCTCTTCTCCTAAGCCCAATGTAACAAACTGCCTTTAACAAACCATCTTGTCTTTAGATCAAGTCTTCTACCCATTCCTCTTCCTCCTCTGAACCTTCTTTGGAATGAGATGGGAAATGTTCCTCTTGGGTAGGAGGACCTACTTCAACCCCCACCATAGGGATTAACTGTGAGCCCTGAGTGGATTGTGAGGTAGATGGCTGACTTAAGGATGGGTTTGTTAGCGAAGAGCGAAAAGACTGAATGGTAGCATCCAGCTATTTTTTAACAGATGCCATTAAGTCACTGCATGCAGTAGAAGCTTCCTCTTTAAACAGGGAGTCAATGCATGCCTGACAGTGTTTTCTTCAAACACGCAGGTAACTTTGCTTTGCATAAAGGGCATTTCTTTTTAACCGACAGGTCAACGCTCTTAGCCTGCCATAATGAGAAAAAAAAAACAAAAAAAACCAAACACAAGACAAACCATTCCAGTAAGTTAACCCATTTCTCAGCAGGGTCACCACAGGTTCACAGGAAGCATTAAAAAAAAAAAAAAAAAAAAAAAAAAAAAAAAACACTCCATGTGCCCAGACAGGCCCCAGCCACCAGGGAAAAATAGGGGAGAGACCCCACAGTAATCAGGGCAAGATGACCAATCCACCCCTTACCTGTGTCTTGCTGGTGCCTGTACCTGTCCCACTTGCTGTGGCTATCGTGCTCTCCATAGAGGTGTTGCAGGGTCCACACGTGGCTAGGAACACAGGTTGTGGACTCCAATAGCGCCTCTGCGCCGGAACCAGAAATAGGCACCAGATCCACTCCTCCCTTCTCCCCCTGCGCTTTTTCCGGAGAAGTGATACCACGCGCCTGCTCCATGAGCGATGCCCCTCGCCGGATACCTCACTTCCGGGCAGGCGAGTCTCTATTCAGCAACCGAAAAGATGGTGAAGGAACCTGCGCATCTAGACAGGCCGGTGGGACCAGGATAAAGAAATGTCCACCACCGGCCTATGCCGCAACCTAGGAGCGGCATCCAGGGGCAGTACAGGCTCTCAGATGTCAGAACTGGAACAATCACCCCTTGAAGTAACAAGTCTTGAACTGCCCCTTAAGCAATCCAAAGACAAGCACAGGTTGGAAGGGAAGAATCTTTCCGGAGCATAAGATTGAAACTCGATCTAGTAGCCGGAGCGAATGACTTTGCGGACCAACTTGTGCTGTATCAGGGAGGTCCACAGATCCAGAAACCAATGAAGACGTCCTTCCACCCCAGACACGGGTAAGGTTGCCCATTCATGCACAGGAAGCCTTGTCCGCAAGGTCTGGCAGAATCCACTCGTGGCTTGCCAGACCAGGTCCTCCTAGAATCCCCGGCGGAGGCCCTGAAGGGCTTAGAACCCTTGTCTTGAGACCCCGAGGGACAAAAAGGCCTCTTGTGACCCAAAAAGAAAGGCGACGAGGCTCCTTACCATTGGAAGCCTGTGGAAGGAGAGTACTGTTTTCCCCTGTGAGGCCTTTGATGATATCATCCAAGGAAGCTCCAAACAGGCGATCCCCCACAAATCAAAGATCGGATAAGGGTTTCTTAGAAGCCTGGTCTGCAGACCAGCATTTCAGACAGACAATCTAGAGATCAAGAGAGCCGCATCCAAAGAGGCGTCACAGACAAACTGTAGCTCCTGGACAAACTGATCCGCCAGCTCTGCAAAGGCAGGGAGGAGCTGTTCCCCTTCCAGATCCCAGCATAGAAATTTTGCCCACTCGGTCATAGCTTGTGACACCAGGGCAATAGTAAATACCGGCCTAAGTGCAGAACCAGCCACAGTGAACATATGACGAGTTAAGCCCTCCAACCTTCTATCAGCCGGATCTGTAAAGACCGGGGACTTTTCAAACAGAATTACGGTGGCTTTATGTAACCTGGAAACCGGGGAGTCCTCTACAGGAGGAACCGTCCCATTTTTTTTTAAGGAGTGAATCCTCATAAGAGGTAGAGTGCTACTTACAGGGGTGGAGCTACTTACCACACCAGGACAGGGTTCAGATCAGACAGTTAGGTTATATCGAAAAAAATTCTCCTAAATGAGAGATTGTTTAACAACGAATCGCCTACCCCCATTTAAATCTATAGAGGAAAGGACAGGGGAACATTTATCCACAATTTCGGCAATGGAAAAAAAATAATAAAAATCGCAGCGATGTGCAAACAAGGGAGATTTTTCAGTAGTACAACTATGTAATTAAGCTTTCATATAATGGCTCAAATTAACATGGTACAAACAAGAAACTTAAGGCCCGTACACACGTACCGATTGTCGGCCGAAACTGTTCGGCCGCCGAACGATCGGCCGATTTTCGGCTTCTTAGTATGATGCTTCCGACAGCGCACTTTCGGCCGAACAGAATCTGTCGTGCAAGCATTAAAATTTTTGTATGCCAACACCAGAATGGCCGATTGTTCGCCAGTCAGTGCAGAATTCGGCCGACAGACAGCAGATTTGCAAGACTGGGCATGCTCAGAAAAGAAAAAACACACGGAAAGTTAACCATCACATGACATCACTTCTGCAGTCGGCTGTTGTTGGCCGACAAAATTAGTGTGCAGTCTTTTGCACTTTTCAACAGACAAGACAGCCCTCGGACAAAAGACGGCCGATCGTTCGGCCAACGATCGGTACGTGTGTACGGGGCTTAAGAATTGTCAATGTAGTGCTAACCTCACTTGGAAATGCTGGAAGTTAAAGGCAGTCTAAAGTCACAGAATACAATTTTCTTTTTAGAACATCAGCATTGTAATAGCATAAAAATGAAAGGCAATTTTTGGCAATTCAATATAAGCTCACAAGAAAAACCGGTTAGTGCTGACTGTCGGCTGGCCATGTCTTTAAACTTGTTTCTAGTTTGTCTGCATGTTTTGCAGTGGCTCCTCAGCTTATTCCTCTTGCTTACTTTTAAAGTGTTTCCAAAGACAGAAAGTAATTTTTTATCTTAATGCATTCTATGCATTAAGGCAGTAAACCTTCTGGGTACAGCTCCCCCTCAGCCCCCAGGGAGCCAATGAGGAGAGAACGGGGGGCGGGGCTGGGCCACGCTCTGTGTGCCAATGGACAATGTTTAATCACAGAGGCGTGGCTTGGGAGCGAGCCTGCTCGCGTGCCCCCCTAGCAAGAGGCTTGCTATTGCGGGCACTCCACAGCGGACCCAAACAAAAACAAAAAGAGGATTAGGTGGGCTCTGTGCTAAACCATTACACAGAGTAGAACGTTTGTTACTACAAAAAAAATAATGAAAACCTTTAGAATCACTTCAATTTCCAAGGACAATACGGTACTGCTTGCAAGCAGCGATTCCTGTACTGACTCTCCCTTCTGAAACTCCTCCTCTCGGCACCTCTGTAGTGCAGAAGGCAGGCTCTGACAACAATGCTTACCCACCAGGCATAGTAAATATGGGTCACTGCAATCAAGTAAATGTGTGGGATTCTTCAAAAGCTAATTTTTCAGAATAATAAGAATAGGCTAGAAATAATTGAAATCCAATGTTGAAATATATCATCCTAAATTTTGATAAAATTTTTTTATAATTTAAAAATTGTAATTTAAAAATACAATTTAAAGATTTTTGTGCTAGAAACAGGCTAAACAGTATGGCAAACTTTGGCACCCCAGATGTTTTGGAACTACATTGCAGTGTAGTTGAGCATCATGGGAAATGTAGTTCCAAAACATTTGGGGTGCCAAGGTTTGCCATCACTGGGCTAACACAAAGCTTTTAGCCTTTCTAGGAGTTCATTTAAAGTGCATGCAAAGCCTAAAATTTCAGCTTTGGATAGCGCGGGGAAGTGTTAAAACCTTGATTTGGTTTCATTACTGTCTGTGTCCTCCCACTTTCACCTCCATTTGTCCTGCTACTATTTTTTTCCTAAAGAATGTGATGATAAATCTAAAATTTTACAGCTGCCAAAAGGTCAGGGGAAAATTTCCAATGAGGAAAGCAGTTCTGGTGATATATGGTTTATGGAGGGATTCCTGCTTGCTTTCAAGATTTCCTCTTATATCCTGTTTCTTTTGGACAAAAAGACCCTCCATTTTCTCATTTTCTACTTCAGGATTATATACAAACTTTAAAATCATACCTCCATGTCTAAAACAAAAATAAAACATACCATTTGTCACAATCGCTCTGACTGTGTGCAGAATGAAGGTCTGCGCTTCAACCATGCTTCTGAAAGTTTGTCTTTCCCACAACTGGACCTAAAAAACAAAATGGAAGACAGATGAATATCATCCTCAAACTGACAACAATCAGAAGAAAAAAATGCAAAATTAATGTAGAAGAACCAGCAACAAATGACTAGATAGAACAGAAAGGGCCCTTTACACCAGTGAGCTACACACTAGTTTACTTACTTATCATAAAACTTTATTGAAATGTCACCAGTGACCTTTCAATACAGTTCTATTCACAGCAGCAGTGCTGTGGATGTAGTGTATTGCATGCAGTCCTTTTTTCAGCGCACACCACAGCAACACTAGTGGGAACTGACTCCACAGACAGCATTGTGCCTTGTCTGAGCTGGAAATAGCTGCCTGTGCAGCCCCATCACATCGCAAACTACTAAAGGCTCACGTACAGACTAGGCGGACCGGTGGCCGCAGGAAAATGCAAAAAGCGCCAAAATCGTGCCACAATTTTAATGCATTTTGCAGCCGGCGGTCAAAATGTTCTTCTGAAGGAGATTCTTCTGTGTTCAGGAGAGGGAGGTTGAGCCTCCTCTAACTACAGCAGCTTCTAAACTTTGTAAAAGCCTATGTGTACATGGACACATAGGCTTTTATGGAGTTGAGTTTAGGAGCTTTGACCAAAAAAAAAAAAAAAAACACAACAAGAAAAAATACCAAAAGCTCCTAAACTTATGTTTAGAAGCTGTAGTGTACATGAGCCCTGTTTGTAAAATAAACAGTAAACACAACCACAATTTTTATCTGATGTAAATGACTGATTTCATTGGCACTTCTATTCACATATGTGCGGCTGTGGCGATCGCATATAATATCGGAGCGCACTGCTCCTTCATTACATGCGATCGGCTGTGCGGTGCGAATTCAGCCATACACTTTGTATGGCTAAATTCGCACTGCACCCGCAGTAAACTCGCACATGACCCTTTTTTTGAGCCGCATCAGGATCGGATCGCACAGTGGTTCACACTTGTGCGATCCGATCCTGTGCGAACTGTAAGATCGCACTGCGATATGCGATCAAACTGGGGGTGTCGTTAAGATTACATTGACACCCCCAGCGTATCGCATATGGCAGTGTGAACTGCCAAGAGTGCGTTTGCGATGCGGGAACAGGCTGCGAATTCGCAGCCTTCCCACATCGCATAAGTGTGAACCGAGCCTTAGAAACAAAAAACTGAAATGTTTACAATAGTGTGCTGCAGTAAGGCCCCTTTCACACTAGTGCGACTTGTTCCGCGATTTTGGACCGCAAAATCGCATGACAAGTCGTTTTCCATTATTTTCAATGAGCCCCATTCATATCAGTGCGTTTTGAAGTCGCACTGACTTCAAAGTAGTTCCTGCACAACTTTGCCACGATTTGATTGCGTTTTGAGCCATAGCCATTGCTTTCAAAATCGCGTCAAAATCACGCCGCAAAATCGCGTCGCATAAGTGTGAAAGGGGCCTAACATGCATTTTACTTTATTTTTTCACTATGCACAGAAATGCATTAAATATAGTATGGCATGTTGCTATGCACCTCCAAAGCACCAAGGCCGCAATGTGGTGTGCTATGTAGTATATAAAAAAAAAAAAAAAAAATGCTCCACTTCCGATAAATGTGCTTTGGCAGCCCGTTTAAAACAAATTTACTATTTTCATGCAACGCATGGTAAAACACAAACACAAAATGTTAATGTGCATAAATTACTGCAGCAACCCAATATGAGCGTGCCTCAAAGTACAAAAAAAACAAAAAAAACAAAAAAAACAAAAAAAAACAAAAAAAAACAAAAAAAACAAAAAAAAACAAAAAAAACAAAAAAAACAAAAAAAACAAAAAAAACAAAAAAAACAAAAAAAACAAAAAAAAACAAAAAACTTTCAATCACCTACAAGGAAATCTATCAAGAAGGTCAAAAGAAACTTTAACAGATTAGATACAGTTTAAGCAACCCCTATACTTGCAATCCTGGACAACTGACTGCAGCAGTTCTGCAAACATCAGCAAAGTATAAAAGTTGCTTGCCATTTTTTTTTCCCCACTTAAAGTAGAACTCCAGGGAAGAGGAAAAAAACCCTTGCAGTGGGGCTCTCCCAGCAGAGCAAGGGTTATATGCTCATTTATGCCTAATACCTCGTACACACGCAACGATTATCGGCCGACCGATCGTCCGACTTTTGTCCAGAGTGGTGTTTTGTTGGTTGGAATGTGCCTAGACTGCACATGAATTTTCTCGGCCAACAAAGATCTACTTCAGAAGTGATGTCATGTGTTGGTTTACTTTCCGTGTGTTTTTTCTTCTCTGAGCATGCCCAGTCTTGCTCATCAGATTTTTGTCTGCCGAAATCTGTACTCACTGACGGAAAATCGGCCGTTGTGTTGACGACCAAACAAAAATTTTATAGCCTGCACACCAGATTTTTTTTGGCCGAAAAGTCGCAGTCGGTTGTCGGAAACATCATACTAACAAGCCGAAAATCGGCCGATCGGACGTTGGCCGAAAATTCCCGGCCAATAATCGATGCGTGTGTATGAGGCATAAGGAACTTTAACTTTCTCCCAGGCCTCCCCAGACTAAGAGCACTCGCAGCCTCTTCTCCAAGAAACTCTGGAAGTTGCAGGTACCCTGACATCACCAAGTAGAATGCAAAACCAAAAGCCCTGCACTGTATGCGAGGAAGCCGAGGGAACGTCCATAAGGAGTGTCAGGAAGAACAGTGGAGCATCGGCTGCCAGGGGAACCAAGAAAAAGCTAAGTAAATGTCCTTTTAATGGTACCCTAGGTATAAACATTTAACTCTTACAGTGCAGGCAGACTTGAATGCAAAGATACTTTTTTCCACTGCAGTTCAGCTTTAATTAACACATTAACGTGTAGCACAGGTATGCTATGGCAAGAAGAATTACTGTTTTATACCTTTTAAAGACAAAGAAGTTACATAAAAATATCCTATTTGGGCTGACAACACAGCATTTTTGTGTACTATTTTGCTAAACTTCTCCAACCCACCCCTACCCTATTCTCCACAGCAAAGCTAATCATCCTATAGTGCCAGCAATAAGCCTCCTTGAGATAGCACCGGTAGTACACACAGAGTTCCAAAATTTTGACATGATCAACAGGCATTTCTTATTCGCTTAAAGCAGAATTACACTGCATCTGAGCACCACAAACAAAAAGCACTATTTTCTTTTATTTTTAATATTCAACGCAAACTCAATGCTTTATTTTGCTGAGAAATCACTTTCAAAAACACCCCCCTAGCATTACTGGACGTGGCAATCATGAGTATGGGCAGATTGATTCATATTGCATTTATTTCCAGGAATCCACCTGGCCTTAGCTCAGGTGCGCATGCAGGATAGAGGGCTTAGCAGAGAAAACCCCTCCTTCCCTCCAAAAGGCTCCTAGTATTTACAACATCATTTGCCTAAACAAGAAACCAGGAACTAAGGGAAGAAATGGAAAAATAGCAAAGTAAACATGATTCATTTGGCTATCCATTTAATAATGCTAGCAGCTTAAAGTTTACTAATAGCGAAGTTCCACTTTAACAGATATATCAAAATGGTTTCTACGGTACACCTAACAGACCAAAAAGGCAGCAAATGTGGTTTACATACACTTTAAGCACACAAATGTGTGAGGATTATCAAAACCAAATATTCTACCTCCTTCAAAGACAGCTTAAAGGCCTACATCTGCTGTGAGCAAAGCAACAACGCCATGTTTGACAAGCTGCTAAACAGATCCTATGAAAGAAATGTCAGGATTAGTAGAGATTAGCTGCTGGGTAAAGATTTTAATATATGAAACGGGGCACCTAGTTTTTGTACATCAGTTTCTATGACCAGAATTTAATATCTTGCATTCCTAAAGTCTGTTTTACAAATAGGTGGCCAACTAAAGTCCCAGACAGTTCTGAGCAAAATAACTATTCTTTGGATACTTCTGAAATATTGTGAATGGCACTGGTGTGCCATTGAAGCTAAAACTTAGTTCAATGACTTCTACTGGAATTGCCATTACAAAATTTGTCAAACTCTCCAAAAAAAAAAAAAAGGCTGTTTTGAGCAAGGAGTTAAGGTTTACCCCATGGCTTGCTTACAGTATATGCAGTCAAATGAGTTTTTGAAATGCAATATATGAGCAGATGTGGGAAAAATTGATTTCAAAGAGCCTAGTTTACATAATTGCGCTGCTTTCATGTACGTTTCATACTGAATTATTTTCAGACTGTACACAAATGCAAACAGATGTAAAATTCATTCCTTAAATAATAAAATAGCAAAAAATGTCACTGCAAATGAATTAAAATGCACATAAATGCACATGCGTAACCATGCACTGACCACTGGAATTGTGGTAAAAACAAGCTCCTAGTGTGGAAATTTAGCATGTAACAAAAAAAAATAAAAAATTCAAGCAGGATAGCTTTTATTTCAGACGAGACTGTACAGGTAGGACGGAGCAGAATGGTATATTCACATTGCAAGATAATATGGAACAACTATTGTGCAACACGAAGCATGAAATAAAACCTATATTTATATATATATATATATATATATATATATATATATATATATATATATATATATATATATATATATATATATATATATATATATATATATATATATTAAAAGTGGAACTTAAGTCTCCATACTTACCTGTTCAACGGCCCTGCACCAGAGTCTTCCTCTGAGTGCCAATCTTTGGGCCTCTTCATGAACTGGCGTGGGATGATGTCACTCCTGCGCATGCACAGGAGGCCATAATCCCAGCACTCGGAGACCCAGTGAATACAGCAAGTTCAAGCGCTCACTTTAAGTTTTATTAGCAATCAAAATAGCAACCGTGACGGTGGAAACAGCATACCAGAAACAAGAAACCTAGTGAGAAATGTTAAAGCAGCATTAACCCCTTGCTTACCAGTCACGTTGACTGCGGCAAAGTGGCTCGTTATCGTCTGGCGACGTAGACCTACGTCAACAGACATTCCCCTCTCTTGGCAGCACGTGCGTGCCGCCGGAGGCTCGATCCCGCTGTATTCAGTTACAGCGGGAGTCGGGCCAGGGGAGCAGCGGCGGTGATCACCGCTGCTCTTCCCCGATCGTTGGGGATCTAGTGTGGAAATCCACCCGATTGTGTAAACAAAGCGGGCGGATCTCCTCTGTGACAGGAAGGGTCAGATTGCAGGGTTCAGCATAGCTGAACATGCGATCTGTCCTTGTGTCACTCAGTCACCTCCCCCCACACACGTTAGTAAGCACCAGGCATACATTAACCCCTCCCTCTCAAAAAAAAATGAACCCCTTCCCTGCCAGTGTCATTTTTACAGTAACAGTGCATATGTATAGCACTGATTACTGTAGTAATGTCACTGGTACCCCCAAAAGTGTCAAAAATGTCAGTCAAGGGTCCGATCTGTCCGCCGCAATATCGCAGTCCCGCAAAAAAAAAATAAAAAAAAAAATCGCAGATCGCCGCAATTACTCATTAAAAAAAAACCCACCAAAAATGACAGAAATCTTTCCCTTAGTAAACGCAATAACTTTTGCGCAAACCAATAAAAATACGCTTATTGCGATTTTTTTAACCAAAAATATGTGGCAGAAAACAAATTGGCCTAAAATGATAAAAAATTTAGATTTTTACATTGGGGGGGGGGGGGGGTAATTTCATATAAAAAAAAATGTGAAAAATAGTTATTTTTTTCAAAATTGCTCTTTTTTTGTTTATAGCGCAAAAAGTAAAAAAATCAGGTGATCAAATACCACCAAAAGAAAGCTATTTGGGGGGGGGGGGGGGGGGGGGAAGACAAAAATTGATTTTTGTAAGATCTTACCGTAAAATCCTTTTCTCTTAGCTCATTGACAGACGTAGTCCTCTTTGATTCATATCAATTGGGTTATACTGCCCTCTACAGTAGGACACTAGGCAGAAAAAAAACGTTCTGGCTCCACCTCAGGGGCAGTCCCAGAGGGTATATCCTCTCTCTCTCTCTGCTACAGGATGTTAGTTATGTCACAAACCAGTGTCAGAGAATTTAACCCAACCCAACTCAAAAGTAGAGGGGCGGGTACTACGTCTGTCAATGAGAAAAGAGAAAAGAATTTTACGGTAAGATCTTACAAAAATCCATTTTTCTCTGTCGCTCACTGACAGACGTAGTCCTCTTTGATTCATATCAATTGGGACGTCCCAAAGCAGTGCCACAAATGAGGGGTGGGATTAACGGAAACCAAAATCCAATCTAGAAGGCCCAACCGGTGCCAACTAGAAGTTTTAAAGGCTCATCAGACAAAAGGGATGAGACTCAACTAAAAATCCAACAGAAAAAAACCCTCGAGGTAGACCAACGGTCTCCTCAAATTGCGGCCTGCAAAAGCTTGCGGCCAAAAGAGGCATCCGACGATGCCATCACATCAATTTTATAGAATTTTGCAAAGGTATGCACTGACGACCAAGTAGCCGCCTTGCAAACCTGAAGCACTGACGCCTGATGGCGAAAGGCCCATGACGCACTAAGCGCCCGAGTGGAATGCGCCTTAACAGGGGACGGGGGCTCCCGACCCTTAATAGAATAAGCCTGTACCACCGTCTATCTGATCCATTTGGAGATAGTCGCGGCAGATGCAGGCAACCCCTTTTTGGGGCCATCCAGGATCACAAAAAGTGAATCCGTCTTGCGAAACGAGTCCGTCGTTTTCAAGTATATCCTGATCGCCCGAACCAAATCCAAGGAGTGTAAAGCAAACTCCCGATGATGGCTGGGCTTAGGACACAGGGAAGGTAATACAATATCCTCATTCAGATGAAATTCTGAAACCACTTTCGGAAGGAAGGATGGATTCGGACGAAGAACCACCTTATCCCTATGAACCACCAGATATGGGGAACGACAGGATAATGCGGCCAGTTCTGACACCCTGCGTGCAGAAGTGATGGCCACCAAGAAGGCCACCCTCTGGGATAACGTAAGCAAGGGAATCTCCCTAATATCTTCAAAGGGAGGTTTCTGAAGAACCGACAACACCAAATTAAGATCCCAGGGCGGTAAAGGCGCGCGCACTGGTGGAGCACCCCCTGAAATTCCGCACCAAGGAATTAGTAGCTAAAGAAGATTGCTAATGCTGAAACCTGACCCTTGATAGTGCTCAAGGCCAGCTTCTGCTCAACCCCCTGTTGCAGAAAAGCCAAAATACGGTTCACCGAATAAGAACGTGGAGGAAACCCAAGAGATTCACACCACGCAATAGAAGACCTCCATGTGCGATGATAAATCTTTCTGGAAGTCGCTTTCCTAGCTTTAATTGGTGTAGGAATAACTGAAGTTGACAACCCCTTGTCTTTTAGCACCTGGGTCTCAATAGCCAGGCCGTTAAAGCCAGCGATTGTAAAGCAGGATGGAAGATTGGTCCCTGAGACAGCAGGTCTTCCCTGAGAGGAAGTCGCCACGGGACGTCCGCTATCAGTCTGACCAAGTCGGCGTACCAGGCTCGACGAGGCCAGTCCGGAGCTACCAGGACAACTGGAATTCCTTCCACCTCTATCCTGCGAAAAAGCTTCGGCAGCAACCTGAGAGGAGGGAAGGCATACAGTAGCTGATACTGCCCCCACGGGGCGACCAGCGCGTCTGCGGCATCTGCTAGAGGATCGCGGGAGCGAGCTACAAACCTCCGCACCTTCCTGTTGAGCCGAGATGCCAACAGATCCACATCCGGGGTGCCCCAACGAAGGCACAATTGGTGGAATACTTCTGGATGAAGGGACCATTCCCCCTGATCCAGAATCTGACGGCTGAGATAATCTGCCTGCCAATTTTCCACCCCCGGAATGAACACCGCGGAGAGAGCTGGAACAAACCGTTCCGCCCCAACGAAGAATGCTGGCCACTTCTATGGCCGCCAGGGCACTCTTGGTGCCCCCTTGATGATTGACATAAGCCACAGCTGTGGCATTGTCCGACTGGATCCGAACCGGGCTGCCCTGGAGCTGCTCGGTCCAGTGAATCAGACAAAGTCTGATCGCTCTCAGTTCCAATACATTTATCGGTAACCTGGACTCTTCCAGGGACCAAAGCCCCTGGGCAGATAATTGACCGAGAATTCCTCCCCACCCGGATAGACTGGCATCCGTGGTCACAATCGTCCAGTATATTGGCAGAAATGATTCCCCCTGGCTGAGCATCGGAGACCGAAGCCACCAGACCAGAGACTCCCTGGTCCGCTCGCTCAATCGGATCTGATTGTCCAGGGAATCTGGATTCCGATTCCATTTGAGAAGAATCTCTCCTTGAAGGATTCGGGTATGGGACTGGGCAAATGGTACTGCTTCGAAGGAAGCCACCATCAAACCCAGGACCCTCATGCAAGTCCAAAGGGAAGGCCAGTTGTCGGATAGTAACAACTGAATCGTTGATTGAATCTTCTGGAGTTTCTCCGCAGGGAGAAACACTTTTGCCCTGGATGTGTTTCTAAAATTAGACCCAGATATTCGAGCCTCCTGGTGGGAAGCAGAGAAGACTTCTGCAGGTTCACCAGCCACCCGAACTCTTGCAAAGAGATCATGGTGATCTCTAAGTTTAGTAACAGAGTCTGCAGGGACTCCACACGGAGCAGAAGATCGCCTAGGTAACCTAGAATTGATATGCCTCGCTGTCGCAACAGCGCCAACACTGGGAACAACGCCTTTGTGAAGACCCGGGGAGCCGAGGCGAGACCAAAGGGTAACGCCACAAACTGATAATGGTTCTCCTCTATGGAAAAACGCAGGAAACGCTGATGTCCTGCGTAAATGGGAATGTGAAGATAGGCATCCTTGATGTCTATGGACGCTAGAAAATCCCCCTGATGCAGGGAGGCCGCTACTGTGCGAATAGACTCCATCTTGAATTTTTGTATCTTGACAAAAAGATTGAGTGCTCTTAAGTCCAGAATTGGACGCACCTTGCCCTCTTTCCTGGGTATTGTGAATAGGTTTGAATAAAACCCCTGAAAAACGCTCTGTCCAAGGAACGTGGACCACCACTCCTTGTTGCATTAAATCCGTGACCGCCCCCCGCAGAGCTTCTAGGCAATCTGGGGATAGTCGGATGTTGGAAGGGAAGAATCGCACCGGTGGGAGAGATTGAAACTCGATCTTGTAACCTGACCGTATGACTTCGCAGACCCACTTGTCCGGGATTCTGGAAAGCCATGGATCCGGAAACCGGCGAAGACGTCCCCCCGCCCCAGGTATGGGTGGGGGCGCACCTTCAGGCTTTAGTAGTCTTATTTTCAGCTCTGGAAGAGCCGGACTTTTGTTTGCCCGACCAGCGCCCCTTAAAACCTCCTGAAGGAGTTTTGGAGGGCTTTGCTTTGTCGCCCGTGGGGCGAAAAAATTTCTTATGAGCGGAAAAGGAAGGCCCCCGTCTCTGACGAGGTCCTTTACCCTTGGTACTTTGTGGCAAAAAAGTGCTCTTGCCTCCAGTGAGATCCTTGATAATCTCATCTAAGTTAGCCCCAAATAGGCGCTCCCCCTGAAAGGGGAGATTAGCCAAAGCTTTTTTGGAACCTTGGTCCGCTGACCAACACTTTAGCCACAGTGTAAGCCTGAGGACCACTGCTGAAATTGAAGCCCGCCCCAACAATGGAGTGGCGTCTAGAGCAGCGTCACAGACAAACTGTAGCCCTTGTATCATCTGTTCCAGCAGATCTGATACCGCCTGGGGGATGTCTCTCCCCTCTAAGTCCCGGCGTAACCACTTGGTCCATTCTGTCACAGTTTGTGAAACCAGACCAATAGCAATTACTGGTCTGAAAGCCCAGCAAGGAACTTAGGTCCTTACTCCTGACTAGACAGAAAAAAAACTAACATCCTGTAGCAGAGAGAGAGAGGATATACCCTCTGGGACTGCCCCTGAGGTGGAGCCAGAACGTTTTTTTCTGCCTAGTGTCCTACAGTAGTACAGGCAGTATAACCCAATTGATATGACTCAAAGAGGACTACGTCTGTCAATGAGCGACAGAGAAATTTAATTTGGGTACAGCGTTGCATGACCGCGCAATTGTCTGTTAAAGTAACGCAGTGCCGAATCGCAAAATATGGCCTGGTCAGGAATGGGGTAAAACCTTCTGGTCATAAAGCGGTTAAAAATACGCTCATTGAGAATTTTTTTGTCAAAGACATGTAGCTAAATACATTTTGGCCTAAATATATGACAAAACTTGAATATATTGGATATTTTTTAACTGTCAAAGTAGAAAAATATTGTTATTTTTTCAAAATTGTTGTGTTTTTTTATTAATATCGCAAAAAATGAAAATCGCACAAGTGATCAAATACCACCAAAAGAAAGCTCTGTTTGTGGGGGGAAAAAAAAGGACGTAAAATTTCCTTTGGGTACGGCATTGCATGACCGCGCAATTGTCAGTTAAAGTCGCACAGTGCCGAATCACAAAAAGTGGCCTGGACGTAAGACAGCAAAATCCTCCGGTGGTAAAGTGGTTAAACCTACAACCAAAAATGTAATATATTGTAGTTACGATCATTAGCTGTGGTGGCTGCATTAGTTTTTAATCCTTGTTTTTTTCCCCCGTTTTCACCTGGTGATCTGGCCAATAATACAGGAGTATTAGTAAAATGACTCTGGAGGAATGAGCAGAGGAGGGACAGCAGACAGCACCATAGTCAGTCTGGGGAAGGGGAGTGTTAGATGAACTAACAAATTAAAGCCAAACTCCAGCTTACACTTTATAATCAGTTACAGCAGACAGTTTTTTGCCTTTTAGGATAAAGGTTTTGTATGAATAAATAACAGCTGATCATTTTATTCAACCTTGCCAGTGCAGCCATGTAAAACTGATACATTCTGCTGGAAAGTTTTTTCTGTGAAAAACAAACATACTTGCTGGCTGGATCACCAGATGAAGCTAGAAGAAAGCCTAAAAAAAATATATATATAAAAACTAATACAATACAGCCATCACATCTAACAACTTGTAAGTTGCAATATAATAAATGTTTGCTTTTGTGTTTAATAACTCTTTAGGCAATATAACAATCACCTGATTGTGCTGCAGAACTGCTTTGGCAGCCAGCTGAGACTTGCAAAAGGACCTTTAAATAAAATGGTAGCTAGGTAATCTTTCACTTTAACTGCCCATACAGATTGCTGAGGTTTTTTTACATTCATCATCTCTTTTTTAAAAAGTGATTGTAAAATCTTGTGTTTTTTCTTTTTTTAAACAAGCATGTTATACTTCTCTTCTCTGTACAGTTGGTTTTGCACAGAGCAGCCCAGATCCTCCTCTTCTCGGGTCCCTTTTCACTGCTCCTGCCCCTCCCTCCTGTCGAGTGCCCCCACAGAAAGAAGTTCGCTATGGGGGTACCCGAGCCGAGCTGCAGCTCCGTGCTCTATTCAGACATGGAGCTGCCATTCAGCCCCACCCCTTTCTCCTGATTGGCTAACTGACATTGATTGACAGTAGCGGGTGCCAATGGTGCCACGGCTGTATCTCAGCCAATCAGGAGGGAGAGTCCCAGGCGGATGAAAGACTCATGGACATCGCTGGATAGAGATAGGGCTCAGGTAAGTATTAGGGGCTTCTGGGACTACACACAGAAAGCTTTTTATTTTAATGCATAGACTGCATTAGGATAAAAAAACCTTCAGCCTTTACAACTCCTTTAATGTTATACTGAGATACAAGAGACAAATATAACATTTAACAATGAAAATCAATGTGTTTCCATTCTTCTACATAGACATCACCTCACAAAATGAATGAAAGAAAAAAAATGTTCCCACATGGCTTGGGCTGCTATAGTAATGACCTTACATTAACCTTTTGCCCCCCTACCGAGTAATAAACATCTGTGGATACCTCTACACTTTTACTACCCTATCATTTTTTACCTAAAATGGTCATTAGTCACACTGCTGTGTCTTTGAATCCAACATCCTAGTACGACTTCACCGCAGCTTGCATAAAACTTCTGTAATAGAAGTCAATGCACGTCATGCCGAAATTGCACCAAAAGAAGTGCAGGAACCTTTTCTTAAGTCAGAGCATCTTGAGTC
This sequence comes from Pelophylax lessonae, assembly GCF_965119305.1. Taxonomy (NCBI): domain Eukaryota; kingdom Metazoa; phylum Chordata; class Amphibia; order Anura; family Ranidae; genus Pelophylax; species Pelophylax lessonae. The sequence continues at coordinate 354,963,099 of NC_138771.1, read as the reverse complement.
GTACTGATTAGAATGGTTCCATTGCAGTGAATGGGATGCGACTTTGAACTCTCAAGTTGCATGACAAGTTACGAAAGTGTGAACCTAGGGTTTGGTCAGGAATCCTCAAACTATTGCCCTCCAGCTGTTCAGGAACTACACGTCCCATGAGGCATTGTAAAACTCTGACATTCACAGATATGGCTAGGCATGATGGGAATTGTAGTTCCAGAACAACTGAAAGGCCTTAGTTTGAAGACCCCTGGCTTAAGTCCTAACATAATGAATACTTAATTCTACATTTAATAATTCCCGGGGCTTAGTTCCCCTCCTTAATCCTTTTTTCTCATCCCCTTCTTTTATCATAGTATAGCCATTTATCTCTCCGAATTTTTTATTGTGGGTACCTTTTGCATGCGCCAACACTTCAGAATAAGCCCTTTAGCTGCATTTAGCAGATAGACAATATAAAAACACGATTGTTGCCCATCTGTGCTTTGGAACGGGTATCTCAACAGATCCACTGGTAAACCTGACTCTATAATATTTTGGATGTTATGGGTGATTTTTTTGACAAAACCACCATATACAAGCTAAAGTTCCTTGGGAATGGATTCCTCTCCAGCAGGTATTAACATGGTAATGTTAAGGCAACCTATTTTGTTTTGAATGGGCTTCCAAGCACTGCAATGCAAATTGTAACTGACATTCAGAAATATCTTTTTACAACACCTGCTTTAAAAAAGCAATACAGTAAGGCCTCTTTCACACGGGAACGTATGTCTGTATATCACCCCATCCGTTTGCGGATGATATACGGACATAATGCATGTCAATGGGATTGCGGATGTCAGCGGATGACCATCCGCTGACATACGATTTGCATCCTTTCAGTGCTGTTCCGTTTTTTGGAACATTTATTTATTTATTTTTCTTCAATTTAAAAAACAGAAAGGACGCAAAATTGGATGTCAGCGGTGTCATCCACTGACATCTGCAATCCCATAGACATACATTATGTCCGTATATCATCCGCAAACGGATGGGATGATATGCGGACATACAGACCAGATGACACAAGTGTCATCCGTGTCCATTAAAAAAAAAAAAAGAAAAAAGTGCCGGAGCGGATCGCAATACGGTCCGCTCTGTGCGAAAGAGGCCTAAGGCACAAAGCCAAGTGCATTGTGATACCATAATTCTGAATAACCCCAATTCACCAAAGTGTGCTATGGTGTACCAAATTAAAAAAACATTTATTACAGGTATCTATAGAGTGCTTTGTATACTGTTCATTCACACCAGTCCTTGTCGTCAAGAAACTTACAGTAGAAGGTCCCTATCTCATATACATTTATGCATATACTGTATACACATAATAGGGCCAATTTAGACAGACGAGAAAAGAAGGCGCAAACACCTGGTGCATTACCCTTGGACACCTTAAAACTTTTATAAAAAAGCCAAAAACATACTCAGACATGAAGAAGAATATATATCGCATACCATGTGGAGGTGGTTGTCCCTATCGTTAGACGGCTGATGCGTTTCAGGAGACACGCTCCCTTCCTCAGGCTTTTTAATAAAAGTTTTAAGGTGTCAAAGAGTAACGCACCAGGTGTTTGCGCCTCCTTTTCTATGCACTTCTGATAGGAGTCCCCTGCCTGAGGAGAACAGGCAGGGGACTTCATTCCCATTGGAGTGAGCGATTGGGTGAAAAAGTTGTTCCAATTTAGACAGAAGCCAAATAACCTACCAGCATGTCTTTAGAGTGTCAGAGGAAACAGGAGTACCTGGAGGAAACCCACAAAGGCACAAGGGAAATGGGCAAATTCAATGCAGATTATGCACTGACCAGTATTCAAACCAATGACCAGAGTGTTACTAACAACAAGCCTATTAAAAAAGGTGGTGTGGTTCATTGACAGTCTTTTACAAACAAATATGCTGTCTTCATTTAGCAAAAGCCAAAATGTGCAAAATACTGCATGTTAATACATTTGCTGTAATTCACTAGACCATTTCCAGTCATATTAAACAACTAAAAACATTTTTTAAAAACAACAAAAACAAAAAATTCTGATAAAATGTATATGGTTAACTGTATTTTGCCTCAGTCTTAACATGGCTGCTCTGTGCTATGAAAATAAAGCATTGTGGAATTCCAGTTAATTCTGGAACCAGGCCCACCACAGCCAGTGCTGGGCAGTCTGCCTAGAACAAGCCACATAAACATTCCTATGTTTCCTCCAGCCAACAGGATAAAGCTCTGGCTGCACCTCACGGCCTTAAAGCTAGTAAGCAGTCTGACTTCTGCAGTCTGATCTCAAGTTTTAAAATGGCCTGAACGATGAAAAAGAAACTGTAATGGAGAATCATTTACAACAAGTCGTCAAATACATATATAAAAAAAACTGTTTATTGAAGCTGGATCTCAGCCAATGATTTTCAAGTATATGCTCAGTTTTCTTAGAAAACAATTACACAATCCTGGCTGCCTGGAACCTGCCCGGGTAAGCACAAATGGTATCTGGTCACAATGAGTATAGAAGAGAGGTTTGCATAATGGGAACAAAAATCTGACAGTGTGAAAAATAGCATTTACTTTTGGACATTTCTAAATTAAAAAAAAAAAAAAAGGATTGTACATATTATATCTGGAGAGAACGTGAAAATGGCTGTGCACTGACAACGCCCCTCCAAACTGATGGAGCTTGAGAGGTCCAGCAAAGAAGAATGGGAGAAACTGCCCAAAAATAGGTGTGCCCGGCTTGTAGCACCATACTCAAAGACTTGAGACTGTAATTGGAGCCCTGGATTCATCTTTTCTCAGTAAAAATGTAGATATGCAAAGAATAAAAAATCTTCAATAACGTACGTATTTGTTTGTAGATTGCCTTTACTAATCATTTTTAAAAAGGTGCCTTTGATGTAAAAGGGGATTTTCCTCATTAAAGCAATTGTTACCAAAAAAAAAAAAAAAAAGAGTCCCATTTCCTTAAAGCATGTTATACATACACAATGATTGTGCTGTGTAATTTGGCTCTTTCTATCACCTGAAATACCTGGCTGATCCTGCCTTGTTCTGCCCTGCCCCCTGTGAACCGACCACGATTTATCGTGTTTGCTGAGCCCTGACACTGTGGTCAGTTTCTGTCCCTCCATCATCCGCAGCTCTCTCCTCGGTCCTCCTCTTCTACCCTCCCTGCCTGTCAGCTTCGGTCGCTCCCCGGCCCTCCCTTCCTGCTGGTATAATAACTTAGTGTTGGTGCTACAATCCCCTCTGTTATAATAAATGATTTGCCAACGTCAGTCGGGGATTCTCGGCCCCGCCCGCTTTGCTGTCAGATCGAGAGAAGAGGCGGCCAGTCACATAAGCGCCACTATAAAATAAGGTATTTAGCGGCATATTTTTTACAAAACAGATACATTGGGGCAAATCATTTAGACTCCATTCACACTAGTACGACTCGTCAGGAGACTTTGTCTGCCTGACAAGTCATGCACTGTCGCGTCCCATAGTGTAGTACAGGAACGGTTCTAATAGGAGCGACACAAGTCGCTCAGACTTAGAAAAAGGGTCCTGTACTACTTCGGGGCGACCTGGAGCGACTTGCATAGACATTCATTTTATGAAGTCCGTGCAAGTCGTGCCGAAGTTGCGGTGCACGCGACTTCACAGGTCGCCCCCGAAGTCGTGCCGCTTCAGTGTGAACCGGCACTTATTATAACAGAGTGGATTGTAGCACAAACACTAATTGGCTTAAAGGAATTGTAAAGGCAGGAAGTTTATCGTAATGCATTCTATGTATTAAGATAAAAAGCCTTCCGTGTGTAGCAGCCCCCCCCCAGCACCCCTAATACTTACCTGTGCCCCATATCTAGCGATGTCCACGAGTCCCTCAGCAGTCCGGGGCTCTCCCTCCTGATTGGCTGAGATACAGCCGCGGCGCCATTGGCTCCCGAAGTTGTCAAAGTCAGTAAGCCAAACAGGAGAGGGGGCGGGGCCGAATGGACACAAAGAGCTGCAGCTCTGTTCGGGTGGCCCCCATAGCAAGCTAGGATTTAGTTAGGGGAATCAGAGTATGGGGGACTGAATACAAATGCATGCCACACTTTAAAGTTATTTGTAAAAAAAAAAAAAAAAAAAAAAAAATTTGAAAACCATTTATAACCTTTCTTCCACTTCAGAATTATGTGCCATTTTGTGTTGGTCAATCACATAAAATCCGAAAAAAATAAAGTGGAAAATTTCAAAGGAGTATAAATTTTTTAAGGTACTGCAGCTGTATTTGTTATAGGGAGCACTTTAAGTATAGTTAAAAAAGCGTATAAAAAGTTGAAGGTTTTTAAATTCAATGGGCTTACAAAAAAACAGTAGCCTGCCAGTCTGGCAAGGGCCAAGTGTCTAAAAGTGATAATTTTTTTTTTCTTTAAAAATAACAAACATGTTATCCTTACCTGATCTGTGCATTGTTTTGCACAAAGTAGCCCAGATCCTCCTTCTTGGGTCCCCTGCCGCTGCTCCTGGCCCCTCACTCCCACACTGTTGAGTGCCCCCACAGCAAGCAGCTTGTTATAGGGGCACCCAAGCCGAGTTGCTGCTCTGCTTGTTCTCACCCCCTCTTTCTCTCATCATTGCCTCACTGACTTTGACAGCAGGGGGAGTCAATGGCACCGGCTGTGTGTCTCAGCCAATCAGAAGGGAGAGTCCCATACGGACGAGTCTCTTGTGCAAATTCGCTTGATCGAGATGGGGAGCAGGTATTAGGGGGGAGAGGGGGGTTGCTGCACACGGTGATTTTTTTATCTTAATGCATAGAATGAATATTAAAAGAAATAATTAAAAAAATAAAAAAACACAACTTTCTGCCTTTAGAAACACTTTAAAGCTTTGCACTCATGATCAGATTATCAGACGAATTTTCATCCGTTTTTTTTTGTTGCAAGCTAGTCTTGTCTTATACCGAAAGGGAAGAGGTGACCTTTATACAAAAATTCTCGTACCTCAGAAGTCAACTTCAGAAGTAATGTCATGTGTGGAATTGTTTTGTATGTTTTCTTTCGTCTTGCTCTTACGACGAAAACTGTACAAATTAAACGAAAAATCGGATGTTGTGTTCACGTACGATAAAAATTTTATAGCCTGCCCATCCAGTTTTTGTTGTACAAAAATTTGTAATCAGCTGTCGAAAGCACAATACTAATGATTTGAAAATCGGCAGATCATTCGTCATTTTAATTCCAATTTTCTTATCGTGTGTACGGGCCTTAAATGGTCAGATCTTACCATAATAGTGGATAGAAAAGTCTGTCAAAAGAATAAACTGTCGACGGTCAAAACCACAAACTTTTGGACAAACTGATCTAAGATGTTATTGAACAAACGAAAAAAAAAAAAAAACACACTGAAAATTCTAAAGGTCTGGTATTGAATAATATAAATCCATGGCCGCAATTTTCCCTTAAACCACAACCTTTCTGCCCTTTGGAGTCCAAAACGTTTTTACTGGAAACAAAAGATAACGTGACCCAACAATGACTCTTTCTCCTTGACAGTCCGTAAGAAAGTGAGACACCCTCCATGTGACTTGGGTTTATAGTAATCACACTGGAATGACAATCTAAGGAAACTTGACATTTCAAAGAGAAATCTGTATAGTAATGTGTACTGCTCATAGCATCCAATTTCACCCATCATTATGCAAAGGCAGGCCTGTCAGACAAAAGCAGACTAGTTTCTTGGTGCAACAGATTTAACTAAAGCCAAAAAATGAAAATAAACACAATCCTCACAAGAGAGCTACCCCCCCTCCCCCACCACTCGCTCTCCTTTAGAGCCCATTCACACTAGCGCGACTTGTGAGGCGACTTGTGTACCCTCAAGTCGCCCCAGGTCGCTTGACATAACAAAAGCAATGTTAATCAATCAGTGCCATCTTAATTGGCACTACTGAAGTCGCTCCGACTTCAGAAAAAGGTCCTGTACTACTTTGAGGCGACTTGTGATCCGACTTGTCCCATATACTTCAATGGGAGTCACCTCCTTGTCTTATTTGAAGCGACTTGTGATCCGACTTTCCATAAAAATGGTCCTGAACAAGAAAAAAAAAAAAGCATTCTTCTTTTTTTGGATTTAGTGTCTGGGGGGGTCTAAAAAGTGTCCCTGTGAAGTTTCATCACTGTAGCATGTCCAGAACCAGCAAAAAAAAAAAAAAAAAAAAGTATTTTTCTTATAATTTTTATTAGCACATGAATAGGTCTTCTCTCCACCTGGCCGTTTTTCTTGCAGGCATTTATCGGGCATTTTTGGAGGCATGCATGACTTTTTTTGGATATAGTGTCTGGGGGGTCTAAAAAATGTCCCTGTGAAAATTCATCTCTGTAGCATGTCCAGAACAGGAAAAAAAAAGCATTTTTCTTATAATTAATACAGCAGTGTGGGTTCTGGACATGCTACAGAGCTGAAACTTCACAGGTACACTTTTTAGACCCCCCAGACACTAAATCCAAAAAAGACATGCCTGCCTCCAGAGACGGCCAAAAAATGCCCGATAAATGCCAGCAATAAAAAATGCAAGGTTTAGAGAAGCCGCCACACTGCTGTATTAATAATTATAAGAAAAATGCTCTTTTTTTCTGGTTCTGGACATGCTACAGAGATGAATTTTCACAGGAACACTTTTTAGACCCCCCCAGACACTAAATCCAAAAAAAGTCATGCCTGCCTCCAAAAATGCCCGATAAATGCCTGCAAGAAAAACGGCCAGGTGGAGGGAAGACATATTCATGTGCTAATAATAAATTATAAGAAAAATGCTTTTTTTTTTTCTGGTTCTGGACATGCTACAGTGATGAAACCTTACAGGGACACTTTTTAGACCCCCCCAGACACTAAATCCAAAAAACATCATATTTTGATTGGCCAAATACAAAGTTGTACAAAGTCGTCTATCATATAAGTCGCGTAAAAAAATTCACAAGTCGTGCTGAAGTCGCCCCTTATAAGGCGACTTAGAGGTCGCGGCAGTGTGAACCGGCACGTACTCCCCCATGTTGCTCAGCATCCTCAGCTCTAATGCAAGGCTATAGGCTCTGCAATATGCTCGATGATGTCAGAGGACTTGCGACTGAAAAAATAATAAAATGTAATTTAATGCAAGCACACACAATATAATACTCCTCTGTTGGCAAACTATAAAAGATTAGTTTGCTTAGAGCAAATAGATACCAAACATGTCAAGTCTTCAAATTACATGTGCTTATATCAAAAAACAGACGGTTTTCAAAAATCTCCAAGAGGACACTTTAAGGCTACGTTCACATCTAAGCGTTGCTATTTTTGTAGGCGTAAGAAAAAAAAAAAAAAAAACGCCTGTAATCTGCCAAAAAAGAAGTTCAAGTACTTTTTGAAGCAACGGGCGTTTTGCTTAAGGTGACAGAACGCTCAGATGTGAACAGGGGCCATTGTTTTTGCCTTGTTGGGTGTTTTTAGAGCAGAGGCTTAAAGCAGAAAATCGCTTAAAAAACACCTACATGTGAACGGAACCTAAAAGCCTTTACAGCTCATATACAATTTTCTTGTACAGCTTTCCTTTAGATTTACCAAAGTCATATAAAATGAGATCAAACTTAAACACTTTCAATTTGTCTGTAATGAGGCAAGCCCTTGCACTACATAGTTGAAGGAATCTACAAGGAAATTCAATAAGAATATTGTATAATGTATGACCAGCTTTACTGTGAGCTCTGGTGCAAGAGTTATTGCTCTCACTCTGATGTTCATAGTGATACCTCAACACCTGGGCATACATTGGCCATTGCAGGTGTGTAAAGGGCAACAGGGGTTATTTATTTATTTTTTTTAAATACATTATTTTATTTCATTTTTACTTTGGGATAGCACTGGGCAGGTGACAGGTATTCTTCATGGAGTACCTGCCCTTCACAGCATCTAACCAGGCACAGATCTGCTTGGTTAGATGTTCCCCCGGCTAAAGCAGTCAGGAATTGGAAGATCCGAAACCGAAGTGATGAAATCATTCTTTCCGGTTTGATTCAGTACAAAGAAGATCAAGGCATGGCTACTAAGCCATAAGCTTGTGCTTAACGGTTCACTCTGCGGACATACATAGTACATCCAAAGAACAGGTCTAGTTAAAAATAGACCGAATAACTATTACATTTGCAAAAGCACTTTTTTTTTACGTTTTTGTATTTTAGTTTTGCTGATCTCGTTCAGACTACTTGTAGCCACTTCCTATTTACTGTATATGCACATGCTCCAGTGGCAGCTGGATCATTACCCAGGGCAAGCATTCTGATAATAGTATCGGTAGAACACGCTTGTGCAACAATTGTTGGGGCAGGCTCTAATGCCTCATACACACGATGAGATAATCTTACGAAAAAAAGTCGCTTTCAAATTGATCGTACGATAATCTGATCGTTAGTACACAGCTTTCAACAGCCAATCCCGACAATTCATCCAACAAAATCCAAAGGGACAAACACGAAAACTTATGTTGTACGATAGCCTAGCAAACGACAATCGTTTAATCAGTACAGTATGGGTCTGCTAAAAATCAAAAGACAAAGACCACGCACGATCAGAAACACAAAAAAAGCCCGGAAGTCTGGCTGCCATTGGTTTTGTTTTGCACTATCCGATACGTAGCTATGCAAACAGGAAGCTTTTCCAGAATCGTACAAAAAAAAAAAAAAAATCAAACGTTTAGTACACATTGTTGAATTCAATACTAGTATCATGCAAAAAAAATGCGAACAATAAGTCATCCGATAATCTGATCGTGTGTACGTGGCATAAATGTCTTAAAAAAAAAAAAAAATCTGAAAATTATTTGGATCGGGAATCTCACCTCTATTCCCTGAGCTGCTTCTCAGTACCTTAAGTGCAAGATGTGTGGATATATTTTGAACAACAGATATTGTTGCATCTTTACTGATCCAGCGCCTTGGCTTCTGCTTTCCTTACATGCTCTACGGATCTTTCATCTGGTCTCAATTGCTAAGAGCTACGGAACACAGCCTGGTTTTACTCCTTTGCTGGACTTTCCAGTATATTGGTCCCTATTTGCTGTTGTCCACTACCCTTTTACGGCTACTTCCACCCAACAATATAGATACATAAATCCCTTGTGAGCGCCTGGTTAGTGTGTCTTTTGGCGCATATTAATTGTGCTTGTATTATTACCAAAACAGTCGTTTCGTGGAAATGTGCCATTTGGATACCCAACCTAGAGAAAACCGACTCAAGCAGAACTTCTTCACCTAGGAGAGATTGCTTCACTTCCTGTTGAGTTTCCATTATCAGAAGTGAAAGAAATCTCCCAACAACTTAATATCCTACTGTATCCATAACCTGGCTTCAGATATACTTGTAACACTTATTCCAAAAACTTCTCACCTCATAATAAAATTACATTGCATAATAATTAAAGTAGAACTATAAGAGTCCATTCACACTAACACGACTTATCAGGCGACTTGTCAGCCTGACAAGTCGCGGTCCATTGTGTGGTACGGGAACCGTTCCAATAGGAGCGACACAAGTCGCTCTGACTTAGAAATAGGTTCCTGTACTACTACCTCGGAGCGACTTGCATAGACATTAATTTTATGAAGACCGTACAAGTTGCGCCGCACGCGACTTCACAGGTCGCCCCCGAAGTCGTGCCGCGTTAGTATGAACCGGCACTAAGCAAATTGTTTTTTTTCTATTTTGGATAGAGAAAGGGAGGTTTATAACCCCTATGAGATTTTTACTCTCCATGTGATCAGAGTGACACTTCCATGTCTGCGCACCGCAGGTGACCCACTCCCACTGTGTTTACACACAGTAGAAGCCCAGCAGTGGGTACCGCAGACTGTCAGCCGTCATCCACCGATTAGAAAGTACACAGACAGAACGGCGATCTGCCTTTGTAATCAAGGCAGATTGACGTTCTGTCAGAAGGGAAGGTATTGATCCTGCGTTCCTGCACAGCAGGAACATGGATCAATGCCTTCCCCAAGTCAAAGCACCTCCCACACAGTGAGAAAGCACAGGCTAGGCACACAGTTAACCATTTTCTCGGCGCTGATGTTAACCTCTTCCCAGCCAGTGACATTAGTACAGTGATAATGCATTCTTTTACCCAAAAAGTGTCAGATTTGTCCGCAATATCGTCACCATTCCATGAGTGTGTGCAATTTTAAAGCGTGACATGCTAGGTATGTGTTTACTCGACGTAACATAAGCTTTCACATTATACAAAAAAAATTGAGCTAACTTTAGAATTTATTTTTTTTTAGTTCAAATTTTAATTTTAATTCCAAAAAAAAAAAAAAAAAAAAAAGCGTGTGAAAAATTACTGCGCAAATACCATGTGACATAAAAAATTCCAATTACCGCCATTTTATTCCCGAGGGTCTCTGCTTACAAAAAAAAAGAAAAATTATGATTTTTGCATGTAGAAGCGGAGTAACAGAATTGCCCGGTATGGAAGTGGTTAAAGGCTACAAGTTTATTTTAATTTTGCAGCTGATATTTACCAAGTTACACAATTTAGAAAAACATATCATAGGGCCAGCTAACACTTCAGTAATAATATGGCCAAGCCAAGACAGCAACAGCGTTTTAGAAGGAAGAACCAAATTAAACTAAGCAACGGAAATTGCCTCACACTGAAAGATCCACATATTTAAGAGTTTAATCACACTGTTATGACCATCTATGCCTAGAGTGTAAAGCATTCAGTGCTTTGTAGTATATACTGCAGGCCTGTCACTTATTTAAACCCAAACAAATCCATTTCTCAAGCATGCATACAAAACAAGAAAAAAGGGGACAATGAAAATTTGTTGGTCTAACAAAAGATATCAACTGACATCCTAGTGAAAGGCTGCTAATGACAGTGAGGAAAATGCAACTCACCTATTCCTATGGTATTGTTTTCTTCACAAATCCCAAATTTCCTTCTTTAGCATTTCAGCCAGCAAACAAGTGGCTTCACATTGAAAATTTGCAGTTGCATTTGGATTATGTCACAAATGAAATGTCACCAGTGTGACAGGGCCCTTACAGAAACTACACGTTATATGCTCATACTATGTCAACAGTTAAAGTGATATTAGGCCCTCAATTTTTAAAGCACTTCCAGAAGCTGATTTAAAGTGGTTCTAAAAGGTAGGTTGTTTTACCCCAATACATTCTATGCATTAAGATAAAAAAAAAAAAAAAACTTCTGGGTGCAGCTCTGCCCCCTCTTACACTTACCCCAGCACCATCACAATCCAGCGATGTGCATGAGAGCAGCAGCTCTGCCGGGTCTTTCTCTCCTCATTGGCTCACTCGTTGGCCAATGGCTCCCGCCTCTGTCAATCACAGACAGTGAGCCAATGAGGAGAGACTGGGGGCTGGGCCAAACAACGCTGTGTGTAAAAAATGGACAATGACCATTCACAGGATTCACAGGATGGAGCTTGCTTGCATGCCCCCATAGCAAAAGGCTTGCCATTGGGGGCACTCAGCATGGGGGAGGAGCCAGGACTGCCGGCGAGGGAAACAAAAAGTATAGGATCGGGGTTGCCCTGTACAAAACCATTACAAAGAGCAAGTAAAGTATAACATGTCACTGAAAAAAAATAAAAAAGCTTTTAGTATTACTTTATTCATTTCCTGATAGAGCTGCATGATTCTGGATAAAATGGGAATCGTGATTTTTTTTTTTTTTTGCTTAGAATAAAGATCACGATTCTCTGTGTAACATCATCTTTCACAATTTACAAAAAAATTGGGCCAACTTTACAGGTTAAGTTTTTTTTTTTTTAAATCCATTAAAGTGTATTATTTCCCAAAAAACAGCATTTGAACGATCGCTGCGCAAATACAACGTGACAATGTTTGGGGATTCTAAGTAATTGTCTAGCAAAAAATACTAACTTGTAAGCAACAAGTGTCAGACAAAGGCTTAGTCTAAGTGGATAAACTGCCCTCCTTTACAGACGGAAGTTCATTCCTTTGATCTAAAAGAACGAAATCATACACTAAGGTTCGGTCCACACTGGGGCGGCACGACTCCTCACTACTTCGGGGGTGACTTGTGCATTCCCATGCACCACAACTTCGGAGCGACTTGCATGGACTTCACATAATGGAAGTCTATGCAAGTCGCTTTGAGGTCGCCCCGAAATAGTACAGGACCCTTTTTCTAAGTCGGAGCGACTTGTGTCGCTCCTATTAGAACGGCTCCTGTAGCAGTCAATGGACCACGAGGGAGCGCGACTTGTCAGGCTGACAAGTCGTGCTAGTGTGAATCGAGTCTCAAACATTGTGTTTGTGTTTATAGACATCTTGCAGCCTTAACAATGATGATAAACATTTGCCAAAAGCTCTTTTGACAGTTGTGAGTGAGCGAACAGCTCTGTATGAATTGAGGAAAACTATTTTTCTTACCTTAAAATCCTTTCTCTGATGTTCACTGACGGACACAGCTCCATATCTTCTTTGACCCTTGGGTTATGCTGCTCTCCATAGGAGTAGGACTAGGTGAAAACAAAACTTGACTATGGCCCTAGGGCAGTCCTAGGGGGGGTATACTTACCACTTCCTGCTATCGGTTTTGTAACAAGCAGTGTCAGAAGAATGCATAACCCAACTCCACAGAGGGGTGGGTGCTGTGTCCGTCAATGAACATCAACGAAAAAGGATGATACAGTAAGACAAAAATCCTGTTTTTTTCTTTTGTTCATTGACGGACACAGCTACATATCTTCTTTGACCCTTGGGACGTCCCAAAGCAGTGTCAACATGAGAGGTGGGAAAAAACAGCAATGCACATAATCCCCCAAAAGGGCTAAACATAGCCAACTAGGTAAACCAGGAGCACAACCAGGAATAACTGGAGCTCACCACCAGAAAGCATACACTCTCAAGAGGCAGGAGCCTCTGCAACAGCAGTCTGCAAATCTTTGCGGCTGAACGCAGCATCCACAGATGCGAGTACATCCACCTTGTAAAACTTGTTGAATGTAACAAGAGGCGACCATGTGGCCGCCTTGCACACCTGAACCACTGATGCCCGATGATGGAAGGCCCAGGAGGCACTAAGCGCCCTTGTAGAATGCGCCTTAACAGGGAAAGGAGGAACTTGACCCTTAATGGAATAGAGGCCTGCACCACCGTCTGCCTGATCCACCTGGAAATGGTTGCAGCAGACGTGGAACCCCCGTTGCAAAATTCATCCTTAAGGACAAATAAAGAATCACATTTTCGAATTGACTCAGGTGCCGCCAGGTACACCCTGATTGCTTGAACCACATCCAGGGAATGCAAAGCAATTTTTTTGGGGATGTGTCGGCTTAAGGCACAAAGAAGGCAACATAATGTCTTCAAGTGAAAACCCTAGACGAACTTAGGAAGGAACGACTGACAGAAAAGTAGCACCACTTTGTCCCTGTGACCCACCAGGTAAGGTGACCAAGAGGACAATGCAGCCAGTTCCGACATGCTGTGTACAGAAGTAATAGACACCAAAATGCTACCTTCTGTGACAGAGTAAGCAGAGGAAGTTTTCAAAAAGGCAGTTTTTGAAGAACCAACAGTACTATATTGAGGTCCCACGGAGGTACCAGGGACCTTACCGGAGGAGCCAAGCGGCAAACCCACCGGAAGCAAGAGTGAACCAAAGAATTTGCAGCTAACGGCCATTGGAAAAAAGTTGCCAGGGCAGAAATCTGGCCCTTGATGGTGCCCTGACCCAAACGCTTATCTACACCTAGAAGTAGGTTTTCTAGCTTTTAACAGAGTAGGAATCACCAAAGCCGACAACCCTCTATCCTTTAGTACCAGGCTTTCAATAGCCAGGACTTTAAAGCTAGTGACCATAAAGTAGGATGGAAAAATCAGCCCTTGAGACAAAAGATCTTCTCTAAGAGGGAGTCTCCAAGGAACATTGGCTACCAGTCTCACAAGGCCTGCTTACCAAGACCGGTGAGGCCAGTCTGGAGCCACCAGAATGACTGGATTCCCTTCTGCCTCAATTCTGCGCAGAAGCTGTAGTGGAGGAAAAACGTAAATCAGATGATACTGACCCCCAAGGGGCCACCAGAGCGGCGGCGGCCAAAGGATTCCAAGATCTTGCCACAAACCTCTGAACCTTCACCTTCTGGTTGAGATGAGAGGCCAACAGGTCCCCATCCGGAGTCCCCCACCAGAGACACAGCTGTTGAAACACTTCCGGGTGAAGAGACTATTCACCCGGACTCAGAGCCTGTTGAATGAGGCAGTCCGCCTGCCAATTTTCCACCCCTGGAATGTGCACAGCAGAGGGCTGGAACATATTCTGCCCACCTTAGAATGCCGGCTACTTCTCTGGTTGCAACTTGCTAGGGCACTTTTGGTGCCCCCTTGATAATTGATATATTCCACAGCTGTGGCATTGTCCGACTGAATTCTTACCGGACACCCCTACAGACAATCCGTCCACAGGGACAGGCAAAGCTCCAGGATATTGATAGGAAGACCGGACTCCTCCAGAGTCCAAACCCCTTGAGAAGAATCCGTGCTCAAGACCCCTCTTCACCAGGAAAGGCTGGCACGCAGCACCCAGACCAGCTTTACAGGTACTTGTAGTCCACCAGGTGGGGGGGGGGCCCTCAGGGACCCCCCCGGCAGCTATTCACAGCGGAAACATTAGAAAACGTGTCGCCGGCGGTGCGCTCCCACATCCCTCCAGCCTATCACCAATGACACCCCTTTACCACTGTGTATTACTTCACACAATGAAAGCAATACAAAGACAACAGGATACCTTTTCCATACAAATACATGGTACAGCAGGCACATATCAGGAGTATGAAATGTTGGGTTTACATACCTAACCCACTTCCCGCAAACCAACGTACCTGTACATCGGCTTGCAGAAGTGGTTGCATCGGGATGATATGCAGCTGCAGGCATCAACCTAGTACCATTTTTTAGAGCTGGGGTTCAGCCTTCAGGAGAGAACAGCCGATGCGGCTCAACAGCTGCTCAGCCATTATCCCAGCAAGCGTCAGGGGAAGTCTACTCCCTTCCGCAGCTCTGCCCGGGTCTCCCATCCCACTGGGAGACCCGAGCAACCACACTGGAACGTCATGTCGTCACTTACGGTTTACTTGGCTGCCAATGGCGCCGATCTTAAAAAAAATGTCAGAATTCAAAAATGCCAATTTTGGCATTTTGAATACTTTGAAGTGCAGTGACGGGGTCTGGGGTCTTTTGGACCCCCGATCCCTCCATAAAGAGTACATGTCACTGCCTATTATTGTCACAAGGGATGTTTACACTGCAAAAACCCTTTTTTAAAAGCGCCCCCGTGCCCATGAGCTTGCGCACGAAAGAAAATGCATACGCAAGTCGCGCCCGCAAAGGAAAACTATGCTCAAATCACACATATGATATTTTGAGGTACTGTAGCTTGTCGCTATTCCACAAGTGTGCGCAAATTTTAAACCGTAAAATGTTAGGCATCCATTTACTTTGTGTGACATCTTTCACAATATACAAAAAAGTGGCCTAACTTTCGTTTTTTAAAAATGCAGCGAAATGTATTTCCCCCCCAAAAAAATGCATTTGAAAGACCGCTGCGCAAATATATAAAAATATGTGTAATAAAATACTTTAAGTGGTTAAAGTATAACTTAGGACAAAACATTTATTTTTTAGTTTTGGATGGAGCGGAGGGGGATTAGAATCAGGTTGTTTTTGCTGTTTGTGCCCTGTTCACCATTATCATTGACAGTGAAAGTAAAAGAAACCCCAAATATTGGTGGTCTCCAGAAAAGTAATAGAGGTGACATCTTCCAATGGAGACAGTTTTGGTGACCTTGGAGTCTCCTTGGGATTTCCTTTCACTACCTGTCTGGCTATGGAACAGGAAGTGAAGGTAAATATTTCCAATGGGACACAAACTGCAAAAAATAAACAGATAAGGGTTATAACTCTCGATAAGCAAAATGAATTTGAAAAATTGTCTGTAGTTCTACTTTAATGTCATTGTAAACCCTCTCCTATACCAAGTGAAGTGGACAGCCTCAGATGATACACAGAGATTAAACAAATCCCCCTACATAAGTTTTACTTGTATATCTGCTGTGTTACCCTTTCTACACTCTTTGCAAAGAGGAATGAGGGAACATGTAGAGCTGTATTATGAACAGACCAGCGACCAGCTCTTGGCTAACCTATCTAAGCACCCTCACCGACACAAAGTTTCAACGGCTGTTATCTCATGAATCGGAGAGCTGGTAAGAAGTAACTCTGCTGATAATAGAGGAACGGAGCAGCAGAAAGACACAGCACTTAGAGCTTTGGAAAGACATAAGTAAACACTACAGATATATGCGTTTAGGTCAAATTTCATGAATGGGCTTTACAACCACAAGGATAGATGGGTGAGATAAAAGCACTTCTCCTGCCTTCTTCATAGGACAAGTACCCATGTTCATCCAACAAGAAATTGCACGTTTCAGTAAAGCTGAGGGTGAGGCCTCATGCATACAGCTGTAAACAATTTGCGCATGATCGTGCGGATAGCAAAATGTTGTGTAAACCGCAGTCCATCCTGCATCTTCATTGATACAGACATACACACACATGTCCGAATGAGCTGAAATGTGTACTATGTAGTCATCATGTGTCATCCTTGCCGTTGCTGCCTACACAGTCTTAATGTTTACATTTTCCCTGAATGAGTCATTCACTAGGCAGAGGTGGGGCAGGCACAGAATGACTGAAGACTGAGGTCATTCTGCGCCTGTGCTATCATGTGAAGGATTCATCTTGGGGGAGATGTATACCAGTGCATCCGTGAAGTATTCCCAGCGCTTCACTTTTTTATGTTACAGCCTTATTCCAAAATTGATTAAATTCATTATTTTCCTCAAAATTCTACACAAAATACCCCATAATGACAACATGAAAATAAGTTTGTTTGAAAATAAGAAAAAATATTTTTTTTTCTTTTTCTTTTCTTCGTTAGACAATTGGGGAAGTCATGCTATTTGTTGTTATTTCATTGTATTTTCATTGTTCTTGTGAAATGCATAAAAAAATTGAAACTAAATCTTTGGAAATTAAAAGTTAAAAAAAATAATAATAATATCACGTAATAAGTATTTACAGCCTTTGCTCTATACTTTGTTGAAGCACCATTGGCAGCAATTACAGCCTCTACTCTTGAGTATGATGCTGCAAGCTTTACACACCTATTTTTGGGCAGTTTCTCCCATTCTTTGCCGGACCTCTTAAGCGAACAGGTTGAATGGAGAGCATCAGTGCACAGCCATTTTCAGATCTCTCCAGAGATGTTCAGTCGGGTTCAAGCCTGGGCTCTGGCTGAGTCACTCAAGGACATTCACAGTTATCACTCCTTTGTTAATTTGGCTGTGTGCTTAGGGTCGTTGTCCTGTTGGAAGATGAACCTTTGCCCCAGTCTGAGATCCAGAGCGCTCTGAAGCATGTTTTCATCAAGGATGTCTCTGTAGATTGCTACATTTATATTTCCCTTGATCCTGACTAGTCTCCTAGTTCCTACCACTGAAAAACATCCCCACAGCAGGATGCTGCCACCACCACAATGCTTCCCTGTAGGGATGGTATTGGCCAGTAGAAGAGCAGTGCTTGATTTCCTCCAGACATGATGCTTGCCATTCAGGCCAAAGAATTCAATCTTTTTTTTCATCAGACCAGAGAATTTTGTTTCTCATGGTCAGAGTCCTTCAGGGGCCTTTTGGGAAATTCCAGGCAGGTGGTCATGTGCCTTTTACTAAGGAGTGGCTTCTGTCTGGCCACTCTACCATACAGGCCTAACTGGTGGAGTGCTGCAGAGATGGTTGTTCTTCTGGAAGGTTCTCCTCTCTCTACAGAGAAATGCTGGACCTCTGTCAGAGTGACCATTGGGTTCTTGGTTACTTCTCCCCCGATCCCTCAGTTTCGAAGAGCCCTGGTGCTTCCTAACTTCTTCCATTTACCGATGATGGTGGTCACCTTGCTCATTGGGACCTTCAACACTGCAGAAATGTTTCTGTACTCTTCCCCAGATCTATGTCTCGATACAATCCTGTCTTGGAGGTCTACAGACAATTCCTTGGACTTTATGGCTTGGTTTGTGCTCTGACATTCACTGTTAACTGTGGGACCCTATATAGACAGGAGTGTGCCTTTCAAAATCATGTCCAATCAACTGAATTTACCACAGGTGGACTCCAATCAAGTTGTAGAAACATCTCAAGGATGATCAGTGAAAAAAGGGGGTGTAAATATTTATGTACATGTGATTTTCTTTTCGTTTTTTATTTTTAATAAAAATTTGCAAAGATTTCAACAAACTTTTTTCACGTTGTCATTATGGGGTATTGTTTGAAGAATTTTGAGGAAAAGAATTAATCCATTTTGGAATAAGGCTGTTGTGGAAAAAGTGAAGTGCTGTGAATTCTTTCCGGAAGCACTGTACATCAACAATCTGTAGTCTGCCATGCAGGTATACAATGACCTTGATCTTAAAGAGGATGTAAGCTCTCCTCAGGAAGTTGTACCTATAGGTAAGCCTATGTTAAGGCTTACCTATAGGTACTGTAAATATCTCCTAAACATGTACCGTTTAGGAGATATTTACATTTGATGCAGCCAGTGACGTCACTGGCGCATGCGCTCTGAAGGAACGGCAGATCGTGCCGTTCCTTCAGAGCCCTGTGCCGTGACCGTCGGCTCCCGCGCGCGTGAGTGACGTCACCGCGGCTCCGGCCAATCAGATGGCCGGATGCCGTGATCCCGGAAGACGGGCGACTGTACATGTCGCCCGTCATAGAGGTAAGAGAGCGGCGCGGCGAGGGCTCGTTCTAAGGAAAGTATTTGATAATGAGCTAGTATGCGATGCATACTAGCTCATTATGTCTATCTTTCAGGATGTAAAGAAAAGAAAAAAAAAAAAATTATCGGTTTACAACCTCTTTAAGCCACTCAGAATGACTGTAGGCCAAGAATATTGTGCACCTGAGCCACCTCATAGAATTATTGAAGTTTACAGCTGTCCCTGGTACTGAATTTACTAGGCAGCAGTGGGCATGTCCATTCACCATATACGCATTTAAATGTTTGCACAAACTTTTACTTACATACAGGATGGATCATCAAAAATCGACCTGTGGACACAAACTTGCCTGGTTTTGGTTTACGCAGCTAAATTTTCTCTTTCTCCATCAGCTCATTGCCCACAGTTATCGCCTTTTATTTCACTTGACCCTCCCTCTAACAGGGCCCTCTGATTTCTCCTGAATTGAATTGTAACTGTACCATCTGCCCTCCTGTTGTAAAGCACTACATAAACTGTTGGCGCTATAGAAATCCTGAATCTGAATTATAATAATAATAATAATAATAATAATTAGACCTGTGTGAATGGGCCCATAATACACAATACTGTTGCATTCAGATCTGTATGCATCATCGATCTAAATGCAGTGTATTGTACGCCCATGTATATGCTCTCTTAAAATGAAACTTTAGGTAGGGCTTCATAAATTGGTAGCAGGTAGATTTTATGGCAGAATTGACTCTATAGGTCTTTTCTACCAAAAGCTTTTTCTTGCCTGCTTCTTAAACTGTACCGAGAACCAAACGTGCAGCTCCATGTACAAACATGGCATTTGCCAGGAGTAAATGCTGGGAAGAAATAACCCCTATATGCATGCACAGGAATAACCTCATCCATGGCATTGCTGAAAAAAAAGACTACTCTAGACTGGAGAATAGACCAAAAGAAATGGCAGTAGCAGAGTGACGAGGGGGAGCACAGACACTGCAATGTTAGAGAAGGCTCACTTAGAGGCACATTATAAGAAGAGCAACAAGGAGGCCCAAAAATGATAAAGTTCTGTTTAATGGGCGGGCCAGAAAATCGTGCATGATCCAGTGACTGGATTGTAAATAATTACAGGCACCCTAAGGTGGTCAATCAATTACAATCTCCCTAACCCCCTGAAATGTTAGTCAAACGGTGGCTGTGCCTATTCTATAATACACATAGTAAACGTATAGGGTTACCTAATATAACAAACAACTAATGCTAGCCATACAAAGTTTAGTTCCTTTCACTCAGCGTGAGGCCTACTATGTCTGCCCCTTCCACCCTGTGCTTCCTTCATACAACCTGTACTATAAATTTCCCACAATGAAAAGTGTTCCATGAGGAGGGGATTTTTCATTCATCTGCCTGCCCTCCATTCATAAAGTTCATTTCATTGTGGGAACGGGTACTATAACTTCTATGAATGGAGCAAGGAGACTGAAGGGTTGGCCATAGTAGGAACTTGCTGCTCATTAATAACCCCCACAGCATAGGAAGGTAACAGCTGCGGGGGTATCCAGGGGCAACGCAATTAACCACTTCCAGGAAAATAGGGTTTCCATCCGTCTGGTTTTGAAAGATCGAATGTCAGCAGACATGTCTCCACTGACATCCGATGCCCCATAGAAATGCATGGGGTGTCCGTTCAGCTCTGCCCAAAAAAAAAATGACAGGTGGATCTGAACGGACTCCGTGTGTGAAAGGGGCCTAAAGTTAGTCCAAGTTCTTTGTATAATTGTGAAAGATGATGTTACACTGAGTAAATAGATACCCAACATATAACGCTTTAAAATTGCGCATACTCGTGGAATGGCCCCAAACTTCGGTACTTAATAATATCCATAGGCTATGCTTTAAAAATTTACAGGTTACCAGCTTAGAATTACAAAGAAGTTCTTGTGCTAGAATTATTGTCCTCGCTCGAACATTTACGGTGATACCTCACATATGATTTGAACACAGTTTACATATTTGGACGCAACCTTCGTATGTGTTCGCTTTGGTAATTGTTTATTTTAATTTTTACATTTTCCCTTTACATTTTTTTTATCACTTTTTTCTTATTACAAGGAATGTAAACATCTCTAGTAAAAGGAATGGGGCATGACAACTGACAAGTCCTCTTTATGAAGAGATGTGGGGTCCCCACATCTCTCCTCTACGCTGGAAAGCCTGATATTTATAAAAAAAAAATAAAAAATAAAAAAAAAAAACCCTGATCTCAGGCTTTCCAGCAGCAGTGTTAAAGTGATTGTAAAGTTACTTTAAAAAAAAAAAAAAAACTTGTTATATAGTACTTACCTTCTCTGTGCAGTTGGTGCTCACACACAGAGCAGCCTGGATCCTCTTCTTCTCCGGTCCCTCTTCGGCTCTCCTGGCCCCTCCTTCCTGTTGAGTGCCCCCACAGCAAGCAGCTTGCTATGGGGGTACTCAAGCCGAGTCATAGCTCCCTGTGACTATTCAGACACGGAACCGTGACCCACCTCCTCCCTCTCTCTCCTGATTGCCTGAATGATTTTGATTGACAGCAGTGGGAGCCAATCACGCCACACTTCTGTCTCAGCCAATGAGGAGGGGACCTCCCCGGCAGAATTCAAAGTCCTGCAACATCGCTGGATAAAGACTCAAGTAAGTATTAGGGTGGCTGAAGGGGGCTGCTGTTAACAGAAGGTTTTTTTTTTAATCTTAATGCACAGAATGCATTAAGATAGAAAAACCTTCTGCCTTTAAACATGTGAAAAATGACTGCGTTTAGTGTCGGTTCACATATATGCGATGCAGGAACCCTGCGAATCCACTATGTGTTCCCGCATCGCATTCCACTCCCAAGCACAGTTTACACTGCCATATGCAAATCTTCAGGGGTGTCAATACAAAGTTAACGACACCCCGAGATCAGTTCGCATATCGCAGTGTGAACTGTCAGTTCGGACAAGAATTGGATCGCATAGGTATGAACACCCATGCAATCCGATTCTGGTCCAGACCCAAAAAAGGGTCCTGTGCGAGTTGTGTCCGAATGCGATGCAAATTCAGCCATACAATCTGTATAGCTGAATTTGCATCACACAGACATCGCATGTGATTTGCAGAGCAGTGCACTCCGAATCACATGCGATGTCTGTTATTGCACATGTGTGAACCGGTGTGCCGTGAAAAAACCCTACCCTCGTCACTTCCTGTGCACGTACGTCATTCAACAGCTGAGCTGCTTCCCACTGCACATGCTCACAGCTGCGGAGGGTAGGGAATTTTCACGGGGTAGTGTTTTTTAACATTACACCGCATCAGCGGTTGCCGCACGTACATTAAATCATCTCCGCTCCAACCCATCAGACTTCCCTGATCTCAGCTCCAAAATGTAAAAGCAGCGGTGGGTCTATGAAAATATAAATCACGGAGCCAAGATCATGTGGGACGCCGCACCTGCTGATGAATGACGGGCGCCCACAGGGAAATTTCAGGGTTGGAGCGGAGTTGATTTAATCTAGTGGCTGCCCATGCGCAGTCGGACGCGCGGCAACAGCTGATATATGACGCGGTTTAACGTTAAAAAATACTACCCCATGAAAATTCCCTACCCTCTACAGCTGTGAGCATGCGCAGTGGGAAGCGGCTCAGCTGTTCAATGACGTACATGCACAGGAAGTGACGAGAGTAGGGAATTTTCACGGGGTAGGGTTTTTAACGTTACACCGGGACTTACTGTTTACAAAGGACAGCTGCTGGCGTTACAATACAACAATATTGTTAAACAACTAGAAAACACAACAGTTCTGTGCTGATACATGGAGAGAGGTCAAATTAGTCTAACATAAAAGTGCTACATGTGAACATTTCCTTTAAAATGTATTAGTGCAAAATCAATCAAAAGTGCATAGTGCAAATAAAATATATGATAATATTCTTATATACAGTATTTCAATACAACATCAAATTGAAACTGGGTATATAAAAAAAGTGCAAAGTCCATATAGCGTGAATGAATGGTGTTCCAATCAGAAGTGAAGTCAATATCCAGAAGATAAAGATGCTTCTTGTTCCGAAACAAAAAGAGAACACCACAAAGTGCATCCGTCACCATAAAGAAGACTCAGGAGCGCTTACAAGAAATCATGGACTCTACTGCCAATAGCAAAGAGTCCTACAAGCGGTAGGCGTTAAGCCTAATGATACAGCAGTTGGTAGTCTACATCTCCTCCGCTCCATCGAGTGCGGTCAGTGATCAGCGGACCATGGACTTGTAGTCTATTGACACTTCCTCCAGCGCACTAATTCACTGGAATTGTGAATCACAGTAATTAAAATACCTTTAACATCTACTGATGCCGGAAGGGATTTCATGACCTCGCTGGCAGCGTCAGAGGGTCATAGAGATGGCACATACACATAGATGTACATGATCCTGCAGGTAGCGTCCGTGCGGTGATTTGGTACAGCAAAAGTCGATCAGCAGGTCTGTGCCTCGTATTTGGCGAGTCTAAATTAGCTGAAGGCGATTGTAGTGGAGCAGCATCGGAGGAGGGAGTTGGGCGCTGCCGGCAGCAGGGGTTGAATGAGAGCCGATTCTCCTCCCAGCGATTGGCCAGGGGGAGAGAGGAAGAGGTGGGATCAAAGACTAAGATACATACAGATATACTAGGGATCGACCAATTATCGGCAAAGCCGATATATCGAGGGCCGAGCTGCACTTTTCCCGATATATTGGAATCGCCCACCAAGGTGACCGATATTGCCAATATTTCGGGAAAGTGCTTGTACCAGAGTGATGCCTGCAGCTAGAGGCATCACCCCGGTACCGGTGTCCATAGCCGGCGGTCAGCTGTCTTGTAATGACAACCGATGCAGCTGAGAAGCTGCTCGGCTGTCATTACAAGGAGCGGGAGGGGACGTTCCCCCCTTCCCGCTGCCTTCCACGGCTCGCCCCGGTCTCCCGACCCACCGGGAGACCCCAGGCAACCAGCCTGCACGGCCGTGAAGACCCAATCAAAGCTGCATTCGGCTCTGATCCGGTTCTCCATGCTAAAAACCAGAAGTGATGTCATGACATCACTTCCGGGTACTGGCGCCAGATTAAAAAAAAAAAAAAAAAAAAAAAAAAATCACAGCATTCAAAACAGCCAAACTTGGCGTTTTGAATGCTTTTAAGTGCAGAGGAGGGGTTTGGGGTCTTTTAGACCCCCAGATCCCTCCACAAGAGTACCTGTCAAACAAAAAAAAATTTAAAAAAAAATATTTTTAAAATGTACGAAAATATCAGCCCATACACCGATATGCATTGACCAAAATATCAGTAATCGGCAACGAAAAACGGATATCGGTCGATCACTAATATATACCTACCTACCCCTACACATACACAGTTCAAAAATAAAACGTGACCTAAAAGCAATAAAGCTTCCCTTTAAGATACCAGTACAATTATACACAATAATCATGCACATTTCTTGTATCCATTAACATTCTTTCCATATTATCTGGCAGTGCTACATATGTAGCTACAGGTTAACAGCCTTTTCAGTCTATAAGCTTGCTGCTATCTATGAAAGGATAATTAGTAGATGAGATCTTCCATGGAAAAAGTAGACTGCTCAAAAAAAATTTAAAGGAACACTTTGAAAACACATCAGATCTCAATGGGGAAAAATATCATGCTGGATATCTATACCAATATGGACTGGGTAATGTGTTAGGAACGAAGGATGCCACATCATTTGAAGGAAATTCAATTTACCAACCTACAGAGGGCTGAATTTAAAGTGAAAAAATGATGCAGTAGGCTAGTCCATTTTGCTGAAATTTCATTATAGCAACTCAAAATGGTACTCGGTAGTTTTGTATGGCCCCCATGTGCTTGTATGCATGCCTGACGTCGGGGCATGCTCCTTTTGAGACGACGGGTGGTGTCCCAGGGTATTTCCTCCCAGATCTGGACCAGGGCATCACTGAGCTCCTGAACAGACTGAGGTGCAACCTGGTGGCATCAGATGGGCTAAAACATAATGTCCCAGAGGTATTCTATTGGATTTAGGTCAAGCAAACGTGGGGGCCATTCAATGGTATCAATTCCTTCATCTTCTAGGAACTGGCTACATACTCTCGCCACATGAGGCCGAGCATTGTCATGCACCAGGAGGAATCCTGGACCCACTGCACCAGCGTGGGGTAGAACAATGGGTCCCAAGATTTCATCCTAATACCATCACTAAGACCATCACTGACCCACCACTAAACCAGTCATACAGGCAGCATAACATTCTCCACGGATTCTCCAGACCCTTTCACGTCTGTCACATGTGCTCAAGGTGAACCTGCTTTCATCTGTAAAAGCACAGGGCGCCAGTGGCGGACCTGCCAATTCTGGTGTTCAATGGCAAATGCCAATCAATCTCCAGGGTGCCGGGCAGTGAGCACAGAGCCAACTAGAGGAGGTAGGGCCCTCAGGCCACCCTTATGAAGTCAGTTTCTAAATTGTTTGGTCAGGGACATTCACCCCAGTTGCCTGCTGGAGGTCATTTGTAGGGCTCTGGCAGTGCTCATCCTGTTCTTCCTTGCACAAAGAAGCAGATACCAGTCCTGCTGGTGGGTAAGGACCTTCTATGGCCCTGTCCAGCTCTCCTAGAATATAACTGCCTGTCTCCTGGAATCTCCTCCATGCTCGAGACTGTGGTGGGAGATACAGCAAACCTTCTGGCAATGGCACGTATTGATGTACGAGGAGGAAGAGTTGGAAAGCCTGTGCAACTTCTATAGGATCCCGGTATCGCCTCATGCTACCAGTAGTGACACTAACCCCAGCCAAATGCAAAACTAGTGAAAAACAGTCAGAAAAGATGAGTAGGGAAAAAACTTTCAGTGGCCTCCACCTATAAAACCATTCCTGCTTTGGGAATCATCTCATTGTTGCCCATCCAGTGCACCTGTTGTTAATTTAATTAACACCAAAGCAGCTGAAACTGATTAACAACCCCCTCTGCTACTTAACTGACCAGATCAATATCCCAACTGTAATTGACTTGATGTTACACTCAGATTAAAAAGTGTTCCTTTAATTTTTTTGAGCAATGTATATTTCACAAGTTTAGTGAGTGACTTTCCCATCTAAAAAAACAAACCAAAAAAAAAACAAAAACAAAAAGCTAAACATTGAAGCTGCCACAGCTTACCTGAAAACACTCATACTAAAACCAAACAAGCTCAGAATTAAAACAGAACTGTAGGCAAAATTATTTTTATTTTGGATAGAGTCAACCCCTGTCAGATTTATTTTCATCATCTATGTCCCATTGGGGAGGTTTACCTTTACTTCCTGTCCCATAGCCAAACAAGAAGCGAGAGGAAATCTCTGCAAATTAAGAGAATTCCTTGGAGACCCCTAGGGTTTAAAGAACGAGTAGCATTTCCATTCTATTACTTTTCTGGGGACAACTCAAAGTTTGGGATTTTCTCTTAATTTCACAGATAGGATCTTCCTAACAAGGACACAGACAGCGATAAAAGCCAGGAAGCATTTTAAGAAGGTCAGCAGTAACCACCCCTGTATTTCATTACAAGAGAAATAGGTTTTTATTTATATTTACCTAGGTGAATGCAGCCCCCCGGCACCTCTGCACTGAGGACCGAGCAATCGAACCCCGCCAATGGCTCAGTTCTGACAGCTCCCCAAGCAGGGAGCTCCTGACTGTCAATCAGCAGCTCTCTGCTCTGCCCCATCCTCATTCATTGGAGCGTTGGGCTTTGGAGGGGTGGGGAGCAGCCGGCACCTGGCGGATCCTGATTTCCAGTGTCCTGATGACACGGTGCCTGGACCAACTTCTGTGACATTGGCAGTGTGGATTTCAGCCCACTCTTTGCTGAAAATGGGTCACAGGAGTGCAGAACAAAAAAAACAGCACTCCTCATATCCATAGGATATGTACAGCCAAACGAGCTTTGGCTGTACATCTCCTTTAAAGTGATATTAAAGGAAATTATTTTTATTGGTTTAAAATAACAAATATGTTATACTTACCTGCTCTGTGCAGTGGTTTTGCACAGAGCAGCCCCGATCCTCCTCTTCTTGGGTTCCTTGCCGGTGCTCTTGGGCCTTCCTTTCTGCCAAGTGGCTTGTAATGGGGGCTGCCAGGCAGGCTCACTCCCAAGCTGCTGCACTGCGTATCCATTTACATAACAGAAACGCAGCTCGCCCCTGCACCCTCTCTTCTCATTGGTTTACTGGCTGTGATTGACAGGAGCGGGAGTCGATGGCTTCTGCTGCTGTCTCAGCCAAAAGGAGAGAGAGTTAGAGGGGCTAGGAAAGCTGCTGCACAGAGAAGGTTTTACACCTTAAAGCGGAGTTCCGGCCTCAAATACCTTTAACTAAAAATACCCCTATAATACTAATCCATCGCCCTTTACAGTATTACAGTTGTACAGTATTGGATTTTAGTCAAAATCTTACTTTTAAAAATGCTGTCTGTGCACAGCCATCTTGGATGTGGGCACAGCAGTGTAATCTGCTGTGTCCTCCTTCCTGATTCCAGGGAGTGTTCTGGGAGTTCTTCCTGATTCCAGGGAGTGTTCTGGGAGTTCTTCCTGATTCCAGCCTCCTGGTGACAAACAGCTCCCAGGATGCAATGCAAAAGTGATGTCGGTGGCCGCGGCCACAGAGAGGGGAGAAGGAGGAAGTACAATCAAAAATGCCCTGAAAATAAGGTAAGGGACCCCCGAAAAAAAATTGAAAAATGCCCAATTGTTGATCAGCATAGCGAGCACTCCAGGAATCACTGAAGTTGCAAAATAGGCCGGAACTCCACTTTAATGCATAAAGGTAAAAAACCTTGAGGAATCCCAACTGTTTTTCCATCAGGGAGTTCTCCTCCGTTAAGTGTTGTTAATTGTTAATTTAGATCCCTTTTCCATGGGAAATTCCAATGTTGCATAGAAAAGCAAGGGAATCGATATAGTGTAAAACCTTTTAAACTCTTATTAAAACCACAAATACTTACCACACCTTTTTTTACAAAAAAATAAAAAATAAAAAATCCACTGCTGGCTGAAAACAAAGATACTGGAATGACACCTGTAGCTGCAGACATCATCCTGGTATAACCACTAAAATCCCCATGATGCACTAATTTATATGGTCTGAGTGGCCGTAGCTGTACGTAAACACCTGGCAATACCTGGCACAAAAGTAGGCTGCTATGGGTGATAAATTCCCATTAAAATGAGCCCTACTGTGGAGAGAAGTGACTCCACCTCCTACTCCGTGCACTCCCCTGCCTTGTATCCAGGGCTACTCTTGTCTATCTACAGACTTGAGACCCACATAGCAGGTACCATAGGGTAGGGGGGTTAGCAGACGCACCTTAGGTCTCCTCTTCTTGTTGGTGACCCGGAAGCAACGCGTTTGACGTCACTTCCGGGTCTCCCTGTCAGTCTCCCCAGCCAGCATACCTGGGAAAAAAATGTAATGCAGTGTGACCTGCACTGCATTCAGTGGAGCACAGGGGAGACATCCAGGATCTTTTTAGACCCTGGATGTCTTGATAAAGAGAACTTATAACCCAAAAAATTATCACGATTAAAGTTAAAGCCAAGCACATAAAATCCCCCTCAAAGAAGTTGAAAACGCATGTATCAGGAGTACCTATGCATAAAAACATGCGATTGTGATACACTTTACATATCAACACACACACACACAGCACTACACCTCCTCCATAGCGCTAAACTGATAAGCTATAGCGGGCTTTTAAAGTGTCGCCTATAGAAAATATAGGGTACTGAAGTTTGGTGCCATTTCACAGGGTGCACACAAATTTAAGGTTTGACATGTTGGGTATCTATTTACTCGGGGTAACCTCATCTTTTATATTTTAGCATAAAACAGGGTAATTTATTGCACTGTACCTTAAAAATCTAACGCTAGTGTACCACTCATTTATTCTCTAGGGTGTCTGATTTTAGAAACATATATAATGTTTGGGGGTTTTATGCATTCTTCAGGCCTTAAATTATTTTTTTAAATGTGTGAAAAAAATGGCTCTGGAAGCAAACGAGTTAAAAGGATTAATTCGGACAGTTCAAAAATATATAGGTGATAGCAGCTAGGAAGATAATGAAATATTAAATAATCCTCAAAATTTCTTGATCCTTGACGACTGTAGTAACATTTTAACCACTTGCCGACCGCCGCAAGTACATATACTGTGGTGGTCAGCCCCTCACAGGCTTACCCGATGTCCGCCGGACACTCACGATTGTCCGTGACAGCGGGAGAAAGGCAGGCGGCCGATGTAAACAAGCCACCTGTCATTCTCCCCTGTGTAAGAACAGTGATCATACGGTTCTACTATGTAGGACTGTTGATCACTGTTCCTACAGCTCAAGCCACAGCCAATCACATTTAGAATCACGCCCCTAGGGACACACACCACCCCTCCCTCTCAAAAAAAAAAAAAGTTAACCCCTTAACTACCAGTGTCATTTTACAGTAACAGTGCATATGTATAGCACTGATTACTGTAGTAATGTCACTGGTAACCCCAAAAGTGTCAAAAATGTCAGTCAAGGGTCAGGTCTGTCCGCCCCAATGTCGCAGTCCCGCAAAAAATAAATAAATAAAATTGCAGATTGCCGCCATTACGCGTTAAAAAAAAAAAAAGACAAATCTTTCCCTTTGTTAGTAAACACGATAACTTTTGCGCAAACCAATCAAAATACGCTTTTTGCGATTTTTTTTTACCAAACATATGTAGCATAAAACAAATTGGCCGAAAATGTTAAATAATTTTGATTTTTACATTTGATGCTATTTTTTTGTTTATAGCGCATGATCCAAAAAAAAAAAAAAAAAAAAAAAAAAAAAAAAAAAAAAAAAAAAAAAAAAAAAAAAAAAAATCGCACAAGTGATCAAATACCACCAAAAGAAAGCTCTGTTTGTGGGGAAAAAAAAGAACGTCAATTTCATTTGGGTACAGCGTCGCACGACCGCGCAATTGCCCGTTATTGCCGAATCGCAAAAAAAACCCTGGTCAGGAAGGGGGTAAAATCTTCCGGGGCTTAAGTGGTTAAGAAGTGTGCATTTGTGCAGTCATTACAAGAGATTTCTGTCTTCTTGTTTTATTCCTTATGTGACAGAGAATTAAACCATTTTCCCTGCGGCACCAAGATGTGTGATTCCATGCACTGGGGGAGAAAGCTATAAAAGTCCAGTTTGGACAACAGAAGGTGAAAGTCTACCTACAAATACCACCTACAAGCACCTCTGAAGTAAAATGAAATGTTCAGACAGAGGGCTCCCCAGCAACTACAAGAAGCCGCTTTTCAGTAGCCAATCATAAGCATCAACCAGTTAATGCTAAAATCACGCATTTTTGTTTAGGCATCACTGAGACTTGCTTACAGTTGCCGAGAAACAGTAGCACTTTAAAAGCTACTTATGTGAAACGTTCCCACTCTTATGAGAAGAGCAGGAAAAATAAACTATGTAAACATTTCTGCAGTACTTAAAAATCAAACCCAAACAGCTTCTTATGAATATGTGTGAAGCAAACAATCCAGTGATCTACAAACAATGTGTTCCAAAAAAGAAATCAATTTCCTAGTTTAGAAAATAAACAGAAATAAATGTGTCTGTTGATGGAAACGGTGTATTGCCAACAGACACTTTTTGATTCCACCTACAAGACAAGACTGTTATCCACAAATCTATAATAAGCAGGTATAATGGCAATAGCATCATCTCTTTGCACTCCTATGTCTCTATTCTAGCATCCCCCATCAGTGATGCTACAGACATGCTCGCTGGCCTGAAGTTTAGGAACAAAGCCATGACGTCAATTACTGGAGATTCAGCCCATCACAGCACACGCTGAGCCCTGAAAAAGACGCTATTTTCTTCCAAGACTGAACAAAAACATAAAGCAGCAGACAAGGCTAAATAAACAGAGCTCAAAAAAAGAGACGGAAAGGAGAATAGACTGATATGAGGAAGATGTGTATTTCCTATATTACTACAACTTGTCATCACAAAGGAATCGTTTGAAGCAGACAGGCTGCATTAACAGATGAGAGGTCTGCAGGCCCGCTCAGTACAAATCTGTGAAAGGATCAACACCAACAGTAGGGTTCCTACAAAAATAAAAAAAAAAAAAAAGAGCATTTCAAACAGAGAGGATGTCACACCTAAAAATGTCTCCACACAGGCTTTCCCCTCTCACACCATGTTACTGGAATCAGGAAACCATGTTTAAACGATGAATTCATAACCAATAACCACAAAGGGACTGCCCGGGCCACGGTCAAAAGCAAAGTGTCTGTCTAACCTCCCCCCTCCAGCTTGACACACATTTCATGTCAGCACTGAGACCGTTATAAATAGGGGCTGGGGGAGGGACACACAATACATATCCTGATGGGGCTATCCAGGCACTGGAAATCCCATCAACTACACATTAGCAGGTTTGGAAAGTAGGCATCGCCATGCGTATTCCCCCTACTATTCAATTAATGCTTTAACTACCCAAACAGATGGATTCATTGCCATCGGGGAATGACAACAAATCAAACAGCTCTGGCTGGAAATGATAACTCCCCGTGAGATTCATCTGCAGGAAAATGATTGAAAAAAACTGAATCCCAATGACAAAGGAAGAAAACGATCAGATGAAAGCATGAGTCTGGAGGAACTGACAGCTGCCGTAAAGAGTAGACGTACAACTTATCCCACCGATTTATCAATAATAAATCACAAAATTCACAAAGCTATATAGGAATCTTTAAACCTTACTGGCCTCATCTAAACATAGCTGTCATTTATGTTAAAGCCATATTAAACCTAAAACCAAAAATGTAATATATTGCAGCTTACTAATCATTAGATGTGGTGGCTGCATTAGTTTGCTTTTTTTTAGGCTTCTTCTTTGTTTACCCCTGGTGATCAGGCCAGTAACACCTTCTGTATTTGTGATACAACTCTGGAGGAATGAAAACTGGAGGCACAGCAGACAGCAGCCATGTCAGTCTAGGGGGAGGGGGGGGGTAGTGTTGGATGCACTAGCAGTTTTAGATACGCTAACAAATTGCAGCCAAACTCCAGCTAAGGCCCCTTTCACACTGGTGGAGTCTGCCATTGGATCTCTCCACTGATCCCAGCTGAGCAGGCAGGTGACAGATCAGTGTCCACTCCACTGATGCACAGCAAACATGGACACAGCCCGCTGTCCTCTATGGGCTGTTGGATGGAAACGGACCGCCTGTCTGTTTACACCAGACTGCCAACCGATCCGCCAGACAGGGGGGAGGGGGGGTACGATCCCCATCCGTCTGATTTTAGCGCATAGGATCGGATCAGATGTTGGCGGGTGTCAGAAGACATGTCTGTTGACATCCGCCACTCCACAGAGAGCAATGGGTGGTCCAATTAGGTCTGCCTGAAAAACTGACAGACGGACCCAAAGGGGCCTAATGGGCCATACACACTATAAGATTTTCTGAAGACTTTTTCCTTTAGACTTACCAAAACCATATAATATGAGGTCAAACCTAAACACTTTCAATTTGTATGCAATCTGCCAGGCCCTTGTACTACATAGAAAAGGTAAATCTGAAGGAAAAGTCTTCAGAAAATCTTATAGTGTGTATGGCCCTTTACACTTTATAAACAGATAGGAACATTTTACATCAAGAATCACACTTTAATGCGCAGTGCGATCTGAGCCCTTTCATTATGAATGGGTTTAATCACACTGGACCACGCCAAAAGTAGTGCATGCACTACTCTATAAGACACACTTTAACCCGATCACATGGTACTTCTGTACCATGCAATCCGGGGCAGGCAAGTGTAGTTTGGGGCATCATTAACACTGACACTTGCTGGGGATTCCAAATGCATTGTGGGAAATGTACACGGAAGACAGGTTTCCTGCACTGTGTTCTGGTGTGAACGGGCACTTACAGAAGTATTGGATTTTTTTTCTCCCCCATTCATACTTAGCTAGGTGGATGCAGCATCGATCGGATGTCCACCGCCGCCTCTAACACTGAGAACTGAGCGATTAAACGCCGATGATCGCTCAGTTCTCACAGCTCCCTGAGCAGAAAGCTGCTAACTGCGAGTTGCCGATTTCTCTGCTTCCCCCCCCCCCTCACTCACTGGAGAGCTGGTCTGTGGAGAGGGCAGGAGCGGTTGGGTCAGGCTCTCAGCAGCTTGCTAAGAGCCAGGTGCCGGTCCAGACACTTTATTGTTGGGATCTTGCCCAAGCCTGGACCAGGTCTATGACTTCAGCAGGCTTCAGCCCACTGTGTGCTGAAAACAGGTCACAGGAGTGCAGAACGAACTGCACTCCTGTGAGTCATAGGAGTAGTACAGCCAAACGAGCATTGGCTGTACTTCTCCTTAAGGCCCCTTTCACACTTGCGGACCGTTCAGATCCGCCCGTGAACGGATGCCCCATATATCTCTATGGGGCATCGGATGTCAGCGGAGACATGTCCGCTGACATCCGATCCATCAAATCCGGACGGATGGAAACCCTAATTTCCATCCATCTGGCGGATTGGATGAGAATGGACAGGGGTCCGTTCTCATCCGATTCCCCTATAGAGGAGAGCGGGGATCTGACAGCTCTGTCTCCGCACACAGCTGCCATCCCACTGCTCAGCGGGGGATCGGCGGATCGATCCCCCGCTGAGAAAAACTGAGTCCGCCGACGGAGCGGCAAGTGTGAAAGGGGCCTTAAGATTTTACATGAGAGGTCTTCAAACTATGTCCCTCCAGTTGTTCAGTAACTACAATTCCCATCATGCCTAGTCATGTCTGTGAATGTCAGAGTTTTACAATGCCTTATAGCAGTGGCCCTCAACCCTGGCCTACAGGGCCCACTAAGGGCTCTTTCACACGGGCTTTCCGTGTGAGAGCTCCGCTGCGGTCCTTTTTTTTTTTTTTCCACGGAGCGGATGACATTTCTGTCACCCGCTCTGTATGCCCGCATATCATCCCATCCATTTGCGGATGATATGCGGACATAATGTAAGTATATGGCACTGCGGATGACACCGCTGACATTCGATTTTCCTTCCTTTCCGTTTTTTGAACGGAGGAAAAATAGGGTTCTGTTCCATTCGAAAAAACAGAACAGAACTGAAAGGAAGGAAATCGGATGTCAGCGGATGGTATTCCGCTGACATCCGCAATGCCATTCACTTACATTATGTCTGTAAATCATCCGCAAAAAAATAGGATGATTTGCGGACATACAGAAAGCCCGTGTGAAAGAGCCCTAACAGGCCAGATTTGCAAGATAACTGAAATACATCCCAGGTGATATCATTTGCTGCTCAGTGATTGCAGTACTCTTGTCTGCATCTCCCCAAGGTAATACTTAAAATCTGGCCTGTTAGTGGGCCCTGAGGACCGGAGTTGAGGACCACTGCCTTATAGGATGTGTAGTTCCGCAACAGCCGGAGGGCCGTAGTTTGAGGATCCCTGTTTTACATTAATGACTAAAAGCTGATCATCGTAAGTGTTTGTTGCAACACTAACTACTACTACATCCGCTGGACAGATTTGTCTGTTGAAAAACAACAGACTTACTGGCTGGATCACCAGGTGAAATTGAAGGCCTAAAAAAAAGTAAACAAATACAGCCATCACATCTAAGGAGATGGCATTTTTGGTTTAATCCCGCTTTAAGTATCCTTATCTTGGGGTGTAAGCTCAGACGGAATTAAACTGATGTCTGAACTGTCTGTATTGCCCCACAGTGATTCACAGTGTGATTCCCCATTTCCCAGGGCAGGTATGAATGTGATTGGCTGACGTGGGGTAACCCATGGCAGACGCTGGAGGCCTTGTATATTCTCCTGGCTGACTGAGGAGTGTAAACAAAACTGCCTGTAATCCGGGGATGTCTGTCAGGACCCCCCCGATCACACATCATCACCCCTCCCTGGTGACAACACATGTGTTAATGGGGGAGAGGGACCCCCTGCTGAGGGGTGATCGGGTCAGCAACAGCCATGGAGGAGGGGCAGGTGATCCTGGAAGCTAGCACTCCCTGTACACTTCTGTGATGGCGCAGCCACACGGACACAGTCCACAGTCCAGGCCATTTATTTACCTTCAGCTCCACCTCCTGTGAGGCCTCCGGCCCGGGCGCTGCCACAGCAGCCAAGTCGTCTCCTTCTTCTTCCTCCTCCGCCTCCTCCCCCACCGGGCGGTACGGGGGGTTAGAGCCCAGTGTGTCTCCTCTCAGCACCACCGCCGCGCTTCCAATGTCCTCTCCGCTGCCAGACACCTCATTATTCGCCCGCCGTGTGTCTCTTCCCTCTCGGCGATAGAGCAGACCGTGTCTCCGTAGCTCTCCCGGTGTTTCTGCTCTCTCCCGGTCTCGGTGTCTCTCAGCTAGTGTTGGGAGGGGCTCCACTCCAGTCACGTGACGTACCACAAGGCGGCGCTTACCCAGGCCTTCTCTGGGCCTAGGCGCGAGCTGGGTAGTCAGTGCTAGAGGGCGCATGCGTACGGAGCTAGCCGGTCAAAGGGCAGGTCACTGGAACGTTGTGTCGCCTGCTAGGAGTTTGGTGGCCATATTGTTGGTTGAACTCCCTTTGCGAGCTTCAGCAATTTTAGAAATTGCAAATATTAACTTACAGGTAAGTAATTGTAAAGCAAAATGTGCGCGAGGAAGACTTTTGTTTCGATTTTAGTCTGATAACATGAACATAAATAGACTGGGGTGCCATCTAGTGGAATCTGTGAGCATTGCATCTAAGTGGTTTTAAACATCAGTCCAGAAATATGAACAAAGTATATCCCTCTAGTGCATGGGTGTCCAACCTTTTGGCTTCCCTGGGCCACATTGAGTGTAGATACATTTTCTCGGGCCGCATATAAAATAAATACTATAGTTAAAGTATATAAGTAATAAAACGCAGCTGCGCCCAAACCACGCTGCCGCCCCTCCCCCCCAGCACTAATTTAACACAACTAGAGGATGATCCCTTCCGAGGCAGCCTCTGCTTACAGTTAGTTGGAAGCCGCTGTGGCCATGCCCCTGACCCGACTTCCTTCTTTCCCATAAAAAAATAAATAAATTGTCATGGGGCAGTGGGCCGCATTGCCTGCGGCTCTGGGCCACATGCGGCCCCTGGGCCGCAGGTTGGACATGCCTGCTCTAGTGCATGCTTTCTAAACCATTTGAAAACAGAGGAACCCTTGAAATAATTTTCAGGTCTCAGGGAACCCTTGCTAAAAAATGACTATATTTACAACTCATGATACATTAGTGTGATGGTCAGTGGGAAGAATGCTCCTTACACTGGTGGACTCTGGGAAGAATTACCTTCTTACAAATAGCTAAAAAGATCAATGGTGTCAGGGGAACGTAAAGCGGAGTTCCAGCCTAAACACACTCACCTGTCCAGCGATGCGGCCGCCCGAAGTCTCGCTCTTCTCCCTCTCTGCTCTGCGGCGCCGGCATCACTGGTGTGGGCACCCGGCTGTGACAGTTTGCGTATTCACAGCCGGGTACGCACTGCGCATGCGCGAGTTGCGCTACGCGTCGTGATTGGCCGGCAATCTTCTGGGACCTCTGACATGTCCCAGAAGATTGCAGGGAGGGAGGGGGAGAGGAGAACTTCCGCTCAGGGCGCTGCGGTGCTCCGAGCGGAAGTGGGAGCGGGTACATGTCAAAACTAGGTACCCGCTCCCCCCCCAAAAAAAATGACATGCCAAATGTGGCATGTCAGGGGGTTAGAACTACCTAAAGCGGAAGTTCCACTTTTGGGTGGAACTCCGCTTTAACTGAGAGGCAGAAATTACTCATTGCTCAAGGAACCCCTAGCAACCTCTGGGGGAACCCTAGGGTTCCACGGAACCTTGGTTGAGAACCACTGCTCTAGTGTGTATTCAATGTGTCTCAATTCTGTCTGTTGCTTTGTTCCTCTGCTATCTGCATGAGTCACTTCTGACAAGTTTTCCTGACACCAACAGAAAAACGCTGATGTTATGGTTCTCCAGAACACAGCCTGTGATTGACAGCCTCAACTCAGCCTTCCCTCCCCTCCAATCAGCTCTCAGAGTTCTTCCCACTGAAATCTGCAAAGTTTAATTTCATCTCCACACTCATTCCTTTTTGGAGGTTCAGATTTAGAAAAGAGTGGGCCGCAGATAGACAGGTACAACTTATGTAGGATTTGTTTTATCTCGGTGTATCACCTAATGTCAGTTACTTCACTGGGTATGTGTGAGGATTTACAACCACTTTATCCACTTTAGTACCGCACTATAGCCAAAAGACGGCTACAGCACTGTACTATAGTTCTGGGAGGGCATTCATAGATATCCTCCCAGAATCCGGCACCCTTAGGCACGCTCCGTGACCACTGTGTCCTTAGGACACAACCGAACGCAGAACGGGTTAAAGGGGCAATCACAGCGGCCCTTTACCATGTGATCAGCTGTGTCCAATCAGCTATTCACATGTAAATAGATTAGATGGTTATCGGCAGTCCTTTTCTCACGCACTGTGTCTGTGTGAGCAAAGGAGTGCCAGTAACCAGCAAGGCTGTCAGCACACTGCTTACACTGATAATCATGCCACTGATCAACAGTGTCCTGATGATTACTGTAGTCCCATCAGTGCCTATCAGTGCCGCCTCATCTGTACAGCCTCATCAGTAAAGCCTTATCAGTGCAGCCTCATCAGTTCACATCAGTGTAGCTTGATCAGCGCTCATCAGTCAAGAAGAAAAATTACCTATTTGCGAAATTTTATAACAGAAACTAAGAAAAACTTTTTTTTTTTTCAAAATTTTTCGTTTGTTTATCAAAAATTAAAACCCCAGTGGTGATTAAATAAAACCGAAAGAAAGCTCCATCCGTCTCAAAAAAATGAAATAATTTAATATGGGTGCAGTGTTGCATGACTGCTCAGTTGTCATTCAAAGTACGACAGCCCTGACAGCTGAAAATTAGCCTGGGTAGGGGTGAAAGTGCCCTGTTTTGAAGTAGATAAAGAGGATGTTCAGTATGGAAAAAAATAAAAGTCAGCAACTAAAAGTACTGTATCAGCTGACTTTTAATAAACATGCACTTACCAGTCCAGGGAGCCAGCGCTGCCCCCACCCAGGCCAGTTTTTTGTCGGTCTTTGGGTCCCCAGTGCCACGATCTTGGGTGTGGGAAGCTGTGGTTTCCCACTGTGCATCCATGAGACACGTGTGGGTGGGGCTCAGGGCACCCAAGCTTGCTAGTAGCACCCACTAATGTACAGTATGCACTTACAAGCTGAGGCTGCTGTCACGTGAAATCATCATGAAGACAGCCCTCCGTCTTAGAAGTGAGCATGCTCTACTTGCACAGTTAACAGTTTGTGTACACAAACTGACACTTTTTTGGTAACCAGTGACATTAAGAGCCGGTTCACATTAGCGCGACACGACTCCTTACTACTTCAGGACCGACTTGTGCATTCCCATGCACCACGACTTCACATAATGGAAGTCTATGCAAGTCGCTCCGAGGTTGCCCCGAAATAGTACAGGACCCTTTTTCTAAGTCGGAGTGACTTGTGTCGCTCCTATTAGAATGGGTCCTGTCAATGGACCGAGAGGGAGCGCGACTTGTCAGGCTGACAAGTCGCCTGACAAGTCGCGCTAATGTGAACCGGCTCTAATACAGAGATCAGTGCTAAAAATATCCACTGTCACTGTACTTATGACACTGGCTGGGAAGAGGTTAACATCAGGGGTGATCACAGGGCTAACTGAGTGCCTAGCCAGTGTTTTTGTACAGTGCTTTGCAAGAACACAGGATCTATGCCTTCCCTACTGACAGAACGGCAATCTGCCTTGTTTACATAGGCAGACTACAAAAAGTGTCTAGGCAGTTTTCAATGGTCTGGTCAGGCTTTTCTGCTTAGGTGGGGGGTGGGGCTCCCTGGGAGAGATTTCACCTCACTTCAGGTCCTCCTAAAAGCACTTTACTAAACGGCAAGGTAGAGAAAATCTGCAACAGGGATAAAGCACTATCAAATGACAGAGGTTCTAGCCTCCCTCTGTGCTACTAAGGCAAGCAATTTTATTTTGACATGTGCTGCTGTTAGAGAGTTCCCTTTACTTCCTGTCTATATAAACGTTGTTAGCAGGACAGGAAATGAGGGTAAATCTCTCTAAGGCTGCATTCACACCTAAGTATTGTTTTTGTGTGTGTTTTGTCATGTGTATGAGCATTTTTGCACATTTTGTTACAATTTTTCAAGCATTTTGGACCTCTGGTGTTTTTATATTAACCAATAGATAAAAATATCCTCTATGACATCATTTGTTGCTGTTTGTTTCTGCTTCCTGTATTATTTTCATCTACTTCCTGGTTTTCACTGTGTTCTGTGAAACGTTCTGCTCTCCAAACAATGACGGATGAAATGACATGCTT
Organism: Pelophylax lessonae; assembly: GCF_965119305.1. Taxonomy (NCBI): domain Eukaryota; kingdom Metazoa; phylum Chordata; class Amphibia; order Anura; family Ranidae; genus Pelophylax; species Pelophylax lessonae. The sequence continues at coordinate 354,923,810 of NC_138771.1, read as the reverse complement.
CATGGCGGCAATCGCAGTAACTTCATATTTCCTAATGGAAGAAGAAGACAGAAAGAGGAGGAAGACATGAAGATACCACTGGGTCCATCCTGTCATTGCTGATAGCGAACAGGGGGGGGGGGGGGCAGTTTTGGGTCATGTACATGCAGCTGCTGCAGGGCACAGGAGTATCTGGTTCAGGAGAGGGATGGTGGGGCCAGTGAATGAGTCATTTTTTTGTTTAAAAAAAAAAAAAGAAATTAATAAAAAATATAAATAATAATACATAAAAAGTTATTTGCCCATATCTGTAGGTATATTGCTTTAATATTTTCTTGGGGATTAGGGACCACAGGGTAAGCTGTTTGCGGCCCTGCAATTTAAGCTATCTAGGTTGCAACCAATGAGGGAGACCATAAAGTGTCAAAGCTAAACAGATGCAAAACACTGAGCTTTCCTTTATCATCACCATGCCAGTAAAATCTTCCCAATTGGGAAAAAAACTGACTAGCTCACTTGGGGCTTGTAATGGGACTCCTGAGGATCGTAAAGTCGAGGTTCTCCCTCACCATCCGGATAAAGGTCTTGGGTTCAAAAAGAGACACTATTCTCCTCCAGCTTGTTTGGTATTGCTGACCAAAATTGATTTTTGTTAATTTCCTGGCAATATTTGTTCATTCCTGGTGGGGAGGTTACTGTATACAGTATATGTGCAGAAAAAAATGCACACAAAAGTTCATAAACACATGATTTGCACGTTTCAGTGCGTTTCTATGTGTTTAAAAGGCATTTTAAAAAAAATGCAGAAATCTACCCGGATCAAACTACAAAAGTAACTCCAAAAAATTTTGAGCTTGCACTTCAGCCACCTAACTTAAAGTGATTGTAAAGTCTTGTTGTTTTTTCTTTAAAAATAACAAACATGTTATACTCACCTGCTCTGTGCAGTTGGTTTTGCATAGAGTGGCCCGCATCCTCCTCTCCTCGGGTCCCCCGCTGGCTCTCCTGGCCCCTCCCTCCTGTCGAGTGCCCCCCACAGCAAGCAGCTTGCTTTGAGGTCACCCGAGTCAAGTCACAGCTGTGTGTTCATTCAGACCCAAAGCTGCGGTTCGGCCCTGCCCATTCTCTCTCCTGATTGGCTAACTTTGATTGGTAGCAGCAGGAGCCAATAGTGCCACTGCTGTGTCTCAGCCAATCAGGAAGGAGGGAGCCAAGCCAAGGAGCCAATCAGAGGGCCAGGAAACTCATGCACAGCGTTGGTTTAAGAGGGGGCTCAGGTAAGTAATAGGGGGGCTGAGGGGGGTTGCTGCACATAGAAAGTTTTTTTATCTTAATGCAAAGAATGTATTAAGATAAAAAAAAAAACCTTCTGCCTTTACAATCACCTTAAGGCATTTTTGTCTGAAGATGTGAACCATTACCATCGAGATTCTTTTGACTTTTTTTCTCCCTGAGGGTTTTGGAGCCTCAAGCTACAAAATGCTCAGGTGTGAATGGGGCCTTACAGAGGTGAAGATAACAGTAAAAAACTGGCGGGTTCCAAAAGGCTCTTTGGATCTTCCGGTTAATCTCACGGGGAGACTTGAAGGTTATGTTTGTTACTGTATCTTTGATTTAAGCAGCCCATACATGGAGCAAATTTCTTTCCTGCAAGCACAGACAGTGTTGACAGGGGAATCCCTACTGCTGAGCCATTGTATTTTCCCAGCGAGGGCTGGGAGAAGTCATCCCTGCCAGGAGAAGACAGTGAATATTGCTAGCAATAATCACATGCAAAATCCGGCAGGCTGGTTGTACCCAAGTTAATCGATCGATCAACTTGGCACATAGAGCCTGGCCACACATGGTTCGAATCTCGGGTGGTTCCTGCTGAACCAGCCAAGATTGAAACCGTCTATGGCTGGCCTTCCTCGATAAGGACAGGTCGCTCAACCTCTTCTAAACTGATGTGTTTACCATATTATAACTCTGGTAAATTATATTCTCACTCTCACATTTTTTTGTTCTCCTTGACTTTTTAAATATATCATTTCGAACTAGAGGTTGTTAATGATTTAAGCCATCTATGGAAGGAGTTCTCTTGCTTTTTTGGGGCCATTTACAGTGCCTTGCGAAAGTATTCGGCCCCTTTGAACTTTGCAACCTTTTTCCACATTTCAGGCTTCAAACATAAAGATATAAAACCGTAATTTTTTGTGAAGAATCAACAAGTGGGACACAATCATGATGTGGAACGAAATTTATTGGATATTTCAAACTTTTTTAACAAATAAAAACTGAAAAATTGGGCGTGCAAAATTATTCAGCCCCCTTAAGTTAATACTTTGTAGCGCCACCTTTTGCTGCGATTACAGCTGTAAGTCGCTTGGGGTATGTCTCTATCAGTTTTGCACATGGAGAGACTGAAATTTTTGCCCATTCCTACTTGCAAAACAGCTCGAGCTCAGTGAGGTTGGATGGAGAGCGTTTCTGAACAGCAGTTTTCAGTTCTTTCCACAGATTCTCGATTGGATTCAGGTCTGGACTTTGACTTGGCCATTCTAACACCTGGATATGTTTATTTGTGAACCATTCCATTGTAGATTTTGCTTCATGTTTTGGATCATTGTCTTGTTGGAAGACAAATCTCCGTCCCAGTCTCAGGTCTTTTGCAGACTCCATCAGGTTTTCTTCCAGAATGGTCCATCCATCTTCCCATCCAGGGCCGGACTGACCATTGGGCACAGCGGGCATATGCCCGGTGGGCCGCCGAGGCCTCCGCTCCGAGTCCGGGCGCATTATAATGGGAGACAAGACAGTGTCCGGCCGTTGCCGCTACTTGCCTCTCAGTCTCCGCGGCCGATTCCGCGGAGTCTGAGGGCCGCCGCATTACGACAATCTGGCCGCCCGCCCCGCCACTGTCCCCGACTGCCCGGGCCCCGCATTACGGCAATCTGGCCGCCCGCCGCTATCCCCGACTCCCCACTCCTTGCTAACTTTGCTCAGCTGGCAGCCGGCTCCGCAGCGGCATCCAGGCTCCAGCGTAGCTCAGGAGGGGGTGGAGTCGGTGGGTGGACCGTCTGTGTGAGTCTGACTGAATCATCATGTGACTAAGGCCGGGGGTGGAGCTAGAGGCCGGCGGGGACCCCATGCTGCCTTGTTGTCACAGGAAGAAGTGGGAAGAGCAGTGGCCGGCGCCGCACACAGACAGTGACTGAACTTAACTGAGTCAGAGTGTGGAGGAGTCTTCAGAGTGCCAAGTCAAGTTAGTGCCTGCCCTGGAGCTGCATTAACACCACCACCCACGACCAGGACAGGAGCCAAGGCCTCAACAACAGGTAAGGAAAGAATGGCAGCAGGCCAGCAGCACAATTTATAAACACAGTGACAACACCACACAGACCACACACCACTGTCACCGCTGGGATTTGTGGTTCTGGGTGGCCTCCGGCAGAGCAGTGTTCTGGTCTGGAACTTCTGGCTTAGCAGCAGGCAGGCCACAGGTGTAAAAAAACAGATAACAGCTACACACTGTCACAGCACTGCTAGAAAACATGTGCCATGCGGCATGCCAGTTTGCTTGTTACATGTGATGTGACAGCCAGGTGCACATTTTCAAATTGAAAATGTGCACCTGGCTGTCACATCACATGTAACAAGCAAACTGGCATGCCGCATGGCACATGTTTTCTAGCAGCAGTGACAGTGAGTGTGTAGCTGTTTTCAAAACAGCTACACACTAAGGGCTCTTTCACACGGTCCGCCTCCATAGGCGGATCCGTTTTGCTCAGCGGGGATCGATCCGCGATCCCCACTGAGCCAGCGGATGACACCTCCGTCTCCGCTTGCAGTGCGGAGAGGGAGGTGTCTCAGCCCCTGCTGCCCTCTATGGGGTATTGGATGAGAGCGGACCGCCTGTCTGCTCTCATCAGATCCGATCCGATTACTGAACGGATGGAAAAATAGGGTTTCCATCCATCCAGATTTCACGGACAGGATCGGATGCGGATGGCAGCGAGTGTCAGCGGAGGTGTCTCCGCTGACATGCGCTGCCCCATAGAGCTGCATGGAGGATCCGATCAGATCCGCCTAAAAAACTGACAGGCGAATCTGATTGGACCGCCCGTGTGAAAGAGCCCTTACTGCTAGAACATGTGTCATGTAAGGAAAGGGCACAAAAACAAACACAACACTGCTGGGATTTGTGGTTCTGGCCTCCGGCAGAGCATTGCTCACTTCTGGCTTGGCAGCAGGCAGGCGTAAAAAACAGAAAACAGCTACACTCTGTCACTAGTGCTAGAAAACATGTGCCATGCCAGTTTGCTTGTTACACGTGATGTGACAGCCAGGTGCACATTTTCAACTTGGAAATGTGCACCTGGCTGTCACATCACATGTAACAAGCAAACTGGCATGGCACATGTTTTCTAGAAGTGACAGAGTGTAGCTGTTTTCTGTTTTTTATGCCTGCGGCCTGCCTGCCTGCTGCTAAGCCAGAAGTGAGCAATGCTCTGCCGGAGGCCAGAACCACAAATCCCAGCGGTGTTGTGTTTGTTTTTGTGCCCTTTCCTACCATGGCACATGTTTGCTGGCAGTGACAGTGTGTAGCTGTTTTGAAAACAGCTACACACACACTGTCACTGCTAGAAAACATGTGCCATGCGGCATGCCAGTTTGCTTGTTACATGTGATGTGACAGCCAGGTGCAGATTTTCAACTTGAAAATCTGCACCTGGCTGGCACATCACATGTAACAAGCAAACTGGCATGCCGCATGGCACATGTTTTCTAGCAGTGACTGATCTGAGGTGTAACAGTGCAGGAATTGGGGTGATCTGAGGTGTGATAGTGCAGGAATTGGGGTGATCTGAGGTGTGATAGTGCAGGAATTGGGGTGATCTGAGGTGTGATAGTGCAGGAATTGGGGTGATCTGAGGTGTGATAGTGCAGGAATTGGGGTGATCTGAGGTGTGAAGGTGCAGGAATTGGGGTGATCTGAGGTGTGAAGGTGCAGGAATTGGGGTGATCTGAGGTGAGAAAGTGCAGGAATTGGGGTGATCTGAGGTGTGAAGGTGCAGGAATTGTGGTGATCTGAGGTGTGAAGGTGCAGGAATTGGGGTGATCTGAGGTGTGATGGTGCAGGAATTGGGGTGATCCGAGGTGTGAAGGTGCAGGAATTGGGGTGATCTGAGGTGTGAAGGTGCAGGAATTGGGGTCATCTGAGGTGTGAATGTGCAGGAATTGGGGTGATCTGAGGTGTGATAGTGCAGGAATTGGGGTGATCTGAGGTGAGAAAGTGCAGGAATTGGGGTGATCTGAGGTGTGAAGGTGCAGGAATTGGGGTGATCTGAGGTGTGAAGGTGCAGGAATTGGGGTGATCTGAGGTGAGAAAGTGCAGGAATTGGGGTGATCTGAGGTGTGAAGGTGCAGGAATTGGGGTGATCTGAGGTGAGAAAGTGCAGGAATTGGGGTGATCTGAGGTGTGAAAGTGCAGGAATTGTGGTGATCCGAGGTGTGAAGGTGCAGGAATTGGGGTGATCTGAGGTGTGATGGTGCAGGAATTGGGGTGATCCGAGGTGTGAAGGTGCAGGAATTGGGGTGATCTGAGGTGTGAAGGTGCAGGAATTGGGGTGATCTGAGGTGTGAATGTGCAGGAATTGGGGCTGATCTGAGGTGTGAAGGTGCAGGAATTGGGGTGATCTGAGGGGTGAAGGTGCAGGAATTGGGGTGATCTGAGGTGTGAAGGTGCAGGAATTGGGCTGATCTGAGGTGTGAAGGTGCAGGAATTGGGGTGATCTGAGGTGTGATAGTGCAGGAATTGGGGTGATCTGAGGTGAGAAAGTGCAGGAATTGGGGTGATCTGAGGTGTGAAGGTGCAGGAATTGGGGTGATCTGAGGTGTGATAGTGCAGGAATTGGGGTGATCTGAGGTGAGAAAGTGCAGGAATTGGGGTGATCTGAGGTGTGAAGGTGCAGGAATTGGGGCTGATCTGAGGTGTGAAGGTGCAGGAATTGGGGTGATCTGAGGGGTGAAGGTGCAGGAATTGGGGTGATCTGAGGTGTGAAGGTGCAGGAATTGGGCTGATCTGAGGTGTGAAGGTGCAGGAATTGGGGTGATCTGAGGTGTGATAGTGCAGGAATTGGGGTGATCTGAGGTGAGAAAGTGCAGGAATTGGGGTGATCTGAGGTGTGAAGGTGCAGGAATTGGGGTGATCTGAGGTGTGAAGGTGCAGGAATTAGGGTGATCTGAGGTGAGAAAGTGCAGGAATTGGGGTGATCTGAGGTGTGAAGGTGCAGGAATTGGGGTGATCTGAGGTGTGAAAGTGCAGGAATTGGGGTGATCTGAGGTGTGAAGGTGCAGGAATTGGGGTGATCTGAGGTGAGAGTGCAGGAATTGGGGTGATCTGAGGTGTGAAGGTGCAGGAATTGGGGTGATCTGAGGTGTGAAAGTGCAGGAATTGTGGTGATCTGAGGTGTGAAGGTGCAGGAATTGGGGTGATCTGAGGTGTGAATGTGCAGGAATTGGGGTGATCTGAGGTGAGAAAGTGCAGGAATTGGGGTGATCTGAGGTGTGAAGGTGCAGGAATTGGGGTGATCTGAGGTGTGAAAGTGCAGGAATTGTGGTGATCTGAGGTGTGAAAGTGCAGGAATTGGGGTTATCTGAGGTCTGAATGTGCAGGAATTGGGGTGATCTGAGGTGTGAAGGTGCAGGAATTGGGGTGATCTGAGGTGTGATAGTGCAGGAATTGGGGTGATCTGAGGTGTGAAGGTGCAGGAATTGGGGTGATCTGATTTGTGAAGGTGCAAAGCTCACTTGATTTCTTACTATTATTCAAGCGGTTTAGAGCAGTTACTTTATATGAAGCTGAGTTGTTTTTTATGTATCTGGCACTCCCAATTTCTTTGAAAACTTTTTTCGGCACACTGTGCCCAAAAAGGTTGTCTACCCCTTGATTAGAGTAACCCTCATCTTGTGCTGATTCATACTATTTTTAGGACTCAACCATCAAAACAGGATTTAAAGTAAGACAAAAAAACCAGCATCATATGGCAGCTCTGCTCTAAATTGGACCCAGTCTGTCAGATTAAACTAAAAAAGGTACCGTAATCGAATCCACACATCCTGGAACATTAAATCCTGTCATCAACCACCCCGACGAACGCCACGCCCCCGTCACGCCCCCCTCCTGGGCTGCTCAGTCCAAAATGCCCAGGCCTATTTTTTGTCCCAGTCAGGGCCTGTTCCCATCTTTTTATTTGGCTCCATCCATCTTCCCATCAATTTTAACAATCTTCCCTGTCCCTGCTGAAGAAAAGCAGGCCCAAACCATGATGCTGCCACCACCATGTTTGACAGTGGGGATGGTGTGTTCAGGGTGATGAGCTGTGTTGCTTTTACGCCAAACAACATTTTTCATTGTTGCCAAAAAGTTTGATTTTGGTTTCATCTGACCAGAGCACCTTCTTCCACATGTTTGATGTGTCTCCCAGGTGGCTTGTGGCAAACTTTAAACCACACTTTTTATTAGGGATGCACGGAAATTTCGGCCACCGGGTTAAAAATGCTGAAATTAATGGCCGCCGTGAGGAAGGAGGTGGGTGCAGCGCAGGTTTGAAAAGTCCCGCCTCTGGCTGGCCGTCCGCCTCTCAATGATGTCCCTACTACTACGATCTGTGCATGAATGAACTAACAGACCGGGCAGGGGGCGGGCGAGCGGCCGCTAATAGCTATAACTATGTGAGCGCTTCACTTCCCTGTCAGAGGAGATACCCGCATGACAGGGAAGTGAAGCGCTCACATAGTTATAGCTATTAGCGGCTGCTCGCCCGCCCTCCCGCCCATTGTGTCAGTTCATTCATGCACATCGTCCCGCTGACAGGGAAGTGAAGTGAAGTGAACCGCTCACATAGTTTAGGGGTAGATATGAGATTATAATGTAATTTATGCATTTCAACAACAATGTCCTTGGGGGGACCCTGGATATGATCGGCTCCAAAAAATTTCCCCTCGTAAATTACTTTAACCCAAAAATTTGCAGAGTTGTATACACCCCAACAAGATGTCTGTGTAGATGAGTCCCTTATTAAATTTTCTCGCTGCCTTGCCTTTAAACAGTTTCTCCCTAGCATGCGTGCCAGATACAGGGTCAAAATGTATAAACTCTGTGACAGGGCAACAGGCTATACATGAAATTTCCAGATTTACAAGGGAAAAGACAGTCACGTAGAGCCCCAGGGCCGCCCAGACTACATAGAGAGCAGTGGCAAGATTGTTTGGGACTTGGTGTCTCCCTTGTTCCATAAAGGGTGCCATTTGTACATGGACAACTTTTTATTACAAGTGTGCAAATTTTTTAGACACCTTTTTGAATTTGGAATTGGCTCATGTGGCATTGTACAACCTAATTGTCGGGGCTTCCCCCAAGGGCTTGTAAATACCCGACTTAGCCAGGGGGAGATAGCTTGCTTGAGAAATAAAGATTTGCTTGCAGTGAAGTGGAAGGACAAACGGGATGTTTTCTTCCTGTCATCCATTCATTATTCCAGACACAACAGTGCAAATTGCAACAGTAGCTGGTGTTGTTGGGAAGCCCCTCTGTGGCCACGACTACAACCCTAACATGGGAGGGGTGGACTTCAACGACCACATGATGGAGCTGTACTTAATTTCCCAGAAAGCCAGACGCTCGTACAATAAACTGTCTGTATATATTTATTCCAATTGGCCGTGTTCAACACTTTTGTACTATACAAAGCATCAGAAAGAAGTAAAATTTCAGGAAGAGATCATCACAGCCCTTTTGTATCTAGAAGGTGTAGTGGGCCAATTTCCTATTCCAGATGCAGTGAGCTGGCTGCATGAGCGGCATTTTCCAGATGTCCTCCCTGGTACCCCTACCCAAAGAGGACCCCAGAAAAGATGTTGTGTCTGTAGCAAATGGGGATATAGGGGTGACACCCGCTTTTTGTCCCTCCTGTCCTGGTCAACCTGGTCTCTGCATCCAGGACTGTTTCTGTTGCTACCACACACTAGTGGATTATTAGTATAGGGTACAGCACGGCACAGTCTAGGGAACACATTTACAAAGGGTCTCGAAAGATGTTAGATGGCTATCACATTTTGAGAGGCCCTAGCCTGGAATGTTTACAGTTTTTTACAGTTACAGAAAAGTTAAATTTTTTTTTTTTTTAAAGTTAAAAAACAAAAAAGAAAAAGGCAAAAATAGTTGTTTTATTGAGTTAATGTTCTGTTGTTACTGTGTTATTGTTTTTTTAAACTTTATTTGATTTTCCATATAAAAAGATTAGCACACAGTAAAACAATACACAAAAAAACCTGACCTCTACCTTACTCCTAACCCACTCTTCTACCTCTTCCCCCTCTCCCGACTCCCCACTCCATCTTACTTCTTCCTTTTCTATTCTATCTTTATATCCACATATTTCTTTATTGGTTTTCTTAATTGGTAACCATTTATCCCATGTACTGGCAAATCTTTCCGCCTGATCCTCTTCCCTACTACTCAAATACTCAATTTTATATACAGTGGGTACGGAAAGTATTCAGACCCCCTTAAATTTTTCACTCTTTGTTATATTGCAGCCATTTGCTAAAATAATTTAAGTTCATTCTTCTTCCTCATGAATGTACACATAGCACCCCATACTGACAGAAAAACACAGAATTGTTGACATTGTTGCAGATTTATTAAAAAAGAAAAACTGAAATATCACATGGTCCTAAGTATTCAGACCCTTTGCTGTGACACTCATATATTTAACTCATGTGCTTTCCATTTCTTCTGATCATCCTTGAGATGGTTCTACACCTTCATTTGAGTCCAGCTGTGTTTGATTATAGTGATTGGACTTGATTAGGAAAGCCACACACCTGTCTGTATAAGACCATCCAGATCACAATGCATGTCAGAGCAAATGAGAATCATGAGGTCAAAAGAACTGCCTGAAGAGCTCAGAGACAGAATCGTGGCAAGGCACAGATCTGGCCAAGGTTACAAAAAGATTTCTGCTGCACTTAAGGTTCCTAAGAGCACAGTGGCCTCCATAATCCTCAAATGGAAGACGTTTGGGACGACCAGAACCCTTCCTAGAGCTGGCCGTCAGGCCAAACTGAGCTATCGGTGGAGAAGAGCCTTGGTGAGAGAGGTAAAGAAGAACCCAAAGATCACTGTGGCTGAGCTCCAGAGATGCAGTCAGGAGATGGGAGAAAGTTGTAGAAAGTCAACCATCACTGCAGCCCTCCACCAGTCGGGGCTTTATGGCAGAGTGGCCCGACGGAAGCCTCTCCTCAGTGTAAGACACATGAAAGCCCGCATGGAGTTTGCTAAAAAACACCAAGATGGTGAGAAATAAGATTCTCTGGTCTGATGAGACCAAAATAGAACTTTTTGGCCTTAATTCTAAACGGTATGTGTGGAGAAAACCAGGCACTGCTCATCACCTGTCCAATACAGTCCCAACAGTGAAGCATGGTGGTGGCAGCATCATGCTGTGGGGGGTGTTTTTCAGCTGCAGGGACAGGACGACTGGTTGCAATCGAGGGAAAGATGAATGCGGCCAAGTACAGGGATATCCTGGACAAAAACCTTCTCCAGAGTGCTCTGGACCTCAGACTGGGCCGAAGGTTTACCTTCCAACAAGACAATGACCCTAAGCACACAGCTAAAATAACGAAGGAGTGGCTTCACAACAACTCCGTGACTGTTCTTGAATGGCCCAGCCAGAGCCCTGACTTAAACCCAAATGAGCATCTCTGGAGAGACCTAAAAATGGCTGTCCACCAACGTTTACCATCCAACCTGACAGAACTGGAGAGGATCTGCAAGGAGGAATGGCAGAGGATCCCCAAATCCAGGTGTGAAAGACTTGTTGCATCTTTCCCAAAAATACTCCTGGCTGTATTAGATCAAAAGGGGGCTTCTACTAAATACTGAGCAAAGGGTCTGAATACTTAGGACCATGTGATATTTCAGTTTTTCTTTTTTAATAAATCTGCAACAATGTCAACAATTCTGTGTTTTTCTGTCAGTATGGGGTGCTATGTGTACATTCATGAGGAAGAAGAATGAACTTAAATGATTTTAGCAAATGGCTGCAATATAACAAAGAGTGAAAAATTTAAGGGGGTCTGAATACTTTCCGTACCCACTGTATGTACTATCCTTTTAAACTAATTTCTGATTGTTGGTTTTTCTGGGCCTTGCCATTTTTTTTGCTATTACTCCCTTTGCTGCGTTTTTTAAATATGGCACAACTGTACTTTTATATCGTTTTTTTTAGTAATACTCGTATTATGGAATAGACATAACCATGGGTCGTCATGGATCTCCATTCCTGGTATTTCCTCTATGAACCCTTTTACCTCCTGCAAATATTCTCGTATCTTCTTACAATCCTGCCAAAGATGTGCCATGGTACCCTTTTGATTAAATTCTCTCCAACACAGGGGCAATTTTTCAGGATGATATTTTTGTGCCTTATTGGGTGTAATATACCATCTCGCCAAACATTTGTATCGTATTTATATCCCCTGCCAAACCATGTGCTACTGATCTGTATTTGGAACATAGGGTTACGTCTTTCCCTTCTTTCGGGATAATTGTGATATATGCCTGCACGGATTCTTTCCTCATCCTCTTCCCCTCTCCTAATTTATTCATATATGTACACATTTTTGGTATTATTTGTTCTCCAATTTTTTTATATTATCTGATCGTTAATCCATCTGGTCCTGGACTCTTCTTTATTGCTGCCCTTATCCCCTCTTGTGTTATTGCTTCCTTCCGGGCTTACAATTTTTGTGCTGGTATTTTAGGGTAACTTCACTTCCCTCAAGTATTCTTGTATTTTTTGTTTCCTTTTTAATTCATCTTGTGATCCTTTTTGCCTCACTGAATGTAAAGTGCTGTAGTAACTGGAAAAAAAAAAAGTTTAATGTTGCCATATTATCTTTCCCTTTCCTCTCTCCCATGGATCCCTCTCCCTCCTCCTAGCTGTCTCCATCTGACAACAAGCCCAGAAATCAGGGGGAGCTCCTTAGAGCTGGGAAGTGGGAACCCGTGCTAGTGGAGAAGGATCGACAAGAAAAGAGGAGTATTCCGAGTGTTTGGCGCCCTCGGTTTTTTACAGAAGTCTGCTAATTCATCTGGAAATCTTAGATTTGCCATACATCCATCTTTCTGGCCAACCAAACAGGCTGGAAACCCCCAATCATATCGAATCATATCGAAAATTGCAGTGCCTTGCAAAATATTCGGCCCCCTTGAACTTTGCGACCTTTTGCCACATTTCAGGTTTCAAACATAAAGATATACAACTGTAATATTTTGTGAAGAATCAACAACAAGTGGGACACAATCATAAAGTGGAACGAAATGTATTGGATATTTCAAACTTTGTTAACAAATAAAAAACTGAAAAATTGGGCGTGCAAAATTATTCAACCCCTTTACTTTCAGTGCAGCAAACTCTCTCTAGAAGTTCAGTGAGGATCTCTGAATGATCCAACGTTTACCCAAATGACTATTGATGATAAATAGAATCCACCTGTGTGTAATCAAGTCTCCGTATAAATGCACCTGCACTGTGATCGTCTCAGAGGTCCGTTTAAAGCACAGAGAGCATCATGAAGAAGAAGTTTAAAGCCGGATTTGGATACAAACAGATTTCCCAAGCTTTAAATATCCCAAGGAGCACTGTGCAAGCCATAATATTGAAATGGAAGGAGTATCAGACCACTGCAAATCTACGAAGACCTGGCCGTCCCTCTAAACTTTCAGCTCATACAAGGAGAAGACTGATCAGAGATGCAGCCAAGAGGCCCATGATCACTCTGGATGAACTGCAGAGATCTACAGCTGAGGTGGGAGACTCTGTCCATAGGACAACAATCAGTCGTATACTGCACAAATCTGGCCTTTATGGAAGAGTGGCAAGAAGAAAGCCATTTCTTAAAGATATCCATAAAAAGTGTCGTTTAAAGTTTGCCACAAGCCACCTGGGAGACACACCAAACATGTGGAAGAAGGTGCTCTGGTCAGATGAAACCAAAATATAATTTTTTGGCAACAATGCAAAATGTTATGTTTGGAGTAAAAGCAACACAGCTCATCACCCTGAGCACACCATCCCCACTGTCAAACATGGTGGTGGCAGCATCATGGTTTGGGCCTGCTTTTCTTCAGCAGGGACAGGGAAGATGGTTAAAATTGATGGGAAGATGGATGGAGCCAAATACAGGACCATTCTGGAAGAAAACCTGATGGAGTCTGCAAAAGACCTGAGACTGGGACGGAGATTTGTCTTTCAACAAGACAATGATCCAAAACATAAAGCAAAATCTACAATGGAATGGTTCACAAATAAACATATCCAGGTGTTAGAATGGCCAAGTCAAAGTCCAGACCTGAATCCAATCGAGAATCTCTGGAAAGAACTGAAAACTGCTGTTCACAAACGCTCTCCATCCAACCTCACTGAGCTCGAGCTGTTTTGCAAGGAGGAATGGGCAAAAATTTCAGTCTCTCGATGTGCAAAACTGATAGAGACATACCCCAAGAGACTTACAGCTGTAATCGCAGCAAAAGGTGGCGCTACAAAGTATTAACTTAAGGGGGCTGAATAATTTTGCACGCCCAATTTTTCCATTTTTTTATTTGTTAAAAAGTTTGAAATATACAATACATTTTGTTCCACTTCATAATTGTGTCCCACTTGTTATTGATTCTTCACAAAAAAAATTACAGTTTTATATCTTTATGTTTGAAGCCTGAAATGTGGCAAAAGGTCGCAAAGTTCAAAGGGGGCCAAATACTTTCGCAAGGCACTGTATATATATAATGTTCAAAGTAATTTTCTAGCAAAAAAAAATTTATGTAAACAAAAAGTGTTAGAAAAGGCTTGGTCTTCAAGTGGTTAGAAGAGTGGGTGATGTGTGGCATAAGCTTTTATTGTTAGGCATAAAATGCCAGGACAGTTCAAACTCCCCCCAAATGACCCCTTTTTGTAAATTAGACACCCCAAGGTATTATGCCACAAGCTTCTGGTTTACAAAAAATGACAAGTGAAATTAGCAATTTATGCCCTTTTGAAATCCCAAAGGCGGTGCTTGGTTTTCGGCACCCATACGCTGTTAGGCTCTGATAAATCTCACACATGTGGTATCCCCATACTCAAGAGAAGCAGCAGAATGTATTTTGGGCTGTAATGCCACATAAAACCATGGCCTGTGTGACCAATTTATCATTTAAGTGACAAAAAAACAAAAACAAAAAAAGTTTCTGATTTTTCGAAAACTTGTGACAAAAAATAAAATCTTCCATGAGCTCAACATGCCTCTCAGCAAATTCCTCGGGGCGTCTATTTTCCAAAAAGGGTTAATTTGTTTTGTTTTTTTCTACTGCCCTAGCATTTTAGCACCCCAAGAAATGTGATAGGCAGTCAGAGTAAAGTAAGTAAAAGCTGTGTAAATTCCAGTATATATACTATAGTTTGTAGATGCTATAACTTTTTTTAAATTTGAGATTAATCTCTTCTTGTGTTATTGGTTCCTCTAAGACTTGCAGTCTTTCCGCTGATACTTTAGGAAGATTTGCCTCTTTAAGGTATTCTTCTATTTTTTTTCGTTCTTTTTAATTCCGCATCCTGTAACCCTTTTTTGCTTTATCGACTACAACAGCTATAAAAATTTTGGAATACCTTGGCTATTTTTGCATTTCAGTATACCATCTCCCTTTTATTATTTTGCACTTTTCCTATAAAGTTTACTGATTTTTTACTTAGTATTTAGTATTCCTGTTCGGTATTTTCCAGGTTTATTTGCCCATTGGTATCTGTCCTTGGCCACTCTATTAAAGACCAGTCTTTTTAACACTAGAGCATGCTGTAGTTCTTATTCTGCTTTCTTTTTATGTAGTTGTTACAGCTCATGTATTTCTGTTAATAATGTTCTCATATTACATGTCCTTTTCCCCCTTTTTTGGCTCTAATAGAGATCAAAATACCTCTAATGTAAGCCTTGTGTGCCTCCTATATTGTGGCCTCCAAAATCCCTGGGGTTTAATCAGGAAGTATTGTTGTAACTCTTTTTTTAAAAATGTACCTTTTACCTCTTTGTCTTGTATCATTCCCTCATTTAGACTCCAGGTACTTATCCTATTCTGATAGGGATATTATTTCTATAGATGTTTTAACTATTGAGTCCAACCATCTATGATCCACCATTATGTAGTCTAGTCTAGAGTATGTCCCATGCGCTGCACATACAGTATCTCACAAAAGTGAGCACACCACTCACATTTTTGTAAATATTTCATATCTTTTTGTGTGACAACACTGAAGAAATGACACTTTGCTACAATGTAAAGTAGTAAGTGTACAGCTTGTATAACAGTGTAAATTTGCTATCCCCTCAAAATAACAACACACAGCCATTAATGTGTAAACCGCTGGCAACAAAAGGGACTACAACCCTAGGTGAAAGTTTCCAAATTGGGCAAAAATTGTCAATATTTTGCATTGCCACAATTATTTTCCAGCACTGCCTTAACCCTCTTGGGCATAGAGTTCACCAGAGCTTCACAGGTTGCCACTGGATTCTCCTCTTCTACTCCTCCATGATGACAACACAGAGCTGCTGGATGTTAGAGAGCCCTTGCGTGCCTCCACCTTCCATTTGAGGATGCCCCACAGATGCTCAATAGAGTTTAGGTCTGGAAACCTGCTTGGCCAGTCCATCACCTTTACCCTCAGCTTCTTTAGCAAGGCAGTAGTCGTCTTGGAGGTGTTTGGGGTCGTTAACATGTTGGAATACTGCCATGCGGCCCAGTCTCCGAATGGAGGGGATCATGCTCTGCTTCAGTATGTCACAGTACATGTTGGCATGCATTGTTCCCTCAATGAACTGTAGCTCTCCAGTGCCAACAGCACTCATGCAGTCCTAGACCATGACTGTAGGCAAGACACACTTGTCTTTGTACTCCTCACCTGGTTACCACCACACACGCTTGACACCATCTGAACCAAAAAAGTGTATCTTGGTTTAATCAGACCACAGGACATGGTTCCAGTAATCCATGTCCTTAGTCTGCTTGTCCTCAGCAAACTGTTTGCGGGCTTTCTTGTGCATTATCTTTAGAAGAGGCTTCCTTCTGGAACGACAGCCATGTAGACTAATTTGATGCAGTGTGCGGCGTATGGTCTGACCACTGACAGGCTGACCCCCCCCCCCCCTACCCCTTTCACCCTCTGCAGCAATGCTGGCAGCACTCATACGTCTATTTCCCAAAGACAACCTCTGGATACAATGCTGAGCACATGCACTCAGCTTCTTTGGTCGACCATGGCGAGGCCTGTTCTGAGTGGAACCTGTCCTGTTAAACTGCTGTATGGTCTTGGCCACCATGCTGCACCTCAGTTTCAGGGTCTTTGCAATCTTCTTATAGCCTAGGCCATCTTTTTACAGAGAAACAATTATTTTTTTTTTTCAGATCCTCGCACAGTTCTTGCCATGAGGTGCCATGTTGAACTTCCAGTGACCAGTATGAGAGAGTGAGAGGGATAACACCAAATGTAACACACCTGCTCCCCATTCATAGCTGAGACCTTGTAACAATGAGTCACATGACACCGGGGAGGGAAAATGGCATTTTTACTTAGGACTGTACTCACTTTTGTTGCCAGCGCTTTAGACATTAATGCCTGTGTGTTGAGTTATTTTGAGGGGAAAGCAAATTTACACTGTTATACAAGATGTACACCTCACTACTTTACATTGTAGCAACGTGTCATTTCTTCAGTGTTATCTCATGAAAAGATATAATAAAATATTTACAAAAATTTGAGGATGTACTCACTTTTGTGAGATACTGTACATCCACTAAGTGGCATTGGTACAGTTTCTTCTTTACCATTGTAAGTTGATGATTTTCATTCCCAAGTGCATGTGTAGAGCTGTCTACCCGTCGGTCTATGCACAAATTCAAGTCTTCTGCTAAAATCATTTTACCTTTCTTGAAGTCCATTAACTTTCCGAGAACCACTTTCAGGTAACTTGTTGGATTTTTATCAGGGCAATATATATTAGCTAATGTACACTCTTTTTCCTGTAGCCTTCCCTTCAAGAACATAAACCATTTTTCAGGGTCCACCATCCTTTCTTCTAGAGAGAACTTTACTTCTCTTGCAAGCCCTATTGCTACCCCTTTTGTTTGTAGAATCTCCATAGTACCATATCGGGTGGTGTTTTGAATATGATTTAACTTTTGCATCATGTGATATGTGTGTCTCCTGTAAAAAGACTACATTTGCGGAGTAATGTTTGACATCTTTAAAAACCTTATGTCTCTTTACTGGGGTGTTTAATCCTCGTACATTATAAGTTAGAAAATCTAATGTTGTCATGTTATCTTTCCATCTCCTTTCTCATCCCAACCTCCGTGTCTCCCCTCATCTGTTCCCTCTTCAGGAGGAGCCCAGAGGTCAGGGTAATTCTTTAAGTTAGGGATAAGGGGGTCAACCCGGAGAAGAAAAAAGACAAAAAAGAGGGAGGTTTCCGAACCTTTGATAAAATATTTTCTTTTCCCTTTCCCACCCTCTTCTGCCCTTTCCCCCTCTCCCACTCCACTCCTTAATACTGATATTTTGGAGTGTTAGGGCTTTAGACCTATCCCTGGTCTTCGGGTAGACAGTTACTTTCTACATTTAGATCTTCTCTACCTATCTACTCTTATTATTAGGGTGGAGCTCTATCTAATGCACCTGCTGGGCCCCTTTCAGGGTGAAAAGGCCCAGAGCTCACCGGGTGCTCAGGCATCCCCTCCCTCTTGCTCACTGAGTTATTTTTCTTTCCCTACTTTCCCCAATATTCTTTATCTAGACCTAATGTAATGCCTCTCTACTTCATTTCCCACTTTTAAATCTTCATCCTATTGTCTCTTTGATGTTGTGCTCTTCTTAGGGACTAATTGCCATTGGTTTTCATCCAGTTGTAGACCTTATTTCCTTATATCCAACCAGCCAGGAATGTATAATAGGAAGCTCTAACTTTGTACAGAAGTCTTGTAGTTCTTCTGGGAATCTCAGTTTAGCTGAATGTCCTTTTTTCCAGCCTACCAGGCAGGCTGGGAAGCCCCAGTTATATTGTATGTCATATGTATGCATCTGTTCCAGGAGTGGTTTAAGGTGCCTCCTTTTTTTTTTCTAGTTTTCTAGTTTTTGAGGCAAAAGGTCAGCAAAAATCTGAAAATTTACACTTTTATATTTTAGTGGTGCGCCCCTAAGGTAGTCCCATACTTGTGCCCTTTCTTCACAATAGTGAAACCCTATTATGTCTTTTGGGGCATCTGCTGCTACACTTTGTGGTCTTCTAATCCTGTGTACTCTATTTTTAATGCCTCTGATATTGGTTTGCCTAACAAGGGAATAAATATTGTTTTCATTAATTCTGGCAAGTCCTCTTCTTGCTGTGCTTCTGGTAGACCTCAAATTCTCAGATGTTTTCTTCTATTTCGGTTTTCCTGGTCTTCAAATTGATATGCCATATTCCTTTGTTCAATTTGTAATACTTATATATAATCTTTTAGTTCCTTTAGGACTTCGTGATAGTATCCAGTCTCCTTTCTGTATCTTCTACTCGTGTCAGTATCTAGCCCAGGTTGCTATGTGGCGTTGCCATATCGTTGTTTAGAGTTCTAGTTTTGCAAATATATCCGCCATTTCTAATTTTGTGGGCAATTGGGCCTTTGAGCTTTGTTCTTCAATGTATCCTATTTTTGGATCACTTTCATTCTCTACATCTATTTTTGACTGGTTGAGCATGCTTGTCCCCACTGATGTTCCATTTTGTCCGCTTTTATTATTTTCTGTCACCTGTATCCCAAAGGCTCCCAGTTGATTTTTGGTGGCTACATTTTTATTACTCCCTTAACATACTTGGGACATACTTTTTTATTGTCCAGGGGCTAGCACTTATTTTGGGCGAATTGACAGTTCCACCTCCTTTAACTGGATTCCCCCTCATCGTGAATTCCCTTTTTTACTCCTGCTTTCTTTGACTGTCGTCCTTATGCCCCCTGTTACAGTCACTTATCTCCTTTAGGGCATTTGTGACCCCTTCTACTCGTTTGTTTACTTCACCCAGTTCACCTGCTCTACGTAGCTCCCTTTAGTTTGTATATGTAAAGTTCCTCTTTAATTGTAGTTAGCAATATATCCGCAGTATGTCCACAGTTTGTATATAGTTACAAAAAAAAGAAGGTAACTCACCGCTCCTGATGAGTGGGAGGTGACTCCTCAGATGGAAGCTCTTATTTTTTTGTTTCCAGGGGTTCCTTTCTTTGATTCCCCCTTTTTTTTTCCAGCACTTTAGAGAAATGGATATTTTAATGTTCTGTGGATGTTATTGTTGGGGGGGGGGGGGTAGGGGATAACCCCTAGCCCTTCAGGGTGTGGCAGTCAGGGTCAGGATCTGCAGGGTTTTGCTAATTTTCTCCAGTCCTTTCCTGTGGTTGTCGAGATAGTCCTTCGTTCATTGAAGCAGCCAGGTCTCCTCTCCTGAGACAGTCTGCACGGCGCTCCCCAAGTGCCTTACAGGCAGCTCAGCCTCAGCTCACTATTGGCTCCATTGGTTTTTACAGAGTCCTGCTTAGTGTTGGCAGACATCGGCCAGGATCAGCCACGCTCTGCCAAGCCTAACCGAGCTCCCCTGGGCTTCACGCCTCCGCCTAGAGCCCATCTGCCTTCTCCGATTCAGCCCAAATCAGCATCTCCCTCTACCAGAGCAAATAGCCATCTCAGCTCTCTTTTCTTCTGCCACCAAGCAGGCCATTGCTACAGGGAATCATGCCACCTGTTTCCGCAGACAAACCTAGCTCTTCTTTCCCACGCATCCACACCCACAACGAGGTATCAGATGTAGGGGTAATGTCACGGAACCATGAACCAGACGTACAACAACAGATAAGTGAAAATAAGACAGCTTTATTGAAAAACAAGCTATAAAGCAAAAGTCCAAACGGATGGCGAAACCGATGCAGAGTCTTTGCGAAGCCAGGGGTCAGGAACCAGCAGGGTAGTCAGACGAAGCCAGGATCAGGAACCAACAGGGTAGTCAGACGAAGCCAGGATCAGGAACCAACAGGGTAGTCAGACGAAGCCAGGAACAGGAACCAGAAGTAGCAGCAGTCTTAGTAGCATGTGAACACAGGAGGACCAAGCAGGGAACTGAAGCCACAGACCTCCTATATATATGAGCTAGGCATCCAGCTCCTCCCAGTGGGAAGGAGGAGCCGCAGGGTGGGAGGCTACAAGAAACCCAGAAACCAAGATGGCCGCCAGCACATGTCAAACGAAGGAGAACAGCAAGAAGGTAAGACCATGACAGTACCTCCCCCTCAAGGGCCCCTCCTCCGCGGAGTAAAGAACGGTTTCTGAGGGAAGCGTGCGTGGAAGGCTCGGAGCAAGGCAGGAGCATGGACATCTGCGGAGGGAACCCAGGAACGCTCCTCTGGACCATAACCACGCCAATGAACCAAAAACTGCACCCGACCGCGGACCAGGCGTGAGTCCAGGATATTGCTCACCTCATACTCCTCACGATTGCCCACTCGGACCGGACGAGGCCGAGGAACCGAGGAAGTGAAACGATTACACACCAGAGGCTTCAACAGGGAGACATGAAACACATTGGAGATCCGCATGCCAGGAGGAAGCGCAAGGGCATAGGCTACCGGGTTTACCCTGCGAAGCACTCGGAAGGGACCAACAAAGCGAGGCGCCAGCTTGGGAGTGGGCACTCGAAGGTTGAGGTTGCGGTTGGACAACCATACACGGTCTCCGGCCTGGTAGGAAGGAGCAGGCGCTCGTCTGCGATCAGCCTGGAGTCTCTGGTGCTGCGCAGAGACCTCAAGGGACTTCTGGATCTGTACCCAAGAAGCACGTAGGACGGAAAGGTGATCCTCCACAGCCGGAATATCCTGGGGAGAGAATACCTCCGGTAACACGGCAGGTTGGAACCCATAGTTGGCCATGAAGGGAGACGTCCCAGAGGAAGAGTTCACCGCCGTGTTCCTGGCAAACTCAGCCCAAGGCAGGAGGTCAACCCAATTGTCTTGGTGATCGGAGACATAGCAACGAAGGAATTGCTCCAAGGCCTGATTGGATCGTTCTGCGGCCCCATTGGACTGAGGGTGGTAGGCCGAGGAGAAGGAGAGATGAATCCCCAACTGGGAGCAAAAGGCGCGCCAGAACCTGGACACAAACTGACTCCCCCGATCCGACACAATCTCCTTGGGCAAACCGTGCAACCGGAAGACCTCCCTGGCAAAAATCGTGGCCAACTCCTGTGCAGAGGGTAACCTCTTGAGAGGAACACAGTGACACATTTTGGAAAACCGATCCACAATCATGAGAATGACCGTATGGCCTCAGGATGCAGGGAGGTCCACAATGAAATCCATCCCCAGGTGTGACCATGGGCGCTCCCCGGTGGCTAAGGGTTGCAGAAGGCCCAACGGAAGGTGCCGAGGGGACTTACTCTGGGCACAAACGGAGCATGCCGCTACATATGCAGCGATGTCGGAACGTAGGGAAGGCCACCAGAACAGACGTGAAACAGCCCAGGACAGCTGATTCTTTCCAGGATGCCCCGCGGTCTTGGAGTTATGGTAGGTTCGCAACAACCGAGTGCGCAACTCCTCAGGCACAAAACATCTGCCGTTGGGTCTCCCAGAGGGAGCACCAGATTGAGCCGCCAAAATCTGCTCACCCAGGGGAGAGGTCAGGCTGGTGCGAATGGCAGCCAGGATCTGATTCGGAGGTATGACCGAAGTCGGAATCGACTCCTCCCTGGACAGGTCGGAGTACTGCCGTGATAAGGCATCAGCCCTGATGTTCTTGGAACCGGGTAGGTAGGAGACCACGTAATTAAAACGTGACAAGAACAGAGCCCATCTGGCCTGACGTGGTGTCAATCTCTTGGCCTCAGAGAGGTAGGTCAGATTCTTGTGGTCCGTCAGGATGAGGACCGGAACCACCGAACCCTCGAGCAAGTGCCTCCATTCTTTAAGAGCCTGCACGATGGCCAATAACTCCCTGTCACCAATCTGGTAGTTGCACTCCGCGGAAGACAGTTTCCGGGAGTAAAACCCACAAGGAAGCAGAGGACCCTCTGGTGTTCTACGCTGAGACAGAAGGGCGCCTACTCCCGTCTCAGACGCGTCCACCTCGAGGACAAAGGGCAACCCAGGGTTGGGATGCGACAGAATCGGAGCCGACACAAAGGCGGACTTTAGAGCCTCAAAAGCTCGGATGGCCTCGGGCGGCCAGACCTGGGAATTACTGCCCTTCCTGGTCAGATCCGTGAGAGGCTTGGCTAGCATGGAAAAGTCCCTGATGAACTTCCGATAATAATTGGCGAAGCCCAAAAAGCGCTGCAGGGAGCGAAGACCACTGGGCTGGGGCCACTGTAAGACAGCCGAAACCTTCTCAGGATCCATGGAGAACCCCTCAGCGGAAATGATGTAACCTAAGAAGGTTACCTGGGATCGGTGAAATTCGCATTTCTCAAGCTTACCGAACAGCTTGTTCTCTCGTAACCGTTGCAACACTCGTTTGACATCCAGAATGTGGGTCTCCATGGACTCAGAATATACCAAGATGTCATCCAGGTAGACCACCACACACTGCTGCAACAGGTCACGGAAAACATCGTTGATGAATTCCTGAAAGACTGCGGGCGCATTGCACAGCCCAAAGGGCATAACCAAGGATTCATAATGACCGGTCCTGGTGTTAAACGCGGTCTTCCACTCATCGCCCGCCTTGATCCTTACGAGGTTATATGCCGCCCTCAGGTCGAGTTTGGTAAAGACCGTGGCCCCTTTAAGGCGATCGAACAGCTCGGAAATCAAGGGTATCGGGTAAGCGTTCTTGATCGTGATGCGATTGAGACCCCTGTAATCGATGCAAGGCCTCAACTCACCGCCCTTCTTTTTCACAAAGAAAAATCCAGCCCCTGCCGGGGACGAGGATTTGCGAATGTGTCCACGTGAAAGCGCCTCCCTCACGTACTCCTCCATGGCCTCATTCTCCGCTACCGACAGTGGATAGACTTTGCCACGAGGAGGAACGGCACCAGATTGTAACTCGATGGCACAATCGTATGGGCGGTGCGGAGGTAGGGCAACCGCGCGCACCTTATCGAATACATCCCGGTACTCCTCGTATTCAGGGGGCAACAGAGAGTCCGAGGAAGTACACAGCAACTTGACAGGCACATGGATGCAACTAGTCCCACACTGCGGTGACCACGAGAGGATCTCGGCCGATCTCCAATCGAAAATCGGATTATGCTTCTGGAGCCAGGGGTACCCCAAGACCACCGAGTAGTGTGGAGACGAAATAACCTGGAAGCAGACCGACTCTCTGTGGACGGCACCAATGGCTAACCCCACTGGAAGGGTCTCATGAGTCACGTGTGGCGGCAGAAGGGGTCTGCCGTCTATCGCCTCAAGAGCCAGAGGAGAACCTTGAGCCTGCAGAGGAATGGAATTGGCGGCAGCGAACACACTATCAATAAACAAACCACCAGCACCAGAGTCCACCAACGCCTGGGTCGTCACCGAGCCCCCGAGCCAGGAAAGGACAACAGTGATCAGTGGTTTGTCAACACGGGAAACCGGGGGGGAGGAGACTCCACCCAAGATCTGCCCCCGACAGGATCTCAGGTGCGAGCGTTTCCCTGGACGGTTCGGACATGCCAACCGAAAATGCCCACGAGACCACAGTACATGCATCGGCCCTCACGTCTCCGGAGTACCCTCTCCCCCTCGGACAGGCGAGCAAACCCCAGCTGCATGGGTTCACCCCCAGACAAGTCATCCCCAGGAGGCGTGGGAGGAGAGGGAGGCACGGGTGGGACAACAAAGGTAGGCGCCAATCTGTTAGGAGGCCTCCGCAGACTCTCCTTAAAGGAAGGTCTCTCCCTGAGTCTGGTGTCAATCAAAATCAGGAAAGAAATAAGAGACTCGAGCTCCACTGGTAGGTCCTTAGCTGCAACCTCATCCTTCAAGGCATCCGAGAGACCATGAGAGAAAGCAGCGACCAGAGCCTCATTATTCCAGCCCACCTCTGCTGCCAGGGTACGAAACTCAATGGCGTATTCAGCTACGGATCGTGAACCCTGTCTGATGGACATAAGGAGCTTCGCAGCAGAGGCAGCACGAGCCGGCACATCGAATACCTTCCGAAGAGAAGCAACAAAACCGGAAAACTCGGCAACCACCGGATTGTTGTTCTCCCATAAAGGGCTGGCCCAGGCCAAGGCCTTGTCCGAGAGCAGCGAGATTAAGAAGCCCACCTTTGATCTCTCAGTAGGAAAGGCATGTGGCAGCAACTCGAAATAAATGCCCACCTGGTTAAGGAAACCTCGGCACTGAGTTGGCTCTCCCCCAAAGCGCTGTGGAAGGGGGGCAGAACCGGACATACCCCGAAACACCGCGGGCGCAACAACAGGTGTCGGGGTAGACTCTGGCGCAACAACCGGAGCGGCAGTAGGAACGGACCCAGGAGCGACAACCGACCCATCGGCAACGGGAGCGAAATGAACCGTGCGTTCAAGCAGGGTTTGCAACGCCACGGCGAACTGACCCAACAGGTGATCCTGCTGATCAAGTCTGGCAACCAGCGTGGGTAGTGAGGATGGCCCTGTACCGTCAGAATTCGTGGCCTGTGGTACCGTGCGTTCAAGCAGGGTTTGCAACGCCACGGCGAACCGACCCAACAGGTGATCCTGCTGATCAAGTCTGGCAACCAGCGTGGGTAGCGAGGATGGCCCTGTACCGTCAGAATTCATGGCTTGGTCCTAATGTCACGGAACCATGAACCAGACGTACAACAACAGATAAGTGAAAATAAGACAGCTTTATTGAAAAACAAGCTATAAAGCAAAAGTCCAAACGGATGGCGAAACCGATGCAGAGTCTTTGCGAAGCCAGGGGTCAGGAACCAGCAGGGTAGTCAGACGAAGCCAGGATCAGGAACCAACAGGGTAGTCAGACGAAGCCAGGATCAGGAACCAACAGGGTAGTCAGACGAAGCCAGGAACAGGAACCAGAAGTAGCAGCAGTCTTAGTAGCATGTGAACACAGGAGGACCAAGCAGGGAACTGAAGCCACAGACCTCCTATATATATGAGCTAGGCATCCAGCTCCTCCCAGTGGGAAGGAGGAGCCGCAGGGTGGGAGGCTACAAGAAACCCAGAAACCAAGATGGCCGCCAGCACATGTCAAACGAAGGAGAACAGCAAGAAGGTAAGACCATGACAGGTAATCAGGGAAACTTCTTAGATGGGTGGGGTGGAATCTCATGGTGTTCCTAGCACAAGCTCTGTCTCGGAGTCATGATCAGGCTCCTCCTTCTCTGAATAAAGTGACGCTGTAACTTTTGCGCAAACCAATATACGCTTATGGCATTTTTTTTTTTTTAGTTTATTGGATATTGTTAACACATTAAAAAATATTTTTTTCAAAATTTTCAGATTTTTGCGTCTATAATCGTTCTTTCACAAAAAATAAAAATAAAAAATTAATAACAGGAATATTCCATACTTTAAGAGCTCAGATTACTTTTCTCAGAAGGCTGAGCAAGTAGTCTTCATTTATATTGAAAAAAAACGGAAGGTGTGTTTCATCATTGCTGTCATGCCATATATTGAAAATTCATCCTCACGTGTAAAGTGGAATTTGTGGGCAGGTGCGGTGCACTATGATTTCCATGCAACAAGCAGCTTGCAGTGCTTTAGGAAACCTGTGGTCCTTGAGGCAAACTGCTACAGCTATTTTAAAATATTTGAATTTTGAGTTAAGGAGCCACACCAAAATATTTGAGTCCGAAAACAGGATTTTTGTACTTACCGTCAAATCCATTTCTTTGAGTTCATTGATGGACACAGTGCTTCATATTCAGAACCACAGGGTTCTATCATCCCCTACAGGAGTAGGACTATAGGCAGAAAAAAGACTTGGCAAAGGCTATGGTCGGTCCTAGCTGGTATACATTCCACTCTTTTCTATAGGCCTTCAGTGTAGAAACAAGCAGAAGTATTAAAACTCCAAAGTGGGTACTGTGTATCAATGAATAGAAAAGAAGCAAACTGAACTCCTTCAAGTTCTGTATAGTGATCTCCACGTTGTCCATCAATGCAGATGAGGACTCTGCTCACAAGAGGAGGTCCTCCAAATAGCCCAGCACAGCAATCCCCCATTGATGTAGCAACACCAGACCCAACACCTTTGTAAATAAGCAAGGAGCAGAGATCAAAGGGTAAAGCCACAAACTAATAGTGCTCCTCTCCCACAGCAAATCGGAGGAAACGCTGGTGGCGGGCACATATTGGAATGTGCAAGTAAACATCTTTAACCACTTGCCGACCGCTCACATGGGTACTACTGCGGCAAAGTGGTTTGTTATCTTCCAGCGACGTAGACCTACGTCGCTGGACTCCTCCCCTTCTGGGCGGCGCTCGCGTGCCGCCGGAGGCTCGATCCCGCTGTATTCAGTTACAGCGGGAGTCGGGCCAGGGGAGGAGCGGCGGTGATCACCGCCGCTCTTCCCAGATCGTCGGGGATCGAGTGTGAAGATCCGCCCGCTTGTGTAAACAAAGCGGGCGGATCTCCTAAGTGACAGGCAGAGTCAGATTGCAGGATTCAGCATAGCTGAACCTGCGATCTGTGCCTGTGTCACATAGTCACCTCCCCCCACACACACGTTAGTAAGCACAAGGCATACATTAACCCCTTGATCACCAATAAAAGTTAACCCCTTCCCTGCCAGTATCATTTTTACAGTAACAGTGCATATTTATAGCACTGATTACTGTAGTAATGTCACTGGTACCCCCAAAAGTGTCAAAAATGTCAGTCAAGGGTCCGATCTGTCCACCGCAATGTTGCAGTCCCGCAAAAAAAAAAAATCGCAGATCGCCGCCATTACTAGTTAAAAAAAAAACAAAAATAACAAATTTCCCGTAGTTAGTAGCTGCGATAACTTTTGCGCAAACCAATCAAAATAAGCTTATTGCGATTTTTTTTACCAAAAAATATGTAGCAGAAAACAAATTGGCCTAAAATGTTAAAAAATGTAGATTTTTACATTTTTTTGGGGAGGAAATTTCATGTGAAAAATATTGTTATTTTTTCAAAATTGTCGCTTTTTTTGTTTATAGCGCAAAAAGTAAAAATCGCACAGATGATCAAATACCACCAAAAGAAAGCTCTATTTGTGGGGAAAAAAGGGACATAAAATTTAATTTGGGTACAGCATTGTACGACCGTGCAATTGTCCATTAAAGTAACGCAGTGCCGAATCACAAAATATGGCCTGGTCAGGAATGGAGTAAAATCTTCCGGTCTTAAAACGGTTAAAAATACGCTCATTGAGAATTTTTTTGTCAAAGACATGTAGCTAAATACATTTTGGCCTAAATATATGACAAAAATTGAATATATTGGATATTTTTTAACTGTCAAAGTAGAAAAATATTATTTTTTTAAAATTGTAGCTTTTTTTTATTAATATCGCAAAAAAATGAAAATCGCACAGGTGATCAAATACCACCAAAAGAAAGCTCTGTTTGTGGGAAAAAAAGGACGTAAATTTAGTTTGGGTACGGTGTTGCATGACCCCGCAATTGTCAGTTAAAGTCGCACAGTGCCGAATCGCAAAAAGTGGCCTGGACGTAAGACAGCAAAATCCTCCGGTGGTATAGTGGTTAATAACGATAGAGGCTAGAAAATCCCCTGATGTAGACATACCACCACTGGGTGAATGGACTCCATTATGAATTTCTGTGTTCGCACAAAGCAGTTCAGGGATTGAGGTCTAGAAACTTTGCCCTCCTTCTTTGGGACCGTAAACAGGTTTGACAAAAAATCTTGAAAACGGGTCCAATACCAGAACCGAGACAATCATTCCCTGAAGCAATAGATCCTGCACTGCCCTGAAGAGAGCTCGCACATGGTCCAGGACAGATGCACATTGGAAGGAAAGAACCATTCCGTAGGGCAAGAATGAAACTATCTTGTAACGGGACAGAATTACTTTGTGGACCCATTAGTCGTTCACCAGGGAGGTCCATGGGCACAGAAACCAATGAAGATGTCGCCTCCCCTACCAGAAGGTACAGGTGAGGGGGCACCTTCATGCTGAAGGGGCCTTGTCCGTGGGTCTAGGGAATCCTGCTCTCAGCTTACCAGACCAGGGCCGCTTTAACCTCCCGAGGGCCTGAAAGGCTTTGAACTCTTGTCAGTGGACCCTGAGGGATGAACAAACTGTTTGTGTGCCGATAGCTTAGAACTCAAGGGAGGCAAAGAGGCATCACAGACAAATTGCAGCCCCTGGATCAATTGGTCTGCTAACTCAGCAAAGGGAGAATCTGCTCCACCCCTAGATCATGGCTCAAAAGCTTAGCCCACTCAGGGCAATGACCAGGACCGGCCTCAGCGCCGAATCAGCAATAGTGAACATATTGCGGGCCACAGACTCCACCTTCCTGTCAGCCAGAACCTTAAAAGTCAGAGATTCCTCTACCACAATCATGGTTGCCTTGCTCAACCTGGAGACAGGAGGGTCCACCACCTGTGGGACAGTCCACTTCTTGAGGAGTGACTCTTCAAAAGGGTACCTCCCTGCAAAGCGCTTAGGAACCACAAAGGGACACTTTGGATACTTCCAATCTTTATGGACAAACTTGTCAAAATAGAAGGGATAAGGGAACACCTTTGCCGTGGGAGACAGCTTGTGGGTGCCAAAAGGGACCGCCACCTCCACAGCCACTTTAGCTGCATCCTCCATCTTCAATGTCTCCCACAAGGATGTAATCAATGCGTCAACCAGCGCCTACTCGTGTGCATCTACAGGAATGAGGAACCATCATTACCATCTAATAGATCAGGGAACGTGGCTAAAAACCTCACAGGGTGGGCCACGTCCGTGGTGGCAGTGCCAGATTCAGGATCTGATGAGACAGTTGAGGCGGGGGATGCTTTTTGCTAGCCCAAAGACCACCTCCACCCAGAAAACAAAGGACCCCAAGACCGCCATCAGTGCATCAATGGAGGGCTGGGACCCCCGAGGGACCCGCTGCCTCCGAGAGGGGGTCTGGTGGGAAAACATGCTCCTGAGATTCCATAAGGGAAAAGAAGAAACTACCAGCAAAAAAGTGTCTAGCACCGCTAGGGGACTCAGCCACTTCACTTGTATCACCACATGGGTACCTAAAGGCAGAGCACCCCACAACCTGCAGCAGAGAGAGGGAGGGACCCCACCAGAGTAGTACTGGTCTGCACCAGAGACCGCCAGTTTCCACATGCAGCATCCGGGAGAAAAGGAAACCCAGGAGTCAACACCAGGGGAAAAGGAGGAGCCCCCACAGCCATAATCGCCGCACAGAGGCTCATCTGTGATGGCCGCCACTCCTAATGCACGCCGGACCCACAAAATAGCCACCAGACTACACAAACATGGCAGCCAGCAGAGAGAATCACATAGGCCCCAATACAACAGCGCGGACCATGGATAAATGGCCTTCACACATGGTGCCCAGGAGGGATCCCTGGAGCCCAGACCACATCCACAATGAAAGGGGGATCCGGGCACAGGACTACCAACAGCATCCAGCGCCTACCCCAGTCGGGAAGTCCATCCTGCCAGGAGCATGCCCACCCGCCCCCACCCGTACAGTGCAGCACACAAGCCCCATTCACCTGCCAACCCAACGTGCTACCCCAGAGGGTGGGTTTGCGGGGATACCAAGATGGCCCACAGGTACCAGCCCAGCAGTTGATTGTAGATCTCACAGGAAAAAACTAGGAGGAAAAAATGCAAATATAAAAAGTAAAAAAATGCCAGGAGCAGAGATCCTGGCAGGGAACTAGGTCCTTACGCCTGACTAGGCATAAAAAAACTGAAGGCCTAAAGCAAAAAGGGGGATGTATACCAGCAAGGACTGCCCATAGGCGTAGCCAAGTCTTTTTCTGCCTGGTGTCCTACTTCTGTAGGGGACGATATAACCCTATGGTTCTGAATATGGAGCGCTGTGTCCATCAATGAACAAAAGGGAAATAACGTTTTTCCAAACATTAACTGGGTGCAAAATCCAGCACGCTTTGGGGATCAAACATCGCATTCCTTATTAGGACTTAAAGACCTGCAAAAAAATCTGCAAAGTGGAGGAGTATCACAAAACAATAAAAAGTAACTGGAATTTGATATTATCAAAAGAAAGACGACTTATAACATGGCCGACAATAGTCAACCCTCAAAACAATCATTAAATCTCAATACTACTAAACACCAGAAGAATCACCTAAAAGCACCACCACTGGGAATGCAACAACAATCAAACAATCAATTTTACAGCCAACAGTGGTTACATACGTTGAGACCCAATTAGAAAAATGTGAAAACCCCAAACCATCAAGGAGAGTCTTTACTAATAGCCCCAGTTATACCCAAAAGGGGATATATACCTACCACTGAAACATCCACAACCAAAACAAGTCAAGGAACACAAGTGAAGGAACTGCCGCCAATCTGCCCTTAGTGGGTCTATCTACCATATGGGATCAAAATATGAAGACTCAAGTGGTGACTTGTGATTTTATGAGTAGTGTGCGGTCACAGCAACATAGAGATGATCAGCAGCTAGTTTGGGCAAACACACTGTAGACATCCAATTCCTCAAACAGTATCAAAATGAAAGACTGGTTCCCACAGGACTAAAGGTGAGCGTGCCACCAGTATTTCCAGCTGACCAAAAAGATTTGAACAACTGAAAATTTGCAAATGGAGAAACCTCCTAACAAAACTTAAAGTGGAGTTCCACCCTAAAATTAGACTTAACTCCATCTTCTTGCTCCGGGTCACCTGAAAAACAAATGGATAATCAATTTTTTTTTTTACTTGCCTCGTTTAGAAGAAAATATACTCACCTTACTTCCTCTTCCTCCCCACGGCGATTCGTCACTTCCTGGCATGCAATGATTCCTGGGACTTGAACGTCATCGCTCCCAGGAATCAATGCGCCTGCACCGGCCCCGACGTCAGTTCCGGTGCAGGCGCCGTCATACCTTGCAAAACAGCTTCTGGGCATGCCCAGAAGCTGTGCAGGGATGACGCTGCGGCACCGGAAGTGACGGCGGGGCCGGTGCAGTGCATCGTGGGACCGAAGACGACGGAAGAGGACGCAGAAGAGGATCGCGCTGGCTTCAAGCTGCCCACATCTGAGATGGCAGCGCTGGACAAGTATTTCTTCTAAAAGGTAAATGCAAACCGGGACAGATCAGAGGCTAGCCATTGTGGAATGCACTAGCCCTGACTGTCCCGGGGGGTATTTTTATTACAAAAAAACGTTCCCAGGGTGGAACTCCGCTTTAATATCTAAATTACAAAAGTGAAAGATATTTGCTTACACACACACACATTCATCAGCTTACAAATTACTTGATGAAAAAATGTTTTAAAAAATCTGCTAAGTAGAGGAGGGGGACTATAACAAAAAAAAGTAAAAGGAACTAGAATCTGATAAAATGATCAAAAGGAAAAAACAAGACTTGTAACATGGCTGATGACAGTCAACCATCAAAACAATCAGTAAGTCTCAATACCATTAGACAACATCTAAAAGCACCACCAGTGGAAATGCAACAACAATCAGTTGGTATCACAACCAACAGTGGTTACACAAGTCAAGATCTAATTGGAAGAATGTGAATAAACCCCAAACCATCAATGAGAGTCTTTACTAATAGCAAATTACACTATAGTAATAATAGTAATAATTACACTTTATATATTTTAAATATATATTTAAAATTGTTTAAATAAATTGCTAATCAGCCAATCACATGGCAGCAACTCAATGCATTTAGGCATCTAGACTTGGTGAAGACGACTTGCTGAAGTTCAGACCGAGCATCAGCATGGGGGAAGAAAGCGGATTTAAGTGACTTTGAATGTGGCATGGTTGTTGGTGCCAGACGGGCTGGTCTGAGTATTTCAAAAACTGCTGATCTACTGGGATTTTCATGCACAACTATCTCTAGGGCTTACAGAGAATGGCTGGAAAAAGAGAAAATATCCAGTGAGAGGCAGTTGTGTGGAGCAAAATGCCTTGTTGATGTCAGAGGGCAGAGGAAAATGGGCAGACTGGTTCAAGATGATAGAAAGGCAACAGTAACTCGAATAACCACTTGTTAAAACCAAGGTATGCAGAAAACCACCAATGAACGCACAACACATCCAACCTTGAAGCAGATGGGCTACAGCAGCAGAAGACTACACTGGGTGCCACTCCTGTCAGCTAAGAACAGGAAACTGAGGCTACAATTTGCAAATGCTCACCAAAATTGGACAACAGAAGATTGGGAAAAACATTGCCTGTTCTGATGAGTCTCGATTTAATTTGAGACATTCGGATAGTAGGCTCAGAATTTGGATCCAATCATAATGCACCATGTCACAAAACTCAAATCATCTTATCACTGCTTTCTTGAAAATGACAATGAGTTCACTGTACTCAAATTGCCTCCACAGTCACCAGATCTCAATCCAATAGAGCACATCTTTGGGATTTGGTGGAAGAGAAGATTCACATCATGGATGTGCAGCTGACAAATCTGCAGCAACTGTGTGATGCTATCATGTCAATATTGACCAAAATTTCTGAGTAATGTTTCCAACACCTTGTTGAATCTATGCCATGAAGGTAGTTCTAAAGGCAAAAGGGGGTCCAACCTGGTACTAGCAAGATGTATCAAATAAAGTGGCCACTGAGTGTATATACTTGCCACTAAAAAAATCCACAAAAAAAAAAAAAAAAAAAAAAACAAGGAACACAAGTGAAGGAACCACCACAAATCTGCCCTTAGTGGGCCTATTGACAGCCATCATCACTCCTTAGAATCACTCTTAGATCCACCATTACACCAAACTTTAATACTAGGGCTCCTAGTAATACCAAGATTCTACCACAGACACACAATATTACCAAAAAAGATTGGGCAATGCCTTTACACGTACATGGACTCCTCAGTTTTAGCCCGTAGGGTTCAATTTTGAGGAACAAAAGACCCCAGCAGACAATATCAAACTAGTTAGAAAATATTAAAGGAAAAAAGAATAGAAAAAATAAAAGATGAAAAGAAAGGAGGAGGAAAGAGGGGGAAAAAAAGACAAACTGCAGAGAAGTAGAAAAGGAAATTAACGAAAAAAAAAAAGAAGAAGGACAAGTAATAAAGAAAGCAGGAGGAAAAACAGAAAAGATAAAGGTGATCAATGAAGAAGTGGGGTGTGGAGGAAAAAAGGAGTAGCGGGAAGAGCGGAACAGGGGGGA
Source organism: Pelophylax lessonae (assembly GCF_965119305.1). Lineage (NCBI taxonomy): Eukaryota > Metazoa > Chordata > Amphibia > Anura > Ranidae > Pelophylax > Pelophylax lessonae. Next base: position 354,890,444 of record NC_138771.1, on the reverse strand, counting down.
GGCAGAAGATGAAAAGGGATAAGGAGATACAAGGTGTCCAATTTTGAAAACCCTACTAGGAAGTAACTGTGGGTAAACAATTTTTGGCAGTTACCCAGTATTAACATGAAAAAAAAAGGAGTGGCAGGCAGAAAAAGTAACTGTCATATAACGTAAAATCTGTTTCCTGCCTAAAAAAAAAAAAAAATTAGTTCCCAGAAAGGTGATGTATAGACAATAGTGTACCAGAAGAGGAAAAGTAAAGGGGAATAAAAGAAGAAAAAAAAGAGAAAGAAAATAGCAAAGGAGAAAAATGGTGAAAAAAAAAAAACACAGGAAAATTAAGAAAGAAAACTATAAAAGAAAAATTACAAATCCAGTCATGAAAATGTCACAGTAGCCGCATCATCTAATGTCAAGAAAACCTGCAAATGATAAATTTGTATTTAGTCTACCTGGTTGTACATACCAAGGGTTTAAATACAGAGGGCATCTTGACATAAAAGAAGACGATCCTGGTAGATGGTAGATAGGCTACTTTTATACATTACCCAATCTAGGAGGAGGCAGGCTTGGGGCAGGAATGTTATCAAATGCTTATTTCAGGTTGAAAACTAGGTCTGTGGTGCCCCTTGTCAAGTGATCAGAAGCTACCATCGTGGGTCACTTTACCTATATCAGCTGTACCTTGCGATACCCAGAGCAGGCTGCAGTAGCTCCAGGACTTGTAATTTAGGACCAAGGTAACATAGGACCTACTTTTACTGCTCAGAGTTGTTTTTTAACTTAGTACAACATCTCCACATAAGAAGCATTTTACCCATATTTTACAAAATCCAAGATGTTATAACCATTCTTATACACACAACTAAAATAAAAAGTCTTTTTGCATCAAAAATCCCAAATATAATTCTTGCGATATACTATTACATAAAATTTCACTCAGGAACCTCCGGCTTCTACCATAGTGAAACACTCCAAACAAGAGGCCTTTTGAAAAATCTTCCACCACCACATAGATGGCTCCTTTACTAAATATGTTGGATCTATAACTGTAAAGGACTTTAGGCATAATGCATTCCAAATCCAAGGTGCCATATATATATATATATATATATATATATATATATATATATATATATATATGAAAAACATCTACCGCATTTCATGTACAAACAATCATTATTGGCAGAAAAACATGCAATATAAAGACGAAACCTAACAGTGTATTAGGTCAAATCTTTAAAAGCATAAAAAAGGAAATGCTCACATTTATAAAAGGGTATAGAACAATATAAACAATTGGCTTATAATGTATAATCCAAGCACAAACCATACATCTTCCATTTTTTGTCTTGCGAACTCCAGGCAAATCTCCAAGTCTACCGGGAGCCACTAACATGCAGTGGTAATTTTGACATCAAATTTCGATTTAGTTTTGGTCATAGTCTTGACTAAAATTCCATTTAGGTTTTAGTCGTATTTTAGTCTTTTGACTGAAATGCCATGTTTGTACTAGTCGTATTTTAGTTAACGGAATTGTTTTAGTTTTAGTGGACTAAAATCTCCATTACATTTTAGTCAACTAAAATCTAATGGGTTTAGTTAAATTGTAATGCATTATTTAGGTATTTCTCTAGAATTGCCAAACTCATTATATACTCCTGGATTAAAAAATCTAACATGTTATTAAATATGGTATTAAAGGTTTGAGCATGCACTACGGACACAGATTTAGCTGTTGTGCTATATAACGTCTTTATAAATAAAACCAGGTTTCATATATAAAAGAAAATATTGCTTTTTGACAAACAGAATTACAACATTAAATATAAAAAACCCAAAAAAGCAGTAAACTCTATTGGCTGTAATGCCATTGCACATATTACCTGAACATATTACCAACATTAAATATTAGGAAAAAGTAAAAGCTTTTTTCCTAATTAATTTTCCTTTCAGCAGCTTAGTAAATGCCCCTACTTATTCTTATGCGGTAGTGTAGTGTAACCTTTTATGTCAAATTTCGATTTAGTTTTAGTCAGTTAAGTCTTTTGACCAAAATGCCATTTTCGTTTTTGTTGTATTTTAGTCATCTGAATTGTTTAAGTCGTATTTTAGTAGACTAAAATATTGTTAATTTAGTCAACCAAAGTAACACGGTCAACATGACAACGTCATCTGTCAAGTCCTCTGATGCATTACATCACTATGACTTTCTTTAAGAGCATGTGCAGAAAACACCATCACCATCTTTATAATGGTAATCAACTATTTTAATTTCAGTTGCAATTGAAGCCCAAATAGGTTTCCGTCAAGTACTGATCAAGGGGGTAAATTCTTTTACAACCAAGAAGGGGGCAACTCCCAGGGGAATTAAGTACATGGATTGATTAGTACCCCTTATAAACTTATTCTTAAAAGAAATACACACTGTAAAAATTAGATTTTTCTAAGAACTTAAAGTAAAATCCTTTTCTCTGAGTCCTTTCACAGACACAACTCTTAATGCTTCTTCACTATTGGGTTATGCGCCATCTGCAGGAGTAGACTAGGCAGTGAAAAGTTTTCACTCGACACACCTCTCAACATAACCCCAGACACACTGTGCTCTCAAACCAGTTTCGTAGCAAGCAGTGAAAGAAGACACAAACAACCCCAAAATAGAGGGTTGGGAGCTGCGTCTGTCAAAGGACTCAGAGAAAAGGATTTTACGGTAAGTTCTTACAAAAATCCAATTTTCTCTTACGTCCTTTGACAGACGCAGCTCTTAATGCTTCTTCACTATTGGGACGTCCCAATGCAGTATAGGCATGAGGGGTGGGAAGAACATAAGCAAAAACAGTTAACGCATTTCCAAAGCTAACAACGTAGCCAACTGGGAGACAAAAAATCTCACAGGAGCTTACCCCCAACACAGAATTTACCCCCGGAAAGAGAAAAACAAGTCTCTTTCAAAACAGCAGCCTGCAAAACCTTGCAGCTAAAGGAGGCATCCGAGGATGCTATCAAACCAACGTTGTAGAATGTTGTAAAAGCGGCAAAATCACTGCCTCACACACTGGAGTAACAGATGCCTGATGGCGAAAAGCCCAAGAGGCACTCAGCGCACTAGTAGAATGCGCATTTACAGGGATAAGGAGGAACCTGACCCAATAAGGAATAGGCTTGAACAGCTGTCTGCCTGATCCAGTTGGATATAGACGCAGCCGAAACCTTTATGAGAACCCTCAGTAGGGACAAAACAGAGACTCAGAGGTCCTAAAAGACTCCAAGGTAAACCCGGATTGCCCGAACCACATTCCAGAGAAAGGAAGGCAAATGCCCTGGAAAACACCGTCTTATGACAGAGCGAAGATAAAACAATATCTTCGGAGAGGCGGAAGCAGACACCCCCTTACCTAAAATGGATGGATGATGTGAAGGCGCCTTGTTCTTAGGGGATTTTCTGGATTGTAGAATCTGCTGCCCTTTTAATTGCAAGATGCAATACAAGCTAGATAAAAATGGTAAAAAGGCGCTGGTATCCCTGAATATAAAATAGATATCAATGGTGCACCAATTTTCTGAAAATTATATTAATGTGTAAAATACAAATATCTGTGACAAATTAATTAATGAATATAAGGTGCAATGCCTGGTGTTTTGTCTGTGACAAGGAATAAATTAAGGTAAATAGTAACTAATTCTTAAAAAATATGTAGGTTAAGTTTTATAACCACTAATCATATATACCATCATAAACCTTTTTGTAAAGTGCTAGTGCCACAGAATATATTGTGCAAACCCAATAAGGTGCTGAAAGGTGCAATAAAGAACCAATAAAGTGCTATATTCAGGGATACCAGCGCCTTTTTACCATTTTTATCTACCTTCCCTAAAATGTCCAAAAGAAGGCTGTCGCATAACCGACAGAACCAAATACAGGTCCCACGGAATCAAAGGGGATCTTGTTGGAGGAGTCAGAGGACGCACCCCATGAATAAAAGGTGCGGATCAAGGAATTAGTCGCCAACGATAGACTTCCTGGAAGTCGTTGGTCCAGCCCCCAACATGGTGGGAACCACAGAAGCAGAGAGACCCCTGACCTCCAACCCCTGGCCTGCGACAGCCATGCCGATAAAAACTAGCGACTGTAGAGCAGGATGGAAGATTGGTCCAGGAGACCTCACTTAGAGGCAACCGCCAAGGAGACTCAACGATCGTCTTACCAGGTCCACGAACCAGGACCGGCGAGGCCAGTCAGGGACTACCAGAATCACCGACACCTTTTCCACCGCCAACCTGCGGAGGAACCCCCGACAAAAGCAGTATCGTAGAAAAGGCATAAAGCAGCCGATATTGGCTCCAGGGCACCACCACTGTGTCTGTGGCGTCAGCCAGAGGATCGCGAGCCCAGGCCACAAACCTCGGTACCGTTTGCACAGACGAGAAGCGGACAGATCCATCTCCCGAGTTCCCCATCGGGCACACAGGAGAGAAAAACCTCTGGACGCGGAGACCATTCCCCCTGATCCGGAACCTGACGACTCAGGTATTCCGCCTGCCACTTCTCCACACCGGGAATGTGAACTGTGGAGAGAGCCGGAGCATGTTTCAGGGCCCAAGGCAGAATCTCGGCCACCTGGACACTCTCTGTGTCCCCTTGAGGAATGACGTAAGCCACAGCCGTGGCATTGCCGGAGCGTACCCGCCAGTAAAGAGAATTCCTCCATTAACCAGCATCCCTGGGCACAGAGATTGCCCAGCACTCCACCCCAGCCCGACAGGCTGGCAGCCGTGGTGACCACCGTCCACAACAGTGGTAGAAAAGATCCGCCCTGGCTCAGAGTGGGAGACAGAAGCCACCACGAGAGTTCCGACCTCGCGAAACGGCTGAGACATATCAGCCTGCGAATCTTGGTTCCTTTTTGTAGAGGTCTTGTGTGAAATGGAGCAAACGGGACCGCCCCAAAGGGCGACACCATTAGCCCCAGAGACCTCATACAAGTCCACAGGGAGGAGAGACTGGTGTCCATCAGAAAACTGATCTCGCCCTGCAAAGTCTGAAGGGTTTGCCCCTGGGAGAAAAACCCTCGCCAGAAAGGAGTCTAAATTCACACCTAGGAAACAAGCGCACCGACAGGGTCAGCACAGACTTCTGAAGGTCAATGGTCCCCCCCCAAACACCCAAAGGGTCTGAACCAAGAGTAACAGGTCGCCCAAAAAGGCTGAATGAGATCTTGCTCTCCACAGGAAACCGTCCAGATACCAGAGGACCGCAATCCCTTTTTGCAGAACAAAACCAACACCAAGGCCATAACCGCAGTGAAGACTCAGGGTTTTCGGGCACTGTGAACAGGTTTGAACAAAAAACCTTGAAACCTTTACTGCCGGGGAACCGGTGCAATCACTCCCTGTGCAAGGAGAGCCTGCACTGCCCCCCTGGGATCCTACAAGCGATCCAGAAATAGACAGAGACATGGTGGAAAGAACCTGTCTGCTGGGCGAGACCGAAAATCAGCCTTGTACCCTGAACTAATTGGTCCGAGAACCCATTCGTCCCGAACCAGAAATGTTCAGGGTTCTTCAAAGCAACGCAGACGTTACCCCACCCCAAATTCGGGTGAGGGTGTCCCTTCATGCAGAGGAGAGCTCGTCCATTGAGCTGGACTGGCTAGTCTCGGGTTTACCTGACCAAGCCTTCTTGTTCCCTCCAGAGGCTCTGAATGGTTTACCGTCATCCTGCGCCCTTGAGGCACAACAAAAAAGCCTGTGAACCCGGAAAGAAGGCCTCCGCCGACTGCGAGGAGCCATGCCTGTTGAGGATTGGGGAAGAAGAGTACTCTAACTCCCCATTAGACCCTTGATTAACTCGTCCAAGAAGTCACCAAACAGGCGTTCACTCAAAAATGGGAGATCAGTCAAGGCCTTCTTAGAAGCCTGGTCCGCCGACCAGTTCTTCAGCCACATCATGCAGCGTATGGTAATCCCCACTGCAGACACTCTGGCAACCAGAGGACGCATCACACAGATACACCATGGCCTGTGACATCTGGTCCGTGAGCTCAAGCAGAGTTGGGGGAACCGTCTCAGTGTTCAAGTCACCCCTAAGTACCTTAACCAATTCAGTAACCGTCTGAGAAACCAGGACGGACGTAAATTCGGGTTTAAGAATCGAGCCTGCCAACAAATGTAGGTGGCGGGAAAGGGATTCCAATCGTCTGTCTACCGGGTCTGGAAACGCCAGGGAGTCTGTTAAACCTGGAAACAGGGTGATCCACCTTAGGCAACACTGTCCATTTGAGACCGAGTCATCAAAGAGGTAACGGCGATCAAATCGCTTTGGCACCACCAGCACATGCTTAATGCACCGCCATTGCTCATTCACAATATCGTGAAACTCTTCGGGACAAGGGAACACCTGACCCGACTCCTGGGCCTTGCAGGAGCCAAAAATGATCTGCTTTCCTGACTGTGTGGGCTCATCATGCATTTGCAATGTTTCCCTCACTGAACGAATCAGTGCTTCCACCATAGCCCGTTCCCGCATCGCAGCCGAGGAGGACACATCATCCTAACCATCTGACTGCGAGGACAGAGATCCCTCAGAGATGGGATTGTCTGTGGCATAGGCCGTTTTTGGGTAGCTACTTGTTTTATCACAAGGTCCACCTTTGATGCCAGAGTTTCTAAGGCTGCAGACAGAGACATGAGAGACGGCAATCCCAATAGCCCGGACGCACAAATAAAGTCAGAGGGGGACTTTTTACCTTGGGACTCCATTTTACAATAGAAGACAAAATTGAGTGTACTGCCCCTTTAAATCACGATCGCAGTCCGCACCGCTATACCACGCTATATCCATGGTCCCCCTCCAACTTGGTAACAAGAGCAAAGTGTGCCTGAGGAATGCCCAAAGGGCCAACACCCCTTACTTTTTCCACCGCTGGGAAAGCAGCCGCTCTGCAGTCAGTCTTCAGCATGAGAAATTTCTGACAGGGAGTGACACATTATCACAAGAGGCCGAACGCTGCCTGTGTAGCCTCAGGTTACAACAAAATGGTGCCAATAGAAAGCATAGGGAAAATGGCCGCTGCCCTTACACAGAGAGCCTTATGCCCACACTTAAAATGACGGCCGATAAGGGCACCAAGCGCTCAGGAATCCAGGCATGAGGCCGCCGTGGGAATCCACCTAAGAGGGACCCCCCCAGGACAAGGTTACATGTCCAGCAACCCCCCCCAGCCGTCAGGCGCTGACTATAGCGCCCCCAGCGGGAGCGGGGAAGTTCTAGTCCTGATAGGCCTGGGGGATCAGAGAAACACAGCCCTGTTATATAATAGTGCAAGTGGGGTTGTGAACGGCACTACCGTATTGTAAAAATGTAGCAATAATGTGCTGGCGTGAGTAGTGGTGTGAAGTGATACCACTTATATATGTGCCGTGGGTAAACAGATTAATAAATAAATTGATTTATAAAGTGCAATTTAAAATGCTTGTTTTAAAAGTTAAAATACAAAAAAATCAATTAAAATAAATGCCTTGTGTCTTTAATTGTATTAATAAGGTGCATAAGTGCTGGTGCTGAGAAGAAAAACACAAGGCTGAAATTGATTAGTGATATTTTATTAAAAAACAGTCAGGTAAAGCATAGAGCTATCCTCACTGTGAGGAAGAAGTGATGGTGCTCAGTGAGAGGAAAAGAGTTAATAACTGCTACTAATGAGCAAATGATGATAGGAATACATGAATGAATGTGAAGGTATTTGGGTTGCAACAACCTGCGCGGCCGCTAGGTGTCGCACCCTGCTATACGACCTGATGTGTCTCTGTTGCCGGAAGGTACCGTATGTGGGTTCCACTTCCCCTTTTCTGCTTCCTGGTGGGTCTGTATGTGGTCCTCAGAGAGAAAAGAAGGAGACCCCTAGGTACCAAAACCAAAACAACATAGCAGAGAAAATGTAGAGACTCACAGGGAAGGTTTAAGGCTGTCCGCGATCAGTGTTGGATGGCCGGGAAGCTTCCGCGTTCCACGGCTCTAGGCTCCGGGTGCCGGAAATGACGTATAGACGTCGCTGACTCCGCCCCCAGGAGTGGGCCCACATCTCCCCCTCAGGTCTGTCTCAGGGACACGGGGGGCGTTGTATCACTCACCATATCATGGACCAGGTGGGCTCCGCTCCAAAACAGCTCGCCTCCCACCCTGAGTGGGGGTGCTGCCAGCCAAAGAGGGGTACGCTGCGACTCAGGGTGTTCCAGGTCGATGCATCCCGGCGAGGCATCCGCTCGCAGACTCGTCCCCATCCACTGGGGCACTGTCGTGGCAAGGCCTGGGCGGACCACAACCTGCTCACGCTCGTTGGCCAGGCTGGGAGACTTAAGGATCTAGGTTATCCAGTGGGAAACCTCAGCCCGGCTGTCGCTTGTAGTTCACCAGTAGGATCCCCCTGACACTAGCTAGCGATAGTGAGTAAAGAGAAATAAACATTCTGAAAATGAAATAAAAACTGAGACCGGAGTCCCAGCAGGAAAACTAGGTCCTACTCCTGATTTGAGAGCACAGTGTGTCTAGGGTTGTGTCGAGAGGGACAGCCCCTAAAGGCGTGTCGAGGGAAAACTTTTCACTGCCTAGTCTATTCCTGTAGATGGCGCATAACCCAATAGTGAAGAAGCATTAAGAGCTGCGTCTGTCAAAGGACGTAAGAGAAAAAGCCCTTCCCATCGTCAATCTCCTCATTCAGCAATGAACATATGTCATCAATCATGATGACCCACCTCCCAATGGCGTTACCCTGATGCACTCCTGTTGATAAATTACAGCTCCCCAGCTAACAGAATGAACTTAGGGGGTCCTGGGTAATATCATTAACCATATACAGTCAAATACAACACCCTGGATCCCTGGCTGGCTGTGTACTGCAGCTGGGGACATGTAATTTAGTAACAGGTGTGCAGCACAGAAATATTAGTGTAATGGGAGACAAATTTACAAAGCTGGACCTGATTGAAACAATTGTTTCCTGTAATGTAATTTAAAAATAAAAAACTGTTTTCACCGTGTGCAATTTACTTTATTTTTTTTTTTTTTAAATAAAGGGTACTAATATAGCCCTGTATCAATGCCCCTGAGAGAGGGTAAATATCTGTGGGACCCCTTGTTTTAAGTAGGGGGTTCCAGATTCCCTTAAAGCCGGTTTAGTTAAAAAAAAAAAAAAAAAAAAAAAACAGCAAAAGTGACATTGCTTACTGTTAATCCAATGTGTCCTTTGCTCAATTCATAGAAGCTGTACTATAGCTTCTATGAATGAAAAATGCTATAAGCAGGGGGGTGAGCACAAAGGGCTGGCTTAGTCAGGTACTCCTGATGGGTGAAAAGTAATAATGATGGGAGTCTGGCGCTCCACAATGTCAAATGTTAAAGAGTCATCTGGACTGTAAATTAAAGGGCATAAAGGTGGGTCTGCTGTCCATGTAGACACAATACACTGTAGTTCAGGTTGCCATCCTCAGAGTGCACATGCTCTGCAAGGTATACAAGAAAAGAGGGGGGGGGGGGAAGCACCACTAAGTGCAGTATTAAAATGGATGCATTTATTACAAGTGGTTAAAAACACTTACAAGAGTGTAAATTGTCATAGGCACATCTGTTCCTAAGGACTGGATCTTTCCAAACGCCACTGTGGATGGAAGGCTGGCTGTCCTCTCTGGTGCTTCCGCCTTGGGCTAGCGTGGAACGCTGAGGCTGAAAAGACGTCACCATTACGGGGCGGGGAGTCCAGAACACTCGGTCCGTGGAGACAGAGGTTACGCACTCGGAGCCGATGGCTCCTTCTGAAGGCCTTTAGGCCGTGCTGCTAATTCAGAATGCAATGAGGAGGAGTAAGTGTGACCAGGTGCTGAATTACTGCTCTGAATTCAGGAACAGTGCAGCATTGTTGCCACACTAGCATAGGATGAAAAAGGAACTTTAAAGTACAGTACAACTAAATGAGTCTAAAGTTCCAAATCCAGTTACCATGAAACACACAAGCATCATAAAATAAATCAAAAACACGCCCTTTACCTTCCCTGACTGAGGCAAATCCTTCCTCTTTTGTGTTAAACATGCTCTCCTTACCAGACACTTAAACCCTAACCGCATGACGGGCGGCATCGACCAGCACAATAGATAACCAGCTGCTATTCGGCCCATGTGTACTGGAGAGGTCCGACCAAAAAAGATATGCAGACCGGCTCCTGATCAGCGCTCTTAGCTGGGAGCGGCGCTGACTGGAGCGGGGGTGGGGGAAGAATGGAGCCCCCGTGTCAGAACACAGAAGAACACCAGGGGAGATCGAAGTACTAACATTGGATTGGTAGTACAGCGGCTCTGACTTGCGGGGTAAATAAAAAAAACTAGCAGTGTGTATTGGGCTTTACAGTGGAAGAGTTTCAGCAACAGAGGTAGTAATGTCAATCAAGATAGTGGACAGGTGCTAATTGACAACCTGCAAGCTTGTGAATCAACTGTTACAATGCTGATCGCTATGCCCCCGCAAAATATTTTCTTCATCAGTAGAAGCACACACAGCCTACATGAGTAGCAACTCTGCTCTTAATTCAGAAGCAGTGCAGCATTGTTGCCACACTATCACAGGAAGCTGCATTAGGTGGATGTTAGTGGCAGGCTCAATGGGTATTTGTGAAACTTTGCAGGGGGGAAAAGAGAAAATCGATAGTGTAGACAATTAATTGCTGCAACAATTTTTTTTTTCTACAGAGGCCATAGTTCTTTTACAGAAAAAAAAAAAAAAAAGTATTGAGATTATGAACAGTCCATTGGCACCATAAGTTATACTTTTACTCAGCTTAAAAGAAAGAAATAATAAAAAGCGAAACATCATACATTTATTAACCAAAAAAAAAAAATGATACAATGTGACATTAATCTTCATTGTGCTGGACAAGCCTGCAACATAGGGATGTTGCAAACTTTTTTATTTACAGACATGGCACTTTTTTCGTTATACAATTCAGTTTTTCAATTTGATTAATTGCACATAAACTGTTAAAAGGAAAACAGATCATCACAGAAATACAAGAGCTGTTGTTGCTGCATTTACTTTAAAAATTGCTAGTTACCAGCAATCTTCGGCTTTAGTGCTTTCTGAAATCAGGCTTCCAGAAAAAAAAAAAAAAAACAGCAAGTGAACTCAGAACAACTGATCTGCATACTTGTTCTGGGTCAGTGACTGAAACTATTGAATCCAAAGAATTACCATGAACGGCAAGCCACTAGCATTTAGGCCTGTTCATCACACCTGAGCGATTTTCTGCTAGAAGCTCTAATACGCTTAAACCATACCATTGATTTCAATAACCCCTGTTCACATCTGAGCGTTTTTTCGCATGTAGCAAAACACCTGTCGCTTAAAGTACATGAGCTTTTTTAGGCAGATTGGCCCCACAGACTTCAATGAGAATGCCTGAAAAATGCTCAACATGAGCGTTTTACAAGTGTTTTGTTGCAAGTTTTCTGGCAAAACAGCAGCTCCCCACCCCTATTCTCAACCCCCCTCCCCCTAGTACTTTCTACTGGCTAAAATAAACACACCTGAAGCTTGAATACACATGTAACACACTTCTAAAACGCTCATAATACGATGGCAAAACTCTGCTCAGGTGTTATCTATAATGGCAGTTCCTGTACTTCTATCATGAAAGGTTTAATAAAAAAAAATAAAATAAACAAAAACAATAATTAGAATACTTAAAAGTACTGGGCATATCACGCTTTTCTTTTTTGTCATAAAAATAGAACACTATAGGCCACTCAGTTATTATTACACCCTGATATCACCCAATGTTTATTCAGATAAATCCTCCATTATATACTCCTCTATAAAAATAACTCTCAAAGCTGTGTTACAGAAGTCGATAGCTTTGAGAACATACCTTTTACTCCTTGTTATCTGTGCACTGTCAATCTATGGATATGATAAAATCAACACACTAACTACATAATGTCTTTTGAACTGTGTAGAAGACCTAAATTTGATACCCACTGCTATCCCAGGCAGGTTTCTAGCACACTGTCCTGTGCGACAGAAAAAAATCTGACTTGGGAGCAAACTTACAGATTGGCTGTATGCTCCCAAAGTTCTTTGTCCAAGCAGTGTCATATGCAAGGAACTGTGTTTAAAAACAAAGCACAAAAAGAATTGTGAAGTAAAAAAAAAAAAAAAGGGAAAAGCGCACATTTAGGCCATGAGGGTAACAGAGGTATTCAGCTCTCCTTTTTGGTCTCTTTACATTGTGCAATAACCACTATGTAGCATGAATAAAATAACACACAGATTCTGCTTTCAGGCACACTTGAAAGTGGTTTTCCAATTTAATCTATAGCTTGATGCAAAACCTTAAAGGAGAAGTATATCCAAAGCTATTTTCACTATACTGCTCCTGTAGGTCACAGAAGTGCAGTGCATTCTGTACTCCTGTGACCCGTTTTCAGCCAACAGCAGGTTAGAGTTCGCTGTCTGCTTACGTTACTTAGTAGGACCAGGCTCGGGGAAGATCCCAAACATATGGTCGGGATCCTCTCAGATGCCTGGACCAGCTCCTGGCTCAGCCTCTCAGTGATCTGCTCAGAGCCTGGGACACCCCCCCCTCCCTCCCCTCACAGCCCAGCACTCCAGTGAGCGCTGGTGGGGGTGGCGGGGGGGAGAGCAGAGTGTTGGCGACCGACAGTCATGGCGTGGGACCAGGCTTGGGGGAAGATCCCAAACATATGGTCGGGATCGTCTCAGATGCCTGGACCAGCGCCTGGCTCAGCCTCTCAGTGATCTGCTTAGAGCCTGGGACACCCCCTCCCCTCACAGCCCAGCACTCCAGTGAGCGCTGGTGGGGGGGGAGCAGAGTGTTGGCGACCGACAGTCATGGCGCTCCATTTAGAGCAAAGGGGGAAAGTGATCAGTTCTCACTGCAGAGCCAGCGGGGGGGCTGACGACAGGATGCAGTATCGGATCGATATTGCATCCACCTAGGTGAATGAAGGTTTGTCCATGCTTCATTTAAAGCCAAATTCAGGGCTTGTGATCCCTTTTGTCCCCCCCCCCCACACAAATGTTTTGTATCCCCTCTGCTCAAAAAAAAAAAAAAAAAATTCTTTCTAGGTGTCAATGGTCTGATCACACCACAGTATGTCACAGACCCTCTTCTTCCACTGATGGTGGACAGATCCTTAATGCTGCAAAAAACAGCACCATGATGTGGTGCCATGCGTAAGGGGGGGGGGGGGGGGGCACAATGTCCTGGACTCAAAGGAAGTGGCTTGAATGGTCATCATTCAACCCAGAAGAGGAGCAGCGCAGCATCAATAGATCGCCATGGACAGCACCAGAAGTTGGGTGCTTTTATTTATTTATTTTTTTCTTGTATTACTTTGCTGAGGACTGTTGATTTATTTTTTCCCCCCAAAAAATGGAGTTGTGCTTTAAGAACATTGATATGCAAAAGCAAGATTTGATTTTTTTTGATAACCATAAGAATAGCCAAAGACAAGCAGATGTCTCAGATTTAGAGAGGATGGGATGTCTACCTGCCCTTGAATTACTTCCACACTACCACAAAGAACTTTATTCCCAATTTGGGTGATGGATGCTCCATAGAAAAGAAAATGATTAACACACACACACACATTATATATATATATATATATATATATATATATATATATATATATATATACACATATATACACAAATATATATGTGTGTATATAATAAATGTGTAATATATATATTCCGTGAAACAGTTATTTCTGATGATCAGACATGCCTTGTTGCCCCAATTCTACGCAGCCAAATGAAAAATAAGTAGGGTTTACCTATATCTGGGAGCATTTGGTTTCAAATATTGCTTTCTGTAACATAATATTGTAGATCAGAGTTCTCAGCCTATTTTAACCTGACACCACTTTTTTCAACAAACTGTTTTCAACTGGTCTGACATACAGGTCCCTAGGAATAGAAAGGATTCGGATTCCTGACGGGGCCCAACAGAGTCATATTTGATCATCTGGGGTACCTAAAACCAATTGTGCAACCCCAAATAGCATTCAGGTCTAATGGTGGGACACATTTGGCAAAGTATAGTTGCAAGACATATACTTTAATGCCATACATATAGGCTGAAAGCTTTTTTTATTAAATTGGAAAACCTCTATGTTACCCTTCATAGCAAAAATGGAGTGCAGAGAATATTATGTTAGAGTGTTTTTTTGAAGGGTAAATATTTGGTCTTTCAAAAGGAAACAAACATACTGTCACCATTACTTCTAGAGAGTAAAATACAGGAAAAATAGAAACAGATGTAAGCAGTATTTCTAGTTTGAAATAAACATTCAGTAACAAAATCTAAGGATTGAAAACTTGTACGGGGTGGGACACCAAGTTCGCCATCAAAACGGTATTTTTTTAAAGTATAGACTCCAAGAACGAAGTTATTCCAATGTGGACACCTTGAAAAAAAACTTTGAGACAAATGCTTTGTCATCTAAGGCTTTCTTTTCTTCTTAAGTGGCTCTTCATCTGAGCTACTGTCTTCTTCACTGCTGCTACTGGAGCTTGAATCACTGCTACTGGTAGTTTCTGACTCTGACTCAGACTCTGATTCAGACTCGGAGAAGCTGTCCTCTGATGAGGAGGAGGAACTGGAAGAGCTGTCCTCAGAGGATGAAGAGGAGCTTGAGCTATCCTCACTGTCTGAAGAGGGGTCACTGTCTGAGCTGTTGCTGCTTGAACTTTCACTGCTGGAGCTTGTTACACTTTTAGGCCTGATAAGAGGGAAATAAAGAAATTCAATAAGGAGTTTTCTTTAACTAGATATCTACATTTAAATCAAACTTCTCACCTAATGTTTTTTAAAGGCGAAGTTAACTTTTAACCATTTAAGAACCCAAAGGTTTTACCCCCTTAATGACCAGACCATTTTTTTGTGAAACAGCACTGCATTACTTTAACTGACAATTGCGCGGTCATGCGACAATGTACCCAAATAAAATTGATGTCCTTTTTTCCAACAAATAGAGCTTTCTTTTGGTGGTATTTAATCACCTCTGCAATTTTTATTTTTTGCGCTATGAACAAAAAAAAAAAAAAAAAAGGAGCGACAATTCAGAAAGAACAATATTTTTTACTTTCTGCTATAAAACATTCCTAATAATAATAATAATAATAGTAAAAAAATAAATAAAAATCAAATTTTTTCATCATTTCAGGCCAATATGTATTCTGCTACATACAAAAATCACAAAGGGTGTATATCGATTAGTTTTAGAAGCGATAACTTGCGCAAACCAGAGGAAAGATTTATGTAATTTCTATTATTTGTTTTTTTTCTAGTAACGGCAGCGATCAGCAATTTTTTTGTGGGACTGTGACATTGCAGCGGACAGATCGGACACCTGAGATTTTTGACACTTTAGGGGGGCCAGTGACATTACTACAGTAATCACTGCTAAAAATATGCACTGTTACTGTACAAATTACACTGGCAGGGAAGGGATTAACACCGGGGGGGAATCAAAGGGTTAAATGTGTGCCTAGGGGATGCTTTCTTAACTGTGTGGGGGTTGTATTCACTGGATGAACACAGAGACCTGTGTTCCTAAATAGGAAAAATAATAAAATGCACATATTTTTGATGGAATATAAATGTGCATTTTGTTTTTCCACAGAAGCCTGCAGTGGATCGTGGGTGCAATGTCAGGATCCTGCACACACTTCCTTTAGCTCTCTACCCATACCTTTGTACTGGTACTAGCTGGAGGAAATGTCAATGGACTGATTTCAATAGAAATGCCTTTTCTAGGGACAACTGTGTAAAAAGGGAATTCCCTTCACTTTGGGAGATTTCCTCTATCTTCTTGTGATTCTGGGACAGGAAGTGAAGAGATATTTCCCAAATGGTACACAGACAGCAACAAATAACCAGGCGCTTTAACCCTTCTCTACTCTACCTCGAAAAATTTTTAGATAAACATAGCCATATAGACACCAATTTTGTCATGTGGATTCCAAAAGAAGCAAAATTAAAAAACCTGATTTTTTGTAAAATCTTACCTGTAAAATTCCTTTCTCTGAGTCCTCCGACAGTCGCCGCCTCTTCATATTCGTCACAATGGGTATTAGACTTTGCTCCGAAGGAGTAGCTAGGCAACAGAATATGTTAACATTAAAGCTTTTAACATATCCCACCCTCAAGGGGTGGTCCCCTCAGTCAATACCCTCCTACTTCCTGCAACCATATCTCAGTTTCAGTGGAATAGCAGTAGAGTATACAACCAAACCCCAAAGAGGGGCGGGGGCGGCGACTGTCGGAGGACTCAGAGAAAGGAATTTTACAGGTAAGATTTTACAAAAATTCAGTTTTCTCTTACGTCCTCCGACAGTCGCCGCCTCTTCATATTCATCACAATGGGGACGTCCCAAAGCAGTGCAAACATGAGGGGTGGGAAACGCATCCGCGCCGTAAGGCAACGCAGTCTCCGCATCAAAGAAAGGAACCTTACCAAAGGAAGGAAACCAGCTGGGCAACAGGAAAAAAATTGCTCAACAGGAGCAACAACCCAGGAAAAAACAAAGAACCAGGGGATAAAAACCTATCCCAACAGTCAGAGGTCCCAACAAGGGACCCTAGGGAACCGCCGCACTAAGAACCTTGCGGCCAAAGGAAGCATCCGCCGATGCCTGAACATCTACCTTGTAGAATTTTGTGAAAGTGTGCACGGTCGACCAGGTCGCCGCCTTACACACCTGGGCTACAGAAGCCCCATGACGACAGGCCCAAGACATACTCAGAGATCTAGTAGAGTGCGCCTTCACAGGCACAGGGGGAACCTTCCCCCGCAAAGCATATGCCTGTTCAATGGTCTGCCTGATCCATTTGGCGATGGTAGAGGCCGACGCCGCCATGACCCTCTGGAAGAACAAACAGAGTCCTTCTTTCAAAAAGACTCAGTCGATTTAAGGTAAACCCTTATCGCCCGAACAACATCCAAAGAATGTAGACTCACCTCCTTTGGATGTTTAGGCTTCGCGCACAGCGAAGGCAAGACAATATCCTCATTAAGATGGAATTCCGAAACTCGCTTCGGAAGAAAAGAAGGATTAGGTCGCAAGACCACCTTATCCAAATGAACAACCAGATACGGAGACTTGCAGGACAAAGCCGCCAGCTCCGACACTCTGCGAGCCGAAGTGATCGCAACCAAAAAGGCGACCTTCTTGGACAACATAGACAACGAGATCTCCCTGATCTGTTCAAAAGGAGCACGTTGTAACACAGATAAAACGAGATTCAAGTCCCAAGGGGGCAGAGGATCCCTCCTAAGAGGAACCAGATGCCGCACTCCCTGAACAAAAGTGCCAACCAAGGAGTTGGAAGCCACGGGACGTTGAAACAGAACGGCCAGCGCAGACACCTGACCCTTTATCGTAGCCAGCGCCAAACACTGATCGACACCTGTTTGAAGGAAGGACAGCACTCGAAAAAACCGAGTACGTGCGGGGTGAAAATCCCCTGGACTCACACCAGGCAAAATAGGCCTTCCAAGTACGGTAGTAAACCTTCCCCGAGGAAGACTTCCTCGCGTTGATCAAGGTATGAACGACCTCCGGGGAGAGACCCTGCTCCTTCAGGACCTCGGTCTCAACAGCCAGGCCGTCAAAGCCAGCGACTGTAAAGCAGGATGGTATATCGGTCCTTGAGACAGGAGATCGTCTCGAAGAGGCAGACGCCACAGGGCGTCGACCGCCAGATTCACGAGGTCTGCGTACCAGGACCGGCGAGGCCAGTCCGGTGCCACAAGAATCACCGTGCTGCGTTCCGAGTGTAACCTGCGAAGGAACCTGGACAGCAACTGAATCGGTGGAAACGCGTACATCAGCTTGTACTGATGCCACGGGGCCACTAACGCGTCCGACGCGTCTGCCCGAGGGTCGCGCGTCCTTGCCACGAACCTTGTTATTGAGACGAGACGCGAACAGGTCCACATCCGGAAGACCCCACTTCGCGCACAACATCTGGAAGACAGCCGGGTGGAGAGACCATTCCCCCTGATCCAGGGTCTGGCGACTCAGATAGTCCGCCTGCCAGTTCTCCACTCCCGGAATGTGCACCGCCGTTATCGCCGGGACATGAGTCTCGGCCCAAGTCAGAATGTCGGCCACTTCTCGAGCCGCTCGGGCACTCCTGGTGCCCCCTTGGTGGTTGATGTAGGCCACCGCCGTGGCATTGTCCGTCTGCACCCGAACCGGGCAGCCCTGCAGCCGGTCCGTCCAGCGATGAAGACAGATTTATCGCACGCAATTCCAGAATGTTGATCGGAAGGGAGGACTCCCCCTCCGACCAAGTTCCCTGGGCGGACAGAACGCCCAGAACACCACCCCAGCCCGACAGGCTGGCATCCGTGGTGATCACCGTCCACAAGATAGGACGAAACGACTTGCCCCCGGACACCATCGGGGACTGGAGCCACCACAGGAGGTCTCTTCTGGTGCGATGACTCAACGAGATTTGAAGATCCAGAGATTGAGGTCGCCCGTCCCACATGGACAGGATCTCCGCTTGGAGACCCCGCGTGTGAAACTGGGCGAAGGGAATCGCCTCGAAGGCCAAGACCATCAATCCCAGACATCTCATGCACGTCCGCAGAGACGAGAGCGGAACGTCCCTGAGGGACCTGACTTCCTCCTGAAGAGTTCTGAGTTTGTCTTCCGGCAGGAAGACCTTCGCCTGCACAGGATCATTCCCAGGTAGGGAAGGCGAACCGACGGACTCAGTGTCGACTTTAGAAAATTTATCGTCCAACCAAACTCCTGCAGAGTTTGCATCGTGACAGACAGGTCCTTCTCCAGACCCTGGCTGGGTCGCAGACCGAACCAGAATGTCGTCCAGATACCCCAGGACAGAAATGCCCTGGGCTCTCAATAATGCCAGAACCGGTGCAAGCACCTTGGTGAAAACCTGCGGAGCCGAGGCGAGACCAAAAGGCAACGCCACGAACTGGTAGTGATCCTCCGCAATGGCGAATCGAAGGTACCGCTGGTGACCCTCGAAAATGGGGACGTGAAGATACGCATCCTTCAAATCGATGGAGGCCATGAATTTCCCCGGAACCAGGGCAGCCACCACCGACCACAGGGATTCCATGCAGAACTTGCGAACCCGCACAGAGCGGTTCAGAGCCTTCAAGTCCAGAATTGGACGAACCTTGCCCTCCTTCCTGGGCACGGTGAACAGATTGGAATAAAACCCCCGAAATCTGTCCCGATGAGGCACCGGAACCACCACTCCCTGAGCCCTCAGGTCCCGCACCGCCAGGTGCAGGTCCCGTAAACGCTCCGGAGACAGCTGAAGATTTGAGGGAAAAAAACCTGCTCTCCGGCCGAGAGAGAAACTCGATCTTGTAACCAGATCGAACGATCTCCTGAACCCATCTGTCCCGCACGCGGGCCAACCAGGGTTGAAGAAAACCGAGCAAGCGTCCCCCCACCCCAAAACTGGGTGAGGGCGCCCCTTCAGGCCGCACTGTTATGGGCTGCGGATCCGGACTGACCGGACTTCTGTTTCCCAGACCAGGGCTTCTTTTGAGAGCCTTGACCTTTGAACGGTTTGCCCTTGTAGTGCGACCGAAAGGCACGAAAGGACCCCTGAGGGGGCCGAAAATTAGCATGCTTCTTCCCAGAAGCCCCCTTAGCCTTGGGGAAATGGGGCAAGAGAGTGCTCTTACCTCCGGTGATCCCCTTAATCAACACATCCAAGGACTCCCCAAAAAGGCGAGACCCATCATAAGGCAGATTGGCTAAGGTCTTACGTGAAGATTGGTCCACCGACCAACATTTTAACCAAACCAGGCGGCGAGACAACACCGCCACGCTGTGCACACGTGCAGCCAACGGGACTAAGTCCAAGTCCGCATCACACAGATACATGACACCCTGGTGGATTTGATCCACCATATCCAGGGTCGCCGGCGAGGCCGAATGGCCACTAGGACGCGCCTAAGCATCTGCGTCCAACTTGCGACAGCCTGGGCCGCCATGAGAGAGGCAAACAGAGCTTTAAGCATAGAACCCGTAACAGAGTAAGTATGACGGGCAAGAGACTCCAATCTCCTATCCGTGGCGTCACGGAACACTGGGGAATCCTCTGCAGGAATCGCAGTGGATTTATTTAAAACCGCAATTGCGTGATCCACCGGGGGTGGCACACACCACCGTTCATCAGTGGAAGGCGAGAAAGGATAACGCAGCTTGAACCTACTTGGCACAGCAAAAGGTTTGCGTAGATTGCGCCATTGTTCCTTAACAGCGCGCTGAAAATCATCATTGCAGGGAAAAACCTGCGGCGTCCTGCGTTTTCTCTGCGTCCCATAAGCCGCCAAGGCAGCGGGGGGACACACTTCATCCTGCAAACGCAGCGTTTGTTTTATGGAAGCAACCAAGTCATCCATGATAGCAAGCTCTTCAGGCGAGCCAGGGGGAGAATTATCAACCCCTTCAACTTCAGCCTCCACCTCGGATCCACTAGATCCGATAAGGAGACCCCCGCCATAACAGCCCCATCACCTTCACCCTCAGAATCAGAGGAAAGAGAAACTCTGGGTCTCTTAGTAGATTGAGCAGCCACCAGCATCTGCACCTGAGCAGCAAGGCCAGCCACAATAGTGGCTAAATCCCCCCCTGGGGGGGAAACAGCGGTCCCCTGGCTATCCACCAAAGCGGTAGGAAATTTGCCCTCCTGAGAATCCATTGCCCCAATATCAAATGCCGGATAATAAAGGGTTAACTACCCCTTTAACAAGCGCGGCGAGCGCAGCCCACCGCACCACACACAAGCACAATAAAACCCCCACAGGGACAATAAAACTGACACAGGCAATGGATAAGAAGGATATAACCTGAGGAGACCCTCGCCGCTGCTGCTGCCTCGATCGGTGTACCCAGGAGAAGAGGAAGTGATGCGACCAGGGCGCTCTATTAAAGCCTATGGGAGGCTACAAGAAAATGGCCGCCATGCATGTAGAACATGCGGCCGGAGCGAGTGTAGGCAAAATGGCGCCGTTTGGCGCCGAAACCGCCGCTCCAAAGTACAGTAATGCACACATTTTAGCCATATATAAAAAACATGGTAGATCGCCGCAGCGATCGCTGTATAGTGCCCAAACATGCCACAAAACATGCCCCACAGCACACAGCTTCTCACACTGACAAAGCTGACACACATAGTGTCACACAGCTCCCCCCCCCCCTTGCAGCCCACAGCATGCAGCCGAGTGATAGGGAGACAAACAGTGAGAACAGAGGCAGGTTACACAGTCCCAGACTGACACCCCCCCCAGACAGACAGGTCCCCACATAGATACACTTACCTCACAATGGCGTGGGGGACCCGCACAGGCGAACAAGCCGCTGCACATGAGGCAGGGAGAGTCGCATACAAGATGCACAAAATGAGGGTTAAGAAACCGCACAGCGTCCAGTGAGGTAGCCACCTCACCAATCATCCCTGCACCGAACAGGGATGGGTCGTTCACTGTGCCAGGAGCGTTACCTGGCTGAACGCTCGATGGCAGGCTGGGAAGCCACTGACCCACGACCTGCGACCAGGGGGATCAGCCCGAGACCCAGCCCGCATGATCCTCTTCATCAGAAGAACTAACTAATGCTGACAAAAAGAACAGCTAAGTAAAGGTAGAGAGAAAACTCAAACAAAAAAATCAAAAAATAAGAAAGAGTCTGGGGCACAAAGCCCCAGCACAGAGAGAGCCAGCCACTCCTGACAAGCTAGACATTGAAACTGAGATATGGTTGCAGGAAGTAGGAGGGTATTGACTGAGGGGACCACCCCTTGAGGGTGGGATATGTTAAAAGCTTTAATGTTAACATATTCTGTTGCCTAGCTACTCCTTCGGAGCAAAGTCTAATACCCATTGTGACGAATATGAAGAGGCGGCGACTGTCGGAGGACGTAAGAGAAAGTGATTTTACATGAGGAAGTTTAGCTCTGGGACCCAAAACTGTGCAATATACAGTATATAAAATATATTACATACATGTTTATATTTTATATAAAAATGCATATTTATACATTTTTTAATTTAACAATATTGGGGGCTATCAATGCATGTAATGCCTACATATTCACATGCCAAATTATATTTGTGACATACTAAATTGTGTACACTTTTAAATAGGATCTGAAGTCAACAGACATGTTTTTTACCATCCCCATTTCCACTGCCCTAAAACCTAAGAAAGAAAAGAGCTTCACAATCGACTCATGCATTCAACTAATAACCAATCTAAGCTTGGGCCAGTTGCTGGCCGAGATCTAGCAATAGCTAGGGGAGTAACATTAATGCCATCATAATGCAGGAACTATGCTCAGGCAAAGGCTCTGATTAACTGTCCACCTAACAAAACAGTCAAAACCTCTGCCTAAACAGTCTTTGGATAGGGACGGAGTATATACCTGCAAGCCTTAACTACAGTCAAGACCTGCAGTCAGACTGAGTTTGGAGAGGTTACCAAGCCAAGTATAGTGCAACCATTTTTGCTTTAATCCCTTGCCACCCAAGGAAGCCCCTGTACATCCTTGAGATGCAGCTACAGGCATTTTTTTTTGTCCGGCGATGCTATATATATATATATATTTTTTTTTTTATATATAAGCGATCCTGGATCGTTTTTTTCAGGAGATGGAAGGGGGTGCCACCCCTAGGAAACCCAGGATTGTAGGGGTCGCTTCTTCTGGCTGACCATAGAGAGAAGGTCCCTATGGTCTAAGAAATTGGAATCGACAAGTATTTTGTCACTTCCGGGTTCAGTTTTCTGTTTACTGTCTGGTTGCTGCCAAGTAAAGCAGCCACTCAGACTGATCTGTGTCTGATCTCCTGCTTTGAAGGCCAGAAGAGAGGTATGGGGCCTTACATTTTTTAAAGAAACAACGTAAAAAAAAATTATTTAAAGTGTCCCTAACCCCCTGTGCTCGGGCGCAAAGGCGAACACATACGTAGGTTGCGCAGGCATAGGTTAACGATGTTTACACCACATGTGAGGTATCATCATGAACAGTATAGTTAGAATTATTGCTTTATCGCCAGATCTTCTTTTAAAGCATTGCCTATGGAGATTTTTTGGTACCTTAATTTGGATGCTGTTCCATAGGCGTATGCAATTTTAAAAGCGTGACATGATAGGTATCTATTTACTCTGCATAACGTTATCTTTTATATCTTACCAAATGAGCTTGTGCTTGAAAAACCGCTGCGCAAATATCATGTAACCTAAAAATATGCAACATTCACCATTTTATTCTCTAGGGTCTCTGCTTAAAAAAAAAACAAAAAAAAAACAAAAAAAAAAAAAAAAACATGATTAGGGGTTCTAAATAGTTTTCTAGCAAAAAAAAAATATATATTTTTACAAGTAGGATAAAGGTTAGAATAGGTTTGGGAGGTACGTGATTAAAAGAGAAGTATGGGAAAAGCTTTTTTGGTCATACTTCTGTGTTAAAGTACACTTTCATTTGCACTCCCATGATCCAGAATCAGTCAGTGTGATAAAGTCTCCTGTTGGAGGATGCAACAAAGCCACTACAGGCTCTGGAATGATCCCGACCATATTGTAGGGATCCACCCAGATTGATTGATTAATAGCTGGCTCCAGCTCTTAGCGCCGGCTGAAAGCTGCAACCAGTTGCGTCAATGCCCTTTTCCTGATCGGTCATCCAGTGAGCTCTGGAAGGGCAGAGTAAAGAGCAGTGACTGGCAGTCACTACACTGCTCAGAACGGACCAGGAACTGAGCAATCAGTAGTCATGTGATTTCTCAGCTCTCGGGTTCAAAGTTGATGCTGCAGTATGGAGGTTAGTATGTTTATTTATTTATTTATTTTTTTTTACACACACCAAACATTTCCTTTAAGATTGGGGATTAATGCAACAAAAAGGTTTGAAAAAAGAGTGAATATGTCCAGCGACTAGGTGATTGCAAGTGGTTTCATGCAATGTAAGGCAGTCTATGAGAACCAGCACTGTTTACTTTAGACAGAGGTGCTGTCTTTTGCAAATAGGTGTTTATAAATTTGAAAATATACTTTTCCAGCATTGCCTAAATACAGTTTTCACTGAACCACTGCCCACAACTTATCAAATACCCTCTCCATTGTTTAAAACCCCAAAAGCCCATGGGCTCTAGCCTTCTCCTAATTTTTTTATTTAGGAAATTGTTACCACACATTGTAACAGCCTACAAACTTATAGTCTATGTAGACCTCATATTAACTTTGGTACGCATTAGCCTGAGTTTAAGGGACCATAGACAGCAAGTGACAAGTTTAGTGCACTGCCATTAATTGTGACTGGCACCTCTATTTACAACAATGCTGCTGATTGTGGTAAGCAATAGTAGCAAGTAATGGTGGTAGGTTGGCCATTCCATTCAAATGATTTTCTACCCTAATGCAATGCACCCTAAAGGGGAACTGTATTCATTCTTGTAAGCTCTCCTGCCACCGTCTTACAAATTTCAGCCAAAAAACGTTTTTACAAAAGTTAATGTTTTTTTATTCTATATTTTCTGCTTTTACTTCGCCAAATCCTGACCTAGACAAGGTTGATCTGACAGCTCCCCTGCATGCTCAGAGACACTGCAGGTCTATGCCAGTACTCAAAGAACAACGCAGTGTATTTCTGTGCATGCACTACATCTCGCAAACTGCCACCTAGAATGTGTGACATGAGCCATTTTCCAAATGTCACATATGTACTGACAGAGGCCTGCAGCATGTCTGTGTATGGGCACTGGATCCGGAACATGTGTGGGTATCTCTGCCAGGTCCCATAGACCTGGCAGAGACTTGTGCCATTACTCCACATGTGCCAGATCTCCAGTAAAGATGGCGGCGCTAAAGAAAAGGGCTAAAAGTAAACACTCTGCTTCAACTAAAACAATGCTGGACTTTAAAACGTACTGCAAAAAACCTTACTTGTATCAATGGGACCAAATTATGCCCTGTAGTAATGTTGTCTTGCAGCTTTTGACAGTCCCTTTGGAATTTACCCAAGTCAATAACCGTAAAAAAAAACTACAAAAAGTCCTAAAGAGACATACCTTTTCTTCTTCATCTTTGCTTCCAATATATTGTTGCTGCTAATGCAAGAACAAAAAAAAAAATCTGAATAAAAATGAAACCAATACTAGGTGTTTGATAGAGGACACTACATTTCTGGTGATCAGCATAATGCCAGACATAAATACAGACCACAATGACAAAGACAGAAAATGATTTTTTTACTGACATTTATACACTTCATTTTTAACTCCATAATATTTATTAAGGCAAGGTTTACACAGCAGTACTAGGCAACATGTGAAAATTACCTACTGTGCAATGCAGTGTTGGAAAAAAACAGCGTACGTAAATTTTGATGTATTTTGGTGCATTCGACCAGTGGTCCCCAACTCCGGTCCTCAGGGCCCACTAACAGGCCAGATTTTAAGTATTACCTTGGGGAGATGCAGACTAGAGTACTGCAATCACTGAGCAGCAAACTATATCACCTGGGATGTATTTCAGTTATCTTGTAAACCTGGCCTGTTAGTGGGCCCTTAGGACCAGGGTTGAGGACCGCTGCATTAGACAACCCATTCACATAAAAGGTATTGCATGTTAGAATGTGGCATAACACGCATTTGTTGATGCACCTCAGCAGCACGGCCTAAATTCTTACCCTCCTATTTGCATGCTTCTTACGAGACAGAAATTTCTACCCAGTTTTTCACTTGTGCAGCTATTGATACTACTCAACCACTGCTTGTTGTCTGAGCTAACAGGATGGGAAGCTACAAAAACAATTTAGAAACACTAAAATGCAGTAATTTATAGGAAAACATGCAGTATTAGCTCATCCACCTGTAGCTTCCTGACAGCAATTGCTGGAAAGAAATGCCATTAAGGCACCATCTGGCCCTTTCCTTTTCCCTGCACAAAGAATGAGGCTTAGAACCACAGTCTCTGGTGCCTGAAAATGATTTCACCCTGAACCAGGATTAACACTCCTGCATCATTCAGTCAAACAGGAACACAATCAGGCCACACACCAACTCAGCTACCACATAGGTCCCCATCACAAAGTGTTCTACAGTGTATGCACCCAGACTGGGAATCTATGCTGCTTCCCTCTGCTGACCAGCTTTATGGAGATGCTGAATTCATTTTCCAGCAGGACCTGGCACCTGCCCACACTGCCAAAAGTACCAATACCTGGTTTAATGATCATGGTATCTCTCTGCTTGATTGGTCAGCAAACTTACCTGACCTAAACCCCATAGAGAACCTGTGGGGTATGGTCAAGAGGAGGATGAGACACCAGACCCCAACAATGCAGACAAGCTGAAAGCCGCTATCAAAGCAACCTGGGCTTCCATACCACCTCAGCAGTGCCACAGGATGATCGCCTCAATGCCACACCATACTGATGCATTAATTCATGCAAAAGAAGCCCCAACTAAGTATTGAGTGCATACTATTACTTACTGTACATTTCAGTAAGCCAACATTTCTATATTAAAAATCCTTTATTTATTTATTTTTTTATTGGTCTTATGTAATATTATAATTTTCTCAGATACTGAATTTTGGGTTTTCACTAGCTGTAAGCCATAATCAACAAAATTAAAAGAAAGAAATGGTTGAAATGTATCACTCTGTGTGATGAATCTATATATGGGTTTCACTTTTTGGAATTGAATTACTGGAATAATTTTTCTTTTTGAAGATATTCTATTTTTTTTTTTTTTTAGATGAACCTGTAGTATGCAATACCACTAAACCAGTAGCATAAACCGTAACATCTCATTGCTGTAAAATACAAGACAACATACAAGTCTGAATTCAATATTTACCTTTGACCTAAAAGCATTCTGGCTTCTTTCTCTTTCAAGGTTCTCTTTAGCTCAGCTGTTCTGGAGGGTCTGTAGAGATATTTTCTTTTCCCAGTACATTCATAGCTCCAATGGCCAATCTCTAGGCACTTCTGACAACGGACATTCTGCTTATTTGCCTCACTAGGATAGAAAAGCATAGCACAGAATAATGACTGTTTACTGCACAATACAAAAAGGATTTGATATAAATATAGGGCTGAAACTAATCGATTAATTGACAACTAATCCATTATGAAAATAGTTGTCAACTATTTTCGTAATCGATTAATTGGTCCTGCATACAGAATGCATTATTTGTTTACATATCAGAAAATACAATGCAACGCACATACAGCTCAGTACACCATCCATACATGTATGTAGATGGCAGAGAACTTGTGATTGTGTGAGGAGCAATGCCTCATGGGAAATGTAGTCCGGGCAAGAGAAGGAACCAAGTAATTCTACAGGCAGAGGTTTTTTTTTAGCTTGCTATAGGGACACTCTATACAGTACTATACTTTGCTGCTTCCTGTAGGGGCACTTTGAAGGCAGGAGGGGCCAGAAGTGGCGTCGGGGGGGGGGGGGGGGGGCAGAAGAGGAGAATCAGTGCTGCTCTGTGCAAAATCATTACACAGAGAGGGTAAGTATGACAAGATTGTTGTTAAAAAGGAAAAATCCAGCGTTTACAACGACTGTGCAGGGAAGATGAGCATCTGAACCCAGAGAAGGTGGAGGATGATAGACTAGAGGTGATATAAGGCATTAAATTTAAAGTAAAAGTTTACTAGTATTGTGTATTATATTTAGATTATATACATGAAAAAAAAAAAAAGTTTTAGCTTTTAGTACTACTTTAATATAAAAATGTTATCCCCCCTCCACATAGCTTCGTGTCTGACTCCCAGTTAAAATATCCTGCTTATCTAACTTCTGGGTATATTTTTTATATACATACACATGATACAAGATATAAATACTTTCACTGTTTCACAGTAAAAATTATATTACAGTAGCGATATCTGCTGTTTTTTTTTTTTTTTACTATAAAGGGCTATTTTTTTTAACCCCATTATGACAGGTGATAAAACAAAAGCATGCTGCTGCTACTAAATGTCTTCTGCTGCCCATACATGTATTGGATTTTTGGGCATCTATATTTGTACAAAAATTATTTGTATATTTGTTGGAGTGTTTGAAAATTCCACTTGCTTTTAACATTAAATTTAAAAATGAATATAACTTCTGAGCAAAAACCACACACACTATTTGAAGATTTGTTTGATTGAGAAGTTTTCTATTCTGCTCCTTCAAATTTTCCTGTCACTGTGGTTAACAACAAACAGCGAATAGACCCCACTAAGGCTACATTCACACCTGAGCGTAGCGTTTTTCGCGCGTTTTTTACCGCGATTTTTGCGGCGTTTTTTACCGCGATTTTTGTGCAGGCGTTTTTAGATTGAATAGAGATCAATGGAAAACGCCTGTAATCTGCCCAAAAAGAAGCTCATGTACTTTTTTGAGCGTTGGGCGTTTTGTATACAGCGTCAAAACGCTCAGATGTGAACAGGGGCCATTGAAATGAATAGGATTTGTCTTGTTGGGCGTTTTGAGAGCTGATCCTAGAGCAGAAAAACGCCCCAAAAACGCCCCAAAACGCCTAGATGTGAACGGAGCCTAAGGGTTAGAAAAACCGGATGAATTTTTAAAAGTTTTCTAAAAAAAAAATGTAGTTTGTGTATGGCCAGCATAAGTGACAGCAGGTGCAGGGAGCTTGTATCAAACTACCTGCCTATTAATAAGGGAGTCTATCATGAATATTATATACCAATCCGGTCTGAAAATTTGCAAAACAGTGTTTTAGATCTTTTAAAAATATTCATCTCTGAGTCTGATATGTACCACATTTAAACCTCTAATAATACATATAACTGTCTCAGAGTGGATTAAATATCCAACTATATAGCTGGCTATTTATATTTACCACTGCATATAGATATTCAAGAATATTAAAGAGGAAGTAAACCCTCCTCTGACACTTTTACCTATAGGTAAGCCTATGATAAGGCTTACCTATAGGTACTGTAAATATCTCCTAAACATGTACCGTTTAGGAGATATTTACCTTACATGCAGCCAGTGACATCACTGGCGCATGCGCTCTGAAGGAATGGCTGCTGGTGCCGTTTCTTCAGAGCCCCGTGCCGTGACTATCGGCTCTCACGCGCGTGCGCGGGAGCGACGACACCGCGGCTCCGGCCAATCATGGCTGGATGCCGCAATCCCGGAAGACGGGCGACTGGACATGTCGCCCGTCATAGAGGTGAGTGAGCGGCACGGCGGGGGCTCGTTCTAAGGCAAGTATTGCATAATGAGCTAGTATGCGATGCACACTAGCTCATTATGTCTTTCTCTTGCAGGGTGGGGAAAAAAAAAAAAAAACGAGTTTACAACCTCTTTAACTAAATTATACACCAGCCCTTTTTTTTTTTAGGCTTTTATCCGATTAGTCGATTAATCAAAACAATCGGCCAACTAATCGATTATGAAAAAAATTGTTATTTGCAGCCCTAATATAAATAAACACTTAACTTTGCAGTAAGGTTTTAAGTGCATACACTTGTATATTCTGCACTCCAAATCCACATTAAAAGCAAACCTTTGGTTTGGAATCTCTATTAAAACTAGCAAACCATCAGCAGATCGCTGGTGCCATGCAGGTCTCCTGCAGATCTGTCAATGTATCTGTGTGCCTGTACATTTCATACTAGCAAGCAGATACACTGACAGGAAAAAAAGAGGATGGGTTCACACTTGTGCGATGTGGAAACCAGTACGATTCCTGTGTGGGTTCCTGCATTGCAGGCGGTACACACTGACATCTGTAAACTGCTGCGGGTGTCAATATTAACCTAATGACACCCCCAGATCAGTTTGCAGTGCAAACTGTCAAAAGGTGCAAGAATTGGATCGCATAGGTGTGAGCACCCATGTGGACCAAAAAAAGGGTTCTGCACCATTTTTGTGTGAATGCAATACGATTTCAGCCATACAGTTTGTATGGCTGAATTTGCATCCCCCAGACATTGAAAGTGATCTGCACTGCAATGTGGTGCAATCACATGCGATGTCTGTGATCGCACAATTGTGAACACTGCCTCAATCAGTGAGCTACCACGGCACGCTGTGGTAGTTCATTGAAAATGACAAGCTGACAGCCGCAAAGAATGTTGGAGGGTTGAAGTTCATTGATGTGGCCATGAGGAGGGAACCCCGCACAGTCGCGCCGATTTATAAAAGTGACAGCTAGTACGGGGAACTTCTCCAGTACTAATGTCACAGGGAAGAAATAGGTGAAACATGTAACATGTTCCCAAAGCTGAACTTATCCTTTAACTTAAAGCGGAGCGGTGTTCCAGCCTCATCCTCACTTGCTCCCCATCCAAAAATTAAAAGTCCGCAGCTACACATACTGTACTTTTGGGTGGAACTCCTATTTAAGGGCACAAAAATGAAATAAATTACCAAGTTTTTGGTAAAATATAAAAGCTGAGGTTGAAACGAGTAAATATATACCCAACACATCAAACTTTAAATTTGCGTGTGCCCATGAAATGGCGACAAACTTTAGTACCCTATATTTTCCATAGACACTTTAAAAGTCCCCTATAGGTCATCTGTTTAGTGTTACGGAGGAAGTCTCGCGCTAGAAATATTGCGCTCACTCCAGATGTAACATGTCTATTGCAAGCAATTGACGTTTTCATGTGTAGGCACCCCCCCCCCCGATGCATTAGTTTGCGTGTGTATGTTGTGGGGAGGCCTCAAACGTTTTTTTTTGGGGGGGGGGGGGGGGATTTTATATGCTTGGGTGCAGCTTTAGTTTTACTATTTAAAAAATGTTTTTTTTTTCTTTTTACTTAAAGAGGAAGTAAAGCTTCCTCTGTAACTTTTACCTTTGCATGCAGCCAGTAACATCACTGGCACATGCGCTCTGAAGGAACGGCTGCCTGTGCCGTTCCTTCAGAGCCCTGTGCCGTGAGCAGCGGCTCCTGTGCCCGTCGTCATCGCAGCTCCGGGCCAATCAGATGGTCGGAGGACGCAAACCTGGAAGGAAAATGGCTGAACATGTCGGCGGTGTCACCATTGAGCGGGCGGCGCATCGGGGGCTTGGTTTTCAGTTAAGCATTTCATAATAAATCGCATACTAGCTCATTATGCCTTTGTCTTTTAGGTTAACTTTCATTTTTTTCATCGCACAGGCTTCATTAAGTCCCCTATGTGATTATTGTTTGAAATGTATTATTGAAAATGCAGCAAGAACGCATCAAAAATGCCTGTGTTGCGTATTTGATGCACAATGCTGAAAACCCTATTCACAGCTGGCAATTTTCACGCATCACTAATCGTATCGCAAATTTTTTTTGCAATCATCCAACATAAAAAAGTAAAAAAAAAATTGTTTTTCTTTTTTTAGAAGTATTGGGGGGGGGGGGGGGATAGTGTTGTGGTAGATAAATAGTAAAAATTTTTATTATACAATTTGTTCCATTTAAAATTACACTGAAAATTCTGGTAAAAGAAAAAAAAGCATTGCAAAGTTATTTACACATAAATTAAAGCTTTTTTTTCAGTTTCACCTCAAAAGCACTTTATGTGACACTAAAAAAATGAGTATAACAAAAATGAAAAAAAGTTTAAATATTGATAGTTAAGGATTTAATTAGGGCTGCTTATGTTTAACTAAGGTGTTGAATAGAGAATTTTTTTTTTTTTTACTTGGGTTGCTTTACCTGACATCCTCAACAGATGAAGTTTATCGCTTTTGATGTTCAAATGAATGCAATAAAGTAATGCACAAAAGTAATGTTAGTTTGTGTCTATATTTCCAGTCAGAAAAGTGTTGATAAGGTTGTTTTGTTTTTCTTCAAAATCTTCAGTCTTTTTTTATTTATATTGCAAAAAAAAAAACATAGTGGTGATCAAATATCACGAAAAGAAAAGCTCTATTAGGCTCCATGTACACGGGACGCTGGAAATGGCCGTTTAGGAGCAGTTGGGCGTTTTTTCAGAAGCCCCTGAACCCATCTACATTTTATCTTATCTGTCCATGTACACCAGGTCGTTTACAGTCATTTGCAGGCAGTTGCGTTCAGGGACTGTTTTTAGAACGCAATTATTTGCGTTCAAACGTGTGTTTCCCGGCGTTTCAAACGCACAAACGCGTCCGAACGCGTCCAAACGCGATGACCCGCGTTTAGCGTTCGTGTTTTTCCATTTTAAAGGGGAATAATTTTTTTGACCTCTAGGAACGCTTCTAAACGCAAACGCCCGCAAACGCCGCTAAACGCCCGCTAAACGCGGGTACAAACGCGACTGAACGGACGTTTCAAACGTCCTAAAAATTCCAGCATTCAAAGGGACTTTTAACAACGTCCCATGTACATGGAGCCTAAGTGTGAAAAAAAAAATTCATTAAGGTACAGCGTTGCATGACTGCGCAATTACTAGGTAAAGTAGCACAGTGCCAAATAGCAATGAATGCTCTGGTCATGAGGGGGGGTAAAACCTTCAATATGTGGTTTTCACATATTGACCTTGTTGCTAGCTGCCTTCTTCCTTTCCACCAAGCGCTGACTCACATATTTACCAAGTGGCTGAAACAGGACTGGAATACTCCCAGGATGTTGTGAAGTACGGCCTAGTAGTTAC
This sequence comes from Pelophylax lessonae, assembly GCF_965119305.1. NCBI lineage: Eukaryota > Metazoa > Chordata > Amphibia > Anura > Ranidae > Pelophylax > Pelophylax lessonae. The sequence goes on along the minus strand of NC_138771.1, from coordinate 354,857,800 downwards.
TGCTAACCCCCAGCAGCAAGTGAGCTGTAAGGCTCGATTCACACCTATGCAGATTGTTTTTGAGCGTTTCTGTAGTGCTTTTTGCTGTGCTTTCCACATTAACCGCAATTTGCTTTTTTTTTTTGTTATTGGGCAGATTTAAAAACTCAAATCGTGGCAAAAACGCACTAAAAATGCACTACATGCTTTTCTGCAGTTTCTCCATTGAAGTCTATTGAACCAAAAAAAGCACTGTTTTGCGTTTAACCAGTTCTGGACCAGCAGGATTTTCCCCCTTGATGACCAGGCAATTTTTTGCGATTCGGCACTGCGTTATTTAACTTACATTTGCGTGGTCGTGCGATGCTGTACCCAAAAATAATTGATGTCTTTTTTTCCCCCAAAAATCGAGCTTTCTTTTGATGGTATTTGATCACCTGTGCGATTTTTTTTTTGCGCTATAAACAAAAAAAAAAAAAAAAAGCGACAATTCTGAAAAAAAACAAAAAAAAAAAAAATATATATATATACACACATTTTTTTTTTTCCTTCTGCTATAGAACATTCCCAATAAAAAAAAAAAAAATCTACTTTTTCATCATTTTAGGCCCTTCCACATATTTTTGGTAAAAAAAATCCCAATACGTGTATATTGATTGGTTTGCGCAAAAGTTATTGCGTCTACAAACTAGAGGAAAGATTTAGGTCATTTTTTTTAATTTATTTTTTTACTGGTAATGGCGCCAATCAGTGATTTTTAGCAGGACTGCGACATTGCGGCAGATCAGACACCTGACACTTTTGGGGTACCAGTGACATTACTATAGTAATTAGTGCTAAAAATATCCACTGTTACTGTACTAATGACACTGGCAGGGAAAGGGGTTAACACCAAGGGCACTCAGTGTTATATGTGTCCCTAGGGGATATTTTTTAACTGGGGGGGCTTTCTGCATGAAAACAGAGACCTGTGTTCCTTATGCCCCGTACACACGTGCAGATTATCTGAAGACTTTTGTCTGTAGACTTACCAAAACCATATAATATGAGGTCAAACCTAAACACTTTCAATTTGTATGCAATCCGGCAGGCCCTTACACTACATAGAAAAGGTAAATCTGAAGACAAAGGTCTTCAGATAATCTGCACGTGTGTACGGGGCATTAGTAATAGTAACTAGCAGAATAGTGGTCTGCTGTGTTTACAATGGCAGACCACTGTTCTGTCTCCACGAGGAGCGATCATGGGTGCCTGGAGGCAATCGCGGCTGCCGGACCTGCTGATCTGCTTCCCCTTTGGCGAATGGACACGCGCGCCCCCACTAGCGGTCCTGCGACGCACGTTGTTTCGCAGAACAGAGCCGACCTGCCGCAGTACAACTATGGCGGCTGGTCAGCAAGCAGTTAAAAAGAGTCCCTGACCTTCTCCAAAAACGCAGAGGCACAAAAATGCATTTATGTGAACGTGTTCCAAAGGAACCCATGTTAAAAGAAAAAAAAAAAATGTCCTGCATTTCTGCAAAAAGCATGAAAAAACGCATTGGTGTGAATGGAGCCTAGGGCTTCATGTAAAAACAGCCTAATGATCACGCCATGATTTTACCATGTTTTACGGCTGGCAGTCTAAACGTTCCTATTCTGAACGCGATTCTTCAGTGTTCAGGAAAGGGGGGGGGGGGGGGTTGAACCTTACCTAACCTCGGCAGATCTTAAAAACCTATGCGTACAGGGTCATAGGCTTTTATGGAGTTGAGTTTAGGAACTTTGGCCAAAAAAAACGCCAAAAGTTCCTAAACTCAAGTTTAGGAGCTCACTGTACATGAAGCCTAAGGCCCCTTTCACACATAGGTCCATTAGTCCGTTTTTCATCCATCCGTTGAAGTATGAAAAATGGACATCAATGCATCTCTATGTAAAAACGGATGACCATGGATTAGGGATGCACCGATCCGATATTCGGATCGGATATTGGCGCCGATATGGCCATTATAGCTGGTTCGGGGGGGATCGGTAACATTGACCGATCCACTGGCCGATCTGGTTTTTGCTTGGTAACGGCTGAGCCGTTCCTTACTTGGTGCAGTAGTAGTATGGGATGGGAGCCGCTACTTCCTGTATAGTCCCGGCTCACAGGCGGAGTGATATCAGATGCACTCTGCCTGTGAATGGAGGAGCCGTACACATGAAGCAGCAGCTTTGCTCTGTACTGCAGCCGCTTGCTTTGTGTGTAGCTCCGGATCGGTTCTGGTATCAGCGATTTCACAACGCCAGATATCGGTATCGGGTCCAAAAAAGTCGTATCAGTGCATCCCTACAACAGATGATCATCCGTTAACATCCGTTTTCATCCGCTTCCGTCAATGTCCGTTTTTTTGGAACGGATGAATGCCCTATTTTTTTATCCGTCAAAAAAACGGATCGGATGTAAACGGACAAACGGATGAAAAACTGATACATTTTGACGTAACTGAACTGATGAACTGAACGGACAGTATGTGTGAAAGGGGTATTAGGCCTCTTTCACACGAACGATCCGATCAGATCCGCCTGTCAGTTTTTTAGGCGGATCTGATTGGATCCTCCATGCATCCCTATGGGGCAGCGGATGTCAGCAGAGACATGTCCGCTGACACCCGCTGCTATTCAATCTGATCCTGTCTGTGATATCCAGACGTATGGTAACCATATTTTCCATCCGTCCAGGGGATCGGATGAGAGCGGACAGGCGGTCCTCTCTCATCCGATTCCCCATAGAGAGCAGCAGGGCTCTGACATCTCCCTCTCCGCACGGAGACGGAGACGGAGCTGTCAACCGCCTGCTCAGCAGGGATCGGTGGATCGATCCCAGCTGAGCAGAGAACGGTCCGCACCGGACAGCGAACCGTGTGAAAGGAGCATAAAAGTCTGAGCAAAGAGCAACTACATCGGCATAGGAGTGCGCACAGGGTGTGTCAGATATGCCTGGGCACACCCTAATCACCGCATGCGCATTATCACTGTGTGGTTGCGGGAAGAAAGGAAAGATCTCGCTCTTACCAGGTTTGCTTACACACTTCACTTTCACCGTGTCGGCAGGGAGATCAATGTGCCAGGGCCATATATATGTAGACACACATGTTTTTGAGCTTTAGGATGCACACCTAGGTGCATCAGGTGCAAGAAAGCAAATGTAAGGGGGTTTGAATTAGGCTCTGTTCACACCTGGGCGATTTGAATCAATGCGATTCCAAATTGTGAGACGCATGTGCGATGACATTACTTCTTAATGCCACCCCAATCATGCCCCTATTTTTGTGCTGCAATCGCGAAGTGTGATGCTTCTTTTAAACAGTTCCGGACTACCCACCGCATTTATACTGCAGCAGGGCGGCCTGGCTGTGCAAAATCACGTACACGATATTGTGCACAAAATGTAGGGGACGCACACGTGCATGCCGCTCCTGCTGTGATTGGATACAGAGGGAGCCAATCAGCGGATCATAGTGGCCGCCAGGACCCACCGATCATTCGGAGGAATGACATAACGCCGGTCTGCCTAGTGAAGAAGGCAGACCGCTGTCCTGTCACGGAATAAAAGAGAGATCTTGTGTTCTAGCTAAGCAGAAACACAGATCTCTTTCTCCAGTGCCTCCAGTCCTCCCCAGTTAGAAAGCACTCCCTAGAAGCATACTTAGCCCCTTGTTTGCCCCTGGTGTTAACCTGTTCCCTGCCAGTGTCATTTATATAGTAACAGAGAATTTTTTTTTTTTTTTTAACACAGATCACTGATCCCCAAAAAGTGTCACTTAGTGTCAGATTGGTCTGCCTCAATGTCGCAGTCCCGCTAAAAATCGCTGATCGCTGCCATTACTAGTAAAAACAAAAAATAAATAAAAGTCCATAAATGTATCCCATAGTTTGTAGACACTAACTTTTGTGCAAACCAATCAATATGCACTTAAAGATTTTTTTTTTTTTTTACCAAAAATATGTAACAGAATACATATTGGCCTAAACTGAAGAAAACATTTGATTTTTTATTTATTTATTTTTTGCATATGTTCCATAGCAGAAGGTAAAATATCTATCTATATATATATATATATATATATATATATATATTTTTTTTTTTTTTTCAAAATTGTGGTTCTTTTTTTGTAAAAAAATAAAAGCTGCAAAGATAATCAAATAGCGAAAAGAAAAAGAGCTCTACTTGTGGAAAAAAAAAATCAATTTTATTTGGGTACAGCGGTGCACGGCCGCGCAATTGTCAGTTAAAACAACGCAGTGAAAGGGGCCTAAGCCTCACACATCGCAAAAAAAAAAAGCCTGATCAGGAGGGGGTAAAACCTTCAAGAGCTGAAGTGGTTAAGCGACAGCGTTGCGATTTATCTCGCAATTGGGGTTTCAGTATAAAAGTAATGGCGGAAGAATCGCAGCGATTCAAATCGCCCAGGTGTGAACCAGAGCCATCTTTAATGCAGGGCAAAAGGGGCAGCTGCCCCGGGCACAGTAATTGCTGTGGGGCCCAAAGCAGCTGCTCCTTGAGCCCGCTCTGCCTGAAAATAGTTGATAAGTGAGCCAAAGAAAAGGTTTACCCAGGGTCCAATCAATGTTAAAGACAGCCCTGGTGTGAACACAGCCTTAAGCCCCTTTCAAACAAGCTTTCCAGTCCGCCTGTCAGTTTTTCAGGTGGATCTGATCGGATGCTCCATGCAGCCCTATGGAGCAGTAGATGTCAGCTGACACCCGCTGCTATCTGTGAAATCCGGACGGATGGAAACCCTATTTTCTGTCCATCTGGAGGATCGGATCAGATTAAAACAGATAGGTGATCCGTTTTCATCCGATATCCCCATAGAGGAAAGCGGGGCTGACAGGTCGGTCTCTGCACACAGAGCTGTCATCTGCCTGCTCAGTGGGGGATCGGCGGAGCAAGTCAGGCGCACTGCCCGTGTGAAAGGGGCCTTAGAGAAAGAGTTTGCTCCTGTGATGGCAAACAGTAATGACTAAGGCCCCTTTCACACAGGGAGTCCATCAGGCGGACTCCGATTTTCTCAGTGGGGGATCGATCCGTCAATCCCCCCGCTGAGCAGGCGGATGGCAGCTCTGTTTCAGCACACACAGCTGTCAGGTCCCCATTCTTCTCTATGGGGGAATCGGATGAGAACGGACCGTCTGTCTGTTCTCATTCGATCCGCCAGACGGATGGAAAATAGGGTTTACATCCGTCCAGATTTGACGGATCGGACATGTCTCCGCTGACATCCGATGCCCCATAGAGATGCACGAGCCCTCTGTTCAGATCCACCTGAAAAACAGACAGGTGAACCCGAACAGTCCGCTTGTGTGAAAGGGGCCTAAGCCTCACTTAGCAACGTCCCAGCAGTACTCCACACAGGCTTCAGGAAGACTTATAGGAAGAGCATTATTCAACTTTAGTCAAAGCGCTTTGTTTTTATCTACAGTCACCCCCTTATCTGCACAGGCAGGTTTTTTATTTTTTGGGGTAAACTAGCCCTTTGAAGAGGGTTCCGGATTCCCATAGACTTGTAAAGAAATACAAAAGCAACTTGTAGTGAACGGGACCAGGCCCATATGCCAGCTCTGCCTTGAATGGCGTGACTTCGGGAGACATGTAAATCCATGGGTTCAATTCCTCTTAAAGAATGACGAGTACGCCACCATGGCAAGCTGTGCTTTGCCTGCCCTGGTCCCTGAAATTGCACACTACCAGACGATACACTCTGCCAGCTCCGGGGTAAAGCTCCATCCACACCCACAGCACCGGAACTCCAGCCAGAGTCAGTCAGTTGCTCACTTAGCCCGCCCCGTATGACGCCATGACACCCCAGCGAGCCCTCAGCCGACGCACCCCGCATATCCCCCCACCGAACCCCAATGCAAACTTACGCCTGCCTGCGAGCGATCAGCCGGTGCATGGGGGTAGCCATGTTGCTGAAGGCCAGACGCTGCCCCCGTTGCATGCTGGGCACTGTCAGCCCGGGAGAGCGCGACTCCGAGATACGTCGAGGCTCTGGCAGCCATGTTTGACTCGGGCAAAAGGCGAGAGCACTCTGTGCGTTCTATTACCATATGTAGTGCGGTTGTTTCTGAAGCTCGGTCTTATTTTTTCTTGTGAAAATGAATCAGAGAGGTTACATAACACACGTTTATTCATTGTGGCTCAATAAAATGCTCTGATTAGCCTGCATTTTATTTATGTCCTCACTCCATACATAGGCTGAATGTTATGCCAGAACTGTAGGCCGTAGCTAAGGTAGCCTATGTTTCTTCCAAAGAACAGATAGCTTGCCAGGCCTTGGAGGTGGAACTTCATTCCCCCAATCAACGTTGATTATTTTTAGGCCTCATGCACACAGGAAAAACCGAGCTGCAAAGCCAGTTCTGACGCCAGAAAAAAGCAGCTGTAAAAATGTGCTTTTAGAAGCGTTTTGTATTGGCGTTAATGCACGCTTTAGCCACAGTTAGCAGCATTAGTGTTTAGCAGCCTTTCTCTGCCCTCTTCTATTTTCCAACCTTAAATCCAACTACTACCGCTTAACCACTTCTGGACCGGAAGATTTTCTCCCTTAATGACCAGGCCATATTTTGCGATTCGGCACTGCGTTACATTAATGGACAATTGTGCAGTGGTGTAACGCTGTACCCAAAAACAAAAAAAAAAAATTTATGTCCTTTTTTCCCCACAAATAGAGCTTTCTTTTGGTGGTATTTGATCATCTGTGCAATTTTTATTTTTTGCTCTATATAAAAAAAAAAAAGAGCGACAATTCTGAAAAAAACAAAAAAAAAACAATATTTTTTACATTCTGCTATATAACATTCTGAAAAAAAAAAATGAAAAATCAAATTTTTTTAACATTTTAGGCCAATTTGTTTTCTGCTATATATTTTTGGTTAAAAAAAAAAATCGCAATAAGCGTATTTTGATTGGTTTGCACAAAAGTTATTACATCTAGTAACTACAGGAAAGATTAATGTCATTTTTATTGTTTTTTTTTTTTTTACTTACTAGTAATGGCGGCGATCTGCGATTTTTAGCGGGACTGCGACATTGCGGCGGACAGATCGGACCCCTAACTGACATTTTTGACACTTTTGGGGGGACCAGTGACATTACTACAGTAATCAGTGCTAAAAATATGCACTGTTACTGTAATAATGACACTGGCAGGGAAGGGGTTAACATTGTGGGTGATCAAGGGGTTAAATGTGAGCCTAGGGGAGTGATTCTAACTGTGTGTGTGGGGGGGGGGGCATGGCTTCTGAAATGACCATAGAGACCTGTGATCCTATATAGAAGGATCACAGGGGCTCTATGATCATTCCAGGGAAAAGAACGGTCAGCTGTGTTTACATCAGCCGACCGTCCTTCTCTCTCAGTGGGGAACGATTGCAGGCGGCAATCGGAGCCATCTGACCTGTGCATCGGCTTCCCCGCCACCGAATGGGGGTGGGAGTGTGCCGGCGGCGGCGCGCGCTCACCCCCTAGCTTCCTGCTCGTGACCGATGTAGCCCTACGTCGGTTTGCGCAGGAGAGCCACATTGCCTCAGTAAATAGGCGGCGGCCGGTCGGGAACCGGTTAAAAACGTCTGACAAGGCCTAACGCTGTATGTGGCCTTTAGCAGCTTCAGGCGTTTTTACAGCTTAACGCTGCTGCTCCAGAATGCGCTGACCCTGGGTTTTTCTTTTTTACAGCTTAAAAATGCCTATGCTACTTGCAGCTCCTTAAAGCCCATGTGTGCATGAGGCCATAGAATAACATGGAGGGGCGTTTTTAGGCTGCAAAAAAAAAAACACCTGACGCTCCTAAAAGCAGCTGTAAAAACGCCCGGTGTGCATGAGACCTAAAGTGAAAGTAAACCGTGCCCAATTTTCTTTTTTTTATGAAACCCTGCAAAGTAAAGGCATAATCACACATTATGAAATACTTACCTTAGAACAAAGCCCTGCACCGCCGCGCTGTCAGCTCTGACAGACTCTTCCATCTTCACCCGGTCTTCCTTCTGGGTTCGCATCTTCTGGCCGTCTGATTGGCATATGCACAATCAGACGTACATTTTCTGTACATTTCCTCAGTTACTTTCTGGTTTCTTGCTTTGGGAAAGGATGTCACACATTCTAGGAGTCTTCAGGAGAGGAGGAGGGGTTTTCTCAGGTCAACACACTCTCCTGCATGCATACCTGAGCTAAGGGCACATGGATTCCAGGAAGTAAATGCTACCAAAATCTTTTGCCCTTACCCAAGTTGGCCACAGCCCTAAATGCTTGCTATCCTGCTAGTGGAGATACCCATGGAATCTATAGGATATATTCCATCTACCTCCAATTACACGACCAGTGTTTACTATACAGGTATCCCTATAGGCTGCTTCCATTTGATATAAGGGAGAGCCTGTTACTATATGTATCACGAGGAGATTTTGTATCTATATCTGTGTATTGATTTTAATCTTTTTACCATGTTTCAATAAAATGTATTTTTTTTTATATAAATACTTGAATCCATGGGCGTAGGAACCAGGGGGGACGGGGGGGACACATCCCCCCCCAGGAAATAATGCGGGGGGGACAGGTATGGTGAAATCCCCCCCCAGTTTAGTGGGGTTTACGACCCAGAAAGGCGTCGATTGGCTGCCTTCTGGGGGCGTAACCTGGGCGCAGGAAAGAGCGCTTGGCCACCCCCACCTTCGTGATGTCCTGGCTGTGATTGGTCCAGTCTCCAGCCTGCACCAATCATCATCCAGGACATCCGATCACTGACGTCGCAATGGGGGCAGTGCAGGTGCGTGCGCCAGTCACTCACCGTCACCACCGCTCACCGCCGCTCACCTTCCCGCCGGTTCCCGCCGCAGAGAAGAGGCCGCCCGCCGGTTCCCGCCGCAGAAGAGGACGAGGGAGAAGCCGCTCACCTTCCCGCCGATAGCCGAGCCGCCGCCTCCAGGTAAGTGCATTGGGTTGAAGGGAGCACGCACGCTGGTCTCTGCATTGATTGGGGGACAATGCTGTGGCACTCTGCAATCATTGGGGTACAATGCTGACTGTGGCACTCTGCAATCATTGGGGTACAATGCTGTGGGCACTCTGCAATCATTGGGGTACAATGCTGTGGGCACTCTGCAATCATTGGGGTACAATGCTGTGGGCACTCTGCAGTGATTGGGGGCAATGCTGTGGCGCTCTGCAGTGATTGGGGACAATGCTGTGGTGCTCTGCAGTGATTGGGGACAATGCTGTGGCGCTCTGCATTGAAAGGGGCTCGCGCGCTGAACTCTGCATTGATGGGGGCACGGAAAAGCATATACCTGGCAAGTAAAAATGCTGTCCCCCCCAGATTTGTGTGGGTTCCTACACCCTTGCTTGAATCTATTTCACCTGGGGGTTATGAGTGGCTACCTTCAAAGTCCCAATTTTCTTTTCTTTCTCTATTCGTACACTATTGCACTTTTGCAGATGTTTTTGTGCACTGGTATACTGGTACAGATGTTGATGGGACACATACACTGTGACAGAAGTTTTGTACACTGGTACAGAGGTTAATTGGACACTTGGACAGATGTTCATGGGACAGGGACAGTGGTAGCTCTCTGTGTAAAATCATCAGTTACAGAAAGAGCTGTAAGTACAGGCTTCAGCATGCCCTGCTCCAACCCCCCACCCCCTCCTACATTGAGCTCTCACTGAGATCAGTGGGGATTGTTGAGACAGGGACACGACTCTCTGTTTACACTGTGAAGGCTGTGATTGGAAACAGCCATCACGTGATCAGGAGGGACAATCACAGGGCCCATTTCCTGATTTGCGATCGGAAGATCACAGCCATCACAAGATTGCGCCACGCGCAGGTACCCGTTCTGGGGGACGAACGGGTACGTCCACTCAGAACGTTGAAGCTCCCACTCGGGCATTTATGTAATGTACATTGACTAGGTATGAAGCAGTTAGGCTGCATTCACACTTGAGCGTAGCGTTTTTGTGAGTTTTTACCACGATTTTTACTGCGATTTTACAGCGTTTTTCAGGTGTTTTTTTCAGGCGTTTTTGGAGGCAGGCATTGACATCTAACAAAAACGCTGGTAATCAACCCAAAAAGAAGCTCATGTACTTTTTTCAGCTACAGGCGTTTTGCTTCAGGTGTTAAAACGCTCAGATGTGAACAGGGGCCATTTAAATGATTTTGGTTTTATTTGTTGGGATTTTGGAACGTTTTTTTTGAGCGTTCTTGGAGCTGAAAAACGCTCAAAAACGCCCAGGTATGAATGGAGCCTTAAAGGATAATTTCACCTTTGGGAACATGTTACATGTTCCATTCATTTGTAGGGTGGGACTTGTAATATCTTCCCACTGCTGCAGCCTCTGTCCAACCCGCCGCCTCTATTGACAGCGAGCCAGGAATCTGCTCCACCCACCCGGGGCGCATCATTCATTTACAGAGTTCTGTGAATAGGAGAACCAGGGCTGGCCTTAGGTGTTCAGGCGCCCTGTGCAAGCTAATCCTGTGGCACCCCCCCCCCCCCCCGCGCGCATTTTCTTGCACCCTTTTTGCACTTTATTTGACTTTTCTTTTTTATGATCACTATTAACCACTTTACGTCTGCTCACTGTGCTGCTACTGCGGCACAGTGGCTCATTATCGTAGACCTACGTCACCAGACATTCCCCTCTCTCGGCGGCACACGCGCGCCGCCGGAGTCTCGCTCCCGCTGTATTCAGTTACAGCGGGAGTGGGGCCAGGGGAGGAGCGGCGGTGATCACCGCAGCTCTTCCCCGATCGTCGGGATCTAGTGTGGAAATCCGCCCGCTTGTGTAAAGAAAGCGGGCGGATCTCCTAAGTGACAGGCAGGGACAGATTGCAGGGTTCAGCGTAGCTGAACCTGCGATCTTTCCCTGTGTCACTCAGTCACCTCCCCCCACACACGTTAGTAAGCACCAGGCATACATTAACCCCTCCCTCTCCAATAAAATTAACCCCTTCCCTGCCAGTGTAATTTTTACAGTAACAGTGCATATGTATAGCACTGATTACTGTAATAATGTCACTGGTACCCCCAAAAGTGTCAAAAATGTCAGTCAAGGGTCCGATCTGTCCGCCGCAATGTCGCAATCCCGCAAAAAAAACGCAGATCGCCGCCATTACTCGTTACAAAAAAAACCACCAAAAATGACAGAAATCTTTCCCTTAGTTAGTAAAGCAATAACCTTTGCGCAAACCAATCAAAATAAGCTTATTGCGATTTTTTTTTTACCAAAAATATGTAGCAGAAAACAAATTGGCCTAAAATGTTAAAAAATTTTGATTTTTACATTTTTTTGGGGGGGAATTTCATATAAAAAAATGTGAAAAATATTGTTATTTTTTCAAAATTGTAGCTCTTTTTTTGTTTATAGCGCAAAAAGTAAAAATTGCACAGGTGATCAAATACCACCAAAAGAAAGCTCTATTTGTGGGGAAAAAAAAGACGTCAATTTAATTTGGGTACAGCATCGCACGACCGTGCAATTGTCCATTAAATTAACGCAGTGCCGAATCGCAAAATATGGCCTGGTCAGGAATGGGGTAAAATCTTCATCATCTTAAAGCGGTTAAAAATACGCTCATTGAGAATTTTTTTTTTTGTCTTTAAAGACATGTAGCTAAATACATTTTGGCCTAAATATATGACAAAAATTGAATATATTGGATATTTTTTAACTGTCAAAGTAGAAAAATATTGTTATTTTTTCAAAATTGTCGCATTTTTTTATTAATATCGCAAAAAATAAAAATTGCAGAGATGATCTTATACCACCAAAAAAAAGCTCTGTTTGTGGGAAAAAAAGGACGTAAATTTCGTTTAGGTACGGCGTTGCATGACCGCGCAATTGTCAGTTAAAGTCGCACAGTGCCTAATCGCAAAAAGTGGCCCAGACGTAAGACAGCAAAATCTTCCGGTGGTAAAGTGGTTAACTTAGCCCCCCTTACATCAGAGACCCCCACACAGAGCCCCCCTTACATCAGAGACCCCCCACACAGAGCCCCCTTTACATCAGAGACCCCACACACAGAGCCCCCTTTACATCAGAGACCCCACACACAGAGCCCCCTTTACATCAGAGACCCCCCACACAGAGCCCCCTTTACATCAGAGACCCCCACATAAAGCCCCCCCTAATTTACAGCCCCCCTACATCAGAGAACCCCCCACACAGAGCCCCCCCTCACATCAGAGACCCCCCCACACAAAGCCCACCTCACATCAGAGACCCCCCACACAAAGCCCCCTCACATCAGAGACCCCACACACAGAGCCCCCTTACATCATAGACCCCCCATACAAAGCCCCCCTTACATCAGAGACCCCCCCACACATCAGAGACCCCCCACACAAAGCCCCCCTAACGTCAGAGACCCCCCCACACAGAGGCCCCCTCACATCAGAGACCCCCACACAAAGCCCCCCTAAGATCAGAGACCCCCTACACACACACAAAGCCCCTCTCACATCAGAGACCCCCCACACAAAGCCCCCCCTCACATCAGAGACCCCTGTGACAGTATTCACCGTCACTGAAATTTAAAGACAGATAAGTAATGGTTTGGATTGCTTCATATTTGCCAGCAATATTTCCATATAGGAATATTAAGATTTATTCCCATTTGCCATGAAATCTGTAATTCCTAAATGCTGGGTATATTACATAGCTTTCAAATGTCAGACAGGTATTCCATTTGTTGTGTATTGGGAGGGGATGTGGATTGCCCTTTTGCATTGTTACGTGTTAATGACCCCCCATTGTTCTGTCTGTCTGCCTTAAGAGAAACTTATAGGTATGTGGATTGGATGCTAAGGGGGAGGGGGGATTGTCCCACATTGTATATTTTGTACACTGTATGAGAGTGTAAAACTCTGTTCCTATTGGATGGTGAATATTATGTTCAGTCTTCAACAAGGTCCATCTGGGTGGTAACTTTGTGGGTGAAAACTGTATATAAGTCGTGTTCAATAAAGTTGTGCTGAGTTCCTTCAACCTCAATCTAGAGTTCTGTCTCTTATTGGGGGAATCTGCTGCAGGGATTGCTATGGTCTTCCATACTCCCTTAGAGAATCACTAAGCTCTTGTAAGAGCTTGTGTAAGAGCTTGTTCTGCTGCACTCTCTGGGGAAAGAGAGGTTCACTCACAGGAACCTGGAGCCTTGTCGTAGGTCCAGGGTGGGTAGGAGATTGCGAGACCCTAACCAAGCTGCGGCGGTTCGTGGGGTCTGAAGTGGTTACGGTGTCTGGTGGAGTTCTTTGAGCCCTTGGAAAGCACTAGGAGCATCCGTCAACGGAGGTACCCGGTCCGGGGTGTCCTGTTCTGTTACAACCCCACACACAGAGCCCCCTTACATCAGAGACCCCCCCACACAAAGCCCCCTTACATCAGAGACCCCCCCACACATCAGAGACCCCCCCACACAGAGCCCCCCTCACATCAGAGACCCCCCACATAAAGCCCCCCTCACAGAGACCCTACACACAAAGCCCCCCCCACACAGAGGCCCCCCTCACATCAGAGACCCCCCACACAAAGCCCCCCTCACAGAGACCCTACACACAAAGCCCCCCCACACAGAGACCCCCTCACATCAGAGACCCCCACACAAAGCCCCCCTAAGATCAGCGACCCCCCCACACACACAAAGCCCCCTCACATCAAAGACCCCCGACACAAAGCCCCCCTCACATCAGAGACCCCACGCACAGAGCCCCCTTACATCAGAGACCCCCACACAAAGCCCCCTTACATCAGAGACCCCCCCACACATCAGAGACCCCCTCACATCAAAGACCCCCCACATTAAGCCCCCCTAACATCAGAGACCCCCTACACACACACAAAGCCCCCCTCACATCAGAGACCCCACACACAGAGCCCCCCTTACATCAGAGACCCCCCACACAAAGCCCCCCTTACATCAGAGACCCCCCACACAAAGCCCCCCTTACATCACAGACCCCCCACACAAAGCCCCCTTACATCAGAGCCCCCCACATCAGAGAGCCCCCCTTACATCACAGACCCCCCATACAAAGCCCCCCTTACATCAGACCCCCCCCCACGGATCCCACCACATCAGAGAGCCCCACCTTACATCACAGACCCCCCCACACAAAGCCCCCCTCACACAGAGCCCCCCCACACATAGCCCCCCACAACAGAGAGCCCCCCTTACATCACAGAACCACCACACAAAGCCCCCCTCACACAGAGCCCCCCACATAAAGCCCCCCCACACAGAGCCCCCCTTACATTTTTTGAAGGAGAGGGACCTCACTTACCTTAAGTTGTCTGCAGCCTTTTTTTTCTTTAAACTTCCCTCCCACACATCCCCGGGAGTGTGGGTGGGGCGGGAGGAGGAGGAGAAGGGGCGGGGCAAGGAGGAGCTGACGATCTCTCCTCTGGTGTCAGTGCAGGGAGGGAGGAGAGTTCTGTCAGCGTGGAAGGATCGGAGGCTGAGCTGTGTGAGAGATACACAGCTCGCCTCACTGCATCAGTAGGTGACCGCGGCACAGCCGCACAGCGGGAGGTAAGCGGCGGCTGCGGCCTGTGTTAACCCTGTCCAAGCCGCGGTCGCTGCTCACCTCCCGCTGTGCGGCTTGAATCACCTGATCCTCTGTGAGCTGTGATGGCCGCACGGCACCCTTGTTGCCCATGGCGCCCTGTGCGGCCGCACAGCTCGCACACCCCAAAGGCCGGCCCTGAGGAGAACTACAACTACGAACAATCTTTGCAGCTGTTGGCTTGTAGTTCTCAACGAACTACCAGGGCACTGTTGAGCGCTCTAGTTAGTTCATTGTTTCTTCCTGTCATTTGTTGTTTAACTGCTTGTTTGCGCAAGGTAAGAGCAGACAGCTTACACAGATAGTCTGCAGGTGTCTTGCATGGCATCCGCAAACCGTTGATCGAGGGTACAATGCTTTGCAGACTCCCAGTAAAATTAATAAATAAATAAATGCACATTTTTTTACCTGCAAAAATGTGCAGATGGGAACTTATCCTTTAAAAATCATGTGAAGCTTGTTGCCCAAAAAGAAGCAGGAGCTTCCTTTGTGCAACAAACGCTCATAGGGCAGCCCATTGACTTGAATGCGTGACACATGGCATTCAAATAATGACAAACACGGGAAGTCTCCTGCGCTTGAGAGTGGTCCCAGAAATATTTAGTAGGCTATACTTCCATCCTACCTTTCATGTATAAAGCTGGATACACACTATCCAACTTTTGTGGTTAGATTTCCTTCAGATTTACCTTTTCTATGTAGTGCAAGGGCCTGCCAAATTGCATACAAATTGAAAGTGTTTAGGTTTGACCTCATATTATATGGTTTTGGTAATTCTAAAGGAAAAAGTCTTCAGAAAATCTTATAGTGTGTATGGCCCAATAAGACTTGTCTTGCTGCCCTCATCAGACTGGGGAGTCTGGACCACTGAAACCACAAAACAAAACAGTAGGTGCAACGACCTATTGCATTATCCTAAAAACATGACTTTATTGTTGATAAAAGTGGTAAGTATTATACTCACAGAATGACAATTGTATGAAAGCTCATCACAAAGAACAGCACCATCCAGTCCACAGGCTCTGATGAAGAGGGTAGTTCTCAAAACACGTTAGCTTATCAGATCTTCATTGATCCTGTCACAGGTTATGATGTACTGTGGACTGGATGGTGCTGTTCTTTGTGATGAGCTTCGATACAATTGTCATTCTGTGAGTATAATACTTACCACTTTTTACAACAATAAAGTCATGTTTTT
This sequence comes from Pelophylax lessonae, assembly GCF_965119305.1. Taxonomy (NCBI): domain Eukaryota; kingdom Metazoa; phylum Chordata; class Amphibia; order Anura; family Ranidae; genus Pelophylax; species Pelophylax lessonae. The sequence continues at coordinate 354,842,038 of NC_138771.1, read as the reverse complement.
AGGATAATGCACTAGGTCAGTGCACCCTCTGTTTTGTTTTGTGGTTTCAGTGATACACAGAATTGCATGAGAATCATGTTTTGAAAACCATGAGAGGGGACGCTCATTCCTGCTATGCGTAGTGTGAACAGGGCTTTACAGTTTTTTACAGGACAGTTGTGATAGTGGGTTATCTGGTCAGCTTAAAAGGTAATGCATGCAACTCCAATATCCACAAGCCTTATAGTATTCGTTAACAGACTCAAAGGATGTTGGTATGATTGATGACATTCTCTTTAGAGAGAGGAAACATCATGATAGAGCATTTTACATGCCCAAAGCCTGATATTTTCTACCTATTTTCTAAGGAATTGAAGAAGCGATCAGTATCATACTGTTGGTGGTTTTTGTGTATGGCCTCAACATTGTGACAGTTATTTCAGTTGTCAGTTCTGCATCCTTAAAGTGGAAGTAAATCTATTGCTTTAACAGTTTCAAAAAACAGTGCCGGGAATGCTAACTGTCACATTGGTTGTGCTCTTAACCAAACTGTCAAACTATCGAATGGCTGGTGTCATACCTCCTTCACATATGCAACACCATGGCAGTTGAAGATTAACAGAGGCCAAAATGGAAGCTTCCTTGACTGAAAAAGAGTGTTTACTCCCATCAAGGAACCAGCCAACAAAAACTAGAGATAAACGTCCATATGCAGCGCTCCGTGTTGAATAAAGATGATTAGAGATCAATGGAAGGATGTAAAAATGAATTTCCTCCAACAGCTGTGTGTCCATAAAGCACACTACACCACCGTGATACAATCAGATATGCTTGCCAGACGTTCAACAATACTGAGCGGTGTGTTAAAAGACTCTCAAGACTTACCCGCAGGAGGACCCATACACACTTTAATCAGTATAATAGCATGTTTCCATTGAATCAAGGATCTGGCTGGTAGGTATTCTTCCCCTCGATCAGATCATTTATATGTACACCCAGAAGATAAAGAGACTCGTAGGGCTGTATGTAATCAATATATAACAATTTATTAAAATTGTACTTACAAGATCCAACATAAAACGAGCACTAAAAAACATATGTAGCTACGGCTTCTAGCGTGCCTGTGTCTTTCCTTGGGATCTACTGACGCGTTTTGGCCAATCAGCCATTGTCAGATGGTGACTAGAGACCTTCAAATTGTGGGAGACCCACAACATAAACACTTGGACCTTCTCAAAGCTCAGCTTCTCAGTTTTCAGCAGCCAGACACAGAGCCAACAGCAAGTACCATGAAAGATCACCTGATTCTAAGGGTCCTTTCACACAAACGATCCGATAAGATCCACCTGTCAGTTTTCAGGTGGACCTGATCAGATGCTCCATGCATCCCTATGAGGCAGCAGATGTCAGCGGAGACATCTTCACTGACACCCGCTGCTATCCGCTTCCGATCCTATCCGTGAAATCCGGACGGATGAAAACCCTGTTTTCCATCCGTTTTGTGGATCGAATCGGATGGGATCGGATGAGAACGGACAGGCGGTCCATTCTCATTCAATTTCCCCATAGAGGACAGGGGGGTTCTGACAGCTACGTCTCCGCACACAGACCCTTAGTCTTTTGTTTGAAACCTTTTAGCATTATGTGCCTTTGTCTGCATGTTTTCTCACAATATACCAAATGTCAACCTCCCTATGGCCCCATGGGACCCTAATCTGGTTCTGTCTGTCCTGCAGGGGCCTCTCTTTGAACGCTTACATGAAGTACATTTTATGACATTGCTTTGACTTGAACAGTGCTGCATCTGTGGCTCTATCCTTTACGTTTCCTTTCCTCATTCTCCACAGAGGTTAGGGGGCATTATACCCAGGTTATACCCCAAACATATTTTCTTTTTTAAGTAAAGTTCAAGCCCTTCCTACCCGCTCTGTCTACCCTATGTAAAAAAATAAAAAGTATACTTTTTTTAGTCTGCTCATGTCTGGTCACTTGATCCTGTAGATAGTTTGCCTACAGGTGTTTTAGTTAGGCAGTTAGCTTGCACAGCCTGGGGAAAGGGAATAACTGCTAGCACCTCAGTTCCCTGGCTTTTTGGGCCCTGCCTGTCCATCTTATGATACAAAAAAAAAGGGGAGAGGCCAGGTTCTGGGGCTCATCCCCTCTCGGAGATGCTGTAACCAGCATGGGACATTGAGAGGGACTGCTGTGCCCAGTAGCCTATCAGAAGATACCAAAAGATCGAAGAACTGCCAATCCTTGGAAGATACAAGTTAGCCAGAGGAAAATTGACTTGACTTCAGTGAGAAAAAAAAAAAAAAATTACCATTTAAAAGCCCACTAATGGCGCCGGACATATTGCTGGCTATGGGAGGGGGGTTCCCGGCTGACGTCGTTGGGGGGCGGTGACTGATGCACGCACCGTCCGACTCAGTCATGTTCCCTCCGCTGTCAGCGAAGAGAGGAGCAGCGCGCCGTGAACGTCTGTCGGAGTGTGGAGTGACAGGAGTCGAGCCAGTGAGCCACAGGAGTCGAGTCAGCGAGCCACAGGAGTCGAGCCGGCGAGCCAGCCCACTGCCCAGGACAGCAGGTAAGTGATTGAAGCCGCTGCAGTGAGTAACAATCCGGGCACAGTAAGTAGCAGTGCTGTGCCATGCCTTTACATACTGTGACATGCCTTTACCTACTGTGCCATGCATGTACATACTGTGCCATGCATATACCTACTGTGCCATGTCTGAACCTACTGTGCCATGCCTATATCTACTGTGCCATGCCTGTACATACTGTGCCATGCCTATACCTACTGTGCCATGCCTGTACCTACTATGCCATGCCTGTACATACTGTGCCATGCCTATACCATCACCTGTGCCATGCCTATACCATCTCCTGTACCATGACCTGTGACATGAATGTACCATCACCTCTGCCATGCCCTTACCATGACCTGTGCCATGCCTATACCATCATCTGTGCCATGCCCTTACCATGACCTGTGCCATGCCTATACCATCTCCTGTACCATGACCTGTGCAATGCCTATACCATCACCTGTGCCATGCCTGTATCATCACCTGTGCCATGGCCTGTGCTATGCCCTTACCATGACCTGTGCAATGCCTATACCATCTCCTGTACCATGACCTGTTCAATGCCTATACCATCACCTGTGCCATGCCTGTACCATCACCTGTGCCATGCCTGTACCATCACCTGTGCCATGACCTGTGCCATGCCTATACCATCTCCTGTACCATGACCTGTGACATGCCTGTACCATGACCTGTGTCATGCCTATACCATCATCTGTGCCATGCCTGTGCCATGCCTGTACCATGCCCTTACCATGACCTAGGCCATGCCTATACTATCTCCTGTACCATGACCTGTGACATGCCTGTACCATCACCTTTGCCATGACCTGTGACATGCCCTTACCATGACCTGTGCCATGCTTATACCATCTCCTGTACCATGACCTGTGCAATGCCTGTACCATGACCTGTGCAATGCCTGTACCATCACCTGTGCCATGCCTATACCATCATCTGTGCCATGCCTGTACCATCACCTGTGCCATGGCCTTTGCCATGCCCTTACCATGACCTGTGCCATGCTTATACCATCTCCTGTACCATGACCTGTGCCATGCCTGTACCATGACCTGTGCCATGCCTATACCATCATCTGTGCCATGCCTGTACCATCACCTGTGCCATGGCCTGTGCAATGCCCTTACCATGACCTGTGCCATGCCTATACCATCTCCTGTACCATGACCTGTGCCATGCCTATACCATCATCTGTGCCATGCCTGTACCATCACCTGTGCCATGCCTGTACCATCACCTATGCCATGCCTGTACCATCACCTGTGCCATGCCCTTACCATGACCTGTGCCATGCCTATACAATCTCCTGTGCCATGCCTATACAATCTCCTGTACCATGACCTGTGACATGCCTGTACCATGACCTGTGCCATGCCTATACCATCATCTGTGCCATGCCTGTAGCATGCCCTTACCATGACCTGTGCCATGCCTATACTATCTCCTGCACCATGACCTGTGACATGTTTGTACCATGACCTGTGACATGCCTGTACCATCACCTGTGCCATGACCTGTGCCATGCCCTTACCATGACCTGTGCCCTGCTTATACCATCTCCTATACCATGACCTGTGTCATGCCTGTACCATGACCTGTGTCATGCCTGTACCATCACCTGTGCCATGCCTATACCATCATCTGTGCCATGCCTGTACCATCACCTGTGCCATGCCTGTATCATGACCTGTGCCATGCCTGTACCATCACCTGTGCCATGCCTATACCATCATCTGTGCCATGCCTGTACCATGACCTGTGCCATGGCCTGTGCAATGCCCTTACCATGACCTGTGCCATGCCTATACCATCTCCTGTACCATGCCTGTACCATGACCTGAGACATGCCTGTACCATGACCTGTGCCATGCCTGTACCATCACCTGTGCCATGCCTATACCATCATCTGTGCCATGCCTGTACCATGACCTGTGCCATGCCCTTACCATGACCTGTGCCATGCCTATACCATCTCCTGTACCATGACCTGTGCCATGCCTGTATCATGACCTGTGCCATGCCTGTACCATCACCTGTGCCATGCCTATACCATCATCTGTGCCATGCCTGTACCATCACCTGTGCCATGGCCTGTGCAATGCCCTTACCATGACCTGTGCCATGCCTATACCATCTCCTGTACCATGCCTGTACCATGACCTGAGACATGCCTGTACCATGACCTGTGCCATGCCTGTACCATGACCTGTGCCATGCCTGTACCATCACCTGTGCCATGCCTGTACCATCACCTGTGCCATGCCTGTAGTCATATATTAATTAAGTGTATTCAATAATAAATTGAAAAGTAGTAAATTGATATTTTTATTTCAACATCCCCCTCCCTTTAAAATATGCAATATTATTATTATTATTTGCATTTATATAGCGCCAAGTGCTTTACAATATTCAATTACAAGCAAGTGAGTCCCGAAAAAAATCTGTATTCATAAGTGGGTCTCAGCCCAAAAAAGTTTGGGAAGCCCTGGTATATGCTATATTACTTTTTTTATTTGCTGTTTTTTTTTTCCCATGAAAGTGGAGTTACCCTTTAAGGGACAGGGGCACTTTCAGCAGCAGGCATCTGCCCTAATACAATGTCAGGCCCAAGCTTAGTCACTTGTGGAGCGGTAGGATATTGCTAAGGTTTTTTAGGTCTAAACTTGCACAAGGATTTCTAATGTCAGAACATGGAGGCGGAGTAGCACAAAGAAAGTAAATACTGCCTGCCATTGCTGCTTCTTAAAAACAGGACTTGTTACTTGCCAAGGATCACTTTAAAGTCGAAGTATCATATAAATTCAGTGAGCAAATATTTAAATGACTGCAGTGTTTGTCTTAATGTATTTTTATAAGGCTTTCACATTTTACAAGCTTGCTTTTTTGATTTTGTTGATGCAAAAAATTTTGGGGATTATTTGATTGACCACTTCTCCAACAGCTGTTGAGACAGGATATCACCCACATAGGAAAGCTTTTTTTTTTTTTAAGTGATTGGTCAACTTGTAGACTTTTGTTTTGAAAAGCATCTCTAAGGAGTGTGTAACGCTGCAAAGCAGGACACAACCTTTATAGAGTACATAGTAAGCAAATATAGCAGCAAAAACACATACATTATTAACAGAGAAGTACAGCCAAAGCTCATTTGGCTGTACCTCTCCTGTGGATCACAGGAGTGCAGATTGTTCTGACCCATTTTCAGCAGACAGCGGGCTGAAGCCGCTGTTGGCTGACGTCACAGAGTTGGCACCCGGCTCAGCCTATCAGCGAGCTGCGCCCACCACCTCCACAGCCCAGCGCTCCAGTGAGCGCAAGGGGGAGGCAGAGCATAGAACCACTGACTGACAGTCTCCAGCTCTTTGCTCACAGAGCACTGAAAACTGAGCGATCGGCGGTCTTTGACCGGTCGGACTGATGCTGCATCCAACTAGGTAAGCAGGATTCTTAAAAAAAAAATTCCAAACTTCTCTTTTAACAAGATTATTTCAAACTGATCTCTTTTACAGGACTACCTGCCTGGATTTGCATGTTATCCCATGTGCCTGCATGAGTTTTCCCTGGGTACTCTGGTTTCATCCAACACTCCAAAGACACGCTGGTAGGTAATTGGCTTCTGTCTAAATTGGCCCTAGTATGTGTATGTATGAATGTGAGTTAGGGACCTTAGAATGTAAGCTCCTTGAATATGTATGTAAAGCGCTTTGTAAATTGACGGCGCCATATAAATACCTATGTAGCACCCTCTAGTGTGTGCTACTAGAATTAGAGTGGGCGAAATATAGTCTGGCCCAGGGATAAATCTGAGTTACTGAATCTGGGTCCAGGTTATTAGAGGCCAGGCCTGGATGACTCTGGTGTCTCCCCATGTTTCTAGAATGTTGGAGAACATTTTGGAAGATAGTAGGCAGAGACTAGGAGGGGTTGCCTTGAATATTTAGGGGCCCTTAGCCAATTCCCAGGTTGAGGGCTAAATAGACAGGAGCCATGCCAGCAGGGGAGTCGGGTGGAAGAAGGAGAAGCAGTGCTGAGGAGAGCCTGTCGGATGCCCTTGAGGGACCCCTGCCAGGAAGGGGTTTTACCTTGGGCTGTAGCTTGGGAGGCTGGCCTAAAAGGATCCCACCACAGGGGGCAGTCGGAGAGACCCTAACTGGAGAGGCAGCAGGAGCAAGGAGAGACAGTGAGTAAATCAGTACGGTGCAGGGACAGACAAGGGTAGAGACTGCCAACTGTAGCAGTGTTCTCTTGAAGACAGCAGTGAGCCAAGTCTTCATCCAACCTTGCCCTGGGGAAACTCCATGTTTGTGTCAGTTGAGAGGACTGGGAAGAGAAAGCAGCAAGGTGGGCTGGTGACAGCCAGGTGGGCTAGCATTTCTGTAAGCAGCAGAAGTGAGATCAGTGTCTACAGGAGAAGTGGAAGGTTGTGCGAGATGTTGTTCACTCCGCATGTGCTACTTTACCAAGGGACAGCAAGTTCCTAGCCCGTAATGGGCTGTTGCTAGAGAATATTAGTTTCTCCAGGAGTGAATCAGTGGAATCTATACAAGGGGACCAAGTTTCTGCAGGTGGAAGGAAGAAGAGGAATCTGTAAATAGGGAGGAAGTTATCCCTGGTTTTGATTGTTGGACATTTGCAAGTTGGACATCCCATAATCCCTTACCCCATCCAAGTTATCATCCCCTAATAAAATAACAAAAACAAGCCAAAGGACTAATTTTTGTGTCTGGATGCAAGAAGGAAATGCTGTGTGACTGGCTGTGCAGCAGTGGGGAAACCTGACATCAGCAACTCCTATGGGGGTAGTTCTACACCTATAATAAAATAAATAAAAATAATATGTTGATCTAAAACATAGCACTGGGTAGCCTTTGCAAGTCTTCATTACCTTTAACCACTTCTGGACCGGAAGATTTTCCCCCTTAATGTTCAGGCCATATTTTGCGATTCGGCACTGCTTTATTTTGATGGACAATTGCACGGTCGTGCGACGCTGTACCCAAATAAAATTGATGTCCTTTTTTTCCTACAAATAGAGCTTTCTTTTGGTGGTATTTGATCACCTGTGCGATTTTTTTTGCTCTATAAACAAAAAAAGAGCGACAATTCTGAAAAAAACACAATATTTTTCACATTCTGGTATATAACATTCTAAAAAAAAAAAACTAAAAATCACAATTTTTTAACATTTTTAGGCCAATTTGTTTTTTGCTACATATTTTTGGTAAAAAAAAAATCACAATAAACTTATTTTGATTGGTTTGCGCAAAAGTTATCGCGTCTACTAACTACTAAAGATTTATGTCATTTTTATTGTTTTTTTTTTTTTACTAGTAATGCGATTTTTAGCGGGACTGCGACATTGCGGTGGACAGATCAGACCCCTTACTGACATTTTTGACACTTTTGGGGGGACCAGTGACATTACTACAGTAATCAGTGCTAAAAATATGCACTGTTACTGTAATAATGACACTGGCAGGGAAGGGGTTAACATTGTGGGTGATCAAGGGGTTATATGTGAGCCTAGGGGAGTGATTCTAACTGTGGGGGGGGCGTGGCTTTTGAAATGACCATAGAGACATGTGATCCTATATAGAAGGATCACAGGGGCTCTATGATCATTCCAGGGAGAACAGTCTGCTATGTTTACAACAGCTGTCCGTCCTTCTCTCTCAGCAGGGAACGATCGTGGGTGTCAGGCGGCAATCGGAGCCGCCTGCCCCGTGCATCGGCTTCCCCGCTGCCAAACGGTGGCGGGCGCTCGCCCTCTAGCTCCCTGCTTGCGACCGACGTAGCCCTATGTCGGTTTGCGCAGGAGAGCCACATTGCCACAGTAAATAGGCGGCGGCCAGTCGGGAACCAGTTAAACAAAGTGTATGTCTGAACAGAATAAAAAGAGGATGCTGCAAATATGGAAAAAGTTAATCTACCAGAAATCAAATGTGTTCTTAGTTTTATGTAGTGAGCTGACATATCTACCTCTAATGCACTGAAATCCCAAGCAGTGTATGTCCTTCCAGGGCCGGCCTTAGGTGATCAGGCGCCCTGTGCGAGCTAATCCCGTGGCGCCCCCCCGCGCGAATTTTCTTGCACCTTTTTTGCACTTTATTTGACTTTTCTTTTTTATGATCACTAATAACTTAGCCCCCCTTACATAAGAGCCCTCCTTACATCAGAGACCCCCCACACAAAGCCCCCCTTAAATCAGAGACCCCACACACAGAGCCCCCTTACATCAGAGACCCCACACACAGAGCCCCCCTCACATCAGAGACCCCCAACACAAAGCCCCCCTCACATCAGAGACCCCCGACACAAAGCCCCCCTCACATCATAGACCCCCGACACAAAGCCCCCCTTACATCAGAGACCCCACACACAGAGCACCCGACACAAAGCCCCCCTCACATCAGAGACCCCCGACACAAAGCCCCCCTTACATCAGAGACCCCCCACACAGAGCCCCCCTCACATCAGAGACCCCCCACACAGAGCCCCCCTTCATCAGAGACCCCCGACCCAAAGCCCCCCTCACATCAGAGACCCCCCACACAGAGCCCCCCTCACATCAGAGACCCCGACACAAAGCCCCCCTCACATCAGAGACCCCCGACACAAAGCCCCCCTCACATCAGAGACCCCCCACACAGAGCCCCCCTCACATCAGAGACCCCCGACACAAAGCCCCCCTCACATCAGAGACCCCCCACACAGAGCCCCCCTCACATCAGAGACCCCCGACACAAAGCCCCCCTCACATCAGAGACCCCCGACACAAAGCCCCCCTCACATCAGAGACCCCCGACACAAAGCCCCCCTCACATCAGAGACCCCCCACACAGAGCCCCCCTCACATCAGAGACCCCCGACACAAAGCCCCCCTCACATCAGAGACCCCCCACACAGAGCCCCCCTCACATCAGAGACCCCCGACACAAAGCCCCCCTTACATCAGACCCCCCCTCCCCACGGAGCCCCCCACACATCAGAGACCCCCTACACAAAGCCCCCCTAACATCAGAGACCCCCTACACACACACACACACAAAGCCCCCCTAACATCAGAGACCCCCTACACACACACACACAAAGCCCCCCTCACATCAGAGACCCCCCCACAAAAGGCCCCCCTTACATCAGACCCCCCCTCCCCACGGAGCCCCCACATCAGAGAGCCCCCCTTACATCACAGACCCCCCACAAAAAGCCCCCCCCCACACAGAGCCCCCCCCCACACATAGCCCCCCACATCAGAGAGCCCCCCCTTACATCACAGACCCCCACACATAGCCCCCCTCACACAGAGCCCCCCCCTTACATCACAGACCCCCCCCCCCCTTACATTTTTTGAAGGAGAGAGATGTCACTTACTTTACTTTGTCTGCAGCTTTTTTTTTTTCTTTAAACTTCCCGCCCACACATCCCCGGGAGTGTGGGCGGGCGGGAGGAGGAGAAGGGGCGGGGTGAGGAGGAGCTGACGATCTCTCCTCCCTCCCTGCACTGACGCCAGAGGAGAGATCGTCAGCTCCTCCTCGCCCCGCCCCTTCTCCTCCTCCCGCCCGCCCACACTCCCGGGGATGTGTGGGCACTGGGCAGGAAGTCAGCGTGGATTCCGTGGAAGGATCGGAGGCTGAGCTGTGTGAGAGATACACAGCTCACCTCACTGCAGCAATAGGTGATCGAGGCACGGCTGCACAGCGGGGGGTAAGCGGCGGCCGCGGCCTGTGTTAACCCTGTCCAGGCCGCAGTCGCCGCTCACCTCCCGCTGTGCAGCCGTGCCTCGATCACCTATTGTTGCAGTGAGGCGAGCTGTGCATCTCTCACACAGCTCAGCCTGATCCTCTGCGAGCTGTGATGGCCGCACGGCGCCCTTGTTGCCCATGGCGCCCTGTGCGGCCGCACAGCTCGCACACCCCAAAGGCCGGCCCTGTGTCCTTCTCTCCTGTACTACATAAAACCTGCTCCTCTCCTCATTTCCCTAACAAAAGAAGGGGGTATTCTGTAGTCTAGCAGTGGAGAACTCAGGCAGAGCTGACAACACTGATTGGGATTTCATTGCAATAGAGGTAGATTTGCCAGCTCCCCACAGGAAGTTAGACACTCGCTGGATTTTTGGTAGACCAACAGGAATTTTTCTATACTTGTAGAGTCTCTAAAGATGAACTACATGGTGAAATGTGCAAGAATTGCAGAGATGTATTAAAAAAAAAAATTATATATATATACATATATACATACATATATAAAAGCATTTACTGCCGAAGAGACATAGGGGTTAATTCACTAAGAGTGAAAGAATGGCAAAAAAATTTGGTAAAATAACGTATGCAGTAAATCAGTTGTGAAAGTTCAATTTGCTAAGTATTTAGCGTTAAATAACGAATGTGGTATGTTTTCGATTATTCAGTAACCACCGCATTTTCCAATGCGGTAATTTATCTCATGTGTCTGTGGCTAAGGGTTGTTTAAGGTAATTTCTTTAAAACCTTTTATGTTTTAACATGTTTGTTACTTTTCTTTTGCAAAAAAACTATTTTTTAATCAAACATTTTTTACAGTAATCTGAATTTGGTGGCATTGGAATTTGAACTACCTTCTCAAATGTATGTCTCCTGATGCTTGGTAATCCATGTGGAATTCTGTTGCCTCAAAATAGCTGTTAAGCTGTGTTGCGCTCATTTGCTAAATCCATCATGCCATACATTCATAAAAATTTGTTTTTTTGTAAATGTTACGTAATTACAGTATCTCACAAAGTGAGTACACCCCTCACATTTTTGTAAATATTATATTATATCTTTTCATGTGACAACACTGAAGAAATTACACTTTGCTACAATGTAAAGTAGTGAGTGTACCGCTTGTATAACAGTGTAAAATCTGCTGTCCCCTCAAAATAACTCAAGACACAGCCATTAATATCCAAACCGCTGGCAACAAAAGTGAGTACACCCCTAAGTGAAAATATCCAAATTGGGCCCAATTAGCAATTTTCCCTCCCCAGTGTCATGTGACTCATTAGTGTTAAAAGGTCTTAGGTGTGAATGGGGAGCAGGTGTGTTAAATTTGGTGTTATCGCTATCACTCACTCATACTGGTCACTGGAAGTTCAACATGGCACCTCGTGGCAAAGAGCTCTCTGAGGATCTGAAAAAATGAATCGTTGCTCTACATAAAGATGGCCTAGGCTTTAAGAATATTGCCAAGACCCTGAAACTGAGCTGCAGCACGGTGGCCAAGACCATACAGCGGTTTAACAGCACAGGAACAGGCCTCGCCATGGCCGACCAAAGAGGTTGAGTGCACGTAGTCAGCGTCATATGCAGAGATTGTCTTTGGGAAATAGATGTATAAGTGCTGCTGAGGTTGAAGGGTTGGGGGGGGGGGGTCAGCCTGTCAGTGCTCAGACCATATGCCGCACACTGCATCAAATTGGTTTGCATGGCTGTCGTCCCAGAAGGAAGCCTCTTCTAAAGATGATGCACAAGAAAGCTGCAAACAGTTTGCTGAAGACAAGCAGACTAAGGACATGGATTACTGGAACCACAGTCAAGCATGGTGGTGGGGGTGTCATGGTCTGGGGCTGCATAAGTGCTACCGGCACTGGGAAGCTTCAGTTTCATTGAGGGAACCATGAATGCCAACATGTACTGTGACATACTGAAGCAGAGCATGATCCCCTCCCTTCGAAGACTGGGCTGTAGGGCAGTATTCCAACATAATAACGACTCCAAACAGACCTCCAAGATGACCACTGCCTTACTAAAGAAGCAGAGGGTAAAGGTGATGGAGTGTCCAAGCATGTCTCCACACTAGGGATCGACTGATATCGGTTTTTCGTTGCAGATACAGATATTTTGGCCATCGCATATCGGTATCGGCCGATATTGGCCGATATTTTGTACATCCTATGTCAGGGTCTGAGACTAGTCTTCTCCTCCTCCAACCATTAGGTGGTGATGCTCATGTAAGGGTGACGTCACATAGCATAATTCCGTTTACAAATGTTATTGAATATGCCACTCATATATGTACAAATTAAAGATATAAGCAATTCCCAATTTACAGATCTGCTGGCAGATCGGTATCTCTCACCCACTTGCCGTAAGTGATACCCAGGTGATACTGCTCCGTTCAGCATCCACTCAATACTGCTCTGTCTCTCACCCGCTCCATCTCCTACCCACCCGATACCAATCCGTCTCTCACCCACTTGCCGTAAGTGACATAAGCGACATATGCCGGACGGAGCGGTATCACCCGGTTGTCACTTACAGGAAGTGGGTGATAGACAGATCGGTATCGGGTGGGTGGCATATTCAATAATATTTGTAAACGGAATTATGCTATGTGACATCAATATCGCCAGTTCCGGGGCCGATACAGATATATCGGCAAAACTCAATATCGGCCCTCGATATATTGGCCTTGCCAATAATCGGTCGATCCCTACTCCACACCTAAACCCTATTGAGCATCTGTGGGGCATCCTCAAATGGAAGGTATAGGAGCGCAAGGTCTGTAACATCCACCAGCTCCAAGAAGTTGTCATGGAGGAGTGGAAAAGAGCTTCAGTGGCAACGTGTGAAGGTCCGGTGAAATCCATGCCCAAGAGGATTAAGGCAGTACTGGAAAATAAAGCAAAAGATTGACACTTTGGGCTCAATTTGGACATATTCCCTTAGGGGTGTACTCACTTTTGTTGCCAGCGGTTTAGACATTAACCACTTTACCACCGCAGGATTTTGCTGTCTTACGTCCAGGCCACTTTTTGCGATTCGGCACTGTGCAACTTTAAGTGACAATTGCGCGGTCGTGCGACGCCGTACCCAAACAAAATGTATGTCTTTTTTCCCCCCACAAACAGAGCTTTCTTTTGGTGGTATTTGATCACCTGTGCGATTTTTACTTTTTGCGCTATAAACAAAAAAAGAGCGAAAATTTTGAAAAAATAACAATATTTTTCACATTTTTTTATATGAAATTCCCCCCCAAAAAAATGTAAAAATCTAAATTTTTTTAAATTTTTGCCCAATTTGTTTTCTGCTACCTATGTTTGGTAAAAAAAAATCACAATAAGCGTATTTTGATTGGTTTGCGCAAAAGTTATTGCGTTTACTAACTAAGGGAAAGATTTCTGTCATTTTTGGTGGTTTTTTTTTTAACGAGTAATGGCGGCGATTTTTTTTTGCGGGACTGCGACATTGCAGCGGACAGATCGGACCCTTGACTGACATTTTTGACACTTTTGGGGGTACCAGTGACATTTCTACAGTAATCAGTGCTATAAATATGCACTATTACTGTAAAAATGAAACTGGCAGGGAAGGGGTTAATTTTATTGGAGAGGGAGGGGTTAATGTATGCCTGGTGCTTACTAACGTGTGTGGGGGGAGGTGACTGAGTGACACAGGGACAGATCGCATGTTCAGCTATGCTGAACCCTTTAATCTGTCACTGTTTGTCACTTAGGAGATCCGCCCGCTTTGTTTACACAAGCGGGCAGATCTCCAAACTCGATTCCCCGACAATCGGGGAAGAGCAGCGGCGATCGCCGCTGCTCCTCCCCTGACCCGACTCCCGCTGTGACTGAAAACAGCGGGAGCGAGCCTCCGGCGGCGCGCGAGCGCCGCCCACAAGGGGAGGAGTCCAGCGACGTAGGTCTACGTCGCTGGACGGAATCGAGCCACTTTGCCGCAGTACAGTCCCAGTGACTGGTCGGCAAGTGGTTAATGGCTGTGTGCTAAGTTATTTTGAGTGGACAGCAAATTTACACTGTTATACAAGCTGTACACTCACTACTTTACATTGTAGCAAAGTGTCAATTCTTCAGTGTTGTCACATGAAAAGGTATAATAAAATGTTTACAAAAATGTGAGGGGTGTACTCACTTTCGTGAGATACTGTACATAGTTAGTGAGTTTGAAAAAAGACATCAGTCCATCCAGTTCAACCTATGATGTGTGTGTGTTTGGTGTTATCCGTACATTGTATACCCCTGAATGTTGCGGTCTTTAAGGTGCCCATCTAAAAGTTTTTTGAAACTATCGATGCTCCCTGCTGATACCACTTCTTGTGGATGAAAATTCCACATCCTTACTGCTCTGACAGCAAAGAACCCCTAACGCAGTTTAAGTTTAAACCGTTTTTCTTCTCCTTTTAGTGAGTGCCCCCGTGTCTGTTTGAGTTTCCTTTAATGTGTTAGGAACGATATGAAATATGGCTACAGCGCGAACCTTAATTGCTGGGAGGGCGTCCATGTATGTCCTCCCATGCATGAGCTGCCTATGCGCTCCCTGCAGAGTGTGCGCGGCTCTATCTGTGATCAGCGAGTCCATGAAACCCGGCTGATCACAGATCCGGTCCCGGCCCCTTACCACGTGATCAGCTCTCAGCCAATGACAGCTGATCACGTGATGTAAACAGCAGCCGGAGATCAGATTTTTTTTTTCTCCTCACGCTGTCAGTGTGAGGTGAAAAAAAAGCAGAATGCTGGCAACTGTCAGAGAGACATCGGTCCCGAAGAGGAGAGGATCATTTGTGCCCCAGTGCCACCTACCAGTGCCCACCAGCGCCACCTACCAGTACAGATCAGTGCCACCTGCCAGTGCCCACCAGTGCCACCTATCAATGCCCACCAGTGCCACCTATCAGTTGCAGTCAGTGCCTCATCATCAGTGCTGCCTATCAGTGTCACCTACCAGTGCCACCTATCAGTTGCAGTCAGTGCCTCATCATCAGTGCCACCCATCAGTGCCACCTATCAGTGCCACCTATTAGTGCCCTTCAGTACCACCTACCAGTGCCCTTTAGGGCCACCCATCAGTGTCCATCGGTGCCACCCATCAGTGCCACCTATCACTGCTCATCAGTGCCGCCTTATCAGTGCCCATCAGAGCAGCCTATCAGTGCCCATAAGTGCTGCCTATCAGTGCCCATAAGTGCTGCCTATCAGTGCCTATCAGGGCCCATCAGTGCCGCCTCATCAGAGCACATCAATGAAGGAGAAAAATGACCTGTTTGCAAAATTTTATAACAAACTATAAACATTTTTTCAAAATTTTCGGTCTTTTTTTGTTTGTTTAGCAAAAAATAAAATCCCCAGTAGTGATTAAATACCACCAAAAGAAAGCTCTATTTGTTTGAAAAGAAATGATAAAAAAAGTAATTTGTGTACAGTGTTGCATGACCGCGCAATTGTCATTCAAAGTGCAACAGCGCTGAAAGCTGAGAATTGGCCTGGGCAGGAAGGGGGTTTAAGTGCCCAGTAGGCAAGTGGTTAATGGAAATGAAAACCTACACAGGGTTGAATTCAAAGACACCCCAAAAATCACAGTGAAAAAATGATGCAGCAGGCTCGTCCATTTTGCTGAAATTTCATTGCAGCAACTCAAAATGGTCCTTAGCAGTTTGTATGGCCCCCACGTACTTGTATGCATGCCTGACAACGTTGGGTCATGCTCCTAATGAGTAGACACATGGTGTCCTGGGGTATTTCCTCCCAGATCTGGACCAGGGCATCACTGAGCTCCTGAACAGACTGAGTGCAACCTGGCGGCGTCAGATGAACCAAAACATAAGGTCCCAGAGGTGTTCTATTGGATTTAGGTTAGGTGAGCGTGGGGGCCATTCAATGGTATCAATTCCTTCATCCTCCAGGAACTGGCTGCATATTCTCGCCACATGAGGCTGGGCATTGTCATACACCAGGAGGAACCCAGGACCCACTGTAGCAGTGTAGGGTCTGACAATAATTATCATAGGTTGAACTGGATGGACTGATGTCTTTTTTCAACCTCACTAACTATGTAACAATGGGTCCAACAATTTTATCCCGATACCTAATGGCAGTCATGGTGCCATTGTCTAGGCTGTAGACTTGTAGAGGTGTCCCTCCATGGATATGCCTCCCCAGACCATCTGTGACACACTACCAAACCCGTCATGCTGAACAATGTTTCAGGCAGCATAATGTTCTCTGTGGCTTCTGCAGACCCTTTCACATCTGTCACATGTGCTCAGGATGAACTTGCCCTCATCTGTGAAAAGAACAGGATGCCAGTGGCGGACCTGCCAATTCTGGGGTTCAATGGCAAATGCCAAGCGAGCTCCACGGTGGCAGGCATTGAGCACAGAGCCCTCTAGAGGACGTTGGGCCCTCAGGCCACCATCCTGAAGTCTGTTTCTGATTGTTTGGTTGGAAACATTTACGCCAGTGGCCTGCTGGAGGTCATTTTGTAGGGCTCTGACAGTGCTCATCCTGTTCCTCCTTGCACAAAGGAGCAGATACTGGTCCTGCTGATGGGTTTTACGGGCCTGTCCAGCTCTCCAAAAGTAACTACCTGTCTCCTGGAATCTCCTCTATGCTCTTGAGACTGTGGTGGGTGGGAATGTGCTATCCTGGAGGAGTTGGAATGCCTGTGCAACCTCTGTAGGATCCAGGTATCGCCTCATGCTACCAGTAGTGACACTGACCCCCAGCCAAATGCAAAACTAGTGAAAAACAGTCAGAAAAGATGAATAGGGAAAAGAATTTCAGTGGTCTCCACCTGTAAAACCATTTTGTTCTTAAGGTCCTCTCATTGTTGCCCATATAGTGCCCCTGTTGTTAATTTAATTAACACCAAAGCAGCTGAAACTGATTAACAACCCCCTCTGCTACTTAACTGACCAGATCAATATCCCAGGAGATTAATTGACTTGATGCTATACTCTGTTTAAAAAGTGTTCCTTTAATTTTTTTGAGCAGTGTATAAACTGCTAAATACCTTTTTCTCATCAGCAGTATATAGCAGTCTTGTGACTTCTATCAGTGTAATTTAAAGCTTGTAGGAGGAGTTTTTATTCTCTTGACTGTCCTAAAAGGATGCAGGACCCCTGTCCCTCTGTCTCGACAGTGCTGATTGTCCCCGTGCTGATCACGTGCACTCTCCCAAGAAACAAAAAAACTCTCTAGCAATATACACCAAACTGAGCATGTGCACCCTGACTCCAGTAATTCTGTTTTATCCGGACATGTTATGGGGACAATACAAGAAGAGGAGGATCAGAGAAGACAGGATCAAATATCCTTTTTACACAATGCAGAGAATTAACCGCTTAGGTTCCACAGTGAGTATAAGAAACATGCTTTACTGCATATACAGACTGATTTTACTATTGTGAGTTTAGTAACAATTTAAGAAGCAACCACATACTATAGTGTGTTGATGAAAATGATTAATATGGCCTAAAGAATAAATTAAATTTGTGCTAAAAACAAATAAATTGAGTCTATACATAGCTTACATTATTTTCAGAGGACCTCTAAAGTTTCGAACTCTGGAAATGATGATGCAATGTATTTTGCTGGCATATTAAATCTCTATGCTGTTGTCTTTGATTACCGGTGCACTTTGACACGTTTTCTACATCTTCACTCTGTAACTCAATTTTAACAGCGCACCTCCTTAAAAAGCTGCAAGAAAAGAGTGTTTATATTAAACTCTAAATATGGTGGCACATCTCCAAGCTTTCCTTAGGAATCATGGTTTTCTTTTCCAGGACACAATTCTTCAGTTTGTAAGAAGCAGAACTTCAGACTGAGGGGAAGTGATTTACTAAAGTAGTACATTTTGAACTTAGGAAAGTGAATCTGTAGCCACTTTATTAGGAAACGGAATTTAAGGGAAAACTTAGAAGCTTTTTCTGCACATGACTGGATGATTGCAGTGATGTACTATAGCTTCACTGGGTAATTATATATTATTTTAGTAAATTACCTCTAGAGTAACTGCTGCCTAAATGTGGATATGCGGTAACAGGTACTCAGTACACACTGGTAAAAAAACATAAATACTAAGTGGTATAAATGATGTCATAAAAATAGTTTTGCAGTAGAAAGGGTTGAAAACTCAGTATATTTTTTATTGTTTGGTATTGCCCTTTTCACAATGCCATGTGAGCGCTGTGCTGGTGTGCGTTACGATAACATGATGCAAGAATAAAGTCTGTGGGTGTGTGTGTATGTGTAAGATTTCACAGTATTGTCATATTGCTCATGCAGTATGCAGTATCTCGTGAGATCTCAGGGAAGGGTTTTTCTCCTCAACAGATGCCCGTAGTGTCACGTGGCGCATGTGTGAGATGAAGTCTCCTGTGACCTCCTGTGCCTCATCTTGCACATGAGCAACATGACATGCATTTTAAAAATGGCAGTGCAGGAATGGGGACCCAGGCAGCTCAGAGGCAGGACAAAAGTAAACAAGTATGAAAAAAAGTCACAAAGATTTAGGTAAGTATAATTGTTTTTTCTCCCCTAGTTAGGTGTATGGATCCGCGGCCCTCTACTATCTGTATATGAAAGTGGTTGTTCTTACTGTCATGGAGTTATTTATGTAATCACTTCCTGTCCCTGCTACCTGGCTCAGAAACCCCAGATTGGAGGACTTTGATATCTTTATAAAGGAGAGTTTACAAGAAGTATACAGAGAGAGAATTAAGCCTCATGTCTGGTCGAAGAAGTTGTTGCATTTTTACCCAGGGAATAAAGTGCAGTAAATAGGCTGACTCTGAGTTCCAGTTCTACACCACAGTTCCTGCTGGTGAGAAGTCCTGTTCCAGGCTGGTCGGACAACCATTAACTGCGGATCTTGTCTTTAGGTCTCTGAAACAAAGACAGATGGTGCATCATCCTTAGGACCCCTGCAACTGGACTTTGGTGGATCATTCATCAGAAGGTATCTCCAAAATACCTGGCTATATATACCTTGCTATATATGCACAATTCCTCCAGCACTTCTATTGGGCCCTTTTGCGGATAATACCCTGTGGTACATTAGATGTGTAGCAGTACCCCCCCATAGGTGCTGCAAGTGACAAGTTTCCCCACTGCTGCGCAGGCAGGCACATACCATTTCCAGCTTTCATCCAGACACAGTGAACAGTTCTCGAGCTTTGTTTTGTTGTTTTATTGGAGCGGATAGTAACTTTGATGGGGATAGGAATTATGGGATGCCCAATTTGAAAAAACAAAACCAGGGACAACTTCCTCCCTATATACAACTCAGATTGATCATTCTGTACAGCTCCAATTGATTCCTCTGTTTAGCTCCAATTGATTCCTCTGTACAAGCTAACAGTCTCCGTTAGCCTAGCAACAGCCCCTTACAGGCTAGGAGCTCTCAGCCCCTTTAGAAAGTATCAAAATGTGTTGTGAACTGCATGCTGGAGTATTTCCAACTCCCCTGTAGACACTGACCCCAGCTCTACAACTGCAGGAAATGCTAGCCCACCTGGCTGTCTCTTCACCAGCCTTCCTGGCTGCTTCTCTTCACCAGTCTACCCAAATGACACTCTAGAGATCTCCCAGAGCAAGGCTATAGACTTAAGCACACCGCTGTCTTCAAGAAAGACCTGCTACATGTGGTATTCTCTCTCCTTGTAATCCCTGCACTGTTCTGTAGTACTCACACTGTCCTCTCTTTGCTCCCGCTGCCTCACAGGAAAAACTCCTTCCAACTTCTCAAGGGGTAGGAGCCTTCCAGGCCAGCACCTAAGCCCCGGCCCAAGGCAGAGAACACCCCCCATTGAACTAGGGGGTTCGCCACTGACAGTCTCCTCAGCACTGCATCTCTATCTTCCACCCGACTCCCTGCCCAGCATGACTCATGTCTATTTTCTGGGGATTGGCTTAGGGCACCTAAATATGCAGGACAATCCTCCTAGCCTCAACCCCCTCAATACATTCTCCAACATTCCAGAACCAGGGGGGGGGGCACCAGAGAGCTGCCCTGAGCTCTAGTAACCCTGACCCAATTACAGACTCACAGGGGTTAAACTTGAGTCAGAATATACTTTTACCTACTCTGACACTAGTAGCAAACTAGAGGGTGCTACGGACGCACGGTATGTACTGATATTATTCACTTCTTATATAAAGCTTGTACTACTTCTATACTGGTGTGTATCAATGTATTTACAGAGAGGGAAAAAAAGTATTTGATCTCCTGCTGATTTTGTATGTTTGCCTACTACAAAGAAATGATCAGTCTATAATTTTAATGGTAGGTGTCTATAATTTTAATGGTAGGTTTATTTTAAAAGTGAGAGACAGAATAAAAAACAAAGAAATCCAGAAAATCACATTTTAAAAAAGTTATAAATTGATTTTAATTTTAATGAGTGAAATAAGTATTTGATCCCCTATTAATCAGCAAGATTTCTGGCTTCCAGGTGTCTTTTATACAGGTAACGAGCTGAGATTAGTAGAACTCTCTTAAAGGGAGTGCTCCTAATCTCAGCTTGTTACCTGTATAAAAGACACCTGTTCACAGAAGCAATCAATCAGATTCCAATCTCTCCACTATGGCCAAGACCACAGAGCTGTCCAAGGATGTCAGGGACAAGATTGTAGACCTACACAAGGCTAGAATGGGCTACAAGACCATTGCCAAGCAGCTTAGAAACACAAAATAATTGTTAATCTCCCTCATTCTGGGGCTCCATGCAAGATCTCACATTGTGGAGTTTCAATGATCATGAGAATGGTGAGGAATTAGCCCAAAACTACATGGGAGAATCTTGTCAATGATCTCAAGGCAGCTGGGACCATAATCACCAAGAAAACAATTGGTGACTAAAATCCTGCAGCGCCCGCAAGGTCCCCCTGCTCAAGAAAGCACATGTACAGGCCCATCTAAAGATTACTAATGAACATTTGAATGATTCAGTGGAGAATTGGGTAAAAGTGTTGTGGTCATGTGAGACCAAAATTGAGCTCTTTGGCATCAACTCATCTCGCCATGTTTGGAGGAGGAGGAATGCTGCCTATGAACAAAAGAACCCCATCCTCACCGTCAAACATGGAGGTAGAAACATTATGCTTTGGGGGTATTTTTCTGCTAAGGGGACAGGACAACTTTACTGCATCAAACGGACGATGGAAGGGGGCCATGTACCATAAAATCTTGGGTGATAACCTCCTTCTCTCAAACAGGGCATTGAAAATGGATCATGGATGTGTATTCCAGCTTGACAATGACCCAAAACACATGGCCAAGGCAACAAAGGACTGGCTCAAGAAGAAGCACATTAAGGTCCTGGAGTGGCCCAGCTAGTCTCCAGACCTTAATCCCGTAGAAAATATGTGGAGGGAGCTGAAAGTTCCAGTTACCAAACATCAGCCTCGAAACCTTAATGACTTGGAGAGGATCTGCAAAGAGGAGTCAGACAAAATCCCTCCTGAGATGTGTTCAAACCTGGTGGCCAACTAAAAGAAACATCTGACCTCTGTGATTGCCAACAAGGGTTTTGCCACTAAGTCATGTTTTGCAAAGGGGTCAAATACTTACTGTATTTCACTTATTAAAATGCAAATCAATTTATAACTTTTTTAAATGCAATTTTCTGGATTTTTTTGTTGTTATTCTGTCTCGCACTGTTAAAATAAACCTACTAATAAAGTTTTAGACTTATCATTTCTTTGTCAGTGGGCAAATGTACAAAAAAAGCAGAAGATCGAATACTATTTTTCCCTCACTGTATGGTTAATGTTATGTGCTGGTTGCAGTAGTTCTTCTGCTCCCACTTTTTTGTTTAGATTACTGATTAAAGTATATGTTAACCCTTAGCTTGTAAAACAACCCATTCAGTGTTTAGAATAGAATTGAAAGGCAAAACATATACACAGTATGTATATGTGTGTGTATATAATATACAGTATATATATATATATATATATATATATATATATATATATATATACACATATATTAAGGAAAATTGTTTTCATACTTTCCGTAATTTTCCTTGCCTGCATCCTCAGCCTACTATGGGTCAGCTCCACCCCTCTGACCCCTTTAGGACAACCTCTAACTAGCCTTTAAAGTGCGGCTGTCTCCCCTAGGAAACTGTCCCCTTACAAGCCTCGTGACGGAGACCTGGGTGAGAAATCCTCGGCTGACATGAGGGGGATCCAGGAAAGGAAAATTACGGTAAGTATGAAAACAATTTTCCTTATTCCTGGACCTCCTCATTTCAGCCTATTGTATGGGATGTACCAGCAATATTTCAGGAAGGGAGGGAATAAAGACTACAAAATAACTCAACCTGCTGTCTAAACCTATTTACACTAGAGACAGCCGCAGAAAATCATATGAAGAAGTTCCTCAGAAGGCAGCAA
The DNA here is from genome assembly GCF_965119305.1 of Pelophylax lessonae. Taxonomy (NCBI): domain Eukaryota; kingdom Metazoa; phylum Chordata; class Amphibia; order Anura; family Ranidae; genus Pelophylax; species Pelophylax lessonae. The sequence continues at coordinate 354,819,289 of NC_138771.1, read as the reverse complement.
GGTCAGGCCCATTCTTTAATGGTGAATGAAAGTGTTTACCAGCATAGCCCGATACTTGTACAAATATGGCCTTCATGGAAGAGTCATCAGAAGAAAACCTCTTCTATGTCCTCACCACAAAAATCAGCGTTTGAACTTTGCAAATGAACATATAGACAAGCCTGAACTTTTTGGCCGGAATGAGCAAAGGTACGTTTGGAGAAGAAGGGGCACAGAATTTAATGAAAAGAACCTCTGTCCAACTGTTAAGCATGGGGGTGGATCAATCATGCTTTGGGGTTGTATTGCAGCCCGTGGCACAGGGAACATCTCCCGAGTAGAAGGAAAAATGGATTCAATAAAATTTCAGCAAATTTTGGATGGTAAATTGATGCCATCTGTGAAAAAGCTGAAGTTAAAGAAAGGATGGCTTCTACAAATGGATAATGATCCTAAACACACCTCGAAATCCACAGGGGATTACATCAAGAGGCGTAAACTGAAGGTTTTGCCATGGCCTTCACAATCTCCTGACCTCAACATAATTGAAAATCTATGGATAGACCTTAAAAGAGCAGCGCATGACAGACAGCCCAGAAATCTCAAAGAACTGGAAGACTTTTGTAAGGAAGAATGGGCAAAGATACCTCAAACAAGAATTGAAAGACTCTTGGTTGGCTACAAAAAGCTTTTTTTAAGCTGTGATACTTGCCAAAAGGGGCAGTACAAGATATTAACTCTGCAGGGTGCCCAAACTTTTGCATACGCCATTTTTTTGTTTTCTGTAATTTTGAAAGTGTAAATGATGGAAATAAAATCTAACTTTTGTTGACATATTATAAAAAGGTCTAATCTGTAATTTGATGCCTTTTGAAGATTTTCCATCTTTCCTTGGCTTCTTTATGCACATTAATACAAATTTTTACCTGGGGTGCCCAAACTTTCGATCACCACTGTACATTACATGAGCATAAATACTCTATATACAATCAGCACAACCACCACTAACCCAATATAAATGAAACTACAATAACATAAATAAAACAGTGTATATTAGGTTGCTAGCTGTACACTCTATAGTGATCCCACAACTCCCTATGGACAAATACAGAATGAACCAGTGCATTGCAACAAAATCAAAAAAAGCCCTGTGTGCGCCCTACCACCTCGGCTCTCACCCTCTGCTCCCTGCCCACCACTGTCACTTGTAAACAAAGAAGTAGAGAAGATAGAAGTCCTCAATACTGTGAATAGTTAATTGGAGTATCCCACTATTTCCTTCTCCTATCCCAATTATAAAATAAACAACAAAACAACCAAATACCCCTGGACTGATTATTGAAGTATGAGCCAAGAGGAAACAAGAAATTGCATTTGCTTATGGCCAAGTGTTGGTAACCAGGGGGACCCGCAGAGTAATGTCTAGCAGCTCTTACGGGGGCAGTGCTACACTTGCTATCTGGGATAAGGATTGCCAGACCAAATAGTAAAGGATATTACTGCCTAAAACGTTGGCACGATTGGTGACTGACTGATCAAGTTATTTCTTATCTATACAATAATAAGGTGTAGCAGAGTGTCCCAGAGAGAGCCAGGAAAAGTCCTGTTCGGGGTTTATACATCACCGAGGCATCTCTCCTATACCTTTAGGGATCTCTGAGCCATGATCCAGTTCGGATCTTCGTCCTCTTCACCAGGCCAATTTAATCTCACCTGAGACAGACAGCCGGGCTCTCTCTCAGCCTGGGAACACAGACAACGTTTGTCTATGAGAGCGGAAGGTCAGTAAAACTACCTGTGTGTTTCTTTGGAAGCTGACAAGCTGTAGGCTTGCTCAGTCTGTGTTAGTTAGGGACTGCATTGTGTGTAGTAAGCGCCGGGACACGGCTAGGCTTTTGTTTATTATTATTATTACTGCTTGTTTTCTAAAAAGGCACTGTACAGCACCTGTATATAGACTTGTATATAACACCAATAAACACCGCACTGTTTGTCACTACCTCACTGGATTTGGAATCTGTGCCTGAAAAACTGCTTATCCCAGGGAGCTTTGCACCTGCTACCTGTTAGCCAGCTTACATATGGTGGAGGCCTGCGGGCACTGGTAGTAAGTTACTACTTAAAGGGCCAGTACCTGGAGTGACTAAACATGGAGGAAATCCTCAAACAGTTGGTGTTATCCAACGCTGCACAGCAGCAAGCGAACGCTGCACAGCAGCAAGCGAACTCTTTGTTTAAACAACAGATTGGTGTTGTACAAGAACAAACGAAGCAAGCAAACGCTGCACAACAGCAAGCAAACTCTTTGATTCAACAACAGATTGGTGCCAGAACCCAGTTGATGTTTGAAAAACTGGCAAGTGCTGCAGAAGCAGACAGAAAGGTGCTGGTTGAGGTGGTGCAGACACTTGCACAGGAGTCTGCTGTGAAAACAGAAACAGTTAGAGACCGCTCCTCAGCCATCCATGTTGGTCGCTTCCTGTCCAAGATGACTGCTGATGATGACCCAGAGGCCTTTCTGGTTACATTTGAGAGAACCGCTGAGAGGGAAGGCTGGCCCAAAACCCAGTGGACAGGATTGATTGCTCCCTTACTTACTGGGGAATCGCAGAAGGCCTATTACGATTTGGAGTCTGTGGATGCAGGAGAGTATGAAAAGGTCAAGCAGGAAATCTTGGCGCGTCTCGGTGTCAACTTGGCTGTTCGAGCCCAGCGGGTAAACAACTGGTCCTTCCGAGATGAGAGGCCCCCAAGATCACAGATGTTTGACCTAATCCACCTGGCGCGAAAATGGCTACAGCCGGAGTCCTTGTCTGGGCCACAAATAGTGGAGCGTGTAGTCATGGAACGGTCCCTGAGGTCATTACCAACTCCTTTACAGAAGTGGTTGAGTCAAGGAGACCCCAAGTCGGCGGACAACCTGGTGGAGCTTGTTGAGAGGTACTATGCTGCAGAGAACCTGGTCACCACCCCTACAGCCGCACGCACTTTCCACCCAAAGCCACGGTCTCCCCAGACAATCGGTAAGACTGTTCCAGGGGAAGTGGGTGGTCAGCATGGCAAGGAGACAGGGGGGAGGATTTTTGGTGCCAGAACTGAAGTTTGGCGTCCCAAACAAAGGAAGCCACTGCCTGTCAACAAACCTAACTGGGGTAACATCAGGTGTTTCCGTTGCCAGGAACTGGGACATGTTGCTGCAAACTGTCCGTTGACAGATGAACCCATGCAGTGTGACATGTCTCTTAGAAGGCAGTCTATGTTTGCTGCTGTTTCATGAGCTCCTGCGCCAGGTGTAGGAAAACACATATGCCAAATGACTGTTAATGATAAGCCTATTGCAGCCTTGCTGGACTCGGGAAGTCTGGTGACTTTTGTTAAAGCAGAAATGGTTGAAAATGTGAATTTAAATGCAAAAAAAGTTGCTGTGATCTGTGTACATGGTGATACTCGGGAGTATCCTATAGCGACTGTTCGCTTTGAAACTGATTTAGGTACGGTGACCCATCCGGTCGGACTTGTGCCCCACTTAGTGCATGAGGCCAGGTGTAGGAAAACACATATGCCAAATGACTGTTAATGATAAGCCTATTGCAGCCTTGCTGGACTCGGGAAGTCTGGTGACTTTTGTTAAAGCAGAAATGGTTGAAAATGTGAATTTAAATGCAAAAAAAGTTGCTGTGATCTGTGTACATGGTGATACTCGGGAGTATCCTATAGCGACTGTTCGCTTTGAAACTGATTTAGGTACGGTGACCCATCCGGTCGGACTTGTGCCCCACTTAGTGCATGAGGCCATCATTGGTAGAGACTTCCCTAAGTTTTGGGAACTGTGGGACGGTCCCGACTCGGTCACCGTAACTGACTCAGTGGTGGAGCCAGAACCCCTGTCTATCACCGACAATGTGGGTTTAAGGGATCTCTCTCAAGGTTCCCTGGATTTCCCTTTCTCTGTTATGGCAGGAGAACTGGAGGAGCCTGAGGAAGTCCCCACAGTCAGTCAAGGTGGACAACCTTCTGCTGACCCTGAGGGTACATTGGAGTTTGCTGATCTTAATGTACACAAGGAAAACTTTGGTACCGAGCAGAGAAAAGACCCTACCCTTGCCAGGGCCTGGGAGAATGTAGCAATGGTAAAATGATGTACCTGGCGAACCAGGGGACAGGCCCTGTTTTCCTTTTTCAGCAGCAATGAGGATTTATTGTATCGTGTATATAAAAAGAACGATGAAATTGTTGAACAGTTGGTGGTCCCTAAGCCTTACAGACGAGTGGTGCTGGAATTGGCTCATGGACACTTACTAGGAGGTCATTTAGGGGTTGAAAAAAAACACTGAAAGGGTGTTACGCAGGTTTTACTGGCCTGGGATACAGAAAGATATTGACAATTATTGTCAATCTTGTCCTGTATGTCAGATGTCAGCCCCACTACCCCACTTCCGAAGTCCTTTAGTGCCCTTACCAATTATTGAAGTGCCCTTTGAGAGGATCGCCATGGACCTCGTAGGTCCACTCCCCAAGTCTGCCCGGGGTCATCAACACATTCTTGTAATCATGGATTATGCTACCCGTTACCCCGAGGCAGTTCCTTACGCACTGCATCCGCTAAGAACATTGCTAAAGAGTTGTTCATGGTGTTCAGTCGCGAACCTCCGTATACCACCCTAAAACTGATGACCTCGTAGAACGCTTCAATAAAACATTAAAGAGTATGTTAAAAAAGGTTGTGGACAAGGATGGAAAAAACTGGGACTTCTTGATTCCGTACTTGATGTTCGCCATCAGGGAAGTACCCCAGTCCTCTACGGGATACTCTCCTTTTGAATTGCTTTATGGGAGACACCCTCGGGGGCACTTAGACATAGCCAAGGAAACCTGGGAGGGGGAGCAGACACCCCACAAAAGTGTCATTGAGCACATCGCTCAAATGCAGGACAGGATTGCAGCGATCATGCCTATGGTAAAGGAACACTTACTGCAGGCCCAGGCAGCCCAACAGAGAATATACAACAGGGGAGCCCGACTCCATGTCTTCTCACCTGGTGACAGGGTCCTGGTGTTAGTTCCCACTGTCGAGAGCAAGTTCCTAGCTAAGTGGCAGGGTCCCTTCGAAGTATTGGAAAGAGTTGGGGAGGTCAATTATAAAGTGCATCAACCAGGAAAAAGGAAGCCAGAGCAGATTTACCATATTAATCTGTTAAAGCCCTGGAAGGATAGGCTGGCCTTAACTGCGAGGTCCGTCCCTGGGACATCTAGGGTTACTGAGTCCCCTCTGGTCCCTGAGGTCACGGTTCCAGACACCCTGTCTTATTCCCAAAAACAAGAAGCTAGAGAGTTCCTGATATGGAATAGAGAGAAATTTTCAGAGTTACCTGGTACAACTTCAGCAGTTCAGCATGATATTGTTACTGAACCTGGGGTCCGTGTCAAGCTCAAACCGTACCGAATTCCCGAAGCGAGGAGAAAGGACATTAGTGATGAAGTAAAAAAGATGCTGAAGCTAGAGGTCATTGAGGAATCCAATAGTGACTGGTCAAGCCCCATCGTTTTAGTCCCAAAACCGGATGGTACTTGGAGGTTCTGTAACGACTTCAGAAAACTCAATGCAGTGACAAAGTTTGACACATACCCAATGCCCAGAGTGGACGAACTTATAGACAGACTTGGCAAAGCCCGCTATCTAACTACTTTAGACTTGACCAAAGGATATTGGCAAATACCCCTGACTGGTAGCGCCAAAGAAAAGACTGCGTTTGTTACCCCAGAGGGTTCATTTCAGTATAAAAAAAATGCCTTTTGGGTTGCAAAATGCCCCTGCGACATTTCAGAGGGCCATGGACAGGACCCTAAGACCTCACCGACAGTATGCAGCTGCCTATCTGGACGATATAGTGGTACATAGCACTGACTGGGAGTCTCACTTGCCCCGTGTACAGGCTGTTCTGGATTCCCTCTTCAAGGAAGGTTTTACAGCAAACCCAAAAAAATGTGCCATTGGTTTAGAGGAAGCCAGGTATTTGGGCTACACTATTGGTCGGGAGTCATTAAACCTCAGTTAAACAAAGTAGAAGCCATCCAAGAATGGCCACATCCTGCAAACAAGAAGCAGGTCAGAGCCTTTCTTGGAATTGCAGGGTACTATAGGAGGTTTATCCCAAATTTTGCAACTCTAGCTGCCCCACTGACCGACCTTACGAAAGGGAAAGAATCAGTAATGGTGAAATGGTCCCCAATAGCAGAGGAGTCTTTCCAAGTCTTAAAGAAGGCTCTTTGTGCACATACAGTGTTGTACTCCCCTGATTTGTCCAAGGATTTCTTGGTTCAGACGGATGCGTCTGATGTAGGTATTGGGGCCGTATTGTCACAGGTACACAATGGGGAAGAACACCCTGTGGTGTACCTGAGCAGAAAGCTTAATGAACACAAGAGAAAGTATGCAGTCATTGAAAAGGAATGTTTAGCCATAAAGTGGGCCTTGGACGCACTAAGGTACTATCTGTTAGGGCGCCAGTTTGATTTGATAACTGACCATGCCCCTCTGAAATGGATGGCCCAAAAGAAGGAGACTAATAGACGGGTGAACCGGTGGTTTTTGGCTCTACAAGATTACTTCTTCACTGTAAAACACAGGCCAGGTGTTGAGATGGGGAATGTAGATGCCCTGTCCCGTGTTCACTCCTGTTTGGCCACAGGTGTTCCAACCCTGGGGTTGAAACAAGGGGGGGGGGGGTATGTAGCAGAGTGTCCCAGAGAGAGCCAGGAAAAGTCCTGTTCGGGGTTTATACATCACCCAGGCATCTCTCCTATACCTTTAGGGATCTCTGAGCCATGATCCAGTTCGGATCTTCGTCCTCTTCACCAGGCCAATTTAATCTCACCTGAGACAGACAGCCGGGCTCTCTCTCAGCCTGGGAACACAGACAACGTTTGTCTATGAGAGCGGAAGGTCAGTAAAACTACCTGTGTGTGTCTTTGGAAGCTGACAAGCTGTAGGCTTGCTCAGTCTGTGTTAGTTAGGGACTGCATTGTGTGTAGTAAGCGCCGGGACACGGCTAGGCTTTTGTTTATTATTATTATTACTGCTTGTTTTCTAAAAAGGCACTGTACAGCACCTGTATATAGACTTGTATATAACACCAATAAACACCGCACTGTTTGTCACTACCTCACTGGATTTGGAATCTGTGCCTGAAAAACTGCTTATACCAGGGAGCTTTGCACCTGCTACCTGTTCCCCAGCTTACAAAGGATAAATACCTTGCATCCTATGGGTCCATTCAAGTTATGACTAGATCCTAAGCCCTGGTAAAGAGGGAGTATTTTGGTCCCCGAAACCATTGGCTGTTTTAGGTGTGAACATAAAAGTCAAAAGGACTCCTTTACTATGTGGTCTGGTGATTTTTCTTTGGTTCTTTGTTTTAGTTGACCTTCTGGGTACCCAATGGAGGGTAACCCTGTTCTATCCGTGCTGCCTAACCAGAACCAGTGAGCTCTCTGAATGTCTACATTTCTTTCACTTCTCTGTACAAACAAGAGTTCAAGTCCCAGGGACTTGTGAATGCGTCTTTATTTCAGAAGTATTGAAGGCAGACACAGCTAGACATAAAACAAGGCCACGAAGGCATCCCCCTAATTCTGTCCTGATAGGTGTTTTGCAAGTTAAAAAAAGGAAGAAAAACTGATGAGCTTCCTATTAAACTCTTAATAGGCCACCCTCTAGTGCCATTAAGAATATAAAACAGAAAATCCATTTATATTTCCTCCATTACACAGGTACCAGTTCTGTATCACAATATACTGTATGTTGGACAAAATCTCTTCCTTCTTTTCTCTTTAATGCAGTCCCTATGCAGTACTTCTTTTTTGCCAAAATGTTATCTTGTCTAAACTCAAAACACTTTAAACCCCCCAAACTATCCCGCAATTATTAGTAGTCAGTGACATTAGGCCACACCCACCCAAAAAATCCTACAATTATTGGTGGTCAGTGACATTTTAACCCCCCTCCCCCCTATCATTAGTGGTCATCTGCATTTTAAATCCCCCCCATTATGGCTGTTTGTATGCTTAATATTTTGATGCATTTGTTCTCGTTATACTAGATAATAAGATAGCACTGTATGGGCATGGGAGTTTCCTGTTGTAGGTCCCTGGTTATTCACAAGGTGTCGTCATAGCTAGTAATGGGAGTAGGTCCTGGGACCACTTGGGGTTAGTAGGTAGTTTAGTCACCCAGATAACCACTAGAGGTCCCCATGGTAGTAGTGGGTTGTTGTCACACTAGGAAGCACCAGATTTGCCTGTGCCAGTGTGTGTCTTGGTGGGAGTCTGCTGGGGTGGTCAGGGGAAGTGTCTGGGAGTCCAAGCCCAAGTGTCCGGGAGACAGCAAAGATGCAGTCTGTGAGGCTCTAACTGTTTAAGGGTTCACTCATATGTGCATCCAGGGGGTGATAAAAACAGAGAGTTGAGCCACCTGAACACAGACATGCAGTCTCTCAGGGCTGTACACATGCCATGGCCGTGATGGTGGTGCTTCGTGGTCATGGCAAAAATTAAACCTTCACAAAACACAATACATGAAAGTCTATGGGCCTGCCCTGGTACCACATGCAATGCCTATAAATGCTTTGTGGTGGTGTGGCATTTACAGGGTTAAATCAAACGCTGAGTAGGCAACATATCACCTACCTATCACCTGTCAAATTCCTCTGAAAAGCCATCCACCACTGAAAGCTTTTCAGAGGGGCGGCAAGGGCTCCTCCACATGTCAATGAGCCCTTAGGGAAGCATGGTAGAAAGGTGTAGGATTTATTGGGACTACTATTATTCCCTTTCCATGGATGCTTGACTCTGGCAACTTCCTCTAGAAGGTATCATGGTTGGTAGGCAGAGCCTCTGAGGACATGCATGCACACAAAACACGTCGGGAGGAGCACTATACACTGACATCAGCTCTTTGTCTCGGAGTGGTGGCCATTGGAGTAAGTTTTGATCGCATTTGTTTGTTCAGTATCCACGTATATTTTATTGTTTTATAAACTATCAATACTACATCATATATCAAATTTCTGGCTCAGGGTGGTGAGCATTTCCTCTATAGGACGGATGGCGAACAGCTCTTTTCATCCAGAGGAACAAACATCAGAGTCCCTGAGGGGGTTTATTATCTGTACAGGTTAATTAACATTAGTCTTCTGGTGAATGCAATGCAGTGGTGGAGGATGTGCACCAGTGGAGGAGCGAATTGAATATGTATTTTGTGTTCTTTTTGCACTGATGCACTTTGTGGCTGACAGTTGAGAGTATTAATCACTCTTCAGGGTTAATAGTTTTGGACTATTATTATGGACTAGCACATCCTATTGTCTTATTTGAGCACCATTTATTTATTAATATCCCGTTGCAATTGGGTATGATACACATTTCTAGGACTTTGACATTTATGGTTTTATCAGGAATATTTTTATGAGGTATATCATTAATTTAAAAAAACACAGAGGAAGTAAACAATGGGCATTTTAGAAGGTGGTTCCCATGGCTATATAACAGTATATCACACAAATGCATATATATCTTTTTAAAGTATAAAATAATTTTTAATAATTTATACAATATATCGTATCAAAAAGATAAGGGCAACTAAAAGCCCACATATATAAAAAAACACATGTATGTGTCAGAGGATCATTAGCCATAAAATAACATGTGTCACACAGAATCTGCCAACATGTTTCGCGGCACAGGCCACCTCTTCAGGGTTTCATTATCCTTGTCTGAATCAAAACATTTAGTGTATGTATGTATATATATATATATATATATATATATATATATATATATACATATACACACACACATATAAAACAAAATTAGTAAATATATAATTGATCACACTTTAGAATATACAATATATATATATATATATATATGTACACACATATACACACACACACACACACACACTATATATATATATATATATATATATATATATATATATATATATATATATATATATCTATATCTATATCTATATCTCTATATATATATATAAGCTATTTTTGCGTTTTACACTTTTATTAAAATCTTTTTTTCTACTTAACTTTTTCACACAGTTTAAAAGCAGTTTAGCTCAAGATCATATAACACATCTTTCTGTAATGTTCCGGTACCTTTGGTACCCTAAATTACACTTTCCACAAGTGTATGCGCCCCACCATTTACTTTTGGAAAGGTGCGCATACACCTTTAAGACTGGAGCTGTCATCACCCAGCGCCGGACTAGATGGCTATTTAAAGCGCCGGTTCTCACTCACATGTGTTCGTTCAAACACCCTTACCTGGATGCTAACCTTGCTTGAAGCTTCCATGCTTGCAAGCTTACCTCGCTGACGGAACCTCGCTGCGCTGATCCCTGTATCCCGCTACTGGATCATCCGCCTCTCCTGAACCACCCTTCGGCTGTATCACTTATAGTGCTAAGTACCCCGCAGGGGAATTCTCTATAAACTTCTACTAAGCTTACACTATCTAGCTCTGCATAGTAAAGACTGTTTATCACATCTGCATAACTAGATTGCTAGCTCTTGAGACTACTGCTACTTTTCTGCACTGGGTTGATCTCTTTTGTATGTCCACCTGCTATTCTGTCATCTGCTACCATACAACATTGCTAAACCTTCCTGCATCCATCTGCTACTGTCTCACCTTCAAGTGTCTATCACCTACCACCTCCACTCAACCTATCCCTCAACCTTCATCATTGTGTTACCACATACATAAAGTCACTCTAGGAACCAGCTTGCTAATTGTGTGTATTTACTGGCTGAAATAAGACCTTCCACACGATGAGTCATTGAGGTTGGGAATGGTATCTCAGCATATCTCTTACATGACTACTGACGTGGAACTATTTCTGCAGCTGAAAATCCACACCATATAAGAAACGCAGGAGCGTTACAGATTGAACGAACCCAAAAATGGATTCAGCAGAAATAACCACTCAGGTGACACAATTAAAACAGCAAGTATCTGCGTTAATACACGCACTTGCTGAATTAATAATTTATACAATATATCGTATCAAAAAGGTAAGGGCAACTAAAAGCCCACATATATAAAAAAAACACATGTATGTGTCAGAGGATCATTAGCCATAAAATAACATGTGTCACACAGAATCTGCCAACATGTTTCGCGGCACAGGCCACCTCTTCAGGGTTTCATTATCCTTGTCTGAATCAAAACATTTAGTGTATGTATGTATGTATGTATATATATATATATATATATATATATATATATATATATATATATATATATATACACATATACACACACACACACACACACACACACATATAAAACAAAATTAGTAAATATATAATTGATCACACTTTAGAATATACAATATATATATATATATATATATATATATATATATATATATATATATATATATATATATATATATATATATATGTATTCAATACCCTATTCCTTGGCATGAAGAGGGAGAACGGAGCGGGGGGGGGAGGAGGGGGAAGAAAAAAAAAGAGAAAAAGGGGGAAGGAGAATGAAAATAAAGATCTATATAAACTTCTATACCTCTAAAGAGTGCGTTGGATGTGTTCGAGATAGGGGGAGACCATAATTAACACTTCACCTTGCTGATATAGTAGGTACAAGCGAGTACCAATCATCAGATTTAATATCAGTTTAAAGGAAAAAAAAACCACCAAAAGAAAACTGGTAAGAGCAAAGGGAAAGGAAAAGGGAGAAAAAAACCCAAGACCCAGTACAGCTATCAGTATTACGCTCAAACAAGCATCATCAATTCTATTGTGTATGAAAAAAAGGCATAAATGCCAGGGATACCCACAAGTGGTGTCGGGGTCTCCCGAGAACCCCATTAATACAGCAACTAATTCCCACACAGACCAGCCCTTAAAAAGCCAAATGGGGCGGTCACTGGGGAGCTGGGTGGGTCTTCTCTCAGTTGGCCAAAAGCAGATAGATTCCTATACAGGTCCACAAAACCGGTAAAGGGCGGGGCGCTAAAATGCCACCAAAACATACAGGCCCTCTTATAACTGCATCTTCGCAGTCCTTACTGATGCCGCCTTTGCACTTGCCCAGAAAAAGTCAAAAGGTGGAAATTACATCAAACCACACAAGAAGGTGGAAGTGACGCCAAGTGAGTCCCAACCAGCCGCCATACCCAGAAGTGCATTCCAGGTGGTTGTGCACACTCTCCTAATGGCATACAGGTCGGTTTCAAGTGACAACTATTACATTGATCCAGGGCATGTCGCCCCGGCTAGAAATAAGCCAGGGACATGGCGCAAATCACACACATAAAAAGCCTTTGATCCGTCCCAGACAAGGGCAGGATTGTAGAAGGAGAAAAATAGCCTCCAAACACAAATGGAGGTCCAAGAGACTATAATTCTAAATCGCCTAATTCACACAGACAAGATAAGGTCCTTATATAAATCAAAACTTAACCAACCAATAAAAAATAATAATAAGTGAAACGCAATACATAAGAAAAAAATGTTAGATATAAGATAAGGCCAAATTAGACCTAGCAACAATACATCCAATAAAAAAATAAAAATAAAATAAAAATAAAAAAGGAGGGGGGGGGAGGGGAAGGGAAAAGATGGCCCCATTCCTGACAAAAGGTGCACAATCTATAGTAAAATTAAAAATATAGCCCAGATTTAAACATTCATGGGACAGTCCAGAAAAGAAAAAAAATAAGATTATTAAGCATAAGATATCAGATCTCAAAGAAAGGGGGCATAGCTCACAAACCGTTTTTTTTTTTTTATATATGTGGGCTTATAGTTGCCCTTATCTTTTTGATACGATATATTGTATGTATTAATAAAAATTATTTTATACTTTCAAAAAAAAAAACATGCATTTGTGTAATATACTGTGATATACTAATGGGAATCACTGTCTAAAATGCCCATTTTTTTCTTCCTCTGTGTTTTTCTTCACTACTTATTGGGCTGGTGTGGTTTGAGTCCTTTGGACTATATTTTTTCCTAATGAGGTCCTCCTCCCTCCACACTACAGTATAACTTATATAATTTATATGTTCAGTTTTTAGTGTTGCACTTCTCTTTTTTTCTTTAAAGTGGTTGTAAACCCTCACATAAGTGAAGTGAATATCCCCAGATGATACACAGAGATTATACAAATCCTCCTACATAAGTTTTACTTGTATATCTACCGTCTTCCCCTTTCTATACCCTGAAAAGTGCAGATTGTGTTAAAATCTCTCCTCTTTCAGCAGCACATTTTATTATATCTTTTCATGTGACAACACTGAAGAAATTACACTTTGCTACAATGTAAAGTAGTGAGTGTACAGCTTGTATAACAGTGTAACTTTGCTGTGACCTCAAAATAACTCAACACAGCCATTAATGTCTAAACCGCTGGCAACAAAATTGAGTACACCCCTAAGTGAAAATGTCCAAATTGGGCCAAAAGTGTCAATATTTTGTGTGGCCACCATTATTTTCCAGCACTGCCTTAACCCTCTTGGGCATAGAGTTTACCAGAGATTCACAGGTTGCCCCTGGAGTCCTCTTCGACTCCTCCATGATGACATCACGGAGCTGGTGGATTTTCGAGATCTTGTGCTCCTCAGCCTTTCATTTGAAGATGCCCCACAGATGCTCAATAGGGTTTAGGTCTGGAGACATGCTTGGCCAGTCCATCACCTTTACCCACAGCTTCTTAAGCAAGGCAGTGGTCATCTTGGAGGTGTGTTTGGGGTTGTTATAATGTTAGAATCTTGCCCTGCCGCCCAGTCTCCGAAGGTAGGGGATCGTGCTCTGCTTCAGTATGTCACAGTACATGTTGGCATTCATGGTTCCCTCAATGAACAGTAGCACCCCAGTGCCGGCAGCACTCATGCAGCCCCAGACCATGGCACTTCCACTACCATGCTTGACTGAAGGCAAGACACACTTGTCTTTGTACTCCTCACCTGGCTGCCACCACACACGCTTGACACCATCTGAACCAAATAGGTTTATCTTGGTCTTCTCAGACCACAGAACATGGTTCCAGTAGTCTATGTCCCTAATCTGGTTATCTTCAGCAAACTGTTTGCAGGCTTTCCTGTGCATCATCTTTAAAAGAGGCTTCCTTCTGGGACGACAGCCATGCAGACCATTTTGATGCAGTGTGCTGCGTATGGTCTGAGCACTGACAGGCTGACTCCCCACCCCTTCAACCTCTGCAGCAATGCTGGCAGCACTCATACATCTATTTCCCAAAGACAACCTCTGGATATGATGCTGAGCACGTGCACTCAGCTTCTTTGGTCGACCATGGTGAGGCCTGTTCTGATTATAACCTGTCCTGTTAAACCGCTGTATGGTCTTGGCCACCGTGCTGCAGCTCAGTTTCAGGGTCTTGGCATTCTTGTTATAGCCTAGGCCATCTTTATGTAGAGCAACAATTCTTTTTTTCACATCCTCAGAGAGTTCTTTGCCATGAGGTGCCATGTTGAGCTTCCAGTGACCAGTATGAGAGAGTGAGAGCGATAACACCAAATTTATCACACCTGCTCCCCATTCACACCTGAGACCTTGTAACACTAATGAGTCACATGACACCGGGGAGGGAAAATGGCTAATTGGGCCCAATTTGGACATTTTCACTTAGGGGTGTACTCACTTTTGTTGCTAGCAGTTTAGACATTAATGGCTGTGTGTTGAGTTTTTTTGAGGGAATATAAAATTTAAACTGTTCTACAAGCGGTACACTCTCTACTTTACATTGTAGCGGAGGGCCTAATTCACTATAAGATGGGAGTAGAGCTGCTCACTTCTCCAAAAATAACTCCAGCCGAAACTCATTAGCATCCTAATTAGGTGAAGTTGCTGGAGTTAAACCTTCAAACAGGTGCTTTAGTGAATTCGGAGTTGGAGTTAACCAAGAGTGAATTCGGGTTTGGAGTTAACCAAATTCCGTTTGTGTTTTTCATAAAAGGAAATTTGTCTATTCTGAATCACTATTACACAGCAATGTCATCTATTATGGTTTATTTTAATTTTAAGGTATGGTTATGTATCTTATGTGTTTTAACCTTTAGATTTACTAATAGACTACACAGCTGTCTAATTAGCAATCTTCATTCTTTATTAATCTGAAACTTTCAGGCATGTCTGATTGTATTCAGCACTTTGGTGTAGTTGTCTATGCTCATAGACAAAGATTGCTTGGTCATGAGTTCAAGGCCCAACCATGATAACACCCTGTGTGCTCACAGTTGTGTGTCATTATTTTTTTTTTTTTTGCCACATAGTAATACATTGGCTACATCACCTAAAATTGCATGTCAATGGCCATGTATATTCAAGAAACAGACATGCATATGTGCAGGGTGCAATTATGCATTTGCCAAGTTTCAGTATTTATTTACAGTTGTCTAAAATTTAAGGAGGTGATGGCACACTTGGGATTTGAACTCATGCTCTCAGTGTTTATAGATAGAAACATTAACCACTAAACAATTGAGCTGAGCATGATTACCTATGGAATATTTAGTCCCATGTTTCAATAGTTAACCACTTCCTTACAGGGCAGTTACACCCCTTCCTGCCCAGGCCAATTTTCAGCTGTTTTTAATGCTGTTGCATTTTGAATGACAATTGCACGGCCATGCAACCCTGTACCTAACACAAATGTATGACATTATTTTCACACAAATATTGCTTTCTTTTGGTGGTATTTGATCACTGCAAGGTTTTTTTTTATTGGCAAAAAGAAGACCTAAAATGTTTGACCCCTAAAAAAATGTGTTTTTGTTTATGTAATAAAATTTGGTAAATCAATATGTTTTTGGTTGCACTGACGAGCATTGATGAGGCTGCCCTGGCAGACACTGATGAGACACTAATATGCAGCACTGATGGACACTGATAGGCAGCACTGATATGCAGCATTGATGGGCATTGATAGGTGGCACTGATGGGCAATGATTGGCAGCACTGATAGATGGTAATGATGGGCAGCACTGATGAGGAGGGCACTAACAGGCTCCCTGAGCACTGATTGGCATCAATGGTGGCATGGGTGGGCATCCCTGGTGGCCATGGGTCAGAAATCCCTGGTGGCTCTAGTGGCATCCCCCAAGGGTCTGCACTGGTAATCAATGCTCTGATTACAAGCACAGACCCCCCCCCCACACACACACACACACACACACACACACACACACACACACACTTACTTTGCATATGAATGCCATTTCTTCACAGCTGAAAGTGGCCCTCACCATGATTAGCCAGTTGATTATGACCACTTGCTGGAATGTGTGCAACCCAATTTGGTGTTATTTCTGGTCCAGGGCGAACACCAATGTGCCATTTGCAATTTATTTTAAAGAGATCATGCTTTGAAAAAATTTCATTAGCACCAGGTAGCTAAGTGGTTAGCACATCTGCCGTGCAACAGTGTATTTGGGTGTTCAAATCCCTGAACTACCTACAACTGTCTGTTATATATGACAAGCAACACTAATATGGCTTCTCCCCAAAAATAAAACATTGTATATGTGTGAAATTAATATATTTTTGGCTTGGTTAGATATAGAAAGTAACAATAATATATTGTTTTTTGCATATGCATATATATATATATATATATATATATATATATATATATATATATGCATATGCAAAAAACAATATATTATTGTTACTTTCTATATCTAACCAAGCCAAAAATATATTAATTTCACACATATACAATGTTTTATTTTTGGGGAGAAGCCATATTAGTGTTGCTTTTCATATATATACACACACACACACACACACACACACACACACACACACACACACACAGGCAAATCAATAAAAAAACACACATCTATCTATATATATATAATAATTTTTTTGGCATCTATATATATATATATATATATATATATATATATACCGTATTTTCCGGCGTATAAGACGACCCCCCCTATTGCATGATCTACCAGTAATGTTTATACTTAGGTTACCTTGGAGATATTATACTCGGTGTTTAAGACGACCCCCCCTATTGCATGATCTACCAGTAATGCTTATACTTAGGTTACCTTGGAGATATTATACTCGGCGTATAAGACGACCTCCCATTTTTGGGGGATTTTTTTGAGGTTCAAAAGTAGCCTTATACGCCAGAAAATACAGTATATGTGTGTGTGTATATATATATATATATATATATATATATATATATATATATATATACACACACACACACACACACACTATATATATATCTATATCTATATCTATATCTATATCTATATCTAAGCTATTTTTGCGTTTTACACTTTTATTAAAATCTTTTTTTCTACTTAACTTTTTCACACAGTTTAAAAGCAGTTTAGCTCAAGATCATATAACACATCTTTCTGTAATGTTCCGGTACCTTTGGTACCCTAAATTACACTTTCCACAAGTGTATGCGCCCCACCATTTACTTTTGGAAAGGTGCGCATACACCTTTAAGACTGGAGCTGTCATCACCCAGCGCCGGACTAGATGGCTATTTAAAGCGCCGGTTCTCACTCACATGTGTTCGTTCAAACACCCTTACCTGGATGCTAACCTTGCTTGAAGCTTCCATGCTTGCAAGCTTACCTCGCTGACAGAACCTCGCTGCGCTGATCCCTGTATCCCGCTACTGGATCATCCGCCTCTCCTGAACCACCCTTCGGCTGTATCACTTATAGTGCTAAGTACCCCGCAGGGGAATTCTCTATAAACTTCTACTAAGCTTACACTATCTAGCTCTGCATAGTAAAGACTGTTTATCACATCTGCATAACTAGATTGCTAGCTCTTGAGACTACTGCTACTTTTCTGCACTGGGTTGATCTCTTTTGTATGTCCACCTGCTATTCTGTCATCTGCTACCATACAACATTGCTAAACCTTCCTGCATCCATCTGCTACTGTCTCACCTTCAAGTGTCTATCACCTACCACCTCCACTCAACCTATCCCTCAACCTTCATCATTGTGTTACCACATACATAAAGTCACTCTAGGAACCAGCTTGCTAATTGTGTGTATTTACTGGCTGAAATAAGACCTTCCACACATGATGAGTCATTGAGGTTGGGAATGGTATCTCAGCATATCTCTTACATGACTACTGACGTGGAACTATTTCTGCAGCTGAAAATCCACACCATATAAGAAACGCAGGAGCGTTACCACTTTCCCACACATTTTTTATTTTTTTCCAACCATATTTTGTGATTTTGAACAAAACAGTCCACCTTTTAGCTGGACTGTTTTTAAGTCCAGTCCTGACGTTATTTGATCTTAGTGAATTTGACACTGGTCATAACGTTTCAGATGGAGTTATAGTGAATTGCATTTGCACCTAAAAATAAATTGAGGTAAAATAGAACTAGATCAGCGTTGGAGGTACAGTGAATTAGGCCCAAAGTGTCATTTCTTCAGTGTTGTCACATGAAAAGATATAATAAAATATTTACTAAAATGTGAGGGGTGTACTCACTTTTGTGAGATAGTGTATGTGTATATTATACATATATACATATATATACATATATATATATATATATATACACATATACATACATATATATATATATACACATATATATACACATATATACATATACACATACATATACATACATACATACACACACACATATATATACACACATACATACACACACACACACACACTTTTCTTTCCTCTATTGGTTGAACTAGATGGATTTTTTTTTAGCCAGACTAACTATGTAACTATATAAAAGGGATTTTTTTAAAAAGATCGCTGCAATGCAGATTGGTTAACCAAAAAAAAAGTTTTTTTTCTTAACAAGAGTGGCACTACCTGTCAGCCATGTTGGATGATTTTGGGTGATTGCTATTGTGTTTCCAAGGATTTTGCTGTAGGTGACTGGGTTCATAACCACACCACTGTTTCTTTGGTTATACATATGCCCACCATGACTGCTATGTACCTGTCACTGAAAATATTCTCAGAATTGCGTCTGGACATCTGATAGTCATCTAATGCTTGTAGCCAATTTTACTAAACAAACCCAGCTGTAACAGCAGCAACAGTACATGTTTAGTGTTAATGACTCTGCAATGTTCTCTACATTAGATTTTTTTGTTTATAGAGGAAGGCTTAAAACAATATTGATGTTTTAGAAGAAGCCAGATGAGCTCATGTTAACATTGCAGGCCAGTAACAATCTCCAGCTGTAAAGCTGGTTAACTGTTGTATCAGCGATCGCCCTTTTTACTTGGTGCTATGATGCATGGCATGTAGCTGTGTAATGTTTCCATGGCAGCAGGTTATACCATTGTAACACTTTGAGCTGTAGACACTTGTGTGGTGAATGTTCCCATTCTTGGCTTATTCTTGCACTGCTATTTTTAGACAGGCATGCTCACATTTCGGATCATGTCATTGGTGAGAACATCATCTATGGAAAAAGAACACATTGCTAGGATCATAACAATGAAAATAATACGAAGCTGTAGGCTCGGGATTTAAAAAAAAAAACAGCATTCATGCAGTCTGCCAATGAACCAAGTCTGCCTTTGATAGAAGTTATGTTACTTTCCTCTAAAGTTTCATCTGATCTGAATGGAATGTATTATACACAGTATATAGTGAAGATCTTTAGGGTAGGAATTTCAGGAAAAGACACTTACCAATTTCAGCCTTCATAATCTGCCCTATTTATTTTTATTTATTTAAGTACATATATAGCACTGTCAATTTACTCAGTGCTTTACATATACAGTATATTGTACATTCACATCAGTCCCTGCCCTCAAGGAGCTTACAATCTAAGGTCCCAAGCAAAACATAAAAACCGTTTTGGTACTGCCAGTGACACACCTCCATCCCTAAACTTGCATATGTAGCACCCTTGTCTTTATGCAAGGTTGATGTTAAATTTAGTTTGCTGAGCCTTAACTAGCTTGGTTGTAATTATTCTGTGATTAATTGGACTTCCCTTCTTGACCTGGTTTGACTGTGTTTCTCCCTTCCGTCAGTAGGTGGCACTGTAGCCTCTGGCACTAGAGTGAGAATTACAGTTAAACAAACTGTTAATGTCCATGTGTCCCTCAGCCAATCACAGTGTCACTACGGCATTGTGGGGGATCTTATTTAAAGGATGGGAGGTCCAATGATCGGTCTCTTCCCACCTGGACCCCCCTTGGGGAAGGGTGTGTGCTGCTGCTGACTAGGCCTGAAGCCTGAGGCCTGGTCAGATACCTGGGATTCTGCTGAGGAGAGCCAGCGACCCACAAAGGAAAGATCATCCACAGACATCCAGTAACCTGTGTGAGTAACCTGCTTGTATCTTATGGAGGACAGCTGTCCAGACAGTACAGACCACCACAAAAAGGGATTGTGTCTAGTGGAGAGAAGATGTCTCCCAGATCAATCTGAAGCTCATGGATACCTAATAATTCTCAAGGTCTGCTATCCTGTACCGCTGTCTGAATAACCTGTCTTTTGCAATAGGAGTCTGCCTAATAGACTGTTCTTAAAGGGTGTCCTGGACCCTACCCCTCTCTCCCCCGGTTTATTCTTGTCCTGTTGAGAAGAAATAAACTATTCCTTTACTTCAGCATAAAAGTGACTGGCACCCAACCTTTATTTTACCTGCATCACTACCCACCATGCCTGACAATCCACACCCACAGGAGGTATGTAGCCCTCTCTGCCTCTGAAGGTCATCACTAGGCCCTAGGGGGTTCTGGGGGTCCACTACACATACAAAGAAAAATTTAAAAAGGATTTAGCCCTGGGACTTTAAATAAGGTGTTAGGGTGCTGGTGGTAACCTGGCGACAGAGATAGGCCCCGATGTCCGCTAGAGGGCGGAGCTAGGACGGAACCCCCAAGGTAAGTGACACAGGCTAGCCTGAGGTGCGGAGTCTAAGTATCCACCAGTTTTCGCCAGAGCCTCTAGTGGTGAGGATGGAGTTCGCTGCGTGTGGATACCAGGTCGCGGTCCTCAGGGTCGCCCCACCAGGGGTGAACCGATCAAGGTCCGAAGGCGGGTAAACAGACAAGGGAGATCCGAGAGAATGGTCAAACAAGCCGGGGTCAGGACAGGCAGCAGACGAGCGGAGTCAGGAACAAGCCAAAAGGTCAACAGGAAATCAGCAGCAAACAGGTCACAGGTTCAGGAACAATGGCAGGAGCTGAAGACAAAACAGCACTGAACCTGTGTGCTGATCCAGCTTAAATAGAGCTCTTTCTAGATGAGAGGGGTGGAGCCGGAATAGCCTGTGAGTCTTAACTCATCCACTGCCAGAGCCTTCCTGACAGGTTCCTAACATTGCCCCCCCCTTAAGGGCAACCTCCAGGTGCCCAACAAGCTCCTTTTTTGTGGATGGGACAAGGGGGGAGAAGAGGCGGGACTTTGAATGAGACGCATGGTGGGACTAACCATGCGACTCCATCCCTAAATCATGTAGAACAAGGTAAAAAGGTTGGGACTTTGTGTGAGAGACATGGCCATGACAAGGTTGGTAAAGTAAAAATATCACATTTATTGCACTCATATTGGAGACCAATGGCATAAATTTTGTACAAGGTAATACATATGGTGTGTATAAAACTGGAGTAATAAAGGTAATACGTAATCCCCAGAACAGCTACAAAGAACCAACATAACAATTGACAACCATAGGAGTAATGGAGTAAAGTCCATGAACTAAGAGTATTAGAGTAATGTCATAACATCATAAGCTGACGCGTTTCGTGGCATAATCCCGCCACTTCTTCAGAGCAGATGCATGATCCATATCTAAGGATAGACAATATACATATATAAAGGTATTACAAAGGATGATGGTTAGTGGAGGCTGAAAAGGGGAAAGGGAAGGGAGGAAAAACCCCCACAGACCCAACTTACCTTTTTACCTTGTTCTACTTTTTTGTGGATGAGCACAAAAAAATGCTTGGATTAGGTCCGTAGCATGGACATTCCGTTCAGGCTCCCAGGAGTTCTCTTCCGGACCATAACCCTTCCATTTGATGAGAAACTGTAGCTGGTTGCCTCTCTTTCGACAGTCCACCACAGCCTCAACCCCATACTCCACATCTCCATCCACGAACACAGGTTCTGGGGTACCTGAACTTCTACCAGGGAAGTTATCGGGGATCACGGGCTTCAGTAAGGAAACATGAAATATGGGATGGATCCGAAGGGTATCGGGTAGGGATAGTTCATAGGACACATCATTGAGTTTCCTTTTAACTGGAAATGGACCAATAAATCTGGGAGCCAGTTTCTTGGACGGACAGGCTAGGCGGAGATTAGCCGTGGAAAGCCAGACCCGATCGTCAGGTTGAAGAATCAACTCTCCCTTCTTTCTCTTGTCAAAGATCCTTTTGGACGCAGTTTGGTCCTTGGCTAAGGTCTCCCGCAGAAGGTTATTATTCCGGGAAAAGAAGTTGACAGTGTCTTGGACTGCAGGAACTCCGGATTCACATGGAATATCTGGTAAGAAGGAGGGATGAAATCCGTAATTAGCGAAGAAGGGAGATTGGCCAGTAACAGAGTGCTTGGAATTGTTGGAGGAGAATTCTGCAAATGGTAACAGGGCTACCCAGTCGTCCTGGACAAAGGTGGTAAAGCACCGCAGGTACTGCTCCAGGGTTTGGTTTGTCCTCTGTTTGTCCGTTGGTCTGTGGGTGGTAGGCTGAGGACATAGACAGCTCGATCTTTAACAGTTTACATAAAGCCTTCCAGAAGCGGGACGTAAATTGTACCCCTCGGTCAGAGATGATGTTCCTGGGAATCCCATGGAGTCTTATGATCTCCCTAATGAAGATCTCTGCAGTTTCCCTTGCAGAGGGAGTACCCTTGAGGGGCAAAAAATGGGCCATTTTAGAGAGGCGATCTACCACCACAAAAATGGCAGAGCACCCTGCAGAAGGTGGAAGTTCCACGATAAAATTCATGGCAATTGTTTGCCAGGGCCGATCAGGGATGGGAAGAGGTCTGAGAAGGCCCCATGCCTTACTTCTGGCGGTTTTACACCAGGAACAGGTGGTACAGGAGAGTACATAACTCCTGCAGCTCTCTTCCATGTCAGGCCACCAAAAAGAATGCTGCAGGAGGTCAAGGGTTCTATGGACGCCAAAATGACCGGCCAGAGGGTGATCATGACAGGCAGCCAGAATTACTGTTCTGACCTCTTCCGGGACGAAGATCTTGTCTTTAACCCATAACAAGCCATTTTTGTGCACCAGGGGTATTCCGGGTGGACCAGGAATGTGGGCAGAGGCTTGCTCAAGATGGGCCTTCAGATTTGTGAATAAAAGTAGGAAGTTCTTTTCGGATAGGATGGGGTCAGGTACTGAAGTTTCCTTCGGGCTATCAAACATTCGGGACAGGGCATCCGGTTTAAAATTTTTAGACCCAGGCCGATAGGTGATATGAAATGAAAACCTTGAAAAAAAAAGTGCCCACCATGCCTGACGGGGTCTCAAACGTTTTGCAGATCTCAGATACTCAAGGTTTTTGTGATCCGTAAAAATAAGAATAGGGTGTACAGCCCCCTCAAGCAAATACCGCCACTCTTCAAGTGCGGCTTTGATCGCCAGAAGTTCCCGGTCCCCAACATCATAATTCCTCTCTGCAGAGGAGAGTTTCCGGGAAAAGAAGGCTATCGGGTGTATCAAGTCCTTGGTTCCCTGTCTTTGGGAGAGGACTGCCCCGACAGCAACTTCAGAAACGTCAACCTCGAGGAGGTAGGGTAAGGTGGGATCCGGGTGACTCAACACAGGGGCTGACGTGAAGAGCTTCTTAAGGACCAAGAAGGCGGACTGGGCTTCGGGGGTCCATTGAAAGCGAACACTCTTCTTGGTGAGCTGAGTAATGGGAGTGATGATATGAGAGAAACCCTTAATGAACTTTCTATAGAAGTTGGCGAAGCCAACGAATCGCTGCACTCCTTTTGTCAGATGGAGGTGGCCAATCCAGGATGGCAGAGACTTTCTGGGGATCCATCTCTATACCCTCTGTAGAAATTATTAACCCCAGAAACGGGATGCTGCTCCGATCGAATTCACACTTCTCGGCCTTAACATAGAGACCATGCTGACGGAGGCGGCCGAGGACATTTCGAACATGCTCGCGATGTTGCTCCAGGGATGTAGAGAAGATTAGGATGTCATCTAGGTAAACTATGACAAAGATATCCAGCCAATCCCGGAAAATATCGTTCACAAAGTGTTGTAACGTAGCTGGGGCGTTGCAGAGGCCAAAAGGCATCACAAGATATTCGAAATGCCCGAACCTGGTACGAAAAGCTGTCTTCCACTCATCGCCTTCTCTAATACGGACTAAGTTGTAGGCCCCGCGGAGATCCAACTTAGTGAACAGGACAGCAGATCTGAGCCGCTGAAAGAGCTCGGGAACCAGAGGGAGAGGGTAGCGGTTCTTAATGGTAACTTTATTCAAGTCTCTGTAATCGATACAAGGTCGAAGGGAGTGATCCTTCTTTTCTACAAAAAAGATACCTGCCCCTGCCGGAGAGGTGGAAGGACGGATAAACCCCTTCTTCAGACTTTCGTCCACATAGTCCTTTAAAACGTCCAGCTCACGTTCAGATAGTGGGTAAATTCGGCCAAATGGGATCTCGGCTCCCGGGAGCAAGTCGATGGGGCAATCATATGAACGGTGAGGAGGTAAGGTCTCAGCTCCCCGCTTACTGAAAACATCCAGGAAGTCGTGATATGCCTTGGGTACAACAGAACATAAATCAGGCTCAGATTCGAGACAGAACAGAGTTTGGGGGGACTTGGATGGAGCGGGTAGACAGGAGTTCCTGCAGTAAGGAGACGGGAACTGGACGGCTCCTGTGATCCAGTTGATTTGCGGGTTGTGTGCCTGCAACCATGGCAATCCCAGGATAATGGGAAATAAGGGAAATGCGATGACATCCAAACATATCAATTCCTTATGGCCAGATGGAGAGACCATTGGAAGAGGAAGGGTTTCTTGGGTCACGGGTCCAGACTTGATGTGGGAGCCATCGGCCAGGAAGATAGTGAGGTCCTGGGTCTTGGTCTGGAGAGGTATGCCTTGCTGCCCCGCAAAGGAACGGTCAATGAAACAACTGCAGGCTCCCGAGTCAATGATTGCTGTAACCTGGGCGGGTCCATCTGGGAGTTGCAAAGACACAGGAAAGGCTAAGTGGGAGGTGGAGGTAACTGATGCCACACAACTGGAGGGCGAGACTGGCAAAGACTTATGGTGTTTCGCTGCGCAAGAACGCACATAATGGCCAGCTTCTCCGCAATACAGGCAAAGATTACCCAGCTGGCGGCGACGTCTCTCCTCCGGAGACAAGACAGGCCACATGACCCCAAGTTGCGTGGGTTCAGGAGCATCAGGCATGGCTCCGGCGGGAGCAGGGCTGGGAGAGACTGCCCCAGCGGAAGGGAAGTGTACCGGAGGTGCTACTCGTGGCAACATCCAGGCTGGCCGAAACTGCTGCGTTGATCGTTCCGCCCGGCGTTCTCGGAGCCGACGGTCGATTTGAATGGCCTGGGAGATCAAATCCTCTAGTGCGTCGGGGATGCCCACCCGGGCCAATTCGTCCTTCAGTGCTTCGGACAAGCCTAGACGGAACTGGTACCGGAGTGCAGCCTCGTTCCAGGAAGTGTCAGAAATCAGGCGACGGAAGTCCGTGACATAGTCTTCTACGGGTCTGCGCCCCTGCTGGAGAACGTGTAGCGCTGCTTCTGCGGTGGAAGATCGCTGTGGATCGTCATAGAGTTGGGCCATAGTCTCAAAAAATGACAATAGAGAGTTCAAATGGGGGCTACCCTCTTCAAGGAGCTGATGGTCCCAGGACTGGGGTCCGCATAGTAGCAATGAAATAACAAACCCCACCTTGGTGGCCTCCAGGGAGAAGGTCCGGGGTTGCAAGGAGAAGTAGAGCTGGCAGGCATTGCGAAACGCTCGGAATTTCCCCTGATCTCCGGAATATTTTTCAGGGGTAGGGACCCGAGGTTCCGGTGGCAGCATCACTACTGTGGGGCTGGAGGCCGGTGCTGCGGTTGCGGCTGCGGCAGCGGAGGAGGGAGCAGATGGCGCAGTGGAATCTGCCGTGAGGGTTACAGAGCGTAATCGTCCCTCTAACTGTGTATAGCCATCCTGAAGCGTCCTCACGGCTTGAGACAGGGCTGCTAGGTGTTGGCAGATCTCCTCTAACGGTGAAGCCTCTCTTGCAGGTTCCGACATGGCTGTCTTGTACTGTTAGGGTGCTGGCGGTAACCTGGCGACAGAGATAGGCCCCGATGTCCGCTAGAGGGCGGAGCTTGGACGGAACACCCAAGGTAAGTGACACAGGCTAGCCTGAGGTGCGGAGTCTAAGTATCCACCGGTTTTCGCCAGAGCCTCTAGTGGTGAGGATGGAGTTCGCTGCGTGTGGATACCAGGTCGCGTTCCTCAGGGTCGCCCCACCAGGGGTGAACCGATCAAGGTCCGAAGGCGGGTAAACAGACAAGGGAGATCCGAGAGAATGGTCAAACAAGCCGGGGTCAGGACGGGCAGCAGACGAGCGGAGTCAGGAACAAGCCAAAAGGTCAACAGGAAATCAGCAGCAAACAGGTCACAGGTTCAGGAACAATGGCAGGAGCTGAAGACAAGACAGCACTGAACCTGTGTGCTGATCCAGCTTAAATAGAGCTCTTTCTAGATGAGGGGTGGAGCCGGAATAGCCTGTGAGTCTTAACTCCACTGCCAGAGCCTTCCTGACAGGTTCCTAACATAAGGTGTACACAAGTGGTCAATTATAATGGGGTAGATATAGTAGCAAATTTATTAAGTATAAAAAACATCAACATGTGCAAATGCATGTGCCAATACAGACATAATTACAGTACATGATAAAGGACATGATGGTTAGTATACATGCTTGCGCACAGCAGTAATAACATTCAATGGTGAACTAGATGCATCTTTCTAACTCGACACGTTTCGTGAGTCAATCGCTCACTCTTCAGGCGTAGATGTGTACAAATATATCTAAAAAATACATATCAGATTTTAATTATATGAAAAGTAATGGCCAATAAAGAATGGAAAACTTGCACGGAGAGCCCTATGTAGGGAAAAACCATTCTTACAAATTGGCTGAGCCTGTGTGCAAGAGGACAAAGCAAACGTCTGGTGGCGACCAAATAGTTTGACCCGGGAGCTGAAGGAAGCGGGCCAAACACTCCCCAACAGGGGACACAGGAGAGGCAGGTGAATCTAAGGTCCCTAACTCACATTCATACATACACTTACTGGGAGCAATTTAGACAGGAGCCAATTAACCTACCAGCATGTCTTTGGAGTGTAGAAGGAAACTGGAGTACCTGGAGGAAACTTAAGCAGCCACAGGGAGAACATCCAAACTCCAAGGCAGGTATCACCATGGTTGAGATTCGAGCAAACAACCCTAGTGCTGCAAGACAAAGCAGATATAAATGGATATGCTAATATATGGCAACATTTGCATTTACTTTGGGCCCATAAGAGCAGAATCAAAAGGCTTGCAAAAAATGGAAACTGGGTGGTAAAAGATGTAAAATGTTCATATTTAGAACCAGTTCTTTGCTATAGCTTACTTCCCAACTTAAAGCGGATGTAAAGTTCCGCTGCTGTTCACTGCAAAACGGCAGGTTGCAGAAGAGACATGCAATATACAGTATATTCCACAATTCATATGCCTACAAAATACTACTAAGTGTCTCACGCAGAATACAGACATATGTAAATATGAATGGGAGGAAAAGACCAACATTAATATGAACCCACATCCCAAAATAGCAATACCAAAAGGAGACTAACCCCCCTGGGATTTCGTTGGTAAACAGAGAATGCGTAAAAAGAGTATTAAAGAGTAAAAAATATCCAGTTTTATTAATATCATATAAAATACAAAAATATTAAGTAGCATTAAAACAATGCCTATACCATAAAGAGACAGTGTATCACCTGCCCCCACATGGGGCGAACAATCTAGTAAAAGACCCCCTAGGTTCTACAGAGTATGAAATCTTGGGGTGGTGAACCCAACGCATTTCAAGGAAACTTTGTCGTCCTTATATCACTGTCTCAAATATAGTTGATTGTATAGGAAAATTATATTAAAACATCCTGCATCGTCATACAACGGGCATATGTGTGTCCAGTCAGTCACCAGGTAGGGCGAGGGATGAGCCTCAAATCAGACTACGCCCCTTACACAGTGACTGAAGAGCCCTGAATCAAAATTCTGTCTGTGAATAATAAAACTGGATATTTTTTACTTTGCAATACTCTTGTTACACATGATCGGTTTACCCACGAAATCCCTGGGGGACAATTTTCTTTTGAGAATACAGACATAGGGCTATCTTAATGCACAATGTTGGGAATTAGATAAAAGATATTCTTGCTCCTATTCTTCTGTGTAGTGGCTGCCTTTTTAGGTGTTTTCCCTTTATTATCACCTGATGATTCAACCCATAAGTCTGTTATTTTTGAACTTCCTTTATCAGATCAAGCTGTACAGCAAAAGGGACAGTTATGCAGTTGATACAAACCATTTACCACTGACAGGGGTACTTACAATAGTCAGCTTTTATTAAATTAGATAATGCCGACCAAACATGGGTCGAATTCCACCCAAATTTATTAAAAAAATCCTAATTAGGAATTTCCGTTCGAATTTCGCACCATTAGTGGGCTGCAGCAACATCCGATGTTCGTGCAACCTTTAAATTTGAGTGATTAGGCATTTGAAAATGTTTAGAAAAATGAACGAATTTCTAATAAATGAATCGTGCAAGAAACATAACCGAAAAAGAAACATGCATGAGCTGTGATCTGAAAGAAAAGAAGATTCCCAGCCACAAAATATCTTTTCTGTAGAAACATGGGGTGAAATTGAAGGCTTGGTTGGTCGAATTTTGAAATCAATGGTGGCACCATCGTAATACAAAAACGCAACAAAAACGCAATAAACGTATGATTTCCGAAAGAAAATTTTTTCGGAATTAGACCCATGTATAGCCTCTATAAGACCTTTATCCCACAAAAAACTGTTGGTGTAACTGCCTAAAGACCCTAGAGACCTGCACCGCTCAAATCTTTTCACACATTTCTCCAGTATACTGGGGAATCAATCTCCATAAAATTAGTCAGCAGAGGGATGCATGAAGTGCTCTAGAATTTCCTGGTAGAAGGCTAAAAAACACTGGACTAACACCAGCAGATGACATGGCTCCCCAAATCATCACTGACTGTGGAAACTTCACAGTGGACCTAATGCAACTTGGATTCTATGCCTCTCCACTCTTCCTCCAGACTCTTGATTTCCAAATAAAATGCAAACTTTTCCACAGTCCATGATGATCGCTTCCATACCACACCACATTAATGCAGTAACTCATGCAAAAGGAGCCCCGACCAAGTATTGAGTGCATCCTATACTTTACATGGACATACTTTTCAGTAAACACACTTTTATGTATTAAAAATCCTTTTTTTATTGGTTTTATGTAATATTCTTTTTTTTTCCAAAACATTTTATTGAAATAAAATAGAATGATAGAATGATAGAAACAGTGACCACTTTGGGTGGTACAAAGCGTAGCAAGAACAAAAAACAGTAACAATACGAACACAATATATGAGTGGATGAACAAACCATGACATAGTCATACAGTGGAGAACAGGGGTATACAAGATCATTACAAATCAGGTAGTATAAACCGTTTAGTAGGGCGAGGACAATCCTCATTCCCATACTCTGGTGTAGGGCTGTAGGTAGAACATAAAATCAAAAACCGTTTTGACCTCTACTGTGGCGTGGTGTGTAATGGATAAGGCACAATCAAGGACAGCGGTGGCACCCCCCGTGTCCGGACACCCCCAAGGGGGAACACACTGTATCCGGGCATAGGGGGCAACCATCAAGTGTGTGTAGGCCGTCTTGGAGTGGGCAATTCCGAAGAAACCCACAGAGGGGAGCAATGGAGGTAAGTGCGCCAGCCCGAGGGGGGGGGCTCCAGTCCGTGGCTTGGGCAGGAGAGCATCAGGGTGTGGGGGGGGAGGGGTGGGAAAGGAAGGAGGGGGGAGGGAGGCTGAGGGAAAGAACAAGAGGGAAGGATGTTAGAGTGAAAAATAGGGAGAAGGAAGGGCGAGGGAAGGGAGGCTCAAGAAAGGGGCGTGAGGCCCGTGGTGTCGGTGTGAGGGACACAACCGAGATTTTAATAACAGGTAAATGGGGAAAGATAGCTGATGCGCCCAGCGTCCGGCATGCCGTAGCCAGCATCTAGGAAACAGTGGTCAGGTTCTGAAAGTCAGAAAGAGTTGTAAAGTGTATCCAGGGAGCCCATGTTGTGTAATATTTGCTGTGAGCATCCTTGGCCTGTGCAATAGTGTCCTCCATTTCTGCCACCCTCTGAACCCTTCTCAGCCATTCTGCGACTGTGGGGGGGGGGGGGGGGTAGAACGCCAGTGACATGGCACACACATTATGTAATATTCTAATTTTCTGAGATACTGAATTTTGGGTTTTCACTAGCTCTAAGCTATAATCATCAAAATTAAAAGAAAGAAATGCTTGCAATATATTACTCTGTGTGTAACACATCCATATAAAAAATGAGTTTCACTTTTCGAATTGAATTACTGAAATAAATGAACTTTTTGGTGATATTCTAGGTTTATGAGATGCACCTGTATAGTGCAGAAATCACATTATGTAAAATACTTCATTGCATGTAGAATGCAGGCGTCCAGAATATGTACTATATAACAAAGATTTCAGTGTGCAGCAGTAAAATGTATTATAGTGCCCCTAATATTGCTGTCAGCAAGAAGAAAAAAATACCCTTTACATTTAGGTCAAAAATTGCTGGTCATTTAGGAATAAAAAAATGACTCCCATACCAAATCATTAGTGGTTAGTGACAGTGAATCCCCACTTGAAACATTGGTGGTCAGGGTCAGTAAAAAAATTAAAAATAAAAAAAATCAGTGGTGATCAGTGGCAGTAAATAATCCCACTCCCTAAATGGTTGGTTGTCAGTCACAGTAAAAAGTCTTTGTCTCAGCAGTCATTGGTGGCTAGTGGCAATAAATAATCCCCACCAATCATTGGTGGTCTTTGGCAGTTTAAAAAGTCCCCCTTCCTAAAAAATATTGTTGGCCAGCAGCAGTAAAACAAAAAAAAGGCACTCCCTGGTCATAGGTGTAGATTATGTAGATACTATCAATGAGATTACCTTGCCCAAAAGTTCCTGCTTAGGCTGCATTCACACTATTTGCCATTTATTGTTTGTGGCACCCTGAATGCAGGAGAATGCATGGTAAAAATGCGTGAAGCTCAAAATGTGCATGAGCTACATTTGTTGTGCATAGGGCAGCCAACTGAATTGAATGAGCTGCCTTATGCGTGCAGATGCAGAGCAACAACTGGCAAAATGTGCATTTGCAGGGTGTGATTTTGTATGCGTTCATGAAACACTGTAGTGTAAATGCAGCTTTAGATCTGATGCCTGGTGCTAGAACGGGTGTACCTCTGGGACATGTTCTAGACCAGCCTTTTTCAACCAGGGTGCCCTGAGGTTTCTTTAGTGGTGTCTTGAGGTATCTTTAGGGGTGCGTTGGCAAAATGCTTAAAAATTACATAATAATTGTATACAAGCCAGCGTGTGGATAAAGGATGCCTATTAGTTACACTAAGTCACAGGTTTTCATTTTTGCACGATTACAACCTTCTAGCTGCTGCCGTCCTAAAGACCAATAGCATCATCAGTTCATAAGGAGGATGTCAGTCGCCTGCATATCCTTGTTTGACTCTCCCCTGACCCTCCCCTGTGGTGTCACATTTGCTGAGTGATGGAGAAACATTGGAATACTAGTCAGTACCAGTTTGCAAAAAGTGTATTGGCTTTGGAAGAATAAATCACCTCTAACGTTGGATGTCCTACTTGGAGTCTTGGACTTGTGGATGTTGCTGCATTATGTAAAACTATTAGAATCCTTTTTACATTTTAGATTGGGGTGCCTTGAGATTGTCCATCATTTTTAAAGGGTGCCTTAACTGAAAAAAGGTTGGAAACACTGTTCTAGACCCAATGGATTTTTTTCTATATTTAGGGAGAGTCAAACAGGATCCGGTACAGTTGGGTTATGCTATATCTTTAGTTTTTCCCACTGTAGAATTAAAGTGTTACTAAACCCAGTAATAAAAAAAATGTTCATCAAAAAAAAAAAATAGAGATCCTGTTTTCTTATAGCAGGTTAAACAGCAAAGTGCTGTCTAACCTGCCTCTCTGGAAACTGTAAAAAAAACTGGCTGATCCTGCCTCTTCCTGTGTCTCCCTCTGTGTCTGTGTCTCCCTCTGTGTACTGACCATGATAATCATGGCTGCTGAGCCCTTATCACCGTGGTCAGCTTACGTCACTGCGTCATCCGCTGTCTCCTCTCTCTGGTCTCCCCCGTCCTCTCCCTCCTCTGTTCCCTGCCTGTCAGCTCGGGAGCCTGTGTCTTTGTCTCCGCTCTCCCCCTGCTGCTGTTAATAAAAAAGTAAAATGTCACTGCCAGACCCTCTCTTTCAAGCTCCCATCCTGCACTGTATAAGTGTTTGTAAGAAACAAAGCCTCTAAATACCTTTTTGTGAAGTAGCTTCAGGCCAGTCACGTGACTCCCGGCCACTGTAATACTACAATCCAGGGCTACAGCAGGAGGAGCCGAGCGGCCAGCTCGGCAGTCACGGGACTCCTGGCTTACGTCAGAAGGAGAGCTCGCCTCCTCCTGCTGTAGCCCTGGATAGTAACAGCCCATGAGTTACGTGACCGGCCTGAAGATACTTCACAAAAACGTACTTAGAGGCTTTGTTTCTTACAAACACTTATACAATGCAGGAAGGGAGCTAGAAAGAGAAGGGCTAGCAGTAAGGCATATTTTAGTGTACAACTCCTTTAAGTTACACAGTAAGTATAACAAGGATGCTATTCTGCATCTATAGACATTTTTTACTGTTGTGGGTTTGGTAACACTTTAAAGCCAGTGTTTTTTTTTTTTTTTGAAACTCTGACTGCACTTACTAGACTGTCTCCCTAATCTTTATCTCCCGAACTTTAAGTATTTTTAGATCCTTTTCTACCTGCAGAGGAATGTGGTATTTTTCTCTAAATTTTCTTTTTGTATTTTTGTTATAGCTTTAGTTAGCTTAACTGAGTCCTGTTAGTGTTCTCTAAATATAGACTATACTCTGTCTCTAGCACACCCCATCATAATTAACCTAGTCAATTGCTGTATATCCTGCTTCCAGTAGGAGGCGCTAGATATATCATTCTGTGTTAAAGGGTTTACTCCACTTTCGTGGGGAAAAAAATAGCAAATAAAGAAAAAATTATTCCAAAATGGAGTAAGGTCCAATAGTATTACAACTACAGTTACTCACTCACCCAGCGCTAAGGATTAATAATAAGTGAATAAAATTAAAAATATATATAAGAAGCCCTGTTAGGGTATAGCTGCTGCTATAAACAGAGACCGCGTGGCACACCGTGGGGGCCACCATTTTGCTGTAGTTGTTTTGCTCTGCATCAATGTAAAAGTTTCTCATTAGAATGCATGGGCGGCCATGTTTTGGTAGTTCCCCAAAGGAAGGCATGGAGTGGCCATTTTCTTGGCGTCCACGACCGCTGGACAGCATAGGAGAAGCTAGGGTGGCTCTAGGCATGACCCAGGTTTTTTCTGTTCCTGTGTCAGATCGTTTCTCATCTCTGCACAGAACGTTCCTGTAGCCTCCAGACCATTTTGGTGGTATGTTCCTGGGGTAACTGTAGGTATTCCTCACTCACCCTGCTGCAGGCTGTGTCAGGGCTGGGACATGTGGTACCACTGGTGCAGCGGTG
The DNA here is from genome assembly GCF_965119305.1 of Pelophylax lessonae. NCBI lineage: Eukaryota > Metazoa > Chordata > Amphibia > Anura > Ranidae > Pelophylax > Pelophylax lessonae. The sequence goes on along the minus strand of NC_138771.1, from coordinate 354,785,339 downwards.
TGGATCGCGTTTTTTTGCAACTTTTCTTAAAGTGACACTGCTTTTTTGTATTAAGTGATTATGGAGTCTCAGAACCAAATCTCACCTACAGATCCCCTCAGTGCTGTTGCGGGACCCTCCGGGTCGCAGCCCCTGTCTGCTATTACAGCAGCTTTGGAAAACCTGGGGTCAAAAGTGTATTTAGTTTTTAAAAATGGCACTAGCAGAAAATGCCCTATGCCTTCCCCTGCCTCTCTAGTATCCTCAGATTCTGAGGTAGATGTGGCTGCCGCGGATGCATACCATCCTGGTGGATCTGTGTCTTTGAATTCGGATGGTGAGGAGGATATATCCTTGTCAGCTGCCGCACGGGAAAGCGTGCTGGGGGAGGCACTTATTGTGTGGGTGTGGGAAACCTTACAAATTGCGGATGATTCCACAGTGTCAGGGATGCAGGTGTCCTTTGGCACCCACAAAGCCCAGAAGTAGGGCAAGATTTTTTCCCTGTGCAAACTTTTTGACAACATTGTCAATGAACAGTGGGGGCACATCAAACAAATGTTAGGGGTGCCTAAGCGCTTTAAAAGGTGCTACCCCTTTGCGAATAAGGTTTCCACTAGGTGGACCGTGCCACCAAAGGTGGATCATCCAGTTTCCAGACTAAACACTGTGGTCCGAGTGGAAGAGTCCCCGGTATTTACAGACCCCGTGGATAGGTGGATCGAGTCTCTGTCCCACCATTTGCTTGTGTTAGTGGGCTCCAAACTAAAACCGGTCTTTGTGATTACTCTGGTGTCACAGAATGGTGAAGTTGCTGAAAGGTGACTTCGAAACAGAGCAGCTCTCACCGGGCCTGATAGAGCCAACGGACCAAATGTTCTAAGCCCTTCTGTATATATGTGATGTGTCGCTGGATGCGACTCCACTGGTAACCTGCGCTGGGGATTGCTATTAGACACATGGTGTGGCTAAAAAGCTGGTCTGCGGACCAGGCTTCCAAAAAGGCTGTTTCTGACCTTCCCTTTATGGGGAACAGCTTGTATGGATCCTCCCTGGATGAGTTAATTAAAGGCCTTACGGGTGGGAAGAGTACTCTTCTACCCCAATCCACCAAGGGCAAGGCACCGCGTAATAGACAGGGGCCTTCATTTACTGCTCATAGGCAGCCCTTTCATACCTCTGGGTTGCAGGAGAAAGGAGCTAAGCCATTCAGGTCTTCTGGGGGTTCTAAGAAGACGGGTAAACCGAGAAAAGGCCAATCTGGATCTGCGGACAAATCCTTGCCTGCATGAAGGGATGCCCTCACCCGGTTCTGGGGTGGGGGGATGTCTTTGCTTCTTTCGGGAACTATGAACTTCCTTGATTCAGGACAAATGGGTCCACGAACTGATCCGATCAGGTTACAAGATTGAATTTCTGGTCTCGACCGCCGGACAAGTTCTTTCCGTCCAATCTACGCCTATCTCCAGACCGGTTAAGGGATCTACATGAGGCGGTACAAGATCTGCTGTCGCAAGAGGTGATTGTGCTGGTTCCTTCTCGGGAACGCTTTCAGGGGTTCTATTCATCCTGTTCACTGTGCCCAGGAAAGAAGGCAAAGTATGTCCAATCTTGGACCTAAAGGCTCTGAACCGCTTTGTGGGGGTACAGAAGTTTCGAATGGAGTCCATTCGCACGATAGTGGCTTCTCTACACCAAGGAGACTTTTTGGCCTCTATAGATATCAAGGATGCATATCTACACATTCCTATTTACACTGGACGCAATCATTTTCTTTGCTTCACTGTAGAGCAATATCAATTTGTGGCGTTACACTTTGGTCTCGCCTCCGTCCCCTGCCCCCTGCCCCCAGGGTCTTCACAAAAGTGTTGGCTCTAGCGTTGGCATTACTGCAACAACGGGGGTTTACGGTACTGGGGTACCTGGACAATCTCCTCTTAAGAGCAGACTCACATTCAGCCTTGTTGGTTGACTTGACAATTACTGTACGGACTCTGCAAGAGTTTGATTGGAACATCAATTTAAAAAAATATGCCCTGGCACCATCCTTAAGACTGGATTATCTGGGCCTGACTCTAGACTCCGCCTTTCGAGGCAGTTCTATTTGCTCAGTTCCACACGAGACCCTTACAAAGGGAGATTCTTGTCAAATAGAACAAAGATCCAAAGTCCTTGGATACTATGATTCAGTTGAGTCACAACACAAGGACTGCTCTATTATGGTGGCTTCACTCGTTAGCACTACGCCAGGGCAAGTCCTTCCTCCTACTGTATTGGACTGTGGTAACCACAGACGCCAATCTGTCTGGCTGGGGAGATGTGCAAGGGAAGCTCTGTGTCTGGGGGGTCCTGGACAGTAGAAGAGTCCAGACTTCCGATCAATATTCTGGAACCCAGAGTGATAAAGCAAATAGTTTACAGGGTTGTCCAGTCCGGATTCAATCAGACAATGCCATGGCCGTTGCTTACATCAATCATCAAGGGGGCACCAAGAGTGTCTTGGCGGCCCGGGAGGTGGCTGAGATTCTAGAGTGGGCGGAAAAGTTTGTTCCAGCCCTTTCTGCAGTGCACATCCCAGGTGTGGAAAACTGGCAGGCGGATTACCTGAGCCGTCAGGTGTTGGATTAGGGGGAGTGGTTCCTGCAACCGGAGGGGTTTCCACTCCTGTGTGTCCAGTGGGGGATACCCAATGTCGACCTGTTTGCTTTTCGACCTGGAGGTTCGGAGGTTTGTAGCCAGGTCGAGGGATCATCTGGCTGACGCCACAGATGCACTGATGGCTCCTTGGGGTCAGTATCGGCTGATCTATGCGTTCCCTCCACTGAAACTACTGCTGAGGCTTCTGCGCAGAATAGAGATGGAAGGAATTCCAGTCATTCTGGTGACCCCAGACTGGCCTCGCCGGTCTTGGTACGCAGATCTGGTAAGGTTGGTCGCCAATGCTCCTTGGAGACTTCCTCTCAGGGAAGATCCGCTGTCTCAAGGGCCGATCTTCCATCCTGCTTTACAGTCACTGGCTTTAACAGTGAGGCTGTTGAAAGCCAGGTATTGAAGGATAGAGGTCCTTCTGATTCTGTGATTCCTACACTGTTGAAGGCCAGAAATGCTACTTCCAGGAAGATCTATCATCGTACATTGAAATCGTACATTTCATGGTGTGAATCCCTGAAGGTGCATCCTTGCCTTTTTTCTGTGGCTAGGATTTTGACCTTTCTTCAAAAAGGGGTTTAACAGCAGTTGGCTTTAGGCACTATCAAAGGCCAAGTGTTGGTTTTGGCTGTAATTTTCCAACTCCCTTTAGCTACGCATGCCTTAATTCATACTTTTATACAAGGGGTTCGCCACATGGCTCCTTCGAGGCGATCACTGCTACCTCTGTGGCAGTGTTGCCAACCCCCGGGAGGGAAATTTACTGGCAGAACATCCAAAATTTACGGACAGCACCAATTTTTTACTGGCATTGCAAAAATGTACATAAACAGGCTGTTTTCAGTGCTAAACCGTGCAAATATCAATACTTAAACTATAAACATGTAGATAGTGCTATTAGCAATGTGTTTAGGTTAAAAAAAAAGTCAAAAAACATATTTCTCCATTTACATGAAGATCAGATTAATATAACCCAGCCAGCACAGTGTTCCCCCATATATCAGAGTGTGCAGGATTTCCCTTACAGTGTAACTCTGACATAAAGAGGAATGCTGCAGATCTTGATTTAAGGGGGAACTCTGATTTAAGTGGGTGCTCTGGTGACCAGAAACCGCCTTATATCAGAGTCCACTGCATTCTCTTTTACATCAGGGTCCACAGAGTTCCCTCTTCGCACTGTAAGGGGAGAATCCTGCAGACTCTGATGTAAAGGGGAACGCCAGGAACTCTGATGTGGGGGGCAATCTGGTGACCAGAGACCACCTTCCACAGAGTGAATGCATTAAGATATGGGGGGGTTACTAATATAGAGGGATCTTTATATCAGTGCCCCCTTACATCAGTGACCCCCCCCCCCCCATCAGACTGGTCTGGCGGCGCTGTCACTGACCTCCTCTCAGGTGCACTGTGCAGGGCTCAGTCAGACGGCCCCTGTCTCCACTCCGCAGGCCCCACACATCTGACTTCTGCCGTGGCCCCCATCCCGGTGGCGCTCTCACTCTTGACTCCTCTCCAGAGTCCAGACTCCCCTGCAGACATGATAAAAGGCAAGAGATGGTTAAAGACTGCAGACATGGTACAGGAGGTGGTCAGAGACTGCGGATATGGTACAGGAGGTGGTCAGAGACTGCAATCATGGTACAGGAGGTGGTCAGAGACTGCAATCATGGTACAGGAGGTGGTCAGAGACTGCGGACATGGTACAGGAGGTGGTCAGAGACTGCGGACATGGTACAGGAGGTTGTCAGAGACTGCGGACATGATACAGGAGATGGTCAGAGACTGCGGACATGGTACAGGAGATGGTCAGAGACTGCGGACATGGTACAGGAGGGGGGTCAGAGACTGCGGACATGGTACAGGAGGTGGTCAGAGACTGCAATCATGGTACAGGAGATGGTCAGAGACTGCGGACATGGTACAGGAGATGGTCAGAGACTGCGGACATGGTACAGGAGATGGTCAGAGACTGCGGACATGGTACAGGAGATGGTCAGAGACTGCGGACATGGTACAGGAGGTGGTCAGAGACTGCGGACATGGTACAGGAGGTGGTCAGAGTCTGCGGACATGGTACAGGAGGTGGTCAGAGACTGCGGACATGGTACAGGAGATGGTCAGAGACTGCAATCATGGTACAGGAGATGGTCAGAGACTGCGGACATGGTACAGGAGATGGTCAGAGACTGCGGACATGGTACAGGAGATGGTCAGAGACTGCGGACATGGTACAGGAGGTGGTCAGAGACTGCGGACATGGTACAGGAGGTGGTCAGAGACTGCGGACATGGTAAAGGGGGTGGTCAGAGACTGTGGACATGGTAAAGGGGGTGGTCAGAGACTGCGGACATGGTACAGGAGGTGGTCAGAGACTGCGGACATGGTACAGGAGGTGGTCAGAGACTGCGGACATGATACAGGAGGTGGTCAGAGACTGCAATCATGGTACAGGAGATGGTCAGAGACTGCGGACATGGTACAGGAGATGGTCAGAGACTGCGGACATGGTACAGGAGATGGTCAGAGACTGCGGACATGGTACAGGAGATGGTCAGAGACTGCGGACATGGTACAGGAGATGATCAGACACTGCGGACATGGTACAGGAGGTGGTCAGAGACTGCGGACATGGTAAAGGGGGTGGTCAGAGACTGCGGACATGGTAAAGGGGGCGGTCAGAGACTGCGGACATGGTAAAGGGGATGGTCAGAGACTGCGGACATGGTAAAGGGGATGGTCAGACACTGCGGACATGGTACAGGAGGTGGTCAGAGACTGTGGACATGGTAAAGGGGGTGGTCAGAGACTGCGGACATGATACAGGAGGTGGTCAGAGACTGCAATCATGGTACAGGAGGGGGGTCAGAGACTGCGGACATGGTAAAGGGGGTGGTCAGAGACTGCGGACATGGTACAGGAGGTGGTCAGAGACTGCGGACATGGTACAGGAGGTGGTCAGAGACTGCGGACATGGTACAGGAGGTGGTCAGAGACTGCAATCATGGTACAGGAGATGGTCAGAGACTGCGGACATGGTACAGGAGATGGTCAGAGACTGCGGACATGGTACAGGAGATGGTCAGAGACTGCGGACATGGTACAGGAGATGGTCAGAGACTGCGGACATGGTACAGGAGATGGTCAGAGACTGCGGACATGGTACAGGAGATGGTCAGAGACTGCGGACATGGTAAAGGGGGTGGTCAGAGACTGCGGACATAATACAGGAGATGGTCAGAGCCTGCGTGGACATGGAAGTGCCCTCCTCACCCCCTCACAGTAGTTTCTTCCTATGTCTCCCTTCATATTAGCTCTCCACATCAGTGTCCTCCTCCTAAGCCCCCTTCACCTCTCCACAGCCACATCAGTGACATTACTAGTGCAGAGTGAAGCTGTGACACTGCCTGTGGAGAGGTGAAGGGGGCACAGGAGCAGGACACTGATGTCCTCTGCCCCCTGACTCATCTCTCTACTCCAGTCTGCTCCTGCTAGCTGTCAGAGGCTTGGAGCTCCAGCACTCACCAGTCCTCTGCCTCTGCTGTCACAGTATGCGACTGCTCTGTCCACTCCACCACCATCCGTCCAGCATCTTCTAGTTCTTCTAGTCCACTCCACAGACAGAGTGAGTCATTTCACATTGTCGCTGGCGGTCAGCGGCGGCGGCGGGAAAACTTAAATGGCGGCGGGGGGCGGAGGCAGGGGCGGGCGCAGGTGGGCCGTGGCACTCCTCCGACGAATAGTGCCGTGCAAGTCTGGCAGTCTGCATCTCTGGCTCTGCGTCTGCGAGTGCGAGAGAAGAACTCGGGGATCTATAGAACTGCGCGCCGCGCATGCGCAGTTCTGACCTTGCCGCCGCAGATTTACTGGCACTTTTCTCCTGCTACGGGCATTTACGGGCAGGAGAAAAGTGCCCTGTTTTTACGGGCTGTCCGTAAATCTACGGGCGGTTGGCAACACTGCTCTGTGGGATCATAATTTGGTATTGTCTGTTCTTCAAAAACCTCCTTTTGAGAACATTAGGGAGATTCCTCTGCTTACATGGTCTCAGAAGGTTGCCTTTTTGGTGGCTATTACTTCTGCACGCAGAGTATCTGAATTGGCAGCACTGTCCTGCCATTCAGCTTATCTGGTGGTCCACAGAGATAAAGTGGTACTTCGACCTAATCAGTCATTTCTTCCTAATGTGGTTTCTGATTTTCATCTATAGGAAGACATTGTGCTGCCTACACTCTGTCCTAAGCCCAAGCATCCCAAGGAAATTGCTTTGCATTCTTTGGATGTGGTTCAGGCAATTAGAGTTTACCTGGCGGCTACTGAACCTTTCAGGAAATCAGACTCTCTCTTTGTCCCCACCCAAGGACCTCGAAAGGGATTGGCTGCATCTGCTGCGACCATATCCAGATGGATCAGGAAGACAGTGGTACTGAAGGGTCAGGTTCCACCCTTCCCTGTGAAGGCGCATTCTACTAGGGCGCTGAGTGCCTCTTCGGCTTTTCGCCATCAGGCCTCAGTAATGCAAATTTGCAAAGTGGCAACTTGGTCGTCGGTGCACATGTTCACAAAATTCTACAAGGTAGATATGTTGTCATCCTCAGGTGCCTCTCTTGGCCACAAGGTTTTGCAGGCTGCTGTCTAAAAGAGAAAAGTTTCTCTTTGAGGGTGTATCTTGTTTCTAGGTGAGCTCCAGTTGTTCCTGGTTGAGTTCCATGTTACCTTGTTGGCCAAGTTTAGCCTTTGGGGAATTGCATTCTTTCTTTGCGTTGTTTTTCCCACCCCTCATGCAAATACTGCTTTGGGATGTCCCAATGGTCAAGAAGAATATGGAGCTGTGTCTGTCAATGAACGATAGAGAAAACTGGATTTTTGACTTACCGTAAAATCCTTTTCTCTTAAGTTCATTGACAGACGCAGCACCCACCCCTCTAATTATGAGTGGGATGGGGTTTTTTTCTTCTAAACACTGCTTGCAACAAAACGGAAGGCTATAGCAGAGTGTGTGGGTGTATGCCTGCAGGGACTGCCCCATAGGCGTTGTAAAGTTTTTCCTGCCTAATGTCCTACTCCTGTTGGGAGCAGCATAACCCAATGGTAAAGAAGAATATAGATCTGCGTCTGTCAATTAACTTCAGAAAAAAGGATTTTACGGTAAGTCAAAAATCCAGTTTTTTGGTGAGATACTCCCAAAAGGGACATGTCTAAAGGGATGCAGGCCCAGCAGCTTTCCTCATTGGTGTCCTACAGGTGCTCAGCTGATTGATAATTTATGAAACCACTCCCATTAGACTCACTTTCCCACATGAGCACAGAGAAACACACAGGGGTTTCTTCAAATTCCTAAAGGAAGGAATCTGCAACAAAGTTTGTTAAAATCCTTATGTACATAAAATCACCAAGAGGGGATCGTTTTTTTTTTTTTTTTCTCAACAAACGTGGAGCTTTAAAGCCTAAGTTTAGTCATATTTAAAAAAAAATAGCACAAAGGGACAACACTTGCAGACAGTAGTACATGTCCCTTGCGCTACTGGCTACTTTTTTGGCTGAAATCCTCCTACATAAATTCCCACACCTTCTACCCCTGCAGTGGCAAGCAATAGAGCCAATACTACTACTACATCAAGAGTGACCTATTTGCCTAATCTTTATGCCCCTGGCTGCCCTGGAGTGCTACTTCAAGCACCACAGTAAAGCTGGCCATAGATGGGTAAAATTTCAAACCACAATTCTTGGGAATACAACCCCTGGAAAAAAAGTATGGAATCACCACTCTTGGAAAATGTTCATTCAATTGTGTAGAAAAAATAATAATCAGAGACATTCCTCAAAACTATTTTCATTTACCATTACAACCTTCTGGCTTTAACCGGTTGCCGAATGCGCACAGTATATTTACTGTGGCAGTCAGCCCCGGCCAGGCAAAGTGACGTAGATCTACGTCACTCGCCTGTCACTGCTACTAGAGCCAATAGCGGGCGAGCGCGCGCCCGCTGAGGCGCGCCCGCCTTGGCTCGTTCACAGAGGAGTGCGGGCGTGTGACCGGCGGACCCGATGTCCGCCGGTCACACTACGATCGCCGGTACAGCGGGAGAAAGGCAGAGCGGCTTATGTAAACAAGCCGCCTGTCATTCTCCCCTGTGTAAAAATGAAGATCAGACGGTTCTACTATGTAGAACCGTTGAGCTGTGTTTTTACAATAGGAGACCTGTCCCACTACAGTTAGAATCACGGCCCCTAGGACACACTTAACCCCTCCCTGTCCAATACAGTTAACCCCTTCCCTGCCAGTGTCATTTTTGCAGTAACAGTGCATATATATAGCACTGATTACTGCAGTAATGTCACTGGTACCCCCAAAAGTGTCAAAAATGTCAGTCAAGGGTCCGATCTGTCCGTCCCAATGTCGCAGTACCGCAAAAAAAAAAAAAAAAAAAAAAAAAAAAAAAAATCGCAGATCGCCGCCATTACTCGTAAAAAAAAAAAAAAACACCAAAAATGACAAAAATCTGCGCAAACCAATCAAAATACGCTTTTTGCGATTTTTTTTACCAAACATATGTAGCGTAAAACAATTTGGCCGAAAATGTAAAAATTTTGATTTTTACATTTTTTGGGGGAATTTCATATAAAAAAAAGTGAAAAATATTGTTGTTTTTGCAAAAATTACGCTCTTTTTTTGTTTATAGCGCATGATCAAAAAATCGCACAGGTGATCAAATACCACCAAAAGAAAGCTCTGTTTGTGGGAAAAAAAGGACGTGAAATTAGTTTAGGTACAGCGTCGCACAACCGCGCAATTGTCCGTTAAATTCACGCAGTAAAAAAAAAAAAATCACAAAAAAACCCCTGGTCAGGAAGGGGGTAAAATCTTCCGGGGCTTAAGTGGTTAAGAGACACTAAAAAAAAAAATAAACAAAACTGTAGTCAATTCCAACTGTTTTTGCAGATCAAGCAGAGGAAAAAAAAATATGGAATCACTCAATTCTAAGGAAAATATTATGGAATTGCCATGTACTTTGCAGCTCTAAAACAAACATCTGCATCAGATTACATCTGCTAATTATTCTGCAGTCAAAAAAGAGTGCTTGCACACCTTATTTAGGCTGGCCATACACTATACAATTTTCTTGTTCAACTTTGCTTTAGATTTACCAAAACCATGTGATATAGGGTCAAACCTAAACACTTTCAATTTGTATGTAATCAGACAGGCCCTTGCACTACATAGTTTAAGGTAAATCTAAAGGAAATTGAATAAGAAAATTGTATAGTGTATGGCCAGCCTTAGCTGGTGCACCAACCTGATTGACATGAATCATGGCTCCAACACGAGAGATGTCAATTGAAACAAGAAAAGGATTATAATACTTCTTCAAGAAGGTAAATCATCATGGAATGTTGCAAAAGATGTTGGTTGTTCCCAGTCAGTTGTCTAAAATCTGCAACATGTACAAATTCAAAAGAGAAGGTTCTTAATGGAAAGCATACTGGTAGACCAAGGAAGACATCAAAGTGTCAAGATAGAAAACTTAAAGCAATATGCCTTGAAAATGCACAACAAAACAAATGAGGAACAAATGGTCACAAACTGGAGTCAATGTTTGTGACCGAACTGTAAGACATTGCCTAAAGGAAATGCGATTTACATACAGAAAAGCCAAACGAAAACCATCATTAACATCTAAAAAGAAAAAAACAAGGTTAAAGTGGGATAAAGAAAAGCAATCATGGACTGTGGATGACTGTATAAAAGTGATATTCAATGCTAAATCATGAATTTGCATTGGGCAGGGTGATGCTGAAACTTTTGTTTGGTGCCATTCCAATTAAATATATGAAGACGACTGCCTGAAGAAAACATGCAAATTTCCACAATCATTGATGATATGGGGTTGCATGTCGGGTAAATGTAAGGGGCAGATGAAAAGTCATTAAATCTTCAATAATGCACAAGTTTGTATTGATATTTTGGACATTTTTCTTATTTTATCAATTGAAAGGATGTTAGGTGATGATGACATCATTTTTCAGGATGATAATGCATCTTGACATAGGGCAAAAGCCAGGAAAACTTTCCTTCAAGAAAGACATGTCAATTCCATGGCCTGCAAATAGTCTGGACCTCAATCCAATTAAAAATCTATCGTGGAAATTAAAGCAACTGCAATAAGAGAAAGTTTTAGCCGGATTGATGAAGAATACTGTTTGTCGATGGTTAAATCCATGTCTCAGAGAGTTTAAGCTGTTATAAAAGCCGTATGTGGTGCAACAAAGTACTAGTGGTGTACTGTAGTGTTTTTTTTTTTTTCCATGATTCCATAATATTTTCCTCAGAATTGAGTGATTCCATATTTTTTCCTCTGCTTGATCTGCAAAAACAGTTGCAATTGACTACAATTTCATTTATTTTTTTAAGTGTTTCTTAAAGCCAATAGGTTGGACACTTAAAGTGGTTGTTAAGCCATATAAACTACACACAATCCCCTCTGTTATAAAGCCTCCTATGTGGCAATGTATGTTCTTTGTAAAAAAGATGGCTATTCATGCCTGAATTCACAGCGCTAATTGGTGGTCACGTGCAGGGCCGTCTTTCCCACTGGGCATACCCGGCAGTTGCCCGGGGGCCCCACTTGCCAAGGGGCCCCACATGGATCGATGGTGGCATGTCCCACTCCCTGGTGGTCTAGGGCCCCCCCCCCGTTCCGTTGTCCGCCGGCCCGCCCGGGCCCCCCCTTATTGCTTCCTCCCCTCCGGAGTCCGGCGGCGGCCGTGGCTCGAGTCTGCACTGCAGTGTGACACTGGTTGCTAAGGCCAGCCCGATTGGCATCTAGCAACCAGTGACGTGAGCAGCAGAGCAGACCCAGGATGCACAGCGCCACAGCGGAGGACTCGGAGAAGGATCCTCCTCCTCGTCGGCTCTCCTCCTCACTCCTCTCCTCCGGCTCCGTACGTCTTGACCCTAGAAGAAGACTGGCTCCGCCTCCGCCTCCACCCATGTGCAGCCGTTGTAAGGTAAGGCTGCCACAGCCTGCCAGGCTGATTAAATTATATATTTTTTTAACTCTCATTCTCATGCATGATGGCAATGTATGATGGAATCTAATCGATGTGACACAAGAGACAGAGTCAGACAACTACTACCTGTCCTGGCTGGAGGATATACTACCTACTATATATTGGTCCCTGGCCTATATGTATATAGTAAGGTATATATCCTCCAGGTAGTAGTTGTACTCTCTTGTAGTATAGTGTTTTCTCTGTAATGTGTATATAGTCTATATACATATTACAGGGAACACTATATACTACAAGAGAGTACAACTACTACCTGGAGAGGATATATACCTTACTATATACATATTACAGGGACCAATATATACTACAAGACAAGAGACAACTACCTGGAGTATATACCTTACTAACTATATACATATTACATGGAACACTATATACTACAAGAGACTCTTGTAGTATATATTGGTCCCTGTAATATGTATATACTCCAGGTAGTTGTACTCTCTTGTAGTATATAGTGTTCCCTGTAATGTGTATATAGTCTATATACATATTACAGGGAACACTATATACTACAAGAGAGTACAACTACTACCTGGAGTATATACCTTACTATATACATATTACAGGGAATCCTATATACTACAAGAGAGTACAACTACTACCTGGAGTATATACATATTACAGGGACCAATATATACTACAAGGAGACAACTACCTGGAGGATATACCTTACTATATACATATTACAGGGACCAATATATACTACTAGAGACAACTACCTGGAGTATATACCTTACTATATACATATTACAGGGAATCCTATATACTACAAGAGACTCTTTTAGTATATAGTGTTCCCTGTAATATTTATATAGTAAGGTATATACTCCAGGTAGTTGTACTCTCTTGTAGTATATATTGGTCCCTGTAATATGTATATTTTTATTCTCGTGCGTGATTGTGTAGCCAGGGGGCCCCAGTGCACTGCATTGCCCAGGGGCCTATAAGGCCCTTAAGATGGCACTGGTCACGTGACTCTTCGAGGTTCCCTCTCCTGATCTGACAGCTAGAGTGGGAGGGGCCAAGATTCCCCCGCTAATGTCAATCAGGAGGAGGGAAGGAGAGGAGGAGAAAGCCGAGATATCAGCCGGGGAGGAGGGGAGTATTGAGGAGTCACGTGCCGATTGGCACTGTGAATTCAGGTAGAAATAGGCTTCTTTTGTAGAAAGAACATACACTGCAGCATAGGAGGCTTTATAACAGAGGGGATTGTGTGTAGTTTATAAGGGTATTTCAGCAGCAGTAGGTGGGGGGGGGGGGGTTGGTAAGAACCGACAGGCAGAGAGGGGAGGGGGGGAGGAGGACACAGGAGACAGAGAGGAGAGCTGCAAGCTGCAGATGATGGAGGCACGTAACCTGACTACGGTGTCAGAGCTTAGCAGCCATGATACACCGTGGTCAGTTTACAGGGGAGAGGGTATAGCCAGGCAGGATCAGTCAGGTATTGCAGATGATACGGGAAGGGGGGGGGGGGGGGGAAATTATACAGCAAAAGCACTGTGCTGTATAACATGCTTTAAAGGAGCAGGACCCATTTTTTTTTTTAGGTTAACAAACGCTTTAAATGAAAATAGTTTTGAGGCATGTCTGTGATACGTTTTTTTCGACACAATTAAACAATTGAATGAACATTTTCCAAGAGTAGTGATTCCCTACTTTTTGCCAGGGATTGTAGAAGGTTCTAAGAAAGTTTGTTTGTTTTTCTAATCAATAGTGGGGTCAAATCGGCGTTCAATTTCAACCACAGTAATGAGAAAATTTGATGGAGCAGCATTGAAAATCTTTCTCGAACGAACTCATTTCTAACAGTGTATGTGGTTTTCATTTGGTAAGGTACATTTATTCCAAAATCAAATGGTAAAAGCAAATTAAATCTTTCGAACGACAAACAAAGAATTTCCGCACAAATTTTCCTAAAGCCCCGTACACACGTACCGATGGTCGGCTTACAAATGTTCCTCTTTTCTCCCCGGGATGTCGGTGTCTGCTGAAAAGTGCAAAGACAGCACAAGGACAGCACAAGAATTTTGTCCGCCGACTGCAGAAGTGATGTCATGTAATGGTTAACTTTCCCTGTGTTTTCTATTTTCTGAGCATGCCCAGTCTTGCAAATCTGCGGTCTGTCGGCCGAATTGTGTACTGACAGGCGAACAATCGTCCGTTCTGGTGTCGGCATACAAATATTTTCATGTTTGCACGAAAGACTTTTGTCCGCGGATTGTGCGCAGACATCTGTCGGAGGCACCATACTAACACGCGTACAATCGGCAGATCCTTCGTCCACCGACGTTTGTATGCCGACGATCGGTACGTGTGTACGGGCCTTAAGACTTTTTCCTAAGAATTTTTGTTCCAAATCTTATCCTTGTTTGCCAAAAAAAATGGTAAAAATACTACTAAAACCTCAGTTTTCAAGGTAACATATGTGGAGTTTAAACTTAAACTCCACGAATTCAGACTGATAAATGTCCACCATGTCACCTTATGGACTTATCTTCTTAATTTACAATTTGTATTTTCACACAGTGCTGGGAACATAGCTGTTGCTATACTTTTGACACTCTTTTGCAAGCCCTTCTGGTATCAGGTACTGCAGCTGCAGAGTTGCATACAGCCGCTGTGTCCACCCCTCCTCTCCTCTCGCCCAATCATAGAGCGCTTTATATTATGAGAACAAAAAAATACAAAGCCCTGTATGAATGAACAGCGGAGGGGTCGGCAAAGCAGATGCTGTATGAGAAGGCAGTGTTTCTCCTTTCAGAGCCCTGGGAGTGTAGCAAAAGCTGTACTCCAGGAGCCCAGTCGTACAGTAAATAAAAGAGATAGGTCCACGAGGTGGCATGCAACTCATTGGACTTAACTCATAGCATGTCAAGTAATTTTACAAAGTGGCTGAATTTCTGGAGTTTTGCTTTAAATGTCCAGTCAGTATAGTCCTGTGAGAGATGGACACAGGAGGTTAGAAAGACTGTGATTTAGTTGAATCTGTTTAAATGGTCTGCATCCAGGGTCGCTCATCTTTCCCTAACTGCAGGGAACCATTGGTTGTGCCGATCCACAAGAACTGTAAAAGCTCATCTCAGGCTTTCATTGGTGTGTAAAGGTTGAGCAGCCCCAGCTGTTTGCATACACCTGTCATCCAGCCTTAGGAATCTGCTGATTCTTGCCATTGGAATCCAGAGAATGCAGATAATAGCCCATGTGAAGGAGGCCTAAGTTGTCTCCAAATAGTCAGACTTGAGGCCTGCATACTTTTCCCAATCAATTGATTCTGTTTTTCTTCTTTGGGGATAAAAAAAGCACAACTCAAAAAGGACTAAATCAGCTAGATCCTTTAATCTACTTTTTTCACTATTTACTTCATAGTATGAATGAATGGTATGACCATTCTACCAAACAATGATTTCTTGCTCCAGGTTCTAAAGTGGTTCTAAAGTCTAGCAGTTTTTTTTTTCCCTTAATGAATTCCCTTCATTAAAGTGGTTGTAAATCCTTACATATACCCAGTGAGTGGACTATCCACAGGCGCGGCAGACAGGGCCGGATTAAGAGCATCATGGGCCTGTTGCTGAAGATTTTGGTGGGCCTTTTTATGGAAATAAATAAAAAAGCAAACAATTTTTTTGCTAAGGAAGTGAGAGTGGGTACCTGTCAAATCTAGGTACCTGCTTCCTCCAAAAAAGGACATGCCAAATGTGGCATTTCAGGGGGTCAGGAGGCCTTAAAGCAGAAGTTCCACTTTTGGGTGCAACTCCACTTTAAACAGAATCTTAGTCACTATATACACTGCACACTCATGCCAAAGTCTTTGTACCCACATACTGTAATACTCATTATTATTGTGCCATAAGGGAGAAGATGGGAGAGAGACAGGGAGGAGGAAGGGAGGGGGGTAGGGGAGATGTAAACCCTAATAAAAGGACATTTTAAATCCTGTATATCAAACAATAATGCAATATAGTGTGGCACCAAAAAGAAAATATTACTCCACCCAAAACTGAAGTTCTGTTTATCTCTGATATTATGCAATACTATTCCTACTAATATTAAAAGGCCACCAGTCTCTGGGTTTAAAGTGTAACCAAAGAGAAAGCTTTTATTTTTTTTTTATTTTGGATAGAGTAAGGAGGGGTTAGCCTGGGTTCACACTATTGCGATGCGGGAGCCACAGCCATTCCTGTGCGGGTTCCCGCATCGCATCTCCCCACAGGCAGTTCACACTTCGCTCTGCAAACAGCTGCCGGTGTCAAAACAAAAGGTAATGACACCCCGAGATTGGCTTGCAGATCGCAGTGCAAACTGAATTCGGACAGGAATTGGATCGCATGGGATCCGATTCCAGTGCCGGGAAAAAAAAGGTTCCTGCAGCATTTTCTTGGCAATGCAATGGGAGTTTAGCCATACAAAATGTATGGCTGAATTTGCATTGCACAGACATCCCATGTGATCTGCATAGCAATGTGGTGCAAATCGCATGCAATGTCTGTGTTTGCAATAGTCTGAAACAAGGCTCATACCCCTGTCAGCTTTTTTTCCAATCTGTGCCCCATGTAGGAGATTTCTCTTCACTTCCTGTCCCATAGCCAAACAGGAAGTGAGAGAAAATCCCTCCAAAGTAAGGGAATCCCTGGTTGTCACCATAACTAGTGTCCCCATTGGATGATTTCCCCTCTATTCCTGCTCTGGGGACACCCAAAATGTTGGGTTTTCATTTACTTCCACATTTGATGATAACAGTACACAAGACAAGTAGAGACAAACAGAGAGGGTAAATTTCCCTAACAGGGACATAGGCAGTGATGGAAACCTGACAGAGGATCTAATCCCTCTCCACTCTATCAACAAACTAGAAAAAAAATGCATTTAGTTATACTTTAACAATGTCTGTGAAGTGCTTCCCTTAACCACTTAAGCCCCGGAGGATTTGGCTGCTAAACGACCAGGGGGTATTTTGCGATTCGGCACTGCGTGACTTTAACGGACAATTGCGCGGTCGTGCGATGCTGTACCTAAACGAATTTGGCGTCCTTTTTTTCCCACAAACAGAGCTTTCTTTTGGCGGTATTTGATCACCTGTGCGATTTTTTGATCACGCGCTATAAACAAAAAAAGAGCGTAAATTTTGCAAAAATAGCAATATTTTTCCCTTTTTTTTATATGAAATTCCCCCCCAAAAAAATGTAAAAATCAAAATTTTTTAACATTTTCGGCCAATTTGTTTTATGCTACCTATGTTTGGTAAAAAAAAATCGCAAAAAGCGTATTTTGATTGGTTTGCGCAAAAGTTATTGCGTTTACTAACTAAGGGAAAGATTGTCATTTTTGTTGTTTTTTTTTTTAACGCGTAATGGCGGCGATCTGCGATTTTTTTTTGCGGTACTGCGACATTGCGGCGGACAGATCGGACCCTTGACTGACATTTTTGACACTTTTGGGGTTACCAGTGACATTTCTACAGTAATCAGTGCTATATATATGCACTGTTACTGTAAAAATACACTGGTAGTGAAGGGGTTAACTTTATTTGAGAGGGAGGGGCTGTGTGTGTCCCTAGGGGCGTGATTCTAACTGTGATTGGCTGTGGCTTCAGCTGTATGCAGAGTGATTAACGGATCTACATAGTAGATCCATATGATCATCTCTCATACAGAGGGGAGAATGACAGGTGGCTTGTTTACACAAGCTGCCTGACTTTCTCCCTCTCCCCCGCCGATCGCAGAGTGGCCGGCGGACATCGAGTCCGCCGGTCACACGCGCGGGGGGGGGGGGGGATCCGTGACCACGCCTCCGGCGGCGCGCGCTCGCTCCCTAGACCCTCACAAGCTAGTGACGTAGCCCTACGTCACTTTGCCTGTGAGGGGCTGACCGCCGCCATAGATAGTCGTGCGGCGGTCGGCAAGTGGTTAAGTGTAGAAATTCACTTTGCACCTTATTTCAATTCCATTTTTTTAAGGTATTGCATGTATAGAAAATAAGATGAGAGCAGATTAAATACGTAAAGAGAGCGACAGAAATAAGGTGGGAGTTCATAGTGAACCATACTATTACCTGCATGAATTGGCATTTGGGGGGTAAAAACGTGCAGTGAAGAGGTATGATATCACCTCGTCACTGCCTGTCACTTTTCAGTTTAGTGACAGTGCCTGCTGCAAATGTCTACAAGCCTTTGGGTTCACACTAGTGTGCTGTAGTTTGGCTGCATTGATCCGCAGTTTCCTGCGTTTTACCTGCAGTTTTAGCTGCAATCCTATTGATTTCTATTAGGTTGCAAGTTTTTGCTGCATTTTCTGAAAGTGTACCAAAGATGCAACATGCAGGTATTTTGTTGTGCTTTCAGAAAATACAGAAAAAACATGCAGTCTAATAGGAATCAATAAGACTGTGGCTTAAACGCAGGAAAACTGTGGATACACATGCAATGGGACAAACCATAGCAAACCAGTGGGAACCCACTTAAAAGCACAAATGACCAAGTACTACCATAGGCTGATGACACAATTCTAAACACTTTGGCTGTATTTTTAACAGCTAAAGCTGGAGAAAAAGGTAAAAAAGAGGGGGAGGGAGAAAAGAAAGGAGGCAGGAGGAAGAGTCCAGTCACTAAGCTTACATATGGATGGTTCTTGGAGGCTTATCACTCACACATATCATGTTCATGTTGTATCTGTCGGCTGCTCTGTGTATAAATTCCAGCCCACACGGCTCCCTCACTTCACTGCACGGACTGGTGTGGGCTGGCACATGGCCCCTATGTTAATCCAGCCCTGGAAACAGAGATTAAACATATTCTCTTATACAAGGTGTATCTGTCTAAATGCAGTCCTCTCTTTTCATCTGTTCAAAGTGCTGAATTTATAAGCTTATCTGAGACTTCAGAAAAAAGGGGACAGAGAGCTGAAGTTACTCTCTGCAGAACTCCGTAAGGAGAGTTCTGAGAGCTGAATGGAGGAAAGAGACACACCCCCTTTACACAGCTCACAGGAACAGAGCTGAGGCTGTCAATCTACTGGAGGTCCCTCCCCTGTCACCATTTTTCTCTTGGTATCAGGAAAAAAATGTCAGAATTCATTATTAAGACCTCATCTGGAATATGCAGTTCAGTTTTGGGCACAAAGTTACAAAAAGGATATCAGGAAACTGGAGAAAGTGCAGAGAAGGGCAACCAAACTGATAAGAGGCATGGAGGAGTTAAGCTTTGAGGATAGATTAGCTGAGCGGAATTTATTCTCTCTTGAGAAGAGGAGTTTAAGGGGGGATATTATTAACATGTATAAACACATACGTGTTTTTTTTTTTTTTTCCCTTTTATTGATTGAACTGGATGGAATTTTTCAACCAGACTAACTATGTAACTATATGCTGATAGCATATAGAGGAACGAAGCAGCAGACAGAAATGACACTTAGTGCGCTTAATTCAGAGAAGTACACACTATAGAGCAGTGATGGCAAACCTTGGCACCCCAGATGTTTTGGAACTATATTTCCCATGATGCTCAACTACATTGCAGAGTGCATGAGCATCATGGGAAATGTAGTTCCAAAACTTCTGGGGTGCCAAGGTTCGCCATCACTGCTATAGAGTGTGAGCTAGGTATAGGTAGCCGGGACATAAACCCCCTGGGTTAAGCAGTCTTTCAGGCACAGATACCAAGTCCAGTAAGGTAGTGGCAAACAGTGGGGTGTTTATTGTTGCTATACACAAGTCTTCTTCACGGGTGCTGTACAGTGTTCCAGAACAAAACAGGCAAATAATCACAAAACAAAAGCCTAGCCATATCCCGGCACTAACTACACAAATGACAAGCTCTTACTATCTGACTGAGCAAGCCTAACGCTTGTCAGCTTCAACATACAGCTTGTTACTTTTCACCAACCTTTTTCGCCTTCCCAGACAGGACTTGTCTGATCCTCAGTCCAAGAGCACTGGTTACAGGTTCAGGGTGGGATTCATTTATCAGTGGGGAGAAGAGTAAACCCTGTGCTGGTTCATGGATCCGAGATCCCTAAACCTTTATGAGAAGACCCTGGGAGATATATAAACCCTGAACAGGACTCTCCATTTCTGGGATGCTCTGCTACAAGAGGGATATGCTTTGTTTATATTTCATGTCTGAGGTTTACAACCACTTTTAGGTGAAAAAAAAAAAAAAACCACTTCTGGACCAGGAGGATTTGCCCCCTTAATGACCAGGCCCTATTTTGTGATTCGGCACTGCGTTACTTTAACGGATAATTGCGCGGCCGTGCAACGCTGTACCCAAACAAAATTTACATCCTTTTTCCCACAAATAGAGCTTTCTTTTGGTGGTATTTGATCACCTGTGCGATTTTTATTTTTTGCGCAATAAATAAAAAAAACGACAATTTTGAAAAAAAAAAAAAAAAAAATATTTTTCACATTCTGCTATACGACATTCTGAAAAAAAAATTAAAAATCAAAATTTAACATTTTAGGCCAATTTGTTTTCTGCAAAATATTTTTTGTTAAAAAAAAAAAAAAAAAAAAATCGCAATAAGCGTATTTTGATTTGTTTGTGCAAAAGTTATTGTGTCTACTAACTACGGGAAAGATTTATGTCATTTTTTAATGTTTTTTTTTTTTTTACTAGTAATGGCGGCAATCTGTGATTTTTTGTGGGACTGCGACATTGTGGCGGACAGATCGGACCCCTAACTGACATTTTTTACACTTTTGGGGGTACCAGTGACATTACTACAGTAATCAGTGCTAAAAATATGCACTGTTACTGTAATAATGACACTGGCAGGGAAGGGGTTAGCAGTATAGGTGATCAAAGAGTTAAATGTGACCCTAGGGGAGTGATTCTAACTGTATGGGGGTTGGACTTGTGAAATGATCACAGAAACATGCGATCCTATATAGCAGGATCACATGAGCTCTGTGATCATTGCAGGGAGGACGGTCGGCTATGTTTACAACAGCCGACTGTCCTATCTCAGCGGGGAGAGATCAGGGGTGTCAGGCGGCAATCGGAGCCTTCCCCGCGCGAGCCCCCTAGCTGCCTTCAGGAGAGCGACGTAGACCTATGTCGCTTTGCCTGTCCGTGCCACCCTGCCGCAGTAAAAAGGTGGCGGGTGGTCCGGAACTGGTTAACCATTCCTCAACACCTAAACACTTATCTGAGTCCTGTCAGGAATCCAGCTCTGTCCCGGCTGCAGCTCTTCTCCCTTCACTTCCTGGTCTCACAGGAGACACAGGCAGCAGCAGGAGCCTGTCAGTCCAACCCTGTGAGGAGGGATTGGGGGCGGGGCCAAACTGCACTGTGTGCATCTATGAGCATGCCCGCACTGGTGTCCTCGAGGATTGCCACCCCATCCCTTTAAAACTGAATACATTAACTACACAGGTTCTGTGGCTGATTAAGGTGGTAATTAAACTCACTTAGTGTCTTATATGCATTAAATTAGTCTCATAACCTGTGTATTTAATATGTGTTTGGTTTTAAAGGGATGAGGTGGCAACCCTAGTTTCCCCATAGCACATGGCTTGCTTAGGGGGCACATGCAGGAAGAAGGAGCAGAGAGCACCGGTGGAGGCCTTAAGAAGTAGAGCTAGGAGACCGCACTGTGCAATACCATTACACAGAGCAGGTAAGTATAACATCTTTTATTTAAAAAAAAAAAAAAGGCTTTTAAGACAGCATAAACCATTGTAACCAAAACACAAATATGAGACTGAGAAGCACAACACTATATATCAGATGAATCTGGGCCATGTAGGATTTGAAAAAAATGTTAGGGTCACAAGGTTCTAATGCATGTCAGAAGTCATATATTGGAGAATGGCCAGGGGACAATGTGTGAACCTCATATAAATAGCATGGTGCATCATGCTTTCTGTGACCCCATGTGCTATTTTTAACACAAGAGGGAATCTCCATGACTCAGGAACTATTTTAAAGAGTCTCTAAATATGAAACACAAGTTTGCTAATACAGTTGAGTTATTAATTGCAGCTATAAGTAGATAGGTAAAGTGACAACACGTGATATTTCCCTTGCCTTTCAATGCATAAGAATGTGGGAATGTGGGGAGCAGGCAGGTCTTTGTAAACTTAATTTTGCTAAAGAAAACTTACACAAAAATCTCAGGCAGCCTGGTAGAGGATCACAATGATGCAAGAGCCCGGGGAAGGCAAGTACATAGCCTTTAGGGTCCCTATATTAAAGTGGACTTAATACTTTGCCCAGTTTTAGTACTGGTTCACTTTAAGATTCAGGGCAAATACTGCCTAATGATAGACTGAGACACAAAGCTCAAAACTGACAAATCCCAAACCAATCAACAGTATCTGAAATTCAAAATCTGGTGTTGGATTTATGATTGTTTGTGCTCCTATGTGCTTATGGCAGGGCCGCTGATAGGCGGGGACCACCAGTCCTCCTGTAGGGGGCCCGGCCCATAGGGGGGCTTCAACATCACAGAGAATCGGTGCGGTCGGGCGATGGGGCAGTTACAGAAGGCAATTACAGAAGGTAGCCCTGTGGGGCTCTCTGCAGGCAGCAGCTGAAAGCTAGTTTCTCCATCTCTTGCCAGCTTTCAGCTGCTACAGGGGGAGACACAGACACAGGGCATCATTCTTGTAATTGCTTCTCCGTGTAACGCTCATGCGTTTTTTGTTAGTGAATGGATTTGCAGCTGCAGAATTATTACACTCAGTAGTCATGTAGAGAATGTGTTGAACAACATATCCAACTCTCAGGACTTCATCACTGTGTACAGCCTGTTATGCAAATATACATACACTCAATATGATGTTCCTGGAGTGATAGAATGTATATGATAGAATAGAGGTGAGAGACAGGCAATAGAATGGTGAGCACTTAGTAGTAGTATTCAGGAGAGTGGTAGGTGATGATAGTATGCAGATAGGTTTTAGCAATCATATATAATAACAGGTGGTAGGGGACAGCAGATGAAGTATGCAAGAGAGAGTAACCTAGTGCAATGATAGGTGATGGTAGTCCCAAGAGCTAGCAATCTATGCAGATGATAGAAATAGCTTAGATAGTAATAGTCCCTTTAGTATGCAGTAGTAGATAGTGAAAGTTAGGTTGAGGAAGGAATCCCCTGCGGGGTACTTATCACCGGATGGGTTAGTAGTAGCAAGGTCCAAGAGTAATGGAGTAATCCGGTAGCGAGATACTGGATCGGTAGCGAGGTTCCGGTCTTGTTCAGGCAAGGGGAATAGCTTGAAGCTCCGGCAGCATTGGACAAGACAAGGCAACATGCGGTTTGAACGAGCAATGAGTGAGAGAAAACCGGCGATTGAAATAGCCGCTCATAGCGGCGCCCGGCGATGACGTCATTGCCCTTAAAGGTGTATGCGTTCCATTTGGATAGCAAGATGGGACGCAATATTAAGAGAGAAATGTGGAAATAGGGGTACCAGAGGTACCAGAACATTACAGTACCCCCCCCCCCTTAAGGCCGGCTCCGGAAGGCCTCTAGAACTGGTTTTTCCGGGTATTTCGAGTGGAAATTGCGAATCAGTCTAGGGGCATGTATATCGGAGGTATCCAGCCAGGTGTCATCTTGGGGCCCATAGTTCTTCCATCGTACTAAATATTGGAGTCTTCTTCTATGGATACGAGAATCCAGAATCTCCTTTATCTCAAATTCTTCTCCGCCTTCAACTTGTACAGGAGGTGGAGGTGAGATGGTAGGCCTTATTCCTTGGTTAGGAACATGGGGCTTTAGTAGAGACACATGGAAGATGGGATGTATCTTGAGGTCTGTTGGTAATGTGAGTTGTACTGCAGCTTTTCCAATAAGCTTCTTTATTGGGAAAGGTCCCAGGAATAAAGGTCCAATTTTTTACTAGGGATCTTTAATCTCAAATTTTTTGTAGAAAGCCAAAACAAGATCCCCAATGGCATATTGGGGAGAGGGTTTTCTACGAAGGTCATAGTACCTCTTTTGTTGGCTATGGGCATGTGAGATGGTGGTGTTGAGTAAACCCAGGGAATCCTTTATTTGGGTAAGATAATCAGAGGCCACTGGATTACTTGATGGCAAGATACGTGGTGGAAGAAGTGTGGGATGAAACCCATAGTTGAAGTAGAATGGACTTTGTTTAGTAGTGCTGTGGGTCGCGTTGTTATAGGCGAATTCCGCCAGCGGGAGGAGGTCCACCCAATCGTCCTGTAGATATGAAGTATAGCAACGTAGATATTGCTCAATGCACTGGTTGACTCTTTCTGTCTGTCCGTTGGTCTGAGGGTGGTAAAGAGAAGTAAGTTTTCGCTCTATTCGTAGAATCTGACATAGAGCTTGCCAAAACTTTGAGAAACTGTGAACCACGGTCAGACAGAAGTGTTTTTGGAATACCATGTAACTTAAAGACATGTTTCACAAGTAATTCCGCTGTTTGCTTGGATGAAGGTAGTCTTTGGATAGGAATGAAATGTGCCATCTTGGTCAGATGGTCCACTGACACTAAAATGGTGTTGAATCCTTTGGAAGGTGGTAGTTCTACTATAAAGTCTAAGGACACCACTTCCCATGGAACCTGGGGTATTGGTAAACTACAAAGTAGACCCGATGGTTTTGTAGTGTCAATTTTGGACCTTGCACAGATGTCACAAAATAAAACGAACTTTTGTACGGTCGTCAGTCAGGCCACCAAAATTGCCTAGTAAGTAAATTGAATGTTTTAGTCATACCCATATGTCCTGCCATAGGTACATCATGCGACAATTCCAAGATCTTGGTTCGCATAGTAGGGGGTATGTATAGTTTATCGTTGTAATAGAGGAAGCCTTCTGCATCAGCATTTAGTTGTGGTGGAGGTGAATCCAGTCCTATGCTGTGCAAAATCTCTTCCTTCAGGGAACGGACAACACCGACAATACGTTCATAGGGTATTATAGGAACTGAGGGAACCTCGGCGTAGCCATCTTCGGTTAATCGTGAAAGCGCATCCGCTTTTTTATTTTTGTCTGCAGGTGTATAGGTCACTAGAAAATTAAATCTCAAAAAGAATAATGACCATCGTACCTGCCGGTGGGAAAGAGTTCTATTAGTCTGAAGGTATTGAAGGTTTTTGTGATCTGTGTATATAAGGATTGGCAATCGAGTACCCTCAAGTAGGTGTCGCCAATTCTCTAATGCCAGTTTTATGGCTAGTAACTCTTTTTCACCCACTGGGTAATTCACCTCGGGGCTGCTTAGTGACTTTGAGAAGAAAGCAACTGGGTGAAGTGGTGAAGTGTTTGTTGGTCGTTGTGAGAGAACTGCTATTACTGCCATATTTGACGCATCTACCTCCAAAATATGGGATGGGTCTGGATGGCGTAGTATGGGAGCAGAAGTAAAGCTTGATTTCAACAAGCAGAAAGCTCCATTTGCTTCTGACCATTTGAATTGTTTTTTTGTACTTGTGAGTTGTGTGAGAGGTCTCACAATAGCAGAGAAGTTCTTGATGAACTTTCTATAGTAGTTAGAGAATCCGAGGAATCTTTGTAATGCCTTGCGAGTTGTTGGCACAGGCCAATCTAGAATACAGGATATTTTGCTCATGTCCATTTTGATTCCATTTTTGGATATAATGTATCCTAGGAATAGTACTTCCTCTTTATGAAATAAACATTTTTTTAATTTAACATATAAATTATGTGCAAGTAGTCTTGACAACACGAGTCTTACATGTTTTATGTGTTCAGATAAGGAATGAGAATAAATAAGTATATCGTCCAGATATAATACAACACAAACATCAAGCAAGTCTCTGAATATGTCATTTATAAATCGTTGGAAGGCTGCGGGAGCATTACACAACCCAAATGGCATCACGATGTACTCAAACAGTCCGTATCTGGTTCTGTATGCTGTCTTCCATTCATCCCCGTCACGGATTCGAATTAAGTTGTATGCCCCTTTTAGGTCCAATTTCGAAAAGTAGGAAGCTCCGCGCACCTGTTCTACAAGTTCAGGAATAAGAGGTAAAGGATAACGATCCTTTATTGGAATGGTATTTAATTGTCTGAAATCAATAATAGGCCTGAGACTTGAATCTTTATTGCGGACAAAGAAGAGTCCTGCAGCAGTGGAGGAAGTAGAAGGTCTGATGAATCCTTTCGCCAAATTTTCATCCAAGTATTCCTTGAGATGAGAGAGTTCATCCTGTGAAAGGATAAACGTAACCAAAAGGCAATTTGCTATTAGGGAGTAGATCGATACAACAATCATAGTCCCTATGGGGAGGCAACACTTGAGCGTTTTTCTCAAGGAAGACTTCCGACAAATCCTGATAACATATTGGTATAATCTCATCCAACACCACAGACAGGATCCCTCCATGTGATGAGAGATTACACGTGGTTTCGCAGTAGTGAGAAGAGAAGGTTAGAGTTCTTGTTTTCCAATCGATGATTGGTTGATGTATGTGTAACCAGGGAAGTCCCAAAATAATGGGAAAATGTGGTGAGGTCAGTACATCAAAAGTGGTGGTCTCCACATGAGACCCGTCAGCAGTGACAAGGAGTGCCTGTGTCTGATTAGTGATGGGACCAGAGGATAACGGAATACCGTTAATGAAACTAACAGACAGGTTTAAGTTTTGAAATAATAGGTATTTTATTTAAGGTAACAAAACAAGTATCAATGTAGTTCCCACAAGATCCTGTGTCGACCATAGCCTTGGTGGTGATCCTAGTTTGGTCCCACTGTAATGTCAAATGAATAAAAAGATAAGGATTAGAAAATGAAGTGGTTAGTCCCCCTAGCAAGACATTTGAACACTCACCCTCTTTTTTGCGGACAAGGGGACAGCCATTTATCAAATGATCCGGGGATGCGCAGTACATGCAGAGATGTTCGGTTTTCCTCCTGGCACGTTCGGAAAAGGTCAAAGGTGGGCGTATCATTCCTACCTCCATAGGAGTAGGGTCAACAGGCGACATCCGAGAAGGACTGGACAATGGCAATCCCATCTTCTCAGCCTTTCTTTCTCGCAGTCGTCTGTCAATATTGATACTGGTCTGTATCAGGCCATCCAAGGTGTCAGGTAAATCCGCTCGGGCGAGCTCGTCTTTAACGGCTTCTGATAGGCCGAGTCTGAACTGCGTTCGCAAGGATGTGTCATTCCACCCTGAATCAAGGGACCATCTTTTGAAATCTGCCACGAAGTCCTCAACAGGTCTCCTTCCTTGTTTTAAAGCCCTCAATTGGGTATCAGCAGTACTCTGCCTATTGGGGTCTTCATATAAACTAGCGAGTTGCGCTAGGAATAAAGGATAGGAGTTAAGAAGTGGGTCATCTTTCTCAAAGAGAGAGTCTGCCCAGGCCCGGGGATCACCCGTCAGATAGGAAATAGTGGTACAGACTTTGATTTGGTCAGTGGGGTAGGTATGAGGTTTCAACAAGAATAGCAATCGACATGCGTTTTTAAATTCACGAAATTTACTCCGATCACCAGTAAACACTAGAGGAGGGTTTATCTTAGGCTCACGGGGCTGAGCAGCAGAGAGCTGCGCAAGACGGCCAACCTGCTGTCTTAAAGCCTGATTTTCGTTTTTTACCTCTGTAAGAGCAAGTATCAATGCATCTACTTGTTGTTTTAATTGCATTACTTGAGTGGGTAATTCTGCTGAATCCATATTTTTTTGGGCTCGTTCAATCTGTAACGCTCATGCGTTTTTTGTTAGTGAATGGATTTGCAGCTGCAGAATTATTACACTCAGTAGTCATGTAGAGAATGTGTTGAACAACATATCCAACTCTCAGGACTTCATCACTGTGTACAGCCTGTTATGCAAATATACATACACTCAATATGATGTTCCTGGAGTGATAGAATGTATATGATAGAATAGAGGTGAGAGACAGGCAATAGAATGGTGAGCACTTAGTAGTAGTATTCAGGAGAGTGGTAGGTGATGATAGTATGCAGATAGGTTTTAGCAATCATATATAATAACAGGTGGTAGGGGACAGCAGATGAAGTATGCAAGAGAGAGTAACCTAGTGCAATGATAGGTGATGGTAGTCCCAAGAGCTAGCAATCTATGCAGATGATAGAAATAGCTTAGATAGTAATAGTCCCTTTAGTATGCAGTAGTAGATAGTGAAAGTTAGGTTGAGGAAGGAATCCCCTGCGGGGTACTTATCACTGGATGGGTTAGTAGTAGCAAGGTCCAAGAGTAATGGAGTAATCCGGTAGCGAGATACTGGATCGGTAGCGAGGTTCCGGTCTTGTTCAGGCAAGGGGAATAGCTTGAAGCTCCGGCAGCATTGGACAAGACAAGGCAACATGCGGTTTGAACGAGCAATGAGTGAGAGAAAACCGGCGATTGAAATAGCCGCTCATAGCGGCGCCCGGCGATGACGTCATTGCCCTTAAAGGTGTATGCGTTCCATTTGGATAGCAAGATGGGACGCAATATTAAGAGAGAAATGTGGAAATAAGGGTACCAGAGGTACCAGAACATTACACTCCGACACCGATCCCCCTCCCTATTCTGCCTGCTTCTGATCCCCCCTTCCCCGCGCGCCCTCCTTTTACAGTGCCACCCCTCCCCCCCCCTGCAGTGCGGCAGGCTTCCCTGCCCTGTAAAAAAATAACAAATTGTAATAAAAAAATAATATTTAGACATTGTAATAGACAATTTAAAAAAATTCTAATATAAAATAATTGTAAACAATTTTAACATTAAGGCTACATTCACACCTGAGCATAGCGTTTTTGCGTGTTTTTTCCCGCGACTTTACCACGATTTACAGGCGTTTTTTTGTGCAGGCGTTTTTTGATTGAATAGATACCAATGGAAAACGCCTGTAATCTGCCCAAAAAGAAGCTCATGTACTTTGAGCGTTGGGCGTTTTGCTTACAGCAGCAAAACGCTCAGATGTGAACAGGGGCCATTGAAATGAATAGGATTTGTCTTGTTGGGCGTTTTGGGAGCTGATCCTAGAGCAGAAAAACTCCAAAAACGCCCCAAAACGCCTAGATGTGAACGGAGCCTTTAAAAAAAAAAAAAAAAAAGTCACACAGTGTGTATATATATATATATATATATATATATATATATATATATATATATAGTATCTCACAAAAGTGAGTATACCCCTCACATTTTTGTAAATATTTTATTATATCTTTTCATGTGACAACACTGAAGAAATGACACTTTGCTTCAATGTAAAATAGTGAGTGTACATCTTGTATAACAGTGTAAATTTGCTGTCCCCTCAAAATAACTCAACCCACAGCCAATAATGTCTAAACCGCTGGCAACAAAAGTGAGTACACCCCTAAGTGCAAATGTCCAAAGTGTCAATATTTTGTGTGGCCGCCATTATTTTCCAGCACTACCTTAACCCTCTTGGGTTCACCGGAGCTTCACAGGTTGCCACTGGAGTCCTCTAACCACTCCTCCATGATGACATCACGGAGCTGGTGGATGTTAGAGACCTATCGTTTCTCCACTTCCGTTTGAGGATGCCCCACAGATGCTCAATAGGTCTGGAGACAAGCTTTGCCAGTCCATCACCTTTACCCTTAGCTTCTTTAGCAAGACAGTCGTCTTGGAGGTGTTTGGGGTTATGTTATGTTGGAATACTGCCCTGTGACCCAGTCTCCAAAGGGAGGGGGATCGTGCTCTGCTTCAGTATGCCACAGTGCATGTTGGCATTCATGGTTCCCTCAATGAACTGTAGCTCCCCAGTGCCCGCAGCACTAATGCAGCCCCAGACCATGACACTCCCACCACCATGCTTGACTGTAGGCAAGACACACTTGTCTTTGTACTCCTCACCTGTTTGCCGCCACACACGCTTCACGCCATCTGAACCAAATACATTTATCTTGGTCTCAGACCACAGGACATGGTTCCAGTAATCAATGTCCTTAGTCTTCTTGTCTTCAGCAAACTGTTTGCAGGCTTTGTGCATCATCTTTAGAAGAGGCTTCCTTCTGAGGGGGGAGGGGCCTGCTAATGGCACCGGTGAGGAGGGTTGAGTGATCCCGTGGAAGCACCCTTCTAGGATGAGCGCTGCAGAGCTTCATTCCCTCCCATCCACCTGCTGATCCCCGCTGACCCTACCCCCATACCTCTGCCTCAGTGTCCCTGCTTGTACCTCCCCATGTTGGCCAGGAACCGCTCGGCCGTCCATCGGAGGAGGAGCCGCTCGAGGAGTGCAGGGGAGTCCGGAGAGAGAGGAGACATTGCGAACGCCGGGAGGTCATGTGTGCCTGGCGTGCGGTGTGCAGGGAGCACAGACAGACAGAGGAGATCTCCCTGGGGCATGTGAGGGATCGCTCCAGCTGGACGAGCAGGTGGTTGAAAGCGGAGAATCGGTCACAGCAACCCCTCGGCAGTGGGGTAAGGTGAGAGGGGTAATACCCCCACCCCCTTAAGTTTTGGAGGCACAGAAAATATACTTAAAAAATAAAAAAAAAAAAAAAAAAAAAAAGATACTGATGATAAAGCAAAGATAAAAATTACTGACTGTTAAAACTTCTGAATGAAAAATACCACTAGAACTGGAGAGGCTGTGCGATGAAAATGACACATGGAGAAAGAATTTTGAGGAATCTTTTTTTCTTTTTTTTTCTTGGATAAATTATTTTGAACTTAGACCGCTCTAGGTACTTCACCTGGGAGACACTCATTATCCATTTATAAACCATGCTTAAATGTGTTTGGAGTGCCTTGGTGGTTTGCTGCCATGATTGAGGATGCTGTTTTCTGAAACAGTAACCTAGAGAGATCTGAGAATCTCACCTGTAGGACACTTAGTAACAAATGTTGAAAATATCCAGGTGGACTATTATGCAAAAATTGATATCACCCTTCTGATCAAGCCCCATATTGGGGAGGTGCCTGGGGAAGTTAAAGTAAAAAGTGAGATTGTCGGTCCTTTTTTTCTTTTTCATATTATTTTGGATAACTTATCTAAGGTCGCTGGCTGTGTCGGAGAAGTCTATCTGGACTTTCTTGTGGGCGCTGATTGACAGGGTGCAGGCTGTTTAAGAGAGTGAAACTATTAAATATACGTTAAAAAAGGCAGAAAAATGAAAAATAAACCAACAAAAAATGTAGGAGGAAAACCACCAAAATTAAGTGCCAGCCCAGGATCGATTAAAAACTATATGACCCCAGAGAAAATGACTGACAATAAGGAGAGACAAGTACCAACAATACCAAAACATAGCAATGAAGGCAACAAAAAGGCCCGCAATCAGAAAATAACAGAGATAAGTGAAGAAAGCAATACTACCCAGCCCAAAGAAGATGTACAGATGGATAAACGTACCGACGGACAAGGACCCTGATACAAGTAGAGAGGAAGAGCAAAGTGTTAGAAACCAACTCCCTACTAGGGATGAAATTAGGGAAATGTTCTCTAATCTGGAACAATCTATTAAAAAAATACATGGCAATCCTACATGGAGACAAGAAGAGTCGAAGAAGTAGAGGATAAAATGGAAGGCCAAGGAAAAGAACTGAAAATACATAAAGATGAAATGAGGAGAACACAAATAGTACAAAGAAATCTACTTTACAAATTAGAAGATCAGGAAAATAGAGACAGAAGAAATAATCGAAGGGTCCGTGGTTTACCTGAAATGGGGCAAGAAGAAAAATTAGCAGAAATGATCGAAACAGTGTTTAACCCCCTACTAGGAAGAGAAACAACAACAAAATTAGAAATTGAAAGAATACACAGAATTAGGAAACCACTAAATTCTCCAAAAGAATCTTCAAGAGATATCATAGTGAGGTTCCACAGATATGAAACAAAATCTCAGATATGGGAAAAATTAAAAAGCCGCCCCCTCTTAAAATATAAAGATGCAGAGATACAAGTATACGCCGACCTATCACAGGAGTCATTGACTAGGAAGCGGATACTTAAACCGATGGTCGAAATGTTGAAACAACACAATATACAATATTTTTGGGGTTTTCCGGCATGTCTAGGAGTCAGAAAAGAAGGACAGATAGTAAAACTAAGATTCTCGGAAGAACTAGAAGACTTCTGTGCAACTCTGAAAATTCCCATACCTGAGATCCCCGAATGGACAGCCACAAAGAGCCGAAGAAGAAGATGAACAGTGGAATCTGAAGACCAAGAAGAAATAAACACAGTGAAAGAGACAATAACTATAACTATAACTATAACTATATATATAGAGGGGGGTGAAGGGGTGAAGGGGGGACCAGTGGGGGGAGGGGGGAGGAAAATAAGATAAAAAGAGAAAACTAAAAGACTGGAAGGGACGCTGGGGGAACTAGAAAAAATGCAAAAAAGTTGGACCCGGCGCTACCACTTTAAATCGTGCATGTGCAAATTAGAAAAGTGCATATAGTGCTAAAGTGCACCCAATAAGATATAAAATATAAAATGTATGTATAGTATATAAAGTGCTACGTGCTATTTATGGGCTGTGCTTAGTGTGCCACATTGTAAACATCATATGTTGTACATATAAAGTGCCGAGTGCTGATAATGCCAAGAACCACGTGTAGTGATTAAGGAGACAAATAAACAAGCAAAGTTATGGCGTTGGTGGATGCCCCACCAGAAACACCGCTGCTTACCGCACTCTCTCGGCCAATGCCTCGACACTTCCTGGTCACTAGAATAAAGGATAAGCCTCCATTGCGTAGCATATGTTATGTCAACCAAAATAACGTAGCATCCACTCACAGTTAGGGAGTTCACTTTCAGCTTGAGAGGTGTTCGCCGGACCGCTTCCGCGTTCCACCGACTCAAACCACCGTTGGATGCTACGTTATTTTGGTTGACATAACATATGCTACGCAATGGAGGCTTATCCTTTATTCTAGTGACCAGGAAGTGTCGAGGCATTGGCCGAGAGAGTGCGGTAAGCAGCGGTGTTTCTGGTGGGGCATCCACCAACGCCATAACTTTGCTTGTTTATTTGTCTCCTTAATCACTACACGTGGTTCTTGGCATTATCAGCACTCGGCACTTTATATGTACAACATATGATGTTTACAATGTGGCACACTAAGCACAGCCCATAAATAGCACGTAGCACTTTATATACTATACATATATTTTATATTTTATATCTTATTGGGTGCACTTTAGCACTATATGCACTTTTCTAATTTGCACATGCACGATTTAAAGTGGTAGCGCCGGGTCCAACTTTTTTGCATTTTTTCTATTTTACTGCCTCAGAGGTAGGTTGGAGGCAGCTTACACCACCATTTGAGCCTGATTCAGTACAACTCCATAGCGCTGGTATACAATCCCTTTTATTTGCTGGGGGAACTAAACTACTCTTCTCTAAAATGGCTCCAGTGAAGAAGGAAGGGGAGCTTGGCAAACAGGTGCAGAGCCCCACCCCAGGGGAGAAAGTCAATATAAGGAGGGGGGGGAGCAAATCGACTAAAAAGGTCCAAAGGGCGAGGACCGAGGAACCCACTGGGGGGCAGGCAAAAGTCTGGGAGTGGGAGATGGAATCCCATCGGGATAGGGGCAAAGGGTGGTGAGGGAAGTAGGGGAGAGTCTGGGAGGGAGGGGAGGTGGAGGGGGGGGTTGGTTGAGTGGGGGGAGGGGGGAGGGGGGGGAAGAGGAACTACAATCTAGTGTATACACTCCATTTTTTTTTGTTGGACAAGGCTGATTTTACTTCCTTTCTCCGGGGAAGAATGGAATTTCCCTTCTAAATTCTGTAAATGACAGAAGTTAATTATGTAACGCATAACAGAGGTTTAAACGCCCCGGAGAAAAGACAGAAAATTTTGAAAGAAATTAAAAACATGGGAGCTGACTTAGTTTTCCTACAGGAAACCCATATTCCACATTCTTCTAATATTAGGCTATATTCAAAAGAACACCCTATTTGGTACTATGCTGATTCCACAACAAAAAAATCAAAAGGGGTGACTATTGGGATTGCCAGGGGGGCCCACTTTACTTTGGAAGAGAGGTTGACAGATCATGAGGGAAGATTCCTTTATCTGAAAGGGAAACTATTTACAAGCGAAGTAACCCTGGCAAATGTATATTGCCCAAATGACAATCCCATGAAATATCATGGGAAAATCCTAGATAAATTAACAGAATTTAGAAAAGGGTGGGTGATATTGGCAGGAGACCTAAATTTTTGCCTAGACCCAGAGATGGATAGTACGTCGGCTGTACAGAGGGGTAGAGCAACACACTTGAAAATGATAAAAAAAAGCTATTCCAATGTCAATTATTAGACACTTGGCGGGTATTACACCCAAAAGAGGGAGATTACACGTTCTACTCCCCTGTACACAAGACATACTCGAGGATCGATTATATACTGATAGACCACAGAGGGATTGAATCAGTAACAGAGGCCAAAATAGGGATTAAGACATGGTCGGACAATGCACCAGTTAAAATAAAGTTGAATAGTAGGGGGACAAACTAAAACAAATTTTTGGAGGCTAAATGAGGAATTATTGAGAGAAAAAACTGGGGAGAAGAAGAAAAGAAAAGAATTAGAATTATACTACCACACTAACGAAAATGAAGAAACATCGAAAAATATACTTTGGGAGGCACAAAAAGCCTACATGAGGGGGGATCTTAATCTCTAAAGGGGCAAGGAGAAAAAAGAGAGTAGAATATAAAGAAAAACTGATAAAAGAGATCTATGAGTTAGAACAAAAACACAAAAATAAACAGACAGTCGAAACCCAACATCAAATAGTAATAAAAAGAGAAGAATTAAAAGAACTATTAGAACAGGAAATTAGATAGGGGATCAGTAGAATCACCAAAGATAACTATCACTGGAATAATAAATTCGGGAAGAAACTCGAAGATTTGGAAAAAAAAGAAAGCAATAAATTATATAGAGAAATGAAAGATTCAAAAGGAGAAATGGTATATTCAACGACCGATATAACAAAAGTCTTTCAGGAATACTATGGGAAACTCTATAATATCAATAAAAACAGCAGGAGAGAGGGACTTAGATAAAATGGGAAAAATCAAACAATACTTGAGAGAGGCGAAATTATCCAAAATACAACAGGATAAATTAGATCAATTAGAAGCCCAAATTTCAGAGGAAGAAATAGGTATAGCTCTCAAAACTACAGCTTCAGGGAAGAGTTCCGGACCGGATGGGTTCACGGTAAATTATTATAAAAGATACAAAGACCTGCTTTTACCCAAGTTAAAAGATTATTTTAATGGCATAGGGCAAGAACATGGCTTGAGTAGAGAGGCCCTCTTAGCATCAATTACAGTAATCCTGAAAGAAGGAAAAGACGCGACCGTATGCTCAAGCTATAGACCCATTTAACTCTTAAGTATTGATACAAAACTCTTCACAAAAGTGTTAGCGACCAGGATGAAAAATGTAATGACGGAATGGGTACACAAGGACCAAGTAGGTTTTATACCCAGGAGACAGGGCAGAGATAACGGGGTAAGAACAATACTGCTAATGCAGCAAATGGCTAAGAGTGTATCCCATGGCTTAATACTGTCGATAGATGCTGAGAAAGCATTCAACAGAGTCAATTGGGACTTTGGAGGAGTTGGGAATTGGAGAGAAGATGATGGCATGGATAAAAACATTATATAGCCACCCCACTGCTAGGGTGAGAGTAAATGGGGTCCACTCGGAGCCATTTGGGATGTCCAATGGAACAAGGCAAGGATGCCCACTGTCCCCGTTGCTGTTCGTCCTTTCATTGGAACCTCTCTTAGCAACAATCAGGGAAAACCCAGATGTAAGAGGAGTAGAGGTGGGGGATGTGGAGCACAAGATCGCCGCATTTGCGGACGATGTATTGCTATACATCTCTAGACCTAGAACAACCCTCCCAAATGTTATAGAAAGCTTGAAAAAATATGGAGAACTATCTAACCTAAAAATAAATCCTGCTAAATCAGAGATATTAAATATTAATATAAAAAAGCAAGAAGAAGATAAATTAAAATTGGAATTCCCCTTTACATGGAAAAACCCAGGGCTAAAATACCTAGGAATTACCTTGACAACAAAATTCGAAAGACTATATAAAGAAAATGATATCCCGTTACTAAATTAAATCAAAACAGAATTGAATAGGATATTATAGAGATCGTTGTCATGGACAGGGAGAATAAATATAATAAAAAATGGCAATTCTACCAAAAAAAACTATAAATTTCAAATGTTACCTATCCCGATTCCCCAGGTATACTTCAAAATTTTAAAATCTTTGATATCTAAATTTATATGGAGAAAAAGTAAACCTAGAATACAACATACAGTACTAATAAAGAGCAAAAATCAAGGGGGCTTAGCGGTACCAGACTTTAGAAAATATTACGAGGCAACATTACTTTCACGAGTAATGGAATGGGGGGGAAAATAAAAAGCAAAAAAAGAGTTGGGTAAAAATAGAATCCACTATGAGTAGCACTCACTTAGGAAAAATATGGATACCGGCACAATATAGGAAGTTGAATTCTAATACGCACATGATCACAAATCAAGCACTTGGAATTTGGGATTTAATACATAAAAGAAATAAAAATGGCAATATAATTTATTAATCCCTTTAAAAGACACTAATTTCTTTCCACCAGGCCAAGAAAAGTTGGGAGGAAAATGGATAGGTAATGACGATACACGTTTGATAGATATTATGGAAAAAGGGCAAATATGCACAATAGAGGAATTAAAAAAAAATAAATAAAAAAAATTTAGAATCGATGAATGGCGCTACCGCCAGCTGATGCACTTTGTGGCTTCTTTGCCAAAACCATTAAGAAGAGAGGACGACTTGCTTCCTTTCGAGCGGATGCTCTCTTCTGAGAAATACAAGAACAATGTTTCAACTATATACAAAATATTGATTGATATGACAGGACCGGCGACACCGCCATTCATCGAAAAATGGGAAAGGGAAATGGGAACACAGAATAAGGATTTTCATTTAGGAAAAAGTTCAAAATTAATACACAGTTCCACAGTAGACACGAACACAGATGAAATGAATTATAAACGTATCGCAAGATGGTATATCACCCCGGATAAAGCCCATAATTATCAAAAAGAGAAATCAAAAAACTGTTGGAGAGGATGTAAAGAAGTAGGTACAATGGCCCATTTATGGTGGAATTGCCCAAAAATTAAAAAGTTCTGGAAGGAAATTCTAGTACAAATTAAAAAAATCGCGGAAATAGAGATTCCGGAAGAACCCTGGTACTGTTTATTCCATGGCACAAAAAAGTCCGTAAGACAATACAAAGCTACACTGGTACCCCACTTGATGAATGCCGCAAAAGGATTAATCCCTTTATTTTGGCAGAAAGAAGAAGTACCAACTATAGGAGATTGGGTTCAGAGAGTGGGGAGAATAAGAACACTAGAATACCTAAGGGAATGGGAGGAGGATGATAAAGAGGAGGAGGGTAGAACTTGGGAAGATTGGAAGGAGTTTAACCACTTGCCGACTGCGCACAGTATATTTACTGCGGCAGTCGGCCCCGGCCAGGCAGAGTGACGTAGATCTACGTCACTCGCCTGTCACTCCTTCTAGAGCCAATAGCAGGCGAGCGCGCGCCCGCCGAGGCACGCGCCCGCCGAGGCTCGTTCACGGAGGAGTGCGGGAGTGTGACTGGCGGACCCGATGTCCGCCGCTCACACTACGATCGCCGGTACAGCGGGAGAAAGACAGAGCGGCTTATGTAAACAAGCCGCCTGTCTGTTCTTCCTGTGTAAAAATGAAGATCTGACGGTTCTACTATGTAGAACCGTTGATCTTTGTTTTTACACCAATAGCAATGTCCCACTATAGTTAGAAGCACACCCCTAGGACACACTTAACCCCTCCCTGTCCAATACTGTTAACCCCTTCCCTGCCAGTGTCATTTTTGCAGTAACAGTGCATATATATAGCACTGATTACTGCAATAATGTCACTGGTACCCCCAAAAGTGTCAAAAATGTCAGTCAAGGGTCCAATCTGTCCGCCGCAATGTCGCAGTACCGCAAAAAAAAAAAATCGCAGATCGCCGCCATTACTCGTTAAAAAAAAAACACCAAAAATCTTTCCCTTGGTTAGTAAACGCGATAACTTTTGCGCAAACCAATCAAAATATGCTTTTTGCGATTTTTTTTACCAACAAAAATTGGCCGAAAATGTTTAAAAAATTTTAATTTTTACATTTTTTTTGGGGGGAATTTCATATAAAAAAAAAAAAGTGAAAAATATTGTTATTTTTGCAAAAATTACGCCGCTCTTTTTTGGTTATAGCGCGTGATAAAAAAAAAAAAAAAAAAAAAAAAAAAAAAAAAAAAAAATCGCACAGGTGATCAAATACCACCAAAAGAAAGCTCTGTTTGTGGGAAAAAAAGGACGTGAAATTGGTTTAGGTACAGCGTCGCACGACCGCACAATTGTCCGTTAAAGTCACGCAGTAAAAAAACGCAAAAAACCCCCTGGTCTTTTAGCAGGAAAATCCTTCGGTGGTAAAGTGGTTAAGAAAACAAGAGAATATACTAAATGGAGTGAAGAAAAAGAGAAAACCAACTAGTGTGTAGATGGGGGGGGGGGGGGCAGGGGGAGCAATAGGGAATTAGGGAGGGGAGAAGGTATATATAATTGGGAAAAATTGATGTTTTTATTGTATGCAATGTTTTTGTACTTTTTCTATTTTGAAAACAATAAATAAAAAAAAAAAAAAAAGGAGAGGCTTCCTTCTGGGACGACAGCCACGCAGACCAATTTGATGCAGTGTGCGGCATATTGTCTGAGCACTGACAGGCTGACCCCCACCCCTTCGACCTCTGCAGCAGTGCTGGCATCACTCATACGTCTATTTCCTAAAGACAACCTCTGGATATGACTGAGCACGTGCACTCAACTCGACCTTGGAGAGGCCTGTTCTGAGTGGAACCTGTCCTAATAAAACGCTGTATGGTCTTGGCCACTGTGCTGCAGCTCATTTTCAGGGTCTTGGCATTCTTTAATAGCCTAGGCCATCTTTATGTAGAGCAACAATTCTTTTTTTCAGATCCTCAGTGTTCTTTGCCATGAGGTGCCATGTTGAACTTCCAGTGACCAGTATGAGAGAGTGAGAGCGATAACACCAAAGTTAACCCACCTGCTCCCCATTCACACCTGAGATCCTGTAACACTAACCAGTCACATGACAGGGGGGAGGGGAAATGGCTAATTGGGCCCAATTTGGACATTTTTACTTAGGGGTGTACTTTTATTGCCAGCGGTTTAGACTTTAATGGCTGTGTATTGAGTTATACAAGCTGTACACTCACTACTTTACATTGTAGCAAAGTGTATTTCTTCAGTGTTGTCACATGAAAAGATATAATAAAATATTTACAAAAATGTGAGGGGTGTACTCACTTTTGTGAGATATATATATATATATATATATATATATATATATATATATATATATATATATATTAGTATTTTTTTTTTTTTTTAATGGAAAAAACAATTAAAAAGGGCTAATTCACACAGGTTCTTTGTCATGCTTGTGTCGGCTACTAATGATTTTAGGGTATTTTTTGTGGAAATATTGTCTTGAAATAATTAGGGGGGGGGGGCTGCCAGGTAGGCTGTATGGGGCCCCATGATTTCTAACAGGAGCCCTTGGCCTATGGTACTACAAATTTTATAATTTTTGGCACCTGTGCCCCATTGAGAAGATTTCCTTTTACTTCCTGTTCCAAAATTGTACCCAAATGATTGTAACTTTTCTTTTGGCAAATATTACAGTGGATTCAAACATTTTGGACTTCTGCTAAATCTTCACAAAACAATGACGTGCCACAATTTTGGACCTAATTTTTTAAAGGAAGACAGTCTCTTTAGCATGTGCGCTTGTTACTGCACAATATCATGTATCATGTAGATGTATCATGAGACGCTCTCTGGATGTGTATGGGTAATTGAGATGCCTCAGACTTGTCGTCAATAGTTGTCAAGCACTGTGCTGTATAAATGTTTTAGCCAGAAAGAAGAAACTCTAACCAATGTTCTTTCAATGGATGTATTAGATCCCCTGTTCCTGCGCACATGACTCTCCAATAGTACCATGCACCTGGCTGGTTGGGGGATATTTATTGCAATATGCAGTCACCCAGTAAAAGATATACGACATAACACCAATGATACAGCAAGCTGTTTGACTCCATGCACACTAGCGTTTTTTTATAAGCTCCAAAAACATTAGAAAAAAAATGCTGGATGAAAAATGCTAATCGCGTTCTTGTGCTGACTTGTAGTAATGTTTTAGAAGCTTTTAGGAATGTAAGCGTTTTATTAGCATTTTTACAGTGCATAAAAGGAAAATAAAAAAAAAAAAATTAAAAATTGCTTTTAGGAGCGTTTTAGTAGCGTTTTTTTTCTGCCAGAATGCTCAAAAAAAACTCTACAAAAACATTTTCTGTTCTGCTTCCAAACGCTGAAGTTTTAAAAAAGCTTCTAGTTTAAAAAAGTGTGCATGGACACATAGGGACACTATTATTTTCTAGGAGCAGGAGGAAAATGTTTATAATAGCTTCTAGGAGCTTCAAAAAACATTAGTGTGCATGGAGCCTTAAACTATGGCAAGGACTATATTGCAAAAACCAATTTGTTGTAGAGAGAAGGTTTTACTAAACCCTAAACTTGGGCTATCCTAGATAATAAGAGTTATACCACTCTAGCAGTTCCGCAGTCTGTAATATACTCTCTTATGCTTGCTAGCTGGAGGGGACCCAGCTGTTAGTGTGGAGCATTCAGCATAATGTTCCTTTAACTAGGAATGATGACACTGACTCCGGTCCCTTTAAGCACTGATAATGTCACTTGTTGCCTGTGATTCTCACAGGCAACACTGTACGGCTTTTTCAAAATTGAATGTGGTTTTGACCAGCAGCCTCTCACCAACTCCTTCCCCCTTGATCAGGCACCAACTCTATCAGCATTCATGGCACTCCCCTATATCCCAGAATTTCTGTCGCTGTGCCTCACTCCCTCTCAGGTGTAGAGGTAAGCAGTCTGTTATCAGCCTTTTGTGCACTCAGTCCCTTCCAGAAAAAGCCTTTGTCCTTTCAGAATACCGCTACCCATCAGAAAATGTAACGGAAGTGGCATTCTGAGCAAAAAAAAGCTTACTTTGCATGGGCCATGCGTTCCAACATGGCCGCTATGCATTCCAAAAGGTTTCCTAATCTGACAGAACATGAAGGCAGCAGTGGACATCTTCTTACACCCACGCAAGTCTTCAATTTCACACTTATTTTATCAGTGAACTCTCGTTATATAATTTAATATATTTATACATTAATACATTTTTATTATTATAGTAAATACAGTGACAAGCCTGCAGCCAGAAGGTGGCGACGGCCATCTTGGTACACCCCGCACTGCTCAGCGCCAAACTGATTATATAGTGAAATAGACTATTTCACTAAGTCGCGGTGAAATAGTCTATTTGAGTATATAAGGGGAGTTAACTGCTAAAAAAAAAGTGTAAAATTGAAGACTTGTTTGGGTGTAAGAAGATGCCCGCTGTCATCTTCATGTTCTGTCAAATTAGGAAACCCATTGAAACGCGTAGTGGCCATGTTGGAATGCATAGCGCATGCGTAGTAAGCAGTTTTGTTGGCAACTTCACTTCTGTTGCATTTTCTGATGGGTAGAGGTATTCTGATAGAACACCTTCGCAATTCTTCTCAGAAAAACAGCAGGGAACCACCGCTACTCTTTGCCCCAGTGCCTTGTGGGATTTTCAGTTTACTTCTTCAAGCTCACCAGGCTGGCACAGTTTGTTAAAACGACACTTCCCAGAATCCTTGCAGTCCACATCCTGTGTGCCCCCCATATTGGGTAGAGGGTGGGCTCAACACTAGCTGTATAGAGCTCACAGTAAGAGTCTGCAATAAGAATCTCCTCGTGTAGCTTTGTCTGTGTAAATGTCTCTGCTGCTGACAGACACAGAATTTCCCGTCAGTCCTGCAGACTGGGCTACATTTATTTTGGGAATTGAGTTGTAGTAAAACACCAGACAGGATATGAACACTTAATTATTATCAGGTAGGTAGACTAGAAGTAGAACAGAGCTCCAGTAGGATTTAATGATCTTAACCACTTGCCTACTGGGCACTTTCACCCCCTTCCTGCCCAGGACAACTTTCAGCTTTCAGTGCTGTCACACTTTGAATGACAATTGCACGGTCATGCAACGCTGTACCTAAACAACATTTCTCTCATTTTTTCTCACACAAATAGAGCTTTCTTTTGGTGGTATTTAATCATCACTAGGTTTTTTTATGTTTTGCTGAATAAGCGAAAAAAGACCGAAAATATTGAAAAAAAAAAAAAAAAAAAAAAACTTTCATAGTTATAAAATTTTGCAAACAGGTCACTTTTCTCCTTCACTGATGTGGCTACACTGATGGGCACTGATGAGGCAGCACTGATGAAGTGGCATTAACTGAGTTACATCAGTAAAAAAGTATTACCAGGTAAAGTAATTATAGCGGGGGCGTGGTTCGTCAATGGCTTCGTGAGAGGCCGAGCAGTGAGGAGCTCTGCTTGGTGGAAGAGAGCGCTGTGCAGTGAGTGAGTCGGCTCTCCCCCCCCCTACCCCGCTAGGTGCAGAGCGGGGCCCGAGGCTCACGGAGGACGGTAATGGGGGAAATCCAGGCTCAGGGAGCCATAAAGCAGCGGTGGTGGCAAGGAAGCAGGCGGTCATACGCTGAATGTGCGGGACCCTGCCTCAGAGTGAGAGAGGTACAGCATAGGGTGAAAGACCATGCGGGTCGGCGTGGGGCTGAGGGGCTGTGGAGGAGGAGAGCCGGGGTCGAGTGCCAGCTGGGACAGTAGATGCGGAGGTCGCTGGTCTCCCCTGTATATATGACTCAAGCAGCCAGCCCGGAGCAGAAGCAAGCCCTAGAGAAAAGGACAGACATCACCTCTTATATTTTGAGACGCACAGTGGCATCATGAAGCACTGTTGGGACCAAGGCATCACAGAAACGCCAAACAAACTCAGGAATGGCAGTTCAGCAGAAAGGGCCCAAAGCTACAAACACTCAATCTACTGGGGTCTCTTCTGGTGGAAAGAAGCCTTTAGTAATGGATATATCGCATGAACAAAGGAACGAAGAGCCCAAAGAATCCCTGATTATGCCGCAACAGCCCCAAATACCATCAACAGCGGAGTGGAGTGAGTTTGTAAAGCTGATCCCGACGAAACAGGATATCCAAGACATGGCTGCAGCAATCGTGAGTGACATTAAAATGGAAATATGTGGTTTAAAACAAAAAGTTGACCAAATTGAAGGCAGACTGGTGAATACAGAGACAGTACAATGTAATTTTGAAGTCAGAATCTCTGAATTAGAAAGTTCACGAGCGCAGTTGCAAAAACAAGTCACCTGGTTGCGGCTGCAGCAGGATGATGCCGAGAACCGCAGCCGGAGGAATAATATTCGACTGCGGGGCTTGCCTGAAACCGTAAAGGGCCCAGAGCTCAGAACCACGGTAGTGGGTATTTTGAATGGTGTGTTGGAGAGACCCCAAATGGAAAAAATGGAAATTGACAGAGTGCACAGGGTTAAAGCGCCCCGAAGGACGGTAACAGAACTAATCCCAGATGTCCTGATTAGGATTCACCTGTTCTCACTTAAAGACATAATGAGACAAGCATGGGCAAAAGGGCAAATTGAGTATGAAGGTTCTCAGCTCAAACTGTTGCCAGATCTTTCACGGGGGACCCTAAAGATGAGAGCCGCAATTAAACCCCTCCTAGAGGTCATAAGAAAAGTGGGAGCAACCTATTTTTGGGGACACCCCTTCCATTTGAAAGTGGTGAAAGACAGAGAAACGTTCTTATTGAAATGGCCAGACCAGCTCCCCGGGCTCTTTACATTTTTGGGGTGCGCCCCGATCCATGTGAGTGACTGGATAGATGTCCTAGGAAACTCCGTGAACTATTACATGAATTAAGTCATACAACATGGGTGAAATTGGGAGCAGATAGGTGTGGGAGCAAAACAGATGCTCAGGACAAGGAGATATTAATACAACGAACCTAAAAGTGCTGCACACAGGTTCCTGGCCTATTCCATGGTTTTTTTTCCCGGTTTTTCCCATGCGTTTTTTTTTTTTCTCTTTTATTTGTTTCTGGGGTTCTCCCTCTCTTTCTGGGAGGGGGGAAAGTTAAGATGTGTGGAGGTCCCTGGTATCCCCACACCCGCCTCGAACATTTGCTTTGTCAAGATATGGGCGTTTTTTCTGCATTTTTTCTGTTTTACTTTTTATATGTCCTTACTATCTGAGTCACCTTCGAAGGGGAAGGGGGGGTTACTTTTAGTGTGATTTGTGTTATTTTTCCATGCTTTTCATGTTTTTCTTATGGGAGATTTGTGGTGTGCGTTTTTGGATTTTTTTTTTGTTTCACAGGAAAGTTGGATATTATATATTTGTATCTGTAGAAATCAACAATAACTTCACAAGGTGTTTTTTTTTTTTTTTTTCTATAAATTTTTTTTTTTTTTTGTCTCTATTCGTGCCCCCGCCAGCCATGGAGGGCCGGAGCACGATCTTAAGGGTTAAGAGGGAAGGGGGCACTGAGGTAGAGGTAATTCGAGAGTGTTCCCTCACTTCGTGCGGGACACGCTTAAGACATGAAAAAGAAGATATGTGAGACTTAATAATACCGAATTTAAATCACTATTAGGGTGTATACAGAGGATATAGTGACTCAGGGAATAGTTATGGCTAATAGCAAATAGAAGTGAGTAAGAGAGATCCTCCCAGGACCTAGCGCAAGTCTGAAGGGTTAAGATGGAGTTGAGGGGAGGGTAGATGTTTTGCAGAAGGGGGGGGTGAGGGGGCCCCGGGGCCCTCAGGAAGGGAGATGGGGGGAGGGGGAGGGGAATCCATAGAGTGATAGGAGTAGAAGGCACAAGCAAGGGATCTGACCATGTAGCAATTAAGTCCCCTTTATCTGCGACCTGGCTCGGGGTAGTTTGACTAGATCGGGAGGCGTAAGAGGGGGTCTCTGGGGCGGGGGGAGTAGGACATTGACATTATGTGAAGGGAGGCGATCGTCCGCCGAGTTAGAGCTCCTCTAGCTGGACACTTTAAATGTATAGTTTTACTGTCTGCCAGGGATAAGATAGGGACTACATCCTTACCACCACGGTAGGGGTGAGAGGGAGTAGAGCCCATTTTCTTAGCTCCAATTTTTGGAGCCCAGCCTTTTCTTTTTTCTTCCCTCTTGTGTTCTTGAAGGA
Organism: Pelophylax lessonae; assembly: GCF_965119305.1. Classification (NCBI taxonomy): domain Eukaryota; kingdom Metazoa; phylum Chordata; class Amphibia; order Anura; family Ranidae; genus Pelophylax; species Pelophylax lessonae. The sequence continues at coordinate 354,740,396 of NC_138771.1, read as the reverse complement.
GAGTGTCCAGGTACAGTGGCTTGCTCGCGGGGTTTTGGGAACCACGGCCCCCTCAGTAGATAGCGCCTGGTTGCGCTGGTTTAGATAACCATTAGAGGGGGGTAGGGGTAGTGGGTATTAAACAGTATATACATACTTGTGTGGGTGAAGGGGGGTTTCTTTTCTTGTCAAATTTTTTTTTTTTTTACTAATTTTTTTTATTATTATTATTATTATTTTTTTTTTTTTTTCTCGCATAGGTTGTGTGGCCGTAGGGGGCAGGGGACCGTTCCACAATGGTGGCTGGAGGTGGGGCGACCCAGGGGGGGCAGCAGGTTGTAAGATTACGACCTATAATGTGAGGGGACTAGCAACCCCACAGAAGCGTAGGAGACTTATGGGAGATCTAAAACGAGATGCTACACAAATAGCTTTCATTCAGGAGACCTACTTTCGCAAAGATGCAGTACCAAAATTGTACAATAAAGACTTTCCATGGGTTTACCACGCTACATCCCCTATTGCTAAATCAAAGGGTGTGAGCATTTTAATATCAAGTGCTATGAATTGGACCCTGAAAGAAGAATTGGCTGACCCAATGGGTAGGTTCGTGTTGGTGAAGGGGTGGATAGGACGGGTCGAGGTAACCCTCGTAAATGTCTATTTTCCCAACTATGAGCATGTAATGTTTTTACAGAAAATTATTCCAGTTGTCTTGGAATCCCGGGAAGGGCACTTAGTGATGGGAGGTGACTTTAATTATGCCCCAGAACCTCTGTTGGATACCTCCAAAAGAAGTTCATATATGTCATTTGCTAAATTACGAAGGCTACAAAAAGAGATCTCCCTCCTGGGCCTCATCGACCCATGGAGGTTGATGCAACCAGGGGAGAGAAATTTCACTTTCTATTCTCCAATCCACAAGGCATATAGTAGGATAGACAGAATCCTGGTTACCCAGGCAGACCTTCCGTTAGTGACAGACTCAGATATCGGAGATTTTTCAATCTCTGACCATTTTCCGGTGTATGCGAGTATAGAGTGGGAATCAAAAAACTGTAGTCCAAGATCATGGCGCATAAATGAGGCCTTATTACAATCCTCGGAAACGGAGGGGAAGATAGAGGAGGCATTACATAACTACTTTTTGGAAAATACATCGGAGTCGCTCTCACCTTCCACAATCTGGGAAGCGCACAAGTGCGTGATAAGAGGGGTTCTGATACAGTTGGGTGCACAGCGTAAAAGAGCGAGAGGCGAAAATTAAAGAATATCTAACTAAAATTGAACATCTGAGTAGACAGCATAAGAGAACGCTTGCGGAAGCTCACTTGATCCCTCTCATGCGGGTAAGAGAGGAATTGAATCAGATACTTTTCCAAAAGACAGTACGAAATATGTTATGGTTGAAAAGACACCTGTATGAATACGCAAATAAACCAGGGGCGATGCTGGCACGAGCATTGAGGGGCCCAAAAAGACGAACTCAAATTTTACGTCTTAGAAATACAAAAGGTGGGGAGGTTCACACTTCAGCTGACATAGCAGAAGAGTTCTGCTCTTTCTATAGGTCACTATATAACCTACCGGAAATAGGGAGCAAGAAAAGTCCAGAAAAGGGGAAGCAGATAGAGGAGTATTTACGAGACTCGGGCATGCGTACACTTTCAGAGGACCAAGTACTGACTTTGGAAGGCGAGATATCGGGGGAAGAGCTGGCCGCTGCGATTTCACAGACCAAGGCACATAAGGCACCTGGCCCAGATGGCTTTACTTTAAGTTATTACAAGAAATTTGGGGAGCGTTTAAAGAACCCCCTACTATCACATTTCAATGAAGTGGGAAGAAGAGCGGCGTTCCCGTTGGATTCTTTACGGGCGCACATTACTCTAATACTTAAAGAGGAGAAGGACCCCCTGTGTTGCGGCAGCTATCGCCCGATATCTTTGATAAATGTAGACACGAAACTATACGCAAGAATATTAGCAAATCGGCTCTTACCATATATGGCAGACTTGGTCCATTTCGACCAAGTGGGCTTTATTCCTACCCGGGAGGCCCGGGACAATACAATCCGAGCCATAGATTTAATACATCGGGCACGTACATCACGGAAGAAGATGGTTCTTCGCAGCAGATGCGGAAAAGGCCTTTGACAGGGTGGCGTGGGATTTTATCCAGGCCACCCTGTCATACATAGGCCTGGGACCACAAATGCTGCAATTTATACTGGCACTTTATACGGTCCCTACTGCTGCGGTTAGGGTAAATGAATGGAGGTCGAGTTACTTCCCTATCTCTAATGGCACACGGCAGGGGTGCCCTCTATCCCCGCTTATATTCGTGTTGTGTCTGGAACCCCTATTGTGCAGAATTCGGAGTTCTCCGGATATAGCGGGAATCCAAAGCGGGGGGGGAACACCACAAGGTGGCCGCGTTTGCGGATGACCTGCTGTTTTTTGCTACTAACCCTTCTCTTTCATTACCAAATATTCTAGACGCCCTGAAAACATACAGTGGGTTCTCTAATTATAAAATTAATGTAACTAAATCAGCGGCACTCAACATATTGTTATCTGACCAAGAAGAGAGAGCACTTCGAACAGCGTTCCCGTTTCAATGGGCCTTAGATACGCTGAAATACTTAGGGATACAGTTAACGGCAGATCCCGCGGATCTCTATAGAAAGAATTACCTTCCGCTTGTAGGAAAGATTAAAGCAGATCTTAGAATATGGCAGCTGTTGGCAGTGACGTGGTTTGGGCGCTGTAGCGTTCTTAAAATGAATGTGTTACCCCGTATTTTGTATTTAATGCAGACAATTCCAATAGCCGTTCCAAAAGAATTCTATCAAGGGCATACTCCGCGCCTATATTTGGGCAAACAAATCCCTGAGAATTAAGATGCAGACGTTGGCCTTACCCAAAGTAAGAGGCGGGATGGGATTACCAGATATCCTGAGATATTACAGGGCGGTCCATATAGTAAGGGTGGTAGACTGGCACTGCAATAAACTTACCAAACGATGGGTGGATTTAGAGAATGAGGAATCAGGTCAGCTAACCCCCCCACCCCCATGGTCGGTGTTCGAATAAAAAGACGCTATTCTCAAACATCCTACAGTGGGAGCGACTATAAAAGAAACTGAGAATTCAGTCGCATTGGAGGGTAGCCCCGGGTATATCTCCGATGACACCGATCTTGGGGAACCCGGATTTTCCCCCGGGGTGTATAAATGCCAGACTCCGTAGGTGGGCTCAGAATGGTAAAAGGCGCCTAGGTGATATATGGCAAAATGGGCCTATGCCCTCCCTAGAAGAACTTAGGACAGGTGCAGGAGAATCGCTAGATTATTTCAGCCTTGATCAGTTGTATAATTATATTAGATCAGTTCGGCAGAAAGGGTATGCACCACGAGAGCTAACAGATCTGGAAAATATGTGTAGAACAGGTAAAGCGACGGGCCATTTGATCTCAAGGTTCTATACACAATTGTCAGAAGAAGAGGGAGACCAACAATTGCCGTTTATCCAAGAATGGGAGCAGGAGTTAAACACCGTGTGGTCAAAAGAGCAGATAAATAAGATCCTGAGATTAGTTCACCAATCGTCACTAGATTGTAAGATCCAAGAGACAGGGTATAAAATTCTAACCAGATGGTATAGAGTCCCATCACTATTACACAGAATAAAAGAGGCGGTCTCAGGAAAATGCTGGCGGTGTGGATTGGAGGATGGAAATATGGTACATATTTTTTGGGGATGTAAAAGAGTGCAGCCATTTTGGAATAAGATAGCAGTGGCTATAAAACATATAGCCAACGTGGATATACTAGAGGACCCCGCGTTGTGCTTGCTGCATTTGACAGGAAGCTCAGTGCGGAGCTACAGGAAGTCCCTGACTCTGCGTCTGTTGAATGCAGCAAGGGCATGCATACCTATTTTCTGGAAACAGACAGTGATCCCAACTTACGAGTTGTGGTGTGGGAAGGTCAACGAGATTTTTAAGATGGAAGAACTGTCCGCCATATTGGGAAATTCAGAGGATCAAGTTAAGTTGAGATGGAGACCCTGGGTGCAATACTTGGAAGCCAATTCTTCTTAAAGGGAGTTTAAGAGAGGGTCATCCTGGGCGGAGCCTGGTCCAGGCCGCGGGGGAGACGGTCCCTATACCCCTTCTGGCGTACGGTAATATAGTATGGTATGGAATACATCTTCATACGAAGAAATGTTGGGAATGAGTGTATAAAAGTATAAAAACTTTCTTTTTGTTTTTTTTTGGTTTAATTGGGGGAGGAGGGAGGGGGAGGTAAGGGGGGTGGGGTTTGTTCAGATCATGACAATGTTTGTTTGAAATGTATGTATATATAAAAAATCACCAATAAAGATATAAATTAAAAAAAAAAAAAAAAAAAGTAATTATAGTGTTACTTTAAAAAAATAATTAAATATTTCAAACAACTTGTATGCCCCCAATATTAAATATGTTAAATGAATGAAATGAACACTAAATAATAGCAATTATTTTTATAAAACATTGTACTGTAATCTACACCATTTTAATGTTGCTTTGGGACAATGAGACACCGATGTGGTGAATCCTGATTCCTGAGTGGTACCTGCATGGTATTTGCTGAGTGGTACCTGCGTGTTACACTGGTACGGTACCTGAGTGGTATTTGCTGAGTGGCACTGGTGGTACCCGAGTGGTACTGGCTGGCAGCGTGGTACACTGGTACCTGAGTGATATTTAATGAGTAGTACCTGAGCGGTATTTGCTGAGAGTGGCACTGTGGTTCCTGTGTGGTACACTGGTACCTGAGTGGTATTTGCTGAGTATTTTCGGCTGCATGGTACACTGGCAGTGGGTACCTGAGTGGTACCAAGTGTTATTTGCTGAGGTCTAAGAGTAATGTAATTTCGATTCTCTGTATGTATGTATTGTACATGTGGAAGAATTGACAATAAAGTAGATTTGACTTGACTTTTGAGTGGTACCTTAATGGGTATTTGCCAAGTGGTACTGGCTGGCTGTGTGGTGGTGGTACACTGGTACTGGCAGTGGTACCTGACCTGAGTCCTCCTGAGTGAATCCTGACTAGTGAGTGGTGTTTCTTTTTTACTCGAGTGGTACCTGCTGCTGCTGGTGGTGGTGGTGACCAGTGGTGGCCGGTGGGGTGGCACTGGTGAGCGTACTGGCAGTGTGGTACAGTGTTACCTGACCTGAGTGACTCCTGAATCCACTTTTTTTTGGTAATTGGTACCTGCTGGCTGCTGGTGGTGGTGTGGCACATTGGTCCGTTTGGCTCTGTCCTCCAGGCTATCTGTCTGTCTGCCTGTGCTGCTGTCTCTCCTGCGACTGTCCTGCTCCTCCTGAGTCCTGAGCGCAGAGTGCAGTGGCTGTGCCTGACACTGGATGACTGGCCGGTGGTGGACTTATGGTGCCCGGTGGTGGTATTTATATATATTTATAAATTATATTTATTTATTTTGGCCCGGGTACCCGGTCTGCTGGCTGGCATGCTGGTCTCGCTCCACAGGCCAGTACCGCGAGGAGCAGACAGCGCCGGCAGGGTCATAGAGGATTGAGGAGTTACACTACCACCATCTAGTGGGGGTAGATGTAATTGCGGTAACGCCGCTTAAGTAATGGGAACAGTGTTACCACGGAGGGAAAAGTAATCAATTTGATTACTCGTTACCCGCAAAAGTAACGGCATTAGTAACGCCGTTTACTTTTAACGCTGTTATTCCCATCACTGTAGGCAACACTGATGGGCACTGGTAGGCGGCACTGATAATTGACACTGATGAGGAGGCACTGATGGGCATTCACTGGCATCAATGATGGGCACTGATTGGCAGCACTGGTGGGCACTAATTGGCAGCACTGGTGGGCACTGTTGGGACTGCACTGATAATCAGGACACTGATAATCAGTGCCCTGATTATCAGTGTACATGTCCATTTTACAGAAGCCGATTATCGGCTCTTTTCTCCTTTCCTCATGCTATCAGTGCACAAGTGCTTAAGAGCTGCTGACTGGCTCTTTACCTGAATCTGTGATCAGTAGTGTCCTGAGAAGTGGCCACCCGCAATGTAGCTGTCATTTGGCTATAGCGCAGTTGGCAAGTGGCTAAAGCAACAAGCCCATTTTTCACCAAGATTGTGTTGGGCAATATCACTTTTCTGACTAACTCCATGGTAGCATCGAAAAGGGTAGGCCCATTTGCATTCAGCCAGGAAAGGATAATTACAGAAAGTATTTGCTAACAATTTTCTGTTTTCCCAATCCATATTGATATAAAAAAATGTCTAAAAAATGAATCAAACAATTTAACCACTTTACCACTGAGTACTTGAATAAATGGATTTTTGTAAGATCTTACCGTAAAATCCTTTTCTCTTAAGCTCATTGACAGACGTAGTCTTCTTGATTCTCAAGAGCTGGGTTATGTTGTCTCCGCAGGAGTAGGACTAGGCAGAAAGACAAAACGTTCTGGCTCCACCTTAGGGGCAGTCCCTGAGGGTATATCCTCCCTCTCTCTGCTACAGGGAATCAGTTCTGTTTTAAAGCAGTACAGAGAATTTAACCCAACCCAACTCAATGATAGAGGGGCGGGTACTACGTCTGTCAATGAGCTTAAGAGAAAAGGATTTTACGGTAAGATCTTACAAAAATCCATTTTTCTCTATCGCTCATTGACAGACGTAGTCTTCTTGATTCTCAAGAGCTGGGACATCCAGAAGCAGTGCCACAAATGAGGGGTGGGATTGACAAAATCAAATCCAATCTAGAAGGCCCAACCGGTGCCAAACTAGAAGTTTTAAAGGCTCATTATAAACAAAGAATGAGACTAAAGAAAAATTTTCCAACGGAAAAAACCCTCGAGGTAGACCACTGGTCTCCTCAAATTGCGGCCTGCAAAACCTTGCGGCCAAACGAGGCATCAGACGATGCCATTACATCAACTTTATAATGTTTAGTAAAGGTATGCACCGACGACCAGGTAGCCGCCTTGCACACCTGGACCACTGACGCCTGATGGCGAAAGGCCCATGACGCACTAAGTGCCCGAGTGGAGTGCGCCTTAACAGGGAACGGAGGCTCCCGACCCTTAATAGAATAAGCCTGTACTACCGTCTGTCTGATCCATCTGGAAATGGTCGCGGCAGATGCAGGCAACCCCTTTTTGGGTCCATCTGGGATCACAAAAAGTGAATCCGTCTTGCGAAACGAGTCTGTCGTTTTCAAGTATACCCTGATCGCCCGGACCACATCTAAGGAGTGTAAAGCATACTCACGAGGATGACTGGGCTTAGGACACAGGGAAGGTAATACAATCTCTTCATTCAGATGAAATTCTGAAACCACTTTTGGTAGGAAGGATGGATTCGGACGAAGAACCACCTTATCTCTATGAACCACCAGATATGGTGAACGACAAGATAATGCGGCCAGTTCTGACACCCTGCGTGCAGAAGTAATAGCCACCAAGAAGGCCACCTTCTGGGACAACGTAGGTAGAGGAATCTCCCTAATATCTTCAAAGGGAGGTTTCTGAAGAACCGACAACACTAAATTAAGATCCCAGGGGGGTAACGGCGCGTGCACTGGCGGAGCCAGATGTCGCACCCCCTGGATGAAATTCCGCACCAAGGAATGAGTAGCCAAAGGCTTCTGAAAGAAGATAGCTAATGCTGAGACCTGACCCTTGATAGTACTCAAGGCCAGTTTCTGCTCAACCCCTTGTTGCAGAAAAGCTAATATTCGACTAATCGAATAAGACCGAGGACGGAACCCCAAAGGTTCACACCATGCAATGTAGGACTTCCATGTGCGATGATAAATCTTTCTGGAAGTCGCTTTCCTTGCTTCAACTAGAGTAGGAATAACTGAAGCTGACAAACCTTTGTCCTTCAGCACCTGGGTCTCAATAGCCAGGCCGTTAAAGCCAGCGATCGTAAAGCAGGATGGAAGATCGGTCCCTGAGACAGTAGGTCCTCCCTGAGAGGAAGTCTCCACGGGACGTCCGCCACCAGTCTGACCACGTCGGCGTACCAAGCTCGACGAGGCCAGTCCGGAGCTACCAGAATTACTGGAATTCCTTCCTCCTCTATCCTGCGAAGAAGTCTTGGCAGTAACGCGAGAGGAGGGAAGGCATACATTAGCTGGTATTGCCCCCACGGGGCGATCAGTGCGTCTGCGGTTTCTGCTAGAGGATCGTGGGAGCGAGCCACGAATCTCTGAACTTTCCTGTTGAATCGTGATGCCAACAGATCCACATCCGGGGTGCCCCACCGTAGGCACAACTGGTGGAAAACGTCTGGATGGAGGGACCATTCCCCCTGATCCAGAGTCTGACGGCTGAGATAATCTGCCTGCCAATTCTCCACCCCCGGAATGAACACCGCAGAGATTGCTGGAACAAATCGTTCCGCCCAGCGAAGAATGCAAGCCACTTCTTTGGCCGCTCGGACACTCTTGGTGCCCCCTTGGTGATTGACATAAGCCACGGCCGTGGCATTGTCCGACTGGATCCGAACCGGGCTGCCCTGGAGCTGCTCGGTCCAGTGAATCAGACAAAGTCTGATCGCTCTCAGTTCCAATACATTTATCGGTAACCTGGATTCTTCCGGGGACCAAAGTCCCTGGACAGATAACTGACCGAGAATTCCTCCCCATCCGGATAGACTGGCATCCGTGGTCACTATCGTCCAATATATTGGCAGAAATGACTTTCCCTGGCTGAGCATCGGAGACCGAAGCCACCAGACCAGAGACTCTCTGGTCTGTTTGCTCAATCGGATCTGATTGTCCAGGGATTCCGGATTCCGATTCCATCTGAGAAGAATCTCTTGCTGAAGAATTCGGGTATGGGACTGGGCAAATGGGACTGCTTCGAACGAAGCCACCATCAACCCCAGAACCCTCATGCAAGTCCGAAGGGAAGACCAGCTGTTGGATAGTAATAACTGGACTGCTGATTGAATCTTTCGGAGTTTCCCTACCGGAAGAAAAACTCTTGTCCTGACTGTGTCTAGAATTAGACCCAGATATTCGAGCCTCTGGGTGGGAACCAGAAATGACTTTTGCTGGTTCACCAGCCACCCGAATTCCTGTAAAGAAATCATAGTAATTTCTATGTTTTGTAGCAAGGTCTGAGGAGACTCTGCATGAAGCAGAAGATCGTCTAGGTAACCAAGGATCGATATGCCTCTTTGGCGCAGAAGTGCCAACATTGGGGCCAACACCTTCGTGAAGACCCGCGGAGCCGTGGCGAGACCGGAAGGTAACGCCACAAACTGATAGTGGTTCTCTTCTACGGAAAAGCGTAGAAACCGCTGATGTCCTGCGAAAATGGGAATGTGAAGATAGGCGTCCTTGATGTCTATGGACGCTAGGACATCCCCTGGATGCAGGGAGGCTGCTACTGTGCGAATGGACTCCATTCTGAATCTTCTTATGTTGACAAAAGAATTGAGTGCCCTTAAGTCCAGAATTGGACGCACTTTGCCCTCTTTCCTGGGTATTGTAAATAGGTTTGAATAAAACCCTTGAAACCGTTCTGTCCAAGGAACGTGGACTACCACTCCTTGTTGTAGTAAATCTGTGACTGCTCTCCGCAGATCTTCTAAACGATCCGGGGATAGTCGGATATTGGAAGGGAAGAATCGCGCCGGTGGGAGAGATCGAAACTCGATCTTGTACCCTGACCTTATGACTTCGCAAACCCATTTGTCCGGGATTCTGGAAAACCATGGATCCGGGAACCGGCGAAGAAGTCCCCCCACCCCAGTTATGGGTGGGGGCGCACCTTCAGGCTTTGGACGGTTTATCTTCAGGTCTGGAGGGGGCGGGCTTTTGCTTGCCCGACCAACGACCCCTGACGCCTCCTGCAGGAGCTTTGGAGGACTTAATTTTTTCACCCGCGGGACGAAAAAACCTCTTGTGAGCAAAAAAAGAAGGCCCTCGTCTTTGACGAGTTCCTTTACCTTTAAAATTTTGCAGTAAAAAGGTGCTCTTTCCACCCGTGAGATCCTTAATGATCTCATCTAAGTTGGCTCCAAATAGACGCTCTCCTAAAAAGGGGATATTAGCCAATGCTTTTTTGGAACCTTGGTCGGCTAACCAACCTTTTAGCCACAGTGTACGCCTGAGAACCACTGCGGAGACTGATGCTCGCGCCAATAATGGAGTGGCGTCTAACGCCGCATCACACACAAACTGTAACCCCTGTATCATTTGTTCCAACAAATCTGATACCGCCTGAGGGACCTCTTCTAAGTCCCGGCGTAACCACTTGGTCCATTCAGTTACAGCCTGCGAAACCAGACCAATAGCTATTATAGGTCTGAAAGCTGATCCAATCAAGGAAAACATGGTGCGAGACATAGCTTCTATCTTGCGATCCACTGGATCTTTAAAAGACGGAGCGTCTTCTAGAGGAATAACCGTGGCTTTATTCAATCTAGCAATTGGTGAATCCACCACAGGTGGTTCTGTCCATTTCTTAATGAGGGTTTCCTCAAACGGATAACGCCTGTTAATGCGTTTAGAAATAGTAAAAGTGCGTTTTGGCAGACGCCATTCTTCTTCGATTGGATTGCCAAAACATTTGGGCAATGGAAAAACCTTCGCCACTTTGATGCGTTTTTTAGTCCCAAAAGGGATTTCAGTTTCAGCTATTTCCGATGGAATACCCTGTAATCTTAAGGTTTCTTGAACAGATACAATGAGTGCGTTTACCAACGCTTCCTCTCGGGCTATGGCTGATGCCGAAACATCCTCCTCGCTGTCTGAAGAGACAGGACCCGAGACACCAATCCCAGATGAAGTACCTGCAACTGCAGAAATAGGCTCAGAGTCTGAATCCGAGGTTTCAGATAATAAGGGGTTAGGCGGGGGTCGCTTTCTTGCGCCCTGTCCCTGACAAGCCACTTCCACCCGGGACACAAAAGTTTCCATAATAGCTGACAATGATTCAATTGTCAGTGGGGTGCTGGAGGATCCTGCAGACCCCTCGAGGGGATCAGAGAGAGAGAGGGACCCCCAAGGCTCACCAACCGATGCAGTGAAGTTTCCAACCAACTGCAGTCAGCGTCTGTCTTTTACAGACTGGAAGGAGCTGTTGCTTTTTCCCGGGTAGAAGGACGTGGCTCCGCCCCCTGTGTACGCCTTCCGGCGTTCCCAGCTCTCCACGAGGTAGCTGGGCTCACGAAACATGGCCGCCCCCATAGAAGAGACATAAGACTCCAAAAACATGGCGGCCGGCGTGACCTGAGGACATACATGCACTTGGTCTACGGCAAAATGGCGGCGGACCGCCGAAATCGTTTTCCCAGCACATCCACCTGCATCTCTGCTAAGAGGCGATATATGGATCTACAGGAGATACACTACAAATAAGGTAGGATTATACCTCCTATGTCTGCTGTAATGTTACAGTCTGCTGGGTAGAGTGTTAGCTCTCAAACCAAGTCCACTTCCCACAAACACATGCTGTATTACAAGGGGGACTTATTAGTATCAGATATATACTGACCATATATGGAGGGGCCCATAATTCATACTGCCTCATAACGAGGAAAGAAAAAAAGGGAACGTTTACTCACCATACCGAACCGACAGGCACCCTCTCTTCACAATACCCTCTCCACCGGGGTGGGGGGTTGTGGACCACTCCGGATGCCTCGACTCTCTGGTTCCTGGCGTCCAAGCGAGACTTTTAACTCGCAAGGTCAGTCCCTCCACTGGGACTTCGTCGCGGCCGACCCAGCGCGGAGCTCTGGTCTGCACGCGCTCGTAGGCAGAAACCGGGGTGACCACTGGATCTCAACATCCAGCCCGTCGCCCGGCCCCGCATACTTACTTGAATGTGTCGCGGCCGACCAAGCGCAATGCAATGGTCTGCGCGCGCTCGTAGGCCGGCTGGGGTGACCACAAGTGTCGCCCAGTCCGGCATTTTTGCTTGAAGATCTCACAGGAAAAACACTGGAGAAAAACTACCTGAAAAATGTCTTTTTCTAAAGAAAAAAGTCTTGGCAGGACCAAAAGATCCCAGCAAGGAACTTAGGTCCTTACTCCTGACTAGACAGAAAAAAACTGATTCCCTGTAGCAGAGAGAGGGAGGATATACCCTCAGGGACTGCCCCTAAGGTGGAGCCAGAACGTTTTGTCTTTCTGCCTAGTCCTACTCCTGCGGAGACAACATAACCCAGCTCTTGAGAATCAAGAAGACTACGTCTGTCAATGAGCGATAGAGAAAGTACTGCGGCAAAGTGGCACGATCCCGTCTGACGAGGTAGACCTACATCGCCAGACTCCTCCCCTGTAGGCGGCGCTCGCGCGCCGCTGGAGGCGCGCTTCCGCTGTTTTCATTCACAGCGGGAGTCGGGCCAGGGGAGGAGCAGCGGCGATCGCCGCTGCTCTGCACCGATCGTCGGGGATCTAGTGTGGAGATCCGCCCGCCTGTGTAAACACAAGCGGGCGGATCTCCTCAGTGACAGGGAGTGACAGATCGGAGTGTTCAGCATAGCTGGACATCCGATCTGTCCCTGTCTCACACAGTCACCTCCCCCCCCACACATCAGTAAGCACCAGGCATACATTAACCCCTCCCTCTCCAATAAAATTAACCCCTTCCCTGCCAGTGTCATTTTTACAGTAACAGTGCATATATATAGCACTGATTACTGCAGTAATGTCACTGGTACCCCCAAAAGTGTCAAAAATGTCAGTCAAGGGTCCGATCTGTCCGCCGCAATGTCGCAGTCCCGCAAAAAAAAAAAAAATCGCAGATTGCCGCCATTACTCGTTAAAAAAAAAAAAAACACCAAAAATGACAAAAATCTTTCCCTTGGTTAGTAAACGCAATAACTTTTGCGCAAACCAATCAAAATACGCTTATTCCGATTTTTTTTTACCAAACATGGGTAGCAGAAAACAAATTGGCCAAAAATTAAAAAAAAAAAAAAATTGGTTTTTACATCTTTTTTGGGGGGAATTTCATATAAAAAAATGTTAAAAATATTATTATTTTTTCAAAATAAACGCTCTTTTTTTGTTTATAGCGCAAAAAGTAAAAAAAAAAAAAATATCGCACAGTTGATCAAATACCACCAAAAGAAAGCTCTGTTTGTGGGAAAAAAAGGACGTCAATTTCATTTGGGAACGGCATCGCACGACCGCGCAATTGTCAGTTAAAGTCGCACAGCGCCGAATCGCAAAAAGTGGCCCAGACGTAAGACAGCAAAATGCTCTAGTGGTAAAGTGGTTAATAGAATTTTCCACAACATTGTGCCATATGACTCTATTTATTTGTATCATGACTTCTTATTCTTGGGAAACCAAGAGTTGTGATATATTCAAATTCACTGCAACACCACACACTGAAGAATCTAAAATTGTAGCCTGCCCAGTGCCCAATCATTTACATAAATGCTCTATGATGCAAATTTTGGGCCCTGTAGGAATTCCATTCACTACTTGGGTAATTAAGGTTAACACAATGCTTTTGTTTTTGTTTGCTGAAAGAGGGCTTATGGAATGTTAATCCCTATGTGTTTCTTCAGGGAAGGCTCCAAGCCACCTTGCATAGTATTAGTCTGAAGTACACTGTTTATAGTAGAATTAATGTTTTCCTTAAAGCATACAAAGGCAGCATTGTACATTCAAGTGGAACTGTAAGGAAAAATGTTCAGTTAGTCTTGTGATCCAGACACCCTTGCAAGACAACACAGCCAAGTCAGTAAACTCACCTTTGACTACAATGGTTAAAGCTGCACAACTTGTTGACTAAATACTTCTGGACCGGAAGGATTTACCCCCTTAATGACCAAGCCATATTTTGCGATTCGGCACTGCATTACTTTAATGGACAATTGCGCGGTCATGCGACGCTTTATCTAAATAAAATTTATGTTTTTTTTCCCCCACAAATAGAGCTTTCTTTTGGTGGTATTTGATCACCTGTGCAATTTTTACTTTTTGCGTTATAAGCAAAAAAAACAATTCTGAAAAAAAAAAAACAAACAATACTTTTCACATTCTGCTATATAACATTACCAAAACAAAATGTACAAATCAAAATTTAACATTTTAGGCCAATTTGTTTTCTACTACATATTTTTGGTAAAAAAAAAAAAAAAAAAAAAAAAAAAAATCGCAATAAGCGTATTTTGATTGGTTTGCGCAAAAGTTATCGCGTCTACTAACTACGGGAAAGATTTATGTCATTTTTATTGTTTGGTTTTTTTTTTACTAGTAATGGCGGCGATCTGCGATTTTTTGCGGGACTGCGACATTGCGGCGGACAAATCGGACCCCTGACTGACATTTTTGACACTTTTGGGGGAACCAGTGACATTACTACAGTAATCAGTAATGCACTGCGACTGTAATAATGACACTGGCAGGGAAGGGGTTAACTTTATTAGTGATCAAGGGGTTAAGTGTGAGCCTAGGGGAGTGATTCTAACTGTGGGGGGGGGGGGCGTGGCTTGTGAAATGATCATAGAGACCTGTGATCCTATATAGAAGGATTACAGGAGCTCTATTAACATTCCAGGGAGAAGAACGATCAGCTGTGTTTACAACAGCTGACCGTTCTCTCTCAGCGGGGAACGATCGTGGGTGTAAGGCGGCAATCGGAGCCCCCTGCATCAGCTTCCCTGCTGATAAGCAGGGGTGGGGGTGGGAGCGCACTGCCGGCGGCGCGGGCTCACCCCCTAGCTGCCTGTGCTCAACCGACATATAGCTATGGCGGTTTGTGCAGGAGCAGCTGTTTACCACAGTAAAACTGCAGCGGGCGGTTGTAAAGTGGTTAAAGTGGAACTTTAGTCAGAAAGTTAAATCCTGCTAGATCACTTTAGGCTGGCCCATTTTGTTGGTATAGCTATGCAAAACATAAAAAAGAAGTGCCTATGTTGTTTAATATCCAGTAATACACTGTCTCACCTTACTCTGCACATGTTTAGTTGCTCTCCATTTTAGGCATTTGTAGGCACTGCTGAGTTTGAAGCGGCCGATCTGCTGACAGCCTTAAAGTGGAGGTAAACTTCCATCAATTGTTTGTACCTATAGGTAAGTCTATAATAAGGCTTACCTGTCGGTACCGTAAACATCTCCTAAACGTACACCGTTTAGGAAATATTTACAGTATATGCAGCCAATGACGTTATCAGCGCATGTCCTCTGAAGGAATGGCCACCTGTGCCGTTTCTTCAGAGCCCTGTGCCTTGACCACCAACTCCCGATGTCACACGGCTCCGGCCAGTCACACAGCCGGAGTCTGCAGACCCTGAAGGAAGAAGGGTGAAGATGAATGCAGCCTCCAGCGGTGACAACAAGAGGTTCGTTTGCAGGTACGTTTTACATACAATACAGTTAATAAAATCGATGTCCTTTTTCCCCACAAATAGAGCTTTCTTTTGGTGGTATTTGATCACCTCTGCGTTTTTTTGATTTTGCTCTATAAACAAAAAAAAGAGTGACAATTTTTTAAAAAAAAACACAATATTTTTTACTTTCTGCTATAAAACATTCCCAATAAAAAAAATTTAAAAAAAAAAAAAAAAATCACATTTTTTTTATCAGTTTAGGCCAATTTGTATTCTGCTACATATTTTTGGTAAAAAAAATTGCAAAAAGCGTATATTAATTGGCATATTAATTACAAACTACGGGATTTTTTTTGGACTTTTTATTTATTTTTATTTTTTATTAGTAATGGCAGCGTTTAGCGATTTTTATCGGGACTGCGGCATTGCAGTGGACAGATCAAACCCCTAACTGACGTTTTTGACATTTTTTGGGGACAAGTGACATTAATACAGTAATCAGTGCTAAATAATATGCACTGTTATTGTATAAATGACACTGGCAGGGAAGGGGTTAACACGGGGTGATCAAGGGGTTAACTGTGTTCCCTATTGTGCTTACTAACTGTGTGGGGGGATGGGTTGGACAGAGGCAGAGAGAGATCGGTGATCCAGCTTGGCTAAATCACATGATCTTTCCCTGACAGAAGAGCCGCCTGCTTTGTTTACAGGTGGCTCTTCTGTCATTCTAGCCGAAAATCGCGGGAGACCAGCAGCGAACGAGCCCACTCCTCCCACGGCCTGGCTCCTGCTGTGTCTAATCACAGTGGGCGCCGCCAAAACCGCGTGTACATAATCATGTAGATCTACGTGATTATAAGCAGCTGAGCCGCCCTGCCGCAGTAAATCTGCGTGGGGCAGTCGGCAAGTGGTTAAAGCAGAATTGAACCCTCATCCTAATCCTTTACAGCCAAGGAAGCTGCTTCTTTTTAAACTGCAACTGCCATTGTATTGCACATGTGATCAGTTATAACATCAGCCATTTGATGGTTTGACAGTTGGGTTGAGGACACACTCAAATGTGACAGTTAGCAACTTCTGCATTCCAGGAATGTAACACTTTTTTGAAACCATTAAATTAATGGGTTTAGTTCCCCTTTATGATTTACTGCTGTTTGGGGGCTCTGGGTTTCAGAAAAATGGCAACCTCCAGCAAGAAGCAAGTTGTTATAGGTAAAGTTCAGCTTTAAGCCAGTTATACAGGGTGCAGGTTTCTTTCCTGCAACCCAGGAAAGAAATTAGCACAGTTCCCAAATCAAGACAGGGGAATCAGCAATTGTCTTCTACCAGTGGGGGGCAGGCAGGGGGTGGGCAGGGAAAACCATCCCCACCGGGAGAAGACAGTAATTAATCGCTAGCAGCTATCACTAGCAATAATGGCAAGAGAATCCAACAGGCTGGTTTTACCCAAGTTGATCTATCGATTAACTTGGTACTTTCAGTCTGCGCATTAAAGGTTCAAATCTCGGCCTGTTCCTGCTAAACCAGCAGAGATTCAAACAGTGTATGGCTGGCCTAACTCACCCAGCCTGTAAATGAATATCAAATGGGCAATATCTCACTGATAAAGTCATCCTTTGCCCTCAGCACTGTGAAAATGAAGTAGAGACTTACTGGCTCACAGTGCTGCTTCTTCCTCTCACAGCTTGAGTCTTGCTTTGCTGGAGATTATAGGAGGCTAAATTGGATTTCCTAAAATAGGATTTCCTTTAACAAATACTTAAAGCGATATTAAACCCAAAAACAAAAAACGTAATATATTGTAGCTTACGAATCCTGAAAGCGGAGTTCCGGGCACAAAAACGTTTTTTTTTTTTTGTGCCCCTCCGCTAGGTAGAGCTCACCTGAAAAGGAATTGGATAGTTATTTTTTTTTTTTTTTTTTTTTTTTGTTTACTCACCTTTTTATTGAAGATCGTAAATACTCACCTATGACAGCTTCCTCCTCCAGCGCCGAGGCTCACCCCGTCACTTCCTGCCTCGCGATGATTCCTGGGAGCTAAACGTCATAGCTCCCAGGAATCAATGCGACGGCACCGGCCCCGCTCATCATTTCCGGGCGACGCCGCATTCCCCTGCTAAACAGCTTCTGGACATGCCCAGAAGCTGTTTAGGAATGCGGCGCCGCACCGGAAGTGACGAGGGGCCGGTGCAGTGCATTCTGGGACACGAAGACGCGGAAGAAGACAGAAGAGGACCGCGCCGGCTTCAGCTGCCCACAACAGAGATGGAAACGCTGTGGAAAATTTTTTTTCTAAGTATTTCTTCTAAAAGGTAAGTGCGAGCCGGGACAAATCAGAGGCTAGCCATTGTGGAATGTGCTAGCCCTGACTGTCCCGGGGGTATGTTCAGCAAAAAATCGTTTCTCTGCCCGGAATTCCGCTTGAAATATGGTGTTTGCATTTGTTTTCTTTTTTATTCTGGTTTCCTTTTCTACTTGGTTATCCTGCCAGTAACACACTTTTCGCCTTGGGCTTCTCCACTCTGGATGGAGGAGCAATATAGACACCTAGGGACAGCAGCATTGTAAGTCTAGGGAGAGGGTAGAGTTAAGGCTCGTACATACTTGATGAAAAATCGGACAAAATATCCTCCGATTTTTCTCTCTCTCTTGCTCAGCATTCATAACCATTTTTACCTGACAGTGCATAATGTTCACAAAATTTCTCGTCCGATTTATTATTTTTTTTATTTTTGGGACATTTGTTTCTAGACTTCGGGGTCGTCAGCAACTTCAGATCATGCGCGGTCTTTCGTATCCGATTTTTCACGGACGTACTGCATACACATTAAACAAAAATTGGTTGTCTGGGGACGGACGATAAAACTGTTGGTGTTTGTCCCTCCGTTTTTTTCATTGAAAATGTCGGCATCGGCTGCTGAAAGTTGTGTACACACTAGCCGAAAATCGTACGATTTTACCTCGGATGGGAATTTTCGGCAGATTTTCTACTAGTGTGTACCCCACTTTAGATGCACTATCAGTTTTGGATGGACCGGAGTAACAAATTAAAGCCAAACTCCAGCTATCAATTTTATTTAAATACTTTTTTTTGAATATTATATTCTCACATCTCCCTCTGATGTCATGTTATTGCTGAAACCACTGTGCAAAAAACACCCCATTTAACACCTCTCTAGAAAAACACTGGACCCTGCATTCACTATAACTGGTACCCACAGTACACAGAACATTGAAATGCATTTTTTTTCTAGTACATATTAACTGCTAAATACCTTTTCTTATTAGCCGTATATAGCAGTCTTACATAGCTCTCAACTTTCCCTGATTTCGAGGGACTGTCCCTGATTTGGAACTCTGTCCCTCTGTCCCTCGTTCCTCCTCATTTATCCCTCATTTTGGTGTTATCTATATAGTTGTATATAAAATTGACTTTTTATGTTTCAAAAAGTGTTTCCCAGTGCAAAACCTTTTATACAATTTCTAAATTGCTGCATTTGCAAATGTCAAAACCCAGTATAAAGAACTAATAGCGGTAAAAAAAAAAAAAAAAGCATTTGTGGGTTTAACTAATTTTTTTAAATATAATTTTCCTTTAAGAGAGCGTGGTTTGGGGTGTGTCCTATGCCTACATAATTTTGCTAATAGATTTCCCTCAGTTCCATCTCAAAAAGTTGGGAGGTATGGTCTTATGCCTTATATTAGTGTCCGGCCGAGCGCTGGTTAAAGCTTGTAGGAGGAGTTTTCATTCTCCTCTGGCTGTCCTATAGGCTGCATGACCCCAGACCCTCTGTCTGGACAGTGCTAATTGGCCCTGTGCTGATCACATGCACCCTCCCAAAAAAAAAAAAAAAACACTCTAGTAATACACACCAAATTGAGCATGTGCAGAGTGCCCCAAGGCTCTGTGTTATCAGCAGTTGCATTGGGGACAGTAAACGTAGGGGAGGATCAGAGAAAACAGAATCAAACAGCTTTTTTACACAATGCAGAGGATCAAACTCTTAGGTTCCACAGTGAGTATAAAAAGCATGCTTTATTACATATAGAGACTGATTTTACTCTTGTAAGCAATTTTCTTGTGGCTGAAAGAAAATCTCTTGATTCCCCCAACAAAACATTCAGTGTTGATGGCGAAATCCTATCTGCTTCACTATTTTATTCTGAGGTTTCCCAACCATCAGAATACAATGATTACAGCTGCCGGCTATAGCATATAGCATTTACCTATGTGTATAAAAAACACTTGGCAGGCTGGATATACTGAAGTCAATCGATAGGTTATCAACTTCAGTAAAACCAGCCTGCCCATAGATGGATTGAAACTTGGCAAGCAAGTTTCTGCTTACCCAGACGAATTTTGATCCGTCTACGGCTGGCTCAAGATTTGAAGAAAGGTCTTTGCTGAATATATTACAATAGAACATAATATATACTGTATACACGAGAACACAAAATGGAGAACACCTAGTAGGACCTCAAAACTCCCAAAAGCATCCTTTTTTAGGCTATGTGACCCATAAACTGGGGCCTAATATCTTAAACTTTATTGCAACTTACTCTTCTTGTGCAAAGGAAAAAAAATGTCAGTTTGTATGATTGTGCCAAATACTGCCTTAACATACACAAAATTACTTTTATAAATATAGACTTATCTGCAGGTAATGTAAAAAAATAAATATAAATATAATACTTAGAATAATAGTGAAAATCCAGGAGAAGAAACATGTTGTTAAATAGGCGACATGATTTCACTAGAGGGAGATCTAGGCCTATTTAGTAAACAGTATTAGTCTCTTAGATATAAGAAAAGTTACTGCTTAAATTAGCAAGTCTATAAATTATATCTAAGTAGGTAGATTAATTAGAGTTAAAATTAAAGCAATTGATCATTAGCGTTATAGTATTTTTTAACTGATGCTACACTTTTTGAGTTGTTTTGCCTTTAGATCTAATCTGCCAGTGTCTTTCCCTGTGCTGATACAGACTACAGTAAAAACCCAACAAAGACGAAAACTACTCCTGACTCTAAAGCCGGCCATAGAGGGAGCATTTTCTTTCCTGCAACCATGGGTCGATGACAGTCAATGTTGATGGGGGTAATTCCTCCCCCAGAGCCATTGTGTTCTCCTGGCAGGAGGCAGGGGGAGCCATTCCCACCTGGAGAACACAGTGATTACTGCTAGGGGCAATAATCGCATGTAAAATCCGACAAGCTGGTGGTACCCAGGGCCACCATCAGGGGGGACAGCCCATACACATGTATGGGGCCTGGGTTTTCCAAGGGGCCCCACCGCCTGGGGCCCCAACCCATGAGACAGAGTTGCTGCTGCTGTAGTAACTAGCAACTTCTAAAGCAGGGCAGCCGCGGAGTGAGCTGATGCAGCTCACTTAGTTCCGACTGCAGAGGGAAGGTGGAGTGTTATCATCTGCACTCTGCCTCTACCTGCAGACTGGATGCTGGTTTGGGCACCACGCCAGTCTTAGCTCAGCTGTGTGGAAGAACCGCGCTGTGTGTAGCCTGCAGGACTCTGCAGTGTTCACTGTGGACTGGTCCTCGAGACAAGTTGTTAGACATCACAATGGTAAATTGATTGACAATGTTGCTGGATGTAGGCCTGTGCTGTAGCTGTCTCTTTGTTGGACTGGGCTGTCTCTTTGCTGGGTGGGGATGTCTCTTTGGTGAATTGGGCTGTCTCTTTGCTATATGGGGATGTCTCTTTGCAACAAGGAGATGTCTCTTAGTTGGATTGGGATGTCTCTTTGCTGAATATATGGGGATTTCTCTACTGGATTGAGCCATCTATTTGCTGGATGGGGCTGTCTCTTTGCTGAATATATGGGGATGTCTCTTTGATGGATTTTGATGTCTCTTTGGTGTATTAGGTCGTCTTTTTGTTAGATTGGGATGTCTCATTGCTGGACTGGGATGTTTCTTTGCTGAATATATGGGGTTGTCTCTTTGATAGATTGGGACGCTTATTTTATGAATATCTGGGGTTGTCTCTGTTGGATTGGGCCATCTCTTTGCTGGATTGGGCTGTTACGTTGCTGAATATATGGGGATGTCCCTTTTCTGGATTGGGATGTCTTTTTGTGAAATATATGGGGCTTTTGCTTTTCTGGACTGGAATGTCTCTTTGCTCAATTGGGCTGTCTCTTTGCTGAATATACGGGGATGTCTCTTTGTTGGGTTGGGCCATATCTTTGCAGAATATATGGGGATGTCTCTATGTCTCTTTGCTGAATTGGATTCATTTTCATATATTAAGTTGTAAGAGTGTAAGAGTGATCATATCAATAGTAATGGACACTGCCATAAACAATACGGAAGTAAAGGTTGCAAACCTGGCCTTAAGATTTGTGCAACTTACTTCAATGGGGAGGGAGGCAAAAAGGGCAAGAATGCTCCCCAAGTCAACACAAGAGGGAAATAGGGGGTACAGGAGGAAGGGGGGATGGGAAAGAGAAAAGAAGGGGCGGGGGGGAGAGGGGGAGGGAGAGGGGGCACACAGGAATACCAATACAGTAGTCAGCAAGCAAAAATACCCAACTATTATTGAATAGGCAATGAATAACATTGACAATAGTAACAAGATGGTATCATCAAACCGACCCAGTACCCCAAGTATCTTTCCAGACCAAACTTTATTAGGGCACTTCCGGTTCAGGTAGGTAAGTTTGTACAAAAGTAGCACCTGGTTCACAGCTGAATGCCAGGAAGTGACCGAAGGAGGCTGAGAGGATATCCAGCATAGGAGTATCTCTTTTCGTGCATATAATGAAGTATAACAAATGAACAGCTTAACAAAAGTGTCAATTATTGCTTTTCCATCTTTTGGCTGTTGATTTACTGTGTTTTTTTCAGTAAGGCTGGGTTTGCACTTATGCAAATTGGATGCAGGTTTCCCCGCATCCAATTCGCATGACAGAAGATTGGGACCGGCTCATAATGGAGCCTGTTCACACATTTCCAGGGTGGCTGCAGGGGTGATTTGCACAGAGGTCCTGTGTGTCTTTGGCTCCGTTTCAGGTCCAAATTCAGGCAAAAATTAGAGCCTGATTCGTCCCTGAAACGGAGAACAGGGACGCACCGGACCCCTGCTGTCAGCCGCATCAGTTTTATGTGTGAACCCAGCCTAAAGGGCCATACACACTATACAATTGCATACTTGCCAACTGTCGCTTTTTTCCAGGGACAGTCCCTGGAAATAGGAGCCTGTCCCAGGTAATTTATATTGTCCCTGGAAGCGCCTGTTAATCGGGCTGCCCATAAATGTTACGCAGAAGTAGTGCAGCTGAATGGGAGACTTATTCCAACTCTGCTACTGTGGCCTTAAAGAGGAAGTAAACCCTCCTCTGCAACTTGTAATTATAGGTAAGCCTATGATAAGGCTTACCTATAGGTACTGTAAATATCTCCTAAACATGTACCGTTTAGGAGATATTTACCTTACATGCAGCCAGTGACGTCACTGGCGCATGCGCTCTGAAGGAACGGCCGCTGGTGTCTTTCCTTCAGAGCCCCGTGCCGTGGCCGTTGGCTCCCAATCAGATGGCCGTGATCCCGAAAGACAGGTGACTGGACATGTTGCCCGTCATACAGGTAAGCAGCGGCACAGCGGGGGCTCGTTCCAAGGTAAGTATTTCATAATGAGCTAGTATGCGATGCATACTAGCTCCTTATGCGTTTCTCTTTCAGGTTGAAAAAAAATAATAATTGTATGGGTTTACAACCTCTTTAAGTTGAAATTCCCTTTTTTTAATCTCCTGTAATTCTCTCTATATTGAGTAGACGCTATAATCTGATAAGTAGGCGAGATTAATTTTGCAGAGTGGGCGGAGCTTCAGGGAAGTGGGTGTGATAATTGATAGCTGTGCTGCAAAGTGTCCCTGGAAATTTTTTTTAAATGTTGGCAACTATGCAATTGTCTTTAGATTTTTTCCTTTAGATTTACCAAAACCATATAATATGAGGTCAGACCTAAACACTTTCAATTTGTATGCAATCAGGCAGACCCTTGTACTACATATTTGAAGGTAAAGCCCCGTACACACATACTGATCGTCGGCCGAACGATCGGCCGTCTTTTGTCCAGGGCTGTCGTGTCTGTTGAAAACTGCAAAAGACTGCACACGAATTTTGTCGGCCAACAACAGCCGACTGCAGAAGTGATGTCATGTGATGGATAACTTTCCTTGTCTTTTTTCTTTTCTGAGCATGCCCAGTCTTGCTAATCTGCTGTCTGTCAGCCGAAATCTGTACTGACTGGCGAACAATCGGCCGTTCTGGTGTTGGCCAACAAAAATTTTAATGCCTGCACGACAGATTCTGTTCGCCTGAAAATGCGCTGTCGGCTGTCGGAAACATTATACTAACAAGCCTACAATCGGCCGATCGGTCGAATATTTACGGCCGACAATCGGTACGTGTGTACGGGGCTTTAATCTAAAGGAAATCTACCAACAAAAGTTGTATAGTGTGTATCCAGCTTTAGAGTTCAGGCAGACCATACATGCTTCATTTTTTCATTGACCTGAATGACCTGATTCCCCCCATCCACAAACTCAGAGTGGACAGGGGAATTCTTCCCACTGGGTTGTTGTATTCTGACAGCGAGGAGACTTCCCCATCATCACAAAACACTGAACAGGCGGCACTGAGCGATGAAAAAAACCAACAGGCCAGCTGTACATCAGTCTATAGGTAGATTGACTTCTGTACAACCAGCCTGCCCAGGGGCGTATCATGAACTCATTGGACCCTAGGGATGAATAAAAAGAAATGCGGCACGTATAGCATGCCGCGGCGAAAAGTGTGTGAGGTTTAAATTGTGCTAAATATTGGATGTAGCTTAAAAGGGGGTGTGGTCAGAGATTACTTACATAGTGCAGAATGTGGTAATGTTAAATAAGGAATGTATAGTGCGGAGTGTACAGCAGTGGATAGTATGTGCAGGAGAGGAGTAAGGGGTGTATGGTGGTGGGTAGTATGTGCAGGAGTGGAGTGCGCAGTCTATGGTAGTGGGTAGTATGTGCAGAAGAGGAGTATGGAGTGGATGGCAGTGGATAGTATGTACTGGAGAGGAGTGTGAAGTGCATGGAGGTGGGTAGTATGTGCAGGAGAGGAGTGCGGAGGGTATGGAGGTGGGTAGTATGTGCGGGATCATGTCAGTAGGGCAGTGAAAGGTGTCAGCATTTCTTTATTTTTATTATTTTATTTAAAATTTTTGGTTACAATTGATTACAAGCTTCTCCTCCTCTCCATCCCGCAGCTGTCAGCTGCTTAATGATTCTGCCGGCGATTCTCTTTCATGCAGAAATGATCCGAAGGGCTAATTTGCCACTCAATCACCTTTGCAGGTGGCGAAAGGGGGTCCCAGCCCCCTCCCGCTGCCACTTCTCCCAGGCTCTACTGTACAATCGCAGTACCTGGGAGCGATGCGGCCGGTGGCGATGGCTGCCCTGAACAGAGAGGAAGGAACTTATTTTGTTCCCCTCTCTCTGTAACCCCAGAAATCGG
This sequence comes from Pelophylax lessonae, assembly GCF_965119305.1. NCBI lineage: Eukaryota > Metazoa > Chordata > Amphibia > Anura > Ranidae > Pelophylax > Pelophylax lessonae. Next base: position 354,715,553 of record NC_138771.1, on the reverse strand, counting down.
GAACGATGAGTTATGTGGTCACTTCTGGTTCTGTCACTTTGTTTACCTGGCTACCAGTGACCAGGTAAGCAGCCAATCAGACCGATCTGTGTCTGATCGTATGCATGGGAGGCTAGAGGAGAGATTTGGGGTCTATTTGACCCCAGATCTCTTCATAAAGAGGACCTTTCACTTTCCATGCTGTCACAAGGGATGTTGTTCTTCCATTGTGATAGCAATAAAGTTAATAAAAAAAAAAAAGATAAAGTGTAAAATATATATACAGTGCCTTGCGAAAGTATTGGGCCCCCTTGAACTTTGCAACCTTTTGCCACATTTCAGGCTTCAAACAAAGATATAAAACTGTAATTTTTTGTGAAGAATCAACAACAAGTGGGACACAATCATGAAGTGGAACGAAATTTATTGGATATTTCAAACTTTTTTAACGAATAAAAAAACTGAAAAATTGGGCGTGCAAAATTATTCAGCCCCTTTACTTTCAGTGCAGCAAACTCTCTCCAGAAGTTCATTGAGGATCTCTGAATGATCCAATGTTGACCTAAATGACTAATGATGATAAATAGAATCCACCTGTGTGTAATCAACTCTCCGTAAAAATGCACCTGCACTGTGATAGTCTCAGAGGTCCATTTAAAGCGCAGAGAGCATCATGAAGAACAAGGAACACACCAGGCAGGTCCGAGATACTGTTGTGGAGAAGTTTAAAGACAGATTTGGATACAAAAAGATTTCCCAAGCTTTAAACATCCCAAGGAGCACTGTGCAAGTGATAATATTGAAATGGAAAGAGTATCAGACCACTGCAAATCTACGAAGACCTGGCCGTCCCTCTAAACTTTCAGCTCATACAAGGAGAAGACTGATCAGAGATGCAGCCAAGAGGCCAATGATCACTCTGGATGAACTGCAGAGATCTACAGCTGAGGTGGGAGACTCTGTCCATAGGACAACAATCAGTCGTATTCTGCACAAATCTGGCCTTTATGGAAGAGTGGCAAGAAGAAAGCCATTTCTTAAAGATATCCATAAAAAGTGTTGTTTAAAGATTGCCACAAGCCACCTGGGAGACACACCAAACATGTGGAAGAAGGTGCTCTGGTCAGATGAAACCAAAATCTAACTTTTTGGCAACAATGCAAAACGTTATGTTTGGCGTAATAGCAACACGGCTCATTACCCTGAGCACACCACCCCCACTGTCAAACATGGTGGTGGCAGCATCATGGTTTGGGCCTGCTTTTCTTCAGCAGGGACAGGGAAGATGGTTAAAATTGATGGAAAGGTGGATGGAGCCAAATACAGGACCATTCTGGAAGAAAACCTGATGGAGTCTGCAAAAGACCTGAGACTGGGACCGAGATTTGTCTTCCAACAAGACAATGATCCAAAACATAAAGCAAAATCTACAATGGAATGGTTCACAAATAAACATATCCAGGTGTTAGAATGGCCAAGTCAATGTCCAGACCTGAATCCAATCGAGAATCTGTGGAAAGAACTGAAAACTGCTGTTCACAAACGCTCTCCATCCAACCTCACTGAGCTCGAGCTGTTTTGCAAGGAGGAATGGGCAAAAATTTCAGTCTCTCAATGTGCAAAACTGATAGAGACATACCCCAAGCGACTTACAGCTGTAATCGCAGCAAAAGGTGGCGCTACAAAGTATTAACTTAAGGGGGCTGAATAATTTTGCACGCCCAATTTTTCAGTTTTTTTATTTGTTAAAAAAGTTTGAAATGTCCAATAAATTTCGTTCCACTTCATGATTGTGTCCCACTTATTTTGATTCTTCACAAAAAAATTTACAGTTTTATAGCTTTATGTTTAAAGCCTGAAATGTGGCAAAAGGTCACAAAGTTCAAGGGGGGCAAATACTTTCGCAAGGCACTGTGTGTGTATATATATATATATATATATATATATAGTGGGGATTTGCTCTTGTAGGTAGGATTTGCGGGTGCAGTATAGAGGCAAAATAGATGGTTCTTCAAATAAATCAGTAGTGTTTTATTTACACTTCAGGAACACAAAAGTAACAGTCTTTTTGGTGTTAACTCACACCCAACAAAAAGGAAAACAACAGTCTTTTAAGGCAGGTTTAAACACAGCAACAAGTCCATTCACCTGTGTCTATTTGGTGCTGTTCACACACAGCAATGGATCAGTTCACCTGCTTGAAACCTTTCCAGCCTCAGCACCGACTTCCACAGCCTTCTGGTGCATGGAGATCATTCTCAATCACCTGTTAGGCTGTCTGCCTTATAAACCCCAGGCAAGACCTGGCCTGGAGCGTGGGGAGCAGCCACCCACCCATACCTTAACTGCTCCCAATAAGAGCCGGCCCGGATTCGGCTTTGCAGCCACACTAAAATAGAAAAAATGTCAAACAGCACTAGCTGCTGCTGACACAGAATTACCGGCTCTTATCTCACCGAGGCCAGGAACCTCGGTGACACGTATCTTCCGTCGACCACGGATCCATGTGCCCTGCCACAATATATATTGAAAAAATGTAAGGTGCCCTCGTCCCACTGTGCTTATGTGCTAATGCGAACGCATATGTTACTTCCCCATGCATATGTAAACAGTGATCGCACACCACATGTCAGATATTGTCGCGACTGTCACAGCGAGATCAATAATTCTAGCACCAGAGCTCCTGTGCAACTCTAAAATGGTAACCTGTAAAGGCGTTTAAATCTTCGCCTATGGAGAATTTTAGGCACTGTAGTTTGCCGCAATTCTAAGTGCAGACGAAAGTTTAAAGCATGACATGTTAGATATCTATTTACGTCACATCCTCTTTAACATTATGCAAAAAAATTGGGTTAACTTTAGTGTTTTTTTTAAATTCATAATTGTGTTTTTTTCCATAAAAATTGTAAATTGAAAAACAGCTGCATAATTACTGTGTGACATAAAAAATTGCAACACACACACCCATTTTATTCTATAGGGCCTCTGCTAAAAAAAATAAATATAGAATGTTTGGGGGTTCTAAATAATTTTCTAGCAAAAAAAAAAGTCGACAGCACCTGTGGGTGACCATTTGCCTAAGCTTCCCACTGTTCTGCTCTCTCCCCTCTAACTGTAGCACCCAGTTCACCTGTTCAACTCACTTTTTGTCTCAATGCATCTCAGCCATCCAGTGATCCAGCATAATTATTTTTTATGGTGCTGTAAGCCTGGGCTGCACAGCATTGTTTTTTTAAGGTGTTGATGGATCAGGCCACATGGTATCAATGATTTTTTTGGGTCTTGTTTGCCTTGGATGCACAGTGTCATTGTTTTCCATGGTTTAAGCAGCATTGGCTGCAGTGTATCATTGGTTTCCATGGTGCTGGCGGCTGAACGTCCTGCATCCCAGCAAACACTGGGTGGCTTATCCAGCTGAACTTCAGTGAGGCAAACAGGGTTTTAATAGGAGAACTTGGTAAGGGGGGGGGGGTCTATGTGTCCTGGGGACTTACTGCCAAGCCATCTGACATGACTCAGGAGAAAAGGAAACAAGGCTTATTTTTATAGTGTTAAGGACTTACTTTAGGAGTTAAGTGATGAGGGGGGGGGGGGGGTTAAAAAAGCGTGGCTGTAAACCCTCACATAGACCCAATAAAATGACTGGCCTCATGCCATACACAGAGATTAAACAAATCCTCCTGCATAAGTTGTACCTGTTTATCTGCAGCCATCTGTCCTGTACATCCTAGTAAAACTCATAGATGAAAAGGATTTTTCACAGACTCACAAATCAGGGGGCGGGGATCTTCAGTTCCACGCTGTACAAGAGCTCTGAGTGCTGATTGGAGAGAAGGAAAACACCCCCTCCACATAGCCAACAGGAACAGAGCTGAGGATGTCAATTTTGTCAAGATTGATCCCTCCCCCCGTCACTTTTTTTCACTTGCTGTCAGAAGTAACTTATGCTGATAACAGAGGAACTAAACAGCAGACAGAAATTACACTAAGCGCTTTGGAGGGACAAGGAAAAAAAAAATAGAAATATGTGCTTTGCGCAGATTTCATGTCTGAGTAGTGGTACTGGGTTGGTAAGCAGGTAAGTCCGTGGGGACACTGCTGGAGAAAGCGTGGGTGTAGCAACTCAAACTGCTTTTTTTTTCAAACTGATTCTGGGGTTAGATTAAAGTGTATCTATAGCCAAATCATTTAGTTTGGCAGCTGGTTGTGACAGCTGAGTTTTACCCGAGACAGAAGGGTTGGCTAAGCTGATGCAGGTATTTCAAATGACTGTAGTATCAGTATACATATTCATAAATCTATTTATTAAAAGGTAGGTTGGACACAGCAGTACATGTTTTATTTGGCTATTTCATTGTATACCATATCTTTTGATGATGAGGTTGTTCCAGGAACTGTATTCTATTAATGAGAGCACATGGCATTTTTATGCTCTGAACCTCACATTGCCATCTGCATGGAAACACTACTGAATCATTAGCATTCTCCTTCTCATAATAACAGTGCCATATCGGTAATAAATAACAGTGCTGCCATTTTATAGCCAAACTTCCGGCAGTTAGGTATTCAATAATGAATCTTTAAATGTAGTTTTAAAAGCGACTTTACTAGTCTTTACCAAAATAATTGTCTGTGTCTAAAAGTACTGTAGGGGCTCTTTCACACGGCCGCTCCGATTTTCTATTCCGCTGCTGCACTTTTTTTTTTTTTTTCACGGACACGGATGACACTTTTGTCATCCGCTCCGTATGTCCGCATAGCATCCCATCCGTTTGCGGATGATATGCAGACATAATGTAAGTCTATGGGCATTGCAGATGTCAGTGGATGACACCGCTGACATCCGATTTTGCTTCCTTTCCGTTTTTTTATACGGAAGAAAAATAGGGTTCTGTTCCGTTCCAAAAAACGGAACAGAACTGAAAGGACGAAAATCGGATGTCAGCGGATGGTCATGACATCAGCAATCCCATTGACATGCATTATGTCCATATTTCATCCACAAAAAAATGGGATGAAATACGGACATACGGAGCGCACGTGTGAAAGAGCCCTAGCTTAGTGTGGTGAAGTAGGATGTAGAGGTCTCAGTGAGCTCTCTTTTCGAGCAGTCTGTTCTCCAGCAACGCTTAGGACTCTTCCCCTAGCAAGTGGTCCACAAAGGTCAGTCTGCATTTTGCCTTGGGAGAATAATGTGAGTGCTCAAGGTGCCCCTGAGTATTTAACAAGACAAAGACTTCTTAAGAAAAAACAGTTTTTACTATGATTACAAGAACAGACACGTCTACTTTGCTTTCCCCTGAATAAATGGACAGTTGATGAAGAAGTCGAATCAATTTTTTAAGTTCAAGTTCCCCACAGTCCATGTGTGTCCAGCCATTCTGACACCAAAAAAACCTCTCAGATATTAAATAGTTGATTGGTAAAATTTGAACTCCAGGCAGCTATAAGGACTTAAAAATAAACATAGAAAAACAGAACGTGGGACTTTTAGGGTACCGTAAATAAAAAATTAAAATAGATAAAAAAAAATAAATAAATAAATAAATAAATAAAAATAAATAATTAAAAAATCTACGGCAGCTGGCATGTAAGCAGCGGGGATCCGGAGCTCTAGCCGGGACTATTCATCCTGATAACAATCCTCCGAGTTTATGGAAACATTTTACCATTCCAGCGGGTGTCGGAAGGTGTACGGAGGTGCAGGCTATGACTATCATGGGTAAAATTGGCCCAGCACCCAAACAATCCACTGGAGAATGCCTGGCTATGTTTGTCTGGGGAATCTAAGATGGTGGAGGCAGTGACGAGGAGACACACAGAAAGGAGAGTAAGCGGCAGCAGCATGCAGGAGATCTGATGTCTGCAGACAGTGTGATGATAAGCCCTCTCTCCTGCAGGGATCGAGCCCTCAGGAGGGGATTCGTCCAAGATAGACTGCCCCAAGGGGATGCTGAGTACACTGGTAAGGGGAGAAAGGATACAGAGCTCTCATTGAAACAAATTATGGAGGCCATTTAAGGAACGGGCTACAGCGGTGGAGCAAAGAATTAGTGACCTGGAGGATGTGGTGCACCCCCTAGAGGGATTGGTGCAGCGTTTTCAAAAAGAGGTAGCTGCCCATACTGACAAGCTGGGGGATATGGAAGTTTGCTTATGGCGTAATGATGTGCACTTTGTGGGCTTCTCTGAAGGAGTGGAAGGCAAACAACCTGAGGACTTCTTTGAATTACGGCTTAAAGATACTATGGAGGATGCTACTTTCTCTCGGGTATTTGCCATAGAGCAAGCTCATCGTATACCCTCCAAATCCCCATTACCAGGAACATAGCCGCGACCACTGATTGCTCGCATACTTCACTTTAGGGATCGTGGAAATATTCTGAAAGCCGCAAGATTGATGGGAGAGATACGGTATAACGGCAATCATATTTCTATATATCCTGATTCTTCTGCAGCTACACAGAAACAATGCGCTAGCTTTGCATGTTTGCATGTCAAGAAAAGGCTACGAGAATTACAGAGGGTTTACAGTATGCTATACACCGCCAAACTGCAGGTGGTGGACAGGGGGAAGGTACACTTCTTCACCACTTCCACTGATGCTTCTCGCTGGTTGGATGCTAGAGGGTGCGCTAGTCCGGCTGCAAACAGTTAAATGGCTTGCTCTTCTTGTTGGTATGACAGTGTACAAACAGAAATGGGAATATGTCTAATCGTTATGCGTTCCCTGTTTCAGCGTACCACACGCTTCTGTTTATAACTGGGATGAGAGGGCACTATCTTGACTGTTCTTTTACAACAGGGCTAGCTAAAGGATCACTGGGAACTTTACGTTTTCTAGTTATTCTGTAGAACCCTATACTGACCCCTGGAGGAGTATCCTGAACATCCTTACACAGTCTACCTGCTGGTAATATTCTGTGAGACTCCAACAGCAGAAATGATTTGTTTTATGACTCTAGTTTATTCACATGGGTCCCGGGCTGAACTGACGGTGCCTAACATATTTTCTGTAACCCTTATATACAGTGTGTTCATACACACTCTGGGTCACTCCCCCTTTTTTGTTTTTCAGGAGTGATTCCTTTTTCTTAGTAAATTTCCCTGGACAGACTTTTTTCTACATGGGATCATCATGTTCTTTTCTGGGGATTCTTTGCGATTGGTAGTCACGTACTTTTACTGAAGATCTTAGGCCCCCGGGGTCATTCCATAGTTTGGGTATGGCATTGAACATGCTGGGGCTGTGTGCAGGGAGGGAAGGGATGGGTTTTATCACGTACCTGGTGGAGATCGAGCTGTAGAGGGGGCTTCTCTTGCACCTCCTGTCCAACACCCCTGGTAGAGATGACAGGCGGTGTAGGGCACAGAATGGCACGAGGGCCGGTATAGCAGGTGGTGCCATGACAGGGGACTGATGGCTGTGGATCACCGGATGAGCACCTGGAACTGGATCTCCATGATGCTGGATGAGAAGGCAGGAGCGAAGCCGGAACACAAGGCAATGAGTCATCAACAGCCGGGCAGCGTGGGTACAGAAACGTGAGACAGTATAGCAGGTGGTGCCTTGACAGGAGACTGATGGCTGTGGATCACCGGATGAGCACCTGGAACTGGAACTCCGTGATGCTGGATGAGAAGGCAGGAGCTGGAACACAAGCCAAGGAGTCGTCAACAGCCGGGCAGCGAGGGTACAGGAACGTGAGACGGAAGCAGTGTCAGGATACAAGCTGAAGTCGGTACCCATTCTGTCAGCATGGTACAAAGGCATAAAGACAGGAGCAAGGTCAATCACAGGCCGGGGTCACAGGTAGGCAGGCAGGAATCCAAAGGAGAGTCAAGGGTAAGCCGGGTCAGTACGGGTAATCCAGAAGCAGTTCAGGGCACAGGTAAACAGGAACAAGCTGAAAGGCCACTCAGCAATGTGCTCCTGTCACTGCTCAGCTTAAATAGGCCGTTTGGCACCAAATGTGTGCGCGTGTTTGCGTACGCGCATGCGCATAGGCACATTTCATCCTGTATACCCAGTAACGTGCCTGGGCATGCGCACCAACACCTGTTTGGGTCCAGCTGAACGTCTCTTACATTGCCCCCCCATGGGCAACCTCCGGATGCCCATCTGCAACATCTTCTCAGGATGAGACTGGAAAAAAGCTTGTATTAGTCTTCTAGCATGAAGATTAGTTTCTGGTTCCCATGAATTTTCCTCTGGGCCATAGCCCCTCCATTTAATCAGGTACTGGACAGTACCTCCTCTCTTCCTACAATCCACAATTGTCTCAACTTCGTATTCCTCATTGCCATTGATTATTGTAGGTCTCATGATCAGGGAATGGGTTTAATCTTGTAGGCTTTAGCAAAGATACATGAAAGACAGGGTGAATCTTGTATGTTTCCGGAAGTAAAAGTTCATTAGCTACTGGGTTGATTTGTCTCTTTATAGAGAATGGACCGATATATATCTAGGCCCTAGTTTCTTGGATGGGCATGACATCTTTAGATTAGTGGTGGATAGCCAAACCTTGTCTCTTTGTTTGAGGTTTAGGTCTCCTCTTCTCTTTCTGTCAAAAAACTTTTTATTGTCAAGCTGCGCTTTGGAAATGGCATCTTGCAACACTCTGTTGTTTGTTTGAAGGAATTTTGCTCTTTCCTGGACTGCAGGAACCAAGGAATCAGGCATCACGTCAGGTAAAAAGGCTGGGAAGTACCCATAGTTTGCAAAAAACGGGGCTTGTTTGTGGATGATAGGCTGAGGAAAAGCAGGTTTCAATTTTCAATATTCTGCAGAGGTTCCTCCAGAACCTGGAGGTAAATTGTACCCCCCGATCTGAGGTGATGCTGCTGGGTACCCCGTGAAGTCGAACCACTTCTTTGATGAAGGTACAGGCAGTTTCCATTGCTGAGGGGGTTCCCGACAATGGGCCATCTTGGTTAATCTATCGACAACCACAAAGATGGCAGTGAATCCTTCGGAAGGAGGGAGCTCGACAATAAAATACATGCTGATCATCTCCCAATGCCTCTTGGGAATGAGCAAGGGCCTTAGTAGACCCCAAGATTTGGTCTTGTCGTTCTTGTTCCCGATTCAGATTCCACAGGTTCTGACATAATCCTGGCAGTCGGACCTCAGACCAGGCTACCAAAAGGAGTGTTGTACAAGATTGATCATCTTGGATATCCCAAAGTGCCCTGCCAAGGGATGATCATGACACAGGCCAAGGATTTTGGAACGTAGACTCGGGGGTACAAACACCTTTTGGTTAAATAGAAACAGTCCCTCTTGTTCTTGAAGACACATACCTGGTGGTAGAACATCCCTTATGGATGCCTGCTTCAGCTGAGTAATCAGATCTGCTTGCAGAAGTAGGAAGCTTTGGGCCGGCAGGATTGTGTCTACTTGGCAACATTCTCCATCCTCTGGGTACATGCAGGATAGCGCATCGGGCTTGCCATTCTTGGAACCTGGTCTGTAGGTAATGTGAATGGTGAAGCGGGAAAAGAACAGTGCCCACCTGGCTTGACGTGGTTTTAGTCGTTTAGCAGTCCTGAGGTACTCCAAATTTTTATGATCGGTAAAGATCAGGATAGGATGAGTTGCCCCTTCTAACAGGTAGCCCCATTCCTCTAGGGCCGTCTTTATAACCAGCAGTTCCCGGTCCCACACGTCATAGTTCTTTTCCGCCGAGCTGAGTTTCCTGGAAAAGAATGCAACAGGATGAAGAAGGGACTTTGTGCCTTGACGCTGTGACAGGATGGCACCTACGGCATTTTATGAGGCATCTGCTTCAAGAACATATGGTAATGCAGGATTTGGATGTCGTAGAATAGGTGCTGTGTTGAAAAGGGTTTTTAACTGGTCAAACGCAGCTTGTGCTGCCGGTGTCCATCGAAAATGAGTACTTTGCTTTGTTAGCTGGGTGACTGGAAGGATAATGGCAGAGAAATTCTTAATAAACTTGCGGTAAAAGTTGGCAAATCCAATGAATCTTTGCATGCTCTTCCTGTCTGTGAAAGTGGCCCATTCGAGGATAGATTTAACCTTCTGGGGATCCATGGAGACCCCAGATGTAGAAATGAGAAGTCCCAAGAATTGGATTGTTTCTCTTTCAGAAACAATCAGGTAGATCACAGGCCGGGGTCACAGGTAGGCAGGCAGGAATCCAAAGTAGAGTCAAGGATAAGCCGGGTCAATACGGATAATCCAGAAGCAGGTCAGGGCACAGGAAACAGGAACAAGCTTAAAGACCACTCAGCAATGTGCTCCTGTCACTGCTCAGCTTAAATAGGCCGTTTGGCGCCAAATGCGTTCGCGCGCGCTCATGCGCTTACGCACATTTCTTCCTGTATACCCAGTAATGTGCCTGGGTATGCGCACCTGTTTGGGTCCAGCTGAACGTCTCTTACAGGTTTTTTTTTTTTTTTTTTTTCCTTGTTTTTTAGAGTGTGCTACTTATTCTTCTCAGAATTGTGTTATTCGGGTTGGAGGGGCTACTACTGTTTTCTGGGTCATGATGGGAGGAGCCAGGCTCTATGTTACTGAAGATTTAACACTGTATTGGTTGATATATATGTTTTCATGTGGATTTTATGCAAATGGCACAGAAAATAAAATTGATGCCCTGGAACGTCCGGGGCCTTAACTCTAAGGTAAACGTTCATTCGTTTTTGACTGTGATAAAATATACAAACCTCAAATTTTATTGTTACCAGAGACCCAATTTCAGGGCTCTAGGGTTATAGCATTGAAAAGAGCAAATGTTATGCAAGTTCTACATGCTGAGTACTCCACCTATGCTAGGGGGGTTGCTATTCTGATCACCAAGGTGGTAAATATACACATCATACACATCAAGACATACCCGTAGGGTCCACTCCTTTTGCTATCTTGGTTTGTAAAATATTCAACACCTATGTGACAATAGTAAGTGTATAAATCCTGCCTCCATTCTCTTTTTAAGTATTGGAAGAAATTCTGACTTCAACTGTATCAGTTGCGAAAGGACCAATAATGTTTCTAGGGGACTTCAATGTGGTATCCGATGTAGGATGTTTGGCAATACAAGAATACAGGGATTAAAGAGTTCTCCTGCCATTCAGAAATGCATAGAACACTTTCAAGAATTTACATGCTATTATCTACATCTGAGGGTTTGTCTTTAATACAAAGCGTAAAATATTTGCCTAGGGCCATATCGGATCACTCCCCTATGGAGGGTATATTTAATTTAAGTTCAAACCCTGGGATAAAACATCGGTGCATGAATGCCCAATGGTTGTAGGAGGACTATATTACAATAAGATGCCAAACTGCCACCTCTCATTATTGGGCGAAAAATGGAGCAGATACCCCTACCTCTACTCAATAGGAGGCGTTTAAGGTGATTCTCAGGGGACGTTTATCAAAGAGGGATTAGATGTTGTACAGGCAGAGGAACGAGTTACTGAGGCAGACTGTTCCTATGTACGGAATCCCTCTCCCACCAATTATAAAACATGGCAAGAATATACGCAGACTGATCAGGATCCAGAAGAAGAAGTAGGTAGAAAGTCCGGAGCAGGCAAACACAGGTTAGCAGACAATCCAGGTCACAGGCTGAGGGTCAAGGCACTGGAGACAGGAGGAAAGACTGGGTCACAAGCAGAAGGTCAAGGCACACAGGAGACTGAAGGTGAATTCGGGTTGCAGGCAGAGGGTCAAACACAGGAAGCAAGAGCAAAGTTTGTAAAACAAGCCAAGGGTAGGCCAGGGTCAATCCGGGTCACAGCAGGTAAATGATCAAACAGGAAACAGGAACTCAGGAACAGGAAGCTGAAAGACAAACCAGCAATTCCTCTGAGCACTTGCTCAGCTTTTATAGGCAGCCAGGAAGTCATGTGGAAGTCATGTGGTGCGTGTCATGTGATAGCCAGTCTGCAGCTAAAGGTTTCCCTGACAGTGTCCCCCTCGAGTGGCGTCCTCTGTACGCCCAAACTGGACATTAACTCCGGGTGATCCAAATGAAAAGCTCGAAACAAGCGAGTGGCGTGTATGTTTCTTGAAGGTTCCCAAGAGTTGTTTTCAGGTGGGTACTCCTTCCACTTGATTAGGTATTAGAGAAGTCTACCCCTCTTCCTGCAGTTCAGTATGGCTTCAACCTCAAATTAATTTTCTCCATCCACCTGGACTGGTGGAGGAGGCAGGTCCTCTCTTCCCAGGAAGGGGCTAGGAATCACTGCTTTTAATCAGGATGCATAAAAAACAGAATTAATTCTGTAAGAGCTGGGTAAGGCCAATTCAAAGGCCACAGGGTTAACCACCCTCTTGATTTTGAACGGCCCTATGAACTTTGGGCCCAACTTCCGTGAGGGAAAAGGTAATCTGAGGTTAGCTGAATATAACCAAACTTCCTCACCGACCTTGAAAACGGGGTTCACCTTCCTTTCCCTGTAGTAGTACTTCTTATAGTTATCCTGGGCCTTCTGCATTGTTTCCTGAATCCTTTGAAATTTCCGTTGGATGGAGGCTATTCGATCTTAGACAGCAGGAACAGATAATTCAGGGGCAGCGTTCTGAAGTAAAGAAGTGTGAAACCCAAAGTTAGACCAGAAGGGCATTGGTGGCTGAATGAACTGAATTATTATATGCGAACTCCGCGTGGGGTAGCAGAGAGGACCAGTCATCCTGGGAGCCGAAAGAGAAACAGCAGAGATACTGCTCCAGAGTTTGGTTTGTTCTCTCTGTCTGGCCGTTGCTTTGAGGTTGATACGCAGAGGAGAGACAGACCTTTATTTCTAGTGCTTTACAAAGTTCTTTCCAAAATTTAGAGGTGAATTGAACCCCTCTGTCAGAAACAACACTGTCGGGTACTCCATGTAGCCTTATTTTTTCTTTGATAAAAATGTTAGCTGTCTCCAAAGCAGAGGGGGTGCCCACCATTGGCAAGAAGTGTGCCATTTTGGAAAGGCGGTGGACAACGACCAGAATGCAGGTGAAACCTTCCGAGGGAGGAAGATCAACAATGAAGTCCATAGAAACTTCAGCCCATGGGTGTTCTGGAATGGGTAAAGGTCTAAGTAATTCCCAAGATTTGGTGTTAGCCACTTTACTGCGCTGGCAGGAAATACAAGAGAGAACATACCTCTTACTGTCCTGCCTCCAACCAGGCCACCAAAAAGAATGGGCAACCAATTCTAAAGTCTTTTGAGTCCCAAAGTGACCAGCTAGTTTATGGTGATGAAGCAACTTTAAAGTCAGGGGTCTAGCCTCTGGTAGGACAAAAATTCTTCCTTGGGACCAGAGCAAGTCATCTCGTTTCTCCAAGGAGGATACTTCTGGGTCAGTACAATGGCTGGACGCCAATTTGATGGTGGTCATAAGATCAGTGTGTGTGTGAGCAGAAGGAAGTTTTGCGGAGATAAGATGGTGCAAGGTTCCGTTGACTGGAGAGATTCAGGGAACACCTGGGAGAGTGCGTCTGCTTTCCCATTCTTGAGGCCAGGTGTATAAGAAATATGAAAGTTGACCTAGAAAAGAAGAGGGCCCACCGGGCTTGCCTGGGTCTTAAGCATTTGGCTGTCCTGAGGTATTCTACGTTTTTATGATCAGTGAAGATCATGATGGAATGGGACGCACCCTCCAACAGATACCTCCACAGCGCGAACCTGATGACCAACAGCTCCCGGTCTCCCACATCGTAAATCCTTTCCTGGGGACTTCGTTTCCGAGATGTAAAAGCTACAGGATGGAGGAGAGCCTTGGGGCCCTGTCTCTGGGAGAGGATGGCTCCAGTGGCAGTTTCCGAGGCGTCTACCTCCAACACAAATGGCAGGGCTGGATCAGGATGGCGTAGGATTGGTGCAGAGGTGAACAGGGCTTTGAGTTTGGTAAAAGCTTCCTGGGCCTCTTGGGACCACTCAAAACAACTGTGTTGGCGGGTTAGTTGGGTGATGGGTGGAACAATGGATGAGAAGCCAATGATAAACCTTCGATAAAAATTAGCAAATCCAATAAAACGTTGTATCCCCTTCTTGTCTACTGGAGCCGGCCACTCTTGAATTGCCTTGACCTTCCAGGGATCCATTGCGACCCCGTTGGTAGAAATTATAAAGCCTAGGAATTGCACAACAGATTTTTCGAATTCGCATTTCTCTGCTTTAAGGTACAATTTGTGTCTCCTGAGAATTGCAAGGACTGTCTTTACATGAACACGGTGTAGCTCAATGGTGGCAGAAAAAATAAGAATGTCGTCCAGGTAAACATCTAGGAAATTGTCTAGATATTCTCGAAAAATGTCGTTTACCAGATGCTGAAATGTGGCTGGGGCGTTACACAGTTCAAAGGGCATATCAAAGGGCATCATAATGTCCAAACCTGGACCTGAAGGCAGTCTTCCATTCATCTCCAGGCCTGATTCGGATGAGGTTATAGGCACCTCGCAGACCCAACTTAGACAAAATTCGGGCAGACCGGAAACACTGAAACAACTCTGGGATGAGTGGAAGAGGATAGCGATTTTTTATCGTTATTTTGTTCAGTTCTCTTTATTCTATGCATGGTCTTAGGGAACCATCTTTCTTTTCCACAAAGAAGATGCCAGCTCCGGCCAGTGAAGAGGATGGACGAATAAAACCCTTATCCAAGTTCTCATCAATGTAAGTCTTAAGAGCCTCTAATTCAGTCTCTGATAGTGGAAAGATGCGGCCAAAGGATATTTCCGAACCAGGAAGCAAATCAATGGGGCAGTCGTAAGACCGATGAGGTGGTAGGCAATCAGCTTTTTTTTTATCGAAGACATCTCTAAATTCAAGATATACCGGAGGTACGTGCTGGAGGTTGTCAGGTGTAGGTGCTACGGTTAAACAGGCAGTCAGAGCTGGAGGAAGGCAATGCTGGGAACAGTAAGGAGAGGAGAAGGAGACTTTACTTCTTGTTCCAATCAATGTCAGGTTCATGTGCCTGTAGCCAGGGAAGCCCCAAAATGATGGGGAACATGGGGGAGAAGATGATGTCAAAGCTTAGAAGCTCCTGGTGGCCCGAGTCCGTGGTGACAAGGATGGGCTTTGTTTGTTATGTGACAAATCAGAGCGAGGAAGAGACCCATCAGCCAGGTAGATTTGGAGGCCTTGTTCTTTGGTCTGCAGTGGAATGTGTAGTTTTTGGGCCAGTGAAGTATCTAGAAAACAACTACAGGCTCTGGAATCAATAATTGCTGGAAGATGAACTTCCTTTTCCGTTAGCTGTAAGGAGACAGAGAGGGTGACATAAGTCTGGGATAAACCAGGGTTTTGAAAGTTCATGAAAAACTGCGAGCTTGACTTACTGGGTCTCACGGGGCAGGTACGCAGAAAATGTCCAGTTCCCCCACAGTTGTAATGTTCTGGTACCTTTGGGTACCCTAATTACTCTTTCATAAGTGTATGCGCCCCACCATTCTCTTTTGGTAAGGTGCGCATACACCTTTAAGACTGATGCTGTCATCACTGAGCGCCGGACTGGATGGCTATTTAGATCGCCGGCTCTCACTCACATGTGTTCGTTCAAACTGCTTTGTGCCTTGATGCTAACCTGTTTTGAAGCTCTCATGCTTGCAAGCATACCTCGCTGTCGGAACCACGCTGCGCTGATCCCTGTATCCCGCTACCGGATCATCCGCTCTTGCCGAACCTCTCCTCTGCTACATTGCTATTAGTGATAAGTACCCCACAGGGGAAACCTCTATAACTTTCATACTAAAGCTTACACTATCTAGCTCTGCATACTAAGGACTATTACTACATCTGCATTATCTAAGATTGCTAGCTCTTGAGCCTACTACCACCTGTTCTTGCACTGGGTTGATCTCTCTTGTATGTCCACCTGCTACTCTGTCATCTGCTACCATACATGATTGTAAACCTATCTGCATCCCATCTGCTACTATCTTACTTTCAAGAACATTTCCTTTCAAGTGTCTGTCATCTACCATCTCTACCCAACCTGTCTCTTCAGCCTATCATCACTGTGTTACTATATACATAAGTCACTCTAGGAAACATCTTATTGAGTGTGTGTATTTACTTGCTGAATTGAGATCATCCACACATGATGAGTCATTGAGAGTTGGGAATGGTGTCTCAGCGTTTCTCTACATGACTACTGAAGTGGAATATTTCTGCAGCTGAAAATCCACATCATACATAAAACGCAGGAGCGTTACATGCGTACTGTCAGGGTGCCAAGAAACCAGACCATGCAGATAAAATAAAGCAGTTTAATGAAGCAAACAGCAATAAACACACAGCTAGAGTGAGGAGCGAGATCAGGAATAAGCCGAGATCCAGTCCAAAAGCGGGTAATCATCCAAGCCGGGGTCGAGTCCAGAAGCGTGTAGTCTGTCATTGCCGGGTTGTCAGCCAATGCGGGGTAGAGAGCCAGGAGAGTCATCAGCCTAGCCTGGTTGTACATGGAGGAACAGAAGACTGCTAGCAGTGATGCACCTTAGAGAACAAACGCAAGGGCAAGGACTGCAACCCATCAGGTGATTGATATAGTCAAATGTTCAGCATCATCACTGTGCGACACCCAAGCAGCAGGCAGTGATGATGCAATCAGAGTTTATAGGAGGCAGCAGTCTGCACATGTCTAAGATGGCTGCCAACAGGAGGGCAAGGTAAGACCTTGACACATATACTGCAAACATGAGCTCAAAAGATTCTACAAATATATTGGTGTTGATTTACTAAAACTGGAGAGTGCAAAATCTGGTGCAGCTGTGTATGGTAGCCTCTCTATTTGTCCTTTCATATGATGTGTGGCTGTAGGAACGAAAACAGTTAAGATTGTAGGGGTTGGATAGAAGTTTAACTTAGAGGTCCTTCATCCTTATTCTAAAAATTACAACAAAGGCATCTATAAACATGTTTAGTAATCGTAATCAACAAACATGCTTATAGATAATTTCAGGCCTTTTTTTTTCCCAGATTAAGCTTGATAGGGCAAAGTTACATCACCAGTGCCTCACTCAACCAGGAAGTGGAAAAATGGTAATTGTAAGTAAAAGCAAAAACTGTTTTTTTTTTAAGTAATGAATGTGTAGAGCTGCATGCTGATGTGATTTTAGTGAAAGGGAGAATGGTCCTCTTTGGAGGAATGGTCTGCTTTTACACAGGAAAATTTGAGATTGGCATATAGCTTTATCTGCTGTAATTTTTGGGGTTAATTTGCTTTAGTGTAGAGCTTACCAGTGAGCAGAGTCCACGTCAGTTCTGCCACTTAAGGGTTTTTTGGCCCCCTTTTTTAAACAAAAATAAACAGTAGATCCAGGATTCCCAAGCAAGGGTTTAAACTTTACACAACAATGTTAACAAAATATCCCATGCCACCTGGCTCTCTGGTCAGCACCACTGCTTAGGCTTTGGGCCTCTTGACCATGTAACAGTGTCCATGTTCCGTACACACTCTGTACCTCTGCTGGCAATTTCTTTCACAGCTTCTTTGCTGCTCCAGCCCACATACTTGGGCTCTCTATCTGCTCTGTCATACTGCACAATGCAGCCCTCGGGCTTCTCCCTTGCACACCTGGACTCTTCAGGAGGGTGAAGCCCAGAACCCTGGTCCTGATGCTACTATTAGCCCAGAACCAACCTGCACAAGCAATCTCCTGGCTATTCCCAAAACCTGGTCACAGGATTGGAGCTTTCATCCCACCCGGATCACTACGAAATCTCCAGGCTCCATATCCCAAACCAGATTCTACCAACCACAGAGGAAACTGAGAAAACAGTCTCTTCCAAATTAGGCAATCAACCTGGAGCCCCCCAATCTGCCTTGTTGAGAATCCTGGGAAACAAACACCATGACAGGAAACATTGCTGTCACACTGCCCACATCTCTGGATCCACTGATTGGTTTGATATACAGTACTCACTGAGTATAACCTCAGCTTACACATGTTTTCATCATATGCTTAGTGTGAGTTGCCCATTTGACAGACCACCTGGCACCTCGTCTGGGTGCTTCGGTCAAACGGTATCTCCTGCCCTCCAAACCCTTCCAGCAGACCGATAGCTAATACCAGCCCTTTACTCCAAGCATCATACACTGACAAGATGTTGAGGTAAAAACCAAAGGAATTATTTCACTGAAAAGAAATAATGTTTTTTATACACTTCAAAAATAGGGGCAGTCATTTCATGCACGATAAAAACAAATATTACACATTGGGGTAAACATCCCACAATGGTTAGGTAACGAGGTCAGGTTGACACAAGACTAATCACATCAGAAGAATTATCAAGCAGACAGAAACAATAGGTTACTCAAATAACAATGGGAATGCACACCTAGGAGACACACAATGGGGAAGTTACACAATGGGAGAAAGACACTTCACACCTTAAAAAACAGATTACCCATAACAGCAGGAGACCCCAGCATCAGATTAGTTTGAGCTGATTATATTCTTCTACTTTGAGCCTCTAAGTCTAGGAGGGTGTTGAAGCAGTCAATGCTGGTTTGGGCTGTTGATTCTATACCCTAACAAAACACAGAGGCCCCAAATCTGTATCCGGGTCCTCCAGTTTTTAGAGTGTGTGTGTTTTGGGGAGACATGGACTCGAATCGGAAGTAAAACTACTTCAAAGGTCTCCCAGGCACACAACTCCCAAAGAATAGAGCCCCCTCAAATGCCAGGGCCCATAATCAGTAGGCAAGTGGTTAACCTGCAGCCCCCTTCAACAGCCCCTGTCCCGGTTGGGTCTGTCACAGCCCAGTTTTGGGACAAGTTTCCATTAATCTACAGTCACATCTGTCAACAAACGTACATTATTTATTTCATGTTATGCTTTTTGTGTGCATCAATGTGTATTTTTAATGTTACTGAGAATTTCAATTAATTTGTATTAATATTATTTTATTTTTTTACTTTTCTAACAGCTTCACAATATAACTATCAGCAGCATCATGTTACATTTTCTTGCAGGCCTGTGGTGAAACACCATGCCAAGAATTTTCCAGTAAACACTGCAAAACTCTGCACGAAACACAAAGTAATAAAACATAATCTTTCTCCCAAAGGGTTCCTTATATCCCCCCTGCACTTAACAATGCCATGTTCTCATCGATCCAAAATGTGCCTGTTCTAAAAGCTGAGATGCTCGGGAATTATCATACAGTACAAAGAAAAAGAAAAGAGGAACATAGCCTTACCATAAATCATAATCACACAGCAAATATGCATAGATCCAAAAATGTTCCTATTCAAAAAGCGGAGACATTATCAGATAAAGAAAAGAACAAACATGTCATAAATCATAATAACACAGCAAATATACACTTGCATGATAATTACATTGCAACATCCTAACTGTTCTCTTGTGCCCATTCTACTAAATAGTATAACAACCTGTACAAACTATTGTTTGCAGAAAAATGTCCTTATAGGCTATTGAAAAGAAGATGGCACTAGCTGGTGTTATATGGGGTGACTTAGTTCATGTGGTAGGTGAATTTGTAAGTGACATCTTTCAGTCTGAACTGGATTTTAAATAGCTTGGCAGCCCACTTTTTTTTTAAAGAAAGGCAAAGCAAAGTCCAACACAACCTACAGTTCACATAAAGTTTCCCACACAGGGATTTTCAAGATACATCAATAGAAAAGATAACTGAAAATTCTAGCCCACCTGGCTATGCTTCAGTAGCTCCACTGCTATTGGCATTGGTTTCAATACTACAGGTTCTTCAGTTTCACTTATTACCACAGCACTTCGCTGTACAGGTCCATTCCTGGCCTTCAGATAGGGTTCTTCCAGCAACCCAGGTTCTCACACACTTCTTGGGAACTCAGACTCCCTTTAGCCCCCTCTGTGGACTTGCTAGTCACCTCAGCTTTATCAGCCCCCCCAGAATCAAGTAACTGTCCTGACTCTCCCAGTCCTGTGGGCAAGAAGTCTACTCAATATAGGGTCACCCCTCCTGGCTGGAGCACGCCATTATCTTCACACAAAGGCTTTTTCTCTGAATGGCAGCAACTGCCCTGAGTTATTATGAAGCTTGGCTTATAATGGCCTTGTACACCTGTGTACTCACACAGGCTGCAGGCGTCCAGCAAAACCCGGACACAGCATTGAAGATTCCATCTTACCCAAGACACTTTGGAACCCTCAAGCTCAAGGTCCCAATCCTGGACTACCTGGAGAGCTGAGGCATTCGTTCACAGCGGTGGAGGAAGATTGGGCTCAGGTAAGTATTGGGGGGGAGGGGGGCTGCTGCACAGAGAAGGTTTTAAAAAAACCTTGAGCCTGAACCACTTTAAAGCACAGCTTTTTATGCTCATAACAAACACCCTGGAGCTTCCCATTTGGGTGATTTCTACCTTTATTACCTAAACTTACTTTGAGGCAAGAACAACTTTGCTAAAACCCCGCGCTTCCTCAAACTTAAATTATTCCCCAACAATTAGTGCAGTGTCAGCTGCCTCTAAGGATGTGATCTTCCTGAGGATGTCATATAGACAAAAGGCAAAGAGGTGGGACTTCTGCTCATCACTTCCGTTCCGCTTTGTAACGTTCATGCGTTTTTGTTAGTGGATGGATTTACAGCTGCAGAATTATTACACTCAGTAGCCTTGTAGAGATTCTGTTGAACAAACATATCCAACTCTCAGGACTTCATCACAGTGCACAGCCTGTTATGCAATATACATATACTCAATCAGATGTTTAATGGAGGGATAGAATATATGAGAATGTATAGATGAGAGACAGGCTATTGTATGGTGAGCACTAGGAGTAGTATTAGGAGAGTTGCAGGTGATGGTAAAGCAGATAGGTTCTGATGTCAAGTATAGTGCAGATGGTAAGAGGACACAGATGGAGTATACTTAGACAGAGTAACCTAGTGCAAGGATAGTTGAAGGTAGTCCCAAGAGCTAACAGTCTATGCAGATGATAGGGAATAGATAGATACAGATAGTCCTGGTAATTGCAGTAGATGACAGTAGGAGATTGGTTAGTAAGGAATCCCCTGTGGGGTACTTATCACTTAGATAGGTTAGTAGTAACAGTGTCCATTAGAGAGAGGTGATCCCGTAGCGAGATACGGATCAGCAGCGAGGTTCCGGCTTCAGTTCAGCAAAGGGAAATGTCAGCAGCTCCTACTTCACAGGAGAAGGTGCGGTGAACATGTGGTTTGAACGAGCAATGAGTGAGAGAAAGCCGGCGATTGAAATAGCCACTCATAGCGGCGCTCAGCAATGATGTCATCCGGTCTTAAAGGTGTATGCGTCTCTTGGATAATAAGATGGGACGCAATTTAGTAAGAGAGAAATATGGAACAAGGGTACCAGAGGTACCAGAACATTACAGTACCCCCCCCCCCTTAAGGCCGGCTCCGGAAGGCCTCTAGAACTGGTTTTCTGGATATTTCGAGTGGAAATTGCGAATCAGTCTAGGGGCATGTATATCGGAGGTATCCAGCCAGGTGTCATCTTGGGGCCCATAGTTCTTCCATCGTACAAGATACTGGAGTCTTCTTCTATGGAAACGGGAATCCAAAATCTCTTTTATCTCAAATTCTTCTCCACCTTCCACTTGTACAGGAGGTGGAGGTGAGATAGTAGGCCTTATTCCTTGGTTAGGAACATGGGGCTTCAGTAGCGACACATGGAAGTTGGGATGTATCTTGAGGTCTGTTGGTAATGTGAGTTGTACTGCAGCTTTTCCAATAAGCTTCTCTATTGGGAAAGGTCCCAGAAATAGAGGTCCAAGTTTTTTACTAGGGATTTTTAATCTCAGATTTTTTGTAGAAAGCCAAACAAGATCCCCAATGGCATATTGGGGAGAGGGTTTCCTACGGAGGTCGTAGTACTTCTTTTGTTGGCTATGAGCATGTGATATGGTATTGTTAAGTAATCCCAGAGAATCCTTTATCTGGGCAAGATAATCAGATGCCACTGGATTACTTGATGGCAAGATACGTGGTGGAAGGAGTGTGGGATGAAACCCGTAATTTAGGTAAAATGGACTTTGTTTAGTAGTGCTATGAGTCACGTTGTTATAGGCAAATTCCTCCAGCGGGAGGAGATCTGCCCAATCGTCCTGTAGATACGAAGTATAGCAACGAAGATACTGTTCAATGCACTGGTTAACTCTCTCTGTCTGTCCGTTGGTCTGAGGGTGGTAGGGAGAAGTAAGTTTAGGCTCTATTCGTAGTATCTGACATAGAGCTAGCCAAAACTTTGAGATGAATTGTGAACCACGGTCAGACAGCAGTGTTTTTGGAATACCATGTAACTTAAAGACATGTTTCACAAGTAATTCCGCTGTTTGTTTGGATGAAGGTAGTTTTCGGATAGGAGTGAAATGTGCCATTTTGGTCAGATGGTCCACTGATACCAAGATGGTGTTGAATCCTTTGGAAGGTGGTAGTTCCACTATGAAGTCTAAGGATACCACTTCCCACGGAACCTGGGTTATCGGTAAACTACAAAGTAACCCTGATGGTTTCGTGTTGTCAATTTTAGACCTTGCACAGATATCACAAGATGAAACGAACTTTTTTACGGTTGTCTTCATGTCTGGCCACCAAAACTGCCTAGTAAGTAGATTGAAAGTTTTAGTCATACCCATATGTCCTGCCATAGGTACATCATGCGACAATTCCAAGATCTTGGTTTGCATAGTAGGGGGTATGTATAATTTATCGTTGTAGTAGAGGAAGCCTTCTGCCTCAGTAGTTAGTTGTGGTGGAGGTGAGTCCAGTCCTATGCTGTGCAAAATCTCTTCCTTCAGGGAGTGAACGACACCGATAATACGTTCAAGTGGTATTATAGGAACTGAGGGAACCTCGGTACAATCTTTCTCGGCTAGTCGTGAAAGTGCATCCGCTTTTTTATTTTTGTCTGCGGGCGTGTAAGTCACTAAAAAATTAAATATCAGAAAGAATAACGACCACCGTACCTGCCGGTGGGAAAGAGTTCTATTAGTCTGAAGGTATTGAAGGTTTTTGTGATCAGTATATATCAGGATTGGCAATTGAGTGCCCTCAAGTAGATGTCGCCAATTCTCTAACGCCATTTTTATGGCTAGTAACTCCTTCTCACCTACTGGGTAGTTCACCTCGGGGCTGCTTAATGACTTTGAGAAGAAAGCAACTGGGTGAAGAGGTGAGGTGTTTGTTGGTCGTTGTGAGAGAACTGCTCCTACTGCCATATTTGACGCATCTACCTCCAAGATGTATTGAAGGGATGGGTCTGGATGGCATAGTATGGGGGCAGTAGTAAAGCTTGATTTCAGCAGACAGAATGCTCCATTTGCTTCTTTTGACCAATTAAATGGTTTCTTCGTGCTTGTGAGTTGTGTGAGAGGTTTCACAATCGCAGAGAAGTTCTTAATGAATTTCCTATAGTAGTTAGAGAATCCTAGGAACCTTTGTAATGCTTTGCGAGTGGTTGGCACAGGCCAATCCAGAATGCAGGATATTTTGCTCATGTCCATTTTGATTCCATTTTTAGATATAATATATCCTAGGAATAGTACTTCCTCTTTATGAAACAAACATTTTTTTGATTTAACATATAAGTTATGTGCAAGTAGTCTTGACAACACAAGTCTCACATGTTTTATGTGCTCAGGTAAGGAATGAGAATAGATAAGTATATCGTCCAAATATACTACAACACAAACATCAAGCAAGTCTCTGAATATCTCATTTATAAACCGTTGGAAGGCTGCGGGAGCATTACATAGCCCAAATGGCATTACAAGGTACTCAAACAGTCCGTATCTGGTTCTGAATGCCGTCTTCCATTCATCCCCTTTACGGATTCAAATTAAATTGTATGCCCCTTTTAGGTCCAATTTTGAAAAGAAAGAAGCTCCACGCACCTGTTCGATAAGTTCAGGAATAAGAGGTAAAGGATAACGATCCTTTATTGTAATGGCGTTTAATTGTCTGAAATCAATGATAGGCCTAAGGCTAGAATCCTTATTGCGGACAAAGAAGAGTCCAGCAGCAGTGGAGGAAGTAGAAGGTCGGATGAATCCTTTTGCCAAGTTCTCATCCAGATACTCCTTAAGATGAGAGAGTTCATCCTGTGAGAGAGGATAAACATGTCCGAAAGGCAACTTGCTATTAGGGAGTAGATCGATACAACAATCATAGTCCCTATGGGGAGGTAGCATTTGAGCGTTTTTCTCAAGGAAAACCTCCGATAAATCCTGATAACACTTGGGTATAATGTCATCCTGCACTACAGACAGGATCCTATCATATGTGGGGAGATTACACGTCGTTTCACAATAGTGAGAAGAGAAGGCTAGCGTTCTTGTTTTCCAATCGATGATTGGTTAATGTATGTGTAACCAGGGAAGTCCCAAAATGATTGGAAAATTTGGTGAAGTTGATACATCAAAGGTGGTGGTCTCCACATGAGACTCGTCAGCAGTTACAAGGAGTGCCTGTGTCTGACTGGTGATAGGACCAGAGGATAAAGGGGTACCGTTAATAAAACTAACGGAGACAGGTTTGGGTTTTGAAACAATAGGTATTTTATTAAGGGAGACAAAACAAATGTCAATGTAGTTTCCACAAGATCCTGTGTCGATCATAGCCTTGGTGGTGATCCTAGTTTGGTCCCACTGCAATGTTAAATGAACAAAAAGATAAGGATTAGAAAAGGAAGTTGTGAGTCCCCCTAGCAAGACATTTGAACACTCACCCTCTTTTCTGCGGACAAGGGGACAGCCGCTTATCAAATGATTCGGGGATGCGCAGTACATGCAAAGATGTTCGGTTTTCCTCCTGGCACGTTCAGAAAGGGTCAGAGGTGGGCGTATCATTCCTACTTCCATAGGAGTAGGGTCAGCAGGCAACATCCGAGAAGGACTGGAAAATGGTGAGCCCATCTTCTCAGCCTTTCTTTCTCGTAGTCGTCTGTCAATATTGATACTGGTCTGTATCAGTCCCTCTAGAGTGCCAGGTAAATCCGCTCGGGCGAGCTCGTCTTTAACGGCCTCAGATAGGCCGAGTCTAAACTGCGTTCGCAAAGATGTGTCGTTCCACCCTGAATCAGGGGACCATCTTTTAAAATTTGCCACGAAATCTTCAACAGGTCTCCTTCCTTGTTTTAAGGCCCGTAATTGGGTATCAGCGGTACTCTGCTTATTGGGGTCTTCATATAAACTAGCGAGTTGTGCTAGGAATAAAGGGTAAGAATTAAGGAGTGGATCATCCTTTTCAAAGAGAGCGTCTGCCCAGGCCCGGGGTTCACCCGTTAAATAGGAGATGACGGTACAAACCTTAATTTGGTCAGTGGTGTAGGTTAGAGGTTTTAACAAAAAAAGCAATCGACATGCGTTTTTAAATTCACAAAATTTGCTCCGATCACCAGAAAACACTAGAGGAGGGTTTATCTTAGGCTCACGGGGCTGAGCAGCAGAAAGCTGTGTGAGACGGCCAACCTGCTGTCTCAAGGTCTGATTTTCGTTTTGTACGTCTGTAAGCGCAAGGATCAATGCATCTACTTGCTGTTTTAATTGTAGTACATGAGTGGGTAATTCTGCTGAATCCATTTTTTTTTTAAGGCTCGTTCAATCTGTAACGTTCATGCGTTTTTGTTAGTGGATGGATTTACAGCTGCAGAATTATTACACTCAGTAGCCTTGTAGAGATTCTGTTGAACAAACATATCCAACTCTCAGGACTTCATCACAGTGCACAGCCTGTTATGCAATATACATATACTCAATCAGATGTTTAATGGAGGGATAGAATATATGAGAATGTATAGATGAGAGACAGGCTATTGTATGGTGAGCACTAGGAGTAGTATTAGGAGAGTTGCAGGTGATGGTAAAGCAGATAGGTTCTGATGTCAAGTATAGTGCAGATGGTAAGAGGACACAGATGGAGTATACTTAGACAGAGTAACCTAGTGCAAGGATAGTTGAAGGTAGTCCCAAGAGCTAACAGTCTATGCAGATGATAGGGAATAGATAGATACAGATAGTCCTGGTAATTGCAGTAGATGACAGTAGGAGATTGGTTAGTAAGGAATCCCCTGTGGGGTACTTATCACTTAGATAGGTTAGTAGTAACAGTGTCCATTAGAGAGAGGTGATCCCGTAGCGAGATACGGATCAGCAGCGAGGTTCCAGGTTCAGTTCAGCAAAGGGAAATGTCAGCAGCTCCTACTTCACAGGAGAAGGTGCGGTGAACATGTGGTTTGAACGAGCAATGAGTGAGAGAAAGCCGGCGATTGAAATAGCCGCTCATAGCGGCGCTCAGCAATGATGTCATCCGGTCTTAAAGGTGTATGTGTCTCTTGGATAACAAGATGGGACGCAATTTAGTAAGAGAGAAATATGGAACAAGGGTACCAGAGGTACCAGAACATT
Source organism: Pelophylax lessonae (assembly GCF_965119305.1). Taxonomy (NCBI): domain Eukaryota; kingdom Metazoa; phylum Chordata; class Amphibia; order Anura; family Ranidae; genus Pelophylax; species Pelophylax lessonae. The sequence goes on along the minus strand of NC_138771.1, from coordinate 354,689,219 downwards.
ACACGCTTGCGTCAGTTTCAGGTTTCAGGTGACGCAAGTTCTGGCATTTGGAGTGCCCGCTGGCTCTGTGTTGATTGTTATGGTGCTGGTTAAAGGCACAATTAAAATGTTTAGCACCCTACAAGGTAGGTGCTAGGTAACGTATAGTGGGCCTTGGCTGCCTAACAGCAGGGCCATGATTTTCAGCTGGGCTGTCATGTCTCCCAGGTGTGGCTGCTGAAAGGGGAGTCTCCCCACTGGCTTCATGAGAGGATTCTCATTGGGCAATGGAGGAAACCCAATCAGAGGCACATTCAGACCTGTATCTACCCCAGAAGGCAGATTCTGCCACAGAGGATTCTGGGAGTCGGTATAAGTTTGAGGGCAGTGCATGATGCAGCGTCTTTGGCGGAAAGCAGAGTCCCAGGGGGGAGAGTATGGCTGTCTCTCCTCCTGTCAGAAGGATCGGGTGTCTCGGGTGGCTTGCCTGAGAGAGAGCTGAGCTGAGCTGCAGAGAGGATCCGGTGTGCCGAGGACCAGCAGAGAAAGAGGGGTTCAGTTCCAGGAAAGCATTCCAAGTTTGTGAGTACTGTGAACTACCCCTAGGGGTCTGCCCAGCTTAAAGGGGACCACTCCGGTGAAGGTCCCTGGGATCAAGGAGCTAGCTAGTGGTAGAGGGGGTGCCTAGTGAGAGGACCCTGAAGTGTAAAGGGGGCTCCAGGGTTGAGCCCTGAATAGTTAAGTGTACAGCGTGCAGTGTACAGTGTTGAGAGTTGCAGCAGCACAAGCAGTTACAAGTAGCTACCTCAGTCAGTGAAGGGCTGGAGGGAGCTGTTCACTGGACTTTTGAGCTAAACAGAGTGTCAAGAGTCAAGTGTATTACAGTCCTGGATCTAGAGTGTTAAAGTTCTAGCACAGTTCAGCAAAACAGTATCTTCAAGCGCCAGGAAGCGTTGGTTGGCATTCAGCTGACGTCAAGGCATTTTTCTGTAAGGAGTACCAGTTAAACCTAGTTGAGCCAGAGGAGTATCCCACGCATTCCCTTCTACCATCCCCATTACAAAATAAACAAAACAAACCAAAGATGCCGGAATGGTCATTGTCTCCAATCTCACACTGTGGTATTCAACCTAAATGTTTTGGAAGTGTTACTGGTAACAATGGCAACCCATATCAGGCCCAAAGCCTGGAAAACCTGCTACAAATGTAAGTGCTATTTATTATCATTTATTATCATTTAATGTGGGCATAATACTTAATAAAAGGGAAGCATTGGACATGTATGCTGTATATAATTTAGTGAGAACATTGTATGGAGCACAAGACCTTGTTCACTTCTAATTTATGTTATTATTTTTTCCCTTAAAGTACAACTAAAGGCAAAAGTTTTTTTTTTTTTTTTAACTTTTGGATGGAGTGGAACTGGATTGTTTTTTATTGTCAGTTGTTACTGCTGTCTGCTCCCACTGTTAGGGAGATTCATCCCCTCTATTTGTCCTGTTTACCTATATGATTGAAAGTGAAAGTAAAATAAAATCCCACATTTTGGGTTGTCCCCAGAAAAGTAATAGAGGGGAAATCTTCCAATGAGGACACTAGTTCTGGTGGCCTAGGAGTCCCAAAGGGATTCCCTTCATTTGCAGGGATTTCCTCTCACTTCCTGTTTTGGCTATGCGACAGGAAGTGAAATATCCCCAATGATGGAAAAAAATAAACGGACAAAGGTGATGACCCTCCCTTAGTGAATTAGGCGGCCACAAGGTTTAAAGCAACTGCCTAAACAGCCGTCTCTGCCACCCCTCTCAAATTGCCTCCTGGATCTCCGGCTTGCACCGGTTCCATGAACTTGTAAAATGTTAGTAACAGGTTCAAACGAATCGGTACGAACCGGCTGAATCCCACCACTGTTTACATCATGGCAGGGCACACTGGTTATTAAAGTTGTGATAAACCCAGAAATTTAAATTGAATATGTTGCAGCTTATCAGTTCTTAGATGCGGTGGCTACATTCATTTGTTCAGGCTTCTTTTCCTTTATTTTCACCTGGTGATCTGGCCAGTAACACACTTCCTGTCTTAGGGTCCACTCTGGATGGAGGAGAAACCTTTCAGCAACAATAACAGTCAGTTTGGGGAGAGAGTAGTTAGATGCATTAACAGATTTATGTGGACTTGACTAACAAATAAGAGCAGAACTAAGCCCTCCTCCCCTTTACAGCCAAGGAAGCTGCCATCTTGGTTTTATTTTAAACTGCAGTTGCCATGGTGCTGCACATATGATCAGTTATGACACCAGCCATTTGATGGCTGTCCACAATTAACCATTGGTTATTGTGGACACTGCCAACAAAATACTGTGCTCTTTTGCCTTTTTTGTTTTATTGTGATATTGTTCTTCGTATTACACACCAGGTTTGTAATTAATGTAAAACAAAACCAAAGACGATTCTCAGCTTAACTCACCAAACAGTCTGCATACCACCTGAATAAAGGTTAGGGGGGGGCATTTATTGCTCCACCTATACCTATGGGACGGTGACAGACCAATCATTTACTGCTTATTAATATTAATGACTGCTTATTTGCATATTCAAATCTAATTGGTTATAATTTTGAGTAACTGAATAAACGGTTAGTTTTCTAGGTACAGAGCATATATAAAGTGATAACTGCGTCAGCAGTTATAGACAGCGGAGATAGAAGGAAGAAATTGTGAGAGACGTCAGTCACCGGGAGAGCTCTGTCACCGGGAGTGCTGCCCAGCTACAAACAACAATGCAGTCCTTACTTCAGTCTGTGCTGGAAAGAGCCAGTTCCGCCGGTGGAGAAGCCTGGATTCGCCGATGTTTGACTATGCCGGACTGTCCTTTTCCTGTCGGTGAGGATACCGGACTGTTTTCATCTCACCCCTCCTCTGCTGCGCCACATTGCGGACTGCCTCCTTCTTCGGAGACTCCTGCTGCCCATCGCCGCCTTCCTCCACCTGTCCGCCCCTCCCGGTCTCCGCCTCCTGACCGCATCGATGATCGGCAATTTCCGACTCCATTGCCGGGTCCTTCCGGCGCCTGCGCAGTACGCAGCCCTATTCGGGACAGCAGAAATAGAAGACGTCCGCGCAGGTTCGGATCCCCGTTCCCCCCTCGCTGCTCTGCTGCTTCAAAAAAGAGCAGAGGACAGCATAACAACAGGGGACAATTACAAAATAAAATTGTACATGTTATGGATCCTCCTGCAGAGGGTTCTGTCCTCCCCACCCCCATTTGCTCTGCTTCTCTGCAGGTTTCTACTTTGGAGCCCCCATCTGGTACAGAAGAGGTACTGCATGAACAAGATTTGCCTGCAAGTGTGTCAGCTCCTGTTCAGAGTGGTGAGTCTGACAATTTGCAATTGTTATTAGATTTAGCAAGGTCTTTTAATGTATTGATTAATCAGGTTGTTAATGTGCAAAAATTGCCGAATAATACTGTTGCACCTGTTTGGAGTGAACATGTCGATGCTGTTAATAATTTGCCTGTCTCGATTGTTACTTCTATTGCTACTTCTGCACCTGTCCCTAATTTAAATTTACCTCCTCCTGTATCCTCTACTTCTATTCCTGAGAGCTGTTACAGGGAGGCTATGACGTGCAAACTTTCGCCGTTAGGTTATCATTTGAGTTTGGTCTTAAAAGAAAAAATTTGGAAAGAAGAATTTGTTGAAATTCTGTCTTCATTGCCTTCTTCTAAGGATAGCAGGTTTGATAAAAGGGATGCTGAAAAAATTGATGAGGATATACGAAGAACGCCGGCCAGGTAATTTAATAATTGGCTTCAAGGCTTCTGTATATACGCTAGTGTGATGGGTGAAAAACACCCTGAACGTTGCAGCGGTTTGTTTCAACATGTTGAAATAATTTTAGAGGCCTATAAAAATTTTAATGGCCTTGCTTGGTTCTTTTATGATGAATCATTTCGCCAGAAACTTGCTATTCATAAATCTGTCCGTTGGGGGATGAAGGATGTTGGGCTTTGGCTGAACCTTCTTTTACCTCAACGTACTTTTGCCAAACCTGTTGCTAATGTTCCAGTCGGGTCTTTTAAGAAAGGTTTGTGCTTCAGTTTCAATGAAGGTCAATGCAAATGGCCTGGTACATGTAGATACAAACATGAATGTTCTTTTTGTGTTAACGCTCATCCTGCCTCCCGCTGTTTTAAAAAGTTAGCTTCTCATCCGCAAACTGAGTTTTTTCGTAAAATCGGACACCCCGGTGAGAGTAGTAGAAATGGAGCCTTGGCTTCAAATTTGGCCAAGGCGACAGATGGCACACATTCTGTTTGAAGGTTTCTCTACTGGTTTTCTACTGCCTTCTTTTTCAGGTTCAGGATGTGTGGTATATAAAAACTTGTCTCCTGTCTCAAAATATGAGGCTGTGGTGGCTGAGAAAATTTTAAAGGAGCTTCGTGAGGGTAGAATTGCAGGTCCTTTTACGACGCTTCCTTTTTCTAATTTTAGAGTTTCGCCATTAGGTGTTGTTCCAAAAAAAGAGAAGGACACCTTTCGTTTGATACACCATTTATCTTTTCCGAAAGGCATGTCTTTAAATGATGAGTTAGATCCTGATATTTGTGCTGTTTCTTATGCATCTTTCGACAATGCTTTACGCATAATACTCATGGTGGGTAGTTCAGCGCTGTTAGCGAAAGCTGATATTAAATCGGCATTTAGGTTGCTTCCTATTCATCTGAGTGCCTTTAATTCATTAGGTTTTCAATTTGCGGATTTTTATTTTTATGATAAATGTCTCCCAATGGGATGTTCTTTATCCTGCCGATATTTTGAGATGTTTTCTTCATTTTTAGAATGGGTGGTTTGTTATCGCACAAAATCGTCTAATGATATTCATTATTTGGATGACTTTCTTTTTGTTGGTAAAGCGGGTACTTCTGATTGCTTGTCCATTTTTTCTGAATTCATTGTTGTTTGTCGTCAGTTCGGTGTCCCTTTCGCTCACGAAAAATCAGTTTTACCTACACAGTGTTTAGAATTTTTGGGTATCACCATTGATACCGCTGCGATGGAGTTTCGTTTGCCCCCTGAAAAGATTTATAAGCTTTATAATTTGGTTGATTTCGTTTTGTCAAAACGGAAGGTCACTTTGAAGATTTTACAATCTTTATTGGGCCTGTTGGCTTTTGCTTCACGTGTTATTACTATTGGTAGAATTTTTTCGAGACGTTTGTATAAATCGATGTCTGGTATTTCCTCTCCTTTTCATTTTGTTCGTATCACTCGCTGTTTGCGGGATTATTTGATGGTTTGGAAGAAGTTTTTGATGAATTTTAATGGCTGTTCTTTATGGAGACAGCCGTTTTGCACTTTGTCTGCTTTAAATTTATTTACAGATGCTTCCGGCTCCTTGGGTTATGGCGCTTTCTGGCAGGGTCATTGGTCTGTAGGTTTATGGCCTGAATCTTGGAAGTTGTCAGGTTTGACAAAAAATATAGTTTTGTTGGAGATTTTTCCTTTGTTGGTTTCTCTAGAGTTGTGGGGTTCAAATTTCCGTGACAGAAACTTGTTACTTCATTTGGATAATATGGGCGTTGTTTATGGCATTAATTGTTTAACTTCAAAATCTTTGCCGGTCCTGCCGGTTTTGCGTCACTTAGTGTTCATGTGTTTAGAACTGAATATTTGGATTAAGGCTAAGTACATTCCAGGTGTCTCGAATTTAATCGCTGACTCTCTCTCTCGTTTACAGCTAGACCGTTTCCGGGAATTGGTTCCGTATGCAGACGCTCAAGGCAGTTTATGCCCTCAACATTTGTGGGATCTGCTCTGACTCCTGTGCAGCAGGCCGTTCGTAATTCATTGGCACCTAGTGGGCACACTATTTAGCCGCGTGGCGTTCATGGGATGGTTATATTTCTTCTCTGGGATGTAATCCGGAGTTATCTTTTGAAGATCTTGTTTTGAATTTTGTAAATTTTTTAATGTCACAGAAATATTCTTATTCGCATATTCAAAAGACGATTAGTGGCGTTTCTTTTTTCTTTAAATTGTCTGGTTTTCCTTCATGTATGTCTTTTTTTTCGGTGCAACAAGCAATGAAGGGATATAGAAAAAATTCTATTTCGTTAGATTCTAGGTTTCTTATATCTTCTTCTATACTGGAACGACTATGCGACTAGTTCGGTTTGTTTTTTTTCTTTTGAAGCTCTGTTATTTAGGGTTGCTTTTACTCTTTGTTTCTTTGGCGCCTTTTGAATTTCCGAACTTTTGCCTAAAAATCCTGCTTGTGTTACTGGTATTTTGTTCTCTGACTTGCGGATTGATTCTGATCTTGTACAGATTTATTTGAGTCGCAGTAAGACAGATCAAATGGGTCGTGGTCGTTTGATCACACTTCGTCGTTTACGTGGCTCTTTTGTTTGTGTTGTTTCTCTACTTTCTGAATATTTAGCTGTTCGTCCTGCTGGTTCTTTTCTTCTTCTTCATATGACCGGGCTTCCGCTTACGATATATCAATTCAATTCGGTATTGAAACGTTGTTTATCTCATGCGAATCTTCAACATCTTCGCATTACGTCCCACTCTTTTCGTATCGGTGCTGCCACTGAAGCTGCTTTGTTGGGTTTTTCGGCTCCTGTTATTAAACGTATTGGCAGATGGGAATCTGAATGTTTTCGTAGTTATGTGAGACCTAATTTTGTTGTTTGATTTACAGGTTTCCGGAAACACATATGGATTCTTGGGCATTCCTTCATATTCTGGGCCTCTCGTAGGGCTGCTCTGAGATGTTATGGTTCGAATCTTGGTCTGGATATGGAAGATTTTCAAATTTGGTGGTTGGCTACACGGGGTATGCTGTGTGATGATTTAACTGATTCTTTGTCCCCTTTATTGTTACATTGGCCACACCCATCTGTTATAATTTTACATTTAGGTGGTAATGATATTGGGTCATGCACCACTTAGATATCATAGATATCATTTCTATCCTTAGATTAGAATTAATACGGTTGCATTCCTTGTTTCCGAATGCTGTTTTAATCTTTTCGGAGATCGTTCCTAGACTCAATTGGCACTTGACTCCGGAACTAAAATTTTATAAAAAAATTCTTAAGCGAATTAATAGAACTTTTGAAAAATGTATGTCCTCGGTTAACGGTTTTTCATACCGTCATATTGACCTAGAGGGCGATTTGCCGAGTTTTTATCGTTCTGATAATATTCATTTATCTGAAGTTGCATTGGATATTTTTAATTTGGGTCTCCAAAATTGTATTGAGCTGGCCACGGTTAGCATGGTGGGGTGCCAGGCTCTTAGTGTTTGAGCCTGGCTTGTGGATATTGTGTAGTTCAGTAAATTAACTTGAGCGGTTATAGCTGAGTTAATATATATCGTTATTATATGTTATATGTTATTATAAATATATATATTTGTGTATAATATATATACAAGTTTTAAAATTGGATTTTATGTCAATAAAGGGTCGTGGATTTCAATCCATATCTATATTTTTGTCTTCTTTTATTTAAAAAAAAAAAATGTGTGTGGGATTTTTTGAGTGGTTCTGTCTACTGTCCCATAAAGGTAATGGGGGGCATTTATTGCTCCACCTATACCTATGGGACGGTGACAGACCAATCATTTACTGCTTATTAATATTAATGACTGCTTATTTGCATATTCAAATCTAATTGGTTATAATTTTGAGTAACTGAATAAACGGTTAGTTTTCTAGGTACAGAGCATATATAAAGTGATAACTGCGTCAGCAGTTATTCAGACGGCGGGGACAGAAGCAAGAAATTGTCCCGCCCTCCCTCCCTACTTATCCCTCCCTACTTATCCCTTTGTCACGGTCCTTTTTTGGATGTAATTTTCTTACCTTTGATTTCACTTTTGGTTGGATATTGTGTAGTTCAGTAAATTAACTTGAACGGTTATAGCTGAGTTAATATATATCGTTATTATATGTTATATGTTATTATAAATATATATATTCGTGTATAATATATATACAAGTTTTAAAATTGGATTTTATGTCAATAAAGGGCCGTGGCCAGTTTTAATCCATATCTATATTTTTGTCTTCTTTTATTAAAAAAAAAAAAATGTGTGTGGGATTTTTTGAGTGGTTCTGTCTACTGTCCCATTAACCTCTAACAGTTTGCGTTAAAAACAGGCGTTTAGTTAGCACACATTTGCAAATACATGTGTAGCGATAACCCCCCAGGAGCCGCTTGAATATATATCTTTTTTTTAAATCAGAAACGCTTGAATATATTTGGTTACTTACTCTGCTTTTCAACCCCAATAAAAATCTCAGCCCCACTGGCACACCTGGCAGTAATGTTATTGCAACTACCACAGTAAATGGACACAGATTGTAGTGAACACAGAAATTATCTTTACTGTGAATTTCCGAAGAATGGAACAAGCAGTAAAAACAATAATTGAGTAATAGGCAAATATATTGATGTATAGAAAATCAAACTGAGATAATAATACTAGATATAAGAGCAGAAACGCAAAGATAATATCTTGCTGCTTTCAGGGAACTCTTCAAAGTGAATAACCCAGAGAGCAGAGGTAACTACACAGAAATTTCAAATCACAGTAAATATGGTAGCATGTTAATAGATCGATCAGCAACTTTAGTTTAATTGGGCTCTATGGGTCCAGTCAGGAGAAGGGCAGTCGAATGACATTTTTTTCTTTATGTCAGCTCTCTCCCTTCTGTGCCTCAGCACCACAGTCCCAAATGACCCCTTAAACACAATACCAGATTCAGTGCACTCAATTAGCCTTTAGGGCCTAAACTCGCTCATATACTAACTAGAGTCCTGAGTGTAGATAGGGCCCTTTTGTCTTTGGTTAACCCTTTCATCTGTGCACTTAAGGTCATTTAGTAAAGAGAACAAGGTGAGTTTAGATAAGAAAGGCAGGTACTATCACTGCTCAGCAGAGTGTAAGAGCATCACAGGTTCTCCTAGTTGGCTGAGGCAGATAAACCACACTGGTGCAGTGTTTTGGCTTAAAGAAAAACTGGACAAGTGCCCTCTCACCAATCATGTGACCACAGGCGCCAATGGAAAGATATCCTTTGACTGATCCTTTAGGTTGCCTGATTGGCTACCTACTCACTGTAACACCACACGCTTTTCAGGGATGCCTGGAGATGCACCCCGATGTCTGTCACTGGCCTTGGAGCTGTGGGAGGACCAGTCTCATCGGCTCAGGACCGCAGCAGCCTTCTCAGCGTCCAGTCTTACCCTCTTGATAGGTCTTCTTTTCTCCCAGCCAGCCTCACCTGTAAAATACCTCCTCTGCCCCTGTAGACTGCTGGAGTGGAGCAGCCTATGTTGGGGACTACATGTCCCAGAGTTCCTTGCTGTTCTTGCAGTCCTCCCTTGATTGGCCAGCTCCCCCTGTCAATAGAGAAACGGGAAGGAGTTGATGGGGCGGCCATATCTGTGAGTGCCTCTCACTCACTACACAGTGAGAGGTTTGGGGGCTGCTAACAGGCTGTGTGTCCCTGCCAGCCTGCCTGTGAGCAGCTTGTGTGTGTGGGTGACATGGGACTGCGGGTGGGCTGAGTAGCACCCGCTACACATGTGTAAGCTGCAGAGCCACTTCACGGCACCCTAGTATTACCTGCAGTCCAAACTCTCGTAAATTTATGAGAGCCTCCACAGTGGAAGCTCATGTATTCTGATGGATAGATAGAGGGCAGGTGAGCCTGGAGGGAGCCCATCCCTCCTTAAAGGCACAGGGGACACACCCAGGGCATAGCACAATGGCAGCAAAGGTGTCCAGTGTGTCCCCTCACCAATATAACATCAGTAACAAACAAATGGCCCCTGCCCCACCTATAACTGGCCTTCACAGCAAGGAGCACATGCCAAACAAAACCAAAGTAAATTCCTAGTTTAACTCAACCAACCAGTCTGCTTACTAACCAACTTAACCAGTCTAACCTGGAGAGAGAGTAGTTAGATGCACTAACAGATTTATGGGGACTTGACTAATAAAGTGGAACTAAACCCTCCTCCCCTTTACAGCCAAGGAAGCTGCCATCTTGGTCTCTTTTTTATCTGCAGTTGCCATGGTGCTGCACATGTGATCATTTATTACACCAGCCATTTGATCGCTGTCCACAATTAACCATTGGTTATTGTGGAAACTGCCAACAAAATACTGTGCTCTTTTGCCTTTTTTGTATTATTGCGATATTGTTTTTTGTATTACACACCAGGTTTGTAATTAAGATAGCCAAGGGCAGGCTGTGTTGTGCGACATCTCTGCCGCTGTGGTAAATGGGATATTCGGAGGAGAGTCTGCTGTGAATTGGACTGTCTCCCGCTCCCTTTCCCTCTCTGCCAACACAGCTGTGCTGGAACCAGAGCAGTCATGGCTGGAGGACAGACCAGCCAGGTTTAAAATCTTCCCCTGCTGCTGGCTGTGCTCAGGCTCTGTGTGAGACCTCGCCCTTCCCTTCCTGACAGCAGAGCGAATGACCAATCAGGGAGCTGGAGATCTAGTCAAGCAAGCCCAAAGACTCTATTGCAGAGCACTTGACATCATGGGAGGTGTAGTCCAAAATGGCATCTCTGTAATGCAGGAATCGACTTTCTGAACTACAACTCCAGATGAACTCTGAGATTCAGGGGGAGAATTTTTATCACACTGCCCGGGAAAGCTCAGACTATGTGCTTTTAGCACACTGGAAGCCCAGCTAAGAGGGACTTGTTTCAGAGGCCACTGTAGCTCAGTGTAGGCCACAATCAGCAGCACCTGCACTCTTGCCACAGATGGTTTGAAGCATCCATACACAACCCGCTCACACCGCTGTTGGCCAGAGACAAAAGGGGCCTCTTCCACTGCGGACACCTACAACTAAACTACTAAAGGCCAAAAGTATGATGGAAGAAACTGATTTTGCTTCAGATAATGAATATGTTTTTCGATTCCATAAGTTGCACCTCATCTTTGCAGGCATGGTGTCTTGGTTCAGAAGATATGAGCCACATGACAAATTACAGAAATTTCTGTATTTAACTTGACCAGAGTAAAACACAAAAATCAGTACAACTAATGGGCAAAAAATGGAATCAGATGGAATAGGATATGGTTTTCTTTACTGTTCTATTTCCCAGAGTGTCCCTAGAAAGATACCTGTGAAAAATGTCCTTTATGTTCCTGTTCTTGAAACTAATCTTTTGTCAGTGAAGAAAAACAAGGCAATGTAGTGACCTTCCAAGATGACAGTTGTGCCATCACAAAAGAGTTGTCTTACTTACAAAGGCTAAAGCTACAGATGAACTGTACCAGTTGAACTGAAATGGGGTGACTAATATTGCCAAGGAGGAAAAACATTTAAACTGCATTCACACATGGTCTTGGGAACAGAAGTACTGACATGATAAAGAGATTAACTGGGAATGACTATGCAAGTGGAATACAAATTAGTCCATGTGATCAAACAATGAAATGCACCAGCTGTATAAAAGGCAAAATGACAAGAAAAGTATTTCCAAAGCAGAGTAAGAACAGAGCTAAGGAACCTCTGGACTTAATTTATTGAGATCTTCGCCATTTAATGGAAAAAGTTACTCCAAAAAAGAAGAGTTATTTTCTAACTTTTATAAGGGATTACCCCAAATATACTGTACTACACTATATGTGTTGCACAACAAAAGTAAAGAACCAGAGAAACTTCAACTTGAACAGTATTTGGCTCAAGCGAGTATCAAATTTAGCAAAATGCCAAGTTTATTGTGCACAGACAATGAAACTAAATATACAGGCGATAACACACAGGCAATTTTTAGCATGGCAAAATATTTCAAACTACTGTACCATACAACCCAGAACAAAATAGGGTTGCAGAAAGAATGAACCGTACTCTATGTGAGAGTGGAAGAACCATGCTGTCTGATGCAGATATGCCAACCATATACTGGGGGGAGGCAATTATGACCTCATGCTATCCCCAAAATCAACTACCAGGAAAATAAACTGAGAAAACTCCATATGAACTGTGGAATGGAAGGGCCCTGAATTTGAACCATGTAAACATTTTTGGAAGCAAAGCCTATATGCAACTACCAAAAGAAAAATGTACAAAATGAGATGCTTGCACAAAGGAAGGTGGACTTGTGGGGTACAGTAAATTTTAAAAGCGATACAGAATTCTACACCAAGACACAAACAATGTAATCATCAGTAGAAGTGTAATTATTAATGAAATTTCAATGTGTTCAAAATGTCATGAACTAACACGAACACTTTAAACTGAGGAAAATTCCACATTAGTGTCACATGAAGATAAGCAAAAAAAGTGACACAGAAATAGAAATTAAAGCAGATAATACAAATACTATTAAGGTATCCCAGCCAAATGTCTGTCTAATGTTGCTCGCATAGCATTAATACCAGAGCCAGATTCATGGGATGAGATGAAAAAACTTCCAAATCATGAGAAACAAAAGTGGATCAGAGCTGCTGATGAAGAGATTACATCTCTTAGTGAACTGCAGACATGAACACTTTCAGGGCTACCTCCTGTTAAAGTGTTACTAAACCCACAACAGTAAAATCTGTCTGTAGATGCAGAATAGCATGCTTGTGTAAAAAAGGCTGTCTGATCCTGTATGCACAGATCCTTCCCCTCCTGCACGTTCATCTTGACAAGTCCAGATAAGCACAGTAAGTGTAGTTCAGCTGCACATGCTCAGTATGGTCTCTATTGCTGGATAGGACACTTCTTGGTTTTAGCTGAGCTATTCAGGTCACATGGTATTAACATCACTTATTTGGGCGTGTATGCAGACCCTAAATGACACCTAGTCCCTCCCTCCTCCTCCATGCCCAGTAACTAAAAAAGAACACAGTGGATGGGATGTCACATCTTGATTGATGGATGATCTGCCTCCTATAAAAGCATAAGGACACAGACTATAGTGGATTTCAAGAGGCAGTGATTCCATAAATGAAATAACACCACCGTACTGTACATGTTTTTGCAGTGTTCTTTTTTTGACTTCTCAACCGCATCAGTTACAGCCTGCAGATATACATATTGAGGTGAATTATATTTCTAAACTTTTAAAACTACATTTATTTCCCAATTTCTAAATTGATAAATAATACAGATCATGCCAAAAATGTGTTGTTTTCTTTTTTCTTATTTGTGGTCCTTCTTTCTCTGCCTTTCCTTTCTCTCACTCTCTCTCTCCCCTGTCATCCTCATCCCACCTGACAGTGAACACCCCACCCCCTGTCATCCTCATCTTCATCACACCTGGCAACCCACTGATACCTTACTAACACCCCACCTCCTGTCACCCTCATCCTCAGCTTTATCACACCTGGCAAACCACTGATACCTTGCTAACACCCCAACCCCTGCCATCCTCATCCTCATTTTCATCACACCTGGTACCCCACTGCAACCTTGCTAACACCCCAACCCCTGTCATCATCATCCTCATCACACCTGGCAACCAACTGATACTTTACTAACACCCAACCCCTGCCATCCTCATCTTTATCACATCTGGCAACCCACTGATGCCTCACTAACACCCCACCCCCCTGTCAACTTCACACTCATCTTCATCACACCTGGCACCCCACTACAACCTTGTTAACATCCCACCCCCTGTCATCCTCATCACACCTGGTACTCCACTGCAACCTTACTAAAACCCCAATCACTGTCATCCTCATGTTCATCACACCTGGCACTCCACTGCAACCTTGCTAACACCCCACCCCCTGTCATCTTCATCCTCATCACATCTGGCAACTTACTGATACCCTACTAACACCCCACCCCCTGTCATCCTCATCTTCATCACACCTGGCACCCCACTGCAAACTTGCTAACACCCCACCCCCTGTCATCCTCATCACACCTGGCAACCCACTGATACCTTACTAACACCCCACCCACTGTCATCCTCAATCCTCATCACACTTGGGACCCCATTGCAACCTTGCAAACACAGCCCCCTGTCATCCTCACCCTAATCACACCTTGCAACCCACTGATATCTTACTAACACCCCATCCCCTGTCATCCTCATCTTCATCACACCTGGCGACCCTCGGATACCTTTCTAGCACCCCACCCCATGTCATCCTCATGTTCATCACACCTGGCACCCCACTGCAACCATGCTAACACCCTACCCCTGTCATCCTTATAACACCTGGCAACCCACTGATATCTTACTAACACCCCACCCCCTGTCATCCTCATCTTCATCACACCTGGCACCCCACTGCAACCTTACTAACACCTCACCCCCTGTCATCCTCATCCTTCTAACACCCCACCCCCACTGCAACCTTGCTAACAACCTACCCCCTGTCATTCTCATCACACCTGGCATCCCACTGCAACCTCTCTAATACACTACCCCCTGTCATCCTAATCCCCCTTTAACCCACTGCCAGCTTTCAAACACCTGCATTGATAAAGCAGCTTATTCCAATGTTGAGAGGACAAGGGTCTCTTTCCCACAAATGTGTGGTTGTTGGTAACGTGGCCTGTGGATGGGGGCATATTGAAATATGGAACACTATGTTAACAATAAAGATGCCACCCCAGGTGAACGATTGTGTGTTACTAAACCTACAACAGTAAAATCAGTCTGTATATGCAGCAAAGCATGCTTGTTATACCCCTTAGTGTGGATCCTAAGGGGTTAATTGTCTGCATTTTGCAAAAAGGCTGTTCGATCCTGACTTCTCTGATCATATCCTTCTTCCACAGACTTCAAAAAATAACCCAATATTTACAGAGTTTATGGAGGCAGGCTGCTCAGTTTGGTGTGTATTGCTAGAGAGTTTTTTTTTCCTGGGAGGGTACATGTGATCAGCACAGGCTGAAGCCAGATAGGACAATCGTGGGAGAAATGAAAACCCCTCCTACTAGCTACCAGCACTTACTGATACAAGTCACAAGATTGCTCTAAATGCTATGTACAACTGATGAAAAAAGGTATTTATCAGTTTATATTTACTAAAATAATTGCATTTCTATGTTCTGTGTACTGTAGGAGACCAGATATAGTGAATACAGCATCTGGGTTTAGTAACACTTTAAGCATGCAATCAGCTGCAAATAGTTTTTTTAAGCCAAATGTGACTCTGAAGGCAAGGTCTGTAGGTACAAAGCGTGGTTAGTGGAAAAAGGGTACTCACAACAATTTGGTGAGGATTATGATGCTACTTTTGCTTCAGTTGAAAAACAAAGTAATTTTCAAACACTGTTAACATCGGCCGCTTCTTGGAAAATGATTGTGAAGCACCATGATATCATGACCGCCTTTAATGGTAATATCAAAGAGGAAATATATATGACACAGCCAGAAGGATACATGAAAATGGTGAAGAGCAGCTTTTGTGCAAGTTGAAGAAATCTCCTTATGGACTTAAAGCGGAGTTACAGCCGTTTCTGTGCTTATTAAAAGTCAGCAGCTACGGGGGGCGTGGCCAGGAACGGCATGTGAGAGGACGCATCTCACTGAGCTCCCGCTCTGATCCGTACACCGATCCTTTCCCCGGTCTCCTACGCTGCTCACCGGGTACCGACGGCATCCTTGTACCGTCGGGCACACGCCTGTGATCCCTCCGGCTGGCCTTCGGGCGATGCACCGCCGCAAATTGCGGGAGAACTCCGGGATGTCTGGGCCCCAAGATGGCGCCGCGCACGGCCTGCCGCAGCGGACGAGAGGCTCCGAGAAGCCCGCCACCTCCAGTAAGTCCACCAAGCCCCCGAAAAATCCGCCCAAAGAGCCGCAGCGCGATATGCGCTACTATGCACAGAAGTCCCCTGGCTCGGTGGGGAAAGGGAGACCCACAGACGCCAGTACCAGTGTGGGTGCTTCTGGCCCTGTCAGCCCGGGTGTGGGTGGCCCTGGAGTGGAAGACTGTGCTGTTGAGGGTGAGGAGGAGATGGAGCAGGGTGACGGGGAAGTGGAGGAGCAGCCCACCCTTGCTGATATCCTGCGGGCAGTTAACAGATGCAATGCCAATGTAGACCACCTCAAAAAGCAATTTGGGGGCCTGACAGAAGCGGTGTCCCTTCTTCGGCAAGACCTCCAGAAGGTCAGGGAGCGCACCACGGCTGTGGAGGGGAGAGTGAGTGACTTGGAGGACCAGCTACCCCCCCTGACCAGAGAGTCCCGCCATACTGCTGGCATGACCAGGGCCCTAGAACAGCGGGCTGAAGATGTTGAGAACCGCCTTCGGCGGAACAATGTTCGCATTGTGGGTCTGCCTGAGAAAGTGGAGGGGAGAGACCCCACGGACTTTGTGGACACTTGGCTCAAAGAAACCTTTGGTGGGGATGCCTTCTCCCCTCTTTATGCCGTTGAGAGGGCCCACAGGGTTCCCCCTCGTCCCCTGCAACCGGGCCGCCCGCCACGGACCATGCTTGCCCGCTTGCTTAATTATAGAGACAAAGAGACTATCCTGAGACTGGCGAGAGAGCGGCGGGATATACAGTACCATGGGGTGCGGGTCTCGTTTTACCCGGATTTCTCCGCGGAAGTGCAGAGGAGCAGGGCAAAATTCTTCGCGGTCAAACAGCGTCTGCAGAAACTACATGCCTCTTATGCCATGCTGTATCCTGCGAAGCTCCGTATTATTGCTGGGGGTCAACATCATTTCTTTGAGGATCCGTCGGAAGCTTCCTCGTGGATTGACCGCAATGAGCATTCCCTTCGTCCTCGTCAGCTGCCTCCGGAAGATGGTGTGGCCTGAAGATTCTTCTCCGGTGCCCTTTTGCGATGATGACCCGGTGGATGCTGTTTGGGGGGCCCTGCCCTCAGCCTGGAGATGGAAGTACCTGTGATTTTTTCCTCTCTCTGGCTACCCCCTGTTTTTGTTTTTCCCTTCCCCTGTTCTACCCCTGTTTTGCAGGTGCTAATATCCTGGAGACCGTTGGGACTCGAACTACTGTTTGCTAGCTTGGAGCTGTAAGGTGCTGTCCATTCCGCAGAAACTTGGGTTCCTGTAAGTACTTGTGACTTATTTCCCCCTTTTTGGATGTTTTTTTTTTTTTTTTTTTCCTTCTCCCTCACCTCCCTTTTTTATTTGTCTGTGGGGGGTAATTTTTCTCATCCCCTCTTGGACAGTATTTGACTTTCTCACCAGTGTGGATGAGACCTGTTGTCCTCTACACGGGAGGGGAGGCTGAGCTGGGGTGCTCCCCAGGGACTATGTCTGCGACACCGGTGTCCGAGGGCCTTGGCAGTTGGACTCTGTGTGGCCGGTTGGGGCGCCCTCGGCACGGTGCTCGGTTTTTTGCACTGTTTAGTTGGAAGGTCCTGTTGACCTCCCTGAATTGGAGTCCGAATTGTACCTTTACTGTATGTTTAACTGGTGATAGCCAAGACCCCTATTTTGTACCCTATTTTGTGCGATGTCCGCTGATCGGTGTCCCAGCCCCGCCGGGGCTTGTGCTGCTCCGTCGCCCACCATGACGGCTGTCCCGGTTATTTCCTGGAATGTTAGGGGGCTGAGGGACCCACTTAAGCGTTCCATGGTTTCCTCGACCCTGCGCAGGCATTTTCCAGCCATCTGTTCGTTACAGGAGACTCACTTGGATGCTGAGTCGCGATCCTGGTTGCATTATGCCTGGGCGGGCTGGGAATACCACTCCACGCACACCTCCTACTCTCGTGGGGTGAGTGTGTTAGTCCATCGGTCCCTTGACTTTCAGGAACATCATAGTCTAGTTGACAGGGAGGGACGGTTTGTATTTATATACTGTAAACTGTATACCTTACACTGTATTCTGGCCTTTATTTATATTCCGCCCCCGTTCCATGGGGAGGTCCTTCGCCAGCTTGTATCCTATACTCTGAGCCACCCGGAGGTTCCGGTCTATGTACTGGGGGACTTTAATTGTGCATTGGACGCTCAGCTGGACCGACATTCTTCTGCACTGGGGAGTGGAGGCATGGGCCGATCGGCCTTGGCGAAATTCGCTGAGGAAGTGGGTTGGACGGACATCTGGCGACTCCGCAACCCGGGGACCAGGGTCTTCTCCTGCTTTTCTAAAACCCACACCTCTTTATCACGTATCGATTTGTGCCTCTGCTCCTCCTCTGCCATTAGATATGTTGACAAGGTTGAATATGCCCCCAGGGGTGTCTCAGATCATTCTCCTCTGGTGCTGTGTCTAGCTGTGCGCCCCTCCGCTGCCCTGCAGAGGGCGCCGTGGAAACTTAATGCCTTCTGGTTGCACTTGTTCCCCTCACATGATAGGCTTAGAGAGGCTATGCGGGAGTTCTGGCAGGTACATGATGCTGCGGGGGAGCGGGGTGTACATTGGGAAGCTTTTAAGGCCTATCTACGGGGTTTATTCATCAGGGAGGTACAGGCCATCAAGAGGAACACGGCGGCTCTGGGGGAGCAGGCTGAGGGTTTGGCGACTCAGCTGGAGGCCCGCTATATTGCGGACCCATCTGAGACTAACCGAGAGGGCTGGCTGGCTGCTCAGGAGGCTCTGGTTCGTATTAATTCCTCTGGGGCTGAACGCAGGAGGTTCTTTCAACGGCAGGCGTACTATGAGGAGGGGGAAACCACGGGCAGGTTGTTGGCCAGGATTGCCCACTCTCATCAAACGTCGCCGTCCATTGGGGCACTCATGGGTGATGGGGGCCGGGTCGTGAACACCCCGGATCGGGTTATGGAGGTGTTGAGGGCATTTTACGCTACCCTATACCAGTCTAGACAGGGACACACTGCTGCTGAACTCTCAGAGTATGTAGATGCCATCTCCCTGCCCTGCTTGTCAGATCTGGAGAGAGCTGAACTGGAGGCTCCCCTTACCCTGAAGGAGCTTCAGACTGCGTCGGCTTCCTTCCCTAACTGTAAAGCTCCGGGGGAGGATGGGCTGCAAATGGAGGTATACAAGGAGTATGCGGAGGAGACGTTGCCGCATCTTCTGGAGGCCTTTTTGGAGGCCAAGCGGAATATGAGGTTGCCGCCTTCTATGTGTAGGGCTAATGTTATCCTCCTCTTGAAGCCGGGGAAGGACGGTCTGGACCCCGGGTCCTACCGTCCTATCTCGCTCCTGCAGAGTGACATTAAGATCCTGGCGAAGGCTCTTGCACTGCGACTCAACCGGGTAGTTGCTTCCATTGTACATGCTGATCAATCGGGCTTTATGCCGCACAAGTCGACGTCCATTAACCTGCGCCGCTTATTCCTGAACATACAATCCCCGGCGGACAATGGGGGCAGTAGGGCATTGCTCTCACTCGATGCGCAAAAGGCATTTGACAGTGTAGAGTGGGACTACTTGTGGGTGGTCATGTCCAAGTTTGGCTTTGGTGAGAACTTTATTTCATGGGTAAAACTGTTGTACCAGGCCCCGGTGGCCGCTATCCGGGAGGGTGGTAGGGTGTCCCATCCCTTCTCCCTGTTTAGGGGAACTAGGCAGGGGTGCCCCCTGTCCCCCTTAATCTTTGCCCTGGCGATAGAGCCTCTAGCTGCCCTGATTAGGTCCAATCAGAACATAGTGGGATTCCGATACGGCCCATTGGAGGAAAAGATCATGCTATACGCGGATGATACCATGCTTCTGTTAGGTGATACCTCTGGTTCTCTGAAGGAGGCTATGGAGGTTATTACTACGTTTGGCTCGTTTTCGGGCCTGCTTATTAATTGGTCCAAATCCTCCTTGATGCTGCTCGATGATCCCGAGGGTTCCCAGGAAGTGGGGGTAACGGGGATTCCTGTCTCCACTGAGTTTCGTTACTTGGGGGTGCAGGTGACCCCACAGCCCTTAGACTTTGCCTGTCTTAACCTATCTCCCCTCCTCGCCCGCTTTAGGGATAAGATAAAGGTCTGGTCGAGGTTGCGCATGTCACTGGTGGGCAGGGCCAACCTCATAAAAATGATTCTCATGCCCCAGCTGCTCTACGCCCTTCACAACTCCCCGGTCGTGGTCCCCCTAAGGCTGTTCCAGATTCTTAACACCATTTTTAGATCATTTCTGTGGCTGAGCAAGAGCCCTCGTATAAAGTTGGAGCACCTTCAGCGACCTAAGGAGCTTGGGGGTCTAGCAGTTCCAAATCCCTGGCTGTACTGGGTGTCCCATCCCTTCTCCCTGTTTAGGGGAACTAGGCAGGGGTGCCCCCTGTCCCCCTTAATCTTTGCCCTGGCGATAGAGCCTCTAGCTGCCCTGATTAGGTCCAATCAGAACATAGTGGGATTCCGATACGGCCCATTGGAGGAAAAGATCATGCTATACGCGGATGATACCATGCTTCTGTTAGGTGATACCTCTGGTTCTCTGAAGGAGGCTATGGAGGTTATTACTACGTTTGGCTCGTTTTCGGGCCTGCTTATTAATTGGTCCAAATCCTCCTTGATGCTGCTCGATGATCCCGAGGGTTCCCAGGAAGTGGGGGTAACGGGGATTCCTGTCTCCACTGAGTTTCGTTACTTGGGGGTGCAGGTGACCCCACAGCCCTTAGACTTTGCCTGTCTTAACCTATCTCCCCTCCTCGCCCGCTTTAGGGATAAGATAAAGGTCTGGTCGAGGTTGCGCATGTCACTGGTGGGCAGGGCCAACCTCATAAAAATGATTCTCATGCCCCAGCTGCTCTACGCCCTTCACAACTCCCCGGTCGTGGTCCCCCTAAGGCTGTTCCAGATTCTTAACACCATTTTTAGATCATTTCTGTGGCTGAGCAAGAGCCCTCGTATAAAGTTGGAGCACCTTCAGCGACCTAAGGAGCTTGGGGGTCTAGCAGTTCCAAATCCCTGGCTGTACTACTTAGCCTCCCAACTTCAGCATATTGCACGGGTCATGAGTGAGAAGGGAGAGGGGTCAATTGCAGGCCTTGTGGCCCACATTGTGGGCAGGGGAGATGTGGCGGCCCAATTGGAATCCTTGCGATTCGGGAAGTCTAGTAAGCGCTATCCAACCTATGTCCTTATGCAAAAGACCTGGAACAAGGCTCGTCAGCTGCAGCAGGTATTGGGATATACGGACTATAGCCCTATCTGGAAGAATGCCAGATACCCGGAGCTGGCTGGATTGCCGTACGGGGCTAAGTGGCTGGGACAGGGCATCTCTCATATGACCCATATATTCAGCGGTGGGGTGCTCAGATCTTTTGCTGCACTTCGGGAGGAATTTCGTCTCCCCAAGTCCATGCACTTTTATTATGTACAGTTGGCGCATGCCGTTAAGGCCCAGGGGGGGGATGATCTTTGGACTCACTTTCCCGCCCCGATATTTCACTTTATGTCTACGGTTTCTGATTTTAAGGGGTTTATTTCCCATTGCTATTCCCTCCTAATGAGCTCCTTCATGGATCGGCACCCCCTTCGAGTGGTTCCCCGGTGGGAGGCGGATGTGGGGGTATTTGAGGATGAACAATGGGAGGAGGCTCTACAGGCTGTGCAGCTGAGCTCTCTGAATGTGGCTCAGAGATTGTCTCAACTCTACATTTTGTACAGGACTCATTACACACCAGCCCGGCTGTTCAGGATGGGGAGGAGAGATTCTCCCACTTGTGGTCGATGTATGCGGGACCACGGAGACATAATGCATCTTCTTTGGCGCTGCCCCAAACTTCATGTCTATTGGAAGGGAGTACTCTCGACGCTCTCGGGGGCCTTCGGGGTTACGATACCGGAGGACCCTAAGGTTTGTCTGTTGGGTGTTCTTGGTGGAGTTCAGGCCCTGGAGCTGGCCCTGCAGGCCATCGGGCGAGCTCTGTTTCAGGCAAGGAAATTGATACTGAGGCGATGGATTTCACCAAGAGCCCCACTGGTTAAGGAATGGGTTGCGGCTATGGGTGACACACTTAGATTAGAGAAGTATATATATCAACATAGGGGCAGCGTGGGCAAATTTGACCGCCTGTGGGCTCCTTGGCTGGCTGTGTCGGGGCTTGCCCCGGTGGAGTTGGTCCTGAACAATCTTCTGGCGGGGGTGAGGTGAGGCCCGGGGACCATTGTTACACGAGAGATCAATGTCTGCTCTGCTTATGGTTGTTGTATCTGGTGGGGGTGCGGGGCAGCTGGGTCGGACTATTGTATATTTTCCTGTCGCATATGGGGATTTATGTTGGTAAACATGTATGCTATTACTGCGGGCTTTTTCATGCACTTGAGTATTGTACGTATTCTGGACTCTGTATTTCTGTTCTTTTTTTTGTGTGTTGATGTTTTGTTTGACATCTTTAATAAAGTTTTTGCCTGATAAAAAAAAAAAAAAAAAAGTCAGCAGCTACAAAATGTGTTGCTGCTGACTTTTAATAAACACACACTCACCTGTCCCAGGATTCAGTGATGCAGGCCGCCGGAGGCCTCGCTCCTCTCCCTCTCCTCTCAGCGGCGTCAGCATCTCTAGTGTAGGCACCTGGCTGTGACAGCTGTGACAGCTTGAGTCACGCTGTGTGTCCTGAATGGCCTGGCAATCTTTTTGGACCTCTGACGTGTCCCAGAAGATAGCAGGGAGGGAGGGGGAGAGGAGAACTTCCGCTCGGGGCGCCGCGGTGCTCTAGGCAGAAGTGGGAGCTGGGTACCTGTCGAAACAAGGTACCCCCTCAAAAAAAAAAAAAAATGACATGCTAAATGTGGCATGTCAGGGAGTTAGGAGTACTTAAAGCGGAGGGTCCACTTTTGGGTGGAACTCTGCTCTAAAGCAATCGGCTCGAGCATGGAATTTAAAAATAAAGCTCTTGCTAGAGGAAGAAAAAAATAAAGGAACTGTTTGAAAACACATCAGATCTCAATGGGGAAAAATATCTTGCTGTATATCTATACTGGTATGGACTGGGTAATGTGTTAGGAATGAAAGGATGCCACATCATTTGATGGAAATGAAAATGATCAACCTACAGAGGGTTGAATTCAAAGACACCCCCAAAATCAAAGTGAAAAATCATGCAGCAGGCTAGTAAATTTTGCTGAAATTGTATTGCAGCAACTCAAAATGGTACTTAATAGTTTACATAGCCCCCATGTGCTTGTATGCATGCCTGACAACATTGGGGCATGCTCCTAATGAGACAATGGACAGTCTCCTGGGGTATTTCCTCTCAGATCTAGACCAGGGCATCACTAAGCTCCTAAGCAGACTGAGGTGCAACCTGGCGGCATTGGATGAAACATAATGTCCCAGAGGTGCTCTATTAGATTTAGGTCAGGTGAGCGTGGGGGCCATTCTTCATCATCCAGGAACTGGCTGCACATGAGGCCAGGCATTATAGTGCATCAGGAGGAACCCAGGACCCACTGCACCAGCGTAGGATTTGACAATAGGTGCAAGGATTTCATCCCAATACCTAATAGCAGTCAGGGTGACATTGTTTAGTCTGTAGAAGTCTGTGCCTCCCTCCATGGATATGTCTCCCCAGACGATCACTGACCCACCACCAAACTGGTCATGCTGAATGATGTTACAGGCGGCATAATGTTTTCCATGGCTTCTCTAGACCCATTCACATCTGGCACATGCGCTCAGGGTGAACCTGCTCTCATCTGTGAAAAGCACAGGGCTCCAGTGGCGGAACTGCCAATTATGGTGTTTAATGGCAAATGCCAATCAAGCTTCACAGTGCCAGGCATTGAGCACAGGGTCCATTAGAGGTTGTCAGGCCCTCAGGCCACCCTCAAGAATTCTGTTTCTGATTGTTTGGTCACAGACAGTCACACCAGTGGCCTCCTGGGGGTCATTTTATAGGGCTCTGGCAGGGCTCATCCTGTTCCTCCTTGCACAAAGGAGCAGATATCGGTCCTGCTGATGGGCTAAGGACCTTCTACAGCCCTGTCCAGCTCTCCTAGAGTAACTGCTTGTCTCCTGGAGACACAGGAAACTTTCTGGCAATGGCAAGTATTGATGTGCCATCCTGGAGGAGTTAGACTGCCTGTGCATTCTGTTTGAGTTCAAGAGGTCCCTTTCTGGGGAAGAGGCAAACAGACCAGAGGGTCCCAGTGCAGCAGTAGGTTGCGAGACCTTTAGGGGATGAAGACGGATGATTAGACCCAGGGGAGCAGGAGGATGTTGTGTATTACTGCCCACATGTAGAGACTTCTAACTTGGGTTTTGCCCTGAAGGCACCACCTACTGGAGAATGCCTCAGAAGAACTATATTATTGGAAGACACTTTAGAAGTTATACTGGGGCAGCACTAAGTCTGTAGTTATAGTTAAAGGAATTAGGAACGTATACTGCCTGTAGGATACTGGTGTGACTAGAATTGTGTGGACTGCCACAGAGAATTTCAGGCATAAATTCAGTGTAAAAGAATATAATTTATTAAAAAATAAGTGAACAACATAAATCTAAACACACCTCCAATAAACCAAACTGTGTAAAATAAACCAGATAAATAGTGAATTACTATGTACAACTGCCTAAACCAAATATATACATTAAATAGGGAATGCAAGCGTAATCGTAACAGAGCCAGGGTCATACACGGGGGATCAAGCAGAGGGAGTTGGGATCAGGACAGGGAGAGGGTAGCAGGAGATGGAAAGTGCAAGTGGAAAGGGACTCCGGTGTTTCACATGATGCAACAAGCTAACACTTCTAAGGATTTCATCTTCATCTTCATCACTCTCGGCTTCTTGGGACATACCTGGATGATTACCCTTGTAAAGCAAGAGTGCAGTGGGAGTCGGATGTCAGGGAACTGACAGGAGATCATTAGGAGGAAGTAATGGAGGTGGTTTTCCCCAGTTCATTAAACGTATCACAATGACTTTCTCAATTATTTATAATACTCATGAGTGCACTATACTCCATTTAAGCTGCACAAATTGGGTTTGGTGCCTGACTCTATTTGCCCCAAATGTAAAAAGGGATCATGGGGATTTGATCCACATGCTGTGGCGCTGCCCCAATGTCAGGGTCCGGGCTGGCGGCAGATGACTGCACTAGAGGTGGATCCTCTGTGTCAGTGAGGGATTGGCGTGGACCGTACTAGAGGACCGGTTCTAAGTTACTACCGGTTTTCACCAGAGCCCGCCGCAAGGCGGGATGGACTTGCTGCGGCGGTAGCAACCAGGTCGTGTCCCCCGGTAACGGCTCAACCTCACTGGCAGCTGATACAGGCGTGGTACAATAGGACAAGGCAAAGGCAAGGTCAGACGTAGCAGAAGGTCAGGGCAGGTGGCAAAGGTTCGAAGTCAGAGGTCAACGGCAGAAGGTCAGATACACAGGCAAGGTAAACACAAATCGCTTTCTCAAGGCACTAAGGCAACAAGATCCGGCAAGGACAGGAAGGGGGAGTGGGTTTATATAGGAACAAGAAACAGGTCACAGGAAACAGGAAACAGGAAACAGGTCACAGGTCACAGGAAACAGGAAACAGGAAGGGAGGTTTGGACCAGGCACCAATTACTGGTGCACAGGACCCTTAAATTTCAAACAACCGGCGCGTGCGCGCCCTATGGGGCGCACACGCCGGGAACCACGTGAGCGGGGAGCGGAGGAAGGAGCTGGAGTAGGCACAGGTGAGTGGATTTGGAATGAACGCGTTACAGTACCCCCCCCCTTTGGTCTCCCCCTCTTTCTGGTACCCAGAAACCTGTGGATGAGCTCATTGTCAATGATATTGGACTCGGGCTCCCATGACCTCTCCTCAGGACCACAATTCTCCCAGTCAACCAGAATTTTTTTTTTACCTCTGACAACCTTGGAGGCGAGGATCTCTTTCACTGAGAAGATATCAGAGGACCCAGAGACAGGAGCAGAAACGGTGACCGTGGGGGAAAATCGGTTAAGAATGAGGGGTTTGAGAAGGGATACATGAAAGGAGTTAGGAATACGGAGAGAGGAAGGAAGATGGAGTTTGTAAGAGACAGCATTAATTTGGCTTTTGATTTTAAAAGGCCCGAGATAACGCGGACCCAGTTTGAAGCTGGGGACCCGAAACCGGATGTATTTGGCAGACAGCCACACTTTGTCCCCAGGGGCAAAGACAGGAGGAGTTCTTCTTTTTTTATCTGCATGTCTCTTCATACGAGAAGCGGCCAGGGTGAGCGACTTTTGAGTTTCTTTCCAGATGGAGGAGAAGTCCAGGGTCAAGTCATCAACGGCAGGAACTCCAGAAGAAATGGGAATGGGGAGGGGGAGCAGCGGGTGACGGCCGTACACCACAAAAAAATGAGATTTGGTGGATGACTCAGAGTCTCTAAAGTTATATGAGAATTAGGCCCAGGGCAACAGGTCGACCCAATCATCCTGACGGGAGGAGACGAAGTGTCGTAGATAGTCACCAAGGATCTGGTTAACCCTCTCCACTTGTCCATTGGACTGAGGGTGGTAGGCGGAAGAAAAGTTCAATTTGATTTTTAATTGGGTGCAGAGTGCTCTCCAAAATTTTGAGATAAATTGAACACCTCTATCAGAGACGATATGTGTTGGGAGACCATGGAGACGAAATATGTGTAAAAAAAATTGCTTCGCCAGCTGTGGCGCAGAAGGGAGACCAGGAAGCGGGACAAAATGTGCCATTTTGGAAAATCTGTCAACAACCACCCATATGACTGTGTTGCCATGGGATACGGGAAGGTCAGTGACGAAGTCCATCGCTATGTGGGACCAAGGCTGTTCGGGCACTGGCAGAGGGAGGAGAAGACCTGCAGGCCTCTGGCGGGGAGTTTTGTCACGTGCGCAGACAGTACAGGCCCGAACGAACTCCTTTACATCTTTCTCAAAGGAAGGCCACCAATAGTGTCTGGCAATTAGCTGAGTCGTCTTTTTAATTCCAGCGTGACCCGCCAGGTGAGAGGAGTGACCCCATTTGAGAGTCTGGAGGCGAAGACGTGGAGGAACATACGTTTTCCCTGGAGGAACTGGTACCAGTGAAGCAGGGGTGGTTGAAATCAGACACTCAGGAGGAATGATGTGTTGAGGGACGGTTTCGTCTTCGGAGGCATCGGTGGAGCGTGATAGGGCATCCGCCCTAATGTTCTTATCAGCAGGACGAAAATGGATCTGGAAAGTGAATCGGGCAAAGAACAATGACCACCTGGCCTGGCGCGGATTAAGGCGCTCGGCAGACTGAAGGTACGAGAGGTTTTTGTGGTCAGTGTAGATGGTGATAGGATGAAGGGATCCTTCCAGGAGATGTCTCCATTCCTCTAGTGCCAACTTAATGGCTAGTAGTTCACGGTCTCCAATGGCATAGTTCTTTTCTGGAGGGGAAAAAGTTTTAGAGAAGAAGCCGCAGGTGACATTTCTTCCTTTAGCGGACTTTTGAAGAAGAACCGTCCGGCTCCCACAGAGGAGGCATCTACTTCCAGAAAAAATGGTTTCAGCGGATCGGGCCTAGACAAGACTGGAGCGCAGGCGAAGGCGGTCTTAAGGCAAGTAAAGGCTTCTTCCGCTTGGGGAGGCCAGGATCTCGGATTCGCTCCCTTCTTGGTTAGTGCCACAATAGGCGCCACCATAGTGGAGAAGTGGGGGATGAACTGGCGATAGTAATTGGCGAATCCGAGGAAGCGCTGGATAGAGCGAAGTCCCGAGGGGCATGGCCAATTCAAGACTGCGGAGAGCTTGTCTGGGTCCATTTGAAGACCTTGTCCAGAAACTAGGTATCCCAGAAACGGAAGGCAGCTACGTTCAAAGAGGCATTTTTCAATTTTGGCGTAAAGATGGTTAACACGGAGACGCTGGAGCACTTGACAAACATGGAGACGGTGTTCTTCCAGAGTGGAGGAGAAGATTAGTATGTCGTCAAGATAGACCACTACGCAGGTATAGAACAAGTCCCGGAAGATCTCATTGACAAAGTCTTGGAAGACTGCAGGAGCATTGCACAGGCCAAAGGGCATGACAAGATACTCGAAGTGGCCATCTCTGGTATTGAAAGCGGTTTTCCACTCATCTCCTTCACGGATTCTGATGAGGTTGTAAGCGCCCCTGAGGTCAAGCTTAGTGAAGACCTTTGCTCCGCGCAAACGGTCAAAGAGCTCCGAGATGAGAGGCAGCGGGTAGCGATTCTTTATCGTGATTTTGTTGAGACCGCGATAATCAATACAAGGGCATAGTGACCCATCTTTTTTGGCAACAAAAAAGAATCCTGCTCCGGCAGGAGAGGAAGACTTCCTGATGAAACCTTTCTTGAGATTCTCCTGAATGTACTCCGACATGGCCTTGGTTTCAGGAGCGGAGAGAGAGTAAATCCTGCCACGAGGTGGTGTGGTACCAGGAAGTAAGTCAATGGGGCAGTCAAAGGGTCTATGTGGTGGTAAGACCTCTGTCTGTTTTTTTGCAAAAGACGTCAGCAAAGTCTTGATAGGCTTTAGGAAGGCCGGGCAAAGGAGAGGAGATTTGTCTGGTGGGTACCGACTTGAGGCAATGAGTGTGGCAGGTAGGGCCCCATGATTTAATGTCCCCAGAGGTCCAGTCGAGCGTAGGAGTGTGGCGCTGGAGCCAAGGCAAGCCAAGAAGGATGTCAGAAGTGCAGTTAGGCAGAACAAAAAATTCAATCGTCTCTTGGTGGAGAACCCCTATGGTCATGAGCACGGGTTCTGTGCGGTAATGCACGGTGCAGTTCAGATTCTCTCCGTTAACGGTGGAAATAAAGAAGGGCTTGACGAGACGGATAACAGGGATGTTAAACCTGTTGATGAAAGAGGCTTTAATGAAGTTTCCTGCAGAACCAGAGTCCAAGAAGGCCTCCGCAGAGAAGAAAACTTTAGTGGCTAGAGAAATTCGTACTGGAACGATCAGGCGTGGAGAGGGAGAATTTACACCCAGTGACGTCTCTCCCACGTTCACTAGGTGCGAGCGTTTTCCCGGACGTTGAGGACGAAGAGGACAGTCCTTTAAGAAGTGTTCAGAGCTCGCACAATATAAACATAAGTTCTCGTTCCTCCAGCGAGACCTCTCTTGTTGGGTCAGGCGAGACCGATCCACTTGCATGGCCTCCTCGGTGGAAGGCACGGTAGCAGACTGCAAAGGGTGCTGGAAGAGAGGAGCCAGGCGTGGGTATTGCCTGACGCGACCAAGATCTTTTTCCTGGCGGAGCTCTTGACGCCTTTCAATGTAGCGCATATCTATGCGAGTAGCCAAGTGGATAAGTTCAGTCAGGGACGCAGGTATTTCTCGTGCGGCCAGACAATCCTTGATATGGCTGGATAAACCCTTTTTAAAGGTCGCGCAGAGAGCCTCGTTATTCCAGGCCAATTCGGAGGCCAGAGTGCGAAATTGTATAGAATATTCGCCCACTGTAGAGTCTCCTTGGACGAGGTTCAGCAAGGCTGTTTCCGTGGATGAGGCACGGGCAGGTTCCTCGAAGACACTGCGTATTTCGGAAACAAAGGACTGGACAGAGTTAGTGGCAGGATCCTTGCGGTCCCAAAGCGGGGTGGCCCAGGCCAAGGCCTTCCCGGATAATAAACTGACCATGAACGCCACCTTAGACCGTTCTGTGGGAAACTGGTCTGACAACATCTCTAGGTGCAGGGAACATTGGGACAAGAATCCTCGGCACATCCTAGAGTCCCCATCAAACTTGTCCGGGAGAGATAAGCGGACTCTAGCGGTAGCAGCTCGGGGAGGAGGAGATGCAGAAGCTGGCTGTGACGGCAGAAGCTGTTGAATCATGGCGGCCCTTGTTGGGCAATCTGCTGGGACTGCTGGGCAATCACGGTAGTGAGGTCAGCGAGACTAGGCAGCGGCACATCAGCGGGATCCATGACCGGATCTACTGTCAGGGTCCGGGCTGGCGGCAGATGACTGCACTAGAGGTGGATCCTCTGTGTCAGTGAGGGATTGGCGTGGACCGTACTAGAGGACCGGTTCTAAGTTACTACCGGTTTTCACCAGAGCCCGCCGCAAGGCGGGATGGACTTGCTGCGGCGGTAGCAACCAGGTCGTGTCCCCCGGTAACGGCTCAACCTCACTGGCAGCTGATACAGGCGTGGTACAATAGGACAAGGCAAAGGCAAGGTCAGACGTAGCAGAAGGTCAGGGCAGGTGGCAAAGGTTCGAAGTCAGAGGTCAACGGCAGAAGGTCAGATACACAGGCAAGGCAAACACAAATCGCTTTCTCAAGGCACTAAGGCAACAAGATCCGGCAAGGACAGGAAGGGGGAGTGGGTTTATATAGGAACAGGAAACAGGTCACAGGAAACAGGAAACAGTTCACAGGAAACAGGAAACAGGTCACAGGTCACAGGAAACAGGAAGGGAGGTTTGGACCAGGCACCAATTACTGGTGCACAGGCCCCTTAAATTTCAAACAACCGGCGCGCGCGCGCCCTATGGTGAAGGGGCGCACACGCCGGGAACCACGTGAGCGGGGAGCAGAGGAAGGAGCTGGAGTAGGCACAGGTGAGTGGATCTGGAATGAACGCGTTACACCCAAGCTGCACAGATATTGGGATACTGTTCTCCATACCCTTAATAAAGAATTTCAATTAACTCTTTCACGGGACCCACTGTCCTGTGTACTTGGTATTTTGGATTCCGCAATCCCTGACCCGTTTATTAAAAAGGCTGTTTCTAGAGCTCTATTTCATGCTCGAAAAGTACTTCTAATGCACTGGAAAAACCCCACAAACCTGATGGATTATTCAGATGGACACCACTCTCCGCTGAAAAACTCATTTACCAACATTGTTGCTATCCTGCTAAATTTCACAGAGTGTGGGATGGATGTTATCTATACCTGGCTTAGTACCTGTGGACAGGGCCGGACTGGCCTACCGGGATAGGTAGTTCCCCTTGCCCTGGGGCTGCTAAGGACCTGTAAAAAAAAATGTCAGCGGCTGGCCCGACACGCATACTGCGCATGCGCCGCCGCTCGGGAAAGCCTGTACACGTTTGGCTATTCCTGAGCAGACGGCACATGCGCAGTGACGTGTTGGCGCCGGGCGGCGCCATTTTTAAATGTAAGACGCCTCCCCAAAAGGTAAGTGAAACTCCTCAGGAGATGCAGTGCTGCGGGCATGGTACAGGAGATTCTCCTGTACCATGCCTGCAGCACTGCATTTCCTGCACTATGCTCGCAGCCCTGCATCTCCTGTACCATGCCTACAGCCCTGCATCCCTTGCAACATGCCTGCAGCCCCTGCACAACGCCAGCAAGCCTGCATCTCCTGCACCATGCCCACAGCCCCTGCATCTCCTGTACCATGTCCAGAGCCCCAGCATCTCCTGTACCATGCCCGAAGCCCCTGCATCTCCTGTGCCATGTCCAGAGCCCCTGCATCTGCTGTACCATGTCCAGAGCCCCTGCATCTCCTGTACCATGTCCGCAGTCCCTGCTTCTCCTGTACCATGTCCGCAGCCCCTGCATCTCCTGTACCATGCCCGCAGCCTCTGACATGTCCTTCTGTACCATGTCTGCAGCCTCTGACATCTCCTGTACTATGCCCACACAACCTATGACCACCTCCTGTACCATGTCCGCACTTTTACCACTTCTAAACCGAATTTGATTATACATACATACATACATACATATATATATATTTATTTATTTTATATTATTTATATTATTATTTATATATATATATATATATATATATATATATGAAGCCCTATGCGCTTTCATATCTGTCTTATCTATGTATAATACACTCTTCAAATGTGCTTTAAAATGCATGGTTTTCCCTTTTATGAACAAGAAAATAATGGGGTTATTCTGTCGGGCCGGTATGAAATTATTTCCAAGGCTGAATTTTATTCCCAGTCCAGCCCTGGCTGTGGAGTTACTCTTGCATAAATTGTTGGGTTAAGGATGGTATGTGTGTCTGTCTGAGTTTTCTTGTAGATCGCTTAATGGTCTGAGTTATCAAGACCTATACTGGAAACCTTTTACCCCCCCCCCCCCCACACCACCCATTATCCTATCCAGACCTTTACTGCAAATCTTTCACTCCGCCCCTAAACCGGCCATCTCCTATGCAAGCCAACACTGCACACATTTCACTCCGCCTCCAACACCGCCCATCCCCGATCTAGACCTACAATACACACATTTCATCCCCGCCCCCTAACACCGCCCATCTCCTATCCAGACCTAGACTGCAAACCTTTCACTCCACGCCCTACACTGCCCATCTCCTATGCAGGCCAACACTGCACACATTTCACCCCTCCTCCAACAGGGCCCATCACCTATCCAGACCTACACTGCACACCTTCCGCCTCACACTTCAAACCACCCATCTCCTTTACGCTGGTACCTTACTCCTGAAAGACTTAGCAAATTTGACAAGCAAAATGACGTTGGGTGCTGGAGAGGATGTGGCAGAGTGGGTTCTCTCTTCCACGTCTTCTGGCAGTGCCCAAAACTCCAGAACTTCTGGCAGGAGGTGTTCTCTCTCCTGTCTGACTTGACTAACTCATCAATAGCACTCGACCCTGGACTTGCACTATTATCACTTGGCCTAGATCGGATTCCCCATCCTATGAGACACTCAGTTAACCATGGTCTACTAGCAGCTAGGCTGCTTATAGCCAGAGCCTGGAGACAGGAATCTCCCCCTACAACCCAAGAGGTGATTGAACTAGTGGCTACGCATCATTCCTATGAACGAGCCTTGTCTCTGAAACACTGATCCACCACCCGTATGTCTAAGCTTTGGCTACCTTGGACTACATGGATTAATCAGAGGTGATGTGTGATTTCATCCCCTAGAGCGGACGGGGGGTGCCTCGCTGAGGCCTGGCGTGCTGGAGATGGCCACAGCGTGGTTCCCATTTGGGGTGGCTGTCTCTGGGGTGCCGGGCGTTAGGTGGGGTGCACCTCGTTTGCGCGTGACCTCTACCTTGACCACACCTTGTTATATTACAGTCATTTAGCGGTGGAACAGAATTATTCCCCAACCGACAAGGCCCTTACGATCAGAATGTGACTAGGATTTACTGCAATTCACCTGATAGGAATGAACGGCTTGCCTGCTGAAAATATCTTGATGACAGTACTTATGTGTATTATTCAATGTTATACTGAGAATGTTATAAAGGCACATGTATATGTCCATGAAAGTTATTGGGAATTGTACTTCCCAAATGTTTGTACCTTTGTTTGTTTTTCTTTTGTTTGATGAAAACTCAATAAAAAGATTGATTATAAAACCACCCATCTCCTTATATCAAAGCCTTTAGAGCTCACCTTCCACCCTACCCCTTACACCACAGCGCCCCCCTTTTCCAATGTAGACCTGCATATCATATCTTCTTCATGTAGTTATGATCATTCATTGATGATGTCTTGTTGTGACACCCTAAATGACCCAAAATCTTTTGGATATTGGTGCTGGGACGTTGGTGTCAATATTTCAATTAATGACTTTTTGAGGTCCGTACATCTTAGATGGATCATTAATCTATTACACTGTTGAAAATCGTTCTCCTATGTGATGGGTGTCGTCTTCCTCCTCCTCTTTTTCCTTTTGCCTCCTCCTTTCTTTTGATGATATGGTGGACCTACCTGGGGACATTATCTTATCTCCAGAGGTTACTAGTAGTGATGGACGAACATCGGCCTGGGCGGTTCGCGAATGCCAGTCGCAAATTTTCTCAAAAGTCTGCGAACCGCAAGTTCGCGGCGGGCCCCATTGACTTTAATGGGAGGCGAACTTTAAGAACCTTTAGGTCATATTTACAGCCACAAAACATGTACTAGCTGTGCACAAATAGTCCCAGCACATTGAAAGTGTCATAACAGAAGTATTGCAATTGAAAAAGTTGCCCTAAATTTTTTTTTTTACAGCAAAAAATATATATATTTTTTTCATAAATCAGTCAGAACTGACAGCAGCCGGTAAATACATTGTCTAATACATATTGGGTCCATTCACACATCTGTAAAATGGGTCCGCATCCATTCCACAATTTGGCGGAACCTTTACAGACCCATTGTTTTTCATTTCCAGTCTGAAAAATTTGGCATTCACAGGATAAAGAAGTAAGTGTCGGCCATTCCAGGCCCCAAAAATTAGCCCACATGCGTTTACCAGACAGCTAAGAACGTTGTATTCTGTGGCTGAAGGTACATTAGGCATTCACAGCATACAGAATTAAGTGTCGGCCAGTATTGGCCCCAAAAATTAGCCCACATGGGTTTACCTGACAGCTAAGTATGTAGTATTCTGTGGCTGAAGGTACATTAGGGTCTCACAGGATACAGAAGTAAGAGTCGGCCAGTATTGGCCCCAAAAATTAGCCCACATGGGTTTACCTGACAGCTAAGAATGTAGTATTCTGTTGTTGAAGGTACATTAGGCATTCACAGGATACAGAAGTAAGTGTCGCCCATTCCAGGCCCCAAACATTAGCCCACATGGGTTTACCTCACAGCTAAGTACGTAGTATTCTGTGGCTGAAGGTACATTAGGCATTTACACAGTATACAGAAGTAAGTGTCGGCCTATATAGGCTGCAAAAATTAGCTCACATGGGTTGAACTGACAGCAAAGAACGTAGTATATGATGGCTAGAGGTACAGTAGGCGTTCACAGTATACAGAAGTAAGTGGCGGCTTGTATAGGCTCCAAAAATTAGCTCACATGGTTTGAACTGACAGCAAAGAACGTAGTATATGATGGCTAGAGGTACAGTAGGCGTTCACAGTATACAGAAGTAAGTGGCGGCCTGTATAGGCTCCAAAAATTAGCTCACATGGTTTGAACTGACAGCAAAGAACGTAGTATATGATGGTTAGAGGTACGGTAGGCGTTCAAAGTACACAGAACCGTAAGTGTCGGCCTGTATAGGCTCCAAAAATTAGCTCACATGGTTTGAACTGACAGCAAAGAACGTAGTTTTTGATGGCTAGAGGTACGGTAGGCGTTCACAGTACACAGAACCGTAAGTGTTGGCCTGTATAGGCTCCAAAAATTAGCTCACATGGTTTGAACTGACAGCAAAGAACGTAGTATATGATGGCTAGAGGTACGGTAGGCGTTCACAGTACACAGAACCATAAGTGTCGGCCTGTATAGGCTCCAAAAATTAGCTGACATGGTTTGAACTGACAGCAAAGAACGTAGTATATGATGGCTAGAGGTACGGTAGGCGTTCACAGTACACAGAACCATAAGTGTCGGCCTGTATAGGCTCCAGAAATTAGCTCACATGGTTTGAACTGACAGCAAAGAACATAGTTTTTGATGGCTAGAGGTACGGTAGGCGTTCACAGTACTCAGAACCGTAAGTGTCGGCCTGTATAGGCTCCAAAAATTAGCTCACATGGTTTGAACTGACAGCAAAGAACGTAGTATATAATGGCTAGAGGTACGGTAGGCGTTCACAGTACACAGAACCGTAAGTGTCGGCCTGTATAGGCTCCAAAAATTAGCTCACATGGTTTGAACTGACAGCAAAAAACGTAGTTTTTGATGGCTAGAGGTACGGTAGGCATTCACAGGATACAGAACCGTAAGTGTCGGCCTGTATAGGCTCCAAAAATTAGCTCACATGGTTTGAACTGACAGCAAAGAATGTAGTATATGATGGCTACATGTACGGTAGGCGTTCACAGTACACAGAACCGTAAGTGTCGCCCTGTATAGGCTCCAAAAATTAGCTCACATGGTTTGAACTGACAGCAAAAAACTTAGTTTTTGATGGCTAGAGGTACGGTAGGCATTCACAGGATACAGAACCGTAAGTGTCGGCCTGTATAGGCTCCAAAAATTAGCTCACATGGTTTGAACTGACAGCAAAGAACTTAGTTTTTGATGGCTAGAGGTACAGTAGGCGTTCACAGTACACAGAACCGTAAGTGTCGGCCTGTATAGGCTCCAAAAATTAGCTCACATGGTTTGAACTGACAGCAAAGAATGTAGTATTTGGTGGCTGGAGGTACATTAGGCATTTACAGAAAAAATAATTGTCGGCCCTGAAAGGCCCCTAAAATTTGCAATTCAATGGACATGAAATGCCTTTTATGCCGCTGTATGTAGCGAAGCCAAGGACCAGGAATTGTTGTGGGTGGAGGAATTTTGATGAAACCTGGTCTACTGGTAACATGTGTTGAATTCCTCAGAGATCTATGCCTCATTCATTTTTATAAATGTGAGGTAGTCTACACTGTCATGAGCTAGGCGAGTGCGCTTATCGGTCACGATCCCCCCTGCTGCGCTGAACGTCCTTTCGGACAGGACACTTAACGGGGGGCAAGCCAACAGTTCCATTGCAAATTGTGCAAGCTCTGGCCAGAGGTCAAGCCTGCCCACCCAGTAGTCCAGGGGTTCATCACTCCTCAGAGCGTCCACATCGGCTGTTAACCTGATGTAGTCGGACACCTGTCGGTCTAGGCGTTCCCTCATGCTGGATCCGGAGTACAGCTGTCGATGGTTCGGCTGAAAGAAGGATCTCATATCTGAAGTGACCAAGACATCTTCCAACCGCCCTCTTCTTGCAGGTGCTGTTGGATTGCTACCCGCAACTGTCTCTCTGTGACTGGACATTCCTCTGCCAGCACATGGAAAAGCAGAATGCAGCATTTCCCACAGCAAGGCCTGGAAGTGCTGCATTCTGACCGCCCTCTGTGATTGTGGTAACATTTCCGCCATGTTGTGTTTGTACGGGGGGTCTAAGTACGTTGCCACCCAGTACTGGTCCTTGGCCTTTTTGCGTTTTATACAGGGGTCCCCCTTAAAACACTGCAGCATGTAGGCCCCCATTCCCACTAAACTGGAAGCGGTATAGCGGCCTGCTTCCAGCTCATCATCCGGGATAATGTCGTCCTCGTTCTCCTCCCCCTCCCCCCATCCACGGATAACACCAGGGATCCCAGAAAGATTTAAAGCATGGGTGTCCAACCTTTTGGCTTCTCTGGGCCACATTGAGTGTAGAGAAATT
Source organism: Pelophylax lessonae (assembly GCF_965119305.1). Classification (NCBI taxonomy): domain Eukaryota; kingdom Metazoa; phylum Chordata; class Amphibia; order Anura; family Ranidae; genus Pelophylax; species Pelophylax lessonae. The sequence continues at coordinate 354,652,431 of NC_138771.1, read as the reverse complement.
TTCTCAGGCCGCATATAAAATATATACTATAGTTAAGGTATGTAATAAAATGCTGCTGCGCCCTTCCCGCGCCGGGAAGGGCGCAGCAGCATTTTATATGGAGGTTTACTTCTTCTGAGAGATAATAAAGGAACACTCTAACCACCATGACCACTTCAGTGATTTGAAGTGGTCATGGTGGTAGGAATCTAAAACACTGCCCAGGCTCGCCTCCCCCCCTCCCTCCCCTCCGAGGCAGTCTCTGCCTACCATTAGTTAGAAGCTGCTGTGGCCGTGCCCCCGACCCAACTTCCTTCCTCCCCAGTAAAAAAAAATTGTCAAGGGGCTTCAGACTCATGCTGTTGATTTGTCTCAGATGGAGTAGCACCCCCTGGGAATTCATCCAACATTGCGACTTGCTCATCTTCCTGCTCCTCGACGGCTTGATCAATGACATGACGCAATGCACGCTCCAGAAAGAAGGCGTAAGGTATGATGTCACTTATGGCGCCCTGGCCGTGACTGAACAGTTTGGTGATCTCATCGAATGGCCGCAGAAGTCTGCATACGTCCCGCATGAGCAGCCACTGGTCAGGTGAAAAATACCCAAGCTCCCCACAACCTGTCCCGCCACGGAGTTCGAACAGGTAGTCATTAACTGCACGTTTCTGCTGGAGTAGCCTATCGAGCATATGCAACGTTGAGTTCCATCGCGTCGGGCAGTCACAAATAAGACGCCTGGGGGGCAGGTTGTGTCGCCCCTGAATCTCAGCAGGGCGAGCCATGGCTGTGTAAGATCTTCGGAAATGGCCCGAAATTTTCCTGGCCTGCCGCAAGACGTCCTGGACCCCAGGGTATTTGCCAACGAATCGCTGCACCAGCAAGTTCAGGACGTGTGCCATGCATGGCACGTGTGTTATTTTGCCCTGTTTCAGCGCGCTCAGCAGATTGGCACCATTGTCGCACACCACTTTACCAACTGACAAATTCAGCGGTGTCAGCCACTGATCTGCCTGTAACCGCAAAGCTGAAAGGAGTGCAGGAGCAGTGTGGCTCTTGGCTTCCAGGCACAACAGACGCAGCACAGCATGGCAACGTCTCACCTGGCATGTGGAATAGGTTCTGGGGATGTTGGGTGGCGCAGGAGAAGAGATGGTAGCAGCGGAAGAGGAGGAGTCCGCCGAGGAGGAGAGGGAGGATGGAGGAGGAGGAGAAGAATAAGCAGGCCTGCTTGCAATCCGTGGTGGTACAACTAAATCTACACGGGTGCCACTGGTTACATGCTTAACGGCCGTCAGAAGGTTCACCCAGTGGGCAGTAAAAGTGATATACCTTCCCTGCCCGTGTTTGCTAGACTGTGTCTGTGGTCAGATGTATCTTGGCACCAACACTGTGTGCCAGAGATATATTCACTTGCCGCTTAACATGGTCATACAGCTCTGGAATGCCCTTTTGCGAGAAGTATTTCCTGCCTGGGACCGTCCATTGTGGTGTTCCAATGGCCACAAATTTACGAAAGGCCTCCGAGTCCACCAGTTGATATGGCAGTAGTTGGCGGGCTATCAGTTCCGACAAGCCAGCAGTCAAACGTTGGGCAAGAGGGTTATCCGGCGTCATAATTTTTTGCCGCTCCAACATTTGGACCACAGAAGCCTGCCTTTTTCCAGAACAACGTGACAACGGCATCATGGAAGGTGGAGTGGAGGGCAAATGTGAGGAGAGAGGAGAAGGAGAAGCAGAAGAAGGGGCTGGACGGTGAGAGCCTGGAGTGTGGCTTTGTGGGTTCAACTTCTGACGGTGTTGCTCCCACTGGGCTTGGTGATGGGAGTTTAGGTGCCTTCCTAAGGCGGTTGTCCCTAGGTGAGTGTTGGGCTTACCGTGACTTATGCGTTTACTGCAAAGGCTGCAGACGGCAATAATGTTGTCAGCAATGGACACATTAAAAAAAGCCCACACTGCGGAGCCATGTTCCAGCATCCTGGGAGCGCCAGATGTGACTGTACATGGTTGATGGCTCGCTCCTGATACATTTGCAGTCTGCTTTGTACCTCTTGTGCAATGCAAGTTCTGCCTGCCTCTCCTCCCTATCTGCCGGTCCGTCTCTCCCTCTGAACTCCCTTCCTCTTCCTCTCTTGTGGCCACCCATGTGACGTCCATAGACTCATCCAAGTCACCTTCCCCACCACTAACATTCGAGATCTCGGAGTAGGCAGCAACAGCGGGGACCAACCTCCTTGGGCTGATCTGGGTACTGTCGTCAGACTGCTGAGTGCGGCTGTTGCTACCTCCTCTTCCTGATCCGATGCCAAGAATGGCTGCGCATCGCAAACGTCTTGTGATGGATCGGAAAATAATTCCAGTGACTCAAGCGGAGGGTATGTGGTGGTGGTGGTGTCTTTGGGGGTGCACATAGCAGAGCGTGAAGAGGGTGCAGATAGAGAGGAAGAGGAAGGCTGAGTCACCCACTCAACCAAGTCTGGTGCGTCCTTTGCTGTAATTTCACGCGCCTTTTGAAACTTCACAGTTAGGCTCCGGCCTACTGCTCCTGCCCTACCCCTACCACCCCTGCGTACGTCTCTGCCTCTTCCTCTGCCTGTCATGTTTTTTAATTACCCTGTGACAAAAGTCTCTAGAGAATCGCAGTATATCTGGAAAAATGTAGATAACACCCCGCTTCAATCTGTGGTATTGGGGGGCTACAGGTTTATCACACGAGTTCTAGAAATAATTGGCCAGTAACTGTTGTCACTGTGTGTAGCACAGGTAACACAGCAAGAGAGGCCAAATTTTTGCAGGACTAAAATACACTCTTAGAAAAGTATACTGTTAGATAGCACCCCGCTTCAATATGTGCTATTGGGGGGCTACTGGTTTAAATTGGCCAGGGAGTTTGGCGCTGTGTGTATCAGACTTCACACAACAACAGAGGCAATGTTGTTGCAGGACACAAATACACTTGTAAAAGTATACTCAGATAACACCCCACTTCAATATGTGCTATTGGGGGGCCATTGGTCTATCACACCAGTTGTACAAATAATTGGCCACTAGCTGTTGTCACTGTGTGTAGCACAGTCAACACAGCAAGAGGGGCCAAATTTCTGCAGGACTAAAATACACTCTTAGAAAAGTATACTGTTAGATAACACCCCGCTTCAATGTGATCTATTGGGGGGCTACTGATTTATCACACCAGTTGTTGAAAAAATTGGCAAGGGAGTTTGGCGCTGTGTGTATCAGACTTCACACAGCAACAGAGGCAATGTTGTTGCAGGACACAAATACACTTGTAAAAGTATACTCAGATAACACCCCACTTCAATATGTGCTATTGGGGGGCCACTGGTCTATCACACCAGTTGTACAAATAATTGGCCAGTAGCTGTTGTCACTGTGTATAGCACAGTCAACACAGCAAGAGAGGCCAAATTTTTGCAGGACTAAAATACCCTCTTAGAAAAGTATAGACGCCAAATCGGGTCTATTTATAGGGTAGGGGGACTGTCCATGTGCTGGAATGTTTCAATTGGCTGTCCCGTTCCACCTGACGGCTTTGTCACGGTTCAAAGTTCTCCCCAATGTAAACAAATACGGGCGCCGCGAACGAGGCCATGTGTCCGAAAATTTGGCGGGTAGCGAACAAGCAAAGTTCGCCGCGAACCGACCGCCGGGCGAACTGCAAGGCCAACTTTAGCTATTAGGGCTTGCTTGACCTGTGCTTGATTGGCCTCCCATTTGATGGTACCTTATGAGTTTTGGAGACCTACACTACTTGGCAGTGCCATCAACATGACACAATGACCTTAAAGGGTGGCCTTATGACCACCAATGTGTCAAGGAGCATTCACTCCACCGACCATAACCTGAACATTCCCCATGACCTGAACATTATTATAAGGGTCACTCTAGGGCAAAAAATTTTGAAAACCTCCTACTGTATAGTGTGTATCCCATACATATGTAGGGGATCGTGTTGGGGTACATATATGGATCATGCCATAGCACTCAAGTGGGCCCAAGGACTGTACAAAAACAGCATGATGTAGCCTGCATCAATGCCAAAAATATTTTCCATCTAAAGAGCAGCATGCTGAAACTTCAAGGGATTGATTTGAAAATAATTTGCATAGCCATTAGCTTAGTATGTACAATGATTCTATGCTTATGGTGCAAAAAAACAACTACAAAAAAAAAAATATATATATATATATATATATATATATATATATATGTATATATATATATATATATATATAATATATATAAGCTCTATGTTCTGCTGTTCAAATGTCAATCATTGATTTTAAAACAAACAAAAAATACCACATTTGGCCACAAGACAGAGGAAAGTATTATAGCATATTCCTGTTATAGCTCTATCTAGTGGCCAAGTGCAGTATTTTCAGTTTTAAATCAATGATTGATATTCAAACAGCAGAAAGTATAGCCTATTTATTTTTATTTTTAGTTCCTGTCTTTATTTATTTTCATTTTTTTTTTTTTTTTTTACTTTCTATGAAGCCCCCAAGAAAATTGTGCCTGGATTTCAGAGATGGGGGGGATGGAGGATTCCATCCTCATAAATGTTCTTCAATTTGCAGTCTTTAGCTGGTTCCTCTTGTGCCACCGGTCAGGATTCTAGAGTAGATTTGCAAAATAGGGACGATCTACCCTTTTATATGTCTAAACTGCCTGCTGGGAGGAAAATAATTCTTCCACAGGTCAACAGAAAGATATGGTGTCCACAGGAGGACCTCTGTGCATTATGTTACTTTTATGTAACACCCAGGTGAGCATCCTATCCAACAATATTGGCTGTCCATAGAGGAGCACAGGGAGGCAATTGTCAGAAATTATGTAAGGGGTTGATCCACCTATATAGGACATTTCAGTGTTTGGTAAGGATGAGCAGAGTGATTTTTTTCTAAATCAAGGATTCCCAACCTTGAGACCAGGGCTTGGTAAATTCTTCCAAAACTTTCCATTCTCCAAGAGAAAACAAACGTTTATAGTCACACAATAGTATGGGAATGTAAATAATGCATTAAAATGTTGGAAGGATCTGGATGGGGCTGGGTGACCCCGTTGGGGAAGTTGGGGCCCAGGGGGGGGGGGTAGGGGGCTCTGCAGCAGACTTTGTGGCCCTGTAGGAGATTAGGTTTCTGGGGGGCTGAAGCCTCTGCACAGGGGTGGTGGGCACTGTCGATGTTGAACAACAGTGTGGGACACTGATAGTATGTTGGGAGCTCTATGATGGAGCTGGAGGCTCTGCAGGGGACTGGGGGCACTGGGAGAGATTGGAGAGCACTGTGGGAGTTTGAAGAAAATGGCAGGAGGTTGAGGGCAGTGAGGGACACTGTTAGCAACTGGGGGTGCTATGGGGGCTGAAGGCTCTGCAGAGGGTTGGGGGAAAATATGGGAGGTTGGAAAGCATTGTTGCCAGTTGAGGGGAACGGTGGTAGGTTGGGGGGCAGTATGCAACACTGTTAGAGTTTGGGAGCTTCTCTGCAGTGGGCTGGGGACACTGTGGAAGGTTGCAGGCCACAGTGGTAGGTTGGGGGAGAGCTGTGTTGGACATTATTAGAGGTTGGGGCGAAACTGTGTAGGGGAGGGTCAGGCTTTGCATGGGGTTGGGGGCCAATGTGGGAGGTTGAAGAACAGTATGGGACACTGTTAAATGATGGGAGCACTATGGGGGGCTGGAGACTCTGTAGGGGGCTCAGGGCACTGTGAGAGGTTTGAGAGCACTGTGGGAGGTTGGAGAACATGGTGGGAGGTTGGGGGCAATGTTGGACGCTGTTGGGGATGGGGGAGGGCTATGGGGAGCTGCTAGCTCTGCAGGGGGCTGAGAGCATCGTAGGAGGCTACAGAGCACAGTGGTAGGTTGGGGGCAGTATAGATCATTGTTAGATTTAGGGGGCACTGTGGGGGGCTAGAGGCTCTGCAGGGGACTGGGGCCTATGTGGGAAGTTGGAGGGCAAGGTGGGAGGTTGAGGGGGCATGGTAGTAGGTTGGGGAGCAGTATGGGACACTGTTAGAGGTTGGGGACACTATGGGTGGATGGAGGCTTTGCATTCCTAAATAGCTTTTTCTGCTCATACTGTGGCTGCTTTAGAATAACAGGGGAATAGGGTAAGTTTTACACCTTACCCCTTCACCTCTAGACCAAGCAAGTTTTAAACCCTTGCAGCCTGGGGGGCTCACTGAAAGAGTAGATTGTTTTAATTCCAAGAGTTCTAATTGAAGTAAGTGGTTTCTATCATATTTTCTGAATGCATTTAGTATGTGACAATCTGTGAATGGAAGGATGAGATGTGACCAGTTTATATAATTTTGCATATATTTAACCACTTTTCTACCTGGGAAATTTTTAAAAACTACTTTGCACACGTTTAAATCAGCTTTTTTGCTAGAAAATTACTTTAAATGCCCAAATCAATTATTCATCTTCTGAAAGTAGAGGCCCTATAGTATAAAATGGTGATAGTTGCCATTTTTTGACGTCACACAATATATGCGCAACCCTTTAGGAAATGCAAAAAAATCCCACTAAAATGTATTTTATTGCACAAAAACTCAATATAATAACAATTTCTGGTAAAATATAAAAGACTGGGTTATGTTGAGTAAATAGATACAAAACATGTCAATTGTGCACCACCACGAAAAACCACGGTACCCAAGATTTTCAATAGGTGGTCCTTTTAAAGCTTTTACTGCATATCAGTTTGTAGTTAACCATGAACTATGTCCCTGGAAATTTTGCGCTCACTTCGACGTTCATGGTGATACCTTACACGCGTGGTGCAATTTGCATACGTATAAGCACCCTATGGTGTGTTTGCATTCAATTGTGCATCTGGAGGGGGGAATAATTTATTCATTTTATAATAATTTTATTTCTGTACACTTTTTTATTTTTTGTTTAACTTTATTGCTATCACAAGGGGGCTAAAAAAAGCCTCCTGTGTTATAGCATGGGCAGGTATGGAGACATCCGGGGTCTATTAGACTCCCAATATCTTCCTTGCTCTCTAGTGCAGCTAACCAAGCACAGCTTGTGCTTGATTAGCTGCTTCCCTGGAGCCAGGGATTGACGGCACTGAACCTGAAAGTAATGCAATATACTGTACGTTGCATCTGCGTTCATCAGTCCAAGGGGTTCCTTGATCTCCTCCTGCCCTCAATATTGAGTGTGTTTACTGTAGCCCTGGACTCCTGGAGAAATGGTTAGAGCCGGGAAACACTGAGAATAGTGGTGGTGGGGAGGTGGCACCTTCAAAGTCCTATAAAAGTGATCAGGTGGCTTAAAATGATTGTGAGGCTATGGAACAACCTTGCAACAATCCCCTCTTCTATGTTAAATAATGTCCCCAGTGCATTTGTTTTCTTAATTACTTCTGGACCTCCCGCCGCAGTTTTACGTCTGTAAAATGACGTTATATACCGTGGTTATGGCAGCAGATAGCTTTATTTTCTTACAGGCCTGACGGTCCACTTTCACATAAAAGTGGTCCCAGCAGCAAATTCGCCGTGGGGTCACTTTTATTGGCGGCGGGAAAGGTGACCTCCCGCCACTTCTTGGTCGTTTTCCCTGCTTGCCAGAGACATCGGTAGTGGGAAAATGATCCGGTCCTTCTGGGTCCCAGGCAGGAAGTCGAGTGAGAGCAAGATGGCTCCCACTAGACTCTATGGCCTTGGAGGACCGGAGCAACGTCATATGTCGCTTCCGCTCAACGGCCTTAAAGCGCCCATTTTTTTTCTTGCTGAAAAAAAATGTTATTTTTTTCTTTTTTTTTTCTTAAGTGTAGATGTGAGACCTGAGGTCTTTTTGACCCCAGATATCACATTTAAGAGGACCTGTACTGTCTATTTATTTTACAAGGGATGTTTACATTCCTTGTAATAGGAATAAAAGTGATCAATCTTTTTTTTAAAGGAACAATGTAAAAACAAAAAATAAAAGGTAAAATAAATAAGAAAAAATATTAAATTTTTACAGCGCCCTGTCCCTTCGACCTTGCGCACAGAAGCAAACGCATACGCAAGTTTCGCCCACATATGTATATGGAGTTCAAACCACCCATATGACATATCGCTGCAATCATTAGAGCGAGAGCAATAATTCTAGGCCTAGACCTCCTATGTAACTCTAAACTGGCAACCTGTAGAAATGAATAAAGCGTCGCCAATGGAGATTTTTAGGTAGAAATGTTTGTCGCCATTCCACGAGCGTGCGCAATTTTGAAAAATGACAGGTTGGGTATCTATTTACTCAACGTAACATTATCTTTCACATTATAGAAAAAATTGGGCTATCTTTACTGTTTTATTATAGTTAATTTAAAAAAGTGTATTTTTCCCCAAAAAATTGCATTTGCGCAAATACAGTGTGAAATAAAGTATTGCAATGATCTCCATTTTTTCTCTAGGGTCTCTGCTAAAATAAAATATATAATGTTTGGGAGTTCCAAGTATTTTTTTAGCAAAAAATACTGATTTTAACTTGTAAACAACAAGTGTCAGAAATAGGCCTGGTCCTTAAGCTGTTAAAAAACCTAATTTCAGAGCACCAATTGGCGCTCACGTGACCGGCCACCACTCGTCAGCCAGGAGGAGAAGAGCAGGGGAGGAGAGAGGCGGCCAGTCATGTGAGCGCCGACCAGCGCTCTGAAATCAGGTACACAGCGGCATTTAAAAAAAAAACATATGCACTGGCGACATTATTTAACATAGCAGAGGGGATTGTTGCAAGGGTTTTTTGTATTATGAAGGCAGTAGGGGGGGAGGATCATGGAGTAGACAGAGCTGACAGGCAGGGAGAGGAGGGGGGAGAGCAGAGAGGAGGAGGGAGAGGACAGGGAAGAGAGGACAGCGGAGATGACGGGGACACGTAAACTAACCACGGTGTCAGGACTCAGCAGCCATGATAAATCATGGTCACTATACAGGGGGGAGGGCATAGCCAGGCAGGATCAGCCAGGTATTTCAGGTGATACAGAGGGCCAAATTACACAGCACAACGATGTGCTGTATAACATGCTTTAAGGAAACAGAAACCATTTTTTTTTTTTAGGGTAACAAACACTTTAAGATCTGCCTTAATCCTTTTTTAACTTAAAAAGCCGATCACTGGCTGCAAAATCAAAACCAAGCCCAAAGCTATGGAAGAAGGTATGAGCTTGCTTCCACCCCATGAAGACCAGGACGTTTATAAATGTACCTTGGTGGATAAGGGTTTCACCACTTCAGCTCCAGAAGGTTTTACCCCCTAATAACCAGGCCATTTTATGCAATTCGGCACTGCATTACTTTAAAGCGGTAGTATACCGCTTTTTGACACTTTTAACTACAGGTAAGCCTATAATAAGGCTTACCTGTAGGTACAATTAATATCTCCTAAACCGGCACGGTTTAGGAGATATTTGCACTGCATGCAGCCGCTCACGCGAGCGGCGCATGCACTCTGAAGGTCCGGCGGACCTTCAGCTTTCCATGACGGGAGCTTGCCGGAAAATGACGTCATCACGGCTCCGGCCAATCACAACGTCGGAGCCGCCGAACCCGGAAGAGACGCCGAGGGATCATGTCAGCTCCCACAGCGGTGTCTGGGGGTCCGTGTCGGGGCTTCGTTCTAAGGCAAGTAATACATAATGAGCTAGTATGCTATGCATACTAGCTCATAATGCCTTTGTCTTGCAGGTTTTTTTTTTTCAGGTTTACAACCGCTTTAACTAACAATTGCACGGTTGTGCAATGCTGTACCCAAATACAATTGATGTCCTCTTTTTCCCACAAATAGAGCTTTCTTTTGGTGGTATTTGATCACCTCTGCGGTTTTTAGATTTTGCGCTATAAACAAAAAAAGAGCGACATTTTTTTTTAAAAAACACAATATTTTTCACTTTCTGCTATAAAACATTCCCAATAAAAAAATTTTTTAAAAATCAATTTTTTTTATCAGTTTAGGCCAATTTGTATTCTGCTACATATTTTTGGTAAAAAAAAAAATCCCAAAAAGGGTATATTAATTGGTTTGCGCAAAAGTTATTGCGTTTACAAACTATGGGATAGATTTTTGGACTTTTTTTTTATTGTTTTGTTTTTATTAGTAATTGCTGCGATCAGCGATTTTTAGTGGGATTGTGGCGGACAGATCGGACCCCTAACTGACATTTTTGACACTTTTTGACATTATGCATAATGTGCACTGTTACTGTATAAATGACACTGGCAGGGAAGGGGTTAATTACTGGGGGTGATCAAGGGGTTAAATGTATGCCTAAAGTGCTTGCTAACTGTGGGGGGGGGGCTCTGTGAAAAGCACACAGAGATCGGTGTTTCATCTTAGCTGAAACACACAATCTCCGTGTGCCTGTCTGACAGAAGGGCTGCCTGCTTTGTTCACATAGGCAGGCGGGTCTTCTGTCAGTTTCCCCGAAGATCGCGGGAGGCCGGCGGCAATCGAGCCCGCTTCTTCAAGTCTAATCACAGCAGGAGCGTGGCTCTGGTGGCGCGTTCATGCCGCCGAGACCGCGTTCACATAATCAAGTAGATCTACGTGGTTATGCGCAGCTGAGCCGCCCTGCCACAGTAAATCTGCGTGGGGCGGTCGGCAAGTGGTTAATGACAACTGTGATACTAATGTATGCCTTATTGAATATTTTACTTCCAGGCAAGGACACTGCACCCACCTCAAGCACGACTGGTTCTTACAAATCCCAGAGAAGACTGAATGTTACTTCCCGACCAATGGCAGACTGAAGACCAAATCCAAGAGGTGTTATCTGATGTTCTGTATCAATAAATCTATGAGGGGCCTATGGAATTATTCTTCTCTGGTTTATTTATTTGTATTTTATTCTTGAATCATATTAGTTACAACATTATGGTGTAAAGATTTTTTATGATCACCAGTTAAAATAATATCTTCATCACTACATTGTACTTCCATTATATCACACCTACTCCTGTTATCTGAACCACCTTGGTGTTTGTATAGTTATTTTGTGAAGGTCCCTCAAACGTTTACGTCCTTGTATTCTGTGACACAGTCATTATGTGAGTAGGCAATGCTGTGTCACACATTTCACAGAGCCTGCCTTCTGAACTACAGAGGTGCTGAGATGAGATTTCCAGCAGGACTTGGCATGTGCCCACACTGCCAAAAGAACCAAAACCTGGTTTAATGATCATGGTATTACTGTGCTTGATTGGCCAGCAAACCCGCCTGACCTAAACCCCATAGGGAATCTGTGGGGTAATATCAAGAGGAAGATGAAAGACACCAGACCCAACAATGCAGATGAGCTAAGCAACCTGGGCTTCCAGAACACCTCAGCAGTGCCACAGGCTGGTTGCCTCTAAGCCATGCCACATTGATGCAGTAATTAATGCAAAAGGAGCCCCGACCAAGTATTGAGTGCATACTATACTGTACATACATACTTTTCAGTAAGCCAACGGTATTAAAAATCCTTTTTTTTTTAATTTGTCTTATGTAATATTTGATTTTTCTAAGATACTGAATTTTGGGTTTTCCCTAGCTGTAAGCTACAATCATCAAAATTAAAATAAAGAAATGCTTGAAATATATCACTCTGTGTGTGACTCATCTATATAAAATATATGAGTTTCATTTTTTGAATTGAATTACTGAAATAAATAAACTTTTGATGATTTTCTAATTTTATGAGATGCACCTGTAAATGGCTGTGTGTAGCTAGCTATACTTGGGTGTATACTGGTGCTTGATTAAACAGGAGTATACTGTATGTGATTATAGAAAAAAATATATAACATTTTCAATTTTTTTGCATACAGCTTCGGAAAGCTATTGTCATAGGCATGTTATGGGCAGATGTACACAGCACTTGGGCTTCCAAGGCAGGGGAAATACGCTAGCCTTTACATTGCACAGGTTCAGATGTCCATGTACAAAAGTGCAAAAGACCTTTCAATGAGGTGGTATACCAAAATGTCTTTGTTATTTTCTTGTGCACCTACAAGAAACACCATTTAATGCCAAATGATTAGGTAAAAGACACACCCTTGGTATTCTTCCCAGACCAGTAATCCTTCATGAGTAAAACATGTATTTTCCTTTATTTACAGACACATACTGTTGGCTGAATGTACACAGAGCAATGCTTACATTGGTATATAGGCTTATGATGACAGCCCTCAAATCAAAGGGAAAAAGGCAGTGGTAAGAGGTTATGTTTTCAAAGCATTTATTGATATAATAAAGCAAAAGGAAAAAGGTAAGGTAACAATCCTAGTTTTACTCATGCTGGAAAGTACAGCCAGCACTGTACATCTGGTGTTGTGGTTAAGACAGGCCCGAAGCAAAAAAAAAAAAAAAAAATGAGCGTAGGGCCTCATGATGGGGTTTACTGGGCCACGGTCAGGTAAGGGTTAAGGCAATAGGTGCAACTGGAGGTCAAGGTCAGGGATTGGGCAGTGGCAAGTAGGTGGGGTCTTTAGTTAGAGAAAGTGGGGGGGGGTACTTACAGTTTCAGCCTGGACGATCGTCATCAATGGGGGATTTGGAGGCCATCCTTGGTCGGCTGCGGGCGGCGGCTGCAACCCGTGGAACGCAGTGGCTGGAGAGGCAGCTGGACGCTGTCATGGCGGTTGAGGAGAGGGGGGAGCGGCATTCCCGCGCTCAGCGGTCCCGGCCGCCGGAGCGTTATAGCCCCACGATGTCCCCCAGAGCTGAGCGCCACATTGGGAGCCCCTGTGCGGACCCTCCAGGGTCGCCGTCCCAGCGCTCGCTAGCTGGGCTCGGCGGGCCCCCTGTGAGGAATCCCCGACGCCGGCAGAGCTCTAGCGGGCGGGGCCATGTTCGTGCTGCGCCTCCGGCCCCGCCTGCTCGTCTGGATACAGGAAGTGCTGCGGCTGCCCGAGGCATGGAGGATCGGCCTGCCGGGTCAGCTCGGCGCGGGAGAGGACAGAGCGGGCGCTCGGGCCAGTCGGGTGGAACGGCCGGCGCTGCTGCACCGCGCATGCCCAGTGCGGCGGTGACACCGGAAGCTGAAGTGACGGAGAGGCCCAGCAGGAAGCGGCAGAGGAGGTCGTTGGAGGACGCCAGTTCCGGGGTCGACGGCGGGGGGGGGAAGGCCGAGCGGAGTACCCCCCTGTGCTTTCCAGCTCCAGGTCCATCGGGGAGGCTGAGGATCCGGATGTCCGGTCGGAGGGTGAGCTTTCCAGCTCTGAAGAGGGGAGTGCTCCGGGACCGTCGTCGGCAGTGGCTGCGGGACCCGCGGCCACGGGGTCTCAGTCAGGTGAGCTTTTTCCTGTTAACCCTTCGTCTTTACGGTCTGCTTTGTCCGCTTTAGTGGGGGTGCTGGGTTTGGAGCAGAGCCGGGGGGGGCCCGCGGGGGTTGGGGTGGCTCCCGGGGGGGGCTGGGTCTCTTCCTGTTACGGAGGTGAGGGGTCCGGGGCCTGCTGCGCCGGTGGCTGCAGGGGGCCTTGGGGACTTGCTGGCGGGACTGCGGTCCTTGGTACAGCGTTTTGATGGGGACAGCGTGGCAGGTCAGGCGCCGGTGGCGGCGTGGGGTCCGGTGGGGGTTCCGGCCGCGGTGGCGTCCGGCGCGGTGCCGGCGGGGGCTGGTTCGGCCCCCGCCGCTTCGGGGGACAAGGTAGTGACGCCGGGGGTGCCGTCTCCTGCGCCGACTACGGGGGACAAGGTTGCAGAGTCCAAGGCGGCAGGTAAGGATGATGCGATTCGTATTGCGGACTCCGCGAAATGTGAGGTGTACGTATGTTTTGAGGGCCCCTTGGGGGCGCACCTCAAGGTGGAGGTCAGGGAAAAGATCTGGAAGGATGAGTAAATCGAAATATTTACTCTACTTCCATTGGAGAAATTTAACCTGGATAGGGTGAAGCCGGAAGAATCGAAGAAAGAGGATGAGGAACGGTGGCGGTTTCGTTTATTCCGCGCACGTTTAGTAATTGGCTTCAAGCCTTTGCTATCTTTGCGAGTGTGGTGGGGGAAAAGCATCCGGAGCATTGCTCCGCCTTGTTTTGTTATTTGGATGCGATCGGGGAGGCCCACAGGGTGTATGGTGGGATTGCGGGCTGTTTGCCCGTCGTTGCGGTGGGACCACAAGGACATCAGGTTGTGGATGCGCCTTATGACGTCGGCCCGGGCGGCACCGTCTTCCCTTCCGAGCGGGGTCGGCGGTCCGTCTACCCCTGGACAGCTGGCCGTGAAGCGCCGGGGTTTCTGTTGGCAGTTTAATGAGGGGACGTACCGATTTGGGGCTGCCTGTCGATTCAAACATGAGTGTTCCGGTTGTGGGGGCTCTCACCCCTTCTCGCGTTGTTTCAAGCAGGGTAAGCCCCATGCTGGGGACGCTCAGAACAAAAGGGACGACGCCGGTGAGGGTGGAAAGGATGCGGCCTTTTCTAAGTAAGTATCCGGACCGGGCGGTGGCACGCTTGTTGGAGGAGGGGTTTTCGGTCGGCTTCCGGATTCCCTGTTCTCTTGGCTGGGTTCCCCCTATGGCGGACAACTTGCGTTCGACGAGGCTGAACCCGGGGGTGGTGTCCGACAAGTTGGCGAAGGAAGTGGAGTTGGGCCGCATGGCTGGTCCTTTTGTTGATCCCCCCTTGGCTGATTTGGTGGTTTCCCCGTTGGGTTTAGTTCCGAAAAAGGAATCGAATAAGTTTCGCCTGATTCACCATCTGTCTTTTCCTAAAGGGGGTTCGGTCAATGATGGCATTGATCCGGAAGCTTGTGCGTTGTCTTACACGTCGTTTGATGCTGCCATTTGTTGGGTTCGTAGTTATGGGCAGGGCGCTTTGCTGGCTAAGACGGATGTTGGAGCTGCGTTTCGAATGTTGCCGGTCCATCCAGGCAGTTTTCGCCTGTTGGGTTGCAGGTGGTTGGACGCCTTTTATGTCGATCGCTGCCTACCCATGGGTTGCTCTATCTCCTGTGTGTTTTTTGAGACCTTCAGTTCTTTCGTGGAGTGGGTGGTCAGGGAGGTGGCGGGGGTCAATTCGGTTATCCATTACTTGGATGATTTTCTGTGCATTGGCCCCCCGTTTTCTTCCTTGTGCGGAATTCTGCTGGCCACCATCCAACATGTGGCTGAGCGTTTCGGCATTCCCTTGGCGGCTGATAAAACGGAGGGTCCGACTACCACGATCAGTTTCTTGGGCATTGTTATTGACTCGGTAGCCATGGAATGTCGCTTGCCCGACGACAAATTGCGCGATCTTAAGGCGGAGATCTGCCTGTTGGTGGGCAAGCGCAAGGTGCAACTCCGGCGGTTGCAGTCGCTTCTCGGCAAATTGGCATTTGCGTGCCGGATTATGCCTATGGGTCGTGTTTTCAGCCGACGCTTGTCGGCTGCTACGGCAGGGGTCAGGTCTCTGCATCACTATGTCACGCTGTCTGCTGAGCTGGTAGACGACTTGCGGGTCTGGCACGTTTTCTTGTCGGCTTATAACGGTCGTTCGCTTTGGCTGCGGGGTCCGGTCAGCAATTGTGATCTATTCACGGATGCTGCGGGTTCCACAGGTTATGGTGCGTACTTGGGGGGTCGTTGGAGCGCCGAGCGCTGTCCGACGGCGTGGCGGGAGGAGGGTTTCTTGCGGAACCTGGTTCTGTTGGAGCTATTTCCCGTCATTGTCGCGGTGGAATTGTGGGGGGAGGTTTTCGGTGACAAGAAGGTGCGTTTGCACTGTGATAACATGGGGGTGGTGCAGGTTATTAACAGGTTGTCGAGTTCTTCCCCGCCGGTGATACGGTTGTTGCGCCATCTGGTTCTGCGATGTTTGCAATTAAATGTTTTCTTGTATGCGGTACATGTCCCTGGTGTGACCAACTCGGTGGCGGATTCTTTGTCTCGTTTTCAGATGGACAGGTTTCGGGAGTTGGCGCCGGATGCGGAGCAACGGGGGGAGCCTAGTCCATCGGAGCTCTGGACGCTTGTGTTGGGATCGCCTCCGACTTGGTCAGACGGTCCTTGAGTGCCTGGACTTGGGCTGCGTATTCTAAGGTATGGAGGGAATGGTGGGCTTTTTTGGCTCAGGCTGGTGTGGGCGGGGTAAGTATGGGCTCCCGTTCACTTTTATTGTACTTTGTGTGCGTGAATTTTGAACAAGGAGTGTCGGCGGCGGCCATCACTCGGAAGTTGGCTGGCTTAGCGTTCTTGTTCAAAATGTCCGGGTCTGCGGATTTCACTAAGGACTTCATGGTGAGGCAGGCCTTGAAGGGGTACAGGAGGGGTGTCCGGCGACCGGACGGGCGCAGACCGGTCTCCTTTAGTTTGCTGGGCGAATTGGTGGATAGGTTACGGAGTACGTGCTCCTCGGAGTATGAGTCGCTTTTGTTTTCAGCGGCCTTCGTTTTGGCCTTCTATGGGGCGTTTCGCATTGGGGAATTGGTCAGCCATTCCAGGAGTGTGTACGGCGGTCTGCAGGACGAGGAGGTAAGTTGTTCTGATTCGGCCGTTGTGATCTTTCTTCGGCGCTCCAAGACGGACCAGGTGGGCAGAGGTTTGTATGTGCGCCTGTACCGGGTGCGGGGTTCACCTATTTGCCTGGTTGCAGTGGTGGAGGAGTTTAGGCGGGTGCGTCCGTCTTTGGTGGGTTCTTTTCTGATGCACAGGGACGGTTCAGCGTTGTCCAAGTTTCAGTTTGTCTCGGTGTTCCGGCGATGCTTATCCGAGCTGGGTTATGACGACCGCAGTTACGCTTCTCACTCCTTCCGCATCGGGGCTGCCACTGAGGCGGCCAGGTGGGGTGTGGATGAAGCTACAGTAAGACGGATAGGCAGGTGGGAATCTTCTCATTTTAGGTTGTATGTTCGTCCTCATTTGGTTTCAGTTGGGATGTGGGGTTCGGGGGTGGTGGCTGGTGGTATTTCTGTTATCATTGCCGTGTGCTGTTTTTCCTTACAGGGGGAGCCGCCTGCCTCGTGTGGATTTTGGGACATTCGTTTGTGTTCTGGGGGGCCAGACGGGCGGAAGTGAGGCATGATGGGTGGCAGTTGGGTTTCACCAGGGAGTAGGCCACCATCCGGTGGATAGGAATCCCGGGATTGCTTTGGTGCAGGGTCCTGCCGGAGGTTAATCTTTTTGCGCAGTTGGACAGGGCTCCTGGTATCTTGGTATTACACGCGGGGGGCAATGACTTGGGGGTCCGGTCTATGCGCCACCTTATTCGGGACATTAAATATGATTTTCTCCGGCTGCGCACATCCTTTCCCGGGATGATCGTGCTTTGGTCGGAGATTGTTGGCCGCACCTCCTGGCATTTTGCGAGGACGGTCGCGAAGCTGAACAAGGCTCGTATCAAGGTCAATTCGGTGGTCAGCCGTTTTGTCATGAGGAATGGGGGGTTGGTGGTCAGGCACCGGGAACTGGAGGTGGATACCTGGCGGTATCTGCGTGGTGATGGAGTGCATCTGAATGCTGTGGGGACGGATTTGTGGTTCCTTGGCATTCAGGATGGCATACAGCGGGCTTTGCGTTTGTGGAGGGGCTCGCAGGTGTAAGGTTTCACGCCTGCGCGCTGTGGCGGTTGGGGGTCTTTGGAGGCGGTAAACAGTTGTTGGTAAAAAGTGCATAGGGTGTGTTAGCTCAAATCTCGTCAGGAGGCAATTTACAAGATGATATACGGCCCTTCAGTCCCAATCTCCCCTAGATAGTGAATTCTCTCTCGTCTGGCCAGGAGGTGTGACGACACATAGCACTCAAGCTTAGCGCAGACACAACTGTTTATTTCAAGTTTCGCCCACACATTTAAAGGATATTTGGGCGGCAAAAACTGCTTGAAACTGGTTACAATTCATGAGTCAATTTAACAATAGGACATATCTCACAGAAACAAGACATGAAAGGCTTTTGTTTTCCCTATACATTTCTGTAAGTGTGGGGTGTCGTGTGTCTGGGATTGTGTTTTGTGGGAGAGCCGATCCGTCTGTGTTCAGCTTGTCTGATGTGTTGACATGTAAGTAAGTGTCAATGAGTTCAGGTGTTGTCTGACATCTATATGCAAAATATCCAACTGTCAAGTGTCAAATGAATGAATGGAAAGGTGTTTACCATGTCAACGTCTTGTCATCTATATGCAAAATACAGCTGTCTGATGTTCAGGGTGTATGTATGAGTGTTAGTCTGGCTCGTTAATGACATTAGCAAGGGCCCACATTCCATCGTAGAATGAGCCCTAGCTGAAATGTAATATGAAATATAATATTTTAGTAAGGCACGTTGATACACTCTTTCAACCCAACCTTTGATCCCAACTTCATTCATAAAGGTGGGATCACCTAGAGTCTGTGAATAGCACTATGTGCCCTCCTGGGATATATGTCCAACTATGAATGAGCTGGACATTCTTGACATACCTGGGTTGTGTTAGTGTATGAGTGCATGTCATATTATTGGTAACTGACTTGCACAAAACAGGTGACATTATATTCTAAAGTGTATGTGGGCTGGTGACTTGGTTGTGTGCACATAGGGATATAGCTTCTTAGAATTCTATCAAATCAAAAACAGACATGTTCAATGGGGAGGGTCATAGCTTGCAAGAATCCATGGCCTGAAAAATCCAAACTTCATATTTTGGCAATAAAGTCACTACAAATAGACCATGGCAGCACATACCACCTGTTGACTATAGCATGTAAATTTTCAACATCTCCTAATGCCTTTGCCAGGAAAGGGCAAAAATAAACCCCCACATTCAATGGGAAGAAAAAATTCCCTTTCGACCCTCGTATCATCAGAGCGGTCAGACTAAATCCCTGGCGGCTACAACGTAAAACAATGTCCTTTGTGTCCAATAGGCTTGACTTCGACTGTAAAGTGGAGACATGAATGTCTCGTGTCTCTCTCTTTTCCTGGGGTGAGCAAGGGCAAAATGAGGAGAGGTTCTCCGGGTGGTGAGCACATGTTGCAAGTAACCAAACAGTGGCTACTAGTGTTAAGCTTGCTACAAAGAGTACCACTGTCGCACGAATGCGAAGTCTTCCAGGAGTAGGGGTGTCCGTTGGCATTGTATTAATGCGTCTGTCTGGTGCTCGTCACAATCTCCGGTCTGCAGTCGTGGGGTCCAGGGGTGGGGCTTCCTATAGTCGCGATGCGTGGATCCAAACCGGGGAGTCGTCTGTCAATACCGCTGTTCTGGTCACTGCTTGAATTGTCGCAGGAGGTCCGTAGGGTGGGTCTAGCGACGTCAGTTTATGGGGGGGGGCCTTCACCAGGACTCTGTCTCCAGGCTTGAATGGGTGGGTTGGTGCACCTGTTGGCAAAGGAAACGAGAGCAAAATATCACCATAATCACTGTTTAATTTTTCAATTAATTCTGCCACATATTCCTCTTGCATCTGCTGCAAAAAATGGATTCATGGGGTTGGGGAGAGTCTCCCCATCAAAATTTCGAAGGGAGATAGCTTGGTACTGAGGTCACTCCGACCCCAGCAAGAACAGCAGGCAAGCACAGAGACAAGAATACAAGTTTTACAAGAATGGCAGTAGTATATTGCGGCACTGGGCTTCTGGCCTTACAGGCAGGCAGCAAAATAAATGCTAGTAAGAACCATGCATCACTGGGGTTTAGGGCCTACAGGAAAGCAGGCAATTTTAAGACAGGAAGGATACCTAATGGCACTATATTTTTTTTTTGTTTTGGGAGAACACAGCATGTCCACACATGCAACAATGGTGAGGGCCCTTGGAGGGGTTGAACTGCCTTGTATTCTCCAACGGTGGAGATGGGTTTGCTTGCAGTCCTCTGACTCACCCAAGCAGGCAGCTACCTAGAACTAAAGGCCAATAGACAACTGAGAATCCCTTGCATGGCTAAGATGCTGTGATCACTGAACAGCAGGGAGTAAAATTCAAGCTGTCTTGTGTACATGGACACATAGAGACACACAAAACAGCCAGAAGTAAGTACTCATGCAAACATAAATTTATAAGGGTTTGCACAATTGCTCTGTGACACCGAACAGGAAATTGAAACCAAATAGCCTTGGAGACACAGGGTCTGACTTCAAAGACCATTTATATGCAAAGCCTGGGCAATGAGTCACCTTAGAATGAAAAGAGATGGCTTTGCTAGCCATGCAACTAATTGAATTCACCACAGGAGGTTACCTTGCCTTAAAGTTTAAATCTTTAACAATATCAAAGTAGTAACGCTGGCATAAATTCATTATAATTCTTAGCACACTATCAACAAGTTATCCAATTCCATCCTATTTTTTTTTTTTCACAATCTCATAAAAGAAAACTTTATAAGACCAGAGATGCTTAATTATCTAAGGCATAGCACCTCATTTATGCCAGAGCTCATATATGTCAAATTAGAACACATCAAATATCTGACACCCAATAAATAAGAACTTTCTAACACCCATAAAAACAGTCTCATCAATCAGAAAAAAACAATGTGTAAACAATACTCCCATAAGGTTGAGTTGTCGTTGAAGGCTGTGATCGTCCTCCGTTCTGAAAGTCTCAAATTAAATTTGTCTGATAAATAAGCATCAAGAAAAGTTCAGTAACAAAACATTTTACTTTTACTCCTAAAATAAACCAACGGTTAGAGGAATTTAGCATATAGTAAGCATGTCAAACATTTTCCTTCCTAACAGTGCACTCCTCTAATACCAAAATTGTAGACGTCAAATAAATTATTACCACGTGGATTTCTATATTTTTGTTATGTTATGGTATACCATAAACTTAAAGAAAAAAAATTATTATTGTTCACCATGGTTAAAAAATGAGCAGCTCAAAAATAAACATTAGCAATTTCCCATTTGGATACAAGAACCCATACGTCACCATTCTTCACCCATTCGGAACATTCCTCAAAACTGGTTTTCTCTACAAAAGCAAAGCTGATAGTTAAATTTGTATGACAATACAACTGTTTACAGTCCCTTTTGCAATTACCTGTGTCACAGACAGGAGAAGGGGGGGGGGGGGGGGTTTGTGTGCTAAAAAAAAGGCACCAAAAATGTTTTTGTTTTTTTTTAAAAGTCAGTGAAAAAAAAAGTCGGTGACACAAAACCTCAATGATAAAAGTGCAAAATTGCTTACAATTTTTAAGGATAGAAATACAATTTTAGTCCTTAAGGTCACACTTTACACACCAAATATATTTTCTTGCTTCTAAAAGCTGCCATGACCATCATAGTACGGATTTGTTACCTTTTTTGTTGTACTTGTGGCAAAATCACATCACTTTAAAACATAAGTAATAAACACAAAACAAATCATTATGCAACCAGTATTCATTCAGTGTTATGAAATGCTTTGCTGATACAGCACTCCTAGGAACAGTATTAAAACTAACACAACATAACGATTCATTAATCTCACACATTTCTAAGGTTGCACACACACGATACAATTTTCATACAATTTTCCTAAACGTAAATTTCATTTTTTTCCTCGGGATTCTCCTTACCTTGAGAATTTCCCATTATCTTAAGCTCAGAATACAAAGTGAGATTTAGCTGAGTTTGAAGGTTATATATATATATATATATATATATATATATATATATATATATATATATATATAGGGATGGTGAGGTCAGTATTTAGACTTTATTGGAAAACCTAGTTTCCCAACTTATGTGGTTTCCTGCGTCTTTATAATCAGATTTATATACACCCAATTTATGGTTTTCTGTTAACTATCCTTTGGTGGGCAAGTTTATACCTTCAAGCTCATCTTAATATCACATACAATCTCCACATACATCTATACAATGGCATGCAATCTTATATAACGACTAAAAATACACTTAAATGTCTATACAAATATACAATGTTTAGAGGGAGAATTCACTATCACACACAGTACTGCTTTGTAACCGGGTTTCAGACCCTGGGATATCAGACCCCATCTTATCTTTGGGGCTTCAGACCCTGGAGTATCAGACCCCATCTTATCTTTGGGGCTTCAGACCCTGGAGTATCAGACCCCATCTTTAGGAATATCAGATTCCTGGGAGGCGCTAAAAATAGCGGTTAACTGGGTACCGTTTATCTGCTCTGACAGTATAGGGTGGTAATAAATAAAAAATAGAATTACTTACCCCATACTGTGTTATGGCAGATCCCACTTTTCTGACACCAAACTGTTAGCTCAAATCTCGTCAGGAGGCAATTTACAAGATGATATACGGCCCTTCAGTCCCAATCTCCCCTAGATAGTGAATTCTCTCTCGTCTGGCCAGGAGGTGTGACGACACATAGCACTTAAGCTTAGCGCAGACACAACTGTTTATTTCAAGTTTCGCCCACACATTTAAAGGATATTTGGGCGGCAAAAACTGCTTGAAACTGGTTACAATTCATGAGTCAATTTAACAATAGGACATATCTCACAGAAACAAGACATGAAAGGCTTTTGTTTTCCCTATACATTTCTGTAAGTGTGGGGTGTCGTGTGTCTGGGATTGTGTTTTGTGGGAGAGCCGATCTGTCTGTGTTCAGCTTGTCTGATGTGTTGACATGTAAGTAAGTGTCAATGAGTTCAGGTGTTGTCTGTCATCTATATGCAAAATATCCAACTGTCAAGTGTTCAAATGAATGAATGGAAAGGTGTTTAACATGTCAACGTCTTGTCATCTATATGCAAAATACAGCTGTCTGATGTTCAGGGTGTATGAATGAGTGTTAGTCTGGCTCGTTAATGACATTAGCAAGGGCCCACATTCCATCGTAGAATGAGCCCTAGCTGAAATCTAATATGAAATATAATATTTTTGTAAGGCACGTTGATACACTCTTTCAGGGTGACCCATCTAAGGTATGGAGCCCTCTAGTGTATCCCGGTTAATAGTGGATTAACGGGAAGTGGTAACAAGGAGGTATCAGTGGTCAAGTGGGTTTGTCCCCGAGCTGGTGTTGCGCGGCTGGGGACCGTTTAACGATTTACGCTGATACATAGTTAATTGGAATTTTGTGCCTCCCAAGACCAACAACTTATTTCATGGGATACTGGAGTATTTATGGTTCTGTTAATAAATAATGTGATTTGGTTATTTTGTTAATAAAATGGCCTACCTGGCCAATTTTCTCCAATCTGGTGTCACTGGTATTTTGTATAGTATTATTTATAATGGGTAAGGTTAACCTGGAGAGTAAGCATCGGTAATACCCTAATCAAGACAGGCCCGAAGCAAAAAAAAAAAAAAAAATGAGCGTAGGGCCTCATGATGGGGTTTACTGGGCCACGGTCAGGTAAGGGTAAAGGCAATAGGTGCAACTGGAGGCCAAGGTCAGGGATTGGGCAGTGGCAAGTAGGGGGGTCTTTAGTTAGAGAAAGTGGGGGGGGTACTTACAGTTTCAGCACAGTTCATCGTGGAGCCACAGAAGAAAGGATCCCCGCCCTCCCACCCTGGATTTATACGTGTTTTTGTGTAAAACAGAGTTAAAAAAAAATAAATAAATAATTTTAATTACATCGGTAGACGCTATCTGTATCTTTGGGTAGTTTGGGATTGCATAGGTTCGTGGGGTATTTGTATGCATAATTTGTGTTGGATTGTTGTGGCGGTTGGGGGTCTTTGGAGGCGGTAAACAGTTGTTGGTAAAAAGTGCATAGGGTGACCCATCTAAGGTATGGAGCCCTCTAGTGTATCCCGGTTAATAGTGGATTAAAGGGAAGTGGTAACAAGGAGGTATCAGTGGTCAAGTGGGTTTGTCCCCGAGCTGGTGTTGCGCGGCTGGGGACCGTTTAACGATTTACGCTGATACATAGTTAATTGGAATTTTGTGCCTCCCAAGACCAACAACTTATTAATGGGATACTGGAGTATTTATGGTTCTGTTAATAAATAATGTGATTTGGTTATTTTGTTAATAAAATGGCCTACCGGGCCAATTTTCTCCAATCTGGTGTCACTGGTATTTTGTATAGTATTATTTATAATAGGTAAGGTTAACCTGGAGAGTAAGCATCGGTAATACCCTAATCATGAGAGCTGTAGCTCTTACAAAGTGAAGGGATCCAGTGGTTTACCCTTCTTTGCTCTTCCCTTGTCCATTCCCAAAACAACTTGTATTCTGTTCACACATTGCAGCACTGGAAACAAGGCACATAGAAATTAATTGTTTGTTGGGTGCCATTGACTCGAGCCTGCATTGATTAATGCAGAATAACCCAGGTCAATGGAGATAATGTGCACGAGCCCCAGTCACACCTTAGCATTTTCTAGCTTGAAGCTCAAAGCTTCAAAACGCTGGAGGAGAAAAAAAAAATTATTCTCTATGGAGTTGGTTCACATCTGCACTCCGAAATCCTGAAACACAAAAAAGTTCTGGAGCTTCTTTTGTAGCTCAAATTGGGCAGATTTGCGTGTTTTTGTTGTGGTTTTTTTTCCCCATAGAAACTAAGAGAAATGTACAATTTGCAAATTTTTGTGTGCTTTCGTGTGTTTTGGCGCCAGTTTTTGCGTGAATTTATGGTCAAATGAAAAAATTAAAAAAAAATTACAAAAATTGTAATAATACATGAATAAATAAATGTAAAATAAATACACAAATAACTAAAAACTATCATAAATAAATAATAAATGAATGCAATAAATCAATAATATGTAATATTAAAAAAAGAAATAATAATGAACCTATAACCTTAAAAGATATATATTTAGTAAAATATTATTATGTATTATTAATAATAATAATAATAATAGTAATATAACAAATAAACACCCAAACCCAAACTACTAAAAAAAAAAAAATTATTAAAGTGATTGTAAAGTCTTGTTTTTATACCTATAACAAAAAAACAAACATGTTATACTTACAGTGCATTGCGAAAGTATTCGGCTCCCTTGAACTTTGCGACCTTTTGCCACATTTCAGGCTTCAAACATAAAGATATAAAACTGTAATTTTTTATGAAGAATCAACAACAAGTGGGACACAATCATGAAGTGGAACGAAATTTATTGGATATTTCAAACTTTTTTAACAAATAAAAAACTGAAAAATTGGGCGTGCAAAATTATTCAGCCCCCTTAAGTTAATACTTTGTAGCGCCACCTTTTGCTGCAATTACAGCTGTCGCTTGGGGTACGTCTCTATAAGTTTTGCACATCGAGAGACTGAAATTTTTGCCCATTCCTCCTTGCACAAGCTCAGTGAGGTTGGATGGAGAGCGTTTGTGAACAGCAGTTTTCAGTTCTTTCTACAGATTCTCCATTGGATTCAGGTCTGAACTTTGACTTGGCCATTATAACACCAGGATATGTTTATTTGTGAACCATTCCATTGTAGATTTTGCTTTATGTTTTGGATCATTGTCTTGTTGGAAGACAAATCTCCGTCCCAGTCTCAGGTTTTTTGCAGACTCCATCAGGTTTTCTTCCAGAATGGTCCTGTATTTGGCTCCATCCATCTTCCCATCAATTTTAACCATCTTCCCTGTCCCTGCTGAAGAAAAGCAGGCCCAAACCATGATGCTGCCACCACCATGTTTGACAGTGGGGATGGTGTGTTCAGGGTGATGAGCTTTGTTGCTTTTACGCCAAACATAACGTTTTGCATTGTTGCCAAAAAGTTAGATTTTGGTTTCATCTGACCAGAGCACCTTCTTCCACATGTTTGGTGTGTCTCCCAGGTGGCTTGTGGCAAACTTTAAATTACACTTTTTATGAATATCTTTAAGAAATAGCTTTCTTCTTACCACTCTTCCATAAAGGCCAGATTTGTGCAGTATACGACTGAATGTTGTCCTATGGACAGAGTCTCCCACCTCAGCTGTAGATCTCTGCAGTTCATCCAGAGTGATCATGGGCCTCTTGGCTGCATCTCTGATCAGTCTTCTCCTTGTATGAGCTGAAAGTTTAGAGGGACGGCCAGGTCTTCGTAGATTTGCAGTGGTCTGATACTCTTTCCATTTCAATATTATCACTTGCACAGTGCTCCTTGGGATGTTTAAAGCTTGGGAAATCTTTTTGTATCCAAATCTGTCTTTAAACTTCTCCACAACAGTATCTCGGACCTGCCTGGTGTGTTCCTTGTTCTTCATGATGCTCTCTGCGCTTTAAACGGACTTCTGAGACTATCACAGTGCAGGTGCATTTATACGGAGACTTGATTACACACAGGTGGATTCTATTTATCATCATTAGTCATTTAGGTGAACATTGGATCATTCAGAGATCCTCACTGAACTTCTGGAGAGAGTTTGCTGCACTACAAGTAAAGCGGCTGAATAATTTTGCACGCCCAATTTTTCAGTTTTTTATTTGTGAACAAAGTTAGAAATATCCAATAAATTTCGTTCCACTTCAAGATTGTGTCCCACTTGTTGTTGATTCTTCACAAAAAATTACAGTTTTATATCTTTATGTTTGAAGCCTGAAATGTGGCAAAAGGTCGCAAAGTTCAAGGGGGCCTTTCGCAAGGCACTGTACCTGCTCTGTTGCAGTGGATTTGCAGGGAGCAGCCAGGATCCTCCTCTTTGTGGGTCCCTCTCGGCGCTCCTGGCCCCTCCCTCCTGTTCAGTGCTCCCACAGCAAGCAGCTTGCTATGGGGGAACCCGAGCTGAATTACAGCTCCCTGTGTCCATTCAGAAATGGAGCCCTGACACAGCCCCTCCCTTTCCTAACTGGCTAGCTGACTTTGACAGAAGTGGCAGCCAGTGGCGCCGTGTAATGTTCCGGTACCTCTGGTACCCTTGCTTCCATAATTCTCCTCTCTTAATTGCGTCCCATCTTGTATAACAAAGGACGCATATACCTTTAAGACCAGATGGCATCACTGCCGAGCGCCGCTATGAGCGGCTATTTCAATCGCCGGTTTGCTCTCACTCATCGCTCGTTCAAACCCACATGTTCATCGCACCTACGCCTGAGAAGTCGGAGCTGCTGACATACCTTCCTTGCTGAACTGAAGCCGGAAACCTCGCTGGTGATCCGTATCTCGCTACGGGATCACACCTCTCCAATGGACACTGTTATTCCTAAACCTATCTAAGTGATAAGTACCCCGCAGGGGATTCTTGCTACCAATCTCCTACTGTCATCTACTACAATTACCAAGACTATCTATCTATCTATCTATTCACTATCACCTGCATAAGACTGTTAGCTTTTGGGACTACCTTGAACTATCCTTGCACTAGGTTACTCTGTCTAAGTATACTCCATCTGTGTCCTCTTACCATCTGCACTATACTTGACATCAGAACCTATCTGCTTTACCATCACCTGCAACTCTCCTAATACTACTTCTAGTGCTCACCATACAATAGCCTGTCTCTCATCTATATCCTCATATACTCTATCCCTCCATTAAACATCTATTGATATATATATAGTATATAACAGGCTGTACACGGTGATGAAGTCCTGAGAGTTGGATATGTTGTTCAACAGATTCTCTACAAGGCTACTGAGTGTAATAATTCTGCAGCTGTAAATCCATCCACAAACAAAAACGCATGAACGTTACAGATTGAACGAGCCTTTAAAAAAAATATGGATTCAGCAGAATTATCCACTCATGTACTACAATTAAAACAGCAAGTAGATGCATTGATCCATGCGCTTACAGAGGTAAAAAATGACAATCAAACCTTGAGACAGCAGCTTGGCCGTCTCACACAGCCTCCTGCTGCTCAGCCCCATGAGCCCAAGATAAACCCTCCTATAGTGTTTTCTGGTGATCGGAGCAAATTCCGTGAATTTAAAAACGCATGTCAATTGTTTTTTTTGTTAAAACCTCTAACCTACACCACTGACCAAATTAAGGTTTGTACTATCATCTCCTATTTAACGGGTGAACCCCGGGCCTGGGCAGATGCTCTCTTTGAAAAGGATGATCCACTCCTTAATTCTTATCCCTTATTTCTAGCACAACTTGCTACTTTATATGAAGACCCCAACAAGCAGAGTACCGCTGACACACAATTACGGGCCTTAAAACAAGGAAGGAGACCTGTTGAAGATTTCGTGGCGAATTTTAAAAGATGGTCCCCTGATTCAGGGTGGAACGACACATCTTTGCGAACGCAGTTTAGACTCGGCCTATCTGAGGCCGTTAAAGACGAGCTCGCCCGAGCGGATTTACCTGGCACTCTAGAGGGACTGATCCAGACCAGTATCAATATTGACAAACGACTACGAGAAAGAAAGGCTGAGAAGATGGGCTCACCATTTTCCAGTCCTTCTCGGATGTTGCCTGATGACCCTACTCCTATGGAAGTAGGAATGATACGTCCACCTCTGACCCTTTCTGAACGTGCCAGGAGGAAAACCGAACATCTTTGCATGTACTGCGCATCCCCGAATCATTTGGTAAACGACTGTCCTCTTGTCCGCAGAAAAGAGGGTGAGTGTTCAAATGTCTTGCTAGGGGGACTCACAACTTCCTTCTCTAATCCTTATCTTTTTGTTCAATTAACATTGCAGTGGGACCAAACTAGGATCACCACCAAGGCTATGATTGACACAGGATCTTGTGGAAACTACATTGACATTTGTTTTGTCTCCCTTAATAAAATACCTATTGTTTCAAAACCCAAACCTGTCTCCGTTAGTTTTATTAACGGTACCCCTTTATCCTCTGGTCCTATCACCAGTCAGACACAGGCACTTCTTGTAACTGCTGACGAGTCTCATGTGGAGACCACCACCTTTGATGTATTAACTTCACCACATTTTCCAATCATTTTGGGACTTCCCTGGTTACACATACATCAACCAATCATCGATTGGAAAACAAAAACGTTAACCTTCTCTTCTCACTATTGTGAGACGACGTGTAACCTCCCCACACATGATAGGATCCTGTCTGTACTGCCGGATGACATTATTCCTAAGTGTTATCAAGATTTATCAGAGGTTTTCCTTGAGAAAAACGCTCAAATGCTACCTCCTCATAGGGACTATGATTGTTGTATCGATCTGCTCCCTAATAGCAAGTTGCCTTACGGACATGTATATCCTCTCTCACAGGATGAACTCTCTCACCTTAAGGAGTATCTGGATGAAAACTTGGCAAAAGGATTCATCCGACCTTCTACTTCCTCCACTGTGGCTGGGCTCTTCTTCGTCCGCAATAAGGACTCTAGCCTTAGGCCTATCATTGATTTCAGACAATTAAATGCCATCACAATAAAGGATCGTTATCCTTTACCCCTTATTCCTGAACTTATCGAACAGGTGCGTGGGGCTTCTTTCTTTTCAAAATTGGACCTAAAAGGGGCATACAATTTAATTTGAATCCGTAAAGGGGATGAATGGAAGACGGCATTCAGAACCAGATACGGACTGTTTGAGTACCTTGTAATGCCATTTGGGCTATGTAATGCCCCCGCAGCCTTCCAACGGTTTATAAACGAGATATTCCGAGACTTGCTTGATGTTTGTGTGGTAGTATATTTGGACGATATACTTATCTATTCTCATTCCTTACCTGAGCACATAAAACATGTGAGACTTGTGTTGTCAAGACTACTTGCACATAACTTATATGTTAAATCAAAGAAATGTTTGTTTCATAAAGAGGAGGTACTATTCCTAGGATATATTATATCTAAAAGTGGAATCAAAATGGACATGAGCAAAATATCCTGCATTCTGGATTGGCCTGTGCCAACCACTCGCAAAGCATTACAAAGGTTCCTAGGATTCTCTAATTACTATAGGAAATTCATTAAAAACTTCTCTGCGATTGTGAAACCTCTCACACAACTTACAAGCACGAAGAGACCATTTAATTGGACAAAAGAAGCAAATGGAGCATTCTCTCTGCTGAAATCAAGCTTTACCACTGCCCCCATACTATGCCATCCAGGCCCATCCCTTCAATACATCTTGGAGGTAGATGCGTCTAATATGGCAGTAGGAGCAGTTCTCTCACAACGACCAACAAACACCTCACCTCTTCACCCAGTTGCTTTCTTTTCAAAGTCATTAAGTAGCCCAGAGGTGAACTACCCAGTAGGTGAGAAGGAGTTATTAGCCATAAAACTGGCATTAGAGAATTGGAGACATTTACTTGAGGGCACTCAATTGCCAATTCTAATATATACTGATCACAAAAACCTCCAATACCTTCAGACTAATAGAACTCTTTCCCACCGGCAGGTACGGTGGTCGTTATTCTTTCTGAGATTTAATTTTTTAGTAACTTACACGCCCGCAGACAAAAATAAAAAAGCGGATGCACTCTCACGACTAGCCGAGAAAGATTGCACTGAGGTTCCCTCAGTTCCTATAATACCACTTGAACGTATTATCGGAGTCGTTCGCTCACTAAAGGAGGAGATTTTGCACAGCATAGGGTTGGATTCACCTCCACCACAACTAACTACTGACGCAGAAGGCTTCCTCTACTACAACGAAAAATTATACATACCCCCTACTATGCGAACCAAGTTCTTAGAATTGTTGCATGATGTACCTATGGCAGGACATATGGGTATGTGTCATGGTCTTACCTTCTTGCTGTTCTCCTTCGTTTGACATGTGCTGGCGGCCATCTTGGTTTCTGGGTTTCTTGTAGCCTCCCACCCTGCGGCTCCTCCTTCCCACTGGGAGGAGCTGGATGCCTAGCTCATATATATAGGAGGTCTGTGGCTTCAGTTCCCTGCTTGGTCCTCCTGTGTTCACATGCTTCTAAGACTGCTGCTGCTTCTGGTTCCTGTTCCTGGCTTCGTCTGACTACCCTGCTGGTTCCTGATCCTGGCTTCGTCTGACTACCCTGCTGGTTCCTGATCCCGGCTTCGTCTGACCACCCTCCTGGTTCCTGACCCCTGGCTTCGTAAAGACTCTGCATCGGTTTCGCCATCCGTTTGGACTTTTGCTTTATAGCTTGTTTTTCAATAAAGCTTTCTTATTTTCACTTCTGTTGTTGTACGTCTGGTTCATGGTTCCGTGACATTAGGACCAAGCCATGAATTCTGACGGTACAGGGCCATCCTCGCTACCCACGCTGGTTGCCAGACTTGATCAGCAGGATCACCTGTTGGGTCGGTTCGCCGTGGCGTTGCAAACCCTGCTTGAACGCACGGCACCACAGGCCATGAATTCTGACGGTACAGGGCCATCCTCACTACCCACGCTGGTTGCCAGACTTGATCAGCAGGATCACCTGTTGGGTCAGTTCGCCGTGGCGTTGCAAACCCTGCTTGAACGCACGGCTCATTTCGCTCCCGTTGCCGATGGGTCGGTTGTCGCTCCTGGGTCCGCTCCTACTGCCGCTCCGGTTGTTGTGCCAGAGTCTACCCCGACACCTGTTGTTGCGCCTGCGGTGTTTCGGGGTATGTCCGGTTCTGCCCCCCTTCCACAGCGCTTTGGGGGAGAGCCAACTCAGTGCCGAGGTTTCCTTAACCAGGTGGGCATTTATTTCGAGTTGCTGCCACATGCCTTTCCTACTGAGAGATCAAAGGTGGGCTTCTTAATCTCGCTGCTCTCGGACAAGGCCTTGGCCTGGGCCAGCCCTTTATGGGAGAACAACAATCCGGTGGTTGCCGAGTTTTCCGGTTTTGTTGCTTCTCTTCGGAAGGTATTCGATGTGCCGGCTCGTGCTGCCTCTGCTGCGAAGCTCCTTATGTCCATCAGACAGGGTTCACGATCCGTAGCTGAATACGCCATTGAGTTTCGTACCCTGGCAGCAGAGGTGGGCTGGAATAATGAGGCTCTGGTCGCTGCTTTCTCTCATGGTCTCTCGGATGCCTTGAAGGATGAGGTTGCAGCTAAGGACCTACCAGTGGAGCTCGAGTCTCTTATTTCTTTCCTGATTTTGATTGACACCAGACTCAGGGAGAGACCTTCCTTTAAGGAGAGTCTGCGGAGGCCTCCTAACAGATTGGCGCCTACCTTTGCTGTCCCACCCGTGCCTCCCTCTCCTCCCACGCCTCCTGGGGATGACTTGTCTGGGGGTGAACCCATGCAGCTGGGGTTTGCTCGCCTGTCCGAGGGGGAGAGGGTACTCCGGAGACGCGAGGGCCGATGCATGTACTGTGGTCTCGGTGGGCATTTTCGGTTGGCATGTCCGAACCGTCCGGGAAACGCTCGCACCTGAGATCCTGTCGGGGGCAGATCTTGGGTGGAGTCTCCTCATCCCCGGTTTCCCGTGTTGACAAACCACTGATCACTGTTGTCCTCTCCTGGGTCGGGGGCTCGGTGACGACCCAGGCGTTGGTGGACTCTGGTGCTGGTGGTTTGTTCATTGATAGTGTGTTCGCTGCCGCCAATTCCATTCCTCTGCAGGCTCGAGGTTCTCCTCTGGCTCTTGAGGCGATAGACGGCAGACCCCTTCTGCCGCCACACGTGACTCATGAGACCCTTCCAGTGGGGTTAGCCATTGGTGCCGTCCACAGAGAGTCGGTCTGCTTCCAGGTTATTTCGTCTCCACACTACTCGGTGGTCTTGGGGTACCCCTGGCTCCAGAAGCATAATCCGATTTTCGATTGGAGATCGGCCGAGATCCTCTCGTGGTCACCGCAGTGTGGGGCTAGTTGCATCCATGGGCCTGTCAAGTTGCTGTGTACTTCCTCGGACTCTCTGTTGCCTCCTGAATACGAGGAGTACCGGGATGTATTCGATAAGGTGCGCGCGGTTGCCCTACCTCCGCACCGCCCATACGATTGTGCCATCGAGTTACAATCTGGTGCCGTTCCTCCTCGTGGCAAAGTCTATCCACTGTCGGTAGCGGAGAATGAGGCCATGGAGGAGTACGTGAGGGAGGCGCTTTCACGCGGACACATTCGCAAATCCTCGTCCCCGGCAGGGGCTGGATTTTTCTGAAAAAGAAGGGCGGTGAGTTGAGGCCTTGCATCGATTACAGGGGTCTCAATCGCATCACGATCAAGAACGCTTACCCGATACCCTTGATTTCCGAGCTGTTCGATCGCCTTAAAGGGGCCACGGTCTTTACCAAACTCGACCTGAGGGCGGCATATAACCTCGTAAGGATCAAGGCGGGCGATGAGTGGAAGACCGCGTTTAACACCAGGACCGGTCATTATGAATCCTTGGTTATGCCCTTTGGGCTGTGCAATGCGCCCGCAGTCTTTCAGGAATTCATCAACGATGTTTTCCGTGACCTGTTGCAGCAGTGTGTGGTGGTCTATTTGGATGACATCTTGGTATATTCTGAGTCCATGGAGACCCACATTCTGGATGTCAAACGAGTGTTGCAACGGTTACGAGAGAACAAGCTGTTCGGTAAGCTTGAGAAATGCGAATTTCACCGATCCCAGGTAACCTTCTTAGGTTACATCATTTCCGCTGAGGGGTTCTCCATGGATCCTGAAAAGGTTTCGGCTGTCTTACAGTGGCCCCAGCCCAGTGGTCTTCGCTCCCTGCAGCGCTTTTTGGGCTTCGCCAATTATTATCGGAAGTTCATCAGGGACTTTTCCATGCTAGCCAAGCCTCTCACGGACCTGACCAGGAAGGGCAGTAATTCCCAGGTCTGGCCGCCCGAGGCCATCCGAGCTTTTGAGGCTCTAAAGTCCGCCTTTGTGTCGGCTCCGATTCTGTCGCATCCCAACCCTGGGTTGCCCTTTGTCCTCGAGGTGGACGCGTCTGAGACGGGAGTAGGCGCCCTTCTGTCTCAGCGTAGAACACCAGAGGGTCCTCTACTTCCTTGTGGGTTTTACTCCCGGAAACTGTCTTCCGCGGAGTGCAATTACCAGATTGGTGACAGGGAGTTATTGGCCATCGTGCAGGCTCTTAAGGAATGGAGGCACTTGCTCGAGGGTTCGGTGGTTCCGGTCCTCATCCTGACGGACCACAAGAATCTGACCTACCTCTCTGAGGCCAAGAGATTGACACCACGTCAGGCCAGATGGGCTCTGTTCTTGTCACGTTTTAATTACGTGGTCTCCTACCTACCCGGTTCCAAGAACATCAGGGCGGATGCCTCACGGCAGTACTCCGACCTGTCCAGGGAGGAGTCGATTCCGACTTCGGTCATACCTCCGAATCAGATCCTGGCCGCCATTCGCACCAGCCTGACCTCTCCCCTGGGTGAGCAGATTTTGGCGGCTCAATCTGGTGCTCCCTCTGGGAGACCCAACGGCAGATGTTTTGTGCCTGAGGAGTTGCGCACTCGGTTGTTGCGAACCTACCATAACTCCAAGACCGCGGGGCATCCTGGAAAGAATCAGCTGTCCTGGGCTGTTTCACGTCTGTTCTGGTGGCCTTCTCTACGTTCCGACATCGCCGCATATGTAGCGGCATGCTCCGTTTGTGCCCAGAGTAAGTCCCCTCGGCACCTTCCGTTGGGCCTTCTGCAACCCTTAGCCACCGGGGAGCGCCCATGGTCACACCTGGGAATGGATTTCATTGTGGACCTCCCTGCATCCCGAGGCCATACGGTCATTCTCATGATTGTGGATCGGTTTTCCAAAATGTGCCACTGTGTTCCTCTCAAGAAGTTACCCTCTGCACAGGAGTTGGCCACGATTTTTGCCAGTGAGGTCTTCCGGTTGCACGGTTTGCCCAAGGAGATTGTGTCGGATCGGGGGAGTCAGTTTGTGTCCAGGTTCTGGCGCGCCTTTTGCTCCCAGTTGGGGATTCATCTCTCCTTCTCCTCGGCCTACCACCCTCAGTCCAATGGGGCCACAGAACGATCCAATCAGGCCTTGGAGCAATTCCTTCGTTGCTATGTCTCCGATCACCAAGACAATTGGGTTGATCTCCTGCCTTGGGCTGAGTTTGCCAGGAACACGGCGGTGAACTCTTCCTCTAGGACGTCTCCCTTCTTGGCCAACTATGGGTTCCAACCTGCCGTGTTACCGGAGGTATTCTCTCCCCAGGATATTCCGGCTGTGGAGGATCACCTTTCCGTCCTACGTGCTTCTTGGGTACAGATCCAGAAGTCCCTTGAGGACTCTGCACAGCGCCAGGGACTCCAGGCTGATCGCAGACGAGCGCCTGCTCCTTCCTACCAGGCCGGAGACCGTGTATGGTTGTCCACCCGCAACCTCAACCTTCGAGTGCCCACTCCCAAGCTGGCGCCTCGCTTTGTTGGTCCCTTCCGAGTGCTTCGCGGGGTAAACCCGGTAGCCTATGCCCTTGCGCTTCCTCCTGGCATGCGGATCTCCAACGTGTTTCATGTCTCTCTGTTGAAGCCACTGGTGTGTAATCGTTTCACTTCCTCGGTTCCTCGGCCTCGTCCGGTCCAAGTGGGCAATCGTGAGGAGTATGAGGTGAGCAATATCCTGGACTCACGCCTGGTCCGCGGTCGGGTGCAGTTTTTGGTTCATTGGCGTGGTTATGGTCCAGAGGAGCGTTCCTGGGTTCCCTCCGCAGATGTCCATGCTCCTGCCTTGCTCCGAGCCTTCCACGCACGCTTCCCTCAGAAACCGTTCTTTACTCCGCGGAGGAGGGGCCCTTGAGGGGGAGGTACTGTCATGGTCTTACCTTCTTGCTGTTCTCCTTCGTTTGACATGTGCTGGCGGCCATCTTGGTTTCTGGGTTTCTTGTAGCCTCCCACCCTGCGGCTCCTCCTTCCCACTGGGAGGA
Source organism: Pelophylax lessonae (assembly GCF_965119305.1). Classification (NCBI taxonomy): domain Eukaryota; kingdom Metazoa; phylum Chordata; class Amphibia; order Anura; family Ranidae; genus Pelophylax; species Pelophylax lessonae. The sequence continues at coordinate 354,616,970 of NC_138771.1, read as the reverse complement.
GCTGGATGCCTAGCTCATATATATAGGAGGTCTGTGGCTTCAGTTCCCTGCTTGGTCCTCCTGTGTTCACATGCTTCTAAGACTGCTGCTGCTTCTGGTTCCTGTTCCTGGCTTTGTCTGACTACCCTGCTGGTTCCTGATCCTGGCTTCGTCTGACTACCCTGCTGGTTCCTGATCCCGGCTTCGTCTGACTACCCTCCTGGTTCCTGACCCCTGGCTTCGCAAAGACTCTGCATCGGTTTCGCCATCCGTTTGGACTTTTGCTTTATAGCTTGTTTTTCAATAAAGCTTTCTTATTTTCACTTATCTGTTGTTGTACGTCTGGTTCATGGTTCCGTGACAGTATGATTAAAACTCTCAATCTACTCACTAGATTTTACGCAATTTTGGTGGCCAGACATGAAGACAACCGTAAAAAAAGTTTGTTTCATCTTGTGATATCTGTGCAAGGTCTAAAATTGACAACATGAAACCATCAGGATTACTTTGTAGTTTACCGATACCCCACGTTCCGTGGGAAGTGGTATCCTTAGACTTCATAGTGGAATTACCACCTTCCAAAGGATTCAACACCATCTTGGTATCAGTGGACCATCTGACCAAGATGGCACATTTCACCCCTATCCGAAAACTACCTTCATCCAAACAAACAGCAGAATTACTTGTGAAACATGTCTTTAAGTTACATGGTATTCCAAAAACACTGCTGTCTGACCGTGGTTCACAATTTATCTCAAAGTTTTGGCTAGCTCTATGTCAGATACTGCGAATAGAGCGTAACCTCACTTCTCCCTACCACCCTCAGACCAACGGACAGACAGAGAGAGTTAACCAGTGCATTGAACAGTACCTGCGTTGCTATACTTCGTATCTACAGGACGATTGGGCAGATCTCCTCCCACTGGCGGAATTCGCCTATAACAACGCTACTCATAGCACTACTAAGCAAAGTCCGTTTTACCTGAATTATGGGTTTCATCCCACACTCCTTCCTCCACGTATCTTACCATCAAGTAATCCAGTGGCATCTGATTATCTTGCCCAGATAAAGGATTCTCTGGGATTACTCAACAATACCATATCTCATGCTCATAGCCAACAAAAAAAGTACTACGACCTCCGTAGGAAACCCTCTCCCCAATATGCCATTGGGGATCTTGTTTGGCTTTCTACAAAAAATCTGAGACTAAAGATCCCTAGTAAAAAACTTGGACCTCTGTTTCTGGGACCTTTCCCAATAGAGAAGCTTATTGGTAAAGCTGCAGTACAACTCACATTGCCAGTAGACCTCAAGATACATCCTGTCTTCCATGTGTCTCTACTGAAGCCCCATGTTCCTAACCAAGGAATAAGGCCTACTATCTCACCTCCACCTCCTGTACAAGTGGAAGGTGGAGAAGAATTTGAGATAAAGGAAATTTTGGATTCCCGTTTCAATAGAAGAAGACTCCAGTATCTTGTACGATGGAAGAATTATGGGCCCCAAGATGACACCTGGCTGGATATCTCCGATATACATGCCCCTAGACTGATTCGCAATTTCCACTCGAAATATCCGGAAAAAACAGTTCTAGAGGCCTTCCGGAGCCGGCCTTAAGCGGGGGGTACTGTAATGTTCCGGTACCTCTGGTACCCTTGCTTCCATATTTCTCCTCTCTTAATTGCTTCCCATCTTGTATAACAAAGGACGCATATACCTTTAAGACCGGATGACATCACTGCCGAGCGCCGCTATGAGCGGCTATTTCAATCGCCGGTTTGCTCTCACTCATCGCTCGTTCAAACCCACATGTTCATCGCACCTACGCCTGAGAAGTCGGAGCTGCTGACATACCTTCCTTGCTGAACTGAAGCCGGAAACCTCGCTGGTGATCGGTATCTCGCTACGGGATCACCCCTCTCCAATGGGCACTGTTATTCCTAAACCTATCTAAGTGATAAGTACCCCGCAGGGGATTCTTGCTACCAATCTCCTACTGTCATCTACTACAATTACCAAGACTATCTATCTATCTATTCACTATCACCTGCATAAGACTGTTAGCTCTTGGGACTACCTTGAACTATCCTTGCACTAGGTTACTCTGTCTAAGTATACTCCATCTGTGTCCTCTTACCATCTGCACTATACTTGACATCAGAACCTATCTGCTTTACCATCACCTGCAACTCTCCTAATACTACTTCTAGTGCTCACCATACAATAGCCTGTCTCTCATCTATATCCTCATATACTCTATCCCTCCATTAAACATCTATTGATATATATATAGTATATAACAGGCTGTACACGGTGATGAGTCCTGAGAGTTGGATATGTTGTTCAACAGATTCTCTACAAGGCTACTGAGTGTAATAATTCTGCAGCTGTAAATCCATCCACAAACAAAAACGCATGAACGTTACACGCCGCTGCTGTGTCTCAACCAATCAGGAGGGAAAATCTTGGACGGCTGAGACACCCGTGGACATTGCTGGACAGAGAGGGACCTCAGGTAAGTTTTAGGGAGGCTGAAGGGGGCTGCTGCACACAGAAGGTTTTTTGTACTAATGCATTAAAACGCATTAAGATAAAAACCCTTCTGACTTTACAACTCCTTTATTAATAATAATTTAATATTATGATTGTTATTCTTATTCTTATTATTATTAATAATAATAATAAATGCATTTTGTGTAAGGGTGTTTATTATTTATTATTTTTTTCTAAGAGTTAGGGGTTAAATATTTATTTATTATTACATAGTATTAATTTATGATTATTTTATTTATTTGTGTATTTATTTTACATTTATTTATTTTATTTATTACTATTATTATTATTATTATTAGTAGTAGTAGTAGTAGTAATAACACCCTAACCCCTAACAAAAAAATAAAAACCAAATAAATAATAAAACAATAAATAAAATATTTACCTCAAATCCTAACCCCTAACCGTAACCTAAACTTTAACTCCTTACCCTAAAAATAATAATAATAATAATAATAATAATAATAATAATAAAAAACAACAAAGCTGATGGAAAAGCTAAAAAAGCTGAAAAACCTAACAACAAATGATGCAACAGATGATAGTTTTCTATACCGGTTAATAAAAAAATGGCAAAGCTCAAAAATGCTGTAAGAAAATGTGCGAAATCACACATAAAAATGTGACAAAATCGCGCATAAAACACGCAGAAAAATGCTAAGAGACACTACACTCAGGTGTGAATGGAGCCTAAGGGAAAGTAGATGGAAGAAGGGTTTCCTCCTGGCTGCAGCAGATTGATGACATCATCTCAGCCTATGCAAAGACATTGGCTGTACTTCAGGAAGGCATTTTCATGCCTCATGCACGGTGGACATTTCTAACACTGCTCTTAGAGGGGTCTGGCGTTTTTTTCTCTTGCCTTTAATGCCCCTGCATGTTAGCCTTCGTGTCCATGCACACATAGGCATGTAGAGGAGATTAGAAGAAGGGGCATTTAGAAGCATAAAACCCTCCCTCACTGCCAGCAAGTCCAGAAGCAAAGGCATTTCAGCAGAAAAAACGCTTGATGAATGTAAAAGGGTGTGTAGCGCCCCCCTGACCCGCAGCATCAGGGAAAGCTGACTCTTCACCTCAGGGTGCTGGTTCCTAGGCATGATGGGCATGGATGGTTGCATAAAAATGGGTGCCAGTCTCTTTTAGGTAGAACAAAAGTGAGTCCATTGCTCACAACAAAATGGGGGGAAGAGGGTTAGGGCATCCTAGTACAGTAGGCAAACAGACTAGCAGACTCCAAAGACAAAAGCAGCCAAGTAGACAGCAATACAGAACAAGGTCCTTAGGCCTACACCCAATGTTCTGTATCTACGTAGCCACAGCTGTCTTCTTTAGCAACCAAAGTTTCACAGCATTGTGCCTTGAAGCTTTCCCAGTTTCTCCACAGTCCCCAGCTTATGATCCTCTGGAACTTTATAAAAGGACTCCATCCCTTTCCTCATGCCTCCAGACAACAAACATGCTCTCTCTTGCAGAGCCTCAAGCACATAGCTAGGACTTTGGCTTTAGGGCTCTTTCACACAGGCGGACTGTACAGATCTGCATGTCAGTTTTTTTTGCGGATCTGAACGGTCACCCCATGCATCTCTATGGGGCATCGGATGTCAGCAGAGACATGTCCGCTGGCATCCGATCCGTCAAATCTGGACGGATGGAAACCCTATTTTCCATCAGTCCAGCGGATCAGATGTGATAGGATGAGAAAGGACAGACGGTCCGTTCCCATCCGATTCCCCCATAGAGATGCATGGGGACCTGACAGCTGTGTCTCTGCACACAGCACGGAGAACAGCTGTCATCCTCCTGCTCAGCGGGGGATCGGCGGATCGATCTCCCGCTGAGATAAACGGAGTCCGTGTGTGAAAGAGCCCTAAGGCCTAACCTAACACAGCTGTTCCTCACACATCCACTTCAAAGCACGGTTTGGGTGGGAGGACCCGGATCACTTGACCTCCCAAAATATTTATACTCTCTCTCAGCATGCTCAGTGGCCATAAAACTCCTACTGATTGGCTGAGAGAAATGTGCAAATTCATTACCTAGCTTTACTGTAGCTTATCATACTAATGCCAAAGGTAACAGTGCCACCTACTGACAGAAGGGAGCAAACACAGCTACACCAGGCTTAGGAGAAAACCCATGTGTAAACACACGTTACCACTAGACGCACTTAGCACTTAAGCGTTAATTCATTTCAATGGTCAGATGAAATTATACTTCGTGTTTACAAGCGACAAAAGTTTTTTCCTGCCAAAACACCACTGTCAGGAGGAAATGCCAGGAGAGATGGCCAAAGCATCCAGTGTGCGTAAGGCCTTAGGCCCTGTTCACATCTAGTGATAGGGGATCGCTGGGGGAATCACCACGATTCTTCCTGCGATTCCAAATCTCACTGCAATGATTCATTTTTAATGACAACTAAAACACAGTGTGGTTTTGCCCCAAAGTATGCATGATTTATCACGTGGCGGTGCACATGATGCGAAGCTTGTCGCCCAAAAATGAGCAGGAGCTTCTCTTGGGCAACAAGCTTCACGCAATGCGGTTTGCGTGCAACAATCATTGCAGTTTTAATGCGATTAAAAATGAATGGCACACAAACATGCATGCTGCATTTTTCCAGCATTGCAAGGTGATTTGGAATTGTAGGTAGAATCACAACGATTCCACCAGCAATCCCAAATCGCTAGATGTGAACAGGGCCTTAATAATTAGGCCTAATGCACACTGATTTATTGTATAAGCTGTTTCTTCTGACAGGAGAAAAATCCGAATTAAAAACTCTGCATTTTTTAAAACCAGTTTAGCAGCGATTGGTGTTTAGCCATTTATTCATTTCATTGGCCAGAATTTAAATGTATTTAATTTAAATTAATAAATGCTGACGTGTAAATGCACCTAGCATTTAGGTGAATTTAGCAGTGTCAAACTTTTTTTGTGGCAAAACTATGCTGCACCTGGATGCACTGGCAGTGTTTTTTTTTTCTTGCCTCTAAACTCTCCTGCTGCTAAACGCTGCTAAAAGCCAATGTGTGCATGGACACATAGGCTAACATACAGGGGAGTTTAAAGTGGTTGTAAAGGTAGAAGTTTTTTTTATCTTAATGCATTCTTTGTATTAGAATAAAACGTTTTCTGTGTGTAGCAGCCCCCCTCAGACCCCCTAATACTTACCTTGGTTTGCAAACCACGCCCCTAACGACGTCATTGTTGACGAAACGCCGCGTGGGGCAGGCTACGGAGCGTGTGACGTCATTGCGCTGGAGGACGCAGCGGCCATCTTCTTGGAAGGAAATAACCCACACTGTTTATACGCAGAAGCCATCCTGATAGCATGTGAGTGTATTTTATTATTTAATAAAGCACTACTTTAATTTAACTTACTGCACTATGAGCCTTTTCACTATCTTTGGGGCCATATGAGGATCTGTGACTCATCTGCCATTCATGTTCCTGAGAACTTATGGAGATCTGTGGTTAAGTTTGGATGAACCAGCGTGGAGATTATTTATCTGGTGCAGTCTTATCAGCCTGACGGTAAGGGTCAGTGTGTTTGGTGACATCTGGTGGTGGTGATATGTTTAACCCAGCAATACCATCTTGGAATCACAGACATTTGCTTTTTTAAACCGAATAGGACTACACACAGATTTTTTTGAACTTTTATACGCCATTTCTCTAGTGCTGCACCTAATATTTTATATATTGTGTATGTTTATATCCTGACATATGTGCAGCTGCTGTTGTCTTAGTTTTTTTTTAAATATATCTTTTTTATTTGTTTTTATTGAATTGATTGTTCCAAGCGCAGCTCTTTCTTGTTTTATATACTCAGCCATTAATGTCTAAACCGCTGGCAACAAAAGTGAATACACCCCTAAGTGGAAAAGTCAAAATTAGGCCCAAAGTGTCAATATTTTGTGTGACACCATTATTTTCCAGCATTGCCTTAACCCTCTTGGGCATGGAATTCACCAGAGCTTCACAGGTTGCCACTGGAGTCCTCCTCCATGACGACATCACGGAGCTGGTGGATGTTAGAGACCTTGCGCTCCTCAACCTTCCATTTGAGGATGCCCCACAGATGCTCAATAGGGTTTAGGTCTGAAGACATGCTTGGCCAGTCCATCACCTTTACCCTCAGCTTCTTTAGCAAGGCAGTGGTCATCTTGGAGGTGTGTTTGGGGTCATTATTATGTTGGAATACTGCCCTAGTATGTCACAGTACATGTTAGCATTCATGGTTCCCTCAATAAACTGTAGCTCCCCAGTGTCGGCAGCACTCATGCAGCCCCAGACCATGGCACTCCCACCACCATGCCTGACTGTAGGCAAGACACACTTATCTTTGTACTCCTCACCTGGTTGCCGCCACACACGCTTGACACCATCTGAACCAAATAAGTTTATCTTGGTCTCATCAGACCACAGGACATGGTGACATGGTTCCAGTAATCCATGTCCTTAGTCTGCTTGTCTTCAGCAAGTTGTTTGCGGGCTTTCTTGTGCATCATCTTTAGAAGAGGCTTCCTTCTGGAATGACAGGCATACAGACCAATTTGATGCAGTGTATGGTCTGAGCACTGACAGGCTGACCCCCCCACCCCTTCAACCTCTGCAGCAATGCTGGCAGCACTCATACGTCTATTTCCCAAAGACAACCTCTGGATATGACGCTGAGCACGCACACTCAACTTGTTTGGTCGACCATGGCGAGGCCTGTTCTGAGTGGAACCTGTCCTGGTAAATCGCTGTATGGTCTTGGCCACCATGCTGCAGCTCAGTTTCTGGGTCTTGGCAATCTTCTTATAGCCTAGGCCCTCTTTATATAGAGCAACAATTTTTTTTTTCAGATCCTCAGAGTTCTTTGCCATGATGTGCCATATTGAACTTCCAGTGACCAGTATGAGAGAGTGAGAGCGATAACATCAAATTTAACACATCTGCTCCCCATTCACACCTGAGACCTTTTAACACTAACGAGTCACATGACAACGGGGAGGGAAAATGACCTCAGATGACGGCTCATTGGCCGAAACGCGTCAGTTGACCCTCTTGCAGTTCCTGGGACATGCCGAATTGACTGTATACCGTGGATTTCAAATTTGCACCTACCGATTTTAACAAGAATTAATGTAAGTTACTACAATAAATGTGCTCTGTATCATATATACTGCACTAGTGTATTCTTTTTCTGGGGACTGGACTGAACCTTCTGTCAACCTCATCCATCAGCTGATGCTGTTTGGGTTGTGAATATCATCTCCCTGCACATGAGGATTGAGTTGTCCATTACCATTGAGTGCACCTGCCTTGGTATCACCATGTCTGCTGATCATTACTACCAGGATTGTCTGATTGCCCGCTGTAACATTGGTCCTTCTGGCTATACACTGAGTCTTCTGACTCTGGCTTCCGGATTGTGTTGATCACATGAGATGGGAATCCATTTGGTTGAGTGAAACACATCACCTATCTACATCATCTTTATTTCTTTAAGTCTGGTAAGCAGCCTGTTAGGATATCGTTGAGTGTGGCATGCATATGGGTTCTTGGTGGCGGCCTCTGTGGAAATAATTTATTAGCCCAGATATACTATACCATGAGATTCTTTTCTGTTTGATTTCATATGCTTCGTCTTTTACTGAGTGGACTGGGCTGGTATCGAGTGAACCAACACCAACTTCATTTAACGACAGGCCTATTATTTCTTTCCATCTGGTAAGCAGATTGGATTGTATCTGTTTATGAACACGGACTGTTATTTGAGCGCCGCAAGCCAATCCTCTTTTATATTTTCTCTGAAGGTCAATATCAGATTTTGCTGGCAGTCTGATTTTGGACTGTTTATTTTTTGAGCGCGGAATTTTCCTGTTTTTTTTTAGGGAAAATGGCTAAATGGGTCCAATTCGGACATTTCCACTTAGGGGTGTACTCACTTTTGTTGCCAGCAGTTTAGACATTAATGGTTGTGTGACAAAAATGTGTGGGGGTGCCGGCGCGGTCCTCTTCTGTGTCTTCTTCCGCGTCTTCTTGTCCCAGAATGCGCCGCACCGGCCCCTCTCGTCACTTCCGGCGCGACGCCACATTCCTCCACAGCTTCTGGGCATGCCCAGAAGCTGTTTAGCAGGGGAATGCGGCGTCGCCCGGAAATGACGAGCGGGGCCGGTGCCGTCGCATTGATTCCTGGGAGCTGTGACGTTCAGCTCCCAGGAATCATAGCGAGGCAGGAAGTGACGGGGTGAGCCGCGGCTCCGAGGGAGGAAGTACTCTGAGGTGAGTATCTTCAATCTTCAATTGCAAGGTAAGTAAACAAAAAAAAAAAAAAAAACTACCCAATTCCTTTTCAGGTGAGGCATACCTAGCGGAGGGGCACAAAAAAAATCTCGTTTTTGTGCCCGGAACTCCGCTTTAACCTGCACTTTGCGGCACCCCTCCATATACCATGATGACCAGGCTCCCAATCCACAGTTCCTTTTGTATAAAAAATAAAATAAAATTACAGTACACTCACAATGTTACAGCCACTGGTGCATACTGTACTGTACAGTAAAGCTGCGGGTACAATTTAAAAAAAAAAAAAATTCTCCTCTTTCAAAACGCTCGTGAACCGCGCTGCTTGTAAACCAAAGTTTTAGAGCCAGTTCACACTGGGGCGACTTGTCAGGCGACCTGGTCCCCTGACAAGTTGCCGCGGGTCGCCTGCCATAGATTAGCACAGGACCCGTTCTAATAGGAGCGACACAAGTCGCTCCGACTTAGAAAAAGGGTCCTGAGCTACTTTGGGGCAACCTGGAGCGACCTGCATTGACTTCAATGATATGAAGTCCGTGCATGCCGATCTGAGGTCGCGGTGCAAGCTGTGCACCGCGACTTCACAGGTCGCCCCGACAAGTCGAGTCGCGCCTATGTGAACCGGCTCTTACTGTATAACATATTTGTTATTTTTAACGAAAAACAAAAACAAAAAAAATTAGTCTTTAGTATCACTTTAATCTGGAGACACATTCAGCTACTTAGAAAACAAAAATTGCATGTGAACATGTAAACATCTTTGCCAGGGGTCGGGAACATTTTTGGCTGAGAGAGCCACGAACACCACATATTTTCAAATGTAATTCCCTGAGAGCCATACACTATATTTCAGGGGTCGGGAACCTTTATTTAATATTCATATTCATGGACTGCTGCTATACAGTGGGTAGATGGAGCCGTGTGAAAGTGCCTGGAGTCCGGGCTGGAAGAGAGTAGAGCAGGCAGGTATGCAATGAGGCCGAAGTGGTAAAGCGCCTGCAGGCCTGCGAGTGATGGAGGTGCGTATAGGTCCTGAGAAAATGGCGGTCGGCCGCTGAAGACCTCAGAAGTGGATGTGAGAGGCAGCTCCCTTGGGTCTCCGGGTGTCAGAGGAGAAGGAGATCGTGTCTGTCGGGGCACAGGGAGCAGATGGCAGGTCTCCTTACCAGGCAGTGATTGCCAAGGCCCTCAGATGCACAGCACGCGAGCCGACGGTGGTACCGTGAGTAGGCCCCGGGGTCTGTAGCACGGCAATCCGGTCACCCAGAGATGAACTGAGGGTAGCGGTGGGTAGCCCACAAAGTGTATCGTCGATGGGTGCAGAAATCTCCTTGGCACCGGGCACAGCTACGCACATGGCACTGGATTGAGTGGTAGACGTGGTGGAACTCTGGGACTGCACGTCCAGTGCAGCTCACGTCCAGACACACCCCCCTTTATTAAAGATTTGTCTGCGAGCCAGATGCAGCCATCAAAAGTGCCACGCCTGGCTCGTGAGCCATAGGTTCCCTACCCCTGATCTATGCTAAGTTTACATGCATACAGCATTTAGAAAAATACAGTATATGCTTTTGGCCCGTAATAGCAAGGCCCTAGGTGGCAAACCTGCTTGCACACTAGCAACCGAGGATGCTATGCAGAAGGAATCGTCCTAGAGACCGAGAAGGCTATGTGGCAGAAGCCACCTGAGTCCTAGCAACCAAGTAAGTTATGTGGTAGAAACCTCCTGAGTCTTAGCAACTGATGATGCTGTGTGGAAGAAGCTGCCTGTGTCTTAGAAGCTGAGGACACTATCTGGAGGAGCCACCAGTGTCATAGCAGCTGAGGACATTGTAAGGCAGGAGCCTCCTGAGTCCTAGCAACCAAGGACATTATCACCAAGGACGCCATAAGGCAGGAAGTTCCTGAATCCTAGCAACCGAGGACACTAAGTGCTAAGAACTCCTGAGTTTCTGAATTTTAGGGCCGTTTCACACAGGCGTTCTTCTGTTTTAATTTGTCCATGCAACAGCAGGACACACAGACAGCAATTCATTCTTATGGGCTTGTGGATTTAAACGAATGATCATCCATTTACATCGTCCTGCATCCATGTCTATTTTTTTTTTTCCATTAAGTTTTTATTAAGTTTAAAAGAGTAAAAACATAACATAGGTCATTACATAAGTCAACGTAGCAAATACAGCAAAATGTCAGTTGTAGCGTAGATATTAACAGTAATTAGAGTTACAAGTATGACATTTAGTAAAGAGATTAATCTTACACAACTCGCCGGCACATTGACATCAAACTATGGACCAGCATATATGCAAACTAGCGAGCATCTTACCCCTAGTCTAGAGTGTAGATACACTGAGATGGAGTGCTCAGAGCTCCCGAGATAGAGGAAGAGGGTCAAGGTATAAGAATAAATGAGGAGATACGTGGAGAGGAAGAAGCAGGGAGAGAGTGGGGGGAAGGCCAGGGAAGGGGAGGGGGGGGGAGAGAGAATATAGGGGGGGGGGAGATATAGGATGAAGAAGAAGGAGGAAGAGAGAAGGAAGAAGGGCGAGGAGAGAGGACGAGTGAAGGGAAGGAGACGAAATGGGGAAGAATATAAATTGTGGTAGAGAGGGGAGGGAGTATTGGGAGAGGGGGGGGGAAGGAAGGTGGGAGGAGGAAAGGAGAAGGGAGGGATGGAGGGAGAAGAGGAGGGGGGGGGATAGGGAGAGGGAAGAGAGAGGGAAGCCTGAGGAGAAGGGGAGATAGCGGAGAGTGAAGGGGGGAGGGGGAATATGGGAGTTGAGAGGGGGAAGCAGTAGCATTAAGGGGAGGGGAGGGGGGGAAGGGAGGGCGGGGAGGAAGAGGAAGGAGTGTGAGGAGGGGATGTAGAGTATAGAAGGAGAGGAAGAGCAAGAGCAGTGAGCAGAGGGGGGAGAGGGGAGATGCTGCGAATGCTCAGGTGTGGCATCTCAGAAGCTCGATACTAAATATGATATGGCGACGTTACCTCAGGGTGTCACAGCTGCTTGAGAACTCTCAAGTGCTTAAGGGACATATGCACAATAAAGACAAAAGAATAAAAGCAATAACAGGTCAGCAGAGCATCAATTGTTTTCAGCATTCACATAAAGCACATATAGCATTACTTATCTGGAATCCATGAGGACCACCTGGTCCAAGCTTTATCAAATCTGGTACCATGGCCTAACTTGAAGGCAAGCAGCTTTTCATAATTGGTTTTGACTAACGCTATAACCTCCGAGGTGGTGGGCGTTACATTAGATTTCCACTGTCTAGTTATGAGGCTCCGGGCTGTCAGTAGAATGTGCGTGACCACAGTGCCGCTTTCCATGGGAAATGTTTCAGTCCCTATGTTCAATATTGCCAGTGCTGGAGAGGGGCAGGTCAGCACCCCCGTGATTCTAGATATTATGGAGAACAGTCTGTTCCAGAAACTTTTTAGGTGTCTACATGACCAGAACACATGAGTTAGGTGGGCAACCTCACCGCATCCCCTCCAGCACAGGGGTGAATAGTCAGGCACAAATTTAGACAATCTGTATGGCGTGAGATACCATCTCAGATTTATCTTCTGCGACAATTCCCAGTGGTTGATGCACGACGAGGATTGTCGAACAGACCGAAAAGCTGCTTGCCATTGCTTGTCAGTAAACGTGTCACCTAGGTCCTTCTCCCATTTCACAAAAGGAACAGTTTTACAATACTCCATTTTGCTTTGGAGGAAGTTGTAAAAAAGGGAGGTTCCCTTGACCGAGCATAAGTTACCCAGTAGGAACTTCCAACCCTGGGACGGTATATAGATATGGGGTGATGTTAAGGAACTAAGGAAATGGGATATCCGAAGGTACAGGTAGTATTGGATTGATGGGAGCGAATGTTCGTCCTGTAGGCGAGCAAATGGTTTCAATACATCCCCTGACAAGATATGATCCACAGTAAGTATACCTTTGCTAGCCCAGCTTCTAAGTGAGGTGTGAGGAATGACATACTCCAGCACACCCACCGGGATCGGGACTCTCACCTTCAAGGGGGGCTGGAGCGGGCGAGCCGCGAACGCACGCCAGGCCAGAAGGGAGGCCTGGATCAAAATGGGGAGCGTTTTCAGTGTTCTCGGGCGCCATATATCCGCCAGAAGCACCGTCCGCAGGGGGAGGGGGGAGCAAATTTCAGCTTCCATATTTCAGCTTCCATATTGCTCCATACCGTTGGGGACGATAGGGTCACCCAGTGTTTTAATTGGGCCAAATGAGAGGCCATAAGGTAGTCTTTGACGTCGATCATGCCCATGCCCCCTGCAGACCAACGCTTAATCAAAAAGGAGTGAGCGCTCCTCGGTCTCTTGCCCTTCCACACCAGCCCCTTGAGTGCTGCCTGTAGGGACGCCAGGAGTTTTTGGGGTACCGGGATTACTAAAGTCCGAAACACGTATAAAATTTGGGGTAAAAGGATCATTTTGAACGAGGCAAGGCAGCCCGACCAGGTAAGTTCTGTGTTTGAGATTCTGCGGCTTTCCTGTTCAATTTTGGCAACTAGAGGTGGGAAATTAGCGTCAGCCAATAGTTCCACTTTGGGAGTTAAATTAATTCCCAAGTACGGGATGCTACGTTGCTTCCAAGTATAGGGGTATAAGTTTTGTAATTTTCGGCATAGGTTCTGGGGCATACCTATCGGTAAAATCAAAGATTTCGTAAAGTTGGCCTCGTAGTAAGAGGCTAAGCTGAATTGTTGCAACAAGGAATGCGTAGCCGCCAGCGGCCGCTCAGGGTCGGACATGAAAATAATGACATCGTCCGCAAATAGACTTATAACATGTGCTTGAGTGGAGGTAATAAGGCCCTTGATATTCGCGGAAAATCGAACAGCCTCTGCCAATGGCTCAATGAGCAAATTAAAAATGGAAGGCGACAATGGGCAGCCTTGCCTCGTCCCGTTCGTAATGGAGAAAGACCGTGAAAGCATATTTGAGGAGTAAACCTTCGCTGAGGGATTGGAATACAACGCCAGAATTGCGTGTAAGATGGGACCCTGAAACCCAAATCTCTGTAATACTCGAGTCATATATGTCCAGTGGACCCGGTCGAACGCCTTCTCCGCATCCAATGAGAGAAGCAGAGAAGGCACCCGACCGGATCCAGCTCTATCCACCAGCCCCACAACCCTCCTGGTAGTATCTGAGGCCTGGCGCCCCCTGACAAAACCCGATTGGTCTGGATTGATAAGATCAGGTAATATAGGGTGAAGTCTAAGGGCCAGAACCTTAGCATATAATTTCACATCAGTGTTCAGTAACGATATATGCCTAAAATTAGGAGGAGAAGTAGGTTCTTTGCCCGGCTTGGGCAATGTGACCACATATGCTTGAAGCAGTTCACTAGGCAGAGAGGCAGAGGACACCGCGGCCGCGAACAACGTGGCTAAGTGTGGACTGAGGGTCGACATGAATTTTTTATAATAAAGATTGGGGAGACCGTTGGGTCCTGGAGATTTCCCTGTTGGTAGTGTACGAATGGCCCGTTCCACCTCACCCGCGGATATCGGGGCATTAAGAGCCTGCAGTTGAGAGGTAGTGAGAAGTGGCAGTTGAATGGAGTCCAAAAAAGAGGATATGATTGCCTCTGTTGGTTGGGGAGTATCAGGGTCGTTTTTGAGATTGTATAAGGACTCATAGTAGCTGGCAAAAGAGTCAGCTATTTCTTGAGGATTAGTGATTTTAGTGTTAGTAGTAGGGTTTATGAGCTAAGCTATTCTATTTTTGACGCGTTTGGCCCTCAGTTTGTTAGCTAGCAGCTTCCCCGCGTTATTACCAGCCGAGTAAAGTGACAGCTTAAGAGCTCGAAAATATTTATCCTGCTGTTCAACCAAAAGGTCCCTCAAGTTGGATCTATGGTCCCTCAACTGTTGGGCCAATTGTGGAGATGGGGATGTTTTATTGAGGGGTTCCAGACGGGAGATCTCAGCCAGGAGTTTGTCCAGGCGCCGTGCCCTCTGCCTCTTAAGTTGAGCACACATTTTAATAAGAACACCCCGCATAAAGGCCTTGTGGGCACACCACAATACTGTCGGATCAGCCACCGACCCCAAATTGTGCTTAAAGTACTCCTCAAGATGCCGCTGAATTCGAGAGGCAAGTTGGGGAGACTCCAAGACCTGACTGTTTGCCCGCCATAAGTATGCAGGGCCCGGAGATCGTGTTTCTTGTATGGCAACAGTCACCGGGGCGTGATCAGACCATGTGATATTGTGAATATTCGAGCTCTGAACAGTCTGTAGTAGATGTTTGTCAGTCAATATCATATCAATGCGGGAGTATGCATTGTGCCTGTGAGAGTGAAAAGAATAGTCACGTTCGCCCGGGTGTAGGCACCTCCAAGTGTCAAACAGATCCGCCTCAGAGAAAAGTGTCTGCTGAGCGGGAGGTGGGCGTCTAGGGGTGGAGGAGATGTCTAAGTTGGGGTCCGCTGTTAAATTGAAATCCCCACAAACCACAACAGAGCCATATTTATGCTCATCCAACATGTGGAACATTTTCCTCCAAAAACGCAGCTGGCGGGTGTTAGGGGCATATGCGTTGAGTACCGTAAAAGGGACATTGTTCAGTTCACATTGCAACAGTAAGTAGCGGCCGTTTGGATCCACCCAGAGTTTGTGCAAGGAAAAGGCAATAGTGTCTCTGATTGCGATAAGCACACCCTTACGCTTCTGTGGGGCCGAGGCCATGAAAATGTGTGGGAAACTCCTGTGGGACACATTAGGGTGGTGAGAGTGCTGAAAGTGGGTCTCTTGGATACAAAGGAGATCGCTTTTAAGCTGCAAAGCCTCCTTCCACATAGAGGACCTCTTGGCCGGGTGGTTGAGACCGTGAACATTCAAAGAAGTGATGGAGATGGTCATGTTATAAACATAAGGAGGCTGATCACGTTACCTGATCCATATTCACACTTGAGGGGTAGCGGAGAGGGCTCCCAGGGTTGTACCCACAGCGTAGGAGAGCGAGGGTCCATGGTTTCCAGGAATGATTCCGTAAAGTCCAGGTTCTGCTTGACGGTGCTGCTGACCAACAAAAAAAAAAAAACAAAGAAAAAAGCCAACGAAGTAAAAGAGCAAACTTGGCATTTACAAGGTAAGTGTAAAAAAGAGAGATCGATTTCGTGAGCAGGTATACTGCACATGTTGTAGGGGGGTAGTAGGCGGTCATGGTGACCAGACTCAGGGAGGGGATCTGTTGGATTGGGCTAGAGACGGCAATCCCTTAGATGCTTTTTTCCCCTTCTTCTTGTGAGAGATAGTGTGCCACTCCTCAGATAGTGGGGAGATACGGCCTGAGGATTCCTGTGGGGCAGAGCCTTGATCAGGTAGAATGCTCCATGACTGCAGCAAATTCAAACCTTCCTGCAAGGATGAGACGACATGCGCCTTGTTGTTGTATGTGATGATAAGTTTCACCGGGAATCCCCATCTGTAGATAATAGAATGGTTTCTCAGGATTTTAGTGAGCGGGTGGAGAGCCCTCCTTTTCTGTAGCGTGTGTTGTGATAGATCTGCAAACAGTTGGATCCTAGAGTAGGGTTCTGATATTAGGGTTTTCTTCCTAAATGCAGACATCAGGTTGTCCTTAACATGGTAGAAATGCACCCTCATGATGACATCGTGAGGCACATCATCTGGCAGATATGAGGGCTTAGGGAGACGATGTATCCTGTCGATAATAAGTTCAGATAAGGGGGTATTTGGGAGAACAGACAGAATAAGGTCTCGTGCATACTGATCTAAGTCCCCGGGGTGCACGGATTCTGGGACCCCCTTAAGCATCACATTGTTCCGCCTAGAGCGGTCCTCCATGTCTGCAATTTTAGATTTCAACTGCTCTATTTCATCTTCATGAATATAGTGAGAGTCAATGAGTTCGTTGTGAGAGGCAGCAAACTCCCCCATCTTGGTCTCTACTTTGTCCATGAGGCCGCCCAAGGCCTGCACCTCCACCTTAAAGGAGTGAACGCACTCCATGAGATCTGCGTGCATGGAGGCCCGTAGGGACATCATCATGTCCTTAAGCCTAGGTTCAGAGACCGGGCGCTGTAACGCTCCTGCGTTTTATGTATAATGTGGATTTACAGCTGCAGAAATATTCCACTTCAGTAGTCATGTAGAGAAACGCTGAGACACCAATCCCAACTCCCAAGACTCATCATGTGTGGATAGTCTCAATTCAGCAAGTAAATACACACACTCAATAAGATGTTCCTAGAGTGACTTATATGTATAGTAATATAGTGATGATAGGCTGAAGAGACAGGTTGGGTAGAGATGGTAGATGACAGACACTTGAAAGGAATGTTCTTGAAAGTAAGATAGTAGCAGATGGGATGCAGATAGGTTTAGCAATCATGTATGGTAGCAGATGATAGAGTAGCAGGTGAACATACAGGATAGACCAACCCAGTGCAAGAGCAGATGGTATTAGGCTCAAGAGCTAGCAATCTTAGTTAATGCAGATGTAGTAATAGTCCTTAGTATGCAGAGCTAGATAGTGTAAGCTTTAGTATGAAGGTTATAGAGGTTTCCCCTGTGGGGTACTTATCACTAGTAGCAATGTAGTAGAGGAGAGGT
Organism: Pelophylax lessonae; assembly: GCF_965119305.1. Classification (NCBI taxonomy): domain Eukaryota; kingdom Metazoa; phylum Chordata; class Amphibia; order Anura; family Ranidae; genus Pelophylax; species Pelophylax lessonae. Next base: position 354,599,536 of record NC_138771.1, on the reverse strand, counting down.
TCGGCAAGAGCGGATGATCCGGTAACGGGATACAGGGATCAGCAGCGTGGTTCCGATAGCGAGGTATGCTTGCAAGCATGAGAGCTTCAAGGCAGATTATGCGGCGTTGAACGAACATGTGAGTGAGACCGCCGGAGGTTGAAATAGCCGCTCCAGCGGCGCTCAGTGATGACAGCATCGGTCTTAAAGGTGTATGCGCACCTTACCAAAAGAGAATGGTGGGGCGCATACACTTAGGAAAAGTGGAATTAGGGTACCAAAGGTACCAGAACATTACAGTACCCCCCCCCCTTAAGGCCGGCTCCTGAAGGCCTCTGGAGCTGGTTTGTCTGGGTACTTCGCATGAAAGTTGCGGATTAATCTAGGGGCATGTATGTCAGAGGTGTTTAGCCAGGTGTCGTCTTGGGGCCCATAGTTCTTCCATCGAACTAAGTATTGAAGTTTTCTTCTGTGGATACGAGAATCCAGAATCTCTTTTATCTCATATTCTTCTCCACCTTCAACTTGTACAGGAGGAGGAAGTGGGATAGTAGGCCTTATTCCTTGGTCAGGAACATGGGGCTTCAGTAGCGACACATGGAAAATGGGATGTATTTTGAGGTCTATTGGCAATGTAAGCTGTACTGCAGCTTTTCCAATAAGTTTCTTGATTGGGAAAGGTCCCAAGAAGAGAGGTCCAAGCTTTTTGCTAGGGATTTTCAGTCTTAAATTTTTTGTTGAGAGCCAAACGAGGTCCCCAATAGCATACTGAGGAGAAGGTCTTCTGCGAAGATCATAGTACTTCTTTTGTTGACTATGAGCGTGTGCAATGGTAGTATTATTCAAACCCAGAGAGTCCTTTATTTGGGTAAGATAGTCTGAGGCGACTGGGTTATTTGAAGGAAGGATGCGTGGTGGAAGAATAGAGAGATGAAACCCATAGTTCAAGTAGAACGGACTCTGCTTGGTCGCACTGTGGGTTGTGTTGTAGGCAAATTCTGCCAGAGGGAGAAGATCCAACCAATCATCCTGTTGGTAAGAAGTGTAACAACGTAAATATTGCTCGATGCATTGGTTGACTCTTTCAGTCTGTCCGTTGGTCTGCGGATGGTAAGGAGAAGTGAGCTTCCGCTCAATTCGTAGTATGTGACATAGTTCTTGCCAGAACTTGGAAATAAATTGTGATCCACGGTCAGACAGAAGAGTTTTTGGGATACCATGTAACTTAAAGACATGTTTCATCAGGAGTTCTGCCATTTGTTTGGACGAAGGTAGTCTGCGAATAGCAATGAAATGTGCCATCTTTGTCAGATTGTCCACTGACACCAAGATGGTATTAAATCCTTTGGAAGGAGGTAGTTCTACTATAAAGTCCAAGGACACAACTTCCCATGGAGTTTGGGGTATTGGTAGACTGCATAGTAGACCGGATGGTCTTGTAGTGTCAATTTTGGACCTGGCACAGACATTGCATGAAGAGACGAATTTTTGTATAGATGTTTTCATGTCAGGCCACCAGAATTGTCTGGTAATCAGATTAAGAGTCTTTGTCATACCCATATGTCCTGCCATAGGCACATCATGCGATAATTCCAAGATCTTAGTGCTCATGGTAGGTGGTATGTAAAGTTTGTCGTTGTAGTAGAGGAAGCCTTCTGCATCGGTATTTAGTTGTGGTGGGGGTGAATCCAAACTTATACCATGCAAAACCTCTTCCTTCAAAGAACGGACAACTCCAATAATACGCTTGTGAGGTATTATAGGAACGGAAGGGATTTCCAAGTAGTTTTCTTCAGTTAGTCGTGATAGTGCATCCGCCTTTTTGTTCTTATCTGCAGGTGTGTAGGTCACTAGGAAGTTAAACCTTAGAAAGAATAGTGACCATCGTACCTGTCGGTGAGAGAGAGTTTTGTTAGTCTGAAGATATTGAAGATTTTTATGGTCCGTGTATATAAGTATTGGTAATCGGGTGCCTTCGAGTAGATGTCGCCAATTCTCCAGAGCCAATTTTATAGCAAGCAGTTCCTTTTCACCCACGGGGTAATTTACCTCTGGACTGCTTAAGGATTTAGAAAAGAAGGCGACTGGATGGAGTGGTGAAGTGTTAGTTGGTCGTTGGGAGAGTATTGCTCCTACTGCCATGTTTGACGCATCTACTTCCAGAATGTATTGGAGGGATGGGTCTGGATGGCGTAGTATGGGAGCAGAAGTAAACCTTGTCTTTAACAGGTGAAAAGCTTTATTTGCTTCATCTGACCATTTGAATGGTCTCTTAATGCTAGTGAGCTGTGTGAGGGGTCTCACAATGGCAGAGAAGTTCCTGATGAATTTCCTGTAGAAATTAGAAAATCCAAGGAATCGCTGTAGCGCCTTGCGGGTGGTTGGTGTAGGCCAATCCTGAATGCAGGATATCTTACTCATGTCCATCTTGATTCCTGTTTTGGATATGATGTAGCCTAGAAACAGTACCTCTTCTTTATGAAACAAGCATTTTTTCAGTTTCACGTATAGGTTGTGTGCAAGCAATCTTGATAATACTAGTCTTACATGTCTTATGTGTTCAGACAAGGATCGTGAATATATAAGTATATCGTCCAGATATACCACAACACAGACATCTAGTAAGTCTCTGAAAATATTGTTTATAAATCGTTGAAAGGCTGCAGGGGCGTTGCATAGCCCGAATGGCATTACAAGATATTCGAACTATCCGTATCTGGTTCTGAATGCAGTCTTCCACTCGTGTCCATCACGGATTCGAATGAGATTGTATGCCCCTTTCAGGTCTAATTTTGAAAAATAGGTAGCTCCACGCACCTGCTCAATGAGCTCAGGGATAAGCGTTAGAGGATAGCGATCTTTTATTGTAATAGCATTCAATTGCCTATAGTCGATGATAGGCCTGAGACTTGAGTCCTTATTGCGGACAAAAAAAGAGTCCTGCTGCTGTGGAAGAAGTGGAAGGTCTAATAAAACCTTTTTTCAAATTCTCATCCAAATATTCTTTGAGATGGGAAAGTTCATCCTGTGAAAGAGGATAAACATGACCGAACGGCAATTTGCTATTTGGGAGTAGATCAATACTACAATCATAGTCTCGATGGGGAGGTAGTGCTTGAGCATTTTTCTCAAGAAAAACCTCAGAGAGATCCTGATAACATAGTGGTGCAATCTCATCTGTCACCACAGACAGGATCTTCCCGGAAGACGGGAGGTTACACGTACCCTCGCAATAGCAAGAGAGGAAGGCCAGGGTCCGTTCCTTCCAATCTATAGTTGGTTGATGTGTGTGTAACCAGGGAAGTCCCAAAACAATGGGAAAGTGGGGTGAAGGTATTAGATCGAAGGTAGTGGTCTCCATATGAGACCCGTTAGTTGTGACTAGGAGTGCCTGTGTCTGATCAGTGATCGGACCAGAGGATAAAGGAACACCGTTAATAAGACTCACTGAGACAGGTTTAGGTTTAGAAATAATAGGGACTTTATTTAAAGCAGCAAAACGTATGTCAATATAATTTCCACAAGATCCTGTGTCAATCATGGCCTTATTAGTAATCCTGTTCTGGTCCCACTGTAATGTTAAGCAAACAAAAAGGTAAGGGTTAGTAATTGAAGTTGTCAATCCCCCTAGGAGGACATGTGAACACTCACCCTTCTTTTTGTAGACTAGGGGACAGACGTTTATCTTGTGATCCGGGGATGCACAGTACAAGCAGAGATTACCAGATCGTCTTCTGGCTCTTTCCATAGTTGATAGAGGTGGGCGTATGGTTCCTACCTCCATAGGAGTGGAGTCATCGGCCGAAATCCGAGAAGAACTGGATAATGGCATTCCCATTTTTTCAGCCTTTCTTTCTCGTAGTCTTCTATCTATGGTGATACTGAGTTGTATCAATGCATCCAGGGTTTTTGGCAGATCCGCTCGGGCGAGCTCGTCTTTAACGGCCTCTGATAGGCCAAGCCTAAATTGAGTTTTCAGAGATGCATCATTCCATTCTGAATCAAGGGTCCATCTCTTGAATTCTGCGACAAAGTCTTCCACAGGTCTCCTACCTTGTTTCAAGGACCTTAATTGAAGATCGGCAGTACTCTGCCTATTGGGATCATCATATAGGCTAGTAAGTTCTGCTAGAAATAAGGCATAGGATTTGAGAAGCTGATCGTTTTTCTCAAAAAGAGAGTCTGCCGTGGCCCGAGGATCGCCTGTTAGGTAAGAAATAATAGTACAAACCTTAATGTGATCAGTAAGGTAGGTACGGGGTTTTAGCAAGAAAAGTAACTCACATGCGTTTTTAAATTCGCGAAATTTTTTGCGATCGCCTGTAAATACCAAAGGAGGATTTATTTTGGGTTCAGGGGACTGAGCAGTGGTAAGTTGTGTCAGTCTGGTTACCTGCTGCGTCAGAGCCTGATTTTCTTCTCTTAATTCAGCAAGTGCGTGTATTAACGCAGTTACTTGCTGTTTTAATTGTGTCACCTGAGTGGTTATTTCTGCTGAATCCATTTGAGGTTCGTTCAATCTGTAACGCTCCTGCGTTTTATGTATAATGTGGATTTACAGCTGCAGAAATATTCCACTTCAGTAGTCATGTAGAGAAACGCTGAGACACCAATCCCAACTCCCAAGACTCATCATGTGTGGATAGTCTCAATTCAGCAAGTAAATACACACACTCAATAAGATGTTCCTAGAGTGACTTATATGTATAGTAATATAGTGATGATAGGCTGAAGAGACAGGTTGGGTAGAGATGGTAGATGACAGACACTTGAAAGGAATGTTGTTGAAAGTAAGATAGTAGCAGATGGGATGCAGATAGGTTTAGCAATCATGTATGGTAGCAGATGATAGAGTAGCAGGTGAACATACAGGATAGACCAACCCAGTGCAAGAGCAGATGGTATTAGGCTCAAGAGCTAGCAATCTTAGTTAATGCAGATGTAGTAATAGTCCTTAGTATGCAGAGCTAGATAGTGTAAGCTTTAGTATGAAGGTTATAGAGGGTTTCCCCTGTGGGGTACTTATCACTAGTAGCAATGTAGTAGAGGAGAGGTTCGGCAAGAGCGGATGATCCGGTAACGGGATACAGGGATCAGCAGCGTGGTTCCGATAGCGAGGTATGCTTGCAAGCATGAGAGCTTCAAGGCAGATTATGCGGCGTTGAATGAACATGTGAGTGAGACCGCCGGAGGTTGAAATAGCCGCTCCAGCGGCGCTCAGTGATGACAGCATCAGTCTTAAAGGTGTATGCGCACCTTACCAAAAGAGAATGGTGGGGCGCATACACTTAGGAAAAGTGGAATTAGGGTACCAAAGGTACCAGAACATTACAGGCGCTCACTCGTGGGGAACGTGTCTATGTTGGGAGACAGCTCCCTTGTGGAGTCCATAGAAGAGTGCCCTCCGTGGCTTACCTCCGCCGCATGTGACTCCTCCGACAGCCGAGGCTTACTCTTTACTGGGCTCCTCGATAGTGGAGCGGATGCCGCTGGAGACCGAGGCTGTCCCGCCTTCTGTGCCGAGGGTGGTGGAGGGCTGGGCGAAGGCTGAGAAGACCCGCTGGAGGATGCCGGAGATCCGCTGCCGCCGCCATTTTGGCCGCACTGCTTTTCCTGGGCCATAAAGAAGTGCTGGAGTTGCCGCGGATGGCCGGTATCCTTCTTCTTCCTAGCCATCGGAGATGAAGGTGGGTCTCCCCCTCTATCGTTTGGCCCGAAAAAGGGAGCTTAAAAGAACGTTGGGACGCCTATGGATGCTGATTTCCTCCCCGGTCTGGCGGAGCTGTGGGCTCAGACGTCCATGCAGCTACACGGCTACCACGCCCCCCATCCATGTCTATTTTTTAAATGGCACAAGGCTGTGTTCTTTTGCATTTAGGCAGAGCCTAAAAGATGTGCACAGAGGTAAAAGGATGTCCGTTTTTAGGCAAGAAACATATTTTTTTTTTAAATTTTGTTACATGTGATTAGTTTCTTCAACAAAAAATAAATAAATGCAAAAACTGATGTAAACTGAATTTAACTGAAAAGAGATGTAAACTGATGTAACCTGAATCAGTATTCATCAGTTTCATAGCAAAAAACATGACTGAACTGATGACATCCATGTGAAGGATGTGAAGGATCAAGGACATCAGTCAGCATGAGCCACCTGTGCCCTAGCACACGGGGAACACAGCACCGTGCTGTTTCATGTGGCACGGTTTTAAAAAAGACTTCTGTCCCTGTGTTTCTGGTGTGTATGGGCTGCTGTACGCACGATGTGCATGCGCAAACGTGTGGACGGGCCTGCTCCCTCTACACGTGGGGGTACCTTTCATGTGCACACGCTTATCAATGCCCAGGACAGAGGAGCGCATTCATGTAAAGATCAAACATTATGGTAATTCACATCTGTGTGGGGGGGTTCTAGCTGTGGGTTCACACCTGTTCCTGCAGCCACAACCACCTGCACAGTGAAACGCAGGAGATGTGTGTGGAAGCCATTAATCCTAATGGCACGCTGCACACACTGGGAAATGCACCCACACTGAAAAAAATGAATGTGCACCTGCAGTTCCTGTGTGGGCTGCGATTCCAGAAAAGGTGCAGGGATCAATTGAATTGTGCAGTGAGAATAAACATGCAGAGACCCTCTGTGAACTGCCTTGTCCCATGTTACTACTCACCTTGCTGATAAATGTTGCATTTAGGAGGGACAATACTGAGCCTATGCCCTCTCCACCTCTGCCACCTCACTCCCAGTGACAGAATGGGGTCCAGGCGAGCCCTAGCATGGACCTCATGCATGCTTTAGTTAACTCCTTCACTTTCATACCATACCATGTAGCCAGGTACAAGGGGTTTCAGTATCGCAGATTCAGTCCTAATTACTCTAGGGAACCGATTGCTAGGGAGAGAACCAGTTAACCGCCCCCCTCACTACCGGAGTAACCATCACCTTCGCCAGGTACCACGCTTAATGACGGGCTGCTATTCACTTCCCACTAGTTCCTGGTTACCCGTAGCAACTGCTCCCCATCTTCTTCCTGAAGGTTCCAGCTGAGTTAACCTTCTGTAGTGGCCTGAGTTTAAACCCCATTGTGCTTTACAGGCCCTGTTCTTCTGATACGCCATATTCTACTATGTGCTCCTTGAATAAATTAAAACCAGGCTTAGAACATTTTAAAACTTTTACTGACATCCTCTTGTGGCAAAGTCCATACAGCATAGCTCCCAACTGTCCATGATTTAGAAGGACTGTCCCTGATTTGGAACAAAGTCCCTCTGTCCCTCTTTCCTCCCTATTTGTTCCTCATTTTGGCGTGATCTATATAGTTATATATGTAGCACTGGCCCCTAGAGGACTGCTGTGAATTTCACTTTCTGGATTCCCCTGGGTTACCCATAGCAACAGTCTGTGGAAACGTATCACTTTAAATGCTTGGCTCAGACAATGAACAGTCCACGGGATTTGGATTTTTGTGTTTTATTTAGAACTGGGATAAGAAAAGGGATGAGTGGGATACTCCAACTATGAACTATGCACAATTCTGAGGACAACCGACTGTAGTGTGTGCGGCAAGGGCGCTGCTTCACCTTGCCACTGATAGAAAGTATGAAAAGAGAAACAGGCGCCATGTAATAAGCCATAAAATTTATTGCACAACGAATAACATAGTATCTTACACTGTGGTAAGCTTTAGTCCGTATCTCAGCGAGTCCAGCCGCATGATCCGGCCGTCCACCGGCCCGGAAGTGACGTCACAGGAAGCTGGTCCGGAGGGTTGGTTACATCGGAAGCCACGGTGAAACGCAAGCTCCCGGAAATGACGCAACGCGTTTCGGAGCATGCGCACTCGGCTCCTTTTTCAAGCGTCATGTAACCAACCCTCCGGACCAGCTTCCTGTGACGTCACTTCCGGGCCGGTGGACGGCCGGATCGTGCGGCTGGACTCGCTGAGATACGGACTAAAGCTTACCACAGTGTAAGATACTATGTTATTCGTTGTGCAATAAATTTTATGGCTTATTACATGGCGCCTGTTTCTCTTTTCATGCTCACTAGCGGATTCCTCAGAGTTTCTCCCGCCAGCGCAGCCTAGTATTCAGCCTTTTGTGACGGTTCCTTACAAAACTCTGGAGACATCCCCTGCATCCCTCTTACAGCGGTGAATTCCCCTGTTTCTCCTCTTTGGCTTGGTCAGAAGCGCCCAACACCCTCTTCTTTTGAACTGATAGAAAGTATGATTCTGTTTAAGTTACTCTTCAGGGTCTAACTTGGCACCCCCTTTCTCACTTGCTGTGTGCTGCCTAATTCCTGTCCATTGACACGCTAAAGGAGCGGTCCTTCCTGGGCAGACCACTGGCAAGCTTCCCGGTACTCACGGGCACTGTTTTTTCCAAGATTACTCTGCCTCCAACTCCACTTGTCAGCTTTCCTGAACCTCCTGGCTCAGCTCCACACTCCTGGTTAACTAGGCTGACCACCTTTGACCACCTTCCACAGCAAACAGGAGGAGAAACAGCCATCACCCTCCTCCTGGGACTTGGCTTCCTGCCCAAAGACACCCTGTCACATGTGCCCTTGGCTTTTATAACATATCCCAGGATGCACCACTGTTTGTGCCAGCCCACTGGGATAGTTACAAAGCCTGTGTGTCACTGGCTGGGTTTCCTCCACTGTCCAACAGACTCCCCTATTAGATACAGTGGGGATACTCCCTCAGCCCATATGAATCACACATGAACACATGCAACAGGCATAACTACTGATTAGGCTCCCCTGATAAGCAGATGGAACAGTCTATGATTTACCTGCTACTACCCTGTTAAGCAGGCAGAGCAAACTACTCTCTCTTCCTAGCACTATCTAGGAGGGTGCTACATATATAAAATGCACTTTTTTCTTTCAAAAAGTGTTTCCTAGTGCTAAATCTTTTATCCAATTTCTAAATTGCTGCATTTGTAAATATCAAAAGTCAGTGTAAAGGAATAGTAGTGGTAAAATAAAGTACTTGTGGGTTTAACTAATCATTTTTTTTTATAATTCTCCTCTAAGGGGGGCGAGGCAGGGGGTGTCCTATGCCTACATACGTTTGCTAAAAGGTGGCTCTCGTTTCTATCTCAAAAAGTTGTAAGGTATGCATACAGTGAAATACAATTTTAATCCTAACTAACTAAACTGAGGCTGCCCAGGCATACCGTGATAAGGTGAAAGTTCATGACTGGCATTCTCCAGAGACTTTTTTCGATTTTTCCAGTGTTCCATGGCACTCTTTTATTGGTTGAGCCAGATGGACTTGTGTCTTTTTTCTACCTAACTATGTACATGGTGCAGCAGCCCCTTCTCAGTATTCCATGTGCGGTCACGGCTGAGAGCCTAGGACCCAGACTTCCTCCTCCTTTTATATCACAGGGCTTGAAGGCAGGACCCAAAATGCCCAGGAAAAGAGTTTGAACCTAGTAAACCCCTTCCCAGACTGGGCAGGCTAACTTACAAATGCAAAACCCACATTGTAGGTAACCTGCCTACAAACGCACATGCTGAAGTGTGAACCTAGCTTAAAAATGATATGCCTCATCTACACGAACCTGAATGTCACCTTGGAAAACGAGAGGTTTGAAGAGGTTCTAAAATGTGATTGTTTTTGCTTTAAAATAATAAACAAAAAAAAACTTCATCCTTTACAACCACTTTAAAGGGACAGTTCTCCTTTACCACAAAACTGCCTATGCAGATAAGGGGCATCTGTAGATAAAAACAAACAGTGCAGCTCTGACTAAGGCTCGGTTCACACTTATGTGATGCGGGAAGGCTGCGAATTCACAGCCTGTTCCCGCATCGCAAACGCACCCCCGGCAGTTCACACTGCCATATGCGATACGCTGGGGGTGTCAATGTAATCTTAACGACACCCCCAGTTTGATCGCATATCGCAGTGCGATCTTGCAGTTCGCACAGGATCGGATCGTGAGTGTGAACCGCTGTGCGATCCAATCCTGATGCTGCTGCAAAAAAGGGTCCTGTGCGTGTTTGCTGCGGGTGCGGTACGAATTTAGCCATACAAAGTGTATGGCTAAACTCGCACCGCACAGCCGATCGCATGTAATGAAGGAGCAGTGCGCTCCGATATTACATGCGATCGGCGCAGCCGCATATATGTGAACCGGGACTCAAGTTAAATAAAGCCCTTGCTATAGGTGTAAACCAAATGCTGAGCTCAGAGCTACTGCATCAGGGGAGAGAAAAAGCATGTGATAGGGTCTAAATCAGAGAAAGAGCTCATTCCTTTAATGGTGGATTACAGAAAAGACAAAAAATGGAGGCATTATGGACTTTAATGGTACCGAGTGGTATCGAGTGCTCTTGACCTCCCTTTAATGGCCTCCCTTGTTGGGGGAAGCATTGAGGTGGTTGTTTAAAAACCAATAAAAAAGCTGTATGTCATGTTATGATCAACTATTATTGTAGTAGATTCCCTTGTTATGATTTATTTTCATATTTGTTACTGTAGCGGGGTCTTCCATTATACAAGTTCTAAAAGACTGCTGCTTGACATTTGAGAGGAACTCGGCTCCATCTAGTGGCCAAAAGGACACATTGCAGCGGCTATGGAATTTCTTTTGATGTTATTTTCCTTTCAGGAAGTTGAGCAGTCTTCATCGCCCATAGTGCTTTGAGAGTACCAGGGTGCACTGCTGCACCACACAGCCTTCTGGGGGAAGCTTTATAAAGGAAGGGAGGAGCCAGGCTCACTCTCTTGGGAAAGACACAGTGAGACAAGCAGGATGCCAGTGCTGTGGGCTGATGCTGTATGCTAGGCCGAAACTCCTGGGCCTTAAGTGACTAAGTTGCAGTGTTTCATCTCCAGTAGAGGATCCCTCCTGGAGGTCCCATCGATGTTCTACAGAGACCAGACTCATCCACCCCAAATACCTAGCGCGGCTGGTGACAGAGGCCGGAGACTGAGACAGCAGCGGAGGCTTCCTGGGAGACAGTCCTGTTGGTGAGAGGGCACCTGCCCAAAAACTGACTCTATCTATCAAAGAAGTAACTTTAGTCAGGATTAGCCTTAGAGTAGTAGAAGGCAATATACCAGGTGGCCCAGTACATCTCTCACAGAAGTTTTACCGGCAATCCTGCACAGACACCCCGCGGTGATTACTAACTGTTTGCTGCCATTCTCTCTATTGATCACCCATCCTCAATGTGGATTACAAATTGCGAGTGCACCAACGTTGCTAGCGAAGATATAGAGAAGAAACAGCGGACTCAGATAGGTCTGACATTCTGATACTGTGTCTAACTGAATGCTGAGCCTTATCTCCAAAAGTATAATAGTGATTAAGATGGTGGTCCTATAGGCTCTGAGACATTTCCTGAAACAATTAATGTGCCCTGTAGGAGTGATATCACAGTATTTATCTTATCTTTGATTAATTAATTAGTATATCCTTTTACAAAGTCATATTTTACTGTATCGAAACTGTTTATTTGATTTACAGTAAATAACTTTCCTGTTTAAAAGCAAGCTTGTGTGTGGTCACCTTGTATTACCCAGAAGGACTGCAGCTGGAGAGAGGTAACAGGTCATTATTATTTATTGAAGTGTTATATTCCAATCTGTGTAGCCATTTGGTATTCCAGTCCTATTCTGGGTCAGTTGTGCCTAGGGAGGGTTCGAGCCAATTCTGTGGGTTGTTAGGCAGGACGTAGACCCAATAATCTAATCAGCAGCTCCTGCGGGGGTGGTGCTACACGTGGGGGCTCGTCCGGGATCATCTACAGTCCTGCAACACAACCCTCTCAGCCACAGAATCCCCCTCAATGCAGAAATGGATCCTACCGCTGCAGCCGAGTGGTGCAGGGAAGAGAATGTCGTAGTGGAAAATGGCCTGGTGGTTGAAATCAAGGGAGAGGTCTGGACTGAGGAAAAACTCCTCCCAGTTTTAAGGGCACTGTCCACAGACAGGAAATTCTGGGTGACTGACATAAAGACAGACACCACCGTTCCACACACGTATGCATTGTGTGAGTGGAGGAAGGGGGTCCCTGATTACTTTAAGGGAACCAGTGTAAAGACTACTGACCAAACAGAACTTTTCTTAATACATCCAGAAGTCCTTACTGAAGGTCCCTCATCCACCACTCCTGGGGGATCCAGCAAAGAAAAAGGTGTCCAAGAAGGGAGTCCAGAGTCACCACCTTTGTCTACCTTTAGCTCAGAACTGTGTGCTGTTCTCGGGGAAATCGTAGCAAAATGTAGTAAGGACTCCCCAAACTATCTGATGACTGAATATAGGAAGCTCAGGACATTCTCCGGGAAACAGCCTGTGCCTTCGACAGAAGATGGGTTTGAAGAGTGGTTAGATACCGCCACTCAGGCTTTGGAAGAGTGGGAGGTACCAGAACAGCACAAGAAACAGAGAATCACAGAAAGTTTAAAGGGACCTGCACTAGAGGCCGTACGTAATCTCAAGCTAAGCAAAAAGAACTGTACTGCACAGGATTATCTAGACATTCTACAAGATGTATTTGGTCGGACGGAGAAAGTGGCTGAACTTCTTTACCAGTTAGACCACTGTTACCAAGAAGAGGAAGAGAAGTTGTCCGAATTTATTAGACGCCTAGATAAGATCATCCACCAGATCTTGTTAAAGAAAGGGATAGACCCCCGGAAGGTAGATGAGACTCGTGCACGGCAGGTGCTGAGAGGGGCTCAACCCTTAGATCCCATTGCCATACTGTTGCGAACTCGCCAAGATGGTGGCATTCTGGAATACCCTGACCTGATCCGAATGGTCAGAGAAGAAGAGGTCATGTTGGACAACAAAAGGAAGAGTCGGCAGTTTGACTCAACTGCTCGTGTCAGAGTGATAAGTGCAAAAGAAAGTGACTCGCAAGTTGAACTCCTAAAGACCCAGGTGTCCCAGTTGATAGAAATGGTGTCCATCCTGACTAGTCAGGCATCTACTCTACCTGATGGGAACGTGTCAGAGAAGCCGGATAAACCTTCTAACCTTAGAGTAGACCCGGAACCGAGACCTAGGAGATCGCTAACTTGTTTCAACTGTGGGGGAGTAGGACATGTTAGAGGAGTATGTCCCAGCCCAGGAAATGTCGCCTCAGAACCTCGCAAGCCAGCGGAAAAACTTCAGAGGGCACCCGTGAAGGAGTCGACCGGGTGCCCGCCAGTTTCAAGGGAATCCAAGAGACTCAATGATTCAGGGAATCTGAGTCAGGGAGTCAGATCCAGGTACAACGCCCCTAGTTCTATACTCCAGGCTACTGAGAGAAGGAAAATCAATGCACACCGGGCCCAGAGGGGACTGAAGTCCAGAAGAAAAAAAAAGAAAAGAGCCTGGGTGCAGAGAACTGAATCAGACAACAAGGCCACTTCAAGAGAATTCCCAACTAACTTGGTCGGGCCTTCCCCTGTAGTCTCTGTCCAGGTAGAAGGAATTTACACAAGAGCCCTCCTTGACACTGGGGCCCAAGTGACTCTTCTGTATAGAGACTTCTATGATAAACACCTTACCCATCTACCTCTGCAGAAGTTGGAAGATCTGGAGATATGGGGTATCGGGACTCAAAGTTTTCCCTATGACGGGTATCTGCCAATCAAGTTGACCTTTGACCCATCAGTGGCTGGTGAAGCTGAAACCTTCGACACCCTAGCGGTGGTCTGTCCTCGTCCGCCAGGGGCCAACAAAAGCTCTCTCATCGTAGGGACCAACACTGACCTAGTAAGGCGCCTCCTGACACAACTGGTCCAGGGACAGGATGCTCCAGCGCCAAGGATTCACCCCATGCTACGGCAGGCCTATCAACGATTAGTATTGGAGCAAGAGACTCCTGCAGAAGGAGTTGGAAGACTCTGGAAGTTGGACAGAACGGAAAAGGTCTTGCAGCCAGGAGAGGTGGCTTGTCTGAAAGCTTCCGTTAAACTCACATGGAAACAGCCGGGCCCTTTTATCATCTTTGAATCAGGTCCACAGGAAGAGGAGAGAGGGATAGAAGTAATCCCTGAAGTGATCCCTTTGAAGGTGTTACAGAAAAACCATGGAAGGGTTTTAGTGAGTGTCAGAAACACCTCTACTACACCGGTGAAGGTACCGGCCAGAGTGCTGTTGGGCCAAGTTAACCCGGCTACCCCAGTTGTCCCATCTGATCTTAAAGAGGAGGAAAGGGGTGAAGATGTTATAGAAGAGCTCTGCTCTGGAAACGCTGCCCTCCCACCAGAATGGGTGAAGAGGGCCAAGGCACAACTTGCTCGATGGCGAGGAATATTTTCTAGGGATGAGTTCGACGTGGGATGCGCCAGGAGTGCCACTCATAAGATCCGCCTGAGTGAGGACAAACCTTTCCGAGAAAGAGTCCGGCGAGTTCCCTTAGGTGACTTAGAAGATCTACGTCAGCAGCTGGCGGAACTCAAGAAGACTGGGGTTATTCGAGAATCCAGGAGCCCATATGCTTCTCCGATAGTGGTAGTCCGGAAGAAAAACGGATCTCTGAGGCTTTGTATCGACTACCGAACCCTGAACAGAAGAACCATCCCAGACCAGTATACCACTCCTCGAATCGAAGACGCCCTACAGAGCCTGTCAGGGGCGAAGTGGTTCAGTGTGATGGACTTAAAGAGTGGGTATTATCAGATCCCCATGCACCCTGAAGATCGGGAGAAGACAGCCTTCATCACCCCTGTGGGGTTCTTTGAGTTCAATCGCATGCCTCAGGGATTGTCAGGGGCCCCTGCTACCTTCCAAAGGCTGATGGAAAGGACCGTTGGAGATATGAATTTGATAGAGGTACTGGTATACTTGGATGATGTTATCGTGTTTGGCAGAACTTTGGAAGAACACGAGGAGAGGTTGGAAAAGGTCCTGAAGAGGCTACATGAAGAAGGCCTGAAACTTTCTCCTGAGAAGTGCCAATTCTATCAGTCCTCGGTCCATTACCTGGGCCACATCGTGTCTGAAGAAGGGGTGGCCACCGACCCGGACAAGCTGGATGCTGTCGCCTCCTGGCCGAGACCTACAAATGTGACCGAACTTCGGTCGTTCCTGGGTTTTTGCTCCTATTACAGGAGGTTTGTAGAGGGGTTCGCCAAGATTGCCCGTCCCCTCAATGAGTTACTAAAGAACGAAGAAGATGACGTTCCTGAACTGGTCAAGCCAATGAAGTCCACCATGGGACCCCGGAAGGCCAAGGAGTCCATCCAGGATCAGTGGACCCCAGAATGTGAAGGGGCTTTCATTCAGTTGAAAAAGAATCTAACCACTGCCCCTGTGTTGGCCTACGCAGACCCCACGAAACCATATGAACTACATGTCGATGCCAGCCGAGATGGGCTGGGTGGGGTACTCTACCAGGAACATGAGGGCCACCTGCGACCCGTAGCCTACGTGAGCAGGAGTCTACTACCTGCTGAAAGGAATTATCCTACCCACAAACTTGAATTCCTGGCCTTAAAGTGGGCAGTGGTCGACAAACTGAAAGATTACCTGTACGGAGCTGAATTCATTGTCAAGACGGATAATAATCCCCTTACCTATCTGTTGACTACAGCTAAGCTGGATGCAACAGGACACAGATGGTTGGCTGCCCTCTCTAGCTTCAACTTCAGCCTGAAGTATCGGCCAGGAATCGGGAACAGGGATGCAGATGCCCTATCCAGAAGGTTGCATGCACCACACGAACCTGATGAAGAATGGACCCATTTGGCTCCAGAAGGGGTGCGTGCCCTATATCAGGGAACTGAACTTCGATCCAGAGGAGGATCAAGAGCCGAAGAGATTGGGGTTTCGGCTGTCGGAGTACCCAAATACTATTGCAGGGTGACCCAGGTTGAAGGGGAAGATTTACCCCGGCTGTCCAAAAGGGACTTGAGGAAGGAGCAGCTGGAAGACCCTCTGGGAAAACTTCTTTTGGAAGCCTTGGAGATCCAGCGCCCTGAGTTGCTTCTCACCGACTCTCCTCAGGGGGCCCGTCTGTTGCATAGAGAGTGGACCCGGTTACAGATCCGAGAAGGGGTGGCCTACCGAAGAGGCCCATCTGAAGATCTGGAGGAGAAGTGGCAACTGTTCTTACCAGCTAAATACAGGGAGAGAGTTCTGGCTGCTCTTCATGATAATCATGGCCATCTGGGACCTGAAAGAACTTTTCAGCTTGTCAGAGACAGGTTCTACTGGCCCTGTATGAGGGCCGAAGTTGAAGGATACTGTCATTCTTGTGTCCGATGTATACAAAGGAAGACTCTGCCACGTCAAGCAGCCCCAATGGGCCATCTGCAAAGCCAGGGACCCATGGAACTGGTGTGCATTGATTTCCTTTGCCTAGAGCCTGATCTGAGTGGCCAAGGGAATGTCCTTGTGGTAACAGACCATTTTACCAAATACGCCCAAGCATTCCCAACAAGGGATCAGAAGGCCTCTACAGTAGCCAAAGTTCTTGTAGAAAAGTTCTTTGTACACTATGGGTTACCACAACGCCTCCATTCAGATCAGGGAAGAGACTTTGAAAGCAGACTGATCAAGAGACTGTTAGATCTGTTAGGCATCCAAAAGACTAGAACTACTCCCTACCATCCACAAGGGGATGCCCAGCCGGAACGATTTAACAGGACTCTTTTGGACATGTTGGGGACTTTAAGCTCAGAGAAGAAACAGCATTGGGGCAAACATGTAGCTGCCATTGTGCATGCCTACAACAGTACTGTCAGTGATGCTACTGGATATTCCCCTTATCGTCTAATGTTTGGACGAGAGGCTCGATTGCCAGTGGATTTGGCCTTTGGCATCTCGCCCGATCACACCTCTTCAGCATCGCACAAGGGATATGTGGACCGACTGCGGAAGAGTCTTAAATCGGCCTATGATAAAGCTCAGGCCACATCTGATCAACGTGGACTGAGGAATAAAAGGAATTTCGACTTAAAAGTTCGGATCCAAGACTTGCAACCAGGGGACAGGGTATTGTTGAGGAACTTGGGTGTCCCGGGAAAACACAAGTTGGCAGACCGCTGGAAGTCCCAACCTTATGTTATCTGCAAGCAACTACCAAACCTCCCTGTGTATCAAATTCGGCCTGAAGGAAGTGTGGGTCCATTGAAGACTTGGCATAGGAACCATTTACTGCCTCTCTCTGAAGCAGTTCGCATGCCTCCTGTCGTAGATTCGCCAGAGACCCCTTCGACCTCTCGCCTGTCCAGACCAGTCACCAGATCTCAGTCGACACTCCCAGATGTGAGGGAGGGAAATTCTCCATCTGAAGATCTGGAAGATGAAGAGGAGGTACCTGACTGGATGTGGTTGTCTCAGTTACCAGAACCCACACCTGCCTCCCTGTCTTCATCCGAATTGGCTGACAGAGGAACCCTTCGGGCGGAAGCCCCCGAATTCATACCTTTCCACATGCTTCCAGAAGAAGTAGTTGATGATGAAGATCCTGAGGAGGAGGTTGCACCTTTCTCTGAAGAAGAACTGACCGCTCTTGAAGCATCAGATTCCTGTGTGTTGGAACATGAGGAGGAGGACATTGAAGAATCCCCAGAAGTGGCTGGTCCTAGTACCTCTGAGATCGTGCATCCCAAAGAACAGAGGGAAAGAAGAGTCATTCACCCACCCAAAAGACTGACCTATGACCAATTGGGTGAATGCTCAGAAGAGGCTATCTTTACTTCCAAACGAACTCTTGATCAGCCTAGTTCTTCCACCGCAGATTTGGTGGAGGACAACCCTAGCTCACCCCCAGGCACATCTGTACAAGCCACTCAAGTGTCAGGGGTCTGTGAACAGAATTACCTTCCCTCCCCCGACAATTGGTGGGAGGTTCCTATGTCGAACCTGTGTTGTAATATGCAGTTGTTAAGTTTGAACTCTGCTTATGAAAAGGAAGATGATTCCCTGTTATGCATATGTTAATGTTTTTTTTTTTGTGTACTGCCAACATATGCACTGGAGTACATGCTGTTGTCCTCTTTGGGGACCAAAGTTTCTCAAGTGGGGGGAGTGTGTAGCGGGGTCTTCCATTATACAAGTTCTAAAAGACTGCTGCTTGACATTTGAGAGGAACTCGGCTCCATCTAGTGGCCAAAAGGACACATTGCAGCGGCTATGGAATTTCTTTTGATGTTATTTTCCTTTCAGGAAGTTGAGCAGTCTTCATCGCCCATAGTGCTTTGAGAGTACCAGGGTGCACTGCTGCACCGCACAGCCTTCTGGGGGAAGCTTTATAAAGGAAGGGAGGAGCCAGGCTCACTCTCTTGGGAAAGACACAGTGAGACAAGCAGGATGCCAGTGCTGTGGGCTGATGCTGTATGCTAGGCCGAAACTCCTGGGCCTTAAGTGACTAAGTTGCAGTGTTTCATCTCCAGTAGAGGATCCCTCCTGGAGGTCCCATCAATGTTCTACAGAGACCAGACTCATCCACCCCAAATACCTAGCGCGGCTGGTGACAGAGGCCGGAGACTGAGACAGCAGCGGAGGCTTCCTGGGAGACAGTCCTGTTGGTGAGAGGGCACCTGCCCAAAAACTGACTCTATCTATCAAAGAAGTAACTTTAGTCAGGATTAGCCTTAGAGTAGTAGAAGGCAATATACCAGGTGGCCCAGTACATCTCTCACAGAAGTTTTACCGGCAATCCTGCACAGACACCCCGCGGTGATTACTAACTGTTTGCTGCCATTCTCTCTATTGATCACCCATCCTCAATGTGGATTACAAATTGCGAGTGCACCAACGTTGCTAGCGAAGATATAGAGAAGAAACAGCGGACTCAGATAGGTCTGACATTCTGATACTGTGTCTAACTGAATGCTGAGCCTTATCTCCAAAAGTATAATAGTGATTAAGATGGTGGTCCTATAGGCTCTGAGACATTTCCTGAAACAATTAATGTGCCCTGTAGGAGTGATATCACAGTATTTATCTTATCTTTGATTAATTAATTAGTATATCCTTTTACAAAGTCATATTTTACTGTATGGAAACTGTTTATTTGATTTACAGTAAATAACTTTCCTGTTTAAAAGCAAGCTTGTGTGTGGTCACCTTGTATTACCCAGAAGGACTGCAGCTGGAGAGAGGTAACAGGTCATTATTATTTATTGAAGTGTTATATTCCAATCTGTGTAGCCATTTGGTATTCCAGTCCTATTCTGGGTCAGTTGTGCCTAGGGAGGGTTCGAGCCAATTCTGTGGGTTGTTAGGCAGGACGTAGACCCAATAATCTAATCAGCAGCTCCTGCGGGGGTGGTGCTACATTACTTTCATTGGGTCTATGGCCCCTTTCACACGGGCGTTCCGTATATCACCCCATCCGTTTGCGGGTGATATACGGACATAATGCATGTCTATGGGATTGCGGATGTCAGCGGATGACCATCCGCTGACATCCGATTTGCGTCCTTTCAGTTCTGTTCCGTTTTTTTGGAACGAAACAGAACCCTATTTTTCTTCTGTTTAAAAAACGGAAAGGGCGCAAAATCGGTGTCATCCGCTGACATTCGCAATCACATAGACATACATTATGTCCGTATATCATCCGCAAATGGATGGGATGATATGCGGACATACGGACCGGATGACACAAGTGTCATCCGTGTCCGTAAAAAAAAAAAGGTGCCGCAGCGGCCGTGTGAAAGGGGCCTATGTATGTTTTTTTTATTGGTGTATCTAATAAATTCTGTATATTTTGTAGCATAGCTGTTTTTAATGTCTCTACGGTACCATAAAAGTCCATAATGCCTCAATTTCTTGTCTTTTCTGCAATTCAATATAGGACGAGGGTACCCTATCTATTTATAGTAGCACGCATTGATTGTGTGATCCTGTGATGGTGGAGGTGGCCTCACTTAGCAACGTCCTGGAAATACTTAGCAATGTCCTTGGAGTATTTCAGTCAGGCTTCATAACGTATGTACAGTGCATCAGGAAAGTATTCACAGTACTTCATTTTTTCCACCTTTTATTATTTTACAGCCTTATTCCAAAATGAATTAAATTCATTATTTTCCTCTAATTTCTACAAACAAGACCCCATAATGACAACATGAAAGAAGTTTGTTTGAAATCTTTGCAAATGTATTCAAAATAAAAAATGAAAATAATCCCAAGTACATAGGTATTCCCAGCCTTTGCTCATTACTTTGTCGAAGCACCTTTGGCATCAATTACAATCTCAACTCTTTTTAAGTATGATGCTGCAAGCTCGGCTCACCTATTTTTGTGCAGTTTCTCCCATTCTTCTTTGCGGGATCACTCAAGCTCCATCAGGTTTGATGGGGAGTGTCGGTGCACAGCCATTTTCAGAGCTCTTCGGAGATGTTCAAATGGGTTCAAGTCTGGGCTCTGGCTGAGCCACTCAAGGACATTCACAGAGTTGTTCCGTAGCCACTCCTTTGTTATCTTGGCTGTGTGCTTAAGGTCGTTGTCCTGTTGAAAGAAAAACCTTCGCCCCAGTCTGAAGTCCAGATCACTCTGGAGCAGGTTTTCATTAAGGATGTCTCTGTACATTGCTGCATTCATCTTTCCCTCAATACTGACTAGTCTCCCAGTTCCTGCCCCGCTGAAAAACATCCTCACAGCATGATGCTGCCATCACAATGCTTCACTGTAGGGATGGTATTGGCCAGGTGATGAGTGGTGCCTGGTTTCCTCAAGATATGATGCTTGCCATTCAGGCCAAAGAGTTCAATCTTTGTTTCATTAGACCAGAGAATAATTGCAGAGGCGTAACTAGAACCTTCAGGGCCCTGATGCAAAAAACCATGAAGGGCCCCCCAGACCCCTGGCCGGGGCCCTTACCTTCAAGCCCAGGGCTCTTCCCACTAATCCTGGGGCTCTTTACACTCGTTGCATGGCCTTTTATTACGGTCCCACAGCAGGATTCTTTCACAAGTTCTGCAGTGGGCCCCCTTCCTGCAATCTTGTGGGCCCCCTTCCTGCAATCTTGGGGCCTCCCCACAGTGGTGCAATGCCAGGGTCCGGTCGCAAGTGTGACCTTTGCGATCCTGGAAGTTCACCCACTGGTTTGCTCCCGGGCCCCCTGGAGCATGGGGCCCGGTAGCGATTGCAACCCCTGCAACCCCTGTAGTTACGCCCCTGAATAATTGTTTCTCATGGTCTGAGAGTCCTTCAGGTGCCTTTTGGTAAACTTCTGGTGGGCTGCAATGTGCCTTTACTGGGGAGTGGCTTCTGTCTGGCCACTCTACCATACAGGCCTGATTGGTGGAGTGCTGCAGAGATGATTGTTCTTCTGGAAGGTCCTCCTTCCTCCGAAAAACACTGCAGTTCTGTCAGAGTGACCATCAGGTTCTTGGTCACCTCTCTGACTAAGGCCCTTCTCCCCCGATCGCTCAGTTTGGACGGCCTGATGGTTCCAGCATTTACGGATGATGGAGACCACTGTGCTCATTGGGACCTTCAATGCTGCATACATTTTTCTGTATTCGTCCCCAGATCTGTGCCTCGATACAATCCTGTCTTTGAGGTCTATTCCTTGGACTTCATGGCTTGGTTTGTACTCTGACATGCCCTGTTAACTGTGGGACCTTATACAGTATAGACAAGGGTGTGCCTTTCCAAATCATGTCCAATCAACTGAATGTACCAGAGGTGGACTCCAATAAAGTTGTAGAAACATCTCAAGGATGGTCAGTGGAAACAGGATGCACCTGAGCTCAAGTTTAATTGTCATGGCAAAGGCTGTGAATACTTACACTATCTCACAAAAGTGAGTACACCCCTCACATTTTTGTACATACTTTATTATATCTTTTCATGTAACAGCACTGAAGAAATTACACTTTGCTACAATGTAAAGTAGTGAGTGTACAGCTTGTATAACAGTGTAAATTTGCTGTCCCCTCAAAATAACTCAACACACAGCCAAGAATGTCTAAACCGCTGCCAACAAAAGTGAGTATACCCCTAAGTGAAAATGTCCAAATTAGGCCCAATTAGCCATTTTCCCTCCCCGGTGTCATGTGACTCGTTGGTGTTACAAGGTTTCAGGTGTGAATGGGGAGCAGGTGTGTTAACTTTGGTGTTTCTGGCTCTCACTCTCTCATACTGGTCTCTGGAAGTTCAACATGGCACCTCATGTCAAATAACTCTCTGAGGATCTGAAAAAAAAGAATTGTTGCTCTACATAAAGATGGCCTAGGCTATAATATGTTTGCAAAGACCCTGAAACTGGGCTGCAGCATGGTGGCCAAGACCATACAGCAGTTCAACAGGTTTCACTCAAAATTGGCCTCACTAAGGTCGACCAAACAAGTTGAGTACATGTGCTCAGAGTTATATCCAGAGGTTGTCTTTGGGAAATAGTTGTATGAGTGCTGCCAGCATTGCTGCAGAGGTTGAAGGGGTGGGGGTCAGCCTGTCAGTGCTCAGACCATACGCCACATACTGCATCAAATTGGTCTGCATGTCTGTCATCCCAGAAGGAAGCCTCTTCCAAAATGATGCACAGGAAAGCCCTCAAACAGTTTGCTGAAGATAAGCAGACTAAGGACCTGGATTACTGGAACCATGTCCTGTGGTCTGATGAGACCAAGACGAACATATTTGGTTCAGATGGTGTCCTGTGTGTGTGGTGGCTACCAGGTGAGGAGTACAAAGACAAGTGTGTCTTGCCTACAGTCAAGCATGGTGGTGGGAGTGTCATGGTCTGGGGCTGCATGAGTGCTTCCGGCACTGAGGAGCTACAGTTCATTGAGGGAACCATGAATGCCAACATGCACTGTGACATACTGAAGCAGAGCATGATCCCCTCCCTTCGGAGACTGGGCCACAGGGCAGTATTCCAACATGATAATGACCCAAACACACCTCCAAGACCACCACTGCCTTGCTAAAGAAGATGAGTGTAAAGACGATGTACTGGCTAAGCATGTCTCCAGACCTTAACCCTATTAGGCATCTGTGGGACATCCTCAAACAGAAGGGGTCTTGATAAAGAAGATGAGGGTAAAGGTGATGGACTGGCTAAGCATGTCTCCAGACCTTAACCCTATTAAGCATCTGTGGGGCATCCTCAAACATAAGGTATAGGAGCGCAAGGTCTCTAACATCCACCAGCTCTGTAATGTCATCATGGAGGAGTGGAAGAGGACTCCAGTGGCAACCTGTGAAGCTCTGGTGAACTCCATGCCCAAGAGGGTTAAGGCAGTGCTGGAAAAAAATGGTGACCACACAAAATATTGATACTTTGGGCCCAATTTGGACATTGTCACTTAGGGGTGTACTCACTTTTGTTGCCAGCGGCTTTGACTTATTGGCTATGTGTTGTGTTATTTTGAGGGGACAGAAAATTTACACTGTTATACAAGCTGTACACTCACTACTTTACATTGTAGCAAAGTGTCATTTCTTCAGTGTTGTCACATGAAAAAATATAATAAAATATTTACAAAAATGTGAGGGGTGTACTCACTTTTGTGAGATACTGTAAGTACATGTGATTTTTTTTTGTTTTTTCTTTTAATAAATTTGCAAAGATTTCAAACAAACTTCTTCCATTTTATCATTATGGGGTATTGTTTGTAGAATTTTGAGGAAAATAATGAATTTAATCAATTTTGGAACAAGGCTGTAACATAACAAAATGTGGAAAAAGTGAGGCGCTGTGAATACTTTCCGGATGCACTATAAATGACCTACGCATATAGCAAGAGCATATTTTGTCTTTAGTCAGAGCTGCACAGTTTGTTTTAAAGACCCAAGCCCAAGCCAGCCCCACCTGCCCCCTCCACAGCCCAGTGCGCCAGTGAGCGCAGGGGGGCAGAGCAGAGAGCTGGTGACTGACAGTCAGCAGCTCTATTCTCAGGGAGCTGTGAGAACCGAGTGATAGGCAGTGTTTGATCGCTCAGTTCTCTGTTTTAGAGCCGGTGGGGGACAGATGCAGCATTGCACCGATGCTGCATCCAGCTAGGTAACTATGATTAAAAAAAAGATATACAGATTCCCATACTACACTTTCAATCTACAATCATCCCTTATTTTTATTCCCTTTTTTGTAAAGGTAAACTATCCTTTTAAACTTAGTTCCAAAATGTTTGATTTACTTTTTGGACAGAGCAGGAAAAGGTTAGAGCCTCTGTCAGCTTTTCATTTCCCTCCTTGTCTCTATTGAGGTGATTTACCTCAAAGCGGAGTTCCAGCCTTTTTTGTGTTTATTAAAAGTCAGATGCTACAAAAACTGTAGCCGCTGACTCCTAATAAACACACAATCACCTGTCCCATGGTCCAAGGATGCGGACAGCGGGAGCCTCGGTCCTCTCCCTCTTCTTCCCGCAGTGCCAGCATCTCTAGTGTGGGCAACCCGGCTGTAGGCTTCACAGCCAGGTGCGCACTGCGCGTCCTGAGTTGACGGGCAATCTTCTGGTACCTGTGAAGTGTCCCAGAAGATTGCAGGGAGGGAGGGGGAGAGGAGAACTTCCACTCAAGCTGCCTAGGCAGCTTGAGTGGAAGTAGGAGCGGGTACCTGTCAAATCTAGGTACCTGCCCCCCCCAAAAAAAAATTACATGCCAAACATGGCATGTCAGGGGTCAGGAGGCCTTACAGTAAGGTTGCCATATTTTTAAAATGAAATCCGGGGACATATATATATTTTTCTGATTGGCAAATGGCACAGGACTGCATAATACACAGAGCCCAGGGCACAGGACTGCATAATACACAGAGGACTACATAACACACAGAGTACTGGGTACAGGACTACATAATACACAGTGCACTGGGCACAGGACTACATAATACACAGAACACTGGGCACAGGACTACATATTACACAGAGCGCTGGGTACAGGACTACATAATGCACAGAACACTGGGCACGGGACTACATAATACACAGAGCGCTGAGCACAGGACTACATAATGCACAGAACACTGGGCACAGGACTACATAATACACAGAGCGCTAAGCACAGGACTACATAATACATACAGCGCTGAGCACAGGACTACATAATACACAGAGCGCTGAGCACAGGACTACATAATACACAGAGCGCTGGGCACAGGACTACATAATGCACAGAACACTGGGCACAGGACTACATAATACACAGAGCACTAAGCACAGGGCTACATAATACATACAGCGCTGAGCACAGGACTACATAATACACAGAGCGCTGAGCACAGGACTACATAATACACAGAGCGCTGGGTACAAGACTACATAATACACAGAGCGCTGAGCACAGGACTACATAATACACAGAGCGCTGATGACAGGACTACATAATACACAGAGCGCTGACGCTGAGCACAGGACTACATAATACATACAGCGCTGAGCACAGGACTACATAATACACAGAGCGCTGGGTACAGGACTACATAATACACAGAGCGCTGAGCACAGGACTACATAATACACAGAGCGCTGGGTACAAGACTACATAATACACAGAGCGCTGAGCACAGGACTACATAATACACAGAGCGCTGGGTACAAGACTACATAATACACAGAGCGCTGAGCACAGGACTACATAATACACAGAGCGCTGACGCTGAGCACAGGACTACATAGTACACAGAGCGCTGGGTACAAGACTACATAATACACAGAGCGCTGAGCACAGGACTACATAATACACAGAGCGCTGACGCTGAGCACAGGACTACATAATACACAGAGCGCTGGGCACAGAACTACATAATGCACAGAGCGCTGGGCACAGAACTACATAATGCACAGAGCGCTGGGTACAGGACTACATAATGCACAGAGTGCTGGGCACAGGACTACATAATACACAGAGTGCTGGGCACAGGGCTACATAATACACAGAGTGCTGGGCACAGGACTACATAATACACACAGCGCTAAACACAGGACTACATGATACACAGACCGATACGTTTTTTTTAACACTGCTTGCGCCTCAAATGACTAAAACAGGATATGAGAAAAAATTTCTCTACAGAGGCCAAAAATAAAACTGTTTCCTTCCCACTCTATTTTGGCTGGAGTTATACTTTCTCACAAAGATAATTAAAAACCAGCAGAGCCATCTTCATTAGAGAACACCATTTATTTATAGAGCATCTGACGTCAGGCCAGGAGTGAGGGGGGCAGACCTTCCTCCCCTTACATTGCAGTATCCGTAGCAACTGCATCAACGTACGTATGACGCAACCCTAAGCGGCGTGGCCCCACCCCCTCCCCTTGAAAGGGAAATCGCAACGTGAAGGAGGGAATTCGTCACCTAGCGCCCTCCTACTCGTTCTAGTGATGTGCCAACCCGTTCCCCCCTTTCATTGGCCAGACGCAGGCGCAGGGAGGAGCGGATTGGTCCGGTAAACCTGAGGCTATGACGTTTCCTTTTATCGCGAGATTCTCCGGCGCTGCCTCTTGCTTTTCCTCCTCCTGTGACAGCGAGATCTTTCGAGATCTTCCAGGGTTCCATTCATCTCCCCGTGCAGGAGTGTAGTGCGGCCGCTCAGCCGTGTTCCCCCCTCCCCGTGTTGTGCGCTACCAGTGTCCCCAGCTGCAGTCATGTCTGTGGTGGGCTTCGACCTGGGCTTCCAGAGCTGCTACGTCGCGGTGGCGAGAGCCGGAGGGATCGAGACTGTGGCCAATGAGTACAGCGACCGCAGTACCCCGTGAGTAGAGCCGGCGCCGCCATGCTGCCTGGTCCTTGTCATTCCCTCTTATCGTGTGAGCGCTGCTAGACAGAGGAGAGGTGTGCATGAGGCCTAACTCCTCCATGGCAGGCTGCCTGCCTTCTCCTCATCACACATCAATATTCCTCATATAGGATAGCTTTATTCTACATCCTCATTCCCTACCATAGGCTTTCATTCATGTATGGGAGGGAATCTCAGAGTGACTCAGGTTATTAAGCAATTTCTTCTCTGCTACTCACCTGCTTAATAAATTGCTCATAAAACACTAAATTAAGGCCAAAACCACAAATGCATTATATTGCAGGTTACCAATTCTTAGATTTGTTGGCTGCATTCGTTTTTTCTTTTTCTTTGGTCCTTTTTTTTTTTTTTCCCATGGTGATGGCCAGTGAGACCTAATTCTGGAGGAATGAGCACAGGAGGCACATCATGGTCAGAGAGCGTTAAATGTATTAGATATAGAACCACTAGCAAATTTAAAGCCAAACTCCAGCTCACGCTTTATACTGCTAGAGCTCCAGCTTTTACCTCTTTCTTTACCAGGCCTTATTTTTTGCTGTTTGGCACTGCGCTACTTTACCTGTACCCAAGCAAAATTTATATCTATTTTTTTTCACACAAATAGAGCTTTCTTTTGGTGGTATCTGATCACCAGTGGGTTTTTTTAATTTTATTTTTTGCAATTATATAGAAAAAGATCAAACATTTCAAAGCTTTCTGCCACATAACACCTCCCAGTTAAAAAAATAATTTCTGTATAAATTTTGCTAAAAATGTATTCTGCTATATGTCTTTGATCGATCACTGTCTGTGTGTGTGTACGTGTGTGTATGTATATATATATGTATGTGTGTGTGTGTATATGTATGTGTGTGTATGTATATATATATATATATATATATATATATATATATATATATATATATATATATATATATATATATATATATATATATATATTACACACACACACACACCCCCCAATGAGGTTATATTGATTGGTTTGTGTGAAAGTTATATCATCTGCAAACTAGGGATGCACCGAAATGAAAATTTTGGACCAAAAATGCAGGATGCCCTTGGCCGAAAACCGAAAATGACTTTTTCCCCCAAATTTTAAAATGGATAGAAGAGGGGCATACACCAAAAACAGGCAGCGACGTACACCTGTCGCAGCCACCCTGTCACAGTATATGTACTGTGACGGGTTGGCAAGAGGTTAATTTAATTACCAATGGTATTTGTATTATGCAGCATGAGGGGGTTAATGTATTGTCACTGCTGGTCACTCATCTATTAGTGACTGACCAGTGGCAGTTAATTAACCCCTTTGTGCTGCATTAGTGCAACCAGTATCAGTGTTAATTAACACTGGTTGCACTGATGCTGGTTGCACTAATGCAGCACAAAGGGGTTAATTAACTGCCACTGGTCGTTCACTAATGCAGCAGTGACAATACATTAACCCCCTCATGCTGCATAATTAATACTAATACCAATGGTAAGCTGCCTCAGCTATCACCCCCCCCCCCCCCCGCATCAGCGTCCGCGTCCCACTTCCCTGTCAGAGGAGATACATGCCTGACAGGGAAGTGAAGTGAAGGCTCACATAGTTCTAGTTATTAGCGGCCGCTCCCCCCGCCCCACCGCCCGGTGTCAGGTCAGTTCTCATTCACACACAGTCCCGCTGAGCTGACAGGGAAGGATCACATAGTTTTATCTATTAGCGGCCGCTCGCCCCGCCCTCCCGCCTGGTATGTCCCTCCATTCATGCACAGATTGTAGTAGGGACGTCATTGAGAGGCGGGCGGCCAGCCAGAGGCGGGACTTTTAAAACCTGCCCTGCGCCCTCCTCCTTTCTCACGGCGGCCATATTAATTTCGGCAATGTTAACCCATTATCGACCGAAATGAGAGAGGCTCATTTTCGGCCGATAATTTCAGTGCATCCCTACTACAAACTATGGGATATATAATAGATTTATTATTATTTTTTTTTTTTTTATACGCTACTAATGGTAATGATCAGCCACGTATAAGGACACTGGGGTAACTAACTGCCACTGACAATAATACAGTGATCAGTGATAATACTATACACTGACACTGTCTGGGAAGGGGTTAACATCTAAGGCGATCAAAGGATTAAATGCTGCTTTACTACTAGATATACATTTCTCATCCCTGTTTTACAAGGATAAGAAAAACGCAAAGATCATTCCCTGTGCACAGAGCTCTGTGTTGATTGTCAACACTGAGCTCTGGGCTGTGATTGTACACAGCCAATCAGCATGTCTTGGCTGTAAATCATTGGCCGGGATTTGCTGACAGGCTTCAGCTGTGTACAATCAGAGTGCTGGGCAGGGGATGCCATAAACACGGAAGTAGGCAGCGATATATGGGTACGTCGCTTTACCTACAGCGGCCGCTCATCTGCAGTACATTGCAGGCGGTCGCTAAATGGATAATCAAATAGAGCAAACATTTTTTTGTGTTTGTCTTTTGGGATATAGGTTTTGAATAGGCATGAATAAATAAAACTGGTTACTGTAAGCACCCTTGTCAGTGTTCAATGGTGTCTCATCCATGTACACTAATACATTCTGCTGGAGAATTTGTGCTGTGAAAAACACACTTACTGGCTGGTTTAAACGATAAAAATAGAAGAGCCTAACAAAAGAAACAAACAGCTATCCCATGTAAGAATTGGTAAGCTGTAATATGTTTGCTTTTGGGTTTAATACTGCTTTAAACCATCCAAGCTTTTCTATGTATGACACATTGAGCACAATAATGGCACTTTTCCACTGCAAGTACTGGCTCGGCTCCACTCGGCCCTGCTTGGCTCGGTTTGGATTTCCACTGCATGGTACGGTGTTGGAACGGTTCAGTACGGTTTGGTATGCTTTGCTTTTCTACTAAAGTAGTAAGTTGGAGGGATAACAACGATTCTCTCACCAATCAGTGGCTAGTAGTGACAAACAGTCAAGGCAGCATGCAAAGGATTGTGGGATATGGTACCGGTACAGCCCTCTTGGAACCACAACCGAGGTGGTACTGTTTAAGCGAGCCGTACCTTTCGGTTCCTTGTAGTGGAAAAGCGCCGCCGTACCGAACCGTTCCAACACCGTCCCATGCAGTGGAAAAGCGCAAAAGCGAGCCGAACCGTTCGGTTCCATGCAGTGGAAAAGCGCCATGAATACTTCCCCAGTAAACGAAAATTTTAAATTCTTCCCTCAGCCTTTGCAGTTTACAGCTTTCAATGCTCCTTGCTCTCTGTGCTGATTCCCTGATCCTCTGGCCTTCACAGGAAAGAGTTAAAGGAGAACTAAACCCATCAATTTTAGGTTTTAAAAAAAAAAAAAGCTACATTCCCAGCATGTGCCCGGAACGTAACTGTCACATTGGTTGTGCTCTAAACCAAACTGTTAAACCATCAAATGGCTTCTGTCATAACTGATCACATGTGCGTGGCAGCATGGCAGTTGAAGATCAAATAAAGGATGTTGCCTTTTGAAGAAGGGGGGAAAAAAGTAAATCCGATAGAGAATCAATGGGAGTAAGGAAAGCGCTTCTGCATTATTTTTTTTGTAATTTTTTATTTTCAAAAAAGTTGCAATTTACAAACGTATGTAAAGCAATACTTACCATTGTAACAAAGAGTCTCACTGTGGGAATCCAATGCAAAAAGGTACAGTAGAGCAAGACATGGGTGATCGTGTACATCACTGCAGACTTCAAACGACTCATTATACAACATAGCACGTAAGGCACATAGATTTGCATCAAGAGAAATCTCCAACACACACTCATGAACTTAAAAAGTGCAACTAGATATATAATACTTTGTTCTGGGTGTGCATGACATCCTGACAGCCGGTACGACCCACATGAAACATGGACATGAAAACAAATAGTAAGACAGATAACTGCATGGCACAATGTCCAAAACTGGGCAAGATATGTGAGGGAGGCATAGGATGGAAAAAGGCAATGGTCAGAGATGTGGAGGAGTGTCTCACCCGGGGTGCGTAGGCAAAGTCCAGGAGGTCAACCAGGTTGCGAAACCACCTGTAGGTAGGCATCAGTATAGACCAAGTATTGCCAGGGCCTTCAAGTGTCCCTAAAGGTCTCCTAGTTGTTCAAGATAACCAGGAGGTCCTCCATGTCCCTGAGTTCATTAACTTTAGAAAACCATAAAGACTTCGATGGCGCATTTACAGACCTCCAGCATAGAGGGATGTACGCCTTAGACTGTATTGTAAGAGAGGCTTTATAGTTCTTAATAGGTCACTCTGAGAGATGTAGAAGGTATGCCACAGGTTTGACTTGTAAGTCTACGTTGGTCAGGTGTTTGATTGCAGTGATCACCTCTTGCCAGAAAGGTCCTAGTTTGGGGCAATACCAAAAAATGTGTAAGTTTGTATTTCCTTTTGCCCCACACCATCAGCATGTACGAGGGACCTGGGGAAAGAGATTGTGCAGGGTAATAGGCACCCTGTACCACCTTGTCAGAATCTTATATCTGGTCTCTTGAACCTTGGGGCCGATGGAAGTCTTCTGTGCGAAGTTATGGATTTTCACTGAGTCCGTGAATTGGGTGTCAAGGTCAGATTCTCATTTGGAAAGGAACTCTGGAACAAACCCCATCACCAGATGAATTGGAAGAGCATAGATAGTCAAAAAGCAGGTGCTGGTTGGTTCCCTCCTGTGGCAGGTGCTTTCCACTTCTGTTAGGGGACGAAAAGATACCCATAGATCGACTGAAAAAGAAAATGACAGATCTGTAGACTGCTCCAAATGTCCAGTGGAGGATAAATGGCAGTCGCACAAGCGGACGGGGAGAGCTGGCCATCAGATTCCATGAAATCCCAGAAATGGAGGCTGCTACTGGATACCAGACATTGGAAGCGGGGGTTCTGGAGGCCTTGTTTATATTCTGAATTCCCCAGTATAGGAACCATGGGTGAGGGCAGTGGACAGATGGAGGAGTGTTGGAAAGGTGTCTGTGGCAACCAACCAGGTGCTACCGAAGGTAGGGTGCTCACTGACCGCTTTCGGCAATAGAAAGGTGATCCAAGGCCAACTTTTCGCTGTACCATTAGAGTCCTTTAGCTCCATAGCCACACAGTGTTTTGCCTCAGTGTGATAGTGCCAGTTAACTAGCCTGGTGAGATGGGTCTCCCTGTAACAGGCCCGCACATCTGGGAGGCCAACCCCTCCCTTAAAGTGGTTGTAAAATCAGGATGTTTATCTTCATGCATTCTATGCATTAAGATAAAAAGCCTTCTGTGTGCAGCACCCCCCTAATACTTGAGCCCCCTCTCGCTCCTACGATGTCCTCGAGTGCCTTGACTATCTGAGACTCTCCGTCCTAATTGGTTGAGGCACAGCAGCGGCGCAGTTGGCTCCCGCTGCTGTCAGTCGGTTAGCCAATGAGGAGAGGGGGTGGGGCTCTGTGCATGAATAGATACATGGAGCTACAGCTTGCCTCCATAGTAAGCTCAAGAAAACAGACTACAGTTTACAGGGCCTGAAGGCCTCCTAATAGGTTCTAATGGGCTGCAGGTTGGGCACCAGGGCCATAGAGTGTCAGCTCTGAGGCTGCTGACATCACAGGAGGTTCTGCTCCCTTCCCTGACTTTGACCTCAGTGAAGGTCCTGGCAGAGGCTGACAACCCTCAATCTCCATTGGCATTCCTTGTGTACATGGCTAAGGCTGTCCATAAACTATACAATTTTCTTGTATTTCCTTTAGATTTATATGCAACTGTGTAGTGCAAGGGCCTGTCTGACTGAGTACAAATTGGAAAGTGTTTAGGTTTGACCTATACTATATGGCTAAAGGAAAATTTTGTATAATATATGGCCAGCCTAAGTCGCTGCTGGGCTGATGTCCGAGCTGGAAAGGGGGAACAGCCCACTGAATGCAGAACCGCGGCCTGCAGTAGTGTCCAAGGTGATTTACAATATAAAGTCTGTTTCCATCATGTTGGTAAAGAAAGCCACACTGACCTAGGCAAGTATCTTTACTTGGTATTGGAGGTGCACCGAATGGAAGTTTTGGTACCGAAAATGAGTTGTAAAAAAAATAGTCGACTTTTTAAATATTATCAATTTAAATGAATATGCATTTATTGTTGGCCATTATTTGCACCTTTAAGCGCAAGAAAATGTATCCCTTTTAAGTTCTAAGTATGTCTTCACACTGGTCCACTGCTATTACATTGTGGTGTTAAATCCTACTTGCTGCTTTTTTGGTCAGTTAAAAAGAATGCACAAAAAAACGCACCTTCCCGTTTGATTGCTTTGAAAACGCAGCAAGAACTCATCTTTTAGGCACCCATGCTGTGTTTTTGATGCGGTTTTTGTGTAATGTGACCAATGAAAAAGTGACCATAAGCACAGTAAAATCGTCCCCTGAATTCGCAGCAAAATCTCATGCATTTTCGGTGCCATTATCAGCACCTTTTTTTCTCGGCCGAATGCCGATAACACTGTTTTTGGCAGATATGTTTTGGCGGCCAAAATTTCGGTGCATCTCTACTTAGTATGTTTATCTGGTTAAGCACGGGGTGGTGACTCTCTTTATTCACTTGAGTACCAGCCTGTAATACCCCTTTACCAGGCCATCTTTCAGTGTTAGGATAGTTTGACAATTACGTAATGGTGCAATACTGTACCCAAATGAATTTTATATATATTATTTTGACATTCTTCTTTTGGTCATATTTAATAAACACTGGGTTTATATTTTTATTTCATAAAGGGAAAAATATAAAACAGTGGATTTACTTTTATTTCTTTAAAAAGAATCCTGCTATCATTGATGATCAGTGGCACTTTAACCACTACCTTACCGCACTTTAGCCAAAAGCGCGGCTTTGTTTTTCCGGGAGGGCCAGAACAATGCTGCGCTCTGTGATCGCTGTGTCCTCTCAACACAGTCAAGAGGATGATGGCCAACGATATATTCATATTCATTCAATCAAAGAACGTGATAAAGGGCCAATCACAGCAGCCCTTTACCACGTCATCAGCTGTGTCCAATCACAGCTGATAACAATGTAAAAGATTTTCCGGTTATCAGCTCTCTGTGTTTTTTTTTTTTTTTTTTTTTTTTTGTTTTTTTTTTTTTTGTTTTTTTTATAAATCAAAAACAAAAATGTTTGTTTTTAGATATTTTGTGTCAGTTAGGAAAACATAACAAACAGACGGTGGGGGGGGTTCTCAAATCTAGCTGCAAAAGGGGGAAACACACTTTAAAGGAGAAGTATAGCCAAAGCTCTTTTGACCTTACTTCTCGTGGGGGTTCACCGGAGTGCACTGTAATCTGCACCCATGTGAGCCGTATTCAGCAGGCTAAAGCCCATCGTTGGCTGATGTCACTCAATCAGTCCATGTTCTAGAGAGATGCTGACTTCAATGCCAGGATCCACCCAGATGCCTGGCAAGCAGCTGGCTCAGTCTCTCAGTCCACCGCTGAGAACCGGAGTCAGCCGCTCCCATTCCCTCCCCAGCCCAGTGTACCAGTAAACGCTGGAGGGGCAGAGCACAGAGCCAGTGACTCAGTCACCAGCTCCTTTAAGACTGAGAAATGTGACTTTGATTACTTAGCTTTTGGTGTTGAGGCTGCTAAGACTGTTAAGACTTCTTTTACTAAGAGGTGCTCTATTAAAGAAGAACATACCCCAGATGCAAGGTCAGCTTAAATACTGGCCCACCCTCCCATTGAAAAATACCACAGTCCACCAATAAAAAAAAAAAAAAAAAAAATTGTCCAATAAAGTGAGTGGCTTCCACCCTAGGCAAAGATTGTCGCAATCCTCCTGGCAAAAACAAGGATCCCAATTTTACCAGGAAAGGCCATCTTCTCACAAAATTAGGGTTATTTGGTGTTCCCTGGATCTAAAAAGCAGACCTTGCATTTGGGTGCAGTATCCACTTTTAAGAGACTGTCAACTTGGTTATTCAGGGCAAAGTGAGTGTCTTTGCAACCCCCCCCCCCCACACTGATGCTCTTCTTGCTAGTTCTTCCTGCCACTTCTTCATAGCAGATGGCAATAATACCCAGTTATGGTGGAGCATTTGGCCCATTGCTAGGCCCTAGCACTGTCACATAAAGGCACAAGAGAGAATGACATCACCGCTACCCCTAGAGCCCAATACCAGTTAACCATGGGGAATTTGGTGCTGCAACAGAGGAAGGAGTGCTGGAGAGAGGATGAGGTCAGAAAGTCCACTTTTCACACACTGTCATTTTGCAGAGCAGGTAAGTATAACATGTTTATAATTAAAAAAAACAAAAAAAACAAATGTTTCCTATCACCTAAAGTGCCGTTTCACACTGCAGCGGCACGACTTCGGGGCGAACTGTGAAGTCAAGTGCACCGTGACTTCGGCATGACTTGCACGGACTTCATAAAATGAATGTCTATGCAAGTCACTCCAGGATCCCCCCGAAGTATTGTGTCGCTCCTATTAGAACTGTTGTACCGAACAATGGGAGCACGACGGACCGTGACTTGTCAGTCTGACAAGTCGGATCAGTGTGAATGGGCTCTAGGAGTCGGTTCACACTGGGGCGACTTGAACAAATCGCCGTGCACCGCGACTTCGGCGCGACTTGCACGGACTTCACATAATGGAAGTCAATGCAAGTCGCTCCGACTTCGGACAAAAGTAGTGCAGGAACCTTTTTCTAAGTCGGAGCGACTTGAGTCGCTCCGATTAGAACGGTTCACAATAGCACAGAATGGAGCACGACTTGTCATTGGTCGCCTGACAAGTCGGAGTAGTGTGAACCGGCACTAAAGAGGTTGTAAACCTCAGATGTTTTTTTCCGATTAGGACCACGTGTTATTTTTTCAGGCGGACCTGATTGGATGCTCCATGCACCCCTATGGGGCAGCGGATGTCAGCAGTGACATGTCCACTGCTATCCAATCCGATCCTGCCGTGAAATCCAAACAGATGGAAACCCTATGGTCATCCGTCTGGAGGATAGGATCGGCTGAAAAAGGGACAGGCGGTCTGTTTTCATCCGATTTCCCCCATAGAGGACAGCGGGGATCTGATGACAGGTCTGTCTCTGCACACAGAGCGGAGACGGAGCTGTCATGCACCTGCTCAGCGGGGATTGGCAGCAAAACGGAGTCCGCCGGGCGCACTGCCCGTGTGAAAGGACCCTTACAGGAATTCTGTACTGTATGTATGGCACATGTCTTGTTAAATCACTTTTCATTTAGGTCTCATGTACACTGCTGCTGATAAACAGACGTTTAGGAGCAGTTGGGCGTTTTTTTCAGCAGCCCCGAACTCTCCTCTTATCTTATCTGTCCATGTACACTGAGTCGTTTACAGTCATTTAGAGGCAGTTGATAAAAACTACAGCTCTGCCCTAGTGAATGCTACACCTGCCTGAACTGTTAAATGAAAAGCTTGTTGTTTTTGTGTGTTTGAAAAAAAAAAGGAAAAGTATTTGAAATTATCCACTTGCCGACCTCGCTATAGCTGAATGACGGCTACAGCGCGGACGGCTAGTTCTGAGAGGCTGTCATATTATGGCTTCCCATGATCGCGCCCGCTGCAGGGCACGGGTGGCACACTGTGATCAGTGTCCAGGGGATTGGGGTAAAGAGCCAATCAGCCGCTCTTTACCTCGTGATCAGCTGTGTCCAACTACAGCTGATCACAGTTGTTAATAGAAGCCGGTTATTGGCACTCCTTTTCTCATGCTGACATGCATGAGGAGAGAAGAGAGCGGATAACCAGCTTCTCTAAAAGGGACATCAGGGCACTGATTATCAGTGCAGTCCAAACAGTGCCCATCAATGCAGCCTCATCAGCGCAAATTAACCAGTTGCCGACCGCCCCACGCAGATATACTGTGGCAGGGTGGCTCGGCTGCTCAAAATCGGGTAGATCTGGACACCGCGGGAGGCAGGCCCTGGGAGGAGCAGCGGCGATCGCCGCTGGCCTCCCGCAATCGTCAGAGAAACTGACAGAAGACCTGCCTGCTTGTGTAAACAAAGAAGGCGAGTCTTCTGTCAGACGGGCAGGGAGAGATCAGGAGTTTCAGCTAAGCTGAAACCCCAATCTCTCTGTGCCTGTCACAGAGCCCCCCCCCCCACACAGTGAAGCACAATTTAGGCATACATTGACCCCTTTGATCACTTGCAGTGGTAACCCCTTCCCTGCCAGTGCCATTTATACAGTAACCATGCATATTATTTAGCACTGATTACTGTATTAATGTCACTGGTCCCCCAAAAAGTGTAAAAAAAAATGTCAGGGGACTAATCTGTCCGCTGCAATGTTCCGCAAACCAATTCAAATATGCTTTTTGGGATTTTTTTTTACCAAAAATATGTAGCAGAATACAAATTGGTTTAAAATGATAAAATTAGATTTTTTTTAAAAAAAAAATTATTGGGAATGTTTTATAGCAGAAAGTAAAAAATGTGTTTTTTTTTTTTTTTTTTCAAAATTGTCGCACTTTTTGTTTTATAGCGCAAAATCTAAAAACTGCCAAGGTGATCAAATACCACCAAAAGAAAGCTCTATTTGTGGGGAAAAAAGGACATCTATTGTATTCGGGTACAATGTCACACGACCGCAAAATTTTTCATTAAAGTAACGCAGTACTGCAGTGGTCCTCAACTCCGGTCCTCTGGGCCCACTAACAGGCCAGATTTTAAGTATTACCTTGGGGAGATGCAGACAAGAGTACTGCAATCACTGAGCAGTAAATTATATCACCTGGGATGTATTTCAGTTATCTTGCAAACCTGGCCTGTTAGTGGGCCCTGAGGACCAGGGTTGAGGACCACTGCAGTACTGAATTGCAAAAAATGGCTTGGTCATTAAGGGGGTAAAACCTTTTGGAGCTTAAGTGGTTAATGAACGAGAAAAAGTACCGGTTTCCAAACTTTTATAACAAACAAAGTTTTTTGCAAAAAAAAAAATAAAGTTGTTTGTGTACAGTGTTGCATTACTGCGCAAACAAATTTGGCCTGGTGAGGAAGGAGATAAAAGTGCCCAGTAGGCAAAAAGAGTAGATTAAGTAATAAACATGTAATTGTGCTATGCTTGGCCCATTCAGAACTATACGGTCCATTGCGGTGCCTTATGTTGCACCACTACAGACCTGAAATTTGAACTGCGCTATTCTTTCTAACACATCCCATCACATCGCACGGTAAAGTGTTCTCATTTATTGTAGTGCAGGTTTCCTTGGGGTGCGATTCAAAATGAATGGTACTGTGTTCTGTGCACTGCACACATTATTGAAAATCAATGCATCACATTTGTTTGGGCTTAGGTCAATGTGTACACAAAACAGCCATTGCATACATATTGCGGTCCAACAGTTGCATCATTCCCCTTGAGTTACATAATACTCTGCTGCAGCAAAGAACAAATGGATTTGTATTGTCGCAATGCCTGCTCTTTTATTCGTTTATAAAGTGTATCTAAACCTAAAAACAAAAATTGTATACATTGCAACTACCAATCCTTGAAGTTGAACTAATCAAAAACTAACATTTTTATCTTATGTTGTCTTTAATCTATGGAGGAGCAATTTGCTGTCCTTGGAAAGCAACATTGGCAACTTGTAGAGATGGTCGTGTTGGATGCACTAGAAAATGTAGAAGGCCTTAACTAACGAGTTAAAGCTAAACTCCAGCTAAACTAAGCAGATACCGCAACTGGTTTCCTTTTCATGTAAACAGTTTACATGTACGTAGAAACTGACCGTTTGTAAGCACCCTGTCAGTGATACATGGTTAAGTCAACCCTCCCCTCCTCTATCTGCCACTTTTGCTGGTCCGCTTGTTTTGTTAAAGCAGAACTAAAGTTGCTACACTTACCACCTCTCTAACAGTTTGAAGTTGGCAAAGGATCCCTCTCTGGCCCTGGCACCTTCATTGGCCAGCATAGGACAACATGACTCCTACACGTGTAGGAGTCAGTCAACCAGCACACATATACTGTGTGCTGGCAATGTAAACTGAGCTGTGCATGCACAGCTTAGTTTACATGCCACTGAAGACTGAGCAGGTAGGTGTATTTTATTGCAGAAGACATCGCATTAAAGCGGCCTTTTTATTTGAATGAACTGCCTAAAGCGCCCAAATGGGTGCATACGCCGTTTTTGTGATGCAGCACGCAATGCACTGTGGTGCATTGCAATGCAGATATGTTGGTTAAGAATAAATGGCAATACAGCACACTAACAGACCTCAGTAATGGCAATCAATGTATTTCTCCAATGACAGGTTTCCCTTGTGTTTTCTGGCACAAATATCTCCCACTGTCATTTGTCTATATTACTTTACCAACTGCAGCAATCACTTTTATTGAGTCCAGCTATGACGGCCTCTGTGTCTCTCATGACATGTATGCTATCAGTGAGTGCAATGTGCACATACTTATCTGTTCCCAGACAAGGCTGGTCAAATCCCGAGGGGTGAGTCATAAAGTCGCACTTGGCAGGCTAGGTGTTGTATAGTTCTTGATGAACACACCTTTCCCTCTTTCGTAAAATAGTTCCAGGTCTTGCTTCCTAGCTCTGGCAACTTGCAAAACAATATAACTTCAGTAAAACCTAAGATTCCCTGAAACATTAATTTAAAATTGCATAGTGTGCTATGGCATATTCCTGTTTATTGAAGTGCTATTGATATCCACTGTCCCACTCGGCACGGCGCGGCACTACTTTCCAAAAGTAGTTCCTGCATTACTTTTGGTGACTTCTGGGGCAATTTCAATAGACCTTTGTGCATGAAACCCGCACAATGTCTTTCAAATTGCCCCCAAACTCGCAATGAAATGCGGGTTTGAAATCGTGCTAGTTCACAAACCAGCGTTCAATGTGAATGAGGGCGAAAAGCCAACTCCAGGCAATTTTTTTCTCTTTAAGTTTTCCTACTCAGCTTCCCGCATCCAGGTCTCTTGCTGGCACAGTTTCTGTCTATGGGGCAACAAGACCTGTGACACATTTTGTCCCTCACTGCCACTGATTTCCGTCGTCTAATCGATCTGGAGAGAACCCCTCTACTGGCCAGCCAATGGGAAATGTCCACGACACATGACATACAGTGCATCCGGATAATATTCACACTACTACCAGCATTTCCCCATAATGACAACATGAAAGATGTTTGTTGGAAATCTTTGCAAATCTTATCAGACGTACATAATATTCACAGCCTTTGCTGAATACTTTTTGTTGAAGCACCATTTACAGCCCTAAAGTACAACTAAAGGCAAAACTTTTTTTATTTTTTTTATTTTGAATAGTTGAGAGGGAGTAGAACCCCTGTCAGTTTTTATTGCTGTCTGTGCCCCCGTTAGGGAGATTCACCCTCTCTCTATTTGTTCCGTTTACTGGTATCATTGAAAGTAAAAGATAAACCCACATTTTGGGTTGTCCCCAGAAAAGTAATAGAGGGGG
Organism: Pelophylax lessonae; assembly: GCF_965119305.1. NCBI lineage: Eukaryota > Metazoa > Chordata > Amphibia > Anura > Ranidae > Pelophylax > Pelophylax lessonae. Next base: position 354,559,470 of record NC_138771.1, on the reverse strand, counting down.
ATCTTCCAATGGGGACACTAGTAGAGGTCCCCCAAGGAATAACTCCTGCACTCAGATACAGGGCTCTTTCCTCTTACTACCTGTTTTTGGCTATGGGACAGCAAGTGAAGGGAAATCTTGGGACACAATGGGACACAGATGGCAAAAAAATAAACTGGCGTGTTATGACCCTCCTTTTATCCAAATTGTTAAAGTTTTGCTTATTATTCTACTTTTAGGTCTTTTTGAATGTGGTGCTACAAGCTTCTCCCACTCTTCTTTGCTGGACCTCTCAAGCTTCATCAGGTTGGATGGGGAGCGTCGGTGCACAGCCATTTTTCAGATCTCTCCAGACATTTTCATTTGGGTCCAAGTCTGAGCTCTGGCTGGGCCACTCAAGGACTTTCATAGTTGTCACATAGCCACTCCTTTAGTTATCTTGGCTGTGTGCTTAGGGTTGTTGCCCTGTTGGAAAATGAACCTTTGCCCCAGTCTGAGGTCCAGAGCGATCTGGAGCAGGTTTTTATCAAGGATTTCTCTTTACATTTCTGCATTCATCTTTCCCTCAATCCTGACTAGTCTCCCAGTTTGTGCTGCTGAAAAACATCTCGCAGCTTGATGCTGCCACCACCATGCTTCACTGTAGGGATGGTATTGGCCAGGTGATGAGGCTTCTGTCTGGCCACTATACCATTCAGGCCTGATTGTTGGGAGTGCTGAAGACATGGTTGTTATTCTTCTGAAAGGTTTTCCTCTCTCCACAGAGAAAAGCTGCAGCTTTGTCAGAGTGACAATTGGGTTCTTGTTGGTCACCTCCCTGACTAAGGCCCTTCACCGAATGCTCAGTTTGGCTCGGCGGCCCGGTCTAGGAAGTGTCCAGGTGGTTCCAAACTCCTTCCATTTACAGATGATGGAGGCCACTGTGCTCATTGGGACCTTCAATGCTGCAGAAATTTTTCTGTACCCTTCCCCCCCAGATCTGTGCCTCAATACAATCCTGTCTATGAGGTCTACAGACAATTCCTTGGACTTCATGGATTGGTTTGTGCTCTGACATGCACTTACTGTGGACCTTTTTATATAGACAGGTGCCTTTCCAAATCATGTCCAATTAACTGAATTTACCACAGGTGGACTCCCAAGTTGTAGAAACATCTCAAGGATTATCAGTGAAAAAAAGGATGCACATGAGCTCAACTTTGGGTGTCATGGCAAAGGCTGTGAATACTTCTGTACGTGTGATTATATATATATATATATATATATTTTTTTTTTTAATCCATTTTGGAAAAAGGCTAACATAAAATGTGGAAAAAGTAAAGCGCTGTGAATACTTTCCGGATGCACTATAGACCCCTAGAAGAAGGACCCATCTAGGAAGTAAACAGGGAGGAAATGGACCTGTATCTGTCTGTCTAGGATAGTTTATTCTTCCCTAACAGCAGGTAACTGCTGTTTGTGCGCATACATGGGAACAGCAATGGCTTCTCTAAGCCTGTCATTGCTGTATACTATTCACACACACACACACACACACACACACACACACACACACACACACACACACACACACACACACACCTGTCACCCCCAGTTACAAGATTATGCAGAAATCTGGTGTATGTTTGTAATTGCCCGTGTGGAGGAGACCTTATTTACACCAGATGATTTGGGCAGTAACACGCTTCCTGTCCTAGGGTAACAACCATACACTCTAGTTTCTCTATGGATGCGCACTATCACCCTAAAATAGGAAGTCGGGAAGCCAAAACATCCCACCCTCTCCTCATCTCCATAGCAGCGATGTGTTCTATAGTTCAAGGGAAACATTGGCAAGACTGCTTGAGACAACTACAGGGTACAAAGGGCAGAACTGGTTTTCTAGGAGAAAATCAACAGCTAGTTCATTAACTTACTGAGCAAGTATGCTAAGACCTTTTCATTGCAAAAAGAACTCCCATGTGTGTGTGTTGGTTTAACCACTTAAGCCCCGGAAGATTTTACCCCCTTCCTGACCAGGGGGTATTTTGCGATTCGGCACTGCGTGACTTTAATGGACAATTGCGCGGTCGTGCGACGCTGTACCTAAACTAATTTGACGTCCTTTTTTTTCCCACAAACAGAGCTTTCTTTTGGTGGTATTTAATCACCTGTGCGTTTTTGTGATCACGCGCTATAAACAAAAAAAGAGCGTCAATTTTGCAAAAATAATATTTTTCACATTTTTTTATATGAAATTCCCAAAAAAAAACCAGTAAAAATCAAAATTTTTTAACATTTTCGGCCAATTTGTTTTATGCTACATATGTTTGGTAAAAAAAATCGCAAAAAGCGTATTTTGATTGGTTTGCGCAAAAGTTATCGCGTTTACTAACAAAGGGAAAGATTTTTGTCATTTTTGTTGTGTTTTTTTTTTAACGCGTAATGCGATTTTTTTTTTTTTTTTTTTTTTTTTGCGGTACTGCGACATTACGGCGGACAGATCGGACCCTTGACTGACATTTTTGACACTTTTGGGGTTACCAGTGACATTTCTACAGTAATCGGTGCTATATATATGCACTGTTACTGTAAAAATACACTGGCAGTGAAGGGGTTAACTTTATTTGAGAGGGAGGGGCTGTGTGTCCCTAGGGGCGTGATTCTAACTGTGATTGGCTGTGGCTTGAGGTGTAGTTACACTGATCAACGGTTCTACATAGAAGATCTGTATGATCAGTGTCTCTACACAGGGAGAACTGACAGGCAGCTTGTTTACATAAGCTGCCTGCCTTTCTCCCTCTCCCCCAACGATCGCAGAGTGACCGGCAGACATCGGGTCCGCTGGTCACACGCGCGGGGGGGTGCGTGACCATGCGGCCGGCGGCGCGCGCTCCCTCCCCAGACCCTCCCAGGCTAGTGACGTACCGATACGTCACTCTGCCTGTGAGGAGCTGACCGCCGCAGTATATGTTCGTGCGGCGGTCGGCAAGTGGTTAATGGTTTTTTTTTTTTTGTTTTTTTTTTTTTTTTTTTTAATAAAAAAATCAGCCGTGTCTGCAATATTCGACCTAACTCTGGTAGTACTTACCCCCCACAGACTCGCCAATCCAGCATTACTGCTGGATAGTCAGTATCACTACATGCAATGTCCAATCTGTGTTATATATTAGGTTGATCGAAGCCTGTAGTCAGATAATAAACAAAATAACAAATCCGTATCCAATATGTATAGAGATGAGCTGTTAAAGCATTGGGTCAAAAGGCCTGAATATACAGGACTTGTCACACCAACCCTACTGTAATTGATTGTTTTTATCTTTTTTACCAGTAAATTAACGAAACAATCTTGCCTACACTTGTCTGGGAGCTGTTAGTGTGCCAGTAGTGTCAGGTACTATAATGGATGTTCCAAAAAACAATAAGGTGTGACCACCCTTCTCCTGCGCTTGGTATCCAAACCCCTCGACCACACTCCTCACGGGACTCACAACTGGCTTCTCAAGGCCTAGCGTTTCAAGGCCTAGCCTCTTCCTCAGAGCTCAGGGCTCTGAGGAAGAGGCTAGGCCTCGAAACGCATCAGCCGTCATCTCATCGGTTATGAATGATTGTATGGACTACACCCGGACATTTGAGCAATCTAGCTTGATATGATTGACTTTTTATCTACGTCTGTGAGTAGCCATTTTTTTATTGTTACATAAATAAAGCCTTTTATTGAGGATAATGCGCTAGGTCGGTGCACCCTTTTTTGTTTTCTTTGCTTACTGTAATGGATGTGTTGGACATTACAGCACTTCTCTACATTCTGATAATATTCCAGTTGTAGAAGCTGCATGTGAAGGAAAGGCAATTAAAACAAAATCATTGTCATTATAGAGTCCACAGTTTGGAAAAACAATATCATGCGTTTGGGCATCATTGATTATGGACCTGCGTTACTCAACCAGGGTTCTGTGGAAACGTAGGAACTAGGAGATGAAAGACTAGCCACACACCAAGCAAATTTAGTCTGGTTCTTAATTAACCTGCTAAAATTCGCTCAGCGACTGGCCTTGTTGGCTGCATTCTACCCAACATCCCTTGATTTGAAAAATCAAAGGAGCCAGACGGAAAACTATCAGCCGAAAAAAGATCCTGTATCCAATCAGATGCAATCATGTTCTAGTATTTTGAAAGCCAGTGGGGTTGGCTAACAAAATAGACGTACGCAGCAGGTTATTCGTCCATCCACACTGTTGGAGCGTGGATGGTGGAATCTACGATTTTTACAGGCTGAATGGGAAAAATCTGCGTATGGATAGTTTAAGGGACATTCTACTACTGACTGCTAGGCGCTAAATGTGCATAGTTATCACTGACTACTAAAAGTCTGAGGTTGAGCACTACAGTTTTCATCGTCTGCTTTTCTTTTCTGGTCATTGTATAAAGTATCTCACAAAAGTGAGTATACCCCTGACATTTTTGTTAATACCTTGAAGAAGCTGGAGAGAAGATGCTGGCAAGGGGCCACATGGGCATCTAACCATTGGAATCCTTTTAGGAAAGGGAAGAAATAAACTTGCTGTAACTGCTTAGAAAGCATTAGCTGAAATTTGGCTTCAATTTGTTAGTATATTCCATCTAAATCTAGCTTCTAACACAACCCTCTTGACCTGTTGCTGCTGTACAAGATTGGCTCCATTGCTCCTCCATAGAAATAAACCACCCTAAGATGGGAAGTGCATTTGGCTCCTGCTGCTGTCAGTCAAATCCTATTAGAAGGTAGTGTGGGGGATGTTGCTGAGCCAGTGTGTTTGCATCTATGGATTTACACATCCCAGCTTGGGAGTGTGCCCGCATGTGTGCCTCCATAGCACACCGCTTGCTAAGGGGACACACGCAGGAGAGAAGGAGCAGGCAGCGCCAGCAGGAGGTCGAAGACAGTAAGGGGCTGTTCTGTGTAATATCCTTGCACAGAGCCAGTAACTATTTTTTAGGTAAAAAAATACCAGCCTTTATTATGACTGTAAGGTCAGTTTAAGAATTATCGCTCGCTGTGTTTAGAAAACCTTTGGTCAGCATCTGGAGAGTAGGTGTTGTTTTTTTTTTATTTATTTTTATTTATCTTGGTGAGGTAGTTACTTTTTAATGTACTCCTAGACCTATGATAAAACGTCAACCAAACTTGTCTGAACTGGTTAACTATTATTCTCCTGAAATACTAGCAAATAAGTCTGGCTAATTGCTCTCAACCTATTTGGGTGTTTTCAACTATTTGCTGTTCTTTTTCGTGTGCTGTAAATTTCCTACTTTTTTTTTTTTTTGTGTTGCAATGCATCACAATGCCCAGTAATTCATTACCTTGAACTGCAGCACATTCGTCAAATGTGAGGTTATACAGTTGATACACTTGTGTATATTAATGTAATTCAATTCTTGGGTTACTAAGATTTTCAATACTGTTGATATGGTACATGCTTGAAATGTTTGTGAGAACACATTAGGTTCCTATGCCAGTTAGTACTCTTGTTTCCTGACACGTTTATTCCTATTCTTATTATTATTGTTATAAATGTTTTATATAGCGCCAACATTTTGCACAGCACTTTACAATTAAACATGGCACAGTACAATTACAAGAAGGAATAGGAGGGCCCTGCTCATGGAGCTTGCAATCTAAAGGGAGGGGGAAGTGGTACAAAAGGTAATAGCAGACAAGTACAGTTTTTTTTTTTTTTTTTTTTAGATGGGGGGGATAGGATTCCCTGAATAAATTTAGTTTTTAAGGATAGCCTAAAGGCAGACAGGATAGGTGCTGACTGGACTTACTGGGGTTTGAGAGTTCCAGAGGATGAAAGAGGTTCTGGAAAAGTCCTAGAGGCAAGCATGGGAAGAGGTAATAAGGGAACTAGAGAGAGAGAGATGTCTTTGGAAGGAATGGAGAGGATGATTTGAGCGATCTATACAGATGAGATTGGTGAAGTAGCTGGGAGCAGTGTTGTGGCTATCTTTGTACATTGTGGTTAGTATTTTATACATTGGGCTAGTGGAAGTCAGTGAAGAGATTGGAAGAGAGGGGCCGCAGTCATGGATCAGTTAGTAAAGTGTACAAGTTGTTTTGATGGCCTACTTGGTATTCTCTGATATTGCACATTCAGACTGTAGAGTTCTCGAACATAGAAAAAACAAAAGTTTTGTTATTTGGCAGCCCATTATTTTGATTTATCTGCATAAGCGTGCTCCGAGTGTGCATGGGCACACCCTATTCAGCCCAAACACACAGGGCTCTGGCGCTAGCCCTGTGCTTTCCACTCCGAGGAGCGCTGTCACTTCTAAATACAGAAGCTCGGCTTCTGTATTAGGAAATGACAGTGTTCCCCTGAGTGGTTGCACTGCACCCTCCCCATCATCCCCGGGCACTGTGCTGTGACATACAGGGGGGTGGGGAGGTGCCAAAGGCATTACTAGTGCAGGGCATGCAGGCATTATAATTCCTCTCCCCACTGACTGCTGCCTGTCACACTAGGATAAAAGAGCAGAGGAAGCTTCCACTAAGCTCCTCCTCGGCTCTTGCCTGCCTGATCACAGACCCTGTGGAGGAGCCTGGGAGGAAGAATATCTCCCTCCCACCCATCAAGCTGCGCTGAATCTGAGGTCTGTGTTGGGGAGGGGGGGGGGGGGTTTGTGGCATTTATACAGCTAAGGGGAGGTAGAAGATGATTTACAGTGGATGGGGTGATAGGGAGACTATGCTAGGATTGTGATGCCAATCCAGTCGAGGATGTGGGGGTGGAAGGCGGTACATTTCTGTCCCCTGAACTCTGTAAACCATGCATCCCTAAACACTGCGCACCCCTGAACACCCCTAAGCTCCATACTCTGTACACTGAACACCCCTAAGCTCCACACCCTGTATACTGCTCACCCCTGAACACCCCTAAGCTCCGCACCATGTACTTTGAACACCCCTAAGCGTCAAACTGTGTACATTGTGCACCCCTGAACACCGCACAACCCAGAACATTCCAAAGCTCCGCCCCATGTACACTGCACACCACTGAACACACCCCTAAGCTCTGTACACCCCTAAGCTCTGCGCCCCTGTACACCCCTAAGCTCCACACCCTGTTCACTAGGCACCCCTGTACCCCCCTAAGCTTCGCACCCTGTACACTGGGCACTCCTGTACCCCCCTAAGCTTCGCACCCTGTACACTGGTCACCCCTGAGCTCCACGTGCACACACGCATGTGTGTTTCAGCTTTGAGGTTATGTGTTAATTTTAGTCATTAAATCATGTAGGATAACCTATACAACAATTTGTACAGTCTCGCATCTCATTGTCTCAGGGTAACTTAAGATTTAAAACGAGTACAAAAAATTGGTTTTATTTGATGGAAGCCTGTCATTGGGTGGTTTAGTCCTTTCCATTGTATTGTTGGGTATACTATATCTGTTTTACTAAAATGTTTTACGTGGTTGAAAATTGCTGTCTCATAAATAAAAAATTTGAAAAAATTGGTAATAAAAAGTTGGGTAAATCGGAGACCTAAATCTGAAGTTATAGGTGTATGGACAGATGTAACCCATGCGCCCCATACTTTTTCAAAGATGTGTTTTTTTTTTTTGTTATTCTTGGTTTGCAAGCAAGGTCATTTTAATTAGCAATATAGTAAAATTTAGAAAGCAGATTGCAGTATTAAATACCATGACAGTGCATTCATTGTCTTTATATTGTGCTTCACGATATTCTGTGTTTGTCTCATAGGTCATGCATTTCATTCGGTCCTAAAAACAGATCTATTGGAGCAGCCGCAAAAAGCCAAGTAAGCTCTGTTGCCTACAAAGTCTAATAAAGATTAGGGGGGGGGGGGGGGGGGGTGGTGTTTTTTTTTTGTTTTACTTTTACTGGCATTTGGCTATAAAATGAGAATTGCACTGTACTGCTCATAGCAATTATTCAGATTGCTTCTGTCATTTACTTAGGTGAACTAAAATATTAATTGCATCCGTGGACAAAAAAATGTATTTCTCTTTCGTTCATTGACGAGCACAGCTCCTGATCTTCATAAACATTGGGTTATACTGCCCCCTACAGGAGGATGACACTGGGCAGAAAAATATCTGGCTACTCCTATGGGCAGAGTCCCAGGAATATACTCCCTCTCCCTGCTATAGGTACTCCGTTTTTTTTTTTTTCTGCCTAGTCAGGAGTAAGGATCTAGTTCCTAGCTGGGATCTCTGGTCCTGGCAGATTTTTTTGGATAGAAATTTTTTCTCCTTTTTTTTTTTTTTTCCTGTGAGATCTACAATCAACTGACGAACTGGGCGACGGTCTGGATAATCTAGATCCACTGGTCACCCCAGTCTGGCCAGCGAGTGCTACTTCCCATCAGGCATCCCCCCTCTTATCTATCCCCCCCCGATGGGGGGGGGGGCTGGTTGTGCCGCCGGCGACTGGATGATCGGCTGTGCGCGGGGGGGGGGGTGTTGTACCTGGTGGGGGCTACTGCCAAGGCCCCCTGTCCTGCCTAGGCTTGTCCTAGGGATCCCTCCTGGGAGCCTCCATGGTGCTGCCATTTTGCTGTAACCTGTGGGCTATATGGATGGCGACCGTGTTTGTGTAGTCACGTCTCTCCATCCCTGGTTCAAATGCAAAAAAGGGGGGGGCTAAATTCCAAATGTAGTAGCATTATTGGATATATACATGTAGCATCGTCGGATACAAATCCAAGTAGTAGTAAGGTAGTGTGGTATATTATAGACATTGCAACCTTAACGTGTTTCATGGACCCAAATCGCCACTTCATCAGGAGTCGATGTATAATAAAATCTATAAAAAAAATGGGGAAATTAGCACAGTGATAGTGGATACAAAAAAGGAAAAAGGGGGGAAGAACGGAGAAGTGGGAGAGCAAAGCCCCAAAATTCCCAGGAACTTGCATGACAGCTCAGATGGTCAGTGGTATTGAGGATAAAATGGCCCTGGGTGTCTCCCACGGGATCTGAGGGCGCACAGGCAGGCGGTCAAGGGAGAAGACGCCGCACACATGTACAGTGTGGGCAAATTAAATAGAGTAGGAACCATAGTAGCACCATATAAAGGATATCTGTGAAAAAAATGTAAAATAATGAATAGAATAATATAGTGGATGTGTATACGTCCGTGGGATAACCATGGTGCTCTTAATGAGTAGAGATAAAATAGGTGAGAGAAAAATAAGGATATGACGTAGAGTGGCGTTACATGTGTAAAATATGGGAATGTCAGGCTCAACAGCCAAAAGCCCTAACCATGTTTTTTTTTTTTTTTTTTTTTCATTGGTGTTACCTCATTACCTGGCCTTTGTACTCTCCTTCCTTTTGGCTGTTGGGCCTGACACACTCCCATATTTTACACATGTAACGCCACTCTGTGTCACATCCCAAATCATCCAGAACAGCAAAGGTATTTTCTTTCCCTTCTAATTTTGATAGAATTGTCGCTAAGTGTGTAGATGACCAAAGCGTCCCCTTGGCATCCCTAAGTGGTTTACTAGGCGGTACCCCCTCTGAAGAGTCCCTTATTAGGAAGTAGACTGTCACTGTTCCACCGGTGGTGGACCCTCCAGTTTCAAGATTGAACAAGGCAACCATGATTTTGGTTTTGGAGTCCCCGGCCTTTAAGGAACCCGGGTGACAGGAAGGCGGAGGCTGTGACCCACATAATGTACACTCTGGATGGTTCGGCACTAAGGCTGGTATTCACCATTCCCCTGGTGTCGCAAACTGAGTGGGCTAAGCTTTTACGTCATGACCTGGAGGGAGAACAGCTCCCCCCTCCTTTGCCTTTGAGTCAGTCCGTGCTGACGAAAAGTGCGTCGGGAGCGTGAGACTTTAAACTTCCGGGTTGGTGCAACGCAGGCGTGGAGCTACGTTCATACACTCCAGCTATCGAGTTTTTATTGATGTATAAAGCGATTTTTTTTTTTTTTTTTTTTTTTTTTCTTCTCCCCATGGATTTTAGTAAGTGCAATACTTGACAATAAATGTTCGTTCAAATTGACATACTGCACCATGAGAGCTTTCTTGTTGCCTTCCTATATGTTCTATACTGGGATCCCATATCTGGTCTGATTGCATACTCCTCTTTGTGAGGGAATCTGATGCGGATAGTCGTTTTACATGTGGATCATTATGCCTGTGTGACCACCTACAGTATAATCAAGGGGTCATATCCTTCTGGTACGGAGTATCTTATAAGCGCACTGGGTGAAAGTGTGGAGGTTTTGGAATCTTACTCCTATCAAGTCTGTGCTTCTATCAAACCGCTGCTGTTAATCACAACTTCTTTTGATAATATAAGCACGTAAAGACTTTTATAATAATTTATTTGCACAAATGCACTTTTTATTGTGAATATTAATGTGTTGAGCGCAATATTTTTCACCAAAAATCCACAAAGCCTTTCGGCCCGGCTACAAGATCGAGTTTTGCTCTTGGCCACCTGCAAGGTTCTTTTTCCTTCCAACTTGTGCATGTCCCCAGACCACCTACAGTCTGTTTGGGGTGGTACAAGACCTGTTACTGCAAGGGGTGATTGTCCCGGTTCCTGCTTCAGAACGTTTTCAGGGTTTTTACTCAAACCTGTTTACAGTTCCCAGGAAGGAAGGCAGTGTGTCCAATCCTGGACCTCAAGATGCTGAAGTGCTTTGTGCGGGTGCAGAAGTTCGGGATGGAGTCCATTCGCACAGTGGTGGCATCCCTGCATCAGGTATAATTTTCTTGTCTCTATCGAAATCAAGGATGCTTACCATCACACTCCAATATGTACCGGTTACCAGCGCTTCCTCCGCTTTGCCGTTTGCTTTATCAGTTTATGGCGTTACCGATTGGTCTCGCATCTGCTCCTCAGGTCTTCACAAAAGTGCTAGCCCCGGTGCTAGCATTGTTATGCCAACGGGGGGAATTGCGGTACTGGGCTACTTGGACAGCCTCCTTCTGTGAGCGGAGTCTCTTACTGCTCTTGTGGAAAACCTAGAAATAACCAAAAGAACTCTGCTGGATTCTAAATATTCAGAAGTCTGATTTGGTTCCGTCCACAAAACTGGACTGTCTGGCTCTGGACTTGGGTCTGACTCTGGACTCGGCCTTAGCCAGAGTGTTCATTCCTCTGGACAAACTCCAGAAATTGCAGGCTGCAATTCGTCTCCTGCTGTCCAGGAGATGGTCATCCTTCACGACTTGCATGCGGGTGCTGGGCCTGATGGTGTCTACCTTCGAGGCATTTCCGTTTGCACAGTTCCATACATGGTCCCTGATATTGTGGCTTCATTATCTGGTGCTTTGGCTGGGCAAATCCTTCCTCCTCTTGTATTGGACAGTGGAAAATTCTTCTCGGGGCTCTGGATGCTGGAAGAATCCAGACTACTGATCAATTTCTTGGAACTCCGAGCAATCAGACTGCCTATATCATTGGACGGATGTCTAGTGTGCATTCAATCGGACAATGCCACGGCTTATGTCAATCACCAAGGGGGCACTGGAGGTAGCTGGCATTCTAAGGTGGGCAGAACTGTTCGTTCCAGCCCTCTCTGTCATACACATTCCCAGGGTGGAAAACTGGCAGGTGGATTACCTCAATCGGCAGGTTTTAGACCAAGGAGAGGGGTCCCTATATCCGGAGGTGTTTCGTCAGTTGGGTCTCCAGTGGGGCATTCATGAGGTTGATCTGTTGGTGTCTCGGCTAAACAGGTGCAGAGGTTTGTGGCTCGGCCACGGGATCCTCTGGCAGATGCCACGGACATGCTTGTGGCCCCGTGGGGTCAGTATCATCTGATTTACGCTTTCCCTCCTCTCAAGCTTCAGCTAAGACTTCTACGCAGGATCGAGGCAGAAGGGGTTACGGACTGGCCTCACCAGGCTTGGTACGCCGATCTGGTGCAGCTCGTCGCCGGCGTTCCTTGGAAGCTTCCTCTCAGGGAGGATCTGCTGTCCCCAAAACCGATCTTCCATCCTGCTTTACAATCGCTGGCTTTGACGGCTTGGCTGTTGAAGGCCAGGTACTCGTGGATAGAGGTTTGTCTGAGTTGATGATTCCAACACTGTTAAAAGCTAGGAAATCTACCATCGTACGTGAAAGACCTACATTGTGCGGTTTGAGCCTCTTGAGGTTCATCCTCACTCCTTCTTCTTGGTGGCTTGGATTTTGACTTTCCTTTTTAACAGGGGGTTGAACAGAAATTGTCCGAGTACCATCAAGGGCCAGGTGTCGGGTTTGGCGGTCTTCTTTCAACGACCCTTGGCCACACACTTCCTGGTGCGTACCTTTTTTTTAGGGTGTCCTCCCAGTGCGGTCTTTGTTGCTGTCCTGGGACCTCATTTAGGTGTCTTCAGTCCTCCAGAAGCCTTCCTTTGAGAATATTTGGGTGATTCCCTTGCTTAGGCTGTCTCAGAAGGGGGCTTTTTTAGTGGCCATCACCTCTGCGCGCAGGGTGTCGGAACTGGCAGGGTTATCTTTTCTTACACCTTACTGATGATTCACAGAAAAGGGGGTTCTTCGCCCCTGTCCGTCCCTCTCAAAGGTTGTCTCTGATTTTTCATTTGAATGAAGACCTTGTGTTGCCTTCCCTGTGTCCCAGGCCAAAACATCCGAAGGAAATTGCCTTGCATGCCTTGGATGTGGTCCGGGCAATTAGGGAGTACCTGGCAGCTACTGAGTTTTTTTTAGGAAGTCAGACTCCCTATTTGTGTTCACGGATGGGCCTTGGAAAGGGTTATCTGCTTCTTCTGCCACAATTTCAAGATGGATCAGATGGACGGTGGTTCAGGCTTATTCCATTAGGGGTCAGGTTACTCCTTTCCCTGTCAAAGCACACTCTACTCAGACACTTGGTGCCTCCTGGGCCTTTCGTCAGGTGACCGTGACACAGATTTGCAAGGCAGCTACCTTATCGTCAGTGCCCACTTCTATAAAGGTGGATGTGTTGGCATATACGGATGCTTCTTTTGGCCCGCAAGGTTTTGCAGGCTGCTGTTTAGAGGACCTGGTCCTTGAGGGTGTATTGTTTTGTTCAGGTGAGCTCCAGTTGTTTTGGTTGAGCTCCTGTTGCCTGGTTGGCTACTGTTTTAGCCATGGGAAGTTTTTTCCTGTTCCCACCCCTTATGTTTAACACTGCTTTGGAACGCTACAATGGTTATGAAGATCAGGAGCTGTGTCCGTCAATCAACGAAGGAGAAAATTATATTTTTGTCTTAACGTAAAATCCATCTCTCTGATGTTCATTGACGGACGCAGCACCCACCCCTCTGTGGAGTTGTAATTCTTCAGACACTGTAAGAAAACGGAGTACCTATAGCAGGTAGAGGGTGTATACTCCCTGGGACTGTCCATAGATTTAGCCAAAATCTTTTTCTGCCTAGTGTCCTACTCCTGTAGGGGGCAGTATAACCCAATAGTTATGAAGATCAGGAGCTGTGTTCGTCAATGAACATCAGAGAAATGGATTTTACGATAAGTCAAAAATCCAGTTTTTTTTTATCTGACACGTGTTCTAAATTGGCCCCATTGTTTCTAAAACTTTTATTTGTGAAAACTTTTACGTTCAAGTTCACTGAAGTAGTATTCTGACACTGGAGGATCCCAGTTAGGTTTTGTAGTAATATAAAAATGTATAATGCAGTATATTCAGCCAGGTCTCCCCTTAGCTAATGTTTTTTTGTCTTTTTTTGCCTTGTTCATTTCCTATCATTGATACAAAACTGTACTTTTATTTCCTCTTGCTTATGTCAGCCTAAAATATGCTGAGTAACTTTGGCCTTGTTTTTTCTCTAGGTCATTTCCAATGCAAAGAATACACTGCAAGGCTTTAAAAGGTTTCATGGGAGAGCTTACACGGACCCATTTGTGCAGGCTGAGAAGCCTGGTTTAGCCTATGAGCTTGTTGAGCTGCCAATGGGCACCACTGGTATCAAGGTAAATAAAAAAAATTTGAAGAGCTTTCATTTGTAAGGGTTGTCTGATTTAAGTGGCAAGTCTTCATGCTTTTAATTGGGATTAGTACTCAATGTTAACTTGTGTGCTTTTTACATGAATTGTATCGGAGGTTTTCATCAATATATTGGTGCTGTATACAGATTTTTTTTTTTTTTTCTGTGTGTCTGATGGTTCCCATTCTATTATTTAGTGTGGGGTTTGTGTTAAATGATCTGTGAATTATACCAACATTGAGAACCTTCAGCAAAAATGTCTTACCTAGTCCTAAATCGGAGTCTTAAGGGTTGAAGGACCATGGGAGTTGGTAAGTCTGGAAATGTTATACTGGTATGAGGATTTGCATTACAATACCCATTTAACATGGCATTGCTAAAATACCATTGGACATTTGGCAGCACCAAATGTTGAGAAGCCTTTACCATTTTGGTTGAAATCTATACACTCGCTTTGGGGATCCAGTCGAGAGACTACCAATTTTCCAGATGCTTTTCCCATTTTTCTTTACAATTTCAAAACACAATACCACATTTTTATTTTTCAGGTCATGTATTTGGAGGAGGAGAGAAACTTTACTACTGAGCAGGTGGCTGCCATGCTACTGACCAAACTTAAAGAAACAGCAGAAAGTGCATTGAAGAAGCCTGTAGTAGACTGTGTTGTTGCAGTAAGTACTGTTTTTTTTTTTTTTTATAAGGCTTAATGTTTATGGTCAGTGAGCACATCTGACATGCTTATGGGAAATGAATCAAGTTCATAAGGAATCCTGCCAATATGTGATGCTCTTTTGTTGTCTGATAAGTCTTCCTGTTTTCTGCTTTTTGTTGATGGCTGTCTGGTGTGGATTGTACCCCATGGACATGCTCATAGTGTCATTAATGTGAATTAATCATTCCATTCCAAATATATGTCCCGAGTGCCATGTGTCGCAAAGAGTGCAAGAATTTTTGTATAAAGAGCTTGGCTAAATCTATGTATGCATGCTCTTCCAACTTCCTTTTATGTTCTATATTTAAATTCTCTATATTCTCATATTTGGGTGTTGATTAAACCTGAACACTGTATTTATATTTATTCATTACATTTATGAGGTGGCAGTGTTTTGAGAGGGGGAAAAAGGAGTAGCCCTTAATGACCACCCGAAAATGCAGATTGTTTGCGGTCTCTGGCTCCCATGCTTTAGAAGACTGTATCCTGTGATTAGAATGAAGGAAGAGTTCTCAATCTGATTTCCGTACTTTAAGCTAACTTTGTTCACATCAGCGTTATTTGACAGGTCAAATCTCGTGACCATTGGCACCGTCCGAAATTGTGCAACGCTGACTTTGCTGCTCCGCTCCGATTTCCAAAAGTAGTTTCTGTACTACTTTTTGTGACTTCAATAGCCATTTGTGCATGAACCCGAACAGATGTCTTTCAAGTCGCCCCTCAAAGTTTGACTGAAATGCAGCTTTGAAATCGTACGAGTTCAGATGAAGTCGCACGATTTTAAAGCTGCATTCAGTGTGAATGAGGGCTTAGTCACAGAGCATATACAAAGGATAGCTATCCCTATAGGATGGATTATTCTGCCATGGCAGCATACATTTGTCTCTGCCACTCTCTGTTGTGTTTGTGTGTGCGTATGTGTCCAGAAAACTGTTGGTAGGGCTTAAGGACAGGTTTAGGAAGCAAAAACATAAGATTTATTGGTTTTATAAGGAATATAAATCGGACTGAAATTAGAATCTAAACACTGAGACCTGTAGTGTTTATCATTTTAATTGTAATGGCCTGTAGCATACACAAGCCATATAACTAAAGGTGTCATTTTATCTGGAGTCTGTGTTCTCGCATATCTGTAGGCAAGTGTAATGTGATGTGTTCTCTTTCTTCCAGGTTCCATGCTTCTTCACTGATGCAGAGAGGAGGTCTGTAATGGATGCCACACAGATCGCTGGGCTCAACTGTCTACGGCTAATTAATGAAACTACTGCAGGTAACAGATGGCACAAATAAATGATAATTCAGATGCTGAGTATTTTCAGACTGATTTCATAACAAGCAATATTTCTATATAATTACAGAAAGTATTTTGCTGGGAAGCTATCTCTTCTTAGCTACATGGTTGTATTTGCCTGCTCTGTGCAGTGTTTTTTCAGAGCTGCCTCGATCCTCCTCTTCTTCTCAGGTCTCCTGTCAGCGCTCCTGGCTCCTCTTCTATGTGCCCCCCATAGGAAGCGGCTTCCTTTGATGACATAGCATTGACACAGACAGTAAGGCTTAGCCCTACCCCCCACTCCTCACAGCCTGTGACTTACACAATGGAGTTTTCACTGAAATTCCTGCCATGCATACTGGTTTGGGTGAATAAGGCAAGGAGGAATGCAGATATTTAACTAGGAATACTGCACTCAAGGAGGTGGTGTCAGTTTAATTTTTCCTTTTGTAAATGGCCATAGACTCAAGATTGCAATTGGCCAGTTGGTGATAATCTGGTCACCTCGTCTTTTCTTTTTTTGCGGTGGTTTATGAGATGAATCGCCTGGTCTGACCCCTTGGATTGGATGATTTTTCAGGTCCTTAAGGCAAATGCTGCTGACAAATTCTAGTTGGGGGGGGTCTGTTGAGCTTGGATAGTAAATTTATTGCTTCTGTTGCTTTAATTCTGTTGCTGCTTGCCTAGTATATTAGTCATTTACTTTTTGCATGTATGTAGAAACATTGGGGTTTATTTAAGAATGTTAGTGTAAAATGTGACGCTGTGTTGACTTAGAATACATAGTAATGTACAAAGGGAGTTTATAACAGGATTTTTGCAAGGATATGATTAATTAGTTGATAAGGTTGAATAAAGTTACCAGGCCATCCAGTTCAGCTTGTTTGTTTACTACCATTTCCCATATCCCTGTGTACTACGTTCGCTAAGATGCGAAAGATCTAAAAGTTAGAGTCCCATATCCTTAATCCTAACCGTAAAGAGCCCCTTATGTTTAAGCGACTAGAGACTGAATAGTTTTCTCCCTATGCTGCAAACACCATTTAGATAATTGTATGTTGCGGTCGTATCTCCTCCTCAGGCAGGCCATAGACGATTCGAATTTCGTTCGAAAATCGTAAATGGCAGTGTTATCGAACGATTTTCGTATCGTTAGTGTGGTATGTAAAACGTTCGATTTTCATACGACAGCAAAAATTCACATATCCAACATGTTGGGTTTTTTTTGCGAAAATCGGCCGAATTTCGTATCATTAGTGGGGGAGTTGTATGATTTCGCCTAACAAAACACAGAACAGTAGGGAGTGTGTCCGGTAGAGATGTGGTTAAAAGGCACAAAAAATAGTGTTTTGTCGTACGATTTTCGGCTCACATTGATGGTACACTCTATGATGTGCACGAGTGCTGCTTTCGTTTATCGAACGATAAATCGTACGTAATTCGAATCGTCTATGGCCTGCCTAAGCCTCTCTTCAGGGAGAGAGAGTTTTTAATGTCTGTAGTCATTGATCTTGCTTCTTAACCTTACTCTATTCTTGGCACTAGTTGTTTCCCTAACTGGGATCTCCTTCTCACTGATCAACATGTCCCCTAGTGTCCTCTCTTCCTTCTCGCTGATCACACATTCCCCAGCATCCTCTCCTTCTGCTCACTGATCACACAGCCTCACACTGACATCACACAAAATCTGACATCCCCTACTCCTGCTTCCCCCCCCCCCCCCCCCCCCCCGGTGTCCTCTCAGCATGCTCCTCCTGCTCACTGATCACATGGCCCCTGGTGTTTTCTGCTCCTGTTCACTGGTTAAAAGCCTTCTATGTCCTCTCCTCCTCGTTCTCGCTCACTGATCACAAGGCCCTCTTAGTCCTCTGTACTTGCAGCGCTCCAGTCACAAGTCCTCGGTACTCTAAGCATGTCAGTAGCACTGTTTCCAAGCACATTGCTGCTCCCCAATGGAGTCCTTGATTCACACCACGGTCACTAAGCTCTTCTTGGTTCTCGTTTTAACTCCGTCCCTGGTGGCAGCTCTGCTCTGCCCCTGCTATGCCGATGCTCGCATCATCCAGCGCATGCCTCCCACAGCATCCAGCCTTTGTAACTATGAAATAACCTTTTGCTCAATTGGTGTTGGAAGACGCCGCTTTACAATAACTATATACAGACCTTGTAGACCATAGCTGGTTATCAATCCTGATCATTTTTTGGTAGTTGACATTTTGTGGGTTACATCAGATCTCTTCAGCCACATAACACTTAGACTGCATTCACACTTGAGCGTAGCGTTTTTCCGCGTTTTTCAGGCGTTTTTGGAGGCAGGCATTGACATCTAGCAAAAACGCTGGTAATCAGCCCAAAAAAAAGCTCATGTACTTTTTTCAGCTACAGGCGTTTTGCAAAATGCTCAGATGTGAACAGGGGCCATTTAAATGAATGGGGTTTTACTTGTTGGGCGTTTTGGAACATTTTTTTTTTGAGTGTTTTTGGAGCTGAAAAATACTCAAATGCCCAGGTGTGAATGGAGCCTTAGAAGTTGGCTTTTGTAGCTAAAAGACCTTTATGGCTGTTTGACAAGTTTTGAGAGTCTCTGGAATTCTTATTTGTTTGTACGATACGTTTACATAAATAAAGACATGTGGCCAGTGTATGCCCCGAGCTCAATACATTCTTCTTTGGGCCAGGCTCTGTGTAAGTGAAGAATTTTTTTTTTCAGTTCTGTAAAAGTTTTATAATTACAATGTAGTAATGGAAGGACAGCAGAACACATCAAGACCTAGCCATTGGTACATAAATCATAGTGATTTCTTACAGACTAAGGAAAGGGTTGGAAGCAAATGCCAGCTGGTCAATGCCAGTAAGGGGAACCTGAGCTGAAACCTAACAAAGCTGCTCTCGAAGTGCACAATAGCTTGTATTGTGACAAGTAAGGATACCGGTATCTTGGAGGGTTCCTCCAAGCCAAAGACACTTTTGTTTTCTCAGTTTGGGGACAAAGAAGAAAAATGTAAAAAGGAGGGAGGGAGAGAAGGGGCAGAGAACTGCAATAATGCACGCCTAATAACAGGAGAAAAGCACACCCACGGAAGAGGGGGGTCAATGTACATTGTCCACATGATTTCGCTGTATGTTCTGTCTTTTAACACTGAACGTCGACCATGCCACTGGATGGGCCTACAGAGCTACTTTTTGTGTCCATTAACAATCGGGCCTACAGAGCTACTTTTTGTGTCCATTAACAATTGTCTTGTATTCGGTGGTCGTTTTAGAATATAACCAACAAGCCTAAGTGTTGGTGAGGAAATGTGTAATTCTTTCATTGACTATGGTTATTAACTCCTCATTCTGAACCACTTGGCAATCGTGGGCAGCTGGGTTGCCCCTCTGTGTACAGGCTGCGTTCGCCATATGCATCACCAAAGATTTGAAATATGCATGTTTTGGGCATGCTTGAATGGTGCAGTAGGAATTAAGAAGAGGAGTGCAGGATTTTAATGACACTGGGAGCAATGAATTTGAAAACCACGCTGCAGCCTAACCTGGCTGGGTAGTGTAAAACGTATTTCTCACAATCATTAAAGTATAACTAAAGGCAAAACCTTTTTTGTTTAGTTTTGCTTAAGATAGAGAGGAAAAGCATTAGAATATCTGTCCGTTTTTATTGCTGTCTGTGTCCCCTTTAGTGAGATTCAGCCTCTCTTTGTTCTGTTTACTATTGTCAGTAAAAGTAAAAGAAAATCCAGTATTTTGGGTTGTCCCCTGAAATGTAATAGAGGGGAAAACTTCCAATAGTGATACTAGTTCTGGTGACCTGGGGGTCCCCTAAAAATTCCTTTTTAATTTGTAGGGATTTCCCCCTCACTTCCTGTTTGGCTATGGGAGAGGAAGTGAAGGGAAATCTCACCAAATATGGCAAAAATAAACCTTAGAGGGGTTACATACATACCTCCCTTAGGCTATTCAGTACGAAAATAAATAAATGAAATGTTCCCCATAGTTCTACTTACATGCCCTTGCATCCTATGCAGTCTTATCCTAGGGGCCTGTTTTTAAAGCAAGTAGTATGGTCCTAAAATTTCATGTGTCACTACAAATGAAACACACAAAAAAAAATGTAAAATGCGATTATAGTGTTTTTTTTTTTTTTATTTATTATGTATTTATATTTCTATACAGTGGCACTTGCATATGGAATATATAAACAAGATCTACCAGCACCAGAAGAAAAGCCAAGGATTGTGGTTTTTGTGGACCTGGGACATTCTGCATATCAAGTCTCTGTGTGTGCATTTAACAAAGGAAAACTTAAAGTAAGCTCAAATGTTTGTTTTCCATCAGGTAAATGCTGAGCACATAATGTTGTTAAAGCGTTTCTTCGGTCATTTTTAAAAAATTAAGTCGGGAGCTACAAAAACTGTAGCTGCTGACTTTTAATAAATAGGGGTTTACCTGTCCAGGGATCCAGTGCTGTCCTCACCCGGGTCTTTGGTCCCTGGTGCTGGCATGTTAACTGTGAGCAGCTGGTTGTGACTCCTTGCAGCTACACAGCAGGCTGACCGCTGCGCATGTGTGAGCCACGGTGCGCATTGTGAATGGTCTCTCAGAAGTTGGGGGGGGGGGGGTGGCAGTAGGAGAACTTGGATTGCATAGGTGATCTGATTGGGAGTTGGTACCTGTCAACTAGCTACCGCTCCCCTTCAACCCCAAAAAAAGTTTTGACTAGGACAGTGGGCGAGAAGAAGGGAAGAGTGGAACTTCCCCTTTAGGGTGAAGTTCAGCTTTAAAGTGTTATGAAAGCCTTAATGTTATTCACCTTTTTAATGCATTTTATGAATTCAGGTGAAAAACCTTCTCTGCTGCAGCTCCCCCCCCAGACCTGCCCTTTCTTACCTGAGCCCATCCTATTCAGTGATGTGCACAAACACAGTGGCTCCTGCTGCTGTCAATTAAAGCGGGTGGTGTGGCAGAGTCCTGTTGTCTGCGTCAGTTGACGCAGCAGTGGGACTTGGGAGCGGACATGCACAGGTGCCCCCATGGAAAGCGGCTTTCCATGGGGGCACCCTATGAGGGTCTTGGAGCGCTGGCGGGGGACCCCAAAGGAAGAGCATCAGGGGCCGCTCTGTGCAAAACAACTGCACAGAGCTTGGTTATTAAAAAAAAAAAAAAAACTAAGCTTTAACAACCACTTACCAAATACAGGAGGAATCGGAGGGCCCTGCTCGTTAGAGCCTACAATCTAATTCAGATGACAGTCACTGAGAGATCATGAAACATTTAGGTTTGACTGTGTAGTTGCCAGCATTAACATGGAATTAACTGCACTCAAGCCCTACAGACATTTCTTTTGACAGAGATTCAATTGAAAAAAGGATATGTTAGTCTCAGTCTCAGAGGTTTGTCTACTTCTACAACCACCAAATGTTAGTAGATGAATATGCTAGCTCTTTTGGGTGGGCAGTCCGTACTCAAAGTTGTTTAGATCAGGGTGCTTGGACCCTGATCTAAACAAGATCTAAGATCTAACAAAGATCTAATTCAGGCCTCTTGCAATCTGAGAAAATTGACTTGCTATGGGGGCACGCGAGCAGTGTGTAGCTATGGAGCTGCACTCCATAGACACACACACAGTTTGGCTTAGTCCCACAACCCACTTCCTTTTTTGATGGAATGCATTAGTTAAAAAAACATTTGGTTTTAGAACCACTTCAAAGTGGTTGTAAACCCTCGCCTATACCCAGTGAAGTGAATAGCCTCAGGTAATACAGATGAAACCAATCCCTCCTATATCTTTTCCCTACACCCCTTCAAAAGAACACAATTATGATAAAATCCTTGTGCATCTGTGAGGAGTACAGAGGAGGAGGGGTGGAGAGCTGCAGTTACAGCTCTTATACACACTGTCTGAGAGCTGATTGGAGGAAAGGGAACCCCTTTCACATAGGCAGAGAAACGAAGGAACATGCAGAGCTGTTTTCTGAATAGACAAGCTCTGTTCTGAGCTCACTCCTCTGTCACAAATTTATCTCATGTGTCGGGGAAAATTCTCAGAAGTGACTTATGCTGATAACTGTGGCACGAAGCACCAGAGAGAAACGACACTTAGACCTTTGGAAAGAGAAGTAAACACTACAGATATGCGTTTTTTGTTCTCATTTTATGACTGAGGTTTATGTAAGTGTGTGTGTGTGTGTGTGTGTGTATGTGTGTGTGTATGTATGTGTGTGTGTGTGTGTGTGTGTGTGTGTGTGTGTGTGTATATATATATGTGTGTGTGTTACATGTTTAATTTTATCCTTTATAAATTTGGAAATCTGTTGCATTTCACAATGCACAGCTAGGTAGGTGACACGAACAGTAGTTCCCAAAATATAACTAAAGGCATAACTGTTTTTGTTTTGGATAAAGTGAAGAGGGATTAGACCCCCTGTCAGTTTTTATTGCAGTCTGTGTGCCCATTACGGATTTATGCTCCCTCAATTTGTCATGTTTACCATTCTCATTGAAAGGTAAAAGAAAATCCCAAATTTTGGGTTGTCCCCAGAAAAGTAAAAATGGGGTAATCTTCTAATAGGGACACTAGTTCTGGTGACCTTGAGGTCCCCAAGGGATTCCCTTTAATTTTAAGGGATTTTCTCTCACTTCCTGTTTGGCTATCGGACAGGAAGTGAAGTGAAATCTCCTCCGCAATGGGACACAGATGGCGAAAAAAAATCACTATCCAAAATGGAAAAAAAATGTAGTTCTACTTTAATGGTCCTGTTTGTTGTTCCTATACTACCAACTGCTAATGCTGGTTGCAAAAATACACACTTTGCCTACAGTGTCACACATCAAAAGATGTTGGGCATAACCTAATTGTGTTTTTTGGTTTTTTTTTTATTTATTTCAGGTACTAGCTACTGCCTTTGACCCATATGTTGGTGGAAGGAAATTTGATGATGTTCTGGTTGGCTACTTCTGTGAAGAATTTGGCAAGAAATATAAACTGGATATCAAATCAAATATTAGGCCTTTACTGCGACTCGCTCAGGAGTGCGAAAAGCTCAAGAAGTTGATGAGTGCAAATGCTTCAGATCTGCCTCTAAATATTGAATGTTTTATGAATGATATTGATGTCTCTGGAAAAATGAACAGGTGTTTATCAGTGTGCATATTTCTGAAGCCCTTTTTATTGAAATTCGCTTTCAAATCCAAGCTCTTGTTTAAGCGTACATTAATAGATATCATTATGATTTTATTTCCACCTCTAAAATTACCTTTTAGTCAATTTGACTGTGGATAAATATGTATAACCATACTTTAACCACTTCAGTACCAGACACCTTCACCCCCTTCCTGCCTACGGCCAATTTTCAGATTTCAGTACTGTCACACTTTGAATGACAATTGTGCGGTCATGCAACCCTGCACCCATATGAATATATTTATAATTTTTATTTTTTAAATTAGCCAAATAGATCTTTCTTTTGGTGGTATTTAATCACCACTGGGTTTGGTGATTAAATACCACCAAAAGAATCTTATAAAATTTGCACAATTTTATAAGAAATAATTCATTTTTCTTCACTGATGAGGCTGCGCTGATAATCGGGGCACAGATGATCAGTGTAAATGTGTGCTGTCTGAATTCCCAGTTACTGGCTCTCCTCTACTCACGCTGTGACAGCCCGTGAGGAAAGGAATGCCAATAACAGCAAGTTTTGTTTACATGTGTTCAGCTGTGATTGGACACAGTTGATCACAAGGTAAAGGGCTGCTGTGACTGGCCCTTTCCCATCGATCTGTGATCAGCTGTATCCAAAGGACACAGCAATCACTGAGCACGCCCAATGCATGGCCCAGAGGGCGTGGTTCTGGGAGGGCATACAAACCAATACAGCCATCACATCTGAGAATTGGTAATCTGCAATATAATGTTTGCTTTTGGGTTTATGAAGGAGGAGGACAGGTTAAAATGTTACTAAACGTTTACCACAACAATAAAATCAGTCTGCATATGCAGTAAAGCATGCTTTTTACACTCACTGTGAAACCTAAGGAGTTAATTCTCTGCATTGTGTAAAAAGGCTGTTTGATCCTGTCTTTTGATCCTCCCCTTCTTCCACTGTCCCCAATCCATCTCCTGATAAAACAGAGCCTTTGATGCCACTCTGCACATGCCCAGTTTGGTGTGTATTGCTAGAGATTTTTTTTTTCTTTTGGGAGGGTGCATGTGATCAGCACAGGGCTAATTAGCACTGTGCAGACAGAGGGTCAGGGGTCCTGCAGCCTCGTATAGGACAGTCAGAGGAGAATGAAAACTCTTCCTACAAGCTTTAACTAGAGCTCATCCGGACACTGATGGAAATCACAAGACTGCTATATACTGATTATGATAGAGGGTTATTAGCAGTTTATATTTAATTAAAAAATTGCATTTCGGTGTAGTGTACTGTGGGAGACTAGATATAGTGAATGCAGGATCCTGGGTTTTGTAACCCTTTTTTTAAGATAGGTTGGAGCAAAAGGGCGAAAAATTATTTTTTCCCATCAAATGCTTATTGTCAGTTGTCCAGGTTTATATGCCAGCTAATCAATTTAATTATAATTTTAAAGTTTTACTGGACAGGCTAAGTTACAAGCTGAGTGGCTACTATGCACAGCTGCTCCAGATTCTGTCTGTACCAGTTTTAGTAAATTCCACCTCCCCCACATTATATAGTGCATCAATACCATTGCTTTAAAGCATCATTTGGGGAAAAAAAAAATATTTCTCTTACGTCCTCCGACAGTCGCCGCCCACTCACAAGTCTTCACCAATGGGTATTGACCTTTGCTCCGCAGGAGTAGCTAGGCACAAGATTTGTTAATAACAAAAGCTTTTAGCATAGACACACCCCTAGGGGCTGTCCCCTTAGTCAATACCTCCCTGCACCAGCATTCTCAACTCAGTTTGATCTTGCCTAGCTTAGGAGTAGCAGGCTTTCCTGTGCTGGGGCTTCAGTCTCAGCCTTCTACCCTTTTTTTTTTATTTTATTTCTTTTCTTTACTAGCTGTTATTTTGTCAGCTTTAGTTTAGGGATCTTCGGATGAAGATGATCATGCGGAGCTGGGTCTCGGACTGGCCGCCCTGGACCCCAGGGCTGAGGGCCAGATGGATCCCCAGCCTGCCATCGAGCGTTCAGCTATGGTTCGCCCTGGCGCCATGAACGACCCATCCCTGCTCGCTGCAGGGATGCTGCCTGTGAGGTGGCTACCTCACTGGACGCCATTCTGTGGTCTTGTGCTGCAGTCCACAGCGTCCTGGCTGCGGCACTCCCTGTCGTCTTGATAGCGGTTTGTCGCTGGAGACGGCTCCCCACGCCATCCGGTACGGTAAGCACCTTCTGTAAGGGGACCATCTGTGTGGGTGTCAGTCTGTGGCTGTGTGTACCCCCATGTCTGTGTGAAGTGCAGGCTCCCTGTCAGATCCCTGTATGGGTTAGCATGCCTTTGTGGGCTGCGAGGAGGGGGCCCTCCCGCTCTGCTGTGAGTTCTGTCTGGGGCAGATTGGGTGCAGACATGCTTGAGCGGCGACCGCTGTTGCGGCCTGCCATTTTTTTGCAGAAATGCTATGGATGGCCCTGTCTCTGTACAGCTCTGTGTTTTGGCGCCACTCGCTGCCATTTTGGCGGGCCGCGCTCGTTCGAGCACATGTCGGCGCCATTTTCTTGTAGCCTCTATCCCTCAGCCGAGCGGCCATTTTTGCGGAGCCTTCATAGGCTATGTCAGTCAGCCGGTTATTGCATCACTTCCTCTCTCTGGAACAGCGATCGGTGGCAGCAGCCTGTTTGTGCTCTCTCCAGGTTTTTCCTTCGTTGTCCTGTCATTCCTTGCTCAGTGTTCTCTATCCCTGCGGGATCGGTGCATACAGTGGTGTACGGTGGGCTGCGCTCGCTGTGGTGTTAAAGGGCCAGTACCTTTTTTTCCTTTCATTGCTGTGGGCATGGATTCTCAGGATTGCAAGTTTCCCCCCGCCCTGGTGGGGGACCAGGGGGCTGCTGCTCCCCCCGAGGGGGCTGATCTGGCCACGGTAGTGGCGTCCTTAGTTTCGCAGATGCATGTGCTGATGGCTGAACGATCCGCAAAAAGGGCCAGGTTATCCATTTCCTCTGATTCAGAGGGCGATGTGGCTGCTGTGGCTGGCGTGCCCTTCTCAGGGTCTCGCTCATCTCTGGACCTTATGGGGTCTGAGGGGGAGGCGGAGGTGGAAGGGGTTGATGTTTCTCCCCCTGGCTCGCCTGAAGAGCTTGCACTCATGGATGAGCTGATTGCCTCCATTAAGGATACGTTGCACCTGGAGGAGGAGTCCACTCCTCCTGCTAGGGTGTCCTCCTTTGGGACGCAAAGAACCCGCAAATCAGCGCAGGTTTTTCCCTGCCCTGCAGAATTTCATCATACTGTTAATGAGCAGTGGCGCAATTTAAAGAAGCCCTTTACAGTGCCGAATAAGTTTTAAACTGCTTTATCAGTTTGCGCCCTCCACCGACGAGCGTTGGTGTGTGGCGCCTCAGGTGGATCACGCGGTAGCCGTTTTAAACAAAGCTACTGCGGTTCCTTCTGAGGATACCCCGGTTTTCCGGGACCCTACGAACAGGAGGTTGGAGTCTCTTGCCCGTCATGCCTATATGGTTGCTGGTTCTATGCTAAAACCTATTTTTGCTTCGGTTATGGCGGCCCAGGCGGTTGCCGATTGGACGAAGGTGCTCAGGTGCACCCTGGTGGCTGATTCGGCTCCGCCTACCACGTTGGCTATGGTGGATCAAATCCATCAAGGAGTCATGTACTTGTGTGATGCGGACTTGAATTTAGCTCCTTTGGCTGCACGCCTGTCCAGCGTGGCGGTGCTGAACCGTCATCTGATATGGCTGAAAAGTTGGTCGGTCGACCAATCTTCTCGCAAGACGTTGGCGGACTTTCCCTACGTGGGATCTCGCCTTTTTGGCGAGGCTTTGGATACTCTGATCAAAGGAGTTACGGGGGGCAAGATTACTCTTACCCCAGAATCCCAAGCACAAATCTTTCCGTGGCAAACGGAACTCCTCGTTTAGGCCCTCTCAGGGGTCCTTTCGTGCCTTTCGGTCGCAATCCAAGGGCAAGCCCTTCAAAGGCCAAGGCTCCCAGAAGAAGCCGTGGGCGGGTAAGCAAAAATCCGGCCAGTCTGGTTCGACAACCCGCGCCAATTCTGCCTGAAGGGGCGCCCTCACCCGTTTCTGGGGTGGGGGGACGTCTGCGCGGTTTCCTCCAACCTTGGCTGTTCCGCATTCAGGACAGATGGGTTCAGGAAATCGTTCGATCTGGTTACAAAATCGAATTTCTCTCTCGGCCAGTGGGCAGATTTTTTCCCTCAAATCTTCAGCTGTCTCCGGAGCGCTTGCAGGATCTGCACCTGGCGGTGCGGTACCTGCGGGCCCAAGGAGTGGTGGTTCCTGTGCCTCATCGGGACAGATTTTGGGGGTTTTACTCCAATCTGTTCACTGTGCCCAGAAAGGAGGGCAAGATGCGTCCGATTCTGGACTTGAAAGCTCTGAACCGCTTTGTGCGGGTTCGCAAGTTCCGCATGGAATCCCTGCGCTCAGTGGTGGCTGCCCTGAGTCCGGGGGAATTCATGGCCTCCATCGTTTTGAAGGATGCGTACCTGCACATCCCCATTTTCGAGGGTCACCAAAGGTACCTTCGATTCGCCATCACTACCAATTTGTGGCGTTACCTTTCGGTCTTGCTTCGGCTCCACGGCTTTTTACCAAGGTGCTGGCGCCGGTTCTGGCCCTGTTACGAGCACAGGGCATTGCTGTCTTGGGGTATCTGGACGATCTCCTGATAAGGTCAAATGCCAGCCAGAGTCTGGTGACCGACCTGTCCACCACGGTGCAGACACTGCAAGAGTTCGGTTGGACCATAAACGTTCCGAAGTCGACTCTGTGTCCTTCGGTTCGACTTCCCTATCTGGGGATGGTTCTGGATTCTGTTCAAGCGAGGGTCTTCCTGCCGGCAGACAAGCTCCGGACACTTCGGGACGAGGTCGGGTCCCTCAGGACCAACCAATACTCGTCTCTCCGGACATGCATGAGATGTCTGGGTTTGATGGTCTCGACTTTTGAGGCAATCCCTTTTGCCCAGTTTCACACGCGGGGTCTCCAGGTGGAGATTCTTGCCGAGTGGGATGGGCGACCGCAGTCCCTGGATCTGCGGATCTCATTGAGCCACCGCACCAGAAGGGATCTTCTGTGGTGGCTCCAGTCCCCGGTGGTGTCGGGGGGCAAATCTTTTCGTCCATTGTTGTGGACGGTGATCACCACAGATGCCAGCCTGTCGGGCTGGGGTGGTGTTCTGGGCGTTCTGTCCCCCCAGGGAACTTGGTCGGAGGAGTCCTCCCTTCCGATCAACATTCTGGAATTGCGGGCGATAAAGCTTTGCCTTCTGCAATGGTCGGAACGGCTTCAGGGCCGTCCGGTTCGGGTTCAGACGGACAATGCCACCGCGGTGGCCTACATCAACCATCAAGGGGGCACCAGGAGTGCCCGAGCGGCACGGGAAGTGGCCGACATTCTGTCTTGGGCCGAGACGCACGTCCCGGCGATAACGGCAGTTCACATTCCGGGGGTGGAGAACTGGCAGGCGGATTATCTGAGTCGCCAGACCCTGGACCAGGGGGAATGGTCCCTTCACCCGGATGTCTTCCAGATGTTGTGCGTGAAGTGGGGTTCCCCAGATGTGGACCTGTTCGCGTCTCGTCTAAACAACAAGGTGGAAAGGTTCATGGCAAGGACGCGCGATCCTCGGGCGGATGCCTCGGACGCGTTAGTGGCGCCCTGGCATCGGTATCTTCTGATGTATGCCTTTCCACCGATTCAGCTGCTGTCCAGGCTCCTTCGCAGGTTAGCCTCGGAACCGCATACAGTGATTCTGGTGGCACCGGACTGGCCTCGCCGGTCTTGGTACACAGACCTCGTCAATCTGGCAGTCAACGCTCCGTGGCGCCTGCCGCTTCGGAAAGACCTTCTGTCTCAAGGGCCGATATTCCATCCTGCTTTACAGTCGCTGGCTTTAACGGCCTAGCTGTTGAAGGCCAGGTCCTGAAGGATAGGGGTCTCTCCCCTGAGGTCATTCCCACTTTGATCAAGGCTAGAAAAGCCTCTTCGGGGAAGATTTACTACCGTACTTGGAAAGCATACTTTGCCTGGTGAGTCCAGGGGGTATTCCCCTCGCTCGTACTCGGTGTCGAGAGTGTTGGCTGTCCTCCAAACTGGAGTGGACCAGCGTTTGGCGCTGGCCACGATTAAGGGCCAGATTTCTGCGCTGGCCGTTCTTTTTCAGCGCCCTGTGGCGTCAAATTCATTGGTCCGCACCTTTGTTCAGGGGGTGCGACATTTGGCCCCTCCTAGGAGGGAGCCTTTGCCTCCATGGGACTTGAACCTAGTTCTGTCCGTGTTGCAACATGCTCCCTTTGAAAAGATCAGGGAGATCTCGTTGCCTCTGTTGTCCAAAAAGGTGGCTTTTTTGGTGGCGATCACTTCGGCTCGCAGGGTGTCGGAGCTGGCGGCTTTGTCCTGCAGCTCTCCCTACTTGGTGGTTCACAAGGATAAGGTGGTCTTGCGACCTAACCCGTCCTTTCTGCCGAAAGTGATCTCGGATTTTTACCTTAATGAGGAAATTGTCTTGCCTTCGCTCTGCGCGAAGCCGAATCATCCTAAGGAGGTTGCCTTACATTCCTTGGATGTTGTCCAGGCGATCAGGGTTTACCTGTCGTCCACTAAGCCTTTTCGCAAGTCGGATTCCCTCTTTGTCCTTCCTGAGGGACCTCGGAAGGGCATGGCGGCGTCGGCTGCGACTATCGCCAAATGGATTAGGCAAACCATTGTGCAGGCCTATGCCTTGAAGGAGTGGGTTCCTCCCTTCCCTGTGAAAGCGCACTCTACCAGGTCGTTGAGTACGTCTTGGGCTTTCCGGCATCTGGCTTCTGTGGCCCAGGTGTGTAAGGCGGCGACTTGGTCGTCCGTTCACACCTTCTCAAAGTTTTATAAGGTGGATGTTCAGGCATCGGCCGATGCCTCCTCTGGCCGTAAAGTTCTCAGTGCGGCAGTGCCTTAGGGACCCTTGTTTTTGGGTCCTTGGCTGTTGGGGTGTTTTACCCCTGAGTTACTTGTTTTTCCTGGGTTGTTGCTCCTGTTGAGCACGTTTTCCTGTTGCCCAGTTGGTTCTCTTACTGTTTGTAAGGTTCCTTTCTCTGATGTGGGTACTGCGTTGCCTTTTTTGCGGCTGCGTCTCCCACCCCTCAGGTCTACACTGCTTTGGGACATCCCATTGGTGAAGACTTGTGAGTGGGCGGCGACTGTCGGAGGACGTAAGAGAACTGAATTTTTGTAAAATCTTACCATAAAATTCCTTTCTCTGAGTCCTCCGACAGTCGCCGCCCCTCTTTTGGGGTTTTTGTGTACTCTTACTGCTATGCTACCAAACTGAGTTGGGAATGCTGGTGCAGGGAGGTATTGACTAAGGGGACAGCCCCTAGGGGTGTGTCTATACTAAAAGCTTTTGTTATTAACAAATCTTGTGCCTAGCTACTCCTGCGGAGCAAAGGTCAATCAGCCTCTACGTCACTGTGAGGCAAGATCAAGTCAGTTTTTGTATTGAAAAGCAGGTTTTGTATGAACAAAGTATAAATATTTTTTTTCTTCGTTTTCTAAGGGGTCACTTTGAAGAAATGTGTGACGGCCTGTTGTCGCGAATTGAAGGCCCTCTGCGCAGCATCTTAGAGCAAGCCAGTAAGTAATCAATTGTGGAGGCGTAGTTTTACTCCTTAGCTAGCCTCTGAACAAGTTTAGGTTACATAGCAAAAAAGTTCATGGAAATGATGCCTATTGATTGTACTCTTTAATGCTACAAATCGTTTTTTGGTATTTGAATTGTGTTAAGGAACATGTAACATTTTTTTAACGATAAGGCAGGTTTAGCAACTTGAACACATTTTATTTATACATGTGTCATTCCTGATTGATCCTCTTTGGTATTTGGAAATCATCAATAGGCAGCTCTACTTAGTACAGGACCAGGAAGCTGGCAGGGATCACTGTGTCTTTTACAGTGATTTCCAACTTCATGGGGATCAGGCAGGTATGGCACATGCATTACTAATTTGCTCTAAGCTGCACCAATGTAACTTCACAAATTACTCCGTGTCTAAAGTTCAGCTTTAAATCAAACAAGGTGTGTGTAAGTGTAATAAAAAATGAGTATACCCAAACACTAGACATTTTATACTGTCCTTTGGGGTGATGAAACCTATGTTTCAGTCATTTTTTTTTTTTTCACCTCCTTTTTATGTCTCCATAGAGCTCAAGAAAGAAGATATTTATGCAGTAGAGATAGTTGGGGGTGCTACACGTATCCCAGCTGTTAAAGAACGAATAATAAGATTCTTTGGTAAAGAAGTCAGTACGACGTTGAATGCTGATGAAGCTGTAGCCAGGGGCTGTGCATTACAGGTAAGAGTCATTGCTATGTGTATTGTAGATAGAGGAGATATTTTCTTTTCTTTTTCCTCTGACATGTCCAAATTTGTTTTGGTATGTAAAAAGACTGTCCATTCCTAAAAATGCACACCTATACACTACAGACCAAAAGTTTGGACACACCTTCTCATTCAAAGAGTTTTCTTTATTTTCATGATTATGAAAATTGTAGAGTCACACTTCAAGAGGTAGTCACCTGAAATGGTCTTCCAACAGTCTGGAAGGAGCTCCCAGAGATGCTTAGCACTTGGCCCTTTTGCCTTCACTCTGCAGTCCAGCTCACCCCAAACCATCTCGATTGGGTTCAGGTCCAGTGACTGTGGAGGCCAGGTCATCTGGCGCAGCACCCCATCACTCTTTTTCTTGGTCAAATAGCCCTTACACAGCCTAGAGGTGTGTTTGGGGTCATTGTCCTGTTGAAAAATAAATGATGGTCCAACTAAACGCAAACCGCATGGAATAGCATGCCGCTGCAAGATGCTGTGGTAGCCATGCTGGTTCAGTATGCCTTCAATTTTGAATAAATCCCCAACAGTGTCACCAGCAAAGCACCCCCCACACCATCACACCTCCTCCCCCATGCTTCACGGTAGGAACCAGGCATGTAGAGTCCATCCGTTCACCTTTTCTGTGTCGCACAAAGACACAGTGGTTGGAACCAAAGATCTCAAATTTGGACTCATCAGACCAAAGCACAGATTTCCACTGGTCTAATGTCCATTCCTTGTGTTCTTTAGCCCAAAAAAGTCTCTTCTGCTTGTTGCCTTTCTTTGGCAGTGGTTTCCTAGCAGATATTCTACCATGAAGGCCTGATTCACACAGTCTCCTCTTAACAGTTGTTCTAAAGATGTGTCTGCTGCTAGAACTCCGTGTGCCATTGACCTGGTCTCTAATCTGAGCTGCTGTTAACCTGCGATTTCTGAGGCTGGTGACTCGGATGAACTTATCCTCCGCAGCAGAGGTGACTCTTGGTCTTCCTTTCCTTGGGCGGTCCGCATGTCAGCCAGTTTCTTTGTAGCGCTTGATGGTTTTTGTGACTGCACTTGGGGACACTTTCAAAGTTCTCCCAATTTTTCGGACTGACTGACCTTCATTTCTTAAAGTAATGATGGCCACTCGTTTTCCGGTACTTAGCTGCTTTTTTCTTGCCATAATACAAATTCTAACAGTCTATTCAGTAGGACTTTCAGCTGTGTATCCACCTGACTTCTGCACAACACAACTGATGGTCCCAACCCCATTTATGAGGCAAGAAAGCACACTTATTAAACCTGACAGGGCACACCTGTGAAGTGAAAACCATTTCAGGTGACTACCTCTTGAAGTGTGACTCTACAATTTTCATAGTCATGAAAATAAAGAAAACTCTTTGAATGAGAAAGTGTGCCTAAACTTTTGGTCTGTACTGTATGTGTGTGTGTGTGTGTGTGTATGTATGTATGTGTGTGTGTGTGTGTGTGTGTGTGTGTGTGTGTGTGTGTGTATATATATATATATGTATATATTTACTTATTATAATATATAACATTGTTTTGATTTCAATATTTCTTGATATAGAAGGTATAAACCTTACAAAAAGGAATGGAGAAAAAGGACATTTGAGAGGATATTGGTTATGCATAGATGGTGTACATACAGAAGGCAAATATTCTGTTTTTTTTTTTTTTTTTTTTTTTTTTATTTATGCCAGATGAGACCATTTCTAGGTCTATAATGTACATTTACATATGTCCTTGAATAAACTTAGGATTTACAGTTGGGATTAGGGTGTAAGAGAACTATGTGCAACAGAGCTTTGTTCCAGAACGACAGGACAAAACCTCAGTCAATAGGTTTGTCAAATTTCCGCCTTTGTAAATTGCACATTTAATCAGTAGAGAAGTTTTTATACCAATCAATCCATACTTTTAACCGAGATTTAGCAGTTTGATATCTGCCCTGCGAGGAGGCGAGCAGCATCTCGCATGTGACATGGGTTTCGGTTGTCTTTATCACTTCCCAAATATAGAACAGTGTTTTTAACGTAAGGGAAATGGCCCTTTAAGTATTTTTGATATTAAATATTTCTTAAAATACTGCATGTGAACATCAACTGTTTGTGACCATGCATACTTGCACTACAGGGCTGGACCTAGTGTCTCTGATCTTTGAAAGCAGTAAAAAAAAAAAAGCCAGAAGGCATACTGTCAACACAGTTTTATCTTCTTCAGCCCTCCCCACTGGACCTGGCTGTGTGTGCTTAACTAACTTTTGTCACAGTTTGATAAAGATGCTAGGAATCCAGTGAACATCTGTACCACAATTCACAACCTGGAAGTAACACCTGGCATAACTTCTGGGTAGTGCAGGAGTAAACAGGGAATGCTATATCCCCAAGTCTTTGGATGGCTGCAACGAAAAGCGCAAGTATTAGGCCAGCAAAAGTATGCAAAATCGCAAGGTGCCTTGGTTCTGAACTGTATTTTTTTGCGCTGAATGGACACTTGACATCGGTCCTGGATGATGCCACCCTCTCCTGGACACCACATGGGGCGGAATCAGAGTTTCCCCTTTACATTAAAGTCTCATCATCCTATGAGTCAGCCCCTCATCCTCCTTTACATTAGGGTCCTCCCCTCCCCTTTCACCTTAGGGTCTCCAATTTCACATGAGAATTACTCCTTCATGGCAGGGCAGGGAGTAGATGTGGAGCAGGACTTCTATCCTCTTAAATATCCTCACTCTGAATCAGTGTCATTTGTTTCCATGTTGCAGTCAGATTAGCCGCCTGCACCTAAGCAACAAATGACATGGCACGTCTTGGTCTGCCCTCCTGCACCATGAGAACAAATCGGAGCGTGGCACTGTGCAGGAATACCAACATGGCCTTGCCTAGACTGTGCATTGTTCCCTGTCACCCCCCTACTTTCTGTTACCATCACTTATTTATAAACGAATAGAAATTTATGTAAGTTTGTGGCTGTTGGTTTTAATTAAATTTATGAAGTCATGCTAATTAAATGAGGGTTCAGTAAGAAGATATTGATTTCCCAAAACTTTGTTTTAAGGTCTGACTTATTGTTTGCCCCCTCTCGTTGTAGTGTGCCATTCTATCCCCAGCCTTTAAAGTTCGAGAGTTTTCCATTACTGATCTTGTACCGTACCCAATATCACTGAAATGGAATTCTCCAGCAGAGGAAGGTCTTAGGTAAGGGTTTTTTACTTTTTTTTTTTTTTTTTTCTCCACTTATTTGTGAATATTGATGTGGCTCTGTTGATGATCTTATGCCTTTTTTTTTTTTTTTTTTTTTTGCAGTGATTGTGAGGTGTTTCCCAAGAACCACGCAGCTCCCTTCTCCAAAGTGCTAACCTTTTACAGAAAAGAACCTTTCACTTTGGATGCTTACTATAGTGCACCTAAAGAACTGCCCTATCCAGACCCCTCCATAGGTAAAAACTAAAGTACAACATTTCTTGGGTTCGGAAGATACAAGTGCCGGACTTTTTTATGATAGGTCTATGATCTTTATGTGCATGTTTTCCCGAAGCAGCTTGATGGGTGATGGACACGTTTTTTTTTTTTTTTTTTTTTTTTCAGTATTCCTATTTTGTAGTATACCTTGTGAAGCCATTGCATATGTTGCAAATCACTGTAAGATTCCCTGCTAACCCATTTCAAATCCAGAGCCACTCAAATTTCTTGCTGTATCTTGCACAGGAATTAGTATGTGCCCCTCGGCTTCTCTTGTCAGAAAAACTAGGTGCTAGATTGCGAAAAGGCAAGAGTGGTATTGGGCTTATCTAGTATTTCTCTGGCTCTGATAGGGGCACTAAAGTGCTAGCAAGAGCTACCAACTTGTGATGCATGCTAAAAATGCTGCTGCTACAAAGTGCGGGTTTATTTTACGGATGCAGCCTTTTCCATGTTGTTGGTTCTTGACAGGTCAGTTCCATGTACAGAAGGTTGTCCCTCAAGCTGATGGCTCCAGTTCCAAAGTGAAGGTGAAAGTCCGTGTAAACGTCCATGGTATATTTAGTGTTTCTAGTGCATCTCTTGTTGAAGTCCATAAAACAGATGAATCTGAGGAACCTATGGACACTGACCAGGCTGCAAAAGAGGAGGAGGTATTGCTGCATAGCCTTTACTAGAGTAATTGAATTTTGTTTAGAAGCAAGTCATGCATATACTTATTACATGTTTCCATACATTCTTTTCCAGAAAATGCAGGTTGATCAAGAGGAGCAAAAACAAGAAGAAGCTCAGTCCACACAAGCAGAAACCAAGTCTAATCCTGAAGAAATGGAGGTGCTTAAAATTTAGCTGTTTGGTTGTAGTTGCTCTTCAGATCAGCCAAAGTGTAGCTCTGGTTATATTAATCATGATTGCAGTATTTTTGCATAACTGCTATGGATCAGTAATACTTAAGGTTTTTTTTAGATTACTGAGTTGGTCAGTTTGGTTAAGGGTAGAGACCTAGGGGTTTATTTACTAAAGCTGGAGAGAGCAAAATCAGGCTCACTTCTGCATAGAAACCAATCCGCTTCTAACCTCAGCTTGCCCTGTCTCTACCCTTACCCAAACTAGGTAGCTTTTTTTCTTAACCTGCACTAGAGCTGCACGATTAATCGTTAAAAAATCGCGATCTCGATTCACCCCCCCCTGACGATCTTAAAACTGCATTTCTCTGTCGCTCATTGACAGACGTAGTCTTCTTGTTTCACAAGAACTGGGTTATGTTGTCTCCGCAGGAGCAGGACTAGGCAGAAAGAAAAAACGTTCTGGCTCCACCTTAGGGGCAGTCCCTGAGGGTATATCCTCCCTCTCTCTGCTACAAGGCATCAGTTTTTTTCTGTCTAGTCAGGAGTAAGGACCTAAGTTCCTTGCTGGGATCTTTTTGGTCCTGGCAAGATTTTTTCTTTAGAAAAAATATTTTTTAGGTAGTTTTCTCCAGTGTTTTTTTCCTGTGAGATCTTCAAGCAAATACGCCGGACTGGGCGACACTAGTGGTCACCCCAGCCGGCCTACGAGCACGCGCAGACCAATGCGTTGCGCTTGGTCGGCCGCGACACATTCAAGTAAGTATGCGGGGCCGGGCGACGGGCTGGATGTTGAGATCCAGTGGTCACCCCGGTTTCTGCCTACGAGCGCGTGCAGACCAGAGCTCCGTGCTGGGTCGGCCGCGACGGAGTCCCATTGGAGGGACTGACCTTGCGAGTTAAAAGTCTCGCTTGGATGCCAGGAACCAGAGAGTCGAGGCGTCCGGAGTGGTCCACAACCCCCCACCCCGGTGGAGAGGGTTTTGTGAAGAGAGGGTGCCTGTCAGTTCGGTATGGTGAGTAAACGTTCCCTTTTTTCCTCGTTATGAGGCAGTATGAATTATGGGCCCCTCCATACATGGTCAGTATATATCTGACACTAAAAGTCCCCCTTGTAAATACAGTATGTGTTTGGTGGGAAGTGGACTTGGTTTGAGAGCTAACACTCTACCCAGCAGACTGTAGTATTACAGCAGACATAGGAGGTATAATCCTACCTTAATTGTAGTGTACCTCCTGCAGATCGATAAACCGCCACTTAGCAGAGATGCAGGTGGATGTGCTGGGAAAAACGATTTCGGCAGTCCGCCGCCATTTTGCCGTAGACCGGGTGCATGAATGTCCTCAGGTCACGCTGGCCGCCATGTTTTTGGAGTCTATTGTCTCCCGTATGGGGGCGGCCATGTTTGATGAGCCCAGCTACCTCGTGGAGAGCTGGGAACGCCGGAAGGCGTACACAGGGGGCGGAGCCACGTCCTTCTACCCGGGAAAACGAACACAGCTCTTTCCAGTCTGTAAAAGACAGACGCTGACTGCAGTTGGTTGGAAACTTCTCTGCATCGGGTGGTGAGCCTTGGGGGTCCCTCTCTCTCTCTGTGGGGATCGAGAAGCAGGTACTCTGAGGGGCGCTATTGCCCTAGGGGGAGACACATAAAAAAAAAAAAGAGGTATTTTTTTATTTAAAAAAAAAAAAAAGTTTTTTGTTTTTTCTGGCAGAGGTGTCCTGAATTAACATGGACCCTGCCACTCATGTATCTCCACCGGATCCCCTCGAGGTGTCTGCAGGATCCTCCAGCACCCCACTGACAGTTGAATCATTGTCAGCTATTATGGAAACTTTTGTGTCCCGGGTGGAAGTGGCTTGTCAGGGACAGGGCGCAAGAAAGCGACCCCCGCCTAACCCCTTATTATCTGAAACTTCGGATTCAGAATCTGAGCCTATTTCTGCAGTTGCAGGTACTTCATCTGGGATTGGTGTCTCGGGTACTGTCTCTTCAGACAGTGAGGAGGATGTTTCGGCATCAGCCATAGCCCGAGAGGAAGCGTTGGTAAACGCACTCATTGTATCTGTTCAAGAAACCTTAAGATTACAGGGTATTCCGTCGGAAATAGCTGAAACTGAAATCCCTTTTGGGACTAAAAAACGCATCAAAGTGGCGAAGGTTTTTCCATTGCCCAAATGTTTTGGCAATCCAATCAAAGAAGAATGGAGTCTGCCAAAACGCACCTCTGCTATTTCTAAACGCATTAACAGGCGTTATCCGTTTGAGGAAACCCTCATTAAGAAATGGACAGAACCACCTGTGGTGGATTCACCAATTGCTAGATTGAATAAAGCCACGGTTATTCCTTTAGAAGACGCTCCGTCTTTTAAAGATCCAGTGGATCGCAAGATAGAAGCTATGTCTCGCACCATGTTTTCCTTGATTGGATCAGCTTTCAGACCAATAATTGCTATTGGTCTGGTTTCGCAGACTGTAACTGAATGGACCAAGTGGTTACGCCGGGACTTAGAAGAGGTCCCTCAGGCGGTATCAGATTTGTTGGAACAAATGATACAGGGGTTACAGTTTGTGTGTGATGCGGCGTTAGACGCCACTCCATTTTTGGCGCGAGCATCAGTTTCAGCAGTGGTTCTCAGGCGTACACTGTGGCTAAAAGGTTGGTTAGCCGACCAAGGTTCCAAAAAAGCATTGGCTAATATCCCCTTTTTAGGAGAGCGTCTATTTGGAGCCAACTTAGATGAGATCATTAAGGATCTCACGGGTGGAAAGAGCACCTTTTTACCGCAAAATGTTAAGGGTAAAGGAACTCGTCAAAGACGAGGGCCTTCTTTCTCTGCTCACAAAAAGTTTTTTTGTCCCGCGGGTGAAAAAATTAAGTCCTCCAAAGCTCCTTCAGGAGGCTTCAGGGGACGTTGGTCGGGCAAGCAAAAGCCCGCCCCCTCCAGACCTGAAGATAAATCGTCCAAAGCCTAAAGGTGCGCCCCCACCCATAATTGGGGTGGGGGGACGTCTTCGCCGGTTCCCGGATCCATGGCTTTCCAGAATCCCGGACAAGTGGGTTTGCGAAGTCATAAGGTCAGGGTACAAGATCGAGTTTCGATCTCTCCCACCGGCACGATTCTTCCCTTCCAATATCCGACTATCCCCGGATCGTTTAGAAGATCTGCGGAGAGCAGTCACGGATTTACTACAACAAGGAGTGGTAGTCCACGTTCCTTGGACAGAACGTTTTCAAGGGTTTTATTCAAACCTATTTACAATACCCAGGAAAGAGGGCAAAGTGCGTCCAATTCTGGACTTAAGGGCACTCAATACCTTTCTCAACATAAGGAAATTCAAGATGGAATCCATTCGCACAGTAGCAGCCTTCCTGCATCCAGGGGATGTCCTAGCGTCCATAGACATCAAGGATGCCTATCTTCACATTCCCATTTTCGCAGGACATCAGCGGTTTCTACGCTTTTCCGTAGAAGAGAACCACTATCAGTTTGTGGCGTTACCTTTCGGTCTCGCCACGGCTCCTCGGGTCTTCACGAAGGTGTTGGCCCCAATGTTGGCACTCCTGCGCCAAAGAGGCATATCGATTCTAGGTTACCTAGACGATCTCCTGCTTCATGCAGAGTCTCCTCAGACCCTGCTACAAAACATAGAAATTACTATAATTTCTTTACAGGAATTCGGGTGGCTGGTGAACCAGCAAAAGTCATTTCTGGTTCCCACCCAGAGGCTCGAATATCTGGGTCTAATTCTAGACACAGTCAGGTCAAGAGTTTTCCTTCCGGTAGGGAAACTCCGGAAGATTCAATCAGCAGTCCAGTTGTTACTATCCAACAGCTGGTCTTCTCTTCGAACTTGCATGAGGGTTCTGGGGTTGATGGTGGCTTCCTTCGAAGCAGTCCCATTTGCCCAGTCCCATACCCGAATTCTTCAGCAAGAGATTCTTCTCAGATGGAATCGGAATCCGGAATCCCTGGACAATCGGATCCGATTGAGCAAACAGACCAGAGAGTCTCTGGTCTGGTGGCTTCGGTCTCCGATGCTCAGCCAGGGAAAGTCATTTCTGCCAATATATTGGACGATAGTGACCACGGATGCCAGTCTATCCGGATGGGGAGGAATTCTCGGTCCGTTATCTGTCCAGGGACTTTGGTCCCTGGAAGAATCCAGGTTGCAGATAAATGTATTGGAACTGAGAGCGATCAGACTTTGTCTGATTCACTGGACCGAGCAGCTCCAGGGCAGCCCGGTTCGGATCCAGTCGGACAACGCCACGGCCGTGGCTTATGTCAATCACCAGGGGGGCACCAAGAGTGTCCGAGCGGCCAAAGAAGTGGCTTGCATTCTTTGCTGGGCGGAACGATTTGTTCCAGCTATCTCTGCGGTGTTCATTCCGGGGGTGGAGAATTGGCAGGGAGATTATCTCAGCCGTCAGACTCTGGATCAGGGGGAATGGTCCCTCCATCCAGAAGTTTTCCACCAGTTGTGCCTACGGTGGGGCACCCCGGATGTGGATCTGTTGGCATCACGATTCAACAGGAAAGTACAGAGATTCGTGGCTCGCTCCCGCGATCCTCTAGCAGAGACCGCAGACGCACTGATCGCCCCGTGGGGGCAATACCGGCTAATGTATGCCTTCCCTCCTCTCGGGTTACTGCCAAGACTTCTTCGCAGGATAGAGGAGGAAGGAATTCCAGTAATCCTGGTAGCTCCGGACTGGCCTCGCCGAGCTTGGTACGCCGACGTGGTCAGACTGGTGGCGGACGTCCCGTGGAGACTTCCTCTCAGGGAAGACCTACTGTCTCAGGGACCGATCTTCCATCCTGCTTTACGATTGCTGGCTTTAACGGCCTGGCAATTGAGACCCAGGTGCTGAAGGACAAGGGATTGTCAGCTTCAGTTATTCCTACTCTAGTTAAAGCAAGGAAAGCGACTTCCAGAAAGATTTATCATCATACATGGAAGTCCTACATTGCATGGTGTGAACCTCTGGGGTTCCGTCCACGGTCTTATTCGGTTAGTCGAATATTAGCTTTTCTGCAACAAGGGGTTGAGCAGAAACTGGCCTTGAGCACTATCAAGGGTCAGGTCTCAGCATTGGCTATCTTCTTTCAGAAGCCTTTGGCTACTCATTCCTTGGTGCGGAATTTCATCCAGGGGGTGCGACATCTGGCTCCGCCAGTGCGCGCGCCGTTACCACCATGGGATCTTAATTTAGTATTGTCGGTTCTTCAGAAACCTCCCTTTGAAGATATTGGGGAGATTCCTCTACCTACGTTGTCCCAGAAGGTGGCCTTCTTGGTGGCTATCACTTCTGCACGCA
Organism: Pelophylax lessonae; assembly: GCF_965119305.1. NCBI lineage: Eukaryota > Metazoa > Chordata > Amphibia > Anura > Ranidae > Pelophylax > Pelophylax lessonae. The sequence goes on along the minus strand of NC_138771.1, from coordinate 354,518,436 downwards.
GGGTGTCAGAACTGGCCGCTTTATCTTGTCGTTCCCCATATCTGGTGGTTCATAGAGATAAGGTGGTTCTTCGTCCGAATCCATCCTTCCTACCAAAAGTGGTTTCAGAATTTCATCTGAATGAAGAAATTGTATTACCTTCCCTGTGTCCTAAGCCCAGTCATCCTCGGGAGTTTGCTTTACACTCCTTGGATGTGGTCCGGGCGATCAGGGTATACTTGAAAACGACAGACTCGTTTCGCAAGACGGATTCACTTTTTGTGATCCCGGATGGACCCAAAAAGGTTGCCTGCATCTGCCGCGACTATTTCCAAATGGATCAGACAGACGGTGGTACAGGCTTATTCTATTAAGGGTCGGGAGCCCCCGTTCCCTGTTAAGGCGCACTCCACTCGGGCACTTAGTGCGTCATGGGCCTTTCGCCATCAGGCGTCAGTGGTCCAGGTGTGCAAGGCGGCTACCTGGTCGTCGGTGCATACCTTTACAAAACATTATAAAGTTGATGTAATGGCATCGTCTGATGCCTCGTTTGGTCGCAAGGTTTTGCAGGCCGCCATTTGAGGAGACCAGTGGTCTGCCTCGAGGGTTTTTTCCGTTGGAAATTTTCATTTGAGTCTCATTCTTTGTTTATAATGAGCCTTTAAAACTTCTAGTTTGGCACCGGTTGGGCCTTCTAGATTGGATTTTGATTTCGGTCAATCCCACCCCTCATTTGTGGCACTGCTTCTGGATGTCCCAGTTCTTGTGAATCAAGAAGACTACGTCTGTCAATGAGCGACAGAGAAAATCGGATTTTTTGTAAGATCTTACCGTAAAATCCTTTTCTCTTAGCTCATTGACAGATGTAGTACCCGCCCCTCTATCATTGAGTTGGGTTGGGTTAAATTCTGTGTTGCTGCTTTGTGACAGAACTGATACAAGAAGACTACGTCTGTCAATGAGCTAAGAGAAAAGGATTTTACGGTAAGATCGTACAAAAATCCGATTGTCCTCTATTCTTACTGAGCCGTTTTCTGCTCTCACAGCTGTAAAAAAAAAAAAAAAAAAAAAAAAAAAAAAAGTCTTCAGCAAATGTTAAACAACATTGTTAAAGCTGCTAGATAAGCATAAACAAAATGCTTTACAATGTATCTTTTCGTTCTTTTAGAGCAAAGGAATGCACTTCCGGCTGTAAGGGAGAGCAGTTTAACCTCTTAAAGTATTTTTTGCTAGAAAATCTTTAGAACCCCCAAACATTATATATATTTTTTTAGCAGAGACTCTAGAGAATAAAATGGCGATCATTGCAATCTTTTCTGCACAAATACCGTGTGACATAAGTCTTTCAAACGCAGTTTTTGGGGGAAAAAAATACAAGTTAGCCCAATTGTTTTTTTATATAATGTAAAAGATGATGTTGCGCAGAGAATCGTGAACTTTATTCTAAGCAAAAAAAAAATCGTGATTCTCATTTTAGCCAGAATCGTGCAGCTCTAACCTGCACCTAACTTGTACACTTACCACCTCTCAGTCATATGTGTGTGTGTGTGTGTATGTGTGTGTGTGTATGTATATATATATATATATATATATATATATATATATATATATAGGGATGTCTTTGATGGAAATTAAATTGATCAACCTACAGAGCTGAATTCAAAGTGAAAGCTGATGCAGCAGGCTAGTTCATTTTTCTGACATTTCATTGCAGCAACTCAAAATGGTACTCAGTAGTTTGTATGGCCCCATGTGCTTGTTGTATGTATGCATGCCTGACAACATCGGGGCATGCTCCTAATGAGACATTAGATGGTGTCCTGGGGTATTTTCTCCTAGATCTGGACTAGGGGCATCACTAAGCTCCTGAACAGACTGAAATGAGACCTGACGTCGTCGAATGGACCGAAACATAATTTCTCAGAGTTGTTCTATTGGATTTAGGTCAGGCGAGCGTGTGGAGCCATTCAATGGTATCAATTCTTTCATCCTTCAGGAACTGTTTGCATACTCTTGCCACATGAGGCCAGGCATTGTCCTGCACCAGAAGGAACCCAGGACCCACTGCACCAGTGTAGGGTCTGACAATGGGTCCAAGAATTTCATCATAATACCTAATGGCAGTCAGGGTGCCATTGTCTAGCCTGTAGAGGTCTGTGTGTCCCTCCATAGACGTGCCTCCCCAGATCATCACTGACCCATCACAGTTACAGGCAGCATAACGTTCACTGCTTCTCCAGACCCTTTCACGTCTGTCACGTGCATAGGGTGAACCTGCTCTCATCTGTGAAAAGCACAGGGTGCCAGTGGTGGACCTGCCAATTCTGATGTTCACTCACAAATGCCAATCGAGCTCCACAGTGCCGGGCAGAGTGAGCACAAGGCCAGAGGATGTCGGGCCCTCAGGCCACCTTTATAAAGTCTGTTTTTGATTGGTCAGAGACATTCATACCAGTGGCCTGCTGGGGGTAATTTTGTAGGGCTGTGGCAGAGCTCAGCCTGTTCTTCCTTGCACAAAGGAGCAGATACCAGTTCTGCTAATGGGTTTAAGGACCTTCTTTGGCCCTGTCCAGCTCTCCTACAGTATAACTGCATGTCTCCTGGAATCTCCTCCATGCTCTTGAGACTGTGCTGGGAGACACGGCAAACCTTCTGGCAATGGCACAGCCTAATGTGCCATCCTGAAGGAGTTGGACTGCCTGTGCAACCTCTATAGGGTCCAGGTGTCGCCTCCTGTCACCAGTACTAACAATGACCCTAGCCAAATGCAAAACTAGTGACAAACATTCAGAAAAGATGAGTATGGAAAAAAATGTTAGTGGCCTCCACCTGTTACGGTTTTAGTCTAGTTGTTGCCCATCTATTGCACGTCTGTGTGTATGTGTATATGTGTGTATATACAGTGCCTTGCGAAAGTTTTCGGCCCCCTTGAACTTTGCGACCTTTTGTCACATTTCAGGCTTCAAACATAAAGATATAAAACTGTAATTTTTTTGTGAAGAATCAACAAGTGGGACACAATCATGAAGTGGAACGAAATTTATTGGATATTTCAAACTTTTTTAACAAATAATAAGCCTGAAAAATTGGGTGTGCAAAATTATTCAGCCCCCTTAAGTTAATACTTTGTAGCGCCCCCTTTTGCTGCGATTACAGCTGTAAGTCGCTTGGGGTATGTCTCTTAGTTTTGCACATCGAGAGACTGAAATTTTTTCCCATTCCTCCTTGCAAAACAGCTCGAGCTCAGTGAGGTTGGATGGAGAGCGTTTGTGAACAGCAGTTTTCAGTTCTTTCCACAGATTCTCGATTGGATTCAGGTCTGGACTTTGACTTGGCCATTCTAACACCTGGATATGTTTATTTGTGATCCATTTTTGTAAATATTTTATATCTTTTCATGTAACACTGAAGCTATGACTCTTTGCTACAATGTAAAGTACTGAGTGTACAGCTTGTAGAACAGTGTGAATTTGCCGCCCCCCTCAAAATTGCTCAACGCATTCATGTCTAAACACCATTAATGTCTAAACTGCTAGCAACAAAAGTGTCTAAGTCAAAATGTCCAAATTGGGCCCAAAGTGTCAATATTTTGTGTGGCCACAATTTATTTTCCAGCACTGCCTTAACCCTCTTGGGCATGGAGTTCACCAGAGCTTTTTCAGGTTGTCGCTGAAGTCCTCTTCCACTCCTCCATGATGACATCACAGAGCTGGTGGATGTTGGCGACCTTGCGCTCCTCCACCTTCCATTTGAGAATGCCCCACAGAAGCTCAGTAGGGTTTAGGTCTGGGGACATGCTTTGCCAGTCCATCACTTTTACCCTCAGCTTCTTTAGCAAGGCCGTGGTCGTCTTGGAGGTATGTTTGGGATCTTTATCATGTTGGAATACTGCCCTGGGGCCCAGTCTCCGATGGGAGGGGATCATGCTCTGCTTCAGTATGTCACAGTACATGCTGGCATTCATGGTTCACTCTATGAACTGCAGCCCCAGACCATGATACTCCCACCACCTTGCTTGACTGTAGGCAAGACATACTTGGCTTTGTACTCCTCACCTGGTTGCTGCCACACACGATTGACACCATCTGAATCAAATAAGTTTATCTTGGTCTTATCGGACCACAGGACATGGTTCCAATAATCCATGTTCTTAGTCTGCTTGTCTTCAGCAAACTGCGGGCTTTCTTGTGCATCATCTTTAGAAGAGGCTTCCATCTGGGACCACAGCCATGCAGACCAATTTGATGCAGGGTGCAGCGTATGGTCTGGACACTGACAGGCTGACCCCACCCCTTCAACCTCTGCAGCATTGCTGGCACCACTCATACGTCAATTTCCCAAAGACAACCTCTGAATAGGACGCTGAGCATGTGCACTCAACTTCTTTGGTCGACCATGGCAAAGGCCTGTTCTCAGTGGAACCTGTCCTGTTAAATCGCTGTATGGTGTTGGCCACCATGCTGCAGCTCAGTTTCAGGGTCTTGGCAATCTTCTTATAGCCTAGGCCATCTTTACCTAGAGCAACAATTCTTTTTTTCAGATCCTCGGACAGTTGTTTGCCATGAAGTACCATGTTGAACTACCAGTATGAGAGAGTGAGAGCGATAACACCAAATTTAACATACCTGAACCACTTTCTGTGGTTCTCACTATTGTCCAGGGGGTTCACCACTTGGCTCCCTAGTGCGTTCTCCTTCCCCTTGTGGGATCTCAACTTGGTTGTCGGTTCTTCAGTAGCCGCCGTTGGAAATATTTGTGAGATTCTTCTGATTACATTGTCCCTGAAGGTAGCCTTCTTGGTGGCTTTTTCTTCTGCACCGAGGGTGTCAGAGCTGGCAACTGGTATTGTCGTTCACCTTACTTGGTGGTTCACGGAGATAAAGTGGTGTTTTATCACTGCCAGTCATTCTTTCCTAAGGTCGTCTCTGGTTTCCATTTTAATAAAGACATTTTGTTGCTTTCCTTGTGCTCTAAGCCTAAGCACCCTAAAGAGATTGCCCTACATTCTTTGCATGTGGTTCGGGCAATCGGTGTACCTGGCGAGTAGTTCAGAAAATCCGATTCCCTGTTTGTCCATACGGATGGACCCCGTAAGGAGCTGACCACATCTGCTGCGACCATTTCCAGATGGATCAGGCAGACGATGGTGTAGGCCTGTATCTGAATGGACATACGGAGCTGCTGCTCTGCTCGGGTGCCCCCATAGCAAACTGCTTGCTGTAGAGGCAGTCACCAGGAGGGAGGTGCCAGGAACAGGGACCTGAGAAGAGGAGCATCCGGGCTGCTCTGTGCAAAACCAACTGCACAGAGGAGATAAGTATAACAAGTTTGTTAACTTTTTTTTTTTTTTTATACAAGACTTTTTACAGCCTGTTTCTGCTCCACGTTTTGGGTATCCGGTAGCTATCTGACACTTTGCAAGATCATTGGTTAAATCAAACAGTCGATGGTGACAGTATTTATAAGTGTCACAGGAAATGCATACAGGTCTGAAGCTAGGTGTGAGCATGCAGCAATGGATACTACTGACAAGTACATCTAGTATGCTTTGAATCTATTAGCAGAAGCACAGTAACCATGTGCAGACACGCAATGGTTAGAAGCAATCATTTGAGGCTCCAATTTGTCCTCATGAAATCATTATTGAAAATGTTAATGAAGTGATTTATTTGGCTGCAAGTTGGGAGTATTCTTTCAAGACATTTGGTTTTAAATTTGTGATTTTTTTTTTTTTTTTTTTTTTTATAGAGGTGAATTGGATGAGATGGCAATTTTGTTTTAAAGAAGACCTTGCAGACCATTATTAGCAGTTTAAAATTGTAGGGATGATACTATGCACAACTATAAACTTAGTGGCTTTACCATAGCATTGTAATAACAATACAAACAAGTTATTGCATGTGCATGGGAGCTGCCATTTACAGCACAGGACTCTGAAGGAACAGCCCGGGTGGCTGTTTTTCTTCCGTGCGCATGTGGCGGTAATGTTACCCGATGCATGTAGAGTAGAGTAAATATCTCCTAAACCATGCACGTTCAGGAAATATTTACAGTACCATATAGGTAATCCCTATTTATAGGCTTACCTAGAGGTAAAATTCATGTATGAGTTTGCTCCCACTTTAACCCAATAAAATCCTTCTGCTTTCATGTGAGATCTGCCTGTCTGGCTAAAATTTTAAACCACTTCCTGAATTTCCCAAATGCCTCGTACACACATTCAGATAATCAGACGACTAATCGTTCGCATTTTGTTGCATGATACTATCGAATTCAACAATGCATATAAACGTAGGATTTTTTTTTCGTACGATTCCGAAAAAGCTTCCTGGTTGCTTAGCTATGTATCAGATGGTGCAAAAGAAAAACAATGGCAGCCAGGCTTTTTCCGGGCTATTTTTAGTGTTTCTGATCATGCGCGATCTTTTTTGATTGATTTTTAGCAGACGCATACTGTACTGATTATACGATTGTCGTTCGCTAGGCTATCGTATGACAGAAGTTTTCGTGTTTGTCTCTTCAGATTTTGTTGGATGAACTGTTGTGATCAGCTGTTGAAAGCTGTGTACTATCGATCAGATTTTCGTGCAATCAAGTCGAAAGCGATTATTTTCGTTCGATTATCTGAACGCGTGTACGAGGCAATATGGTTTGTAACTTCTCTGCTGTTTGCTTTCAGTTTCTAAGGACTGCTTATCACATGACACCTTGCGGTCTGCATCCTGTGATTTCTGCTATTGATTCTACCTCCTGAAACATATCCTCTCAGCGTCTCTAATTTAGAAGACAGACTGAGAATTCTGTGACACAGCAGTGCCTACCCACAGAGCATAGAAAATATGTCACAACATTCTGGGGAATAATTTTTTGGGTATTGAAAGTTTTCCAAGTACGTTTCAGACTTTAAGATCTTTCAGATTAATAGGTTAAAAATATTTTAAATTCAGTGTGGAAATGCATGTATGATTTTACATTTTGACCATAGATATACTTTGAGCTTCTTCAGATTCAGTTTGTGCAAAGCAGACACTTCACTAGTAGCACCAGAGTGTGTAGAATACCACATAATGTGAGCCTTCAAAGATTATAGTGCAAAATATTACCCCTATTAGACGTGGCATAAAAATACTTCTAGTTATGAAATACATTTTTTGGGTTGTCTGTGAAATTGTTTACTACTTACTTTTTAGACTGCACAAGCAACGCCTAAAGACAAGAAGACGGATCAACCTCCACAAGCCAAAAAGGCTAAAGTTAAGACTAGCACAATTGAGTTGCCTATTGATCACTATCCTCCATGGCAGATAGGACGGGATACGTTGAACTTGTTTTTGGAAAATGAGGTTCGTAGACTGTGTATTACAATGCTGGTTGGCAGATGCTGGGAAGTGGGGGCATGGTGCTTGCAAGGAGGCTGGCAGATGCCAAAGGTTTTGGAGGAAGGCAGATATGCTGTTTTTCTTGCCAGTAACCCTAGTCATCTAATGTAATGCCTTTTTTGTAAGGTTGTTTGCTGCATGTATTGATATTTTATGTGACACAAGTGCACATATTTATGTAATCGTTTCAAAGATAAACTATTGACAAGTAGGTAGGTTTGTGCATACTTACTGTTCATCTGTAGCCAGCGAAGGGCCTGTTCACACCTATTGGGGTGCAGGAACGCATGCTGAAGCACAAGAACGTTCTGCCAGATGCAGACGTGTGGATGCCATCAATTCATAATGGGTGTATGCAACCATGAAAACGCATCGTACCGCAGTATTTTAAAAAGCTCAACCTGTTGTACTTTTGGTGGTTTCCTGTGCATTTGGAAGCCCATTGAAATGACTAGGCTATCAAATGCTGGATACATAAAAAAAATGCACAGATTTCACAGTTAATATGAACATTTAAACATATTTGGTGTCTAACCAACCTTTTACAAACAAATCTGGAGCATCAGCTAGTAGACATTTGTCTTCGGAATATTAACTTTTATGTGTAATACTGGGTACTGAAATAAATTGTTTAAATGTTAACTATTTCATTCTCTTCTCTAGGGAAAGATGGTTATGCAGGACAAACTTGAGAAGGAGCGAAATGATGCCAAAAATGCAGTTGAAGAATATGTATATGAGATGAGGGACAAGCTGTGTGGCATTTATGAGAAATTTGTCAATGAAGATGTAAGTAGTGTTCAATTCACCTTATTTGAATATTGGATTTTCATGTTAAACCGAATTATTTTGGTAATAATTCTTCAAACACTTCCACCTGGCCACCTTACATACACAGCCGGGTAAGACCAGCGTCGTTCTGGAAGTACCCTCTCAAAATCACGCTTTGTGAACGTCTCTGAGGGGGCATGCAGTGATGCAATCTGTAAAGGCTGTGCCTGATCAACAATCGGTGTACCAGGCTGATGTGCTTTGCCCTGGTACCATGTGGTTGCTGTAACAAATCACAGCAATCACATCTCCAGTAGTAAACATTGACTGTCATTTATGATGCCATTGCTTACTACAGTTATCTGTGACTGCTCATAGTAATCATAGTACAGGGCCAATCACAGCAGCCCTGTACTATGTGATAGTTGTGGCTAATCACAGCTATCATAACAGTAAACAATGGCATTGGGAATAGATGTCAAACACTGTGTAAATGATTGCTTATACAGTGATCATCACTGTGATAATCATGGTGTTAAAAACAAAATACTAATCCCCTCCCCAGAGTAGTACAGTGTCACTATGAACAGTATGTTAATAAAAATATATATCTTTTTAACTTGCTGTAATCAGAGCAATTCCAGGAATGGCAGGATATTACTGTATGTCAGTGCTGCCAGCTATTATTTCTGAGCACCGCCAAAGTAGAACAATGTCATCAGACTAGTGCTGCCAGTCAGTGTCTCTGATCTCCGCCACCCCAGTCCCAGTGTCATTGATCACAGCACCAGTGCAGTTTTGCCTCTGTCTGTACTAACCCTGGCCTGTTTGCTGACCATGTCGGTGCCTACAGCCTGAACTTGCCTATCTGCGCACCCCACTGACTATGCTCCTGTGGGACATCCGTACCAGACATCCCCTGCAAGACAGCTGTACTCTTGGAACCACAGGAATGGTTTTGTTCTTCCTTTCTTCAGACTCCTGTACTTTCTGGCCAGTCAACATGGGATTCCTGGGTGCAGCCACGTAACGTACCAGCAGGCTAGCTGAGCTGATAGAAACTGGGACTGCGATGGGTGACCCCACAGTAAGCTATAATTCCTGACCAGAAGCGACCATTACAGTACATTGGTTTTGATGGTTGATTTTTCTACACAAGATATGATACAAAACTCATCGTGCCTCTAGAAAAAAAATACCTTGCGGTGTTTGCATTTCAAAATATGGTCATTTAGTGGGTGTTTCCACTGTCCTGGTGCTCCAGGGTCTCAAAAAATGTAATTGGTAGGCAGTAAATTTAGAGGTGTAATTTATGCCCCTAGAACGCCTAAAGGGGCTCCCTGGATTTTGGGCCCTCTCTATATGGCTAGGCAAAACACATGTGGTATAGACCTACATGGGAGGAGCAGCAAAATGTGCTTTGGGGTGTATTTCGAAGTGTGTGTGTGTGTGTGTGTGTTTTTAGAATATCTTACAATATCTTATTAATTAACAACTTTGTGTAAAAAAATAAAGTACTTTCTTGCATATTCCAAAAACTTGTGGCAAAAAATTACATTTTCAAGAGACTAATTTTTGCTTCTTGGAAAATACCATGGAGTGTGTGTGTTCCAAAATGAGGTCATTTTGTGGGTGTTTCCATTGTCCTGGTGCTGCATGGCCTCCAAAAATGTGATCTGTAGTCAGGATTTTAGTTTCTTAGTTGATTGTACTGTCCTGGAATTTAGGGGCTTGAATAAATGATATCCAATCTGTACATCGGGACTGATCAATTTTTATATACCATGGTTTGCAGAGTCCATAACTTTCAGACATCTTAAATAACATACACTGATGTGGGTTAATTTTTACCAAAGAAATGTAGTGGAAAACATTTTGACCTAAATTTATGAAGAAATATGATTTATTTCTAAAATTGTATAGCTTTATAATTTTGCGTGTTGTGGCTTGTGGTATAATTTGTTTTCATAAAGACATTTATTTAGGAAAACTTTTTTGACTACTGTGAACATAATGTTTTAGGACAGAAACAGTTTCATCCTGAAGCTTGAAGATACGGAGAATTGGCTATATGAAGATGGAGAGGATCAGCCAAAACAAGTGTATATAGACAAGCTAACAGACTTAAAGGTAGGTTAACATTGAATGTGGCTGATTTCTTGTCAGTTTCCTTTGTGTAACTCTGTGTCAAAGTTGTCAAAATGTTAAGCTCTAGTAATATTCAGTTGTAGCATTTAAATTGTGTCAGCTGCCTGGCTTGTGACATATCGAGTCACACTGGATGAATGTAGGTTGAAGGGCAGACTGGCACAGTTCCTTAACTTTTTTTATAAGGTACCCACTCCACTGGGAAATTCACTTAGAGCATGCTAGAGCCCCTGAATCTATTCGGTCTATAGATTTTTGGGATAACCGCTGCAGAAGAGTGTGGTTAATGGCATTAGAGGGCCATTTTTCTCCTGCCCAAGGTTTAATTTGAGAATGCAAAAGAGAAAAGCATATTAAGGCTGCATACTCATGAAAGAGTTGCAGCAACTTTGACAGGGAACAACATCAAGAAGAGGAGACAATAAGGTAGAGAAAAATGCTTGACGGAGAAGAGAGGTGGACAGAGAAACTAGTAATAGATACACTTCTGCATCACTGTGAGGTACTTGAACAAATTTTATTGTATGGTATTAGTAATAAATTTGAAAGATCTTTTTGCTTGAGACCGTGTTCATATATGCTACAAATATTTTAAAGCAAACTCATCCATTGATCTGTTTTATTTGTACATTTTGTGGGAAATTTGAAATCTAATTTATAAAATAAGTTATCACTCAGATCTGTATTAACTGCTTCAGCAAAACTTTTCCGAAATGCATTGAAGTGTTAATTTACTGTCTGCTTACTACAATCGTTGATTAACTTTTGTGCCATGCACCCAGAGTATTTTCTTGGTACTAGGAGTTATCACATAAACAAATGTTGATCCATGACGTTAAAAGAATAGTTTTAAAATTGTTCTAAACACTAAAGTTTTTTTTTTTTTTTTTTTCTTCCCCCTAATGCATTTTCTGCATCAAGGTAAAAAACCTTCCACTGCCTGTTCATCCCCATCCCACTTCCTAAACACTTACCTGAGCCCTTCAATCCAGAGCTGTGCTCAGCTACAGTTCTTCTCTTCCCTCTCCCTGCTCTCACAGGCTGCACTGATCGCAACGGGAGCCATTAGCTCCTGCTGCTGTCAATTAACGCCCGCGAGGAGGGGGCCAAGCCGCGCTGTGTGTGTGTGTATGGGCACACACAGCCTAACTGGAGGAATGCGCCCGCACGTATGCCCTTAAAGCATGTGGCTTGCTATGGGGGCACACACAGAAGAGGGGGGGGGGGCCTCATAAGAGGAGGTAAGGCAATGCTTTCGGCAGTACCATTGTACAGAGCAGGTAAGTATAACCTCTTTATTCTTATTAAAAAAGCAAAGATGGTTTACAATCACTTTAAAAGTTTTTTCCATTGCAGTTCAGTAAAAATAAATTGGATCAAGATTAAAATGTTTCTTTTCTTTTCACTTTCCTCTTATTCAGAACTTAGGCCACCCTATACAAGCACGTTGCCTAGAGTTTGAAGAGAGACCAAAGGCCTTTGATGAGCTTGGGAAACAAATTCAGCTTTATATGAAAGTTATTCATGCCTTCAAAAACAAGGTATTGCTTTTTTTTTTTTTCTCTTTTTCCATCATCAGATGGATATTAAGTATTATTTGGAGGCAGCTGGGAATTTTGCTGCTACAATAGAATTTTGCCTTGGGGGAATACACACCTTCTCCCATGTCTAGATAGGATTTAACTAATATCAGTTTCAAGGTCTGTCCAGCTTCCTCCTAAAGAAAAAATGCCACAAATTTTTATTTATTTTTTTCTAACCATATGCAGTTTATGTAATTATTTCTGTGCTTCATTCTTGGGCAAGAAAATACAACCTATTAAGCACAATCTGGTCTTCAAAGTCTGTCTTCTTGTCCAGTCTTTATTGCCTGTAATAAATTAATGCTACAGTTGTGCCAACCTGTACCTTCCCTAGACAGCGCTTTGAATTTTGCGAAAGTTAAACATCCCCACTTCACTGTACATATGTAAGTAAAGTTGCTTTACTTCGTTGGCAGAATTATGGATTTGTAGTGCCAATTTAAAGTCATGGGTGTTTGACAAAGTAAACTGCATTATTGAAGGAAGGGTCATCTTCTTGGCTGTGCAGGGTGTGAAGAGATGTGTGTATGTATTTGCTCACATTATCACCCCTTAACCTCCCTGGCGGTATCCCCGAGCGTTACTCGGGGTGGATTTTTTAGACTAGGATCGGTATCCCCGAGTCCCGCTCGGGGTAGATGTGCAGCGGTGTCTCTTACCTTCTCCTGGCGATCCAGCGATCTCTCATTGCTGTGACCGCCAGCCGAGAGTCCCGCCGCGCGTCAGTCGGTGTGATGACTTCCTAGTTCCGTTCCCTGCAGCAGCAATGCTGCATGGGAGCGGAATTGTGAGGGAAATTATAACGTTGCACAAAACACAAACACATTTATATTATATATTTTATATATATGTATATATGTGTGTGTGTGTGTGTGTGTGTGTGTGTGTGTGTGTGTGTGTGTGTGTTTGTATAGATAGATATATAAACGCATGAATTATAATCTAATCAATAATATAATTTTATTGTATAATAAAATTATATTATTGATTTGATTATAATTCATGTGTTTGTGTTTCAAATTTATCACATCTGGGATGTCTACTAGACTCTTGTTTTGGTCAGGTTTAAGTCAGTAATTACTAAGAATTGTAGGCCTATAATACATAACGCCAAATTTCCATGAAAAAAATTGTACCGCTTTTGGTACAGAATTCCTGACATAATCATACCGCCAGGGAGGTTAAAATCTTATGGGAAGTGTTGCTTATTATCAGCTCCAGTAAATGCATAGTATCCTAACTTTGGTATTTAAGTTGGAAAGAATTTGATTAATCTAATTTCTCCATATAGGAAGAGGCATATGACCACCTGGACCCGACTGATGTGGACAAAGTCGAAAAGAGTATAAATGAAGCCATGGAGTGGATGAACAACAAAATGAATCTACAGATGAAGCAGAATCTTACTGCAGATCCTGTAGTTAAAACAAAGGATGTTCAAGCTAAAACAAAAGTGAGAGCTTTTTTTTTTTTTTTTTTTTTTTTTTTTTTTTTTTATAAGCTGATGTGTGCCTTTCCCAGGGTTGTTCAAAAGGTTCCCACTCCCTAGAGTTTAATCTCATTAGTCACATTCAGGGATACAGCTACATATACAGGATGTAAACAATTTTTTTTTCTATGAATTTGGGAAATATTTGTATCTGTTGCTCAGAAAAAGCATAACTGTGTACACGAAAGTCTGGCTGCTATGCACATGTACAGTTAACACTTGTGTATGGGGGTTGATTAACTAAAACTGGAGAGTGTAAAATCTGGTGCAGCTCTGCATAGAAATCCGCTTCCAGTTTTTTTTTTTTTTTTTTTTTGTCAAAGCTTAATTTAAGAAGTTGGCGTTAGAAGCTGATTGGCTACCATGCACAGCCGCACCATTTATTTTTGTTTTTTTTTTTTTGCATTCTCCAGGTTTAGTAAATCAACCTCAATGTGTCTGGGTTATTATACATCCTGCCCCCATGTGATGTAAAAACTGTAAGAGCATGTCTTTATTCCCAAAACATGCCTGAAAAAGAGACCAGTGCCATGAAGTAATCATGATTTGTTGGCATTATGTACTACTTACTACACACCCATACATACACGAGGTTATGCAGTATGTATACACTTTTTGTAGCTAACAATGGACAGCTACAAATTCTGCGTATGGTGTGCGTTTCTGAACCACAGTGCCCAGCCCCCAATGGTGACATTCATCATTTGCAGGGCACTTGGCACAGGACGTAGCCCAGTTAAAGATGCATGTTTCCAGACAAATCAAAAACACCATCCAGTGCTCAATCCCAGGACCTCCCTAAACGGGGCTAAGATAGGCAATGGTTTCAGTGATGCAGCCCTCCTAGGACTAGTCGATCGTTCCATGCACTGAAAAAAAATATACACGAGTGCAAATGCCTAGTGCATTACCCCAAAAAATAAACATTGGAAACAAATAACAGTGTTATTCCCATTTTGTGAGCATAAAATCAAGCATGCCATATACAACACTCCATTTGGCGGGACGGGTGACTCCACGGCCACGCGGTGGAAAAGCTTGCGCGTTTTTGGCGGCAGACCCCCTTCCTCAGAGCTCCGAATAACGGGGTCTGTCCCCCTAATAGCTTAAGCGTAAAATAAGCTTTTCCGAACGTGTTCTCATAGTCACCCGTCTCACCAGTTGGAGTATATGTGTATGTATAAATATATATATGTGTGTGTGTGTGTGTGTGTGTGTGTGTATATAATCTCAGCTCCCTTTCCTTCTACAGGAAATGAATGTCCGTTTGAAATTTCATATACAGAATTTAATATTTAAATTGTTGTTTTCCAGGAATTGATGAACACATGTAACCCCATAGTCTCCAAACCGAAACCCAAGGTGGAGCCCCCGAAAGAGGAGCAGCAAGCAGGAGAGCAGAATGGACCAGTAGAAAATAACACAAATGGCCAAGGGCCCCAGGCTACAGAGCAGAGTTCAGATTCAGCTGCCTCTGAGGCAGAAAAAAAACTCCCTGAGATGGACATTGAATAAATTCCATTATCTATTTCTATTATAAAACAGTATAACAAAGCTTTAAGTTGTTACCTTCATACAGCTCAAAATACAGATCAGAGAAAAGTGATGACTGCAAATTACTTGTAGTTTCTTAGTCAGCCCCTGTATTTCCTGCATTTTCTACACCCTTTGACATATGTATTGTTTTGATGTCCATTTCTTTTTTAAATTTTGTTACTTTGCAGCAATTCCTCATTGTTGCAGTTTTAGCAATGGCTGTAACTTGCACAATTAACCTAGTAGGCATTTGTCTGGCGTTAAGCCAGGTCTGTAGCTTACTTAAGGTAGTATTCAAGGTCTACAAATGGCTGAATTGCTTGGAAAAAGCTCTTGCCCCAATTATAGCAACATCTTTTGTGTTTCTAAGCAGATTTTGAAGTCTTGATTTGCATCTTTTTTTGTGCACTGCATTTCCGCCCCACTGGCAGCTGGTTATTGGTAATGAGCTAATCCTTTTGCATGGAAGCCTGGTTGCTTCATGGGGCTACCAAGAAATAGGAGTGTTTTAAAACCCAGCACTAGCCACTGTCTTCATTTTTTCCTAAAGCGCTGTACTAGCTTTATCCGTTGGATATTCTGTTTTCCATACTTTTGTGTAAAGATATAACCTATGTGTTTCTAGAAGCAGCATACTATCCATGACGGAGCGCTAATTAATCCAGCGAGGCAATGGTTAGCTTTCCATCATATAAAATTGAGCTTTTACAGAAGGTAGTTCTTATTTGGAAGTTCAAATACCACACAAGGCCAAGAACCATCCTTTTGTAGTACTGTTGAATCTTCAAGAACTCTG
Source organism: Pelophylax lessonae (assembly GCF_965119305.1). Lineage (NCBI taxonomy): Eukaryota > Metazoa > Chordata > Amphibia > Anura > Ranidae > Pelophylax > Pelophylax lessonae. Next base: position 354,502,755 of record NC_138771.1, on the reverse strand, counting down.
TGCATTACCTACCCCATCTTGCCTATAGAAGAGCCTTGAGTCAATTGCTGTGGAACTGGGAGCTAATGTTAATGGTCATCACTTGAAGGGTGCAGGTGGATTCGTTTGCACCAAGATGCAATGCAGCTTGTATGTCAATCATCCTTCATGTTATTTTAAACATGAGACAAGTGTTCAGTATTTGTTTTGTGATATTCATTTCTAGTAACCATATTGATCCCAGAGGAAAACTGGATTCTCTTCTCAGCACGTGCTACTTGTGCTGTAATGTTATACACAAGGCATCCCAGACTATTTGGAATGCTTGCGTACAACACTGTAGCAGAATTAGGATTGGGGAGAGTTCATATCGCATAGAAAACACTTTTTTTTTTTTTTTTTTTCTTTTTATTGTGTTGTTATAACCAGAACTCTTGACACCTATAGCAGTTCCTGTCTGACAATAAAATTGCTGGGTTGCAACATAAGTCTTTCTTTGTATTTTCCCTTTGTCGTCATCGGGTTTGCACCAACCACCTAATTTGTTTTCTCTGCAGTCAAAGAGTGATCCTTTTGACTGTTATTGCCCATCACTGTTATTGCCCATCACTGTTATTGCCCTGTGCATAATTCTACCACTTCTGTACTATTGCATTCTGTTTGTCTTGTGACCTCAGGTATCCATTATATAAAAAAAAAAGTAGGTGGACTGAACACTTCTCACAGCTATGAACGTAAATTAAAAATGATCTAAATTGTACAGTACAAGACACAGGCAAAGTATTCATACACCATGGTTTTAGGCATGTACTTTTTAAAGTGATTGGACACTGGCATAGCTTTAGAGGACCCACCCCCCTGGGCACTTTTCCTGTAAACCTACCCTGCTCTGAGAGTCCTCAGTTTTGTGCTAGTGTCTGAAGATAATGTAAATTTTCTCCTTCACTAAGAAAATCACCCTTGGCCTAACTGGTTTATTATTTTTCCTTTATTTTATCTTCAGTTGCTTAAATCAAACCCTTACGGTCTTTTAATGCTACCTTTTATAAACAGTGTTTCCAGATCGTTGCAACCTAGCTAATACCTTGGGAGCCAAACCCGAACTCTGCACTACGTAAATGACTTGTAATGTTATCTTGGGCACTGGATCCTACGTGGGTGGCACTTTGTGCAACGTGTTGAGTTAGGAGCAGGTGCTATACACTGTGGAACCCAGCCCCTGAAGACCTCTTCAGGGGTTAAACCCAAGTTCGGGTTTGACCCCCAAAGTATTACCTAGGTTGCAACAATCTGGATACACGGTTTAAATATACAATACCTGAAAATCTCCATAGGCGACACTTTAAAAGTCTTTTACAGGTTGCCATTTTAGAGGAGGTCTTGTGGTATAATTTCACGACGATACCTCATGTGTGTGGTGTGGACACAATTGGTATATGCGTGCGCAATGTTTACATTTGCGTGCTACAACAGGGGGGGGCAGGATCATGTTTTTAAAAAAAAAAAAAAAATGTATTGCTATCACAAGGCATGAGCAACATTCCTTGTGATTTAGCATTGATCGTGACAGGTCCTCTATATTAAACCTCAGATCTCTCCTCTGGTTTCCAAAGCACAAATCTGTCTGAAACAGCTGCTTCACTGGCCGATAACTGTTCAGTAAACACAAAAGCGGTTGTGGCTGAATACAATTTTTTTTTTTTTTTTTTCAATTTCTTAGACCATAGAGGACCGGTCCACCTCCTGCCACCTGTAAATGCTAGAAGGAAATCTTTTTACAAAATAGGGCATCACCCGCCTGTAGCTGCAGGCATCATCCCGGTATAACTGCAACTCAAGGACATACAAGTAGTTGACACTTCCACCTTGAGCCATTTCAAAGGTATTTCAGTGCCTCCTCCTGCCCTTTCTTCAGGATTTGTTACAGGACAGTTTACACCTGGGTTAACGGGTACTCTGGCCAGACGCGGGTACTCCATGCACTTTTATCACTATAAAAATTACTTGGAACCCCCAAACATTTTTTAGATATTTTTATTTTCGTTCATTGACGGATACAGCTCCTGGTATTCATAACCATTGGGTTATACTGCCCCCTACAGGAGTAGGACACTAGGCAGAAAATAATTCTAGCTACACCCATGGGTAGTCCCAGGGGGTATACTCCCTCTCTGCTATAGCCACACCGTGTTTTTTTTTTTTTTTTTTTCTTTTTTTAATGCATAGTCTTGAGTAAGGACCTAGCAATTTTTTTTCCTTTTTAGATGGATTCGGTTTCTCCTAGATTTTTCCTGTGAGATCTACAATCCACTGCCAGATTGGGCAACAGGCTGAATAATCTAGATCCAGTGGTGACCGACTGGCCAGCGAGCGCACGCAGACCTCGGCCCTGTGCTAGGTCAGCTGTGACATAGTCCCACTGGACGGGGACTGGCCTTCGAGTTAAATGCCTCACAAGGTTGCATTCGACCTGGCTGACAGCCCCCCCCCCATTTTGATGGAGGGTTTCTGCCTGGAACGGTGCCCTTCTGGTATGGTGAGTAGCTGTCCCCGCTTTCCCCTGGAGGGTTTTGGTATTATAGACTGTGTATTCCTCTACACGGCAGCCATGTTTGTGTAGTCCGGCGGCCATTTTTCTGTGGTTTGCCACTGAAAATAGCTGTGGCCATGACAGTGGAGCCCTGTGGGCGGCGATTTTTGGTGGTGGAAGTCCACTCATCATCCCCTGGTGCTGACTCCTGGATGAATTGTCTTCCTGATCGTTGCATATGTAGTGCATTAGCCTGGTGGCTGCAGGTGCTTGTTTCTGCTGTGGTAGTGAGTCTGGTGGGGGTCCTCTCCCTCTGTGCTGAGGATCGCTTGGTGCTGTAAGCGTGGTGGGGGTTGTCTGTTAGCAGTGTTTTGCACCTTTTGTGGAGCCCTCCTGGTGACTTATGGAGCACATTTCCCCACCTGAGGCAGCGGGGCCCACTGGCAACGGTCCTGGAATCCCTTGTGTTCCGGGAGGGGGTGGCTTGCGGGTGACGGGCTACCAAAAAGCGCCCCCCTGCCGCATCAGATCCTGAATATGATTTGGCTACCGCGGACAGGGGTCACCCTGCTGGGTCTGCAACCATGCGCCTGGAATCCTCTGATAGTGATGATGATTCCTCAATGTCTGCGACCGTGCATGAAAAGGTGCTGGTGGATGCACTGATTGTATCTGTGCGTGAGACCCTAAAGATGGAGGTCGCAGCTCAAGAATTGTTGTTAAAGAGTGGAGACGACCAAAGTGTCCCCGTTGGGGGTTCTTAGGTGCTTTACTAGGCGTTACCCCTATGAGCGGTCCCTTCTTAAGAAGTGGACTGTCACCGGTGGTGGACCCTTCGAGTTCCAGATTAAACAAGGCAACAATTATTCCGGTTGAATAGTCTCCGGCCTTTAAGGATCCGGCTGAGTGGAGGGCGGAAGCTGTGGCCCACAATATGTACACTCTGGCTGGTGAGGCCAGTATTCAACATTGCCCTAGTGTTGCAAACTCTGACCAAGTGGGCTAAGCTCCTACGCTTTGACCTGGAGGAGGGAATAGCTCCCCCCTGCCTTTGCCGAGCTGGTGGACCAGCTGGTCCAGGGGCTGTAGTTAATCTGTGACGCGGCTCCCCTGATGGCTCTGTAACGTAACCCTGACCCACACTGCGTTTGTGGGTTTCTATCAGAATACCGCTTCCTTCAGTCTTGAACATAAATATCAGATTCTAGCCGCCCCATACAAAACTAGCCAGAACTTAGCTTGTATAGATCTGGAACAAATAACAACTTTATTGGAACAGTCTCACACACAACAGATCTTCCTTGGGATATATTTTTGACAAATATTACTGTCCCAGTTGAGTAATCTAAACTATATTCTCAGTGTCCATTAAGTATATTATTGTCTTGGTCGCCCTGTGTCCCTAATACACACAGGGTGACCAAGAAAAAAAAAATATATACTTTGCTTGTTTCCTGATCCATGGACTTCCCTGGTGCAAGTTAAGTGTGTCCACTATGCCATTTGGTCTGGCTACAACTCAGGGAAACATCCCCCCTCCTGATCAACTTACCACAGCAGGTCAGGTGCCTGATTACACTATCATATGCAGATGAAATTGTGTACAGAAATACAATTAACATATCTAAAGAACAACCAACACAAACCGTATTCTACTTTTCCACCAGCAAGTAATAGATGACAGTGATTCAAACAATCTGAGCAAAATAACTAGCAGACTGCTGTCCTTGAGTTCCTGAAGTACAATGCACATTATCATAAGTGTAAACACATAACCCACAGTAGAAAACAGGTGAGTAAATCAGCATATTCAACAATGTGTGGGAGACAGGTGGTTGAGCTGATATTCGCATCTGATATGAGTCTGGCTGTGTGAAGCAGTCTCTTATTGGCAGTAGACAGCTGGGCCTTAACATGGATCCTAGGTCTAGAGTCTTCATATGTTCCTTCAGATATATTTTTGACAAATATTACTGTCCCATTTGAGTAATCCAAACCCTATTCTCAGTGTCCATTAAGTATATTATTTTCTTGGTCGCTCTGTGTCCCTAATCACAGAGTGACTTACACATAAGAGGCGCCTAGGGGCTGAGAGAAGGATTTCCTAACCTCTCTAAGGTAAGCTGTGTTCCATGGGCCACCCAACCAAAGTCACTCCCATCACATCTCTCTCCTTTTGGAAGGAGACTTAACACAAGAGGAGACCCCAAACTGGTTGACTTCAATGTTAGTCCATAGTTCCCATCCCCCAATGTCTATACCCACACAGTACCCCAAACAAATTGCCTGGAACAGAGCGTAACTCACCCAGCCAACATCTGCCTCTTGTAGAACATAACTACTGCTGGAGAGAAGTGTGGACTGGCCCTTCTCCCTGGAGTCCTTTTAGCTGCTGGAGAGAAGACGGGGTGCCTGGGCTCACTCCATCTTCTGTTAGTTGTGGGCAGAGGCCAGCAGCACTCTGCCCTGTTGCAAGCTCTTCTGCTGGGTTGCTGTCTGTGAATAACGCAGTCCCATCCACAGATATCAGCTCAAGCTGCCGTTGTGAGGTGCCGATTGCATTCTCTCCCTGGAGCTCCTGTGGAGTTGATTGTTGTGGGCAGAGGCCAAAAGTGTTCTGCCAGCTGTTCCACTGGGAAGTAAAGTGAAATGTCGTGGCCTTGCACAAATCCTTCAGGGTCACCATTTGTTTTATGCAGGGGTCAACAGTGCCATGCTCGGAAGTCAGCTCTTCTACTGGAGACTCACCGGGTTGTTCCTCAGCAGAAAAATCTATTAAATTCCCAGTCTCTGGTGGTGTCTAGGGATCGAGAGTCACCATCTACTTGTGGAACCCAGAAGATGTTATCAGTGCTGGGCAGAGGCTAGCAGAGCTCTGCCCTGCTGTCAGCACTTCATCTTTGGGGATGGCATTTTCCAGAATTACCTCTGCCAATTCTAAGGCATGCTGCTGAACGTGTTCTAGCAGTTTCCTGTATGCCCTTTCCAGATGCTGTTCTTTCTTTAACAAGTGTTCTAGATCAGGTTTAAGCTCTGACACCCCTGCGAGATCGAGCATAGCCTCTCTGTTTTCTCGCAGGTCCTCAAGGATAGGTTCCCCTTCATCGCCAAACACATCTGTAAGTCTCTCCCACAGCAATCTAGGACCCGCCAAAGTCATATCCCTCCGGAGAACATTCCGATGTCTCTCCTAAACATTCCTGCTCTGCGTGCCATTGCAGAGCCCAATACTGATTGTCCATCTCTATCTCGTGCTGGACCAACCTGTCCAATGTAACGGAACTGCGACCTACACTGCATTTGTGGGCTTCCATCAGAATACCGCTTCCTTCAGTATTGAACATAGATATCAGATATTCTAGCCGCCCCATACAAAACTAGCCAGAACTTAGCTTATATAGATCTGGAACCAACAACAAATTTGCTGAACAATCTCACACACAATATATACAGCACAGGGAAACATCCCCCTCCTGATCAAATTACCACACCAGGTCAGGTGCCTGATTACATTATCCTATGCAGATGAAATTGAGTACAGAAATATAATTAACATATCTAAAGAACCAACACAGACAGCATTCTACTTTTCCACCAGTAAGTAATAGATGACAATGATTCAATCAACCTTAGCCAATTAACTAGCAGACTGCTGTCCTCGAGCTCCTGAAGTACAATGCACATTATCATAAGTGTAAACACAGAACCCACAGTAGATAACAGGTGAGTAAATCAGCATATTCAACAATGTGTGGAAGACAGGTGGTTGAGCTGATGATATTTTCATCTGATATGAGTCTGACTGTGTGAAGCAGTCTCTTATTGGCAAGAGGCAGCTAGGCCTTAACATGAATCCTAGGTCTAGAGTCCCAGAGACCCCCCAACCAAAGTGACTCCCGTCGCAGGCTCGCCTCTCTGTTTTGGCAGTGGTCCTTTAGGGTGTCTTTTGGTTTAAGTGCTGCTCTGTGGAACAGACTTCAAAAAAGGCCTTGACTGATCTTCCTTTCCAAGGAGATTGCCTGTTTGGAGCTACCCTGGAAGGTCTCACAGGGGTGAAGAGTTCTTTTCTTCCGCAGGCTAATAAGGGAAAGAAACCTTGTGAGCCTTCTTTCTCAGCTTATAAGAGGTTTTTTCATCTCTCAGGGTCGACTGACATGGGCTCAAAGCCTTTCAGGGCCGCCGTGGATAAGGCTCCTTCAGCATGAAGGTGCGCCCTCACCCGTATCGGGGGTGGGGGGATGTCTTTGCTTGTTTCCTGATCTGTGGATTTCCCCTGGTGCAAGACAAGTGTGTCCATTAAGTCATTCAGTCCGGCTACAAGAACGAGTTTTGCTCTTGTTCCCCGGCAAGGTTTTTTACGATTTGCACTGTCCCAGAAGGTGGCCTTTTTGGTGGCTATCACCTCTGCCCGCAGGTTGTTGGAACTGGCAACGTTATCCTGTCGTTCACCCTATCTGGTGATTCACAAGGATAAGGTGGTTCTTCGCCCCTGTCCATCTTTCCTTCCAAAAGTCGTCTCTGATTTTCATTCGAATAAAAACATTGTGTTGCCTTCCCTGTGTCCCAGGCCTAAACATCTGAAGGAAATTGCCTTGCATGCCTTGGATGTTGTCCAGGCAATTAGGGCGTACTTGGCAGCTATGGAGTCTTTCAGGAAGTCCGACTCTCTTTGTGCTCACAGATGGGCCTCAAAAAGGGTTGTCCACTTTCTCTGCGACCATTTCCAGATGGATCAGACAGACGGTGGTTCAGGCCTATTCCATCAGGGGTCAGGTTCTTCCTTTCCCTGTCAAGGCGCACTCTACTAGGGTGCTTAGTGCCTCCTGGGCCTTCCGTCATCAGGTGTCAGTGATGCAGGTTTGCAAGGCGGCCACTTGGTCCTTCGTGCCGTGGCCTCAAGGTTTTGCAGGCTGCTGTTTAAGAGAACCTGATCCTCTTTGAGGGTGTATTTGTTTTTTTCAGGTGGGCTTCAGTTTTTTGGTTGAGCTCCTGTTGCCTGGTTGGCTAATGTTTAGCCTTGGGAATTTTTTGGTTGTTCCCATTCCTCACGTTTAACACTGCTTTTGGATGTCCCAATTGTTATGAATACCAGGAGCTGTGTCCGTCAATAAATGAAAGAGAAAATGGGATTTTTGACTTGCAGTAAAATCCATTTTTCTGATGTGTTCATTGACGGGCACAGTACCCAACCCTTTGTGGAGTTATTATTCTCCCGACACTGCTTGTAACAAACTTGGCCATAACAGAGAGAGGGAGTATACCAGTGGCGTCCTGACTACAGGGGGCGCAGGGGCGCTGAAAAAAACCCCCCCCCCCAAAAAAAATTCAATTTTTAGCCCACTAGGGGCGCCGGACTTAGTGGTGGCTATGGGGGGGGGGGGTTTCCACCCGGCAGAGACGCCGATTGGCGGCCTTCTGGGGGGGTCACCTGGGCGCAGAGCACTGCGCTCCGACACTCCCCACTTTTGTGATGTCCTGGCTGTGATTGGTCCAGACTCCAGCCTGGACCAATCATCATTCAGGACATTCTGACCCTGCTGACGTCGTTGGAGGCGGTGCCGGTGCGTGCGTAAGTCACTCACCGTCACCGCCCGATCCTACGTCCCTGTGAGGCTGCCTTCACCCCCTGCTTCAGTGATGTCGGCTAGCATGGATCAAGAGACTCTCTGAACTGCAGATTGCAGCACCAGCCAGAGTGATCCCTCCATCTGTGGTGATCTCACCCACGGAACGGTGAGTACAACACTGCCCTGCTTGGGCTCGGTCTGCTTCCACCCCCAGTCCACCTGCATTTGATGTGGCTCAGCCCATCCATCCATCCCTAAGGGATTTCTCCCCCCCCCCCCTGTGGCTGTTTGATACTGTGTACCTGAGCCGGTTCCTCACCACGAGAGACACTCAGCTGATCCATGGTTCAGGAGGGAATTGTTTATTATTGCACATACACAAGTTTACACTGCGGGGATCGTTGCCAATAGGTGAGTGCAGATGTCCTCAATAGGTTTGTACGGCTGATACTTAGCTGACACCTCAGGCTCCTTCACCATCTGAGAGGCTGGAGAGACGTTTACATCCACCCCCCTGGCTCCTACAACAGGTACTGCCTCACTGTTTGGATGTATCCTGCTCAACAGCATCTCCACCAGTTTTCAATAAATGTGCCATACATTATTTGTGACTTATCTTTGTGACTTATTATTATGAGTTTTTACTTGTGACCCCAGTGCCCACCTGTTATTGTATAGGCTGTGACATGCCCATACCATGACCTGTGACATGCCCTTACCATGACCTGTGACATGCTTATACCATCACCTGTGACATGCCTGTGCCATGACCTGTGACATGCCCTTACCATGACCTGTGCCATGCCTGTACTGACCTGTGTCATGACCTGTACCATGACCTTACCATGGACCTGTGCTATGCCTGTACCATGACCTGTGCCATGCCTATACCATCTCCTGTACCATGACCTGTGCTATGCCTGTACCATCACCTGTGCCATACCCTTACCATGACCTGTGCCATGCCTATGCCATCTCCTGTACCATGACCTGTGCCATGCCTGTACCATCACCTGTACCATGACCTCAAAGTCACGCAATTTTTTACCGCGTTTTTTTGCCGTGAAGCAATACCTATTACATTTTTCTTTTTGCGCCCCCCCCCCCCCAAAAAAAATTTGAGCACCAGCCGCCACTGGTTCCTAGGGAGTGCTAGCTAACTGTGGGGGGTGCTTTTCAGGTGGGAAAGCAGAGATCTGTGCTGCTGCTTAGCAGAAATACAAGATCACTGCCTTCCATTGTCACAGAACGGCGATCTGCCTTGTTTACAGATCACCATTCTGTCTTTCTCAGAAACGATCGCCGGGTGCCGGCGGACATCGAGTCCGCCATACCCGCTGATTGGCTCCTGCTGTGTCCAATTATCGCTGGAGCGGGACACCGGCTGTGCGCAGGTGAGCTCCAGACCCGAAAAGCAGAATGAAGTACAGATACGTGATTCTGCGCACAGGAACCGCTGCTCCATAAGTGGGGCGGTCAGCGAGAGGTTAAAGGATGCCTCAACTGAAAAATGGTTGAGAAACATTGTGCTAGAGCGCTGAAAAAGCCGTACATTTGAAAAACAACAGACAAGCTGGCTGGTTCACCAGATGAAAAGAGAAGAAAACGAATACAGCTATCACATTTAAAATTGGTGAGATGCAATATAATATTACATATGTGTGCTTTTGGGTTTCATACAACCGTAGTTTGTCGCCATTCCACGTGCGCAATTTTAAAGCGTGACATGTTAGGTATCTATTTACTCTATGTGACATCATCTTTCACATTATACAAAAAAAAAAATTGGGCTAACTCTACTGTTTTTTTTTAAGTGTATTTCTTTCCAAAAAATTACATTTGAAAGACCGCTGCGCAGGGCTGCTGTTAGCAATCACAGATCCCCAAACAGCCTTTTGGCCCCCCCTGTGAAAATGTCAAAACAATATTTTCAGAAAAAATACATGAAAATCATTATTAGTGGACACAAGCATTCGGTCATACATAAATTCCATCTTCAAGCCAAAATTCTCCCCAAATAACAATGCACATATTCCACCAACTCCCACCTCCAATCCTGCCCCCCGCTTAAATCCCACCCGAATCCCCCTCCTAGCACAAATCTTTGCCCCACCCCCAATCCTGTCCCCAGCTCAAATGCCACCTGAATCCCCCCTCCTAGCACAAATCTCCCTCACCCCAAAAATCACCTGTCTAGCGCATATTCTCTTTCTCAAACTTTCTATCCTTGCACAAATCTTATCCTCCAAATCCCCCCTGCCAGGAGAGGGGATGTTTGTGCCAGGAGGGGGTGGGAACATTTGGGCTAATAGGAGGGATTGGGGGGATTTGTGTTGGCAGGGGGCATTTGGGGGGATACGATTTGTGCCACCCCCAATCCTGCCCCCCCAGCTCAAATCCCACCCGAATATCCCCTCCTAGCACAAATCTCCCTCAGCCCAAAAAATTACCCACCTAGCACATATTTTCTTTCTCAAACTTTCTATCCTAGCACAAATCTTATCCCCCAAATCCCCTCTGCCTGCACCAATCCCCCCAATCCCTCTTATTAGTCCACCATTATATTTCCCAACACAGATAGCCGCCCGTTCCCCTCCCCCAACTTACAGGGGGAAGCCACTTAAAGCCAGGAGGAGGTGCGCTGTGTTGTGCTCCCCCCTCCTATCAGAAGATGGTCTATACAGCATATGAGACCAGATTGCTCTTTCTGTAGATCGCACTGTACTCACACACTGCCCCTATCTCCTCCAAGGGCTGCTCACCTCCCAGCAGCAGGAAATGTGGATAGGGGAGGTGCGAGTACAGTGCGATTCCCAGCAAGAGTGATCAGGTCTCATGTGCTGTATAGAGGAACGTTCTTCTGATAGGAGGGAAAGCACAACACAGCGCACCTCCTCCCTGCTCTTTTCTCTCTGCCTCTTCTCTCTCCGCTCCAGGCTGCCATCTCCTTTTCCTGGCTGTGAGTGCGGGTGGGAGCGGGGGCAGGAGAAGGAGCTCAGCGATAGTCGCCCAGTGGGGCAGAACTGAAATACCACTGGCGCAACCCACCCAAGCACCCCCTAAATCCGGTCATGTTTATCTCTCACCAAGCAACTGAAAGCCGATGGGAGGGAGAGGGGGAGAAACTGGCTTTTAGTTGCTGGATGAGAGACGCAGAGGACATTGTTCCTTCTCTGCTCCACTGATCTTCCTGCTGTCCGAGCCCCCTGTGAGCCCGGGTCCCCCCCTATCAGCGGCCCTGCTGCTGTGCAAATACAGTGTAACATAAAATATTGCAACGACTGTTATTTTATTCTCTAGGGTAAGGTGATCAGATTTTCAAAAATGAAATCTGGGGACATATTTTTTGTTTTTATTGGCAAATGGTAAACTATTTTTAAGCATATTTTCCTCTAATTATATAAGCAGTGTATGCGGTATGTGTCAGGCCTAATGCACACCGGACGTTATCAAAACGCCAGTAGAAAGCTGTAGCTGTAGGAGTTTTCAGCATTTTTGTAGTAGCGTTTTTCAGCATGTGCTTTTTTTAGCTTTTTTTTTTTAGCAAAAGCTTAAAGCTCAAAAAAGCTGATAAATGCAGAATATCCGTGTTTTTTGGCGTTTTTAAGCTTTTTTCAGCTTTTATCAGAGTTAGAGCGTTTTTACAGCTAAAAACCACTTAAAACCCACTAGTTCTAGGTTTGTTTTACAGCCAGAAAATGCCCCTGCTAAAAACTGCTGATAACAGCCTATGTGTGCATGGACACATAGGATAACATGCTGGGGAGTTTACTGGCTGCAGAAAAAAACACCTGACGATAAAAACAGTAGCTGTAAAAACTTCCTTAATGGAATGATTGCATGATATATACGTTATTTCTAGGGATGCACCGAAATTTCGGCCACCGAAATTATCGGCCGAAAATGAGCCTCTCTCATTTCGGCCGATAATGGGTTAACAGTGCCGAAAATAAAAATGGCCGCCGTGGGGAAGGAGGAGGGCGCAGCGCAGCGCAGGGCAGGTTTCAAAAGTCCCGCCTCTGGCCGGCCGTCCGCCTCTTAATAATGTCCCTACTACTCTGTGCATTATGAATGGACATACTAGGCGGGGGGCGGGGCGAGCGGCCGCTATAGAGAGAACTATTGTGATCCTTCACTGTCAGCTCCTCACGTCTATGTATGAATGAGAACTGAACTGAGCTGACACCGGGCGGGGGGGCGGGCGGAGCGGCCGCTATTAGCTGTGACTATGTGAGAGCTTCACTTCCCTGACAGGCACGTATCTCCGCTGACAAGGAAGAGAAGCTCTCACATAGTCACAGCTAATAGCGGCCGCTCCGCCCGCCCCCCCGCCCGGTGTCAGCTCAGTTCAGTTCTCATTCATACATAGACGTGAGGAGCTGACAGTGAAGGATCACAATAGTTCTCTCTATAGCGGCCGCTCGCCCCGCCCCCCGCCTAGTATGTCCATTCATAATGCACAGAGTAGTAGGGACATCATTGAGAGGCGGTGCCGCCGGCCAGAGGCGGGACTTTTGAATGCAGGAGAGGACACCCGAGGAGGAGGACGCTGAGGCAGTGGGGGAGGGGGGAGGGGAGCTGAGGCAGCTTACCAATGCTATTAGTATTATGAGGCATGAGGGGTTAATGTATTGTCACTGCTGGTCACTCATCTATTAGTGACTGACCAGTGGCAGTTAATTAACCCCTTTTGTGCTGCATTAGTGCAACCAGTGTCAGTGTTAATTAACACTGGTTGCACTAATGCAGCACAAAGGGGTTAATTACCTGCCACTGGTCAGTCACTAATAGATGAGTGACCAGCAGTGACAATACATTAACCCCTCATGCCTCATAATACAAATACCATTGGTAATTAAATTAACCTCTTGCCAACCCATCACAGTACATATACTGTGACAGGGTGGCAGCGACAGGTGTAGGTGTACGTCGCTGCCTGTTTTTGGTTTATGTCCCTGTTCTATCCATTTCAAATTTTTTTGGGGGAAAAAGTCATTTTCGGTTTCGGTTTCGGTTTTCGGCCAAGGGCATCCTGCATTTTCGGTTTCGGTTTCGGCCCAAAATTTTCATTTCGGTGCATCCCTAGTTATTTCTCACATTTCCTCCATCAGATAAAAAAAAAAAAGATACTTCTTAAAGAGGAAGTAAACCCTCCTCTGACACTTTTACCTATAGGTAAGCCTATGATAAGGCTTACCTATAGGTACTGTAAATATCTCCTAAACATGTACCGTTTAGGAGATATTTACCTTACATGCAGCCAGTGACGTCACTGGCGCATGTGCTCTGAAGGAACGGCCGCTGGTGCCGTTCCTTCAGAGTCCCGTGCCGTGACCCTCAGCTCCCGCGCGCGTGCGTGGGAGTGACGTCACCGCGGCTCCGGCAAATCAGATGGCCGGATGCCGCGATCCCAGAAGACGGGCGACTGGACATGTCGCCCGTCATATAGGTAAGCGGGCGGCACGGCGGGGGCTCGTTCTAAGGTAAGTATTTCATAATGAGCTAGTATGCAATGCATACTAGCTCATTATGTGTTTCTCTTTCAGGTTGCAAAAAAAAAAAAAAAATCTATGGGTTTACAACCTCTTTAACATTTTTTGGGATATGCAAATAATCAAGTGGCGCTATTCATTAAATAGACCAAATTAATGTCCATAAAAGTCCAAAAATTGATGAAATTATAATTATATATTTCATACATTTTTGGACTTTTATGGAAATTAATTTGGTCTATTTAATGAATAGCGCCACTTGATTATTTGCATTTTTACCTAGGGTGTGGTCACACTTGAAGTTGCAGCTACCAGTATTTTCCATTAGTGCGGTTACTACACATTAATTTACATTTTTTGGGATATGACTACCAAATGTTAAGAAGGTGAGATAGAGAAAAAACTTTTCAATGCAAATTTTGTATTTTAACCTTGCCAAAAAATTTTGGTTCAACAATAACAATATAAATGAACAGAACAGTAAAAGATTGCATTGCGAACTGTTATAAGACTACGAAATGTTAGGAACAGCAGGCACCGTAACAACTTTATTGAAATTATATTTTTTATGGTGTCAGGAGGTCTCTGAGCACTGTCTTACCTTATGGGATTAAACTGTTCTCGAATGGTTTAACCCCAAAGTCTGTGTTCGATCTCCCAGCGGGCATCTCTGATTGGCCGAAAGCAGTCAGCTGACGCTCTCAGCCAACCAGTGACTCCCATTCAAAAACTGGCTTGAAAAAGGTATGTTTCTTTTTTAACCACTTGCCGCCACCGCCAAATGACGGCAGAGTGGTGCGACTCTCGTTCTGGGACGTCATATGATGGCGCCCTAGGACAGCCGCTCTCGCGAGCCCGCAGGGGGGAATGCAGTGCCGCGATCTTGGCAGCGCCTTGTTCCTAGGACACGGAACGACTCCGATCTTGGTATGACTTGGCTACTTACCCATGTGCCAACAATCAGCGCCCACAATCAGTGCCCAAAGTGCTGCCAGTCAGTGCCCATCAGTGCCTGCTCATATGTGCTGCCCATCAGTGCCGCCCGTCAGTGCTGCTCGTCAGTGCCCAGCAGTTCCGCCCATCAGTGCCACCTATCAGTGCCCATCAGTGTGGCATATTAGTACCTCCTCATCAGTGCCACATCATCAGTGATCATAAGTGCCACCTCATCAGTGCCCATCAGCGTCGCCTCATAAACGCACATCAGTGAAGGAGAAAAATTACTTGTTTTCAAAATTTACTGACAGAAAATAAGAAAAACTTTTTTTTTCAAAATTTTCTGTTTTTTTTTTTTTTTAAGCAAGAAATAAAAAACCCAGCGGTGATTAAATACCACCAAAAGAAAGCTCTATTTGTGTGAAAAAAATAAAAATTTCATATGGGTACAGTGTAGCATGACCAGTGTGAGAGCGTTGAAAGCTGAAAATTGGCCTGGGCAGGAAGGGGGTGAAAGGGCCCTGTATTGAAGTGGTTAAGCTAGTTTTATGAATGGGAGTCACTGAATGGCTTAGAGCAGGGGTCTCAAACTGGTGGCCCTCCAGCTGTTGCGGGAACTACAAGCCTCATCATGCCTCTGCCTCTGACATTTAGGCCCCTTTTACACATGCGGACCTTCAGATCCGCCTGTCAGTTTTTCAGGCAGATCTGAACGGATGCCCCATGTATCTCTATGACATCCGATCCTAGCCGTCAAATCCGGAACGGATGGATATTTTCCATCCGTCTGGCGAATCGGATCGGATAAGAACAGACAGGCGGTCCGTTCTCATCCGATTCCCCCATAGAGGACAGCGGGAATCTGATAGCTCCGTCTCCGCACACAGAGCGGAGACGGAGCTGTCATCCACCTGCTCAGCGGGGTATCGGCTGATCAATCCCCCGCTGAGCAGAAAACGGAACGGACAGGATCGAACATGTGTGAAAGGGGCCTTATGCTTGTAACTGTCAGCCTTGCAATGCCTCATGGGAATTGTAGTTCTGCAACAGCTGCAGGGACACCAGTTTGAGACCCCTGGTTTAGAGCGTCAGCTGACCGCTCTGCAGACTTCTAACCTCTGGAATAGGACGGGTCGGTGCTTGACACACACTTGACAGGCAGCGTCTTTCCTCTCACTTACTACTTTCCTGCTATTACTGCGCATCATCAAGTGGAAACGTAGCGTGCGCCAAGGTCAGGAGGACCAGGATTCATCTGTCATCCCTTAACCACTTAAGCCCCGGAAGATTTTACCCCCTTCCTGACCAGGGCCTATTTTGCGATTCAGCACTGCGTGACTTTAACGGACAATTGCGCGGTCGTGCGATGCTTTACCTAAACGAATTTGACGTCCTTTTTTCCCCCACAAACAGAGCTTTCTTTTGGTGGTATTTGATCACCTGTGCGATTTTTTGATCATGCGCTATAAACAAAAAAAGAGTGACAATTTTGCAAAAATAACAATATTTTTCACATTTTTTTATATGAAATTCCCCAAAAAAACGTAAAAATCTAAATTTTTTAACATTTTAGGCCAATTTGTTTTCTGCTACATATGTTTGATAAAAAAAAATCTCAAAAAGCGTATTTTGATTGGTTTGCGCAAAAGTTATTGCGTTTACTAACTACGGGAAAGATTTTTGTCATTTTTATTGTTTTTTTTTTAAATGAGTAATGGCGACGATCTGTGATTTTTTTTTTTTTGCGGGACTGCGACATTGCGGCTGACAGATCGGACCCTTGACTGACATTTTTGACACTTTCAGTGACATTACTACAGTAATCAGTGCTATACATATGCACTGTTACTGTAAAAATGACACTGGCAGTGAAGGGGTTAACTTTTTTTGAGAAGGAGGGGTTAAGTGTGTCCCTAGGGGCGTGCTTCTTACTGTGATTGGATGTGGCTTGTGATGTAACAGCAGAGATCTATGGTCCTACATAGCAGGACCGTATGATCTCTGCTGTTACACAGGGGAGAATGACAGGCGGCTGTGTTTACATTAGCCACCTGCCTTTCTCCCGGTGTAACCGGCGATCGCGAGTGAGCAGAGGACATCGGGTCCGCCGCTCACGCGCACGGGGGGGGGGGGGGGCGTGAGCGCACCTCCGGCGGCGCGCGCTCGCTCGCTCCCTAGAGCCTCACAGGCTAGTGACGTACCCATATGTCACTTTGTATGTGAGGGGCTGACTGCCGCCGTATATAGTCGTGCCGCAGTTGGCAAGTGGTTAAAGTTACAGCCAGCCTTCTCCCAGACGCATAACAGGACCCTGCACTGCAAACAAGGCTCCAAACCCGGTGACTCAGGCTGAAAAGGGAGGGATGGGGTGGCAAAATTCCAATCCAATCCAGGGACAAAACCGGAGACCGGAAAGTGTCCTCAGTCCGGGGACGTCTAGTCACCCTACTCTAGGGTCTCTGCTAAAAAAATATATATAATGTTTGGGGGTTCTAGGTCATTTTCTATGTATTTCAACGTGTAATTAACAAGTGTCAGAAAAAGGCTCAGGCATGAAGGAGTTATTGCCATTGTACAATGAAGCGCCTCAGAGTCACTGTCCCACAATCAAGAGGAAACGCTCTGAGTCCTCTGGGCCGCTACATGGCGCTGTGGCCGGATTGTATCAGATTGGAACTTCCTGACCTGCACGTTCCTGTGTGGCCGTGAAGATTACATTGTCTGTTCATGTCAGGTTGGTGCTCGTGTAGTTAGCAGGCTGTGTGTTGGGAATGGTTTATAGAACAGCTCAGTGCTCAGGCAGAGTCGTGTGCTTATCCTGTGTGCTGATATAGATAGATAGCCCCGGCTGTGTTATATGATCCCTGAGTGTCCCGGGCAGGCCAGTGTGATGTGTAATCGTTCATTGCACTTCCTATAGCAGGTAGAGCAGGACTGTCCTGTGTGAGTCATTCCTGCTCTCTACAGGGCGGCTGGGCTGCTATACAGGAGCCCCAATACATATCATATCTCCTTTAAATTCTATGCTGACCCCAATGCATATCATATCCCCTTTAAATTCTATGCTGACCCCAATGCATATCATATCCCCTTTAAATTCTATGCTGACCCCAATGCATATCATATCCCCTTTAAATTCTATGCTGACCCCAATGCATATCATATCCCCTTTAAATTCTATGCTGACCCCAATGCATATCATATCTCCTTTAAATTCTATGCTGACCCCAATACATATCATATCCCCTTTAAATTCTATGCTGACCCCAATACATATCATATCCCCTTTAAATTCTATGCTGACCCCAATGCATATCATATCCCCTTTAAATTCTATGCTGACCCCAATGCATATCATATCTCCTTTAAATTCTATGCTGGCCCCAATACATATCATATCTCCTTTAAATTCTATGCTGACCCCAATGCATATCATATCCCCTTTAAATTCTATGCTGACCCCTATGCATATCATATCCCCTTTAAATTCTATGCTGACCCCAATGCATATCATATCTCCTTTAAATTCTATGCTGACCCCTATGCATATCATATCCCCTTTAAATTCTATGCTGACCCCAATGCATATCCTATCTCCTTTAAATTCTGTGCTGACCCCAATGCATATCATATCCCCTTTAAATTCTATGCTGACCCCAATGCATATCATATCTCCTTTAAATTCTGTGCTGACCCCAATGCATATCATATCCCCTTTAAATTCTATGCTGACCCCAATGCATATCATATCCCCTTTAAATTCTATGCTGACCCCAATGCATATCATATCCCCTTTAAATTCTATGCTGACCCCAATGCATATCATATCCCCTTTAAATTCTATGCTGACCCCAATGCATATCATATCCCCTTTAAATTCTATGCTGACCCCAATGCATATCATATCCCCTTTAAATTCTATGCTGACCCCAATGCATATCATATCTCCTTTAAATTATATGCTGACCCCAATACATATCATATCCCCTTTAAATTCTATGCTGACCCCAATGCATATCATATCCCCTTTAAATTCTATGCTGACCCCAATGCATATCATATCCCCTTTAAATTCTATGCTGACCCCAATACATATCATATCCCCTTTAAATTCTATGCTGACCCCAATGCATATCATATCCCCTTTAAATTCTATGATGGCCCCAATACATATCATATCCCCTTTAAATTCTATGCTGACCCCAATGCATATCATATCCCCTTTAAATTCTATGCTGACCCCAATGCATATCATATCCCCTTTAAATTCTATGCTGACCCCAATACATATCATATCCCCTTTAAATTCTATGCTGACCCCAATGCATATCATATCCCCTTTAAATTCTATGCTGACCCCAATGCATATTTTTTGCTTCCCTCTTTTCTGCATCATTCAACCACTTCTGCACCGGAAGATGTTTTTCCCCCCTTAACCACTTAAGCCCCGGAAGATTTTGCCCCCTTCCTGACCAGGGCCTATTTTGCGATTCGGCACTGCGTGACTTTAACGGACAATTGCGCGGACGTGCAACGCTGTACCCAAATGAAATTGACGTCCTTTTTTTCCCACAAACAGAGCTTTCTTTTGGTGGTATTTGATCACCTGTTCGATTTTTTTGGTCATGCGCTATAAACAAAAAAGAGTGACAATTTTGCAAAAATAATATTTTTCACATTTTTTTATATGAAATTCCCCCCAAAAAAATGTAAAAATCAAAATTTTTTAACATTTTGGGTCAATTTGTTTTCACAAACAGAGCTTTCTTTTGGTGGTATTTAATCACCAGTGCAGTTTTTATTTTTTGCACTATAAACAAAAAAAGAGCGACAATTCTGAAAAAAAATTATATATTTTTCACTTTCTGCTATATAACATTCCCAATGAAAAAAAAAAATTTAAAAATCAAAAATTTTCATCATTTTAGGCCAATTTGTATTCTGCTACATATTTTTAGTAAAGAAAAATCCCAATAAGCGTATTTTCATTGGTTTGCTCTAAAGTTATCGCATCTACAAACTAGGGGAAAGATTTATGTCATTTTGATATATATATATATATATATATATATATTTTTTTTTTATTTTTTTTTTTTACTAGTAATGTCGGCAATCAGTGATTTTTAGCAGGACTGTGACATTGCGGCGGACAGTTCGGACCCCTGACATTTTTGACACTTTTGGGGGGACCAGTGACATTACTACAGTAATCAGTGCTAAAAATATGCACTCTTACTGTATTAATGACACTGGGAGGAAAGGGGTTAACCCAGGGATGATCAAAAGGTTAAATGTGTCCCTAGGGGGCGTTTTCTAACTGTGAGGGGGATGGGCTTATGGAATCAACACAGAGACCTGTGATCCTAAATAGGAGCACAGGAGCTCTGGGTTGATTGCTGAGAGAACAACAGTCTGCTGTGTTTACAACAGCAGACCGCTGTTCTCTCGCCACGGGGAGCAATCGCGGGTGCCCGGCGGCAATTGCATTCGCTGGCAAATGGGCCCCAAGGATCGCTCCCATGAACCGCCATACAGGTACGTCGATTTGCAAGAACCTGCCATTATTTATCTGCGGTGGCTGATCGGCAAGTGGTTAAATAAAACACAGTCCTAACTTTAGTATGCTACAAACAGCTTCTGTTTTTTTAACCCCTTTATGGGAACAATCGCATGGGCGCATAGGTCCGTATGCTATAAAAAAATGGCCCCCCGGGATTCCCAGATCTTGTGTACCAACGTCCAGCACCAACCAATGACAGACAGTGGCTCTACGCTGCTCACTGCACATCCTATCGTTTACATACATACAAGTCTGGATGTGCGAAGAACTTTGCCTCCAGGGTTGTTCATCCGTACCTGTATGTAAACGATCAGATGTGCGGTCACAGCATAGAGTTTCAATTCTTTCCATTTTATTTGCCTCAATTTCTTATTTTTATAGAGTACATGGCGCTACACCTTTTTAACCACTTGACCCCCTGAAGATGTACCTCCCCCTCCCTCCCCCAATGATCACCAGGCCACTTTTTGCGAAACAGCACTGCGTTACTTTTAGGCTCCATTCACACCTGGGCGTTTTTGAGTGTTTTTCAGCTCCAAAAACGCTAAAATAAAACGTTCCAAAACGCTCAACAAGTAAAACTCCATTCATTTAAATGGCCCCTGTTCACATCTGAGCATTTTGCAAAACGCCTGTAGCTGAAAAAAATACATGAGCTTTTTTTTGGGCTGATTACCAGCGTTTTTGATAGATGTCAATGCCTGCCTCCAAAAACGCCTGAAAAAATCACGGTAAAATCGCAGTAAAAATCGCGGTAAAAACGCTACGCTCAAGTGTGAATGCAGCCTAACTGACAATTGCGCGGTAATGAAATGCTGTAACCAAATAAAATTTGTAATTTTTTTCCCCCACAAATAAAACTTTCTTTTGGTGTTATTTGATCACCTCTGCGTTTAATTTTTTTGTGGCATAAACAAAAAATGCCGACATTTAAAAAAAAAAAAAAAAAACCCTATATTTTTAACTTTCTGTTATAATAGATATCCACTAAATAAATGAAAGAAATTAAAAAAATCTAATTTCTTCATAAATGTAGGCCAATATGTATTCTGCTACTTGTTTTTGGTAAAAAAAAAATCCCAACATTCGTATATCGATTGGTTTACATGAACATTATAGCGCCTGCAAACTATGGGATATATACTGGAATTTTTATTTATTTATTACTAGTAATGGCAGCAATCAATGACTTATAGCAGGACTACAATATTGCGGTGAACAATCAGACACTAATGCCCCGTTTCCACTGAGCAGTATGGTACGGTTCGGTACGCAATTTTCTTTGCCGTTTCTATTTTCAAAAGTTGTAAATGGTACCCTAATTCCGAACCGTACCGTACCACTTTTTTGGTACCCTTTCGTTGGGGTACCAAGCACCTTAGTACCATACCAACAGGGTGGAGCAATACTGTTGAGGTACTGTTGAGCTTAGGTACTGTTGGCGGTGGAAACGCAAGCCTGATCAAGGTGTACTGTACCGTACTGAACTGTACCGCTCACTGAAAACGAGGCATAATTTACACTTTTTGGGAACCAATGACACTAATACAGTGATCAGGGCTAAAAATATGCACTGTCACTGTCCTAATGACAGTGGGTGAGAAAGGGTTAACACCAGGGGCGATCAAATATTTAACTGTGTATCAAGCCTGGGTTTTGGTGTACACTGTGTGCTGTTTTTTCTAGGGGAAGAAATGGATTCTAGTTCACAGAATCCACACCTGTGTTCTTTATCGACGATCAGTGGGTGCCGGTGGACATCAAGTGCCTAGCACCCGCAGATCGACTTCTGTGGCACACCCCCTGCTGGCGGATGTGCACAACTGCATATATATATATACATACATACATAATCCAGGGAACAGCTGCCACCCTGTAACAGTAAAACTGCTATAGGGCAGTCAACAATTGGTTTATAATTGTTAAGTACCTCTAGTTGAAATTATAGATAGGTGCAGCTAGTTGTAATTAATAACAGTCATTCTCCATAGGCGCACCTGTGTTTGTGGGAAAGAAAATCACTTGATTCCCCTATGAAGCCAGTTAGGGCTCTTTCACATTGGGCGGACTCCACCAGCAGATCTGCCTGCTCAGCGGGGGATCTGTCCACTGAGCAGGCGGATTGCAGGTCCGTGTCCATTCTTCTTATGCAGAACAGACACATCCCGCTGTTCTCTCTGGATGATCAGATGGAAACAGACTGCCTGTCCGTTGACATCCAACTGTCACCCAACCCACCAGACGGATTGGGAACGGATTCCCCCATCTGTCTTTTTTTTTCGGATCCGATATTGGTGGGTGTAAATAAACACGTCGGTTTACATCCGCTGCTCCATTGAGGGCAAAAGATCGTCTGATTGGGTTTGCCTTAAAAGCTGGCAGGCTGACCCAATCAGTCCGCCCCTGTAAAAGGGACCTTAATGTTGATGAGGGATAGACGTGTGTAGGGCTGCACGATATTGGAAAAAAAAGTACATTGCGATATTTTTATTTCAACTATATATATTGCGATATTGAGAGGAAATCATGGAAGTATTGCAGCAGCACAGCCTTCTTCTGATTGTATTGCAGATTGCACCATACAGCCAGGGCAGGCCAGGGTTAATGTTATTGTAGGGATTGACAGTGACAGTCAGTGTGGATTAGGCACAGTCGGGACTCAGTGGTGGCAGAAGATAGAAGAACACAGCCTGACATGACATCCGTCCATGGTGTACTCAGTGAACTGACTCTTCACACACACACGGTTACAAATGTACAAGTTTGTATCCAGTTCTTCAGTGTCATTGAGCTAGGAGCCGCTGATTGGTTACAGGGAGGAGCTGAGCTCCTCACTCTAGGATCATATTACCTTCAGCTGGAGAACTAGCCTAGCTGCAGGCAGACTGAGAGCCGGTTCACACTGCCGCGACCATAAGTCGCCCCATGTCGGAGCGACTTTTTACCGCGATTTTACTGCGACTTTACCACGACTTTACCGGGACTTCAGTGCGACTTGCGGCTTATATGACAGATGACTTTGTGTTTGGCCAATCAGAATATGATGTGTTGTGACCTAATTCCTCTTTTCTGTTTTTTTTTTACTCATTTCCTCATTGCCCACCAGTGGCACGTATCAGTGTCCACCAGTGCCACTGCCCACCAGTGCCACGAATCAGTGTCCATCAGTGCCACGAATCAGTGCCACGTATCAGTGCCACGTATCAGTGTCCACCAGTGCCACGTATCAGTGTCCACCAGTGCCACATATCAGTGCCACGTATCAGTGTCCACCAGTGCCACGTATCAGTGTCCACCAGTGCCACGTATCAGTGTCCACCAGTGCCACGTATCAGTGCTATGAATCAGTGTCCACCAGTGCCACTTATCTGTGTCCACCTGTGCCACTCACACAGACCAAGCAGAGATAATGGAATATATATACCATTACATATATATATATATATATATATATATATATATATATATATTCCATTATAGGCAAGGCTGCAATGTGGGGAATGCCTGGCTTCTTCCTGGAATCTCTTTCTTCTTCCTGGAAAGTCTGATAACAAGTCGTGTCAATTAAGATAAGGAGGCGACTCCCATTGAAGTATATGGGACAGTCGGATCACAGGTCGCCTCAAAGTAGTACAGGACCCTTTTCTGAAGTCGGAGCAACTTCAGTAGTGCCAATTAAGACGGCACTGATTGATAAACATTGCTTTTGTTATGTCAAGCGACCTGGGGCAACACAAGTTGCCTCACAAGTCGTGCTAGTGTGAATGGGCTCTGAACGTGTGGGACGGGCTGTGCTCTGCTACAATCAGTGTGAGTCCTCCGGAGTCCCGACTTCTCCCTGCCTAATGCCTATGCCTTAATATCGTATCTTCGGCGATGTGACAATCGCCCACCCATCGCAGCATGATAGTTGATATTAGACGTGTGTGCGATTTGTTTCATTGTGGATTGAATTTCGGACAAAAATGTTTTTATTCACAGATTCTGATATATCCAAATCACAGTAATAAAGTAACGAATTTCAAAATATATAATAACGGATGAGATGATACCATAGTTTGGGCCTTTTGTTAATGTTTGAAGCATCCCAAATAACATAGTGGCATAGCAAATTATCCAAATTGATTCAGGTCCTTTTGCTTTTATTCTAGTGAATTTAGCGCGAATATTTTAATAAGATTCTTTTTGTATTGGGGTTGAATTTGAGAGTATTTATTGCAATAGTTACAGTAAGGATTAAAAGTGGGATAAATTATTCCTCCCTATTGTATTTGGGTTGGATGAAGGTGGATCCATCAGCTTCTATAAAACATAACATAGCAAATGAATCTGAAATAAATTTTTGTTCCATTTGTTACTTTTGGATGCACGTGGCTCCAAACAGTTTAGTCCAATCAGCTCATTCCATTTCTCTTCGTGGGTTGGATGACTCAGGGTGCATGAGTAATCTCCCAAAATAACAAATTAACACATAAAAACGAATACCAATCTTCTGAAGTAACTTCTGAAGATATGAATCGATTCGAAACAACAAAAATGAATCATTCTAACATATCGAATATGACAAAACCAAATGATTTACTTTTTACAAATGAATCTGAAACAAAAAATGTTTTCCTTTGTGGTGGGATATCAAAAGCATATCAAAATGGAACTGTTAAAAAAAACTTTTCCCGGGGACACAATTGAGATGTAAAATTTAAGAGTTTAAACCCTCTGGGAGCCTTTGTTCTAGTGACCACTGTCCATGTTGGCAGTTATTCTCATTTTGGGAAGATTTCCTCTCTTTTCCTTTTTGTGTCTCTGAAACTGGGTTTCCAAATGGGTCATAGACTGTAATAAAAACCTGACATAGGTTCTACGCTAAATGTAAAAAAAAAATGTTTTGCCTGAAGTTATTATTGCTATTATTATTATACGGGATTTACAGTCAGGTCCATAAATATTGGGACATGGACACAATTCTAATCTTTTTGGCTCTATACACCACCACAATAGATTTGAAATGAAACAAACAACATGTGCTTTAACTGCAGACTTTCAGCTTTAATTTGAGGGTATTTACATCCTAATCAGGTGAAAGATGTAGAAATTACAACAGTTTGTATATATGCCTCCCACTTTTTAAGGGACCAAAAGTAATGGGACAATTGGCTGCTCAGCTGTTCCATAGCCAGGTGTGTGTTATTCCCTCATTATCCCATTTACAAGGAGCAGATAAAAGGTCCAGAGTTAATTTCAAGTGTGCTATTTGCATTTGGAATCTGTTGCTGTCAACTCTCAATATGAGATCCAAAGAGCTGTCACTATCAGTGAAGCAAGCCATCATTAGGCTGAAAAAACAAAACAAACCCATCAGAGAGATTGCAAAAACATTAGGTGTGGCCAAATCAACTCTTTGGAACATCCTTAAAAAGAAAGAACGCACCGGTGAACCGGTGCAACACCAAAAGACCCAGAAGACCACGGAAAACAGCTGTGGTGGATGACCAAAGAATTCTTTCCCTGGTGAAGAAAATACCCTTCACAACAGTTGGCCGGATCAAGAACACTCTCCAGGAGGTAGGTGTATGTGTGTCAAAGTCAACAATCAATAGAAGACTTCACCAGAGTGAATACAGAGGGTTCACCACAAGATGTAAATCATTGGTGAGCCTCAAAAACAGGAAGGCCAGATTAGAGTTTACCAAACAACATCTAAAAAAGCCTTCACAGTTCTGGAACAACATCCTATACAGATGAGACCAAGATCAACTTGTACCAGAGTGATGGGAAGAGAAGAGTATGGAGAAGGAAAGGAACTGCTCATGATCCAAAGCATACCACCTCATCAGTGAAGCATGGTGGTGGTAGTGTCATGGCGTGGGCGTGTATGGCTGCCAATGGAGCTGGTTCTCTTGTATTTATTGATGATGTGACTGCTGACAAAAGCAGCGGGATGAATTCTGAAGTGTTTCGGGCAATATTATCTGCTCATATTCAGCCAAATGCTTCAGAACTCATTGGACGGCGCTTCACAGTGCAGATGGACAATGACCCGAAGCATACTGCAAAAGCAACCAAAGACTTTTTTAAGGGAAAGAAATGAAATGTTATGCAATGGCAAAGTCAATCACCTGACCTGAATCCGATTGAGCATGCATTTCACTTGCTGAAGACAAAACTGAAGGGAAAATGCCCCAAGAACAAGCAGGAACTGAAGACAGTTGCAGTAGAGGCCTGGCAGAGCATCACCAGGGATGAAACCCAGCGTCTGGTGATGTCTATGTATTCCGGACTTCAGACTGTAATTGACTGCAAAGGATTTGCAACCAAATATTATAAAGTGAAAGTTTGATTTATGATTGTTAATCTGTCCCATTACTTTTGGTCCCTTAAAAAGTGGGAGGCACATATACAAACTGTTGTATTTCCTACACCGTTCACCTGATTTGGATGTAAATACATTAAAATTAAAGCTGAAAGTCTGCAGTTAAAGCACATCTTGTTTGTTTCACTTCAAATCCATTGTGGTGGTGTATAGAGCAAAAAGGATTAGAATTGTGTCGATGTCCCAATATTTATGGACCTGACTGTATATAGCTCCAACAGTTTGCACAGTGCTTAACAAAATGTAGGCAGACATTACAGTAACAATACAATTTGGTACAAAAGGAATCCGAGGGCTCTGCCCGTTAAAGTTTACAATCTAAAAGGGAAGGTCATTTGATACAAAAGGTAATAGCTATGGGGGATGAGCTGATGGAGAAAGTGAAACAGTGTATTAGTTAGAAGCTGGATAGGCTCCTTTAACCACTTTACCACCGGATGATTTTGCTGTCTTATGTCTGGGCCACTTTTTGTGATTCGGCACTGTGCGACTTTAACTGACAATTGCGCGGTCGTGTGACACCATACCCAAACGAAATTTATGTCCTTTTTTTTCCCACAAACAGAGCTTTCTTTTGGTGGTATTTGATCACCTGTGTGATATTTACTTTTTGCGCTATAAACAAAAAAAGAGCGTACATTTTGAAAAAATAACAATATTTTTCACATTTTTTTATATGAAATTCCCCCCAAAAAAATGTAAAAATCAAAATTTTTTTACATTTTTGGCCAATTTGTTTTCTGCTACCTATGTTTGGTAAAAAAAATTCACAATAAGCGTATTTTGATTGGTTTGCGCAAAAGTTATTGCGTTTACTAACAAAGGGAAAGATTTCTGTCATTTTTGGTGTTTTTTTTTTAACGCGTAATGGCGACGATCTGCGTTTTTTTTTTTGCAGGACTGCGACATTGCGGCGGACAGATCGGACCCTTGACTGACATTTTTGACACTTTTGGGGGTACCAGTGACATTACTGCAGTAATCAGTGCTATATATATGCACTGTTACTGTAAAAATGACACTGGCAGGGAAGGGGTTAATTTTATTGGAGAGGGAGGGGTTAATGTATGCCTGGTGCTTACTGACGTGTGTGGGGGGAGGTGACTGTGTGACACAAGGACAGATCCAGGGTTCAGCTATACTGAACCCTGCAATCTGACCCTGCCTGTCACTTAGGAGATCCGCCCGCTTGTGTTTACACAGGCGGGCGGATCTCCACACTAGATCCCAGACGATCGGGGATGAGCAGCCTCCGGCGGCGCGCGCGCGCCGCAGAGAAAGGGGAGTGTCTGACAATGTAGTAGTACGTCGTCAGACGATAACGAGCCACTCTGCCGCAGTAATATTACTGCAGGCAGGCGTAAAGTGGTTAAAGAGAAGGGTTTTCAGGGATCATCTAAAGATGGATAGATTAGGGGACAGTCAGACAGATTGGAGTAGAGAGTTCCAAAGCTCTGGATAAATCCTGGAGGCCAGCGTGGGAAGAGGTGACAAGGGAGCTAGAGAGCAGAAAGTCTTAGGAGGACCGAAGAGAGCGTCTTGGTTGATATTTTGAGATCAGGTTAGTGATGTAGCTGGGGGCAGAGTTGTGGATGGCATTGCAAACTATTGTTCGTACTTTGAATTTTATTCGCTGGGTGAGTGGAAGCCAGTGAAGGGATTGGCAGTGAGGGGTGGAGGACACTGAACGGTTAGTAAGGTGGATGAATCTTGCAGCAGCGCTCATTATGGACTGAAAGGGGGATAGTCTATGTAAAGGTAATCCAGTGAGGGGGGAGTTGCAGTTGTCGAGGCGAGAGATAACCAGGGAGTGAGTTAGAAGCTTGGTAGTGTCGTCAGTTAAAAAGGGGCGTATTCTAGAGATGTTGCGGAGGTTAAGGCGGCATGATTTGGACAGTGATTTGATGTGGGCCTGAAAGAACAGTGCAGAGTCCAGGGTTACCCCTAACACCCTGGCATGTGTGGAAGGACTGATAGTTGTTCCACTGATCTTGACAGAGAATTTAGGGGAAGGGACACGTGGGGGAGGAAATATTATGAGCTGAGTTTAAGATAGATTCAGTTTGAGGAAGTGGTGTGACATTCAGAATAATATGTCTGTTAGTAAATCAGTGATGCGGGGGGAGATTGATGGGGTGAGCTGAGGGGTAGAGAGATAGATTTGGGTGTGTCATCAGCATAGAAATGTTAGTGGAAGCCATGGGAGGATATTAGCTGACCCAGGGAGGAGATGTAGATTGAGAATAGTAGAGGTCCAAGGACAGAACCTTGGGAAACCCCAACAGTAAGGAGTTGCAGAGGAGTAAGTGGAATTGTAAGTGACACTGAAGGTGCAGTGAGATAGGTAAGATTCGAACCAACGGAGAGCGCAGTCACGGAGACCAAGCAAATTGAGTCTTTTGAGGAGCAGGGGGTGGTCAACTGTATCAAAGGCAGCAGAGAGGTCCAAGAGTAAGAATACTGAGTAGTGACAGTTGGCATTAGCTGTTAGTAAGTCATTTGTGAGTTTTAGGAGAAGTTTCTGTGGAGTGCTGCCGGCGAAATCCAGACTGAAGGGGATCAAGAAGGTTATTCTCAATGAGTTGCTTGCTCAGTTGGTTGTAGACTAGACGTTCAAGGAGTTTGGAGGCAAAAGGGAGTAAGGAGAAGGGTCTTAGGTTGCTAAGATTGGTGGGGTCTAGCGAGGCTTTCTTTGGTATGAGAGTGACTAGTGCATGTTTTAGAGGGTTGGGGAAGATGCCAGTGGAGAGGGAGAGGTTGAAGATATGAGTTAAAGAGTGTAGGATGGAGCCAGAGGGTGACCATGGTATTTGAGAAAGAACAGGGTCCAGGGGGCAGGAAGTTAGGTGGGGGTTAGAAAAAAGTTTAGTGACTTCCTCTACAGTATTTGGATTAAACAAGGGAAGTATTGCTTGTGCAGGAGGACAAGGAGTGTAAGGTGAGGGAGATATCTGTAGAGTAGAGATCGCGTCACAAATTGTATCAATCTTTTTTTTGAAGTGATTGGCAATCTCTTAAGTAGTGAGTAAGTTAGTGGGTGGAGGTAATGGAGGACGAAGAAGAGCATTGAAGTTAGAAAACAGTTGACGGGGACTGTGTGAGAGGGTGTTAATGAGAGTGATAAAGTAGGTCTGTTTGGCAGTGTGGAAGCACGAATTGTATTTTCATTATTTATATTGGCTGAAATCCTGCTGTGACTTAGTCTTACACCACAGAAGCTCAAGAGAGCGGCTACGTTTTTTGAGGCTTCTGGTATTGTCTCTCTGCCAGGGTTGTAGCGGTCGGGGCCTGATTTTTTGTGTAGTGAGGGGGCCAAGGTATCCAGGGTGGATGACAGTCAGTGTTGGGGTAGTTACTCAAAAAATGTAACTAGTTACTAGTTACTTCTGTAAATTGTAATGAGATTACTTTACTAGTTACTGCATTTGAAAAGTAACTTCACTACTTATTACTTTACTTTCCTCTTTCTTAATTGACCGTGTAGAAGAAGATACATGACACTCTTTCTGCATAGAGTTTATTGTATAAACACAGGCTTTGGGAAACATGAGAACAAAACCTGAAAAAAACAGAATAAAACATAAAGTGCAACAAAAAGTCATAAACTTCATCCCTCTCTATTCTTCTAAATAACGATTGAATCGCATGGTAGTAAAGTAGTGTAGTTACCTCCTATAGCCTAGTAAAGTAGTGTAGTTACCAATATTAGTATTGTAACTAGTTACTTTACTTAGTTACCAAAAAAAGTAATGTAGTTACTGTAATCAGTTACTTTGTAACTAGTTACCCCCAACACTGATGACAGTGAACTATTGCAGACAGAAGTGGCCAGGTTGGGGCAGGACAGGGATGAGATTGTGTTGTAGAGACAATCTGTAGCAGAAAAAAAAAGTGAAGGGTTAAGATGGTGAAGGTTTCTATGGGTAATTGTTCAGTAGTTGGAAGGCAAGGAGGAGGACAAGGAGAAAGTGAAACTAATGAGGTGGTGATCAGAGAGAGGGAATGGAATGTTGAAGAGGTTGCGAGGAGTACATAGGTAGGAAAACATGAGGTCAAGGTTAAGCTCAGAAGTTTAGAAGTAGCAGGAGTGTTAAGATTAACAGGGATGTTGAAGTCACCAAGAATGATTGTGGGAATTTCAGGAGACAGAAAGTAGGGTAGCCAGGCAGAGAAGTAATTAAGGAAGCCTGATACTGGTCCAGGAGGCCAATAGAGATATGCCGGTTTTCGGTAATTCGATATATATCGCGGTATTGCATACCCACGTTATTGTTATTGTGGCATTTTTAAAATACTGTGTTTATCTGCTCCTCAAGTCTGACTTTAGAATTGATACATTTCAGTGAGCTGGATGACTCATTCACCCACTCAACAGTTCACTCACTCAATAGAAACAGCTCTGGTAATATGATCCTAGAGTGAGAGAGCTTAGCTCCTCCCTGTAACCAATCAGACGGCTCCCAGCACACCAAACAAATATTTCAACCAAGCGCTCACTTCAAAGGGGAAGACTGGCGTGCTGCTCTCCTCAGGCAGGGAACTCCAAATCGGGTACATGAAAGAAAGGAAAGGAGGCGCAACCACCTAGTGCATTACCCGTGGTACTGTATACAATTTTTAATAAAAAATGCCAAATGCATACTCACAAACATGCAGAAATAAAATCGTGTTACAAATTCCCATCACACGTGTGCTGGAACATGTCCCTTAAGATGCGACCGCTAACGCGTTTCGGGAGTCAAGCCCCCTTCTTCAGAGCTCGCAGGGCTCCCAGCACACACCCACATGCTTCTTCCAGGACTCAGACACAGACAGAAACAAACACTGACTGCCTAATACAAGCAAGTCTCTGCAGATAGAATAAGATAGATAGATAGAATTAGATAGATAAAGATAGATAGATATATATATATATATAGAGAGAGAGAGATCTACACACACATACATGCATACATACATGGGCATAGCAGCATTATATATATATATATATATATATATATATATATATATATATATATATATATATATACACACACACACACACACACACACACACACACACACACAGCAGCCCACATTACAATCTTATATAGCCATCAAGCAGTGTCTGGCCTACCTGGTGGTGACTGGTCCTGGCGTTCTGATCCGATGGCCTGGTCATTAAGGGGGTAAATCCTTGCGGTCCAGAAGTGGTTAAACCTGCAGGAGGACCGGTGTTTTTATCTATAAATTACTTTACTATTGCTTTAGGCCTGGTTCACATGTATGCGGGTTGGGGCACAACATTTGCACAGGCATAGCAGCCCATTGATTAGAATGGGCTTAAACTGCTATGCCTGCATTTTCGGGGGAAAAAAAGGTGCATGCAGAATTTTAAAAAATGCAGTGGCCATGAAATCCATCCTTCTTTTGCACCATGCAACTTACCTGCAGTTGCTGCACATACAAACTGTGTTTTTAAATGCTGGGCCCACGTATATAAAAAATGCAGAAAGCTTACCAGAGCAGGAACTGCAGGTTAGTCGCATGGTGCAAAAACAGGATGGATTTCAAGGCCACTGAATTTTAGAAAAATGCTGCATGCACCTTTTTTCTGGGGAAAATGAGGGCATAGCAGCCCATTCAAATCAATGGGCTGTTATGCCTGTGCAAATGTGGGCCGCCAACCCGCATACATGTGAACCGCCAACCCACATACATGTGAACCAGGCCTAAAGCAATAGTTAAGTAATTTATAAATAACAACACCGGTCCTCCTTCAGGTTTAACCACTTCTTGACCACAAGGATTTGCCCCCTTAATGACCAGGCCATCGGATCGGAGCCGAGCGCCAGGACCAGTCA
Organism: Pelophylax lessonae; assembly: GCF_965119305.1. Lineage (NCBI taxonomy): Eukaryota > Metazoa > Chordata > Amphibia > Anura > Ranidae > Pelophylax > Pelophylax lessonae. Next base: position 354,470,478 of record NC_138771.1, on the reverse strand, counting down.
TCATCAGGTAGGCCAGACAGTGCTTGATGGCTTATTTTAGGCCTGGTTCACAGAGTCTGTACTGACTGACTATATAATAATGTGCAAAAGTGAACCAAAGTCCCTAAATTCAGCAATGAAACTGAAGTGAGGTAGAAATATCATAATTTAAATGTAATAATTGAATACCGTGATAATACCGTATACCGTGGCAAAGCCTTAATCAATTAATCGTAGCATGAAAATCTGATACCGTCACAAGCCTAGAGGCCAATAGATCACAGCAATTCTCAACGAAATAACGAAGTTCCACTTTTATAACTCAAGAAACTCAAGATGAAGAGCAGCAATGATGTGGAAAAAGCATAACCCCTAGCAACCCATTTTCTCCTACTTTTTATCAGATTTGGGATTATGGAGCAAAGAAAAATGTGTTCCTGGTTATTACTAACCTTAAAGCCTGTTCTGAAATTGAATAGAGTTGTTAATGAAGATGAATTCTGATTAGTTACTATACTTTGCACACTGGCCTTTATCATACTAAACCAGCAAACAGCATTAATATTTATCGTAGATTTAAAAGTACAATGCATAGTTGTTATAGGCTTAGGAGCATAACTAACTGATTGTCCTTCCATTACTGTTACTAGATTCAGAATGGCGTTGTGTTTCTCTCAACTTCATGAAGAATTCCTCTAGTTAGTCCTCAATATTCTTTTCAGTCTTACATCATCGAGGTACGTTTTGTACGTTTGAAGCCAATTTATATATAAGGTAATGAGAGGTCTGGATTGTTGTGAATCATTTTGCAAGGCTTTCTATTTGTGTTTTTTTCCCTCAACCTGTTATTATAAGTTACAAGTTTTCCAATTTTTTTTTATCTATATTGAACTTGCATTAAAGAGGAAGTAAACCCAGTGTTTTTTTTTTTCCCCTGAAAAGTAAAAGCATACTGTGCTAGTATGCATTGCATACTAGCACATTATGGGACCCTTCCCTTCAAACGCAGTCCTCGTCGTCCCCGTTAAAGGCCGCATCCATTTTCAGCGTTCTTTTTTCCTGGTCTGTGGACTTCGGCTATGCTACTGGCCGGGAGCCGCGTGACGTCACTCCCGCGCAATGCGCGCGGGAGCCGCCGGTCACGGCACGGGTGGCCGTTTCTTCAGAGTGCATGCGCTGATGACGTCATCGGCTACATGCAATGTAAATATCTCCTAAATGGTGCAAGTTTAGGAGACATTTACAGTAACTATAGGTAAGCTTTATTAAAGGCTTACCTATAGGTAAAAGTTAAAAAGGTGGGTTTACAATCACTTTAGGCTTAGGGCCATAGCCTTTTAGATTTGTAATACACTTTTTCTACTGTGTGTACGTGTGAAAATCATATTAAATTTCAGTGTACATTAAAACTCAACCAAGGCCAAAAAAAAAAAAAGCAATATGTGTAATTTTGTACGCTCACAAAAAAAAATAGTAAACAGCGTGATGCACTGAAACAGTGCATCAAACTGACCAACAAAATGGACACCAGTGTACATGCACAAAGGTAATGAGTTAAAGTGGAAGTAAACTCTGCTTTTTAACTTGTTCCTACAGGTGAGCCAATAAAAAGGTTTACCTTTAGGTACAGTGAAGAATATCTCCTAAACATGCACCGTTTAGGAGGAGATATTCAGATATGTAGCAGTAAGTGACCTCACTGGTGCATGTGCTCTTCACTCTGAATAGATCAAACACTCCAGTGTGACCATGACCCACGCACATGTGATGTCATCGCGGCTCAGCCATTTAAACTGATATAGCCCACAGTCCTGGAGGGAAGACTAAGTGAAGATGGAATCCCTGTCAGCAGTGACAATTCGCCACTGGTGGGATCTGTTTTTATAGGTGAGTCTGTCATTATATGTTAGTATGTGGTGCAAACTAGCACATTATGACTATAATCTGCAGAAGGAACAGTTTATTTGTTGTTTCCTGTTTTTACTGTTTACTACCGCTTTAATATTGCTGTAATAATAGCAATTCATGAACAAAAATATCACTGTGCATGGAGTTCACACAAGATGTTCCTTAAGCCTGCAATTTGAAATCAGTGCTGCAGACAGAAGTGAAAGAGTTCCCTCCTGCATGGTTGGGGGAAATCTTTCCTTTTTTTTTTTTTCAAGTGCGCTTAAAGCGGAGTTCCACCCAAAAGTGGAACTTCCGCTTTAGATATTCTAACCCCCTGACATGCCACATTTGGCATGTCATTTTTTTGAGGGGGGAGCGGGTACCTAGTTTTGACAGGTACCCGCTCCCACTTCCGCTCGGAGCGCCGCGGCACCCTGAGCGGAAGTTCTCCTCTCCCCCTCCCTCCCTCCCTCCCTCCAATCCTCTGGGACATGTCAGAGGTCCCAGAAGATTGCCGGCCAATCAAGACGCGCAGCGCGACTCGCGCATGCGCAGTGGGTACCCGGCTGTGAAGCCGCAAACTGTCACAGCCGGGTGCCCACAGCAGTGATGCTGGCGCCGAGGGAAAGGATCGAGGCTTCGGGCGGCCGCATCGCTGGACCGTTGGACAGGTGAGTGAAATGGCTGGAACTCCACTTTAAGGTGGTACTAAACCCAAACATTTGTTATTATGTAACCTAGTAATTTGCTAGATGTGAAAGCTGCATCAGTTTTCTTTTTTAAGCTTTTTCTTTTATTTTCACCTGGTGATCCTGTCAGTAGGTGGCGACCTTAATGTGCTTTTTAAACCACTCCTTTGTTGCCTTGATGGTATGTTTTAGGCCATTGTCAAGCTGGAAGACCCTTCCATGACCCATCTTCAGTGTTCTGGCTGAGGGAAGAAGGTTTTCATCCAAGATTTTACAATACATGGCCCTGTCCATTGGCCCCTCAATGCAGCAAAGTTGGCCTGTACCTTTAGCAGGGAAACAGCCCCAAAGTATAATGTTACCACCTTCATTCTTGACTGTAGGGATGGTGTTCTTAGGGTCATAGTCAGCATTTTTCTTCTTCCAAACACGGAGTGACGGGTTAATGCCAAAGGGCTAAATTTTGTTTTCATCTGACCACAGAACTTTCCCTCAATCTTTCTCTAAATCATTTAGATGTTCATTGGCAAACTTCAGACGGGCATGTACAAGTGCCTTCCTGAAGAGGGGGACCTTGTCGGCACTTCTAGTATTTTAATCCATGGTGGCGTATTGTGTTACCAATGGTTTGTTTGGTGACTGTGATTCTGGGCCAATCCCTCACTTTTCTCATGATCATCCTCACCCCATGAGGCAAAATCTTGCATGGAGCTCCAGACCGAGGGCGAATGATGGCTTTTTGTATTTCTTCCATTTGCTAATAATTGCTTCAATAGTGGTGTCCTTCTCACCAAGCTTCTTGCTGATGGTCTTGTAGCCCATTCCAGCCTTGTGCAGGTCTACAATCTTGTCCCTGATATCCTTTGACAGCTCTTTGGTCTTGCCCATGATGGTGAGGTGTGATTGAAAGAAAGAGATTCTGTGAACAGGTGTCTTTTATACACATAACAAGTTGTCGTTTGAAGCACCTTCCTTAATTGACAGGACTAATCTGTGTACCACATGAGCACATACTGTAGCCTGGGGCTCGACAAATCTCAGGCGCCAGATCACATTGGCGACTAGAAATTGAGTCCCGGTGCTTAGGATTTTAGCCATCTGCTGTCAGACATCGGGACGCCGCTTCGCTGATCCAGAGATTTGAAATACCCGCAGCTTCTATCCATACTTCTCAGTGTACTAACAAGAGGCATTCTAATTGGTTAGCACAGTCACATGGATGGGGCTGACCAATCAGAACCGGCTGCCTCTTCTCCAATTTCAGCACATCCATAGGAGGCACTGCTCGACTTCTGCCACTGTCAGCTGTCCTCTTTGCGGTCATCGCGGCTGAGCAGTGTGTGAGGCGGGGGTATGGTGCGCCGGGCCTGGGCTCTGCACAGAATTTCATTTGTCAGCCACTCCCCATCCCACTGCTCCAGCCTGCCTGGGTGTCACTGCTTCCTCAGCCCCTGGAGGAGGTGGGGGTGCGGACCGAGCCCATCCTGCCGTGGCTGAGGGAAGGGAGCCACCTACAAATAGTTGGGGGGCACAGTTTGCCTTTAACTGGCCAGTTGTGGGAGACCCCCCCCCCCCCCCATAGACACGTTTGTGGGGGGAGCAGAGCAGGCCATTTTCTGTGTGTATGTGAGGAAGGTGGAGGTGGGAGAGTGCCACACTTATGGAGGATTCCTCTGTACACACCATAGAGCTGATGGGACCTCACTGTACATATACACATCCGCCTGAGACTTTCTTTCTCCCTCCCTTCCCCTCTCCCTCTACCTCTCCCCCTCCCTCTCTAACAATTATAAACCTTTAATTTTTTTGTTAATGGGCAAACTTACAAAATCTGCAGGGGATCAAATAAATATTTTCCCAACTGCATGTGTTGATTTATCTATATGAAACAATTAGACATATGCCGGTTTTCGGTAATTCAATATATCGCGGTATTGCATAGCCACGGTATTGTTATTGTGGCATTTTTAAAATACCGAGTTTCTCTGTCAAGTCTGCCTGACTTGTGAATTGATACATTTCAGTGAGCTGGATGACTCATTCAATCACACAGCTCTCCCAGTAACTATAAACAAAAATGTTTACATTGTATCTTTTCCTTCCCTCTGCCAGGGAGAAAGGAAGTTTAACCTCTTAAAGACTGGACCTTTCTCTGACACTTGTTGCTTGCAAGTTAAAATCAGTTTTTTTTTTTGCTAGAAAAGTACTTAGAACCCCAAACATTTTATATATATTTTTTAGCAGAGACCCTACAGAAAAAAAATGGCGATTGTTGTAATATTTTATGTCACACTGTATTTGCGCAGCAGTCTTTCAAACGCAATTAATAGACTTTAATGAATAATAAAAAAAAAACGTAACCGTAAAGTTATCCCAATTTTTTTTTTTGTTACACAGAGAATCGTGAGAGAATCGTGATCTTTATTCCAAGCTAAAAAATCGTGATTCTCATTTTGGCCAGAATCGTGCAGCTCTAATATATATATATATATATATATATATATATACATATATATATATATACACACACACACACACACACACACACACACACACACACACACACACACACACACACACACGCACACACACGCATAGCAGCCCACATTACATTATTATATAGCCATCAAGCAGTGTCTGGCCTACCTGGTGATGACTGGTCCTGGCGCTCTGATCCGATGGCCTGGTCTTTAAAGGGGCAAATCCTTGCGATCCAGAAGTGGTTAAACCTGCAGGAGGACCGGTGTTTTTATCTATTAATGACTTTACTATTGCTTTAGGCCTGGTTCACATGTATGCGGGTTGGTGGTTCACATGTATGCGGGTTGGCGGTTCACATGTATGCGGGTTGGCGGTTCACATGTATGCGGGTTGGCGGTTCACATGTATGTGGGTTGGCGGCCCACATTTGCACAGGCATAGCAGCCCATTGATTTGAACGGGCTGCTTTGCCCTCATTTTCCGCAGAAAAAAGGTGCATGCAGCATTTTTTTAAAATTCAGTGGCCTTGAAATCCATCCTGCTTTTGCACCATGCGACTAACCTGCAGTTCCTGCTCTGGCAAGCTTTCTGCATTTTTTGTATACGTGGGCACAGCATTTAAAAACAGTTTGCGTGTGCAGCAAAGGCAGGTAAGTCGCATGGTGCAAAAGAAGAATGGATTTCATGGCCACTGCATTTTTTTAAATTCTGCATGCACCTTTTTTCAGCTGAAAACGCAGGCATAGCAGCTCAAGCCCATTCACATCAATGGGCTGCTATGCCTGTGCAAATGTGAACCGCCAACCCGCATACATGTGAACCACCAACCCGCATACATGTGAACCACCAACCCGCATACATGTGAACTAGGCCTAAAGCAATAGTAAAGTAATTTATAAACAACACCTCCTTCAGGTTTAACCACTTCTTGACCACAAGGATTTGCCCTCTTAATGACCAGGCCATCGGATCGGAGCCGAGCGCCAGGACCAGTTATCACCAGTTAGGCCAGACACTGCTTGATGACCTATTTTAGGCCTGGTTCACAGAGTCTGTACTGACTGACTATATAATAATGTGCATAAGTGAACCAAAGCCCCTAAATTCAGCAATGAAATTGAAGTGAGGTGGAAATTTAATAATTTAAATTTAATAATAGAATACCGTGATAATACCGTATACCGTGGCAAAACCTTAATCAATTAATCGCAGCATGAAAATCTGATACCGTCACAAGCCTAGAAACAATACTGACTGGTTATGCATTTAGACCCGCACAAGCTGTTTTGGTATGAACCTTTCCAGGCTATTTTCCAACCCTCTGGTAGTCTTTTGTTGGAGCTAATTGCAATGTTGTAATTGACTTGAATAAAACAATGTCTTTTTCACCTATACTATTTATATTCATCGTATTTATTTCTGGAGGTTTTGATTAAATAAAATGAGCTGGAGGTTAAAGCTGAATTCTAGATACAGTTTTTTTGCATAGTTATTTTTGACCAGGTTCACCATGTAAATATACATCTTCAACTTCCTTGTGGAAGTGGGGGATCACTTTAGTTGTCGGCCTGGTCTTCCAGGTCCTGTGCCAAGCAGTTTCCTTTCTGCATAGTGCACACAGAGCTTACTTGCTCGCTCAGCACGACCACCATTCACAGAGCGCCCTGTATTTTTCTCAGTAAATACAAGGTATTCTTTGATTGAACAAGAATGAGATCTTGACATCACCATCTGTCCTCTCCACCTCTTCAAATCCTAGAACAATTTGCATTCATTGAAAAATACAAGGCATTCTTTTAATAGTGGCCGTGATGTTGGAGCAACCCCTGTGTTCACTATGCAAAAAGGGCAGGTGGGGAAATCCCTGTACTAGCACTGCCCACTATAGAATATGTACACTTACAAGCTGGATCATTATAACTATGCAATAAAAAAACATACGGATAGTTCAGCTTTAAATTAAAGGATGCGTTTTTTTATTTGTCTTTTGATATCCTGATCCTTGGTTATCAAGAAGGATACATACTCACACTGTGGTGCTATTCTGGAACTATGGGGAAAGTGTATTAGCAGGAAGGGTTATCTTTTTTTTTTTTTTTTCCAAGGACACCTCACAGTAAAACAATAAAAAGCCAGTTCACCCAAAATTGATATTTCAGTTTTTGGTGGATGCTGAAGAACTAAACTACCTAACGATTTCTTCCATTTCTTTAGGACTCTCTATTGATATGAAGGGTTCCCTTTCTCCCTCTTGATTTTGTTTTTATTAGGAAGACTGAAACAGGTGGAACTAGAACATATAGTGGTTGGCAGGGACACCCAAAACTTTGCTAGACAGAAAAAAGTTGCAGGAATTTTGGCTGGGAGATTTTGCTTTTGGGTTACCCATGTCACGATTAACCAGGGTCTGACTTAGACAACCAGGTTCAACTTATAACTAAGGAAGAATTTTAAAGAAAAATTCTATTTAGAGCTAACTCGTTTTGTGTGAAGGGGAACTCTGTGGCCTTGTTTGGGAAATTATCATAAGTACACTGCTCAAAAAAATTAAAGGTACGCTTTGAAAACACATCAGATCTGAATGCGTAAAAATATCATGCTGGATATCTATACTGATATGGACGGGATAATGTCTTAGGAATGAAAGGATGCCACATTGTTTGATGGAAACGAAAATTATCAACCTACAGAGGGCGGAATTCAAAGAAATGCCGAAAATCAAAGTGAAAAAAATTATGCATGTCAGGCATGCATATAAGCATGTGGGGCCCTCAAAATGGTCCTCAGGATTTTTTAAGGGCCCCACATGCTTATATGCATGCCTGACAACGTTGGGGAATGCTCCTAATGAGACGAGGGATGGTGTCCTGGGGTATTTCCTCCCAGGACTGGACCAGGGCATCACTGAGCTCCTGAACAGACTGAGGTGCAATCTGGTGGCATCAGATGGACCGAAACATAATGTCCCAGAGGTGTTCTTTTGGATTTATGTCAGGTGAGCGTGGGGGGCAATTCAATGGTATCAATTCCTTCATCCTCCAGGAACTGGCTACATTCTCTCGCCACATGAGGCTGGGAATTGTCGGGCACCAGGAGGAACCCAGGACCCCCTGCACCAGCATAGGGTCTAAAAATAGGTCCAAGGATTACATCCTAATACCTAATGGCAGCCAAGTCCCATTGTCTAGCCTGTAGAGGTCTGTGTTGTCCCTCCATGTATATGCCTCTCCAGACTATTACTGACCCACCACAAAACCGGTCCTGCTGAACGTTGTTACAGGCAGCCTAACGTTCTCCATGGCTTCTCCAGACCCTGTCACGTGTGTTCGGGGTGAACCTGCTCTCATATCTGAAAAGCACACCTGCCATTTCTGGTGTTTAATGGAAAATGCCAATCGAGCTCCACGGTGCTGGGCAGTGAGCACAGGGCCCACTAGAGGTCATCAGGCCCTCAGGCCACCCTCATTAAGTCCGTTTCTGATGGTTTGGTCAAAGACATTCACACCAGTGACCTGCTGGAGGTCATTTTGTAGGGCCCTGGCCTGGCTCATCATGTTCCTCCTTGCACAAAAGAACAGATACTGGTCCTGCTGATTGGTTAAGGACCTTCTACGGCCCTGTCCAGCTCTCCTAGAATAACTGCATGTCTCATGGTATCTCCTCTATGCTTTTGAGACTGTGCTGGGAGACACAGCAAACCTTCTGGCAATGGCACGTATTGATGTGCCATCTGGGAGGATTTGGACTAACTGTGCAGCCTCTATAAGGTCCAGGTATCGCTTCATGCTGCCAGTAGTGACACTGACCCTAGCCAAATGCAAAACAAATGAAAAACAGTCAAAAAAGATGAGTAGGGAAAAAATTGTCAGTGTCTTCCACCTGTAAAACCATTCCTGTTTTGGAGATTGCCTCATTGTTGCCCATCTAGTGCACCTGCTGTTAATTTCATTAACACCAAAGCAGCTGAAACTGATTAACAACCCCCTCTGCTACTTAACTGACCAGATCAATATCCCTGGAGTCTAATTGACTTGATGCTGATTAAAAAGTGTTCCTTTAATTTTTTGGAGCAGTGTACATACAGTATATTGAAAACAGAAATGCATTAAGTAATGTTCCTAAACTTATTAGAAGTTTTATTGTGAAATTGACTGTATTTTTTGCATTTTATTAAACTGATATTTGGTTTTTAAATTTAATGTACTTGTATAATGTGTTTAGAGCAATTGCAGCTTCACTAAAATGATTAACATAGCAATGACCTTCACAGATAACCAATGTCCACTGAAAATCAGGAAGCCCAGGAGGATGAACTGCTAGCTCTCAGTAGTATATACTCTGAAGATGAGTTTAAGAGAGCCGACACTGCTCCGGGAGGGGAGATCCAAGTGTGTCTGGAACTTCCTCCAAATTTTAAAATATCTGTTAAATGTAAGTCTGACAAAATGCACTTAAAATAGTCCTAAAATTAACTATATCACTGACTCAAAATGCTGTAATATTACTGTTGAAATATTTTTTCTTACTTTGAAAATTTGATCATATCCTCAGTTCATCCCCGCAGTTGCAGCTCTTGGTTTTTTAAGTATTTCCACCTCTTTATAACAGCCAGTGGTGTGGGGAAATAAATAATCTCTTTGCTGATTGCAAAACAACGTCTTCCATGGTTTCTTCTAGTATCTCCAGTGACTGAGCAAAAGAACACTGGGCACCCTTTTTATATGTGCATGCTCCAGGGATAGAGCTGGCCACTGGATGGTGTAGACTTCAGCTGTACAGTCTGACCATCAGCTGCTTGATTACATTTTATAAGGCCTGTTTCTAGAACAGTAATCAAGCGAATGATCAGGATAGCACAGCTAAACTCTGTACCATGCAGTGGCCAGCAGGGAGGAACATGCATGTCGAAAGGGATGCCGGGTATGTAATCTTTCACCCTGGCTTGTCAATTCTCCATGGCTGAAACAACTAATCGACATTATTGATTATGAAAATAGTTGTCAACTATTTTTATAATCGATTGTTTGGTCAGCCGATTAGTTGGCCTGTATACAGAATGCATTATTTGTTTAAATATCAAGAAATACAGTGCAGCACACGTACAGCTCAGTACACCGTCCTTACATGTCAGTAAATACCTGAGAACATGTGAATGTGTGAGGAGCAATGCCTCATGAGCAATGTAGTCCTGGGCAGGAGAAGGAAGTGAGTCCATTCTAAAGGCATAATATTTTTTTTCATGGTATAACATATTTGTTGTTAAAAAAAATCCAGCATTTACAATCACTTTAAGGCCTCTGTGCAGGGAAAAACAGTCTCAGCCTTTAGTACTACTTTGTATAAAAGATTTATATCTCCCCTCCACCCTTCATGTAGTTTCGTGTCTGATTCGAGGTTCCAATACCCTGTATATCTGACTTCTGAGTATATTTATTATATATATATATATATATATATATATATATATCAAATGTTATACATACAGTATCTCACAAAAGTGAGTACACCCCTCACATTTTTTGTAAATATCCAAATTGAGCCCAAAGTGTCAATATTTTGTGTGGCCACCATTATTTTCCAGCACTGCCTTAACCCTCTTGGGCATGGAGTTCACCAGAGCTTCACAGGTTGCCACTGGAGACCTCTTCCACTCCTCTATGATGACATCACGGAGCTGGTGGATGTTGGAGACCTTGCGCTCTTCCACGTTCCATTTCAGGATGCCCCAAAGATGCTCAATAGAGTTTAGGTCTGGGGACATGCTTGGCCAGTCCATCACCTTTACCCTCAACTTCTTTAGCAAAGCAGTGGTCGTCTTAGAGGTGTGTTTGGGGTTATTATCATGTTGGAATACTGCCCTGCGGCCCAGTCTCCGAAGGGAGGGGATCATGCTCTACTTCAGTATGTCACAGTACGTGTTGGCATTCATGGTTCCCTCAATGAACTGTAGCTCCCCAGTGCTGGAAACACTCATGCAGCCCCAGACCATGACACTCCCACCACCATGGTTTTGACTGTAGGCAAGACACACTTGTCTTTGTACTCCTCACCTGGTTGCCACCACACACGCTTGACACCATCTGAACCAAATAAGTTTATCTTGGTCTCGTCAGACCACAGGACATGGTTCCAGTAATCCATGTCCTTAGTCTGCTTGTCTTCAGCAAACTGTTTGTGGGCTTTCTTGTGCATCATCTTAAGAAGAGGCTTCCTTCTGGGATGACAGCCATGCAGACCAATTTGATGCAGTGTATGGTTTGAGCACTGACAGGCTGGCCCCCCACCCACCCACAATCGCAGGGCTGACAATGTGCTGGCAGCACTCATACGTCTATTTCCCAAAGACAACCTCTGGATATGACGCTGAGCACGTGCACTCAACATTTTTGGTCGACCGTGGCGAGGCTTGTTCTGAGTGGAACCTGTTCTGTTAAACTGCTGTATGGTCTTGGCCACTGTGCTGCAGCTCAGTTTCAGGGTCTTGGCAATCTTCTAATAGTCTAGGCCATCTTTATGTAGAGCAGCAATTCTTTTTTTTTTTAATCCTCAGAGTTCTTTGCCATGAGGTGCCATGTTAAACTTTCAGTGACCAGTATGAGAGAGCGATAACACCAAATTTAACACACCTGTGACGGTGGCGGGTATCAGACCCCTGGCCTTCTTATCCAACTCGTGACCAAACACCAAGCAATCTCACACCCTGCCGTCACTTGCGTAACAATGCCACTCTCAGCTGCACCCAGCGTACAGATTGTCCAGCTTGCGGGACCACAATCTAGATGCCAGCAGACTGAGAGCGTTTGTCACCGGGTTAATTAAACGATTAACCCTTTCGCTGCCACCACCGCTACGTTTGGGCTTAGCGGACGCTCGTGATTTTACAAATATCAATTATGACTTTAGAATAACCATCTGTAACACACCCACTGTCACCTCAGACCAGAATGGTTTAGATAAGTTAGCCTAAACAGTACAAATATCAATTATGACTTTAAAATAACTGTCTGTAACACACAGTAGCGCACTTCAGGAGGCAGGTTTGTTTGGGTCAAGTTGCGTTTAAGAGCTTAGAGACAAAGTTAACACTTTTCAAAATAAGGTTTAATTATAAGAAAGGTTAAAATTGGTGCGAATAAAAATATTTACAGAAAAATGGGTTACAATGAAATAGAGACACAATACAGCAATTTAGAAATAGGAGAATAAAAGAATGAAAATACTTGCATTAAAACAGTCCTGGTATTACCTTAGTTTCAGAAAATGAACATGCGGTCGGTCCTCTCTTAAAGCGATGTTATTGCCTCAATGGTAGAATGAGAACTGAGAACTCTCTCAGTCCCTGTCTTTTTCTCTGACCCTCCAGGGGGTGTCACCAGATGTACTCAGTGGCCAGTAGCTAATGGCTCTGAGTCTATAAACTGCTAAATGACCTCCCGCTTTGACAGATTCATAAAAGCACTCATATCTGGAGATATGAAACGGTGACACGCGTGAAACCGATATTTCATGGTCCGGTTTGGAATGTCCTATCTTTAGACACTAAACATGGGTTAGCATGGAATAACCTCTGACCTGTATGGCATTGGATCGCTGGCTTGCCTTTCCTAGGCATGACGGTGTCCGTGCTGGGACTTAATTAGATTGGTATTTTATGGGGCACCCAAATATCTACTTTTTGTTAATATGTTATGTTCGGTTAAAAAGATATGATTTGAGCACGGATTGTGAGATGTAAGTTAACAATTTGGCTTTGAGAATGTACAAAGCAATTTCACTGGACATCTAATCTGACCCCCTGCTGTCCTAGGAGACACAACTTCTGCTTGGTCAAGCTGCTTGTGTATAGTAAAGGTGTGAAAAATGTCAGCTTTGCAGAAACCTGGCATATAGTGACCCAGGGGGTCATTAAACTGCCAAAAGGCTGGAGGATGAGGCTGGTAAGAATGACCCATTTGGTTTTAACACTGTCAACTAAGCTTGCAACACAAGATGGATGCTTGGGACAGCGTTTGAACAAAATGGCGGCCTGACAAACTAGAGTGCCAACGCAAGATATCATTACACCTCCCCCTCTTGTGGGTGCATAGGAGGGGAAGCACAATTCCCCTCCGGACGCACCCATCTCCTGCAGCTCGGCTTGACACGACAACCCATCAGCGTTGCCAAGGGTGCTACCTTTCTTCTGCTGGTTGACAGAGGCTACTCCCCTGGGGAGCAGCTTCCGGCTCAAATAGAGGATGAGAGTTTCCTCTCCTTTAGCATCCCGCCGGCCTAGGGCTGCATCTGGCCCAAAGGTAATGGCATAGGGTGGTGCCGGGACTGGGCATTTAAATTCCGGGCCCCATGTCCCAGGTGCACGAGCCAGTACCTCCGTCAGGGCCGGACGGTCCTTCTGCCACACTGGCGTCAAGGATGCCAGTTTAACCAGGATACCATTGGTTAAGCCAGTCACCGGTTCAGTTGAGCCACTCTCGTCGCATCCCAGCATCCTCCTGTCCAGGAATGACGTAACCAAAGTGGTGGTGTGAGGAGTAGGCCAGGTCCTGGTATCCTCAGTTCCAGATCTCTGGGTGCCCACTCCTCCCTGCTTTTCCCAGTACAAAACTGCTGACAGGTCCATCTGACAGTTACTATGCAGAACTGTCAAACTAGGCCGTGCCAGAACGTTTGGGACTGTGGACAAGAGCTCTGGGTGTTCCACCCAGGCAGGGCCAAACACTACCAGGCCCCTAAAGCAGGCCACAGCACCAGGTTCGACCTCTTCCCGTGGATCACACGTGACCCTTAGGGAGGTGTCTGATGCGTTCCCAACCCCATCTAGCATTGCCGTAGACGCAGTTAAGCCACATGGGTTGGGGAAGGCTGGCTCGTTCTGAGCCTTCCAGATTAGAGGGTTTGGTCCACGCCCCCTGCTGAGGTTCAAGGTGGTTAGACAGCGGGCATCAGCCAGCTGCTTTAACACCTCATGGTTCCTGGGCACAGGGTAGGCCACAATCGCAGGGCTGACATTCAGCCTGCTAAAGGCTCCACAAAGCCTTCTCTCGGTCTCCTGTTCCCCATCGGCCTGCACCTCCTGTGAGACAGGAGAGGTCGCAGGTATGGGGGGAGCAGACACCCAGGCGCCCATCTCGTGGACGTCAGGGTGTGTCCTCCCAGGGTCTCCAATATCTCTGATGCGGCATGCAGTAAGCCCTGCCAGCAGCATAGATACCTGGAGGGGGAAGGGGGGCTTTAGCTGAAGGCCCAAACCCACGCCCTGAGTGTCAGCTACTGCTAACAGGACACCTGTCTTTCCCAGTTCAGGGGTACTAACTCTGTCCCTGGCATGTGCTGGGCTAGGATGCTGTGTGAGGATCAGGTCAAGCCACAAACCCTGGTGCTTCACTCCAGGCCCTGCCCGCCTGATCTCACAGAGATCCTTACAAAACAGATCATGTGACACCTTCAATACATGTCTGTGAGGTTGCCTGGACACAATGAACAGCTGTTTAACCCCTTCAGTCTCCAGGCCTCCTGCCTGTTGTCCTGTCACACCTATCTGCCCATTGTCCCAGTCAAGCTGGTGTTTACTCATCACAGCTGGGGGCCTTTCAGCTCCAGTCCTAAGTGATCGGATAGCCTGGTCGATCCGCAGTGCTGCCTGACAGGCAGTACTATAAGTCCCAGCCAGCTGTCCTGTGGCGAACAAAGACAGCTGCTGAGGCCTAACAGAGGTGGAGTCCACTGGGTCAGAACAAGGAGAGGACATAGAGACCTCCTCCTGCTGCTCTGCGACCAGGGCCTGCATCTCCCCTGCCTTTGCCACACTGCGATGGACCACCAACATTGACAAAACATCTTTAGCATTATCATCATTTCCATCAACATTATCAGCAACATCATTTCCAGCATTATTAGCATCAAAATTATCATCATCAACATTTCCATCATTAATATCATCATCATCAACATTATTTGCATCATCATTAGCATTACTACAGCATACCCCTGGTAACTTCACAGGCAAGAGGGCCTATTTCCTTCTTCAAAAGATGGAGGACCTGGTAATTCAACACCACTCCACCCCTCCCCCTACCTCTGTCCATCCATAGGTTGCCCAGACATTAACCCAATATCTGCACACAGTACCTTTTCAAGTCCAGAGAGTTCCGTGGAGGCATCCAGGGTGCTCTTAGCAGGGGTGTAGTAAGAAACAAGGGTACCTAGGTCAGCACACAACAAAACATCTGTGGGGATTTCCTCAGAGACTCCCACCTCCCTCATCCCACTCCCAGCACCCCAATCAAGGAAAACACGGGCACGGGGTACCTGTGAGCGGGTCCCCCCAACTCCAGTGAGGGTAAAAAACTTTCCAGGGATGATGTCCCTTCTTCTTATCACTTCTGGTTTGACCAGAGTGACTTCAGCTCCTGTGTCCCGGAAACCAGTGACAGTCCGGTTGCCCACGGTGACGGGCTGCAAGTTGGTGGCGGTCACCCGGGATTTCCTGCGGACAAACAGCACGGAGGAAGAGTTGCTGGCCTGCTGACCAGGTGATGTCATCTGCTTCTGCTCAGGGCACTGTGTCCTGAGATGTCCCGCTTTTCCACATGTGTAGCATCTGCAGGTGTCAGTTGTAGGGAAGGTGACACCAGGAACTGCAGGGGCTGGTTGCTGGGGAGCTTGACTCCTAGGTGCAGGAGGTGTTTCCATGTGTGATTTCCCTCCTTTCGCGCCATACAGAGGAGGAGCCTTGCGATGGTCAGATACCCGAGTGTGGATGTAGGTATCGGCCAGTTCTGCTGCTTCTTGGGCAGAGGCTGGCTTTCGTTCCAGCACAAACTGTCTGACGTCTGTAGGACAGATGTGAAACAATTGATCTCCAATCATGAGATCCTCCAGGGACTCAAACGTAATGGCCTTCAAGCCCTTAGTCCACTGACGGAACGTGGTGCGTAGGCGGCTTACCACATCCATATATGAGTCCCCAGGTCCCTTTTGCAGGGACCTAAATCGCTTCCGGTACACTTCCGGGGTTAACTGGTACTTTTGGGTGATTGCAGCCTTGATGGCCTCATAATCACCATCCTGTTCCGTTGGCAATTCGACGTAAGCGTTCCAGGGCCTTGCCTCGCAGCCCTGGCGTCAGGTACTGGGCCCATTGTGCTTGGGGCAGCTGGTACTGACGGCAAGTCTTTTCAAACGACAGTAGGTACACATCAATGTCACTGTCCTTTTCCATGACTGGAAATTTGGCTGCCGGGCTCACAAGCAAAGAGGTGTCCCTGTGCTCTAGGGATCCGAGGTTCTGAGACTGGGGCTTCGGCGGGAGCTTATCCATCTCCAGTTCGTGCCGACGATTAGCCTCCCTCTCCCTCTCAGCAGCCTCTCTCTCAGCCGCCGCCCGGCGCTCCTCTCTCTCCACCGCAGCCTGGCGCTCCTCTCTCTCAGCCGCAGCCTGACGTTCTAGAAACTGCAGGTAAGCCATAGGATCCACCTCCTTAACATGTTGCAGCGTTTCCTGCATTAGAGGAGAGTCTATGCTGGTTGCAGGCAAGCTGGGGCTGGTCTGCTCATGCTGTGGAGTGGAGGTGACATCCAGTGGTATTCCAGTGTCAGTCTCTGCTGGCCCATCCTGTGTGGCCGTTCCTGTATCACTGGGCTCTGAAGTAATGGACACTCCGTCTCCTGGTTCCGCCAGGTTCTTGATCGCCTGTATATCATACTCCTGCAGGGCATGAATCATTACTTCATGACTTTTGCCACTGACGTCAAGTCCTCTCGATGTGCACTCCGTAGCAAGTTCATTTTTGTTCATTTTCTTATATTCCGATAAACCAGGCATGTTTGCAAGCAGAAAAGATAGAACAGAAAGCAAAGATAGGAAGGAGCTGTAGAAAGTAGAGATTGCTGTGTGTTTTTCAAAAAACAAAAATAGGCACCAGTTTGTCTCTAAGGATTGCTTTCCACAACCGTTACAATCCTTCAGTGCAGAGCTAATTCCTAACAGTGCACTGAATGCTCTTAAATGCAAGACTATCCCACGTACGCTGCCAGCCAATATGTGACGGTGGCGGGTATCAGACCCCTGGCCTTCTCATCCAACTCGTGACCAAAGACCAAGCAATCTCACACCCTGCCGTCACTTGCGTAACAATGCCACTCTCAGCTGCACCCAGCGCACAGATTGTCCAGCTTGCGGGACCACAATCTAGATGCCAGCAGACTGAGAGCGTTTGTCACCGGGTTAATTAAACGATTAACCCTTTCGCTGCCACCACCGCTACGTTTGAGCTTAGCGGACGCTCGTGATTTTACAAATATCAATTATGACTTTAGAATAACCATCTGTAACACACCCACTGTCACCTCAGACCAGAATGGTTCAGATACATTAGCCTAAACAGTACAAATATCAATTATGACTTTAAAATAACCGTCTGTAACACACAGTAGCGCACTTCAGGAGGCAGGTTTGTTTGGGTCAAATTGCGTTTAAGAGCTTAGAGACAAAGTTAACACTTTTCAAAATAAGGTTTAATTATAAGAAAGGTTAAAATTGGTGCGAGTAAAAATATTTACAGAAAAATGGGTTACAATGAAATAGAGACACAATACAGCAATTTAGAAATAGGAGAATAAAAGAATGAAAATACTTGCATTAAAACAGTCCTGGTATTACCTTAGTTTCAGAAACTGAACATGCGGTCAGTCCTCTCTTAAAGCGATGTTATTGCCTCAATGGTAGAATGAGAACTGAGAACTCTCTCAGTCCCTGTCTTTTTCTCTGACCCTCCAGGGGGTGTCACCAGATGTACTCAGCCAATGGCTCTGAGTCTATAAACTGCTAAATGACCTCCCGCTTTAACAGATTCATAAAAGCACTCATATCTGGAGATATGAAATGGTGACACGCGTGAAACCGATATTTCATGGTCCGGTTTGGAATGTCCTATCTTTAGACACGAAACATGGGTTAGCACGGAATAACCTCTGACCTGTACGGCATTGGATCGCTGGCTTGCCTTTCCTAGGCATGATGGTGTCCGTGCTGGGACTTAATTAGATTGGTATTTTATGGGGCACCCAAATATCTACTGTTTGTTAATATGTTATGTTCGGTTAAAAAGATATGATTTGAGCACGGATTGTGAGATGTAAGTTAACAATTTGGCTTTGAGAATGTACAAAGCAATTTCACTGGACATCTAATCTTACCCCCTGCTGTCCTAGGAGACACAACTTCTGCTTGGTCAAGCTGCTTGTGTATAGTAAAGGTGTGAAAAATGTCAGCTTTGCAGAAACTTGGCATATAGTGACCCAGGGGGTCATTAAACTGCCAAAAGGCTGGAGGATGAGGCTAGTAAGAATGACCCATTTGGTTTTAACACTGTCAACTAAGCTTGCAACACAAGATGGATGCTTGGGACAGCGTTTGAACAAAATGGCGGCCTGACAAACTAGAGTGCCAACGCAAGATATCATTACAACACCTTCTCCCCATTCACACCTGAGACCTTGTAACACTAATGAGTCACATGACACCCAGGAGGGAAAATGGCTAAATGGGCCCAATTTGGACATTTTCGCTTAGGGGTTTACTCACTTTTGTTGCCAGCGGTTTAGACATTAATGGCTGTGTGTTGAGTTATTTTGAGGGGACAGCAAATTTACACTGTCATACAAGCTGTACACTTACTACTTTACATTGTAGCAAAGTGTCATTTCTTCAATGATGTCACATGAAAAGATATAATAAAATAATTAAAAAAATGTGAGGGGTGTACTCACTTTTGTGAGATACTGTGCGTATCGATTTTTGGACGAGAATATTTGTACAAACATTCTTTGTACTTTCGATAAATGGACGAATGTTGTTTGAAAATGTCACTTGCATTTTTAAAAATGTTTCTTTTTTTAAAATTAATGTAATTTTTGAATGAAAACCACATACACTGTCCAAAAATGTGTTAGATCGAGAAATGTTTTCTGTTCTGCTCCTTGGAATTTTCCTTTCACTGTGGTCAAAAACGAACATCGGTTTGACCCCACTAACGGTTAGTAAACGTTCTTAAACGAGAATTTTCAAAGGGAAAATTTTGTATGTGTTTGGCCAGCATAAGGGACAGCAGGGGCAGATTGTATCTAGGTACCTGTGTATGAAAATGCTGTCATGCATAGTGTTACATTACATTCCTGGCTGAAAATATGCAAAACAGCATTTTAGTTCTTTTTACATTTATTTATTTATTTTTTTCTTTCAATAAAAATTTTGATCTCTGACTCTGATGATATGTACCAGATTCAACCTCTAATATTACTTATATCTCTTCTGTCTAGTATTCTTAGAGTGGATTAGATATTTTGATCCTCAACCATATAGCTGGTTATTAATATTTACCACTGCATATACTGTAGAGATTCAAGAATAAATTGTCTTTTCTCTATCGTTCATCTACAGGCGCAGCTCTGCTTAAGCTTAATCATAGACTATAGGTTTATGCTCCTCCCACTAGTGATAGGCACTAGGCAGAAAAAAGGCTTGTCCACGCCTATAGGCATAACCCCTCAGGCTCTGCTATACTCAAACAGTTTGTACTGCCTAGTGACAGGGATAGGACCTAGTTCCCGTCTGGGACTTCGGTCTTAGCTGTAACAGGGAAAGTTTGTGATTTTTATTTTTTTTTATTTTCTAGTTAGTTCCTGAGGACCAAGATCCAGAGGAATTACAAGCAACAGCCGGCTGTGGTTTTTTCACACTGGATAATATAGATCCTTAAGTTCTCCCTGCCTGGCCATCGAGCATGAGCAGGTTATAGTCCAAAACTTGGCCTCGCCATGACCGTCCCCCGATGGATGGGGACTAGCCTGCGAGTGGATCATCTCGCCAGGAAGCAGACGACCTGGAAGGCCCTGTGTCGCAGCCTCCCCTTGGCTAACAGCACCCCCATCCCAGGGGGGAGGTGATTTGTTTCAGAGTGGCGCCCGCCTGGTACCGCGGTATGATGAGTAATATGTCTCCCCACTACCCCTGGAGGTCATGGGGTGGGCATGGGCCCCTCCCTGGAATGGTCGGACCTTAGGGGCTCACTAGCACCTCGGAAGCCTAATTGGTATACCCCTTGCTTCCTCCCCCCCCTTGTGGAGGGGGGGGGGCGGTAATGCGGCTGGTTTTTGGCACATATTTGCAGGGGATTGATCGTGGGGGGGTCCTTGAATGGGGACCCTTAGTTGTCTTTTGTTCTGGGACCCCTTTCAGGGGTCCCGGAGACTGCATGGCGCCGTGGTTCATGACCTCTGTGTTGCCATTCGTTTGTTTGGGCAGCCATTTTCTGAAATTCAAAATTGAGAATGTATACCAGCCATTTTCTTGTGGTCCGGAGGCAGGACTGGCATGAAGCACATTTTTTTCTATGCTTGAGGCAGAGTTGCTTCCTCTTCCTTTTTCTTCTGTGTTACTTTTGTTTTGACACTGACCAGGAACGTTTCTGGGGGGTCCCCTGTAGGTTTACCTCTCCTGCTCTGCTATATTTAGACATTTTGGGGTTCGCAGTAATAACGGGGAGACCGCGTTTTTTGTGGTCTTAAAGGTATAGTGCACATGGAGTCCCAGGATAAAATATCCCCTGAAAATCCCCTGGAAATTACTGCGGGACCCTCCGGCTCGCAGTTGAAGCCAGAAATTGCATTTTTTTCTGCAAAGCCTGATGTCAAAAGTGCAGTCAGTTTGTTCTGGTGCTGCCCCCCATAAATGTCCTCCGTCCTCCTCTCTATCTGCAAGGTCTTCAGATTCTGACACAGATATGGTTGCCGCAGACGAAGACCACGTGAGGGTGATGAACCCACAGCGTCAGGTACACAGGTGTCTGGAAGTCCCGGGAGACAGGGGTGAATAACCTATTTGTGGTGCAGGGATGGCTCCAGGCAGGAAAGAAGTACATATATGTATTATGTACGCCAACCTTAGGCAGGTTGCTGGCGTACTACGGCTACTAAGGGCCTGTGGAGCTCGGGACTTACTGTCCCTTCTATCAGAAATAGCGATACATATATGTACTTCTTTCCTGCCTGGAGCCATCCCTGCACCACAAATAGGTTATTCACCGCTGTCTTCCGGGACTTCTAGGTCTGGGATATGTTGCCTTCCTTGACCGCATAAAAAGTGCCTGCCCCCGTCCGCTTGAGGCTATCCCTACACTACAATAGATTTTTTTATACCTAATGTTGAGTATCCATAATTTTGAATATACCAGGGAGAGGGTACGGGTAGTCGAGATTCCCAGGAGACTACCATCAGTGGAGATTATAAGCCTTGCCTCTGTGGTATACGAGGGTCTAAACTTTTGAATCCAGCGTAATGAGAATATATATGACGCCAACATGGAGTTTATATTCTGAATACGGAAGCAGTGATCCCTAATCAGTATTTGTGTCGCCACAACCTTGTCATCTACTCTGAGTCATTACCAATAAGGAAATACCGGTCTGTCATGGTCTCTCAGGCCCTGAGGAAGCCTTGAGCGAAACGCGTCGGCTTGCTGGGGACCTACATTGACCGAAATCCATCTTGAGACCCACCCTCCATCCTACACAGGCTCTTTGGTTTTGTTTCCCTCATGGGATGTATTTCTATGTTGTGAATGACTCATCTTGCTTGATTTTACCATTCTGTATGTTAGTCTGTTTGCACTAAATATGCATGGTAGCCCATGCTTTTTATCTTATATACCAATAAAATGTTATTTGGTTTTATAAATTGGTTTTGCGTCTGATCCTTCTACTCCCACTGGCCCGCAAAGCCCCATCTTTCCTTTCCTATCATTTTTTGTTGAATAATGACACAGCTTCCCCCTGCGGTTCTGGAACTGTTAGACCAGTTGGTCCAAGCCCTGGTGTTCATGTGTGATACGTCCCTGGACTTGGCCTTATTGGTGGCCAGGACATCAGCAGTGAGGGTTGCTATTAGACGCCTGATATGGCTGAAATGCTGATCGGCTGACCAGGCTTATAAAAAAGATGTTGCTGATCTCCCTTTTGCGGGGGAGAAGCTATTTGGAGCCTCTCTGGACATGACTTGCTGTCGCAAGGGGTGATTGTGCCCGTTCCAGCTTCGGAACACTTTCAGGAGCATTATTCAAACCTGTTCACCGTGCCCAGAAAAGAAGGCAAGGTGCGCCCCATCCTAGATCTCAAAGCCTTGAATCGCTTTGTGCGGGTACAGAGGTTTCTTCGATTTGCGCTAGCGGAGAAGCATTATCAATTTGTGGCGTTACCCTTTGGTCTCGCCTCCGCTCCCAGGGTGTTAACCAAGGTTCTGGCTTCGGTGTTAGCATTGCTGCACTGGAGGGGGATTGTGGTTCTGGGATACCTGGACGATCTCCTGTTGAGATATGTCTCTCATTCGGTTCTGTGGGAGAATCTGGAGGTCACTGTCCAAACTCTACAAGAGTTTGGTTGGAACATCAATTTAAAAAAATCCACATTGACTCCGGTCCTGAGTCTGGATTTAGCCTCGGACAAACTTTGTCTGAGTCATTGGACGACTCGCCTATGAGATGTTCGGGTTCATTAGACAACACCACAGCTGTGGCTTACATCAATCACCAGGGGGGCACCAGGAGTGTCCTGGTGGCCAAGGAGATGGTTGAGATTCTGACTTGGGCATAAAGATTTGTTCCAGCCCTCTCTGCTGTACACATCCCAAGAGTGGAAAACTGGCAGGTGTGGAAAACTGGATCAAGGGGAGCGGTTCCTACACCTGGATGTATTCTGGGGGGGACCCCCGAGGTCGATCTGTTTGCCTCTCGCCTCAACAAGAAGGTGCAGAGATTCGTAGCCAGGTCTCGAGATCCTCTGGCCGACGCCATTAGACGCCCTGGTGGCTCCTTGGGGTCAGTATCGGCTGATTTACGCATTTCCCCCTTTGAAACTTCTGCCACGTTTTCTGCGCAGGATAGAGGTGGAAAACATTCCGGTCATTCTGCTGGCTCCAGACTGGCCTCATCGGTCTTGGTATGCAGACCTCATAAGTGTGGCCACCGGTACCCTTTGGTGGCTTTTTTCTTAAGGAAGATCTGTTGTTTCAAGGTATGATCTTCCATCCTGCTTTACAGTCGCTGGCTTTAACGGCATATGCCGTTGAAAGTCATGTATCGAGAGATAGGGGTCTCTCTTAGTCTGTAATCCCCACTCTCTTGAATGCTAGGAAGTCGACTCCTCAAAAGATCTGTTATCGCACGTGGAAATCGTACATTTCATGGTGTGAATCGCTGAAAGTGCACCCTTGCTTGTTTTCTATCGCCAGGGTTTTGGCTTTTCTACAGAAAGGGGTTGAACAGCGTTTGACCTTGGGTACTATCAAAGTTTCGGCTTTGGCTATCTATTTTCAACGCCCATTAGCCACGCACGCCCTTGTTTGGACGTTTATTCAAGCTGTGCGCCATTTGGCGCCTCCGCGGCGCTCCCTGTTACAGCCATGGAATTTCAATTTGGTGCTGTCTGTTCTTCAAAAGCCCCCTTTTGAGAAAATTTGGGAGATTTCACTGCTTGCTTTGTCTCAGAAGGCTGCCTTCTTGGTGGCGATCACTTCTGCCCGCAGAGTATTTGAATTGGCGGCGTTGTCTTGCCGCTCACCCTATCTGGTGGTTCACAGAGATGAGGTGGTACTACAACCTAATCAGTCGTTCCTTCCTAAGGTGGTTTCTGATTTTTATTTAAATAAAGACATTGTACTGCCTTCCCTTTGCCCTAAACCTCAGCATCCTGAGTTTGCTTTACATTCTTTGGATGTGGTTCAGGCCATCAGGGTTTACTTAGAGATCACTGCGTCCTTCAGAAAATCAGACGTTTTGTCCTTACGGATGGTCCTCGTAAGGGACTGGCTGCGTCTGCTGCAACCATTTCCAGATGGATCAGGCCTATTCAGGGTCAGATTCCTCCTTTTCCAGTGAAGGCGCATTCTACTAGAGCGCTGAGTGCCTCCTGGGCTTTTCGCCATCAGGCGTTGGTGCTACAAGTTTGCAAGGCGGCAACTTGGTCATCTGTGCATACCTTTACAAAATTCTACAAGGTAGAGTTGTTGGCATCAGCGGATGCTTCTTTTGGCCACAAGGTTTTTCAGGCTGCAGTTTTAAGAGAGAACCCCCCTTTTTTTGGTTTCTCTTTGAGGGTTCGTTGTTTCGGGGAGCTCCTGTTTCTGGTTGAGCTCAATTTTACCTGGTTGGCTACGTTTGGCCATTGGGGCATTCAGGTTTTTTGTCCCTGTCTTGTTCCCACCCCTCGTGTTTTTACTGCTTTGGGACATCCCTATAGTCTATGATTAAGCAGAGCTGCATCTGTCGATGAGCGATAGAGAAAAATGGATTTTTGTAAGAACTTACCCTAAAATCCTTTCCATCAACAGACGCAGCACTGCCCCTCTACTTTTGAGTTATGGGATCTTTTTCTGTCACTGCTTGCAACACAACTGTTTGAGTTTAGCAGAGCCTGAGGTGTTATGCCTGCTGGGACAGCCCCTATAGGCGTGGACAAGCCTTTTTTCCGCCTAGTGCTTATCCCTAGTGGGAGGAGCATAACCCTATTGTCTATGATTAAGCAGAGCTGCGTCTGTCGATGAAATTCAGAGAAAAGTATTTTACGGTAAGTTCTTACAAAAATCCATTTTTTATTTTTTTGCTAAAAAATTACTTAGAACCCCTAAACATAAACATAAAAAATATTTTAGCAGAGACCCTAGAGAAAGAAAAATTGCAATATTTTATTTCCCACTGTATTTGCACAGCGGTCTTTCAAATGCAGTTTTTTGGAAGAAATACACTTTCATAAATTAAAAGAAAACCAGTAAGGTTAGCCTAATTTTCTGTATAATCTGAAAGATGATGTTACGCCCGAGTAAATAGATACCTAACATGTCATGCTTTAAAATGGAATGGCAACAAACTACGGTACCTAAAAATCTCCATAGGCGACACATTTTTTATACCTTTCCAGAGTTACAGAGGAGGTCTAGTGCTAGATGTTTCCTTGTGACAGCAATAAAAGTGATCAAAAAAATATTTACAGTAACAGTATAAAAATAAATATATATGAATTAATAAATTATACAGCACACAGCAGCTTTTTGGAAGAACCAAGATGTCTAGCAGGGGACACACTATCACACACCCTGAAGTGCCTTCTAGCAACGGCACCCAGGGTTTGATGAAGACAGCAAATAATTCACTTGTTGCTTGTCTGAGAAGTAAGTATTTATCTTATATTTTATTGCAGGGGCAGCTAGATTAGGGGTTTGGGGGGGTGTCAGGATCTGAACCTGGGACCTCTGCACTGTCTGGCTGTAGCTCCTCTCGCTAAGCTACCTGAGATGCTAGACAGCTCTTTGCCTGATCCCTTGGACAACCTTGGCTTATATCTTTGTACTGGTGAACCTTGAACTCTTTGCTCCTCCCATGAACTTCCTGAGTTAAGCCATGTCTCTGCACTTCCTGTTTGCCAGATTTTTTGTGCTCTCTCCAGCTGATATCTTGCTCCTTTGCATACCTGCAGCTGTCCTTATCTTTGTTACCACTAGTTATTGACCCTTGGCTTGCCGTTGACTATGCTTCCATCAGATCCCACCCAGCTACTACTCATTACTGTTCTTTTGGCTTGTTCATGGACTACACTTCTGCTTGTTCCTTTCTTTGCTTCATCTACTACCTGACACTGGCTTGCTCTCTTACTGCTGGGGCAATGCTGAGGGCCACAACCTGGCAGCATGCAGCGAAAACTATCTGCACCATCAAGAGCTCTGGTGAAGACCAGCTGGTGTTTAGACCTCGCACCTTGGGTGAGCCTCGCTAAGCGAGTCTGTTTATGTATCAGTCCAGCTGACTACTCATTCATCTCTCAACGGCTACACCCACTAGCCTCTGAGCCTGACTCCAGACTGACAGGGGGTTTGTTATACTATACTGGCAAAATTAATTTTCTGCTTTAACCTTCTGCTGCTTGATCAGAGTTGTTGAAAAGGTTGTAAACCAATCCCACAAGCAGGACATTGCATCTTTGGGAGATTTTTATACGCATACAGCTTTTAGAACACCCCAGTTCCCTTGTGTACAAGGTAGTGACAATTATGAAGTGTCACAAAGGCTGACAAGTGTACTCTGAGGCTACACACACATACTGAAAATCAGCCAGTTCAGCAGAAACTGGATGGATTTTGTTCTGTGGGTACTCCTCTCTGTTCAACAGAAGCCAGTCTAAAGACCAGCTCCTGTGGGATGGTCATGTTGGAAAACCAGCATTCGTTAAGCGCTTGCAGCTAATAGCTGCAGTACTGATCTGTGTAATCTGACAGTAATGAGGGAGTTACCACTGCCATAATAAAATAGCATTGCAAGGGAGATCCCTCCATTCACATGCTTCTGTGAATGCAGGGATCTGTCATTTTTTTTTTTTTTTCGTTCAGCCTGCTGGGTGTACGAAAAAAAGCTGCCTAAGTATACTCTGCAACATGTGGAAGGAAGTGATTTTGGCTGGCTCATACTGAACAATGGTCAGCCTTCCCTGCCTTCCCCTTGTGACACAGCTAATCATGCTTGAAGATGTATCACTCTATAATGGCACTGTATAGACCTGGTACCTGGAAGAGGGATTTCTGCTGCAGTTGGAAGCTCATTTGAGTAGATTGATAATTTGACAGTACTGTATATTATCTACTTATTATAGATTTGCATTTTTAACCCTTTAATATATTGTTATAGAAATACCTGTATAAATATGTTCCTTAGTGACAAGTAAAAGTTGTTTTTTCACACCTACAACCAAACAAGAAAACCCTGCATTTGATAGCTTATAAGGTTATTTTTTTATTTTTACCTTTAGCCAACTCTGCAGCAAACAGCATAGTGGAGAGCTTTGAGGGAACGGTTCTATTTCTACCACCAATCGTTTTGAACTTTGAACTTCCTCCAGGATACCCCTCCACTACCTGTCCCATATTTACACTCAGCTGCAAGTGGCTCTCATCAAGACAGGTAATAATTTACTCATATAATATCAAGTTTGTACTATTTCCTTTTAGCAAAATCAGACATTATAAGCATTTTGGATTTAATTATTATGTAGTACATCCTGTGATTGGTTGGATGTTGAGAACATAAAGTATCTGTCCAACTCAGTAATGTAAAATGTAATGTAAAAATAAATATTACCTATATATGAAATACATGCACATTTCCCTGTGTTTTATCCCACTGAACATGCAGCAAGTTTTACTGTTGATGTGCCAGAAATATAGTGTTCTCCTACCTTGCTCTTTGACATAACACAGTGTATTTTAGCCTCTAAATTCTAAAGCACGTGTTTTCAGTCCTGCCTTCTTTATTTCTGATATGTTTTGAAAAAAACATGCCCCTCTTTGTCATTCCATAGACCCTGCTTGTGTACAGCCAAAGAGCGCAGGAAATTATTAGCTCGCACGATTTTCTGGCAAAATCAACAGGTATTTCTTGAACTTGAAAAAAAAAAAGTTTAATGGTATATTTAGCAGACCAAAAGGGTAGCAAATAAGAGGGTTAGGGTTTACGTATACTTTAAAGCGGGGGTCCGCAACCCCCGGGCCACGGAGCTGATGTCAGATATGCAGTGTGCGACAGAGACGGAGAGGTGACATGATCTCTCCCCGCCCGTTCCACATCACGGCTCTTCCGCCCTAACAACCAGGCCTCTTCAGTGTTGAGGGTGCGGTGGGGAGCAGAGAGGTGACATAA
The DNA here is from genome assembly GCF_965119305.1 of Pelophylax lessonae. Taxonomy (NCBI): domain Eukaryota; kingdom Metazoa; phylum Chordata; class Amphibia; order Anura; family Ranidae; genus Pelophylax; species Pelophylax lessonae. The sequence continues at coordinate 354,442,706 of NC_138771.1, read as the reverse complement.
TCTCGCACTGCCTGCCCCACACACCCCTGTTCTGGCATCACCGCTCTCCTTCCCTCACTCAGAATCCACCACTGCACTGAGGCCTGCCTCTGTGCTCAATGGACCAGTGCTGCCACCAACGGTGGGAAGTGACAATCCGCATCTTGTGGCAGGTGACGTGGCAAGTGACAAACCGTATCTGGTGGCAGCCAACATGGCAAGTGACAATCTGCATCTGGCGGCAGGTGACTTGGCAAATGACAATCTGCATCTGGTGGCAGGCATCGTGGCAAGTGACAATCTGCATCTGGTGGCAGGTGACATGGCAAGTGACAATCACTTGGTAATGAGTAAGCGACATTTCTAGTCGGGAAACGCGTCTACCTGCTTTCCTATGTCTCACAGTTTGGAATTGTGATGCCTATTTTTGATGTGGAATAAATATACTCCTGTTTGATTTCACCTCGGAGTGCGGTCACTTTCTTCTTGATCAAGTGACAATCTGCATCTAGGGTCAGGCAACGTGGCAAGTGACAAGCTGCATCTGAAGGCAGGTGACTGGAGAGTGACAAGCTGCATATGAAGGCAGGTGATGTGGCAAGTGACAAGCTGCATCTGGTGGCAGGCGACGTGGCAAGTGACACGCTCAGGGCTCCCACTGATTCTGCAATATGATGATTTGAATGATTTAATTTTATACCAGAATGTAATAAAAGAAATAATGCACTTCAATCATCCTGACACCGTATCAACCATGGTGCAGTGATGATTGAAGCGCTAACACCAGCGATTGCCCCGACAAATTGCCCGTGAAAAAAATCGCATACCCCCTGCCTGCCCCCCCCACTCCCTGGGCCTTGGCACAATTTTCTTCCAATCAGTTTAAGTTAGGGACCGCTGCTTTAAAGGTGAACTTATCTTTTAACAAAATCCAAGTCACTTCTGGTTTCTGACGTCACAAAGGGGGAAGAACTACAGAAGTTCCTCTCACTCTGTGTACAGAGTGACTTGCATCAGTCCATAGCACAATAAGTGCTATGGACTGATGCAAGTACACACTATATGAAGATATGCTTTGTTCATTTTTCATTTCAGAATTTTACAATCACTTGTATGGGCACAGGACACCTTATACTTATACACTTAGAGTTGTGCTCAAAAGTTTACATACCCTGGCAGAAATTGTGTGAACTCTTGCATTCTGTGCATTTGGATTAAAAACCTTCTGTGTGCAGCCGCCCTCCCCGATACTATAATGCCCATAGCATGGGCACAGGACACTTTAAACTTGTACATTTACAGTTGTGCTCAAGAGTTTGCATATCCTGGCAGAAATTGTGAAATCTTGCATTCTTTTATTTAGAGTAAAAACCTTCTGTGTGCAGCAGCCCCCCTCAGCCTCCCCGATACCTGAGCCCATCTCAATATAGCAATGTTGTATGAGAGACTTGGCTGTCTGCGACTCCCCTCCTCATTGGCTAAGGCAGCAGCGTGGAGAATGAGGAGAGAAAGAGGGCGGGGCTAGGCCCGGGCCACAGCTCTGTGTCTGAATGGACACAGGGAGCTGTGGCTTGGCACGGGTGGCCCTACAGCAAGCTGCTTGTTGTGGGGGCACTCAACAGGAGGGAGGGGCCAGGAGCACCGAAGAGGAACCTGAGAAACGCGGATCTGGGCTGCTCTGTGCAAAACCACTGCACAGCAAAGTTAAGTATAACAAGTCTGTAATTTTTACTTTGGTATCACTTTAATATTTAAAATATGACTGATCATACCAAAAGCTCTCTTTTATTTAGGGATAGTGATCATTTGAAGCCATTTATTATCAAATATTTGTTTGGCTGCTTTTTAAATCATAATGATAGCAGAAATCACCCAAATGGCCCTGATCAAAAGTTGACATACCCTGGAATGTTTGGCCTTGGTACAGACACACAAGGTGACACGCAGGTTAAAATGGCAATTAAAGGTTAATTTCCCACATCTGTGGCTTTTTAAATTGCAATAAGTGTTTGTGTATAAATAGTCGATGAGTTTGTTAGCTCCCATGTGAATGCACTGATCAGACTAGATAATGAGCCATGGGGAGCAGAAAAGAACTGTCAAAAGACCTGCGTAACAAGGTAATAGAACTTTTAAAGATGGAAAAGGATATTAAAAAAAAGCCTTAAATTTGCCAGTAAGTACTGTTCAGTCACTTTTTAAGAGATGGAGATTTCAGGGATCTCTTTATATCAAGCCAAGGTCAGCCAGACCAAGAAAGGTTTCAGCCACAACTTTCACAGGAATTGTTAGGAATACAAAGAAAATACCCACAGAAAACCTCAAAAGAAATGCAAGCTTCTCTGGAAATAGACGGTGTAGTGGTTTTTAAGGAGCACAATTTGACGATACTTGAACAAAAATTATCTACATGGTCAAGTAGCCAGAAAGAAGCCTTTACTTTGCCAATTCTACTAAAAAGCCTGGTAAGGCATGTCAAGGCGTTGTCGAGCATTTTTTGTAACCAGGCTTTTTTGTGGCATTGGCACTGTAAAAGCTTATTTCTGGCTACTCAACCATGCAGATAATTTTTTTTCAAGTATCGTCATATTTAGAGATCGACCGATTATTGCCATTATTTACGAGATGTCATTCGATATGTTGCACGCACACGTTCTACCTTGTAACACCGCCTCCCACGCCTGCTCGGTCCATACGTGACGCCATTTCACTGCTTAAGGCCGCCTCCCACAGCCTCTTGTTACAGCCAGCTGCAGTCCGGTCCTGTCACGCTGCCAGCCACCCATCCATCTACCCACAGTCCCTGGCCTCAGCCACCCACCACAACAGTGGGCCAGCCCAGCGAGCAAGCAACCAGCCACCCAGATGACACCAAGCCAGTCACCTGCAGCCACCCGCCACCGTGACCAGTGTTCCAGCAAGCCAGCAGCTACCCGCCACAAAGGCCAGGGTGAGTGAGTGACACCAAGCAAGCCTTCCACACAACAGGGTGACCCCAAGCCAGCCCCCCACCACAGTGTTCCTGCAAGCCAGCCCCCCACCACAGTGTTCCAGCAAGCCAACCACCCACCACAGTGTTCCTGCAAGCCAGCCACCCACCCACCACAGTGTTCCTGCAAGCCAGCCACCCATAAGAGGGTGACACCAATCCAGCCACCACAGTGTTCCTGCAAGGCAGCCACCCATAAGAGGGTGACACCAATCCAGCCAGCCACCACAGTGTTCCTACAAGCCAGCCACCCATAACAGGGTGACACCAAGCAAGCCAACCAGGCACAACAGAGACTGTTCCTGCAAGCCAGCCACCCACCACAGTGTTCCTGCAAGCCAGCCACCCATAGGAGGGTGACACCAATACACCAATCCAGCCACCCACCACAGTGTTCCTGCAGGCCAGCCACCCACCACAGCGTTCCTGCAAGCAAGCCACCCATAAGAGGGTGACTCCAATCAAGCCACCCACCACAGCGTTCCTGCAAGCCAGCCACCCATAAGAGGGTGACACCAATCCAGCCACCCACCACAGTTTTCCTGCAAGCCAGCCACCCATAAGAGGGTGACACCAATCCAGCCACCCACCACAGTGTTCCTGCAAGCCAGTCACCCATAAGAGGGTGACACCAATCCAGCTACCCATCACAGTGTTCCTGCAAGGCATCCACCCATAAGAGGGTGACACCAATCCAACTACCCACCACAGTGTTCCTGCAAGACAGCCACCAATAACAAGGTGACACCAGTCACCAAGCCAGCCAGCCACCCATCCATAACAGGGTGACACCATCAAGCTAGCCAACCAGCCACCACACCACACCACATCACAGACTGTTCCTGAAAGCCAGCCACCAATAACAAGGTGACATTAGTCACCAAGCCAGCCAGCCACCCAGAACAGGGTGACACCAAGCCAGCCACACTGCCAGGCGTCAGCCACCACCAACCCACAGCAGGGTGCCAGCATCAGCAGCAACTTCAGCTTCAGCAAGGCATTTCTTTAAGCTATTTTGTGTCTTTCAAGTTTAAATGGAGATGGATGATGAGAGAAAGAGTAAAAGTGTGGTCTGGGACTATTTCTCGTCTCAACCATCTCTAGGAAAAGCAGCAGTGTGCAACACATGTACAAGCAACATAAGCATGGGATCAGTAACTGCAAAAAACAAAAATACCTCAAATCTTTGGGCCCATCTAAGAGTTCATCATATTGAATTATATCGTGCAGCACAGAAAAACGAAATGAATATCAATGTGATTTTGAAATACCTCCTCCACTATTCCAGGCAACAATAAGAGAGATGTTTGTGAAAAAAACAGAAGTCACTGTCTAGATTCAGATGGAAGATCCCAACTGCTGGACAGAGTAATCACAGAGATGATTGTCACTGATAACCAGCCATTTACAATGGTGTCTGACTCAGGATTTAAGCGGTTGATGTCCATGCTTGAGCCAAGCCACACACTGAAGAGTGAGAAGTATTATCAAACCAAAATGCTGGCAAAGCTACACCAAAAGGTAGTTGACAAAGTAAAGGCTATGCTGCAACCAGAGAATGCTTGCAACTCGCTCTCATTCTAGACGGACTGCTGGTCACAAACAGAGTCCGAGTCACTACTTATTCTTACATGCCACTTCATTGACAGCGGATGGACAAAAAGGCAATTGGTGTTGAATACAAAAGTAAAGCAAGGATTCCACACAGCTGAGTACAGTAGAGAAATGTTTCTAGGCATGCTTGAAGAATGGGGAATCAGCAAAGAACCGAGTGATGCTTGCGCAACTTAGAGAGAGTGGAGCAAACATGCCTAAAGGAGTGAGGCTTGCTGATACGTCAGACCTCTGTGTCATCATGGCACACAACAGCCTCCAACTAAATGATGGTCTGTCAAGCCAAAGAGCTTTGCTTGATATATGTTTTGAGAAGGATGAAGAGATTAAACATGTTGTGCTTGCAAGTCTTTTGAATCCTCGATACAAGAACCATGCTTTCTCTTCTGATGATGTATTGGCTAAGGCGAAACAATGGCTTACAGAAGATATTGAGGTGCAAGAGGTTCCTGCCGAAAAGAAGAGTCCAGAACAGTACTTTTATGAAGAGCAGCATGCTGAAAAAACAGACAAATGTCCAAAAATACATCAACGAACAGAAGAGAATCTGCTTCATCTTCGTCGAATTGATCAGGACATTTTCTGTGTTTTATTGGGGCCTCATGTGGAGGATTCAATTTCTTCTGAATCTGCAACGATGAGCCTGGATGATGAACTTCATCTCTATTTGAAAGAAGCCATAATTGACAGAAGACGTCATCCTCGTCAGTGGTGGAGAGAAAATGAGGCACGCTACAAAAGACTTGCTTCCCATGCTACCTCTCTCTTCTCATCTGTCATCCACTCCTGAGCATGTTTACGAAGTTGCAGCATTGTTTGAACAAAACAGAAGACCTTTAACAGGTGACCATGGACATGCTGAAATGTTCCGCTTTCTGCATTATAATATTGTTCTACTTAACTGGGAGTATTGAAAAGAGAAGTGTCCACTTCACTCCAATCCACTGTCTAGCTGTTGCCTACCTTTTTTTTCTAGCAGTTTTGCACGGACTGCTGTAGTTGCAGTGAGTGCCCTACTGCAGAGGTAGTCCACTGACTCCAATCCAATCCACTGTCTAGCTGTTGCCTAGCTTTTTTCTAGCAGTTTTGCACTGACTGCTGTAGTTGCAGTGAGTGCCCTACTGCTAAGAATCCAATCCATTGCCTAGCTGTTGCCTAGCTTTTTTCTAGCAGTTTTGCACTGACTGCTGTAGTTGCACTGAGTGCCCTACTGCAGAGGTAGTCCCCTGAGTGACTACAATTCACTGTCTAGCTGTTGCCTAGCTTTTTTCTAGCAGTTTTGCACTGACTGAACTGCACTAGTTGCAGTCAGTGCCTTACTGCAGAGGGTAGTCCTCCACTGACTCCAGTCCAATCCACTGTGACATTGTGTAGCTGTTGCCTTGCTCTTTTTCTAGCGGTTTTGCACTGACTGCACTGCATTAGTTGCAGTCAGTACCTTACTGCAGAGGTAGTCCTCTTCCACTGACTCCAGTCCATCCAATCTACTGTATGTGCATTTTGTGTAGCTGTTGTTGTTGCCTAGTTTTTTTTCTAGCGGTTTTGCACTGACTGCACTGCAGTAACATATTGAGCAGCCTGTATTTCTCTTGAGGTTACTTGTGGGTTTTTCTTTGTATTCTGAACAATTCTTCTGTTGGTTGTGGCTGCAATTTTTCTTGGTCTACCTGACCTTGGCTTGGTGTGAATAGATCCCAGAATTTCCACTAATTAATAAGTGATTGAACAGTACGTACTCTCAATTTTAAGGCTTTTGATATCTTTTGTATATCCTTTTCAATCTTTAAAAAGTTTCCTTTCCTTATTACGCAGGTCTTTTGACAGTTCTTTTCTGCTCCCCATGACTCAGTATCTAGTCTGCTCAGTGTATTCAGGAGAGAGCTAACAAACTCATTGACTATTTATACACATACATTAATTGCAAATTAAAAAGCCACAGAGAAATTAACCTTTTAATTGCCAATTTAACCTGGGCATGTTACTTTGTGCATCTGCACTAAGACAAAACATTCTAGGGTATGTAAACATTTGATCAGGGCCATTTGGGTGATTTTTTATCATTATGATTTAAAAAGGAGCCAAGCAACTTTGTGATAATAATAGGCTTTATATGATCACTATCTTTAAATAAAAGAGAGCTTTTGGCATGATCAGTCATATTTTCAATACGCATGCCAAAATGTCATGTTTTCTGCCAGGGTATGCAAACTTTTGAGCTCAACTGTATACTGCTTGTTACACTTATACTGCTATAAAATATTAGAATGTTCTAATCCTTTTGTCCTCAATATTTCAGCTTACACTTTTGTGCCAGCATTTAGACGATTTATGGGAAGAGAACAGAGGATGTGTCGTTTTGTTTGCTTGGATGCAGTTTCTTAAGGAGGAGACTCTTGATTACTTGAACATAAAATCACCTTATGAAATTCAACTTCACAATAATGCAACACAAAACTTGATGAAGACCCATGAAAAAGCAAGTCACTGCATAGCCACACCTGAAGAGGGAGCAGTTGACAGACGTGCTATCCAAGATGTCCAATCAGTGTCTGCCCTTATCAAACACATATTGAATTTTAATGAGAGTCAACAAAAGAAATGTTTTGAAGGCAAACCATTTTTATGCAATATCTGTTTCTCTGAGAAGCTAGGCAGTGAGTGTACATATTTCAAGGACTGCAGTCATGTTTACTGTAATAGCTGTCTTAGAGACTACTTTGAAATTCAAATCAGGGATGGAGAGGTCCATGCACTTAATTGTCCTGAGCCCAAGTGCACATCAGTTGCTACACCTGCCCAGGTAACCTGTTGTTTATTTTATTTTTGTTCAAACTCCATATTTAGTTAGCCATAGTTATTGAGCTTAGGCCAGTTGCTATGACATTGCCTTCATGCAGAGCACATTGAATGGAGAAATACAAGAGCTTCCTGGAAGTTACAGGGCTTGCGCTGTGATACTTAGCCATTAGTTCCTTGTGCTTGGCACTGAGATCTACGGTCAAATGGTCAAGGATATGAGAAGCACAGAGAACTGTCACTGTATCATGCATCCTGCAACTTCTTTGTGCATCTCTGCAATAAAGAATCAAGCACTTCTTTGCTCAGTGCACTCTGCACGTACATTAACTGCTGGTGGTGGGGGTCCAGTCAGAGGCACAGTAAGCCTTAGCGCCCAGAAGAGCATCCAGCAGTTGTGTTACACAGGGTCCGTTCTGACCACGCTAAATGCTCTAGGCTAGGAAAATGAAATCAGTGGAATGGCACTGCCTGGATGTGAATGTTCTGGGCACTACTATGCAGTGCAGAAAGGTGGAAGTGCAAACTGAATTTTTTAAATCATTAACAATCCATTGCTTATTTTTCTTTGCCCACTGTGTACATTCTTTGCAATTTATGATCAACAGGATTGGCATGTGCATGGTTGTCTATTGCTATGCCACATACAGCCAAGAAAGCTGTTCTTTGTATTATTAGTCATCACATCCCATTACTTTAATAATTGCTGTATTGTGGACTGTATGTAAAGCTTACAGCTTGCGAATCTGTCTAGTCAAAGGAAACCTTTTGGCCTCATGCGCTCTGGGGCTCTTCTAAATGTTTTTCTCCTGGCAGCAAAAAACACTCCTAAGCTGCATTATTTTAAATCACGTTTAGGCATGTCTATTCATATCATTGGCCAGAATATTCATTTTTTTCTGGCCATTAAAATGAAAAAACGCTCAAGTGCTAAAACTGGCAATTGTTAATGCGTGTTTTGACCCATTTGCCCACTTTTAGGCGTGTCAGGTGTTTTTTATGCTCAAAAGCTCCTCTCCTGAACGTACAAGTGATGGGTTTTTTTTTTTTCTGCCTCTAAATACCTGTAAATGCCTGTAGTATGCAAAGACACATGAAGGGATATTTAGAAGCAGAAAAAAAAAAGCTCAAACTCCTGTAAAAGCAGCATTTTTGAGCTCAAGTGTGCATGAGGCCTTACTGAGAGAAATATGGAGACTACGATTGCTTGCTTTCCATTTTTCATTCTGATAATGCTTATAGCCTAGGTGTTATGTTAAATCTTTGGCTTCAGTACTGGGTATTTTTCCCATAGCAACATAGAAGCACTTTTTTGTACTCCGAACATGAAGCCATTTGATTCCTGTCTAAAGGCATAGACTTTGTCACACAGTGGCTGCTGAATTAAAACATTACGCAGTCTGCACTCTGATCCTCACCTTCAGCAGAGATCAATTAACTAAATACCTAGACCTTCAGACTTAAGGCCAGCACAGAAAGGAGACTAATGCCTCGTTTCCACTGAGTGGAATGGTTCGGGTCGGTACAGTTTGGTAGGGTTAGAATGGTCTGGCTTATTCAGGTGTGAGGGTTTCCACTGCAAGTCAGACTGCCAGCGGCCATGCATGTTTTTTTTGCTGTTTCAATTGACGTGAGCATTGGCATTTTCCTGTCCGCCAATCAGTGGAATGTATCATGTGACGCCAGTAGCTCCACCCTAACCGTACAATTTCCTATGGCCCATTTCCTATGGCCCTACATCTGAAGGAGGACCAGGAATGGTGCGGTTTGATTCGCTGTTTGTATGGGCCACTTTCATAATGGAAACATTCAAAATAGCGTACCGAACCGATCCACTCAGTGGAAACGAGGTATAAATCAGCCTTTTCTCTAGAAAATTACAAGTATTTAGCTCTGCCTTTCTGGTTCTTTTTCCACCCCAGGAAACGTTAATGTTGAATACAGTACAGTGAATAATAGTGCTTTTGTATTTTTATAACAGTATACTGATAGGTGTTTAGATATGTGAGTTGCAAGTGCATAAATAATTTCTAAAGCTTAAAGTTCCATGCACACTGGCTTAAAAATCACTGCTTCTATAGGAGTTTTGTTTTGACCTGTAGAAACAGGTCAATGCTATCCTATGTGTCCATGCACATTAGGATGATTACAGGCATATTTTAAAGAGGAGTTCTGGCCTCAAAAACGATCTTGGGCCATCCGCTTGCTGACATTCACCTGAAAAACAAATGGATAGTCCCGATTTTTTTTTTCTTTACTTACGTTGTTATTGAAGAAAATATACTTACCTCTCTTCCACTTCCTCCCTCTGTGGCCACGGGTCGCGCCGTCACTTCCTGCTTGCATTGAGTCCTGGGAGCTGAACGTCATTGCTCCCAGGAATCAATGCGCCTGCACCAGCCCCGCTCGTCAGTTCCAGTGCAGGCGCGCCATTCCCTGCCAAACAGGAATGACGCGCCTGCACCGGAACTGACGAGCGGAGCTGGTGCAGGGCATTGTGGCACTGAAGAGGACACGGAAGAGGACACCGAAGAGGACGCTCTGGCTTCAGCTGCCCACACCTGAGATGGCAGTGCTGGACAAGAAATTTTCAAGGTAAGTATTTCTTTTAAAAGGTAAGTGCAACCTGGGACAGTTCAGAGGCTATTCATTATGAAATGTACTAGCCCTGACTGTCCGGGGGGTATTTTTATTGAAAAAAAGTTTCCGAGGCCGGAACTTCGCTTTAAGATCAGTGCTCAGAGGCAGGAAATCAACCCTTCTGGTGTACATTTTTGATTGGAGCTTTCTGGCGGAAGAAAAACGCCTGACATTCCTAAACTTGCCTAAACATGTTTACAAAACCTTTTTTTTTTTCAAAGCCCAGTGTGCATGAAGCCTAAGAGCCGGTTCACATTAGCGCGACACGACTCCTTACTACTTCGGGGGCGACTTGTGCATTACATTGCACCACGACTTCGGAGCAGCTTGCAGGGACTTCACATAATGGAAGTCTATGCAAGTCGCTCCGAGGTCGCCCCGAAATAGTACAGGACCCTTTTTCTAAGTCGGAGCGAATTGTGTCTTAACCTTAACCTGACATTAAATAAAAATCTATAAATAGCTGTTCTAATCAAAACATAAACTGTTATTACCCAAATCAACATACAACACAAATATTTTCAACACCACTAGTGATGTGCAATGAACCGAAAAATTTTAAAATGAAAAATGAAAATAAAGTGTCCATTTATAAATCCGTTTTTTGCCAATAGTGATTCATATCTTGCATATAATTGCTCATATGGTAATATGAGCGAACTTTAATGTGCCTGTATCTACCACCTTCAAAAATTCACACCCACCAAATGGCAGTGTAGTATGAGCCCAACACTAAGTCTATCCAGCAATCCAATAAGCCTGTGTGGCCACCCCTCCGTCCCATGGAGCTGGCGTTGCCAATCGAGGCCTTGGTTTTAGTGCAGGTCGGGAATCGGAAGTAGCGTAAGCGTCACTCCACTAGCCTCAACGCGTTTCGCAATAATCATGCATCATCAGGAAGCTTCCTGATGACGCATAATTATTGAGAAACGCATTGAGGCTAGTGGAGTGAAGCTTACACTACTTCAGGCTCCTGACCCGCACTGAAACCGAGGCTTGGAACACAAGCCAGCTCCATTGGACGGAGCGGTGGCTGCACAGACTTAGTGGTTTGCCGGATAGACTCAGTGCCGGTCTAAGGGGACTTTTTCATGTGAGTGTAACTTTTTTTTGTTTTTTTAATAAAATGAATTTGGATGTTTTGTAATGATGGCTATTTATCTGATTAAATGAGAGCATGAGAGGGGAGCTTGTTGGAGTGATCATAAAGCCAGTGGAGTATTGTTGTATGCACCTGGGACCACAGGAAAGATCCATACAGGAGATTAAAAGGCCTACATATTGACCAGGCTCAAACTACACTGCCATTTGGTGAGTGTGAAATTTGGAAGGTGGTGGATATAGGCACGTTAAAGCTGGGTGAATCACTATATGAGCGATTATATGCAAGTTATCACTATTGGCAGGGAATGAATTTATCAATAGACACTTTATTTTAATTTTCCATTTTGACAACTCTATTTTCCATTTTTTTGGTTTGTTGCACATCACTAGTGGTGTTAAAAATATTTGTGTTGTATGTTGATTTGGGTAATAACAGTTTATGTATTGGTTAGTGCAGCTATTTATATGTTTTTATTTGTACACACTTCTTAATGAAGTCACCCTAGCTGCAGCAAACCACATATTGGTTACATTTTCAGTATTTGGTTTGTGCCGGTGACACACACACACAAAAAATAAAATTAAAATAACTCCAAGAAACGTACCTGTAAAACAAAAAAAATCCCGATACTTACCTTTGCGGCTGTGAACGTGGCCAGAATGGCTCTCTGTAAGGTAGTAATAGTCTGCTGAAGTCTGTAAAGAAACAGACACTTGCAGGAGTGTGGATCCCTAGGTCCCCAACAGTTTTCACTTGTTTCTTCTGCTGACCTCTTTGTCTAACATGATACAAATGTGATAAATTGAGTTGCAGTTCAGTGAGTAAAATAAGTATTCGATTCCCAAGCAAAACATGACTTTCTTAGTGGAGAAACCTTTGTTGGCAAGCACAGAGGTAAGACGTTTCTTGTAGTTGGTTTCCAGGTTTGCACACATCTCAGGAGGGATTTTGGTCTACTCGTCTTTACAGACTTTTTCTAAATCCTTAAGGCTTTTTGGCTGTCGCTTGGCAAGTCAAAGTTTCAGCTTTCTCCATAAATTTTCTATAGGATTAAGGTATGGAGATGTTGCCTTTGCGGTATGTTTTGGGTCATTGTCATGCTGAAAGACCCATCCACGACCCATCTTCAGTGTTCTGGCTGAGGGAAGAAGAATCTCATCCAAGATTTTACAATATATGGCCCTGTCTATTGGTCCCTCAATGTGGCAAAGTCGGCCTGTACCTTTAGTAGAGAAACAGCCCCAAAGCATCTTTCCACCTCCGTGCTTGACTGTAGAGATTGTGGTCTCATCTGACCACAGAACTTTCCCCCAATTCTAATCTGATTTATTTAGATGTTCATTGGCAAACTTCAGACGGCCCTGTACATATGCCTTCTTAAGGAGGGGGACCATTTGGGCACTGCAGGATTTCAATCCATGAGGGCGTATTGTGTTACCAACAGTTTGTCTGGTGACTGTGATCCCAACTGCCTTGAGATCATTCACAAGCTCCTCCTGTGTGGTTCTGGGCTGATCCCTCACTTTTCTCATGACCATCCGTACCCCATGAGCCGAAATCTTGCATGGAGCTCCAGATCGAGGGTGACTGATGGTTATTTTGTATTTCTACCATTTGCGAAAAATCGCTCCAACAGTTGTGTCCTTCTCACAAAGCTTCTTGCTGGTGGTCTTGTAGCCCATTCTAGCCTTGTGCAGGTCCACAATCTTGTCCCTGATGTTCTTTGACAGCTCTTTGTTCTTGCCCATGATGCTGAGGTTTGAATGGAAGAAAGAGATTCTATGGACAGGTGTCTTTTATACACATAAGGAGTTGTCGTTAGGAGCACCTTCTTAAAGCGGTAGTATACTCCGCTATTTGACTTTTACCTACAGGTAAGCCTATAATAAGGCTTACCTGTAGGTACAATTAATATCTCCTAAACCTGCACGGTTTAGGAGATATTCAACCTGCATGCAGCCGCTGACGTCAGCGGCGCATGCGCTCTGAAGGTTCGGCGGACCTTCAGAGCTCCTTGCCGGAAACTCACTTGTGCCACTCACAGCGCCGGAGCCGCCGAACCGCCGAACCAGGAAGAGACGCCGAGGGAGCATGTCAGCTCCCTTAGCGTTGTCCAGACGTCCATGTCGGGGCTTAGTTCTAATGTAAGTATTTTATAATAAGCTAGTATGTGATGCATACTAGCTCATTATGCCTTTGTCCTGAAGGGTTTATTTTGTTTTTTTGTTTTTTTCATGCGTATACAACCACTTTAAACTGACAGGACCAATCTGTGTACCGCATGGGAACATACTGTAGCCATTCTGTGGGAACCTGAATTATAGTTAGTTGGTAGGGGGACAAATACCTATTTTACTCACTGAACTGCAACTCAATTTATAACATTTGTATCATGTGTTTTTTGCATTATTGATTGATATTCTGTCTCCATCATTTAAAGTATACCTATGATAACAATTATAGACCCTTCATTTCTTTGTAAGTGGGCAAACTTAAAAAATCTGCAGGGGATCATGTAACATGTTACTATACAGCACCTGCCCATACCATTATTCCCCCTTCCCTCCCACACACATACTGGTGCAGTGTAAAAAAAATAATAAATGCACATTTTTTTACCTGCAAAATCATGAGCATTTATTTATTTTATTTTTTTTACAAAGGGTAAACTTAGCCTATAATCCACTGTTTTAGCAGGGACAAGTGCTGCATGCCGAAAAAGTATTTAATAGCCCCTTTTAATTTCTGGTGATAGATTAAAGCGGTAGTAAACCGCAGCTTTAAAGAAAAAAAAAACCCTGCAAGACAATGCTATAATGTGCTAGTATGCACCTTAGAACCAAGCCCTCCGGTGGCTCACTGTCACCGCCGACAGGGCTGCCATCTTCACCCGGTCTTCCTTCCGGGTTCGAGTGCTGTCTGATTTCCTGACTCACGATGCCGTCACTCCCCGTATATGCACACTGGAGTCACGGCCACGGGATGGAGCTCTGAAAGGAACAGCACGGATATGTCATCCCGTGGGAGCACGTGCCGGTGATGTCACCGGCTGCATGCAGTGTGAATACCTCCTTAACAGTGCAAGTTTAGAAGATATTAACTGTACCTACAGGTAAGCCTTATTATAGGCTTATCAGTAGGTACAAGTCAAAAAGAAGACTATCACCTTAAAATGCTTTTAGCATTTTAGTATAAACACAGTTTCTGCATTTCATCAAAGTAGATTCATTATGTGGAGACAGCTGTAGTGACCGCTTCTAAATGGTACAGGTAGCAAGGTAGATAGGTAATATAAACTATACAGCTAATCATAACCCCCCCCCCCCCCAATTAAAACCACCAGCAAAACTAGTTTTAGTAAATTGTGTTGTGATATACCCAGAGTATCTAAATTGGAAAGAACTTTTGTAAAGGAATGAAATGTGCATAAGCAGTTAACCTGCCATTAGTAAAGATTTAGTGCATATTAGACATTAAAGCTGAACTTTGGGCACAGAAGCCTTAAATATATACCTCAAAAGTCACAATAGGTTTAAAACCAGTTTGTGTGCCAAATGCCTTTCCAAGCCCAGGTATTCCCTTGTAAAAAATAGTGGTGACATCATTGCTGTGTTGCAATTTGCCTGTGTAACACAGCAGGTCCACCACTACAAGCTACCTACAGAAAATTATAGAAGGGCGGACCAGTATGAAGTCACCCTGCATATAGAGAGAGCAGCAGTGACTGCTTCTAGGGAATTCTTGTACAGAGGCATTGTGAAGAAGTTGTTTCATGTTGGATGTTCAGCCCAGATATCAGATTGAGGGTCCAAGCACATTGGGTAAAAAAAATCTCTGCTTCCACAGGAGTTTTGTGTTTTGCCTGTAGAAGCAGCTTAAAGTGGAGTTCCACCCTAAAATTATACTTACCTCCATCTTCTCGCTCCGGGTCCCCTGAAAAACAAATGGATAATCGCAATTTTTTTTTTTTTTACTTATCTCGTTAAGAAGAAAATATACTTACCTTACTTCCTCTTCCTCCCCTCGGCGGCCGCGGCGAGTCGTCACTTCCTGGCATGCAATGATTCCTGGGAGATGAACGTTATCGCTCCCAGGAATCAATGCGCCTGCACCGGCCCGACGTCAGTTCCGGTGCAGGCGCCGTCATACCTTGCAAAACAGCTTCTGGGCATGCCCAGAAGCTGTGCAGGGATGACGCAGCGGCACCGGAAGTGACGGCGGGGCCGGTGCAGTGCATCGTGGGACCGAAGAAGACAGAAGAGGACACAGAAGAGGATCGCGCTGGCTTCAAGCTGCCCACACCTGAGATGGCAGCGCTGGAGAATACATTTTCAAGGCAAGTATTTCTTCTAAAAGGTAAGTGCAACCCGGGACAGATCAGAGGCTAGCCATTGTGGAATGCACTAGCCCTGACTGTCCCGGGGGTATTTTTATTAAAGAAAACGTTCACTGGGTGGAACTCCGCTTTAACGTTATCCTATGTGTCCATGCACATTAGGATGATTAGAGGCATATTTTAAAGTGGAGTTCCACCCAGTGAACGTTTTTTTTAATAAAAATACCCCCGGGACAGTCAGGGCTAGTGCATTCCACAATGGCTAGCCTCTGATCTGTCCCGGGTTGCACTTACCTTTTAGACGAAATACTTACCTTGAAAATGTATTCTCCAGCTCTGCCATCTCAGGTGTGGGCAGCTTGAAGCCAGCGCGATCCTCTTCTGCGTCCTCTTCTGTCTTCTTCGGTCCCATGATGCACTGCACCGGCCCTGCCGTCACTTCCGGGCATGCCCAGAAGCTGTTTTGCAAGGTATGACGGCGCCTGCACCGGAACTGACGTCAGGGCCGGTGCAGGCGCATTGATTCCTGGGAGCGATGACGTTCAGCTCCCAGGAATCATTGCATGCCAGGAAGTGACGACTCGCCGCGGCCGCCGTGGGGAGGAAGAGGAAGTAAGGTAAGTATATTTTCTTCTTAACGAGGTAAGTAAAAAAAAAAAAAATAAAATTGCGATTATCCATTTGTTTTTCAGGGGACCCGGAGCGAGAATATGGAGGTAAGCATAATTTTAGGGTGGAACTCCACTTTGAGCTCAGCATTTAGAGGCAGAAAAAATACCCTTCTGGTGTACATTTTTGAGAGGGGTTTTCTGTCAGCAAAAAATGCTAAACGTACATGCCTAAACACGTGTACAAAAACGCTCTTTATGAGTGTTTTTTCTGCCTAAGGAACTGGCCTTTCTTTTAAGCTCAGTGTGCATGGACCTTTAATATTCTGTGAATTTTGTAAATGCAGAATCTCAAGTCAGTTGACGTTAATAATCCATGAGAGTGTAAATGTGTGTATTTTGCAGGTAAAGATGCTGGTGGGAGAACAATTGTTCAGCCGCTATGATCGTCTCCTCTTGCAATCTACTTTGGACTTGATGAGTGATGTTGTTTATTGTCCTCGCCCAGGCTGTGAGACCCCTGTAATGCAAGAGCCAGGGGATTCAATGGGTATTTGCTCAAGCTGTCAGTATGCTTTTTGTACCCTTTGTAGAATGACCTACCATGGAGTCTCCCCATGCAAGTTAACAGCAGGTAAGTCTATGTTGATTTTGTAACAAAATTAGGATATCTTAAAAGAAGATTACTACCCTTATATGTAGCATAGTTCGAGAACAAGCAAAGGGGTTTGTGATTGTCTTCTTGCAGTTGTGTCTTAGTGCATAGATTTATGCATCTTCGATGATATAAAAATAACAGTGCCCGGTGTAGATTATTTGTGTGGACACTGCATACTTTTCTTCAGGGAGTTAGGCACCTGGCCCCTCCAGTGCGGTCTCCATTGCCACCTTGCTTTTAGTCCTTCAGAAGCCTCCTTTTGAGTATCTTCGGGAGATTCCCCTGCTTACACTGTCCCAGAGGGTGGCCTTCTTGGTGGCTATCACTTCTGCACGCAGGGTGCCGGAATTGACTGCATTATCCTGTCGTTCACCTTACTTGGTGGCTCACAGAGATAAGGTGGTTCTTCGTCACTATCTGTCGTTCCTTCTAAAGGTTGTCTTTGATTTTCTCTTGAATGAAGATATTGTGTTGCCTTTCCTGTGTCCCAAGCCAAAACATCCGAAGGAAATTGCTTTGCATGCCTTGGATGTGTTCCGGGCAATTAGGGTGTACCTGGCAGCTACAGAGTCTTTTAGGAAATTAGACTCCCTATTTGTGCTTACGGATGGGCCTTGCAAAGGGTTGTTCGCTTCCTCTGCGACCATTTCCAGATGGACCAGACAGACGGTGATTCAGGCCTATTCCATCAAGGGTCAGGTTCCTTCTTTCCCATTCAAGGCTCGCTCTACTTGGGCGCCTATTTACTCCTGGGCCTTCCGTCATCAGGCATCAGTGACCTGGTCGTCGGTGCACAATTTCACAAAGTTCTACAAAGTGGATGTGTTGGCATCTGCGGATGCTTCCTTTGGCCGCAAGGTTTTTCCGGCTGCTGTTTAGAAGACCTGGTCCTCTTTGAGGGTGTATTCTTTTTTTCAGGTGAGCTCCAGTAGCCTTAGGTATTTATTTTTCGCTGTCCCCACCCCTCCTTTTTAACACTCCTTTGGGACGTTACACATGGTTAAGAAGATCAGGAGCTGTGTCCGTCAATGAACGAAAGAGAAAGATTTTTGACTTTCTGTAAAATCCATTTCTCTGATGTTCCTTGACGGACACAGTACCCACCCCTCTGTGGAGTTGTAATTCTTCTGACACTGCTTGTAACAAAACTGAGTACCTATAGCAGAGAGAGGGATTATATCCCTTGGGACCATAGGCATAGCCAGACTTTTTTTTCTGCCTAGTGTCCTACTCCTGTAAGGGGCAGTATAACCCAGTGGTTAAGAAGATCAGGAGCTGTGTCCGTCAATGAACATCAGAGAAATTGATTTTACGTTAAGTCAAAAATCCAATTTTTTTCTCTAAGTACACATGCTTGAGAATTTAGATCCAACAGTCATCCCAGATTGAGATTCTTCATGAGAGTTCTGGGCTTAATGGTAGCCTCCTTTGAAGCAGTATAGTTAACCAAATTCCATTCAAGAACTCTCCAACAAAACATCTTGTCGACCTGGAAAAAGCAGGTTCCTTCTCTCTATTTACCCAATGTTCTGTCCAGCCAACCAAAGAATTACCTAACAGTGAGGAATTCCTTTATTTTGTATCACTGGAAAGTTATCACAACAGACCTAAGTCGCCCATGCTAGGGAGGAGCGTTGTATATCCTCAAAAGTCTGATATTCCAAAAATGGGGGACTCCAGATGTGGACACCCTAGCCTGCAGACTTAACAACAAAGCACCTCTGTTTGTTGCCAGAACCAGGGATCCTCTAGCTCTAGCCTCAGATGCCTTAATAATCACCTGGTCTTTCTACGAACTTATGTCTTCCCTCCAGTGAGAATTTACCCAGTTTGCTTAAGGAGAGGAGAGGAGAGGAGAACAGTAAAAGGAGAGGAGAACAGTAATTCTAATTGCACCAAAATGGCCTAGAAGAATCTGGAACACAGACATACTCAGACTTCTAGCAGACCATACTTGGGCTATTCCCAAAGGCTAGATCTGCTGTCTTAAGGCGCTCTTTTCCATCCTGCTTCTCAGTCTCTGGCTTTATTGGCATGGCTGTCAAAGCAGAGTTCCACCCAAATGTGGAACTTCCGCTCATTTGTTTCCTCCCCCCCTCCGGTGCCACATTTGGGACCTTTCAGGGGGAAGGGGGAATGGGCACCTGTTTTTGACAGGTACCCTTCCCCTCTTCCGGGAATGGGGCCGCGGCGAAGTGAGGAGACCTCCTCCGCCGCCGAGCCAATCCGAATGCGCAGCGCGCTTCGCACATGCGCAGTAGGGACCCGCCCGTGAAGCCGCAAGACTTCGCTGCCGGGTTCCCTGACCGGCAATGGCGGCGGGAGCACCCGTCAGCCAATGGAAACATCGTCTGTGGTGCCGACATTGCTGGACTCCAGGACAGGTAAGTGTCCTAATATTAAAAGTTAGCAGCTACAGTATGTGTAGCTGCTGACTTTTAATTTGTGGAGGGGGGGGGGGGGCTGGAGGCTTGAACACTGCTTTAAAAGCTATGAATTAAAGGATAGAGGGGTTTCTAAGTATATGATTCCTACCTTGCTGAAAGCAAGAAAAGCCTTTTCCTAGAATATCTAGCATTGTACCTGGAAATCCTTTTTTTGCCAGGTGTGAAAACAGGCACTTCAGTCCCAAAGATTACACTGTACCTCACATGCTGGCCTTCCTACAAACAGGTATTGACAAGAACCTGACCTTAAGCACTCTGAGGTTAGGTCTTAGCCTTGTCCATTCTTTTTTCAAAGGCCTCTGGCTTCATTTTCCCTAACAAGAACTTTTCTTAAAGGTGTATCTCCTTGCAGCATCCCTTGCTTCTTTGGAAGCTCATCTTGATTCGCTCTGCTTTGCAGAAACCACCATTTGAACCTATGAGGCATATTTCCCAAGACCATGCTTTCTCCCAAAGGTGATTTCAGCATTCCACCACAATGAGGAAATTGTCCCCCCATTCTTATGCCCTTCTACTAAGCATCCAAAGATAATCTCTCCACATTACCTGGACATAGTCAGAGCCACTAGAGTATACCTCAAAGCTACTATTCTGATCAGATGAATGGATTCCCAATTTTTTATGTCCTTGGGACCTCTTAAGGGACACTTTGCTTCAAAGTCCACCACAATGAATAAGAAATCCTATCGCAAGTGTTTAAATTCTAAATTGGTGTGAGTTTCCTGAGCTTTTTTTGCAACAAGCCTCAGTTGTTTAAGGCTGTCACCTGTTTTTATGTTCATGAATACATTTTAAAGTTTTATCAGGTGGATGTTCAATTTTTGCTGATGCAGCTTTCGGTTCACAACCACACTCTGAAATTGGGTCTTCTGACCCCTGCTATTAGACCTGTTAGCACAGTCTCTATTTGTCTCATTGTTGCCCAGCCTTCTAATCGATTGATTGCTTGAGGATATCCTATGGTGTATAAATACTCTGCCTGTGTCCTGTACTGTATAATTAAGATAAGAGGAATTTTGACTTACATGTAAATTTCATAGTACAGTACAAGACACAGGCCATCCTCCCTTCCATTCCTTAGTTTACTCTCCATTGCTTGCATTAAAACAGGACTCACTGTGTGGGGCAGGGTTATAGGGGAGGTTGTCTGGGGGCGTATCCTCTACAGCAGTGTTTCTCAACCTTTTATCCAGTCGGGGCGCCCTTGAAAAGTATTTTCAGTCTTGAGGCACCCCTGTCCAAGGCTTGGTTCACGTTACTGTGTGCCGCGTAACACGCACAAAATCACGCTCGTTACTGACACACAGACAAATACTCTGCTCTTTAGGAGGTGCCATTAACTCTTAATGGTACCCACAGATTGGCAAACATAGGGTGCTTTTGGTGCGGTGCAATTTGAAAAAAAGGGTCAGGGACATATTTCCCTGCATTTCTGCGGATAGGGAAGCCCATTGAAATGAATGGGCTGCCCTACACGCAGCACGCAGACACAGAGATGTGACCCAAGGGCTTGTTCACATGTCAGGTTGAACTGTTTTTAACCACTCCCATCTTCTCCCCCCTTAGCTGCAGAGGAACTGCAACCACCCCGTAACCGTGCAATGCACACAGTTGCAGGGAGGTTGCAGTGCAGCCCCTTTCACCCTGGGTATACTTCCAGCTGAAGCCACAGCATGTGCACCCCCCCCCCCCCAGCTGCTGCCTCTGCAGCTAAGGGGGGAGAAGTTGGGGGAGGTAAAAACTGTTCAACCTGACATGTGAATAAGCCCTTGGTTCACATCTCTGTGGCTGCGTGCTGCGTGTGGTAATGCTGCATTTATGGGCTTAAAACAGGTGGTGAGGAGGCAACATATTGCCTCTTTACCACCTGTTAAATGCCTATTAAAAGTGATCTGATCATGGATTGCTTTTCAGAGGAGCATCAGCCCTTGGTGCTATCATGAACAAGCCCTACATAGGCAGTTCTGATGACGCACGCACGCACGCACGCACACACACACACACACACACACACACACACACACACACACACACACACACACACACACAAAAACACACAAACATATGTACACACGTACACACATACACAGACACACACACGCGTACACACATACACAGGTACACACATACATACACACACAGACGCATGTAAAAAGCACTTTAAAACATTGTAGCACAGTACCTTTCTTTTTTAGCTGGGTACTGCACTGTAGGGGGAAGCAGAGAGCACAGAACACTCCTCTTCTCTTTACTTTCACTTTTGAGGCTGACAGAGCTGACTCACAGTGCCGATGTACAATTCGGCAGGGGATCGGGAGATTAGGCTCATCTGACAGCCTTTCTCTCCCATGATCCTGCGGCACACCTGAGGACCTCTGGCGGCATACAAGTGTGCCATAGCACACTGGTTGAGAAAGGTTTCTCTACAGCTTTGCCAGTGTCCAATTGCCTTAAGATGTCTTTAACCTATGGTGTATGAATATTCTCCCTGTGCCCTGTACTGTACTCTAAAATATGGAACCTGTAGATAACTAAAAATTCCCCTTTTTAGCAAGCTAAATGTCATTTAGTTTGGGTTTATAGCTACTTTAATATGTAAACAAAAATGCATTATTTTAATCTAAAATTACTAAGCTAATTAATAACCTCTCTCATTTTTAGAAAGCTAATTAAATATTCGTTAGCTCTTTAATCACTCTTTATTCCAGTGTTTTTTTTTATGACTTGATTTCAGAGAAGCTACTTGCATTGCGTGATGAATATTTGGCTGCAGATGAGGATGGTAAGAAATTTCTGGAGAAGAGATATGGGAAGCGAGTACTCCAGAAGGCAGTGGAAGAACTGGAGAGCGTTGAGTGGCTAGAGCAGAACTCCAAGCCCTGTCCTCGCTGTGGAACCTACATTCAGGCAAGTGACTGCAATCTGCTAAAGGCATACAGGGCAGACTAGAGACTGTAGAAGTCCTATATCCGTCTTGAACTTTTCATTACATTTGTCCTCTATTCAGTTTCTAGACAACAGGTCAACTAGCTTGTAAACTTAGATAATGAGAAGAAGCAGGAAAGCGCAACAATTGTGTAGCAGCACAAACAGGGACTAAAAAAGTAATGAGCAAATATGGCTGCACACATTGTACACAGGAAATGTTAGATCTTACATAGAAACAAGGTTTCTAAATTAGAATAATTATGGTCACATCAGCCCATTCAAATAAACAGCCACAATGTTGGGGTAACGATATGGGTAAGGGTCAAACCACCAGATGGAGTATATGGTCACATCAACTCCGATTTACCTCGATAAAAAAGGCAGGACGATAGTGCAGACCGTATGGATAGTTTATTCATTCATAAAATAAAATAATACTCACATTGAAGTGGATAAGTAAAAGCATTTAAATGAACCGCGGTATAGGATGGCGTGCTGCTCGTGTGTCTGGTCGCCTGACGCGTGTCGTCAAAACCATGACATCATCAGAGGCGGACCCGACTCCAGACGGCAGCACGCTTAAAAGTACCTCAGCCGGAAATGGCGTAGGCGGAAACTAGCCGCCGTTTGCGTTCCACTCGATCACAAAGCGGAACCGGAAGTGACGCGGGCGGAACAATCCGTCCCTGCGTCCTATCAGGCCCCATGTTAAAACCGGAAGAAGCACAGAGGAGACTTAATAGGTCGTAACTATCCGAAAGGAAGTTAGTTGGTCTCCCCCGGCAAAAGCAACTGATTGACTCAGATCGCTATTCAACCGGTAATAATAAGATAACATACCAAGAACGAGTGGAATGCAAATAAAACATAGTATTCATGTTAAAAAACATAATATCGATGTGATGTTAACTAAGGCTACAAATTTAACCACTTAAGGTCAAAGAGGAGCCCATACACAATTAGACAATTAAAAACAAAAAAACAAAAACAAGACAAGTGTTAATGATGCCACAATTGACGGAAAAATTGTGTACACATCAAACACACAAGTCCTCTTGATGATACACTCTAAAACCATTATAGAAACATATTCCATATGACATAAAAAGGAATATAAAAAATATGATACAAAAAAATTGTGATAACACATAACATAAAAGCCTGCTTTAGCTATTGTTGATGTAACAGTTCACATCCCACTCGACGTTCAACCCCCATGGGGCATAGGTTTTCATATTAAAAATCCAACGAGTTTCCAAACGGGAAATCTCCCGATGGATATGACTGCCCCTCCAATGGGGGGTGAACTTATCGATCCCCCAAATTTTTGTGCCCTTAGGATTTTTATCGTGACAACTAGCATAGTGTCTAGAGACACTATGATTAGGAAAAGCCTTCCTAATATTTTTTATGTGCTCCCTCACCCTCACTGTCAAAGTCCTTTTAGTGCGGCCTATATATTGTAGGCCACACGGACATTGCAGGAGATAGGGAGGAGGTGGAGGAGCATCCAATAAAGGGCTTAATAGGATGTATCCTGGAGGTGGCTGTAGATGTAACCTCGCAGAATTTCCTGCCTACAAGGGAGTTGACCTTACAAACCGAACACCTTCTACACGGATAATATCCGGTTAGGGTGTGAAAGAAGGGTAGTTGTTCCGGTTTATCCAAAACATTCGGAGCAATCTGAAGACGTAACGGCTCCACACCCCTGAACACTACCGGTGGAACTTCAGGGAGTTGGGGGCCCAGCACCTTATCATTTTGGAGGATATTCCAATGTTTTTTAAAAATGCGTTTAACATCCCTGTACTGCTTCGAATAAGTAGTGATAAAGGAGAAACCAAAACGATTCGAATCATCTTGTTCTTTGGGCTGCTTCTGTAACAAGATAGACCTATCAATGTTCTCCACTTCCTGCAACACCATATTCAGGTCAACCTCATCATACCCTTTGTCAAGGAATTTATCTTTCAAGATCAGAGCCTGGTTGTGATAAGTATCTGTACTGGTACAGTTGCGACGTAGACGTAAGAACTGGCTCCTGGGTACAGAGCGCAGCCAGGAAGGGTGGTGACAACTTCCCTGCTCGATGTACCCATTCCGATCAGTCGGTTTAAAAAATGTACTAGTCACAACTGCACCATCCTTGATCTCTATGGTTAGGTCAAGGAAGTTGATCTTATTCTCACTAACCTCATGCTGAAGTACAATTCCCAGCATGTTGGAATTGAGTTCGTTGATAAAACTATCCAAAGACCCTCTATCGCCATCCCATAGGAGGAGGACGTCATCAATATAACGCCTCCAGAGAACCAATTGGGGTCTCGGTCGGCCATAGATGACGTCCTCCTCCCACTTGGCCATAAAAAGATTCGCCATGGACGGTGCATATTTGGCACCCATGGCAACTCCCCTCTTTTGCAAGAAAAAGGAGCCGCCAAACCAAAAGTAGTTATGTTGCATGGCGAAACTGAGTAATGAAAGGATGAACTCCCTTTGTGATGAAATCAGGGAGTCATCTCTTTCCAAAAAGGTCTGAACAGCTTGATGGCCATGTTCATGGGAGATGATAGTGTAGAGGGAGGTGACGTCCGCTGTAGCCAGCAGATATCCCTCCCTCCATTCAACCCGTTCCAAAATATTCAAAACTTGAGTGGAATCTCTTAAGTAAGAAGGGGTATTGGTAACGATCGGCTGTAGGTACCCGTCTATATACCTCCCAACCCTACTAGTGACGGAGTCTATTCCGCTCACTATAGGGCGTCCAGGCGGATTGAGGGCGTTCTTATGCACCTTTGGGAGGTAATATAGAACGGGCACCCTCGGAGCCACAGGTACCAAAAACGACCTCTCTTTTTTGTTGATAATATTGTCCTGATACCCCTGATCAATAAGAGTTGATAAATCCTTTTTGTACCGGTTTGTAGGATTAAACAGGAGAGGACTATAAGTGTCCGTATCAGAGAGTAACCTATTCATTTCAGCATAATAGGAGGATTTGTCCAGAACGACAATACCCCCGCCTTTGTCAGCAGGCCTGACAACGATGTCATTTCTTTTCTTGAGGGATTTGAGACCCTCATTGAACCGAAATTCATTCCTGTCTTTCCTGATTTGTAAAGCCTCTACATCCTTAAGGACCAAGTCCTTAAACACCCCTATAGATGGAGCCATGAAACCAGGGGGGTTAAAGAGTGAGGCATTGGAAAGTCCTGAGTGTCTAATCCCCCCGTTGACAAGTCTATTATCTCTGATAGGCTTAGACATGACATACCTTTTAATGTTCATTTTACGGATGTACTTATGTACATCCATAAAAAGTCCAAACCTATCTAAAGGTTTGGTAGGGGCATACTTCAGGCCGTGTCCAAGAACCAATTTTTCATTATCGGAGAGGTCAGCAGAACTCAGGTTAAAAATCCCTGCATCCCTCAATGCATTTTTCTTTTTTTGCCTGGTCCGCCTCCCCCCTCTGGTCCCTCTCTTTGTTTTCCGTCCTGTTGTCTGTATTGACTGGGATTGTGAAAATCCCCCTGTGGTCTTTGTTGTTGTACCCCACGTCCACCACCATTCCACTGATGTTGTGGATGATTAGTGATGTACCTATCATCATAATAATCGTCTCCTTGATCCAATGGAGCGAAACGATTATATGATGCCCTATCATCTCTACGTGGTGAACCATAATAAGTGTGACTCTGGCGATAATCATTCTGTTCATGATAATAACCATCGCGTTGGTACTCCGTCACTTGGGAATTGTTTGGGGGTCTGGCACCTTTGCCCCTCTTATTTTTACCACGTCCTCTACCCCTTCCTGGGATTTGCACCCATTCACGTCGTGTAGGCGTCAGGGGTGTACGCGGTGATGCTACTGTGGGAAAAACTGTTTGAGAGAGGGGAACAGGCAATGATGCAGTGGGTTGACTCGCTGCCTCAGCCTGCATCTCCTCCTGTTTTTTCTGCCATTTGAAGATTAAATTGGACTTATAATCACCTAAGTCCCTAAGGTACTTCTTTTTCTTTTTGGTTTTCTGGTCAGATTCTTCCTTTTCAAGAACCTTTTTCAGGGCGTTGGATCTGTTGACAAATTCCAAACTTTCGATGGAAGAGGCCATAGAAGTTTTCAAGGCCAGGATTTCCTCATCCAATCTGACCAGTTTAACCTTTTTTCTGCTGACTAAGAACCTAAGCATGTTCAATCCAGCGTCATTGAAATACTTAGCCCAAACCATTGTATCTTTTTCATCCTCCTGTGGGCTGACCTCCCACCTGAGGCTACGCGGGACCATGCCCAATTCTAGATATTTGTCGAGAAGGGCTATGTCCCATTTTGTGTGTATTTCGGAAATCATGATGTTCTTCAATCTAAGGAAGGACCCCCCTAAATCCGTCACAGAGGGTTCCTCCAAATCATTGAAGACATCACTGGCATCAACAACACATTTACTTCTAAATGTGAAAATATCCATATTGCCGTCCAGCTGCAAATAATTGGGTAATCAGATAACAATACGAAAAAAAATGTAGAAGAATCTGCGCTCAGACAGATAGATGTTCTTGATCTAGCTGTCTGAGCGCAGATTCTTCTACATTTTTTTTCGTATTGTTATCTGATTACCCAATTATTTGCAGCTGGACGGCAATATGGATATTTTCACATTTAGAAGTAAATGTGTTGTTGATGCCAGTGATGTCTTCAATGATTTGGAGGAACCCTCTGTGACGGATTTAGGGGGGTCCTTCCTTAGATTGAAGAACATCATGATTTCCGAAATACACACAAAATGGGACATAGCCCTTCTCGACAAATATCTAGAATTGGGCATGGTCCCGCGTAGCCTCAGGTGGGAGGTCAGCCCACAGGAGGATGAAAAAGATACAATGGTTTGGGCTAAGTATTTCAATGACGCTGGATTGAACATGCTTAGGTTCTTAGTCAGCAGAAAAAAGGTTAAACTGGTCAGATTGGATGAGGAAATCCTGGCCTTGAAAACTTCTATGGCCTCTTCCATCGAAAGTTTGGAATTTGTCAACAGATCCAACGCCCTGAAAAAGGTTCTTGAAAAGGAAGAATCTGACCAGAAAACCAAAAAGAAAAAGAAGTACCTTAGGGACTTAGGTGATTATAAGTCCAATTTAATCTTCAAATGGCAGAAAAAACAGGAGGAGATGCAGGCTGAGGCAGCGAGTCAACCCACTGCATCATTGCCTGTTCCCCTCTCTCAAACAGTTTTTCCCACAGTAGCATCACCGCGTACACCCCTGACGCCTACACGACGTGAATGGGTGCAAATCCCAGGAAGGGGTAGAGGACGTGGTAAAAATAAGAGGGGCAAAGGTGCCAGACCCCCAAACAATTCCCAAGTGACGGAGTACCAACGCGATGGTTATTATCATGAACAGAATGATTATCGCCAGAGTCACACTTATTATGGTTCACCACGTAGAGATGATAGGGCATCATATAATCGTTTCGCTCCATTGGATCAAGGAGACGATTATTATGATGATAGGTACATCACTAATCATCCACAACATCAGTGGAATGGTGGTGGACGTGGGGTACAACAACAAAGACCACAGGGGGATTTTCACAATCCCAGTCAATACAGACAACAGGACGGAAAACAAAGAGAGGGACCAGAGGGGGGAGGCGGACCAGGCAAAAAAAGAAAAATGCATTGAGGGATGCAGGGATTTTTAACCTGAGTTCTGCTGACCTCTCCGATAATGAAAAATTGGTTCTTGGACACGGCCTGAAGTATGCCCCTACCAAACCTTTAGATAGGTTTGGACTTTTTATGGATGTACATAAGTACATCCGTAAAATGAACATTAAAAGGTATGTCATGTCTAAGCCTATCAGAGATAATAGACTTGTCAACGGGGGGATTAGACACTCAGGACTTTCCAATGCCTCACTCTTTAACCCCCCTGGTTTCATGGCTCCATCTATAGGGGTGTTTAAGGACTTGGTCCTTAAGGATGTAGAGGCTTTACAAATCAGGAAAGACAGGAATGAATTTCGGTTCAATGAGGGTCTCAAATCCCTCAAGAAAAGAAATGACATCGTTGTCAGGCCTGCTGACAAAGGCGGGGGTATTGTCGTTCTGGACAAATCCTCCTATTATGCTGAAATGAATAGGTTACTCTCTGATACGGACACTTATAGTCCTCTCCTGTTTAATCCTACAAACCGGTACAAAAAGGATTTATCAACTCTTATTGATCAGGGGTATCAGGACAATATTATCAACAAAAAAGAGAGGTCGTTTTTGGTACCTGTGGCTCCGAGGGTGCCCGTTCTATATTACCTCCCAAAGGTGCATAAGAACGCCCTCAATCCGCCTGGACGCCCTATAGTGAGCGGAATAGACTCCGTCACTAGTAGGGTTGGGAGGTATATAGACGGGTACCTACAGCCGATCGTTACCAATACCCCTTCTTACTTAAGAGATTCCACTCAAGTTTTGAATATTTTGGAACGGGTTGAATGGAGGGAGGGATATCTGCTGGCTACAGCGGACGTCACCTCCCTCTACACTATCATCTCCCATGAACATGGCCATCAAGCTGTTCAGACCTTTTTGGAAAGAGATGACTCCCTGATTTCATCACAAAGGGAGTTCATCCTTTCATTACTCAGTTTCGCCATGCAACATAACTACTTTTGGTTTGGCGGCTCCTTTTTCTTGCAAAAGAGGGGAGTCGCCATGGGTGCCAAATATGCACCGTCCATGGCGAATCTTTTTATGGCCAAGTGGGAGGAGGACGTCATCTATGGCCGACCGAGACCCCAATTGGTTCTCTGGAGGCGTTATATTGATGACGTCCTCCTCCTATGGGATGGCGATAGAGGGTCTTTGGATAGTTTTATCAACGAACTCAATTCCAACATGCTGGGAATTGTACTTCAGCATGAGGTTAGTGAGAATAAGATCAACTTCCTTGACCTAACCATAGAGATCAAGGATGGTGCAGTTGTGACTAGTACATTTTTTAAACCGACTGATCGGAATGGGTACATCGAGCAGGGAAGTTGTCACCACCCTTCCTGGCTGCGCTCTGTACCCAGGAGCCAGTTCTTACGTCTACGTCGCAACTGTACCAGTACAGATACTTATCACAACCAGGCTCTGATCTTGAAAGATAAATTCCTTGACAAAGGGTATGATGAGGTTGACCTGAATATGGTGTTGCAGGAAGTGGAGAACATTGATAGGTCTATCTTGTTACAGAAGCAGCCCAAAGAACAAGATGATTCGAATCGTTTTGGTTTCTCCTTTATCACTACTTATTCGAAGCAGTACAGGGATGTTAAACGCATTTTTAAAAAACATTGGAATATCCTCCAAAATGATAAGGTGCTGGGCCCCCAACTCCCTGAAGTTCCACCGGTAGTGTTCAGGGGTGTGGAGCCGTTACGTCTTCAGATTGCTCCGAATGTTCTGGATAAACCGGAACAACTACCCTTCTTTCACACCCTAACCGGATATTATCCGTGTAGAAGGTGTTCGGTTTGTAAGGTCAACTCCCTTGTAGGCAGGAAATTCTGCGAGGTTACATCTACAGCCACCTCCAGGATACATCCTATTAAGCCCTTTATTGGATGCTCCTCCACCAATGTTGTCTATCTCCTGCAATGTCCGTGTGGCCTACAATATATAGGCCGCACTAAAAGGACTTTGACAGTGAGGGTGAGGGAGCACATAAAAAATATTAGGAAGGCTTTTCCTAATCATAGTGTCTCTAGACACTATGCTAGTTGTCACGATAAAAATCCTAAGGGCACAAAAATTTGGGGGATCGATAAGTTCACCCCCCATTGGAGGGGCAGTCATATCCATCGGGAGATTTCCCGTTTGGAAACTCGTTGGATTTTTAATATGAAAACCTATGCCCCATGGGGGTTGAACGTCGAGTGGGATGTGAACTGTTACATCAACAATAGCTAAAGCAGGCTTTTATGTTATGTGTTATCACAATTTTTTTGTATCATATTTTTTATATTCCTTTTTATGTCATATGGAATATGTTTCTATAATGGTTTTAGAGTGTATCATCAAGAGGACTTGTGTGTTTGATGTGTACACAATTTTTCCGTCAATTGTGGCATCATTAACACTTGTCTTGTTTTTGTTTTTTTGTTTTTTTGTTTTTAATTGTCTAATTGTGTATGGGCTCCTCTTTGACCTTAAGTGGTTAAATTTGTAGCCTTAGTTAACATCACATCGATATTATGTTTTTTAACATGAATACTATGTTTTATTTGCATTCCACTCGTTCTTGGTATGTTATCTTATTATTACCGGTTGAATAGCGATCTGAGTCAATCAGTTGCTTTTGCCGGGGGAGACCAACTAACTTCCTTTCGGATAGTTACGACCTATTAAGTCTTTAAGTCTCCTCTGTGCTTCTTCCGGTTTTAACATGGGGCCTGATAGGACGCAGGGACGGATTGTTCCGCCCGCGTCACTTCCGGTTCCGCTTTGTGATCGAGTGGAACGCAAACGGCGGCTAGTTTCCGCCTACGCCATTTCCGGCTGAGGTACTTTTAAGCGTGCTGCCGTCTGGAGTCGGGTCCGCCTCTGATGATGTCATGGTTTTGACGACACGCGTCAGGCGACCCGACACACGAGCAGCACGCCATCCTATACCGCGGTTCATTTAAATGCTTTTACTTATCCACTTCAATGTGAGTATTATTTTATTTTATGAATGAATAAACTATCCATACGGTCTGCACTATCGTCTTGCCTTTTTTATCGAGGTAAATCGGAGTTGATGTGACCATATACTCCATCTGGTGGTTTGCCCCTTACCCATATCGTTACCCCAACATTGTGGCTGTTTATTTGAATGGGCTGATGTGACCATAAGGCGAGATTGATCCTTTGATTGATGCCGTATTTGTGTCCTATCCATCGCTCATGATTACCTATTATCTGGTAAGCAGCTGGTGTTATTCCACGTCTGGGTGTCGGCTTTCCATTTCTGCACAGTTGGAGTTTGTGAACTGGTCTACACTATCTCCTCCACTCTTTATGGACTTTTGGGACTTTATGTGAATGTTTTACATTTTTATAGTGTTTTGGCGCTACTACATTTTTATTCTATGCCTATTTTAGCCTGTAATCTGCTATTTAGTTGGCTGCCTACACTTATTGCTTTGTTTGGACTTCAATGTTCTTGATCTAGCTGTCTGAGCGCAGATTCTTCTACATTTTTTTTCGTAAGGTTTCTAAATTAGTACCACAGAATAATATAATTTTTTTTACGTGCCAAGCTGTAATGAAACAGTGGGCTAAATTGGGAGGACTTATTCTTTAGGGGGGCCGCTTTTATGACTACTGATGGCCACACCTAACCCATTGCAGAAAGAGATTATGGTGCATTGGAATTTAGGATTACAGTAAACATTGCAATTTACAATATTAAAAGGAAAAGTATGGCAAAAGCTCTTTTCTCTATTGTTCATTGACAGACGCAGCCTCATCTCCATGAGCTGAGTGGGTATATGCTCCTCCCATCAGGAGTAGTCTAGGCAGGAAAATTTGAATACACACGCCCAGGGGACTGTCCCTCCAGGCATAAACCCCCACTGCACAACCCAGCACATCGGTTTGTTTTCTGCCTAGAGAAGGAGTAGACCTAGGTTTCCTGCTGAGACTCCGGTCTCAGTTTTTTTTTTCTTTTGAGAATATTTTCTTTTATTTCTCTTTACTCACTTGCTAGCTATTGTTCAGGGAAGAATTTCCTAGTGATCTACAAGCAACGATGCCGGCTGGGGGTTCGTACTGGATAATCTAGGTCCTTATGGTCCCCCCAGTCTGGCCTATGAGCGTGAGCAGGTTATAGTTCCGACCTAGGCCTAGCTGCGACGGTGCCCCCTTGTCCGGAGGGGGACGAGCCTGCGAGTGGATGCCTCGCTGGGACGCAACAACCTGGAAAGCCCTGAGTCGCAGTGTACCCCTTGGCTGGCAGCACCCCCACTTCGGGAGCGGAGCCCACCCGGTCCATGGTATGGTAACTCTGCCCCCCCTGCCCCTGCTGGCCTTGGGGGGATGTGGGCCCTCCCCTGGGGATAATGGGATTTGTGCCTCCCAAGAGATCCCCCTTTTCTGTGTATCCTTCCCTCTCCCTGTCCCTGCGGGGGCTGTGTGTCTGTAGTGCTCTGGCGCTCGGGGGGGGGGGAGTGACATGGTACCTTGGGCTTGCTGGTCCCTGTTGTGGTTTCTGAGGCCTTCATATGTCGGTCCCTGGCCGCATGGTGTGCCGTGGGCGCCACCATCTTAGGTGTGGGCAATGGAATTTTTTCCCCATAGACTTGTATAGGGCAGCCATTTTCCCTGCAGCTTCCTATTGTTTTGTATGGGCATCCATCTTTGTGTAGCCCTGGTGCTATACTGGGCAGTGTATCCCTATCAGACGACCTCACTTCCTGTGTGGTCATTTCCTGCTGCTGAGCCAAGGTCACTTCCTGCTTCCCTCTCCATGATGTGAAAGATTCAGGAGGCTGTGCGTCTGAGGTGGTAAAGTATCGAGGGTCCCTGCGGGCATATCCTTACACTTTCTGCTATCAGTTTGGTTTAAAGGGGCTCCCTGCAGACCGCTGCGATCGGTGGTGAATAACGCGATCGGCGTTCTTAAAGCTACAGTACTCTGTTTTTTGCAAATTGCACTATGGATTCCCAAACTGGAATTTCACCCTCAGACCCACACTGTGCGACTCCCAGACAGTCCAGATCACAGTCGCTGGCCACGATTTCAGCTGCCCTGGAAAGCCTAGAGACTAAAGTTGATTTAGTCATGAAAAAGGTTGATAGCCTTAAACGGCCGCTGCCTTCTCCTTCTGTGGAGGTGTCCTCTGATTCTGTGGCTGATGTGGTTGCCCCGGATGCTCCCCTTCCCGAGGGGTCACTGTCCTCGCAGTCAGATGGTGAAGAGGACCGGTTTTCTTCAGCTGCAGCTTGGGAACACACTTTGGTGGAAGCCATGGATATTTCAGTGCGGGATACTTTAAAATTGGCTGATGAGCCAGCGCCGGCAGGGACGCCCCCAGAAGTCTCCAAAAGTTGACAGGGTTTTCCCTTGTCCCGACACTTTTCACAATATTGTGAATGACCAATGGCGGCACGTGATAGTGGTGCCAAAACTATTTAAACACCGGTATCCTTTTGCTGAAAAGATTTCTAACCGTTGGACGGTGCCACCTAAAGTAGATCATCCTGTTTCCAGATTAAACAAATCTACTCTTGTGCCTGTGAAGGATTCCCCAGTTTTTACGGATCCAGTGGACAGGCTAGTGGAATCCCTTTCCTGCCATCTTTACGTGTTGGTGGGTTCCATTTTGAAACATTTTTTGTGTCTGTGCTAGTTTCACAGACAGTGACGGAATGGATTAGGAGTTTGTGGGAGTCTTTGGACCCCGAGACTGTTCCTCCGGAACTGTTGGACCAGGTAATCCAGGCTCTGGTGTTCCTGTGTGATGCGTCTATGAATGCGGCTCCCCTGGTGGCCAGGGTCTCGGCCGTGGGCATTGTTTTAAAATGCATGGTTTGGTTGAAGAGCTGGTCGGCTGACCAAGCTTCTAAGATCTCCCCTAGCTGATCTCCCCTTTTTGGGTGAACAGTTGTCTGGCGACTCATTGGATGAGTTGATCAAGGACCTGACTGGCGGGAAGATTACTCTTCTTCCTCAATCCTCCAAGGGTAAGACACCCCGTCCTAAGCGGGGTCCCTCCTTTTTTGTGCATAAACGTTTTTTTCATGCCTCCGGGGCGCAAGAAAAAGGTAAGCCGTTCAGAGATTTTGGAGGTGCTAAGAAACCCTGGGTCAAGTCCAAGGACGGTCAGTCCGGTGCTACAGACAAGTCCTCTTCAGCATGAAGGGGCGCCCTCACCCGTCTTAGGGGTGGGGGGATGTTTGCGCTTCTTCCAGGAACCCTGGACTTCATTCAGGACGAATGGGTTCGCAAACTGATTTGTTCTGGGTACAAGATCGAATTCTGGTCCCAGCCAGGGGACAGGTTTTTTCAGTCAAATCTTCGCCTGTCTCCGGAGCGTTTGAAGGATCAACAGGAGGCTGTGCGAGTTCCCCAACAGGAACGCTCTCAAGGTTTCTATCAAATTGTTCCCCCGTACCCAGAAAGGAGGTCAAGGGGCATCCAATCCTGGACCTCAAGACTCTGAACCGCTTTGTGCGGGTGCAGAAATTTTGAATAGAGTCCATTCGGTCGGTGGTGGCATCTTTGAATCAGGGGGATTTTCTGGCTTCCATCATATCTCCACATCCCCATATGCGAGGGGCATCAGCGATTCCGCTTTGCAGTGGCAGAGGAGCACTTTCAATTAGTGGCGTTACCCTTTGGTCTCGCCTCGGCTCCCAAATTTGTAACCAAGGTCCTAGCCCCTTTGCTGGCCTTGTCGCATCAACGAGGTATCTCCATTGTAGGGTATCTGGATGATCTCCTGTTGCGAGCAGTTTCCCATTCAGATCTGCTGGAAAACATCTCCATCTCCAATTGGACCCTTCAGGACTTCGGGTAGATGATCAATGTCACCAAATCTGCCGGTCACCTATCTGGGGCTGATCCTCGACTCTGCTCTGGTTAGGGTCTTCCTTCCCTTGGACAAGCTTCAGAAGTTGCAAAGGGCGGTCCAATTGCTGATGGAGGACGATCAGTCCTCCTTGCGGGCTTGCATGGGTCTGATGGTCTCGACCTTCGAAGCAGTCCGATTCAGGTCCAGTTGGACAATGCCACAGCCGTGGCTTACATCAATCATCAAGGGGGCACCAGGAGTGCCCTGGCAGCCAAGGAGGTGGCCGAGCTTCTGGTATGGGCGGAACACAATGTTTCGGCTCTTTCTGCAGTCCACATTCCGGGTGTGGAGAATTGGTGGGGGGATAACCTGAGTCGTCAGGTGTTGGATCAGGGGGAGTGGTCCCTGCATCCAGAGGTGTTTCATCTCCTGTGTGTCCGGTAGGGGACCCCGGACGTGGATCTGTTTGCGTCTAGCCTCAACAGGAAAGTTCAGAGGTTTGTGGCCAGGTTTCTGGATCCTCTGGCCGATCCCACAGACGCTCTGGTGGCTCCTTGGAGTCAGTATCGCCTGATCTATGCCTTCCCTCCGCTCATTCTCCTACCAAGGTTTCTTCGCAGGGTGGCAATGGAAGGCATTCCAGTCGTTCTGGTGGCACCAGACTGGCCTCGTGGTCTTGGTACGCAGAGCTGGTAAAAATGGTCGTGGATCCTCCATGGCATCTTCCTTTGCGGAAGGATCTACTATCTCAAAGACCAATCTTCCATCCTGCTTTACGATCGCTGGCTTTAACGGCTTGGCTGTTGAAAGCAAGGTATTGAGTGATAGAGGTCTTTCTGATTTGGTGATTCCTACCCTTTTGAAGGCAATGAAGTCGACATCTAGGAAGATCTATCATCGTACATGGAAATCGTACATTTCATGGTGTGAATCGCTGCAGCTGCACCCTTACTTGTTTTCTATAGCTAGGGTTTTGGCCTTTTTACAAAAAGGGGTTGAGCAGCGCTTGGCATTGGGTACTATCAAGGGCCAGGTTTTCGGCCTTGGCTATTTACTTCCAACAGCCGTTGGCTACTCAGAGTTTGATTCACACCTTCGTTCAGGGGGTGCGTCATCTGGCCCCTCTGAGAAGATCCCTGTTTCCGCCGTGGAATCTTAATCTGGTTTTGTCCCTTCTTCAAAAGTCTCCTTTTGAAAATATTAGGGAGATTTCTCTGCTTTGTCGCAAAAGGTTGCCTTCCTAGTGGCTATCACTTCTGCCCGCAGAGTCTATGAGTTGGCGACGTTGTCCTGTCGTTCGCCTTATTTTGTGGTCCACAGGGATAAAGTGGTCCTCCGACCTAATCCGTCCTTTCTTCCTAAGGATGTGTCAGATTTTCACCTGAATGAAGGCATTGTGTTGCTTTCCTTATGTCATTAGCCTAAATATCACAAGGAAGTTGCCTTGCACTCTTTGGATGTGGTTTGGGTGATAAGGGTTTATCTGACGGTTACTGAGTTCTTCAGGAAGTCGGACTCTCTCTTTGTCCTTCCGGACGGTCCTCGCAAATGTTTGACTGTGTCCGTTGCGACCATTTCGAGATGGATTAGACAGACAGTTGTTCAGGCTTATTCGATCAAGGGTCAGGTTCCTCCTTTCCCTGTGAAGGCACATTCTACTAGAGTGCTGAGTGTCTCTTGGGCTTTTCGCCATCAGGCCTCTGTTGTACAAGTTAAATTTTACAAGGTGGATTTGTTGGCTTCTTCGGATGCCTTTGTTGGCTGCAAGGTTTTGCAGGCTGCTGTTTCATAAAAGAATGTTTGTTTGTACTTCTCTTCGGGGTCTTATATCTGGGTGAGCTCCTGTTTGGTTGCGTTCCATGTTGCCCAGTTGGCAACTTTAGCTTTTTCGAGTTTATGTTACTGTCTGGTTGTGTTTTCCCACCCCTCATGCCTATACTGCTTTGGTACGTCCCACTCAGCTCATGGAGATGAGGCTTCGTCTGTCGATGGACGATAAAGAAAATAAGATTTTTGTAAGATCTTACAGTGAAATCTTTTTCTCTGATGTTCATCAACAGACGCAGCACCCATCCCTCTGTTTGGTGTTGGTTCTGTTGTCTTCACTGCTTTTGAACTAAACTGTTGAGCTGGGTTGTGCAGTGGGGGTTTATGCTTGGAGGGACAGCCCCCTGAGCGCGTGTATTCAAATTTTCCTGCCTAGACTACTACGTGGCGTCACTATCCTTGGCAACGGGTTTGCCTGCCGAGTCATCGGCTACTCAGAAATTAAAACTGAGGTTCTCCTTCCAGAATGCCGAGGGAGCCACGCAATGTCCGACATGCGGACTTAGACTCTGTGAGAGGTGGGAGACACCTGCACTACATTTCTATTCAATTAATTAAACTCTCCTGGGGAATATATAAACCATAGTAGAGCAGATATCTGCAAAATATTTCTGTTTGGGATCCAGCAAAGAAGGTTGTGGATGAGTGCTCTCTGTGGCCGCGCATGTGAGTAAAAGCTTCTTTATAATTGCCTTGCCCCTTTTTTACTTTTTTCACATAGCTCTTTTGTTTGATTTTCTTACCTTCATTTTTTAAATCCAGGATTCACTACTGAATCTGCCCATGAGGCCATTCATGGCAATGGATACACATTTTTGTTTCTAACAATCTTATAGATATCAATACTATTAAACTATCATCATTACCCCCCCTTTTTATTTTTTTTTCTCTCACATTCACAATTTCAATGTCACTTGTTTGCAAGCTTCTACATTTTAACTTTCTGATTTAGCACGATACAGTCACCTTCTACGTTATACCATTTTTATTTTGTTGGTAACTTTTTTATATAATCGATTCTCACTTTACTATTTTTGCACCACCCTTTTTCTATTTTTATTCTTCCAGACTTATGGGTTTACATAACTTTTTGGTGAATTTTTCTATTTCATTAGTAATAAGGCCTAAAAAGCTGCTCACCCTATGTGCATCCACTAGATTACTCTGTATTAATCGCTTTCCTCTATTAACTGATTCAAATTTTCTATATATATTATACTGGGAATGTTTTTTTAGATAGGTCTCCCCACTAATTCACAGGGTATTCCAAACGTGACTCCTTGCAAGTCAGTTTCTTTCTTTACCCGCTCTGGGCGCTGGGAGGACTTCTCTGGAATAGTTCTGGACCAATGGAAAAATCTCTGGTAGAAAGACATCCATCTGTTTCAATAGTAAATATATAGGCCATAACCTTATAGCCTTTTTGATATGCTATGTACACCATATTTCTAACTCTATAATATATTTCGTAGACATTACATACCCCCTGAAGAAAACCCTTACGGAATTAGGTTGAAACGCGTCAATAAAAAAACAATACTTTTACAATCTTGTCTTTAAGACTCATTTGCTGCTAAAAAAAAAAAACCACTGTGGAAATTCCTTCTTCCTTTTTTGTAATTGTTTGGGGTGTGCAGCCTTCTCCTTCCTATATGTGTTTCTCCAATTTTTCGAGATTTTTAGGGTAATCTACACTTTACTCTAAAGTTTCTGCCGTAACTGTTATTGCCTCGCCTTATACAGTGCATTGTGAATTCGGCCCCCTGAACTTTTCGACCTTTTGCCACATTTCAGGCTTCAAACATAAAGATATAAAACTGTAATCTTTTTTGAAGAATCAACAACAAGTGGGACACAATCATAAAGTGGAACGAAATTTATTGGATATTTCAAACTTTTTTAACAAATAAAAAACTGAAAAATTGGGCGTGCAAAATTATTCAGCCCTCTTAAGTTAATACTTTGTAGCGCCACCTTTTGCTACGATTACAGCTGGAAGTCACTTGGGGTATGTCTCTATCCGTTTTGCACATCGAGAGACTGAAATTTTTGCCCATTCCTCCTTGCAAAACAGCTCGAGCTGAGTGAGGTTGGATGGAGAGCATTTGTGAACAGCAGTTTTCAGTTCTTTCCACAGATTCTCGATTGGATTTAGGTCTGCACTTTGACTTGGCCATTCTAACACCTGGATATGTTTATTTGTGAACCATTCCATTGTAGATTTTGCTTTATGTTTTGGATCATTGTCTTGTTGGAAGACAAACCTCCGTCCCAGTCTCAGGTCTTTTGCAGACTCCATCAGGTTTTCTTCCAGAATGGTCCTGTATTCGGCTCCATCCATCTTCCCATCAATTTTAACCATCTTCCCTGTCCCTGCTGAAGAAAAGCAGGCCCAAACCATGATGCTGCCACCACCATGTTTTACAGTGGGGATGGTGTGTTCAGGGTGATGAGCTGTGTTGCTTTTACGCCAAACATAACATTTTGCATTGTTGCCAAAAAGTTAGATTTTGGTTTCATCTGACCAGAGCACCTTCTTCCACATGTTTGGTGTGTCTCCCAGGTGGCTTGTGGCAAACTTTAAACGACACTTTTTATGGATATCTTCAAGAAATGGCTTTCTTCTTGCCACTCTTCCATAAAGGCCATATTTGTGCAGTATACAACTGATTGTTGTCCTATGGACAGAGTCTCCCACCTCAGCTGTAGATCTCTTCAGTTCATCCAGAGTGATCATGGGCCTCTTGGCTGCATCTCTGATCAGTCTTCTCCTTGTATGAGCTGAAAGTTTAGAGGGATGGCCAGGTCTTATTAGATTTGCAGTGGTCTGATACTCCTTCCATTTCAATATTATCGCTTGCACAGTGCTCCTTGAGATGTTTAAAGCTTGGGAAATCTTTTTGTATCCAAATGTGGCTTTAAACCTCTTTACAACAGTATCTCGGACCTGCCTGGTGTGTTCCTTGTTCTTCATGATGCTCTCTGCGCTTTAAACGGACCTCTGAGACTATCACAGTGCAGGTGCATTTATACGGAGACTTGATTACACACAGGTGGATTCTATTTATCATCATTCGTCATTTAGGTCAACATTGGATCGTTCAGAGATCCTCACTGAACTTCTGGAGAGAGTTTGCTGCACTGAAAGTAAAGGGGCTGAATAATTTTGCACGCCCAATTTTTCAGTTTTTTATTTGTTAACAAAGTTTGAAATATCCAATAAATTTCGTTCTACTTCACAATTGTGTCCCACTTGTTGTTGATTCTTCACAAAAAATTACAGTTTTATATCTTTATGTTTGAAGCTTGAAATGTGGCAAAAGGTCGCAAAGTTCAAGGGGGCCGAATACTTTCGCAAGGCACTGTAGGTAAACCTTGTTATAATATTTATCTATTTAAACATAGAAACATAGAATGTGTCGGCAGATAAGAACCATTTGGCCCATCTAGTCTGCCCAATATATCTGAATCCTCTGAATAATCCCTGGCCCTATCTTATAAAATAAATAAAATAAAAATTGGCCGTCTTTTCTTCCATCTCACTACCAGAAGTTCCTCTCTGGCTAGTAATGTAGTGCTAAGACTTCTGCCCGCCGGGGACACAAGCTGATAATTTGCCATCTCACCTGTTGCTTGATACTCAAGAGGACGTGGTCACCAGAATCCAGTTAGCGACTAAGTTATTGTGATTCCTTCATATCTGACACGCTGAAACTCCTCAGTCCACATCCATTCTGTAAGTGCCCCGCAGGGGAAGATCTTCAATTAGCAATGGCAGATTGATTACAGGCCCTCTGGAGCTGGAGCACGAAGGACACACAATGGTGATTCCACAGCAGGCCCTGAGGAAACTGCAAGCACCTCTCACATTGATAGAGGTACTTGGTCACAGGAATCTAGTTAGCGACTGAGTTATTGTGATTCCTTCATATCCAACACGCTGAAACTCCTCAGTCCACATCCATTCTGTAAGTGCCCCGCAGGGGAAGATCTTTAATTAGCAATGGCAGATTACAGGCACTCGGGAGCTGGAACACAAGGGACAAACAATAGTGATTCCACAGTAGGCCCTGAGGAAACTCCAAGTACCTCTCATGTTGATAAAGGGTGTAGGACCCTGCTCCTGTTCTGGAGCAGGGTCCTACACTGACACCATTGCAGCCCCCTAAATCGGGCTGTTCCACAGAAACCCAACTTGTGGCCTGTCTGACTAAAGCAGAATAGTTTGCTTCTATGTTGGATTTATTCCAAATGGCTATCACCATCTCTGCTTATTAACATAAATAACGTTCAATAACGTCCATAAACGGTCCTCTGCCTCCCCACCCCCTTATCTTTAGATGTTACAGCCTGAACTGTTTGAGAATAGAAAAAACACTCGCGCCAATTATTTGTTATTAGAGGAAATTGGTTGCTGCTGTGATAAACCATCTATGTGTGGCAAAGTTGGAAAGTTATTTGTAATATAAGATATTACATCTACAGCGCATACCTTGTAGCAGGATGATATAGGGGATTGGGAATTTCCTGTGTTAAGTAGTGTGAAATTATGCAATTATTTTGGTATTGACACCAAAGGATCTACCTGTAATTCTAGGGATATGTTGTTACCAGTAGCCCTCAAAATTGTACAAATGGTACTAGGTAGTGTAG
Source organism: Pelophylax lessonae (assembly GCF_965119305.1). Taxonomy (NCBI): domain Eukaryota; kingdom Metazoa; phylum Chordata; class Amphibia; order Anura; family Ranidae; genus Pelophylax; species Pelophylax lessonae. Next base: position 354,401,579 of record NC_138771.1, on the reverse strand, counting down.
TGTTATGTACCTACAGCATATACTATGGTGTGGGGAGTATTTTGTGTCCCCTAAATGTTTCCCATATGCTGTATGTGACACCACCAATACATATAAATACAAGTGTTAAAATATATATGACTTGTCTGTGAAACAGTAAGCTTGCACATATAGAAAACTTTTGTGTGTGCTTAGTAAGATATAAAATACATCAACTGTGCTAATCACAATATATAAAGTGCATCAACTGTGCCGATTTCAATTGATTATAAAAAGATGATATATAAAGTTCATAATACAATAAAAAAGTTCCCGTGAAAAAAAGCGAGGTCCAATGGGACCAGGAAATGGTGCTCAGTGCAAAGAAATAATGTCCATTAGTTCCAAGAAGTGGTAAAAGTTCAAAGAAAACTAATCAAAATTGATGTTGAAATTCAAAGAGAAAAGTGCATTGGTGCTATCACCCTCTGTGCTCCTGTGGGTATGAGGTAGGTAGTGCAAATTCACCAGATGTTGTTGACCCCCATTACCATACAGCAAGTGGGTCAATTGCGCTTGTGTGGTGAGTGTCCAGCGGGGTCCCAGCCGTCCGTGTCCGGGTGGTCCTGGATCCTATTAGTTGTCATAAAAAATCGCACTCCTCATGGTGTAGTAGTTTAAAATTCCAATGTTTTATTTTCAACCGAAAAAAATGTGCAAGTAATGCTAAAAGGTTCAAAGTATACAGCGTTGGTGGTACAGGTAAATAATAAAAGGTGGAATACCGCAAAACCTGAGCTTAGGGAAGCCGTGCGGGACCCCTGTGAAGGTCCGCCCGCTGTCTACACGGAGCTTCCGGGTTTAGACTCGGCTTGCGTTCCACGTACCACAATGAAAGCGAGGCTACGTGCTTTTCAGGGCTACTGGTAACAACATATCCCTAGAATTACAGGTAGATCCTTTGGTGTCAATACCAAAATAATTGCATAATTTCACACTACTTAACACAGGAAATTCCCAATCCCCTATATCATCCTGCTACAAGGTATGCGCTGTAGATGTAATATCTTATATTACAGCCTGAACTGCCTAGTTCATGTCCATTTGCAGAATGTAAGAGGATTATTACTTTTTAGCAGAGGCTGCAGGTGATTCTTCACCACCATGAAGTTACTTCTTCAGCTTCTTGCCACATGCTTACTACTTTGGACTCACTGGTGAAAGGAGTGTTCTAGTCTCTGGATTGATACATCTAGTGCTGCTCACACCCCACATTTTCTTTCAAGCACAAAAAAGAAGGCAATTAAAATTCAGAAAGCCTTTTCCTTTTCTTGGTCAAGCCGAGTGGGTCATATATAATGATTGGCCCAACTCAGAGAGGTTATTCCCCCTAATGTATGCCTGATAATTTTAACGCCATAAAAGGGGAGTTTAGGAAGAGCTTGACTGTTTCCACTATTTACCCAGTTTTTCTTGCACTAAATGATCAGCCTAGCATTTCAATCAATGGTATTCCCTCCTTTAGGGATTCTGTTGATGGGCATCTAGAGACTCTTTTGAAGCCCTCCTTTGTCTTGGCAGGCCCAGTCCTGCAAACAGCTATTGTCATCTTGATTGCCCAGGTCACGGCAAACTGAACTTGAGAAATCAATAGTGAGCTTTCTACGATTATAGATGATCCTAATCTTGCTGCAAGAGTACCATGTTTTCTCTCAGCACTGTTCTGCTTTGTAAATGCCATAGAGAACGTAATCATTCAGATCTCCAAAATGTTCTTATTTTCTGTGCATATGCTCAGGAATTTTTGGCTTAAAGCTTGGTTGGCAGAATGCCCTTGTCAAAGTGTCTTTTGTGCATGCCCTTTTCAGGTGAGCTCCTCTTTGGAACTTCCCTTAAGGCCCTTCTCTACCGTACAGATATGATCTGTTCGTCTACCCATGGAGTCATTAGCAACTACAGGTCCTTTACCTTATGGCAAACCCCTCACTGCTAAGTCCACCAGACATGCTCAAAAACCTTCTTCTCATTAAAAGTAACCCCCACCCTTGACAAAAGTGGTAGGGAGAGGAATGTATTGGTACAGTTGCTCCACATTAGACATAATAAATCCTGGCCTTTTACTTCACTCTGTTCTTAGAGGTGGTATACAAAGAAGCTCTTTTGCCACCCTCTCTGTTGCTTCTTCCTCTGTTACAGGTTTCCTATTTGCTGCTTCACAAGGCAGACTGGTTTTCTTACACCACCTTGCAGCTTAAAATAATAGGGGGTAGTAATCTCATTCCCTCTTAAGGAGGTTTACAAGGATATTTAAACATCTTGCACATGGACCCTTTTCCACTCAACAATACTTGTCCCATTATGCTCCTCAAAGCATCTATTCTTTTTTTTTTTTTTTTTTTTTTAATAATTGTAATTTTTATTGAAAATATAAACAAGGCTAATGAACAAAAAAGGGGTAGGGAACCCCAAAAACAATAACATTGCAAAGTAGTTCAAAACAGTCCCAGTCGGTATATGCAAATAAAGAAGAAATAATACATAGCACACATCTGGCCATAGAAACAAGCATGCAATTGACATAATAAGGTGAGATGCTAAGCCTAAGTCGATGACGCAACGCGTACAGGGGAGGAGCCTGCATGTCATTACGCCGATCCCAGAGGTACCAGGAAGCATCTGAAGGCTGTTATGAGCTGGCACTGCTTAAGTGCCTTGTAATGTAAGTGCGATTCCAGCATTTTTCTGAATAAATAGCCCCTTATCAAGACAGAGAGCACTAGATCTCCTTTCTTTATGTCTTTCACTGATTCCATATACAACCTGAGAGATTGTTTGGAGGCGGAGGCAGAAGGGCTTACCAGACGACTGTGAATTTTACCATAATGCCAGTTTAGACTCTTATGAGTCTTCCTCTGAGGTGAGCTGCTAATCTCACTATTTGTCACGTGGAGCACTTGGAGTGAAGCATGCAGCACTTTATTCACAGATGAAGATTTGTTTATTCGTTCATTCATTTTGTCACTGTAGTTGCACTGTGTATTGGGACTTTTTATCACAATATTACTGTGTCACTTTATTTTCACTGTGTTATTGGGTCATTCAATATCACGTTTTGTTTGATTCATATTAATTTATGATCATTATATTAATTTCTTGTCACAGTATTACGTTATATTAAGCAATTTTTTATGTGCATTCACTTAGCGCAGCAATATTATTTATTCATTATTTATTGATGCTACACCTGTATTTCAATGTACTTTGGGTTAATGAACTCATGTTCAGGAACACAGCCACTGGCACTCGCATCTCAGAGACTATCCCTTAGGTTTTATTGGCAAACTACTTTGGGACAGTCCGTATCTGACTTCTCCACTCTAAAACAACAATACTAGAGCGCTAAAAGAACCACCAGCATATGAGGAGTGAATGATTAAATGTAGACAGCAGGGAGGGGGAGGGGAAAAAACAAAACAAATAAATAATCAAAAATGGATGGAAAAAAGAATACCATGAAGTCGATGTATGAATAATCCTGGATGGAAATGTCCACAGACACTGAGCAGCTCTCCACAGAAAAAGAGGAAGTTCTGACTTCTCCACTCTAGGTCATTGAAACTGTATTCCTGTATATGCTGAGGTTATCTCCATTACACGGACCTCCTTTTTCCTACACAGGCCTCCAGACTCAGACTCTGCCATTAGTTTTAGTATGCCCTCCCTCCTTTCCCGTATCATTGTCAAGGATTACCAGGTTACTTTTGCTAGGCCTTGTATATCCTCTTCCTAACACTTTTTGTGTTCATTCTCCTTGTGCACTCCATTCTGCAAGATGTTGGCCTCTCTGGGACCTTCCTCAGGTGATTTTGCCTATGCAGAGGGTTCCCTTTGTGCTCATAGGGGTTTCTATTTATAAGGGGCTCTGTAAGAATGGGACATTCTTCTCTCCATTAACCCTAACAGCCGTAATTCTGCCTTGGCTCCCCCTGCATTCTTCCTTAGGGACCCCTCTTTTTCTTATGCTATATAGGGATGACGTATCCTGGAAGCCTGTCCTTGCTTTCCTGGGTTTCCTTTTATTACCTTTTGTGGGAATGTCATTCTCCCTCCTTGTGTCCTGCCTTAAAGGCATGTCACACTTAAGATTCGCTTTATAGCTGAGGTCAGGACTTAGCAGCATGCCATTTACCCCATTGCAAACTGATCCCTCTTTGGAATTCCTCCCTCCTCTCCACCTGGCTGAGTGATCAATTTGCCCTTCTAGGACCTCTGCCCTCAGGAAATGTGTCCCTTCCTTTCCTGAACTCATTCCCCCAAAAGGTTGGGGTTCTTGGGTTCCTTACAGCGAGGGTTGCAGGGCCCCTGCCAATTTTCTGTTCCTGTTTCAAAGCCATGTATCTTAATTGCACAGTACAGGACAGATGCACTGCCTTGAAAAAGTATTCATACTCCCTGAAATTTTTTCATGTTACAATCAAAAATGTAAATGTATTTTATTGGGATTTTATGTGATAGACCAACACAGTGGCACATTATTGTGAAGTGTAAGGAAAATGATAAATGGCTTTCAAATTTTTTTACAAATATCTGAAAAGTGTGGCGTGCATTTGTAATCAGCCCCCTTGAGTTAATACTTTGTAGAACCACCTTTCACTGCAATTACAGCTGCAAGTCTTTTTAAATATGTCTCTGCCAGCTTTGCGGATCTAGAGAGTGGCATTTTTTGCCCATTCTTCTTTGCATTGTTGCTCAAGCTTTGTCAGATTGGATGTGAACAGCAATTTTCAAGTCTTTCCACAGATTCTCAATTGGATTTAGGTCTGGACTTTGACTGGGCCATTATAACACATGAATATGCATTAATCTAAACCATTCCATTGTAGCTCTGGCTGTATGTTTAGGGTCATTGTCCTGCTGGAAAGTGAACCTCCGCCCCAGTCTCAAGTCTTTGGAGACTCTAACAGGTTTTCTTCTAAGATTGCCCTGTATTTGGCTTCATCAATCTTCCCATCAATTCTGACCAGCTTCCCTGTCCCTGCTGAAGAAAAGCATCCCCACATTATGATGCCACCACGTTTCACGGTGGGGATGATGTGTTCAGGGTGATGTGCAGTGTTAGTTTTTCACCACACCTAACGTTTTGCTTTTAGGCCAAGAAGTTCAATTTTGGTCTCATCTGACCAGAACACCTTCTTCCATGTTTGCTGTGTCCTCCACATGGATTTTCACAAACTGCAAATAGGGCTTCTTATGGCTTTCTTTCAACAATGGCTTTCTTCTTCCCACTTTTCCATAAAGGCGAGATTTGTGGAGTACACAGCTAATAGTTGTCCTGTGGACAGCTTCCTCCACCCGAGCTGTGGATCTCTGCAGCTCCTCCAGAGTTACCATGGGCCTCTTGGCTGCTTCTCTGATTAATGCTCTCCTTGCTTGGCCTGTCAGTTTAGGTGGACAGCCATGTCTTGGTAGGTTTACAGTTGTGCCATACTCTTTCCATTTTCGGATAATCTACTCCGTAAGATGTCCAAGGCTTGACATTTTTTTTTTATAACCTAACCCTGCTTTACACTTCTCAACAACTTTATCCCTGACCTGTCTGGTGTGTTCCTTGGCCTTCATGATGCTGTTTGTCCACTAAGGTTCTCTAACAAACTTCTTAAGGGCTTACAGAACAGCTGTATTTATACTGAGATTAAATTACCCACAGGTGGACTCTTATTTACTAATTGGTTACACTAGATTTTAGTTAGGGGTATCAGAGTAAATGGGGCTTAATACAAATGCACGCCACAGTTTCATATATTTATTTGTAAAAAAATTTGGAAAACCATTTATCATTTTCCTTTCACTTCACAATTATGTGCCACTTTGTGTTGGTCTATCACATAAAGTCCCAATAAAATACATTTACGTTTTTGGTTGTAACATGACAAAATGTGGAAAATTTCAAGGGGTATGAATATTTTTTTAAAGGTTCTGTGACATATTCATACATCATAGGTTATAGGAACTTACCTTTAGGTGATTGGACACTGGCAAGCTTTTGAGGACATGCCCTTCAGGGCTACTCCATTATAACTCAACCCCACTCTGTGAGACCTCAGTTTTGTACTAGGGTCTGTAGGTGCTAGACCCCTTCTTCCCAGGAAATTTTTTTTCTAAAGATTTCTCAATCAACCTCACTGACAGAAGTAGTGTATCCAGATCAGTGCAATCTTGGGAACCGTACCTGGACCCCGTAATGTTGCTTCACGCACTGGATCTTGCATGAGGTGCTTACCTTGACACTTAGTGCAGGGTGTTGTTTGCCACAGCGTGCTAGGGAACCCAGTCCCTGCAGACCCCTTTTGGGGGTATGCTACCATGACAGGTGAAGCCTGGGTTTTATACACAGCATCGTGAACAGGTAAGACAGGGCAAACCTGTATTTTTGACTGCTACTGTCTAAAACCGGGCTATGTGTATTCACTTTATGGTGTAAACTTTTCAAACTTGGTGCTAAAATTCTTCCACGAAGAGTTCTGTCTCAGGTGGATTGATGGATGGTGGTGGACATCACACCACTGGTCTCACACTTTAAGGCCTCTTCTGCCTAGAGCCCTTATAAGGTACTCAGGTGCTTCCTCCCACCATTAGGATTCGGTCTACACCTGGGTTACCTCGTATTCCTTCTGGACACGCTTACCCTATCTCCCACACTATTTTAAGTATTCCACAGGGGAATACCCTCACTGGTAGCTATGGCAGATACCAGGCAAAGTGAGCTAAATCTAAAAAGCAAGTGAATGTTTGCTCTGCTGAAGGCCTGCCCAACATACACCCTTAAAGTGACAATGCGTCCCTTGCACTGCAGCAGGAACCAGTCTTACCACCGGCTACAGCATCTGATCGTAGTTCTTCTTCATGCACACAAGTGGCCTATTTGACAAAAGCAGAATTCTCTGCATCCACACTATATTGCCAAAAGTATTGGGGTGCTTGCCTTTACATACATATAAACTTTAATGGTAGGTCATTACTGCTCTAGTGGATATAGATCAAACTGGGTTCATCCCTGGAAAATCCATTGATATCAACCTTAGGAGGCTATTTACCCATTTACAGAGCACACATGATAATGCAGGGGCCCAGGTGGTGGTCTCTTTGGATATGGAAAAGGCTTTGACTTAGTGGACTGGGACTATATGGCCTTGGTGCTGGGTCATTTGGGCTTTGGACCCCTTTTCATGGCCTGGATCTCCTTATTATATCGGTGTCCTAAAGAATCACTGAAGATAGGTAATGGGCTTTCTGCTCCGTTTGCAATAGGGCGGGGGACGCATCAGGGATGCCCACTTTCACCCTTTTGATTTCCTCTTGTCATGGAGCCAATAGCTATTGCTCTCAGGAAGTCCACTGCAGTAGGAGCTTTGCTGGTGTCAGGAGTCAGGGAATGTGCAGCCCTCTATGCAGATGATCTTCTACTATTCCTACAGGACCCTGGTCCTTCCCTGCAGGTGGGTTTTGGGATATTAAACACCTTTTCTACTTATTCAGGACTAAGAGTAAATTGGGGTACAATCAGAGTACACTAATTTCATTAACTCCTCCCCTAATCCCAACTATAAGAGACCTTCCGTTCTATCATGAGGAGGAAGAGAAAGAAAGTTTAATACTGTTCATTGTTGCTTGGATCTAAGTGACATACTATTAATCCGGTTTTGATAGATGTCGCATCATTCACATAATACTACTAGAGCTTTAGATGATCATACCTGCCTGTATGTTTGATACACAATTGTTATGTATTAGCCGAATCAAACTTTGATTGTTATGTTATCTGTTAACTTAAAATGCTGTATACTTCACATTTATACCCAATTAAACTATTTTGAAAAAAAAAAAATTGGGTTAAGTCCAGTATTCTGCCTATTGATAGTGGCGCTCAGGTGCTTGCTGCTCCTGATATACCCATACCTTAGGTGGCTCAAATTAAATTTTTTGGTGTTGCTGATGCCAGAGTACTGCATTTCTTGGCCCTTAATCTCCATCCCTTAATTCCTGCATTTAAAAGAAGTTTGGAGGCGTGAAAAAATCTGCCCCTGTCATTGCTAGGAAGAATAAATTTACTTGAAATGAAGATTCTACCCATTATTTTATATTTCCTTCAAATATCACCAGTGTGGATCCCTAGCTCATACTTCAAAAGGATTGAGGGGTTGTTCAGCTCCTTTCTGTGGTCCTCTTTTTACCCTAGAATACAAGTTCTTCAGGAACCTTTAGATCAGACGGGCCTAGCATTGCCTGATCTATAGAAGTACTTTTTGGCAAGTCAGATGGTATATGCACGTAGATGGTTAACGAAAGATGATCGAGATGCGGCCACTGTTTTAGAGGCGGCACTGGTGGGTTTATATGAAGGATTGCATCATCTACTTTTCTCTTACCTCCTCTGACAGACGCAGCCACTTCATAGTTTCCTCACAAATGGGTAATGCGCCACCTACAGGAGTAGACTAGGCAGTGAAACTATTTAGAAAAACTTTTCACTAGACACACCGTTAGGGGTTGTCCCCTTAGACATTACCCCCAGACACATCCAGCTTACTTATCACGTCCTCTGACAGACGCAGCAGTCCCATCCAGCTTACTAACTACTTACTAATCAGTTTCTTGCTGCCTAGTGTTAGGTGTAGGACCTAGGTTTCCCTGAAGGACCTAGGTTTCCCTGCGGTCTCAGTTTTTTATTTTCTTTGAGAATTTTTTCTGTTTATTTTTCTTTACTCACTATAGCTAGCTAGTGTCAGGGGGGTCCTCCTGGGGAACTACAAGCAACAGCCAGGCTGAGGTTTCGCACTGAATAATCTAGATCCTTATGGTCTCCCAGCCGGGCCAGCGAGCGTGTGCAGGTTGTGGTCCACCCAGGCCTCGCCACGACGGGGACGAGCCTGCAAACTGATTTTTTTCGCTGGGACGCATCACCCTGGAACACCCTGATTGCAGCGTGCCCTTCTTGGCTGGCAGCACCCCCAGCTGGGAGACGAGCCGCCTCGAGCGCAGCCCGAGGTCCATGGTGAGTGATACTGCCCCCCCCCCGTGTCCCTGGGACAATCATCGTTGGGGGGGTCTGGGCCCACTCCTGGAATGTCAGAGCTGCGGTCTCTGTAAGATCACCCTGGACAGGTCCTGCCTTCCCTGCTCCTAATGGGGGCACTGTAGCGGTGTTTCATGCCTGGGGGGGGGGGTGTATGACCACTACCTTGTCCTGGAGGGGGTCCCTGAGGTGGATTCCCGTGGTGGCTTTGTTCCCTGGGCTCCTGATCGCTGGCGCCATATTCGGCTGCCATTTTGGGTGTGGGCAGCCATGCTGCATCACTGTGAGGGCAGCACCCATTTTCTGCCTTGCTGAGTGTTTTGGCGCCGTTTTCGGGCGCCATCTTGGATGTGGGCAGGCCGCATTGTATGGGCAGCGGCCATTTTCCCTGTGCTTCTACTATTCTTTATTATGGCACCATTTTCTGGTGGCTCAGGGGGAGTTTGGCCTCTAGTGATCTGAGGTCACTTCCACCCAGAAGTTTCACTTTCTGCTGACAACGTGGAGAGCAGCTGCTCATCCTGTTTCTCTGGACACTGTAAGGGAGTTTTTTAGTCCTTTTGGGCATTCTTCAGACACATTTAGCCTTTGTCAGTGGGTCTGCCTGCTAAAAGGGAACTCCAGCGGTAGCGCAATTTGGCGGTGCAGGCCGCTAGCGCAAATTTTAAGGGCCAGTGTAACTTTTTTTTGTCATTTTGTCAAAATGGAGTCCCAGAGTGAAAACTTCCCCGCTGATCTTGTGTGTGCATCTGGTTCATCCGGATCTCATTCCCTAGCATCCCTGTCTGCAGTCGTGGAAGCTCTGGCATCCAAAGTTGATCTTGTCATGTCACAAGTTCCTATTAAAAAAGGCCGATGCCCTCTCAATCTTCTGAATCTGAGCTTGAAGTGGTTGCCACCGACACTGCCCTCCCTGAGGGTTCCCTGTCCTCACACTCGGACGGCGAGGAGGATGAGTCCTCCTCCGCTGCAGCACGGGAACGCGCTTTGGTGAAAGCACTGATTCACTCCGTCAGGGAGACTTTGCATATTGATGATGAGCCCACAAAGTCAGGAAAGCGGGTTGTCTTCAGATCACGCAAAGCCCTGAAGTCGGGTCAGGTTTTCCCTTGCCCCGAGGAGTTTCACGAGACCGTGAACGAGCAATGGCGGCGCATTAAGGACATGCTGGCAGTGCCTAAGCGTTTTCAGCGTTGCTACCCTTTTGCAGATGCAGTTTCCACTTGTTGGACTGTGTCACCTAAAGTGGACCACACTGTATCCTGGTTGAATAAATCCACGGTGGTTCCCGTATAGGACTCCCCGGGGTTTAAGGACCCGGTGGACAGGTGCTTGGAATCTCTTTCTCGCCACCAACATCTGGTGGCGGGCTCGCTTCTCAAGCCTGTATTCGCATCCGTGCTGGTCTCGGACGGTCACGGAATGGATTAAGGTGCTTAAGAGCAACCTGCTGGCGGATTCAGTACCCCTGACTCTCATCGAGTTCACGGACCAAATGGCGCATGCCATGGTGTATCTGTGTGACGCGGCCCTGATCGCGAGATTGTCTGCGGTGGGGATTGCTATTTGCCGCATGATCTGGCTGAAGAGCTGGTCGGCGGACCAAGCCTCTAAAAAGGCCGTGTCTGATCTCCCTTTTAGGGGGAACGCCTTTTTGGTGACTCCTTGGATGAGATGATCAAGGGTCTCACAGGGGGTATAAGTACTCCCCGGATGATTTAAGGGATCTCTCGCACAGGGCGTCGTCCCGGTTCCTCAGCGAAGGCAGAGGCTTCTACTCGAACCTGTTCACGGTTCCCAGGAAGGAGGGCAAAGTGCGTCCTATCCTGGACCTCAAATATCTGAACCGCTTTGTACGGGTGCAGAAGTTCCGGATGGAATCCGTCCGGTCGGTGGTGGCGTCTTTAAATCAAGGGGATTTTCTGGCCTCCATCGATTTAAGGCATGCGTACCTGCACATCCCTATCTACGAAGGTCACCAGCGGATTTTCCACTTTGCAGTAGTGGAGGAACATTTTCAATTTGTGGCATTACCCTTTGGTCTAGCTTCGGCTCCCAGGGTCTTCACCAAAGTTTTGGCCCCTGTGCTGGCTCTGCTGTGCAAGAAGGGAATTGCGGTCCTCGGTTATCTGGACGATCTCCTGCTACGGGCCAGCTGGTGTGCCACCCTGTCGGGCGATCTGACAGTCACGGTTCAGACGCTCCAGGAGTTTGAGTGGACCATCAACGTCCAGAAGTTGGCTCTGACCCCGTCAGTGCGTCTGAATTATCTGGGCATGGTCTTGGACTCCGCTCAAGTGAAAGTTTTCCTCCCGGAGGAGAAACTTCAGACCTTGCAGGGCGAGATCAGAGTCCTCAGGGACAGCAATCTCTTCTTCCTGAAGACCTGCATGCGGTCCCTGCGGCGGATGGTGTCGGCCTTTGAGGCGATCCCATTTGCCAAGTTTCATAGAAGGACTCTGCAAGTGGAAATTCTTGCAAAATGGAACAAGGACCCTTAGTCCTTGGACAGCATGGTTCGTTTGAGCCGTCTCACGAGGTCGGAGCTTTCGTGGTGGCTTCTGTCGCCCACTCTGAGCCAGGGCAAGTCTTTTCTGCCGCTGTTGTGGACAGTGATCACCACGGATGCCAGCATGACGGGCTGGAGTTCTTTGTGCCCAAGGTAGGAAGGGAGGACTCTTCCTTGCCGATAAATGTCCTGGACCTCAGGGAAATAAAACTCTGCCTGCTACATTGGGCGTCTCAGTTGCACGGTCACCCGGTTCGGGTTCAAACCGACAATGCCATGGCTGTGGCTTACATCAGTCACCAAGGGGGCACCAGGAATGCCCAGGCGGCCAGGGAAGTGGCCGAGATTCTGACTTGGGCCGAGAGGCTCATTCCAGCTCTCTCCACTGTTCACATTCCTTGAGTGGCGAACTGGCAGGCTATCTGAGTCGTCAGTCCTTGGATCAGAGGGAATGGTCCCTGCATCCAAAGGTGTTTCGCCTCCTGTGTGCCCGGTGGGGGACACCGGACGTGGATCTGTTTGCGTCTCATCTCAACAGAAAGGTGGACAGGTTCGTGGCCAGGGCTCGAGATCCTCTGGCGGACGACCCTGACGTGTTGGTGGTGCCTTGGCACCGGTATCAGCTGCTTTATGCCTTCCCTCCGATTCAACTGTTGTCCAAGTTCTTCCACAGATTCGCATTGGAACAGGTGCAGGTGATTCTGGTTGCTCCAGACTGGCCTCGTCGGTCTTGGTACGCGGACCCCGTATGGATGGTCATCGAGCCTCCCAGGCGGCTGCCTCTGCGGAAAGATCTACTTTCTCAAGGGGCGATCTTCCATCCTGCTTTACGGTCTCTGGCTTTAACAGTGTGGCTGTTGAAAGCCAGGTGTTGAGAGATAGAGGTCTCTCTGATGCCGTGATTCCTACCTTTGTTGAAGGCTCGAAAGGCTACCTCCAGGAAGATTTATCATCGTACCTGAAAGGCGTATATTGCCTGGTGTGAGTCGCAAGGGTTGCATGCTCGTTCCTTTTCGGTGGCGAGGGTCTTAGCTTTCTTGCAGAAAGGTGTGGAACAAGGTTTGTCTTTGGGCACGCTTAAGGGTCAGGTGTCGGCCTTGGCCATTTACTTCCAGCTTCCCTTGGCGACTAGTTCCTTCATTCGCACCTTTGTTCAAGGGGTGCGTCACCTGGCTCCTCCAAGGAGATCCCCCTTGCATCCGTGGGATCTAAATTTGGTTTTGGCCTCTTTGCAACTACCTCCCTTTGAGAATATCAGAGAAGTCTCTATGCCTGTGTTGTCCCAGAAGGTTGCCTTTCTGGTGGCTATCACCTCTGCTCGCAGGATGTCTGAGTTGGCGGCGCTGTATTGCCATTCGCCTTATCTGGTCGTTCATAGGGATAAGGTTGCTCTGCGACACAACCAATCTTTTCTTCCTAAGGTGGCGTCTGCTTATCACCTCAGTGAAGATATTCTGTTGCCTTCGCTTTGTGCGAAGCCCAAGCATCCCAAGGAATTTGCTCTGCATACTCTGGATGTGGTCAGGGTTTACCTATCGGCCACGGAATCTTTTTGGAAGTCTGATTCCCTGTTTGTCCTTGCTGAGGGACCTTGTATGGGTTCGACTGTGTCCGCTGCAACCATTTCCAAGTGGATCAGAGAGACTATTGTTCAGGCCTATTCACAAAAGGGTCAGGTTCCTACTTTCCCTGTGAGGGCACATTCTACTAGAGCCATGAGTGCCTCTTGGGCTTTTCGCCATCAGGCTTCTGTGGCTCAGGTGTGTAAGGAGGCGACCTGGTTGTCAGTACACACTTTTGCAAAATTTTACAAGATTGACTTATTGGCATCCTCGGATGCTTCCTTTTTGCCACAAGGTTTTGCAGGATGCTGTTTGCTGAAGAGACTTGTTTTTCTCTTCTTGGGGTGAATTTTAATTATGGGGTTAGCTTCTGTTGATTGAGCTTTTGTTGCCCTGTTGGCTACGTTTTTTTTCTAGCCTTGATGGATCGTTACCGTTTAGTGGTTGCGTTTCTTCCCACCCCTCATTCCTACACTGCTTTGGGACTGCTGCGTCTGTCAGGGGACGTGATAAGTAAGCTGGATGTGCCTGGGGGTAATGTCGAAGGGGACAGCCTCTAAGGGTGTGTCTAGTGAAAAGTTTTTCGAAATAGTTTCACTGCCTAGTCTACTCCTGTAGGTGGCGCGTTACCCATTTGTGAGGAAGTGACTGCGTCTTGTCAGAGGACTCAGAGAAAATAATTTACGGTAAGTTCTTACAAACATTTTTCCGGGACAGCAAAGCTATAGGGCACTAACTGGTTCCATGAGGGTCGTGATTAAGGCTTATGATAGGGTACGAAATATTATGCAACCAGAGGGCTCCACGCTACTTTGGTTTAATCACCATTTGCCCCATTTTGCCACTATACCAGATTTTATTGTGTGGACAGAGAAGGGAATTAAGCAGTTAAAAGGAATTGTGGGAAGAGGGCAACTGCTTACATTTGATGAACTGAAGTCCAAATTCCAACTTCATAATTTGTACTTTTTCAGTTACTTGCAGCTGCGCCATGCTCTCCTTTCCCAATTTGGAAGCACCACTCTACTGATCCAATCCTCATACTTGGAACAGTTGCTGGCATCGGAACAACTCCCTAAGATGCTGTCCTTAGTCTTCAAAGAATTATTTACAACACGTCCAAAGCTGATTAACAAATGTAGGGAGTGGTGAATGTCTGTGATACCCAATTTTCAAGGCGATGACTGACTGTGTGTTTGCTTGACCTAGTGGAAAAATTAGCGCCCCCTCAGGGCACAAAGGACTTTATTGTCCATCACTCTGTTCTATGCGCATAAGGCTATCCTCCTATACTGGAAGAAAGCAGAGATACCTTCACTAACGTACTGGAAAACCCTAATTAATAAGTCCTTACCATTCTAAGGCAACTTACCAAAATAGAGGCTGCCCCAAAAAATTCAAAAAGGTATGGCAGAGCTGGATTTCGGACTCATCCACCCTTACCTGAAGTGGTCACTTAAGTTGAGAGATGGGGATGCCTCCTGACTGTTGCAGCAATCTTGTCAAGTACCTAGATAGCTGTCTAGTGAGGACAGGTGATGTCAATATGCTGACATAGACGTGAGCTCATGTGAAGGTGACATTGTCATGCTGAATTCTCCTAGGATGTATCTTAACTATAATTGTATGTGTTTCCTTCTGTGGGTATTGCACTAGGTGAGGGAAAGGGGAGGGGGGGTTGTTGGTATTAAAAAGGCTGTTCTGGTTGTTTTGTTTTTCCTCTGCATCTGACTGTGCTTTTTGTTTTGTTCTTTTTTGTTTGGAGGTAGTTCTGATACTCTGTTTTGTATGCTTTACATAAATCGATGAAAATAATTTTTCAAAACAAAAAAAAAAAACACCCTGCCTCTCACATTTTTCTACCTGTCAGACCCTGATATGCTGATCATAGATGGCACTGAAACAGAGGGGCTTCAGCCCGCTGTCTGCTGAAAATGGGTCACAGGAGTGCAGAACGAACCTCAGGAGTGCAGAAGTACAGCCTAACGAGCTATGGCTGTACTTCTCCCGTAAAGATAACTAGTGTGTAACTGTTCAAGTCCATCTAAATTTGCTAGTACATTACCCTCTCCATAGGCTGACAAAGAATGCAGCCACTCTATTTGAGGATTGGTAAGCTGCAATATATTTAATTTTTACTTTTGGGTTTAGATAGGCCTAAAGTGCATCTAAAGGTAAAACTTTTTTTTCGATAGAGTGGAGAGGGATTATAACCTCTGTCAGTTTTTTTTTTGCTGTCTGTCCCCCATTAGGGAGATGCACCCTCTGCATTTGTCCTGTTTACCAATGAAACTGAAAGTCAAAGTAAAATCAAATACAACATTTTGGGTTGACATCATTACACTTATAGAGGAGACATCTTCCAATGGGGACTTTAGTTCTGGGGACACAATTGGATTCCCTAACTTTGTAGGGATTTCTACTCACTTCCTGATTTGGCTATGGGACAGGATGTGAAATCTTCCCATCTGGACACAGATGGCAAAAATAAAAAAGACGATGGTGTTAACCCCCCCTTACTCTATCCAAAATTAAAAAAAAAAAAAAAAATGTTTTGCCTTTAGTTACATTTTAAGGTGGCTCTAAAGGTAAAACTTAAATGAATGTGCTCCCCCACATCCCTAAATGCTTAACCGAGTCTTCAATTGATCCAGTGCTTTGCACGGCTGAAATTCTTCTCTCCCCTCCCCCCCCCCCTGCTCACAGGGACCGAGGCTCCTGCTGCTCTCAAGCAGGGGACAGGGTGTGTGTGTCTGTGGATGCACACAGCCAGGCTTGGGATGGAGCCCACATGTCTGTCCCCATAGCAAGCGGCTTGATTTGGTGGCAGATAAAGAAGAGGAGAAGCCAAGATCACCAGCATGGGACCCCAGAAGAGGAGGTTCAGGGCCGCCCTGTGCATGTGCCTTTAGAAACACTTTAAGCACTCACTGAGCTTCTTGAGGAAAATACAGGTCTGACTAGGGATGGGCCGAACACCCCCCCCCCCCCCCTGTTTGGTTCGCACCAGATCATCTCGAACAGAGAAAAAGTTCTAGCGAACATGCAGGCTCTATTAAAGTCTATGGAACACGAACATGGAAACAACCTAAAATCATTTTAAAGGCTTAAATATAAGTTATTGCCATAAAAAAATGTATGGGGGACCTAGGTACTGCCCTGGGGGACATGTATCAATGCAAAAAAAAAGTTTCTCTTACGTCCTCCGACAGTCGCCGCCTCTTCATATTCGTCACATATGGGGTATTAGACTTTGCTCCGAAGGAGTAGCTAGGCAACAGAATATGTTAACATTAAAGCTTTTAACATATCCCACCCTCAAGGGGTGGTCCCCTCAGTCAATACCCTCCTACTTCCTGCAACCATATCCCAGTTTCAATGTCTAGCTTGTCAGGAGTGGCTGGCTCTCTCTGTGCTGGGGCTTTGTGCCCCAGACTCTTTCTTCTTTTTTGATTTTTTGTTTGAGTTTTCTCTCTACCTTTACTTAGCTGTATGAAGAGGATGAAGAGGATCATGCGGGCTGGGTCTCGGGCTGATCCCCCTGGTAGCAGGTCGTGGGTCAGTGGCTTCCCAGCCTGCCATCGAGCGTTCAGCCAGGTAACGCTCCTGGCACAGTGAACGACCCATCCCTGTTCGGTGCAGGGATGATTGGTGAGGTGGCTACCTCACTGGACGCTGTGCGGTTTCTTAACCCCCATTCTGTGCGTCTTGTATGCGACTCTCCCTGCCTCATGTGCAGCGGCTTGTTCGCCTGTGCGGGTCCCCCACGCCATTGTGAGGTAAGTGTATCTATGTGGGGACCTGTCTGTCTGGGGGGGGTGTCAGTCTGGGACTGTGTAACCTGCCTCTGTTCACACTGTTTGTCTCCCTATCACTCGGCTGCATGCTGTGGGCTGCAAGGGGGGGGGGGGCTGTGTGACACTGTGTGTGTCAGCCTTGTCAGTGTGAGAAGCTGTGTGCTGTGGGGCATGTTTTGGGCATGTTTGGGCACTATACAGCGATCGCTGCGGCGATCTGACATGTTTTTTATACATGGATGACATGTGTGCATTACTGTACTGTGGAGCGGCGGTTTCGGCGCCAAACGGCGCCATTTTGCCTACACTCGCTCCGGCCGCATGTTCTACATGCATGGCGGCCATTTTCTTGTAGCCTCCCATAGGCTTTCATAGAGCGCCCTGGCAGCATCACTTCCTCTTTTCCAGGAACACCGATCGAGGCAGCAGCAGCGGCGAGGGTCTCCTCAGGTTATATCCTTCTTATCCATTGCCTGTGTCAGTTTTATTGTCCCTGTGGGGGTCTCAATGTGCTTGTGTGTGGTGCGGTGGGCCGCGCTCGCCGCGCTTGTTAAAGGGGCAGTTAACCCTTTATTATCCGGCATTTGTAATAGGGGCAAAGGATTCTCAGGAGGGCAAATTTCCTACCGCCTTGGTGGAAAGCCAGGGGACCGCTGTTTCCCCCCCAGGGGGGGATTTAGCCACTATTGTGGCTGGCCTTGCTGCTCAGGTGCAGATGCTGGTGGCTGCTCAATCTACTAAAAGACCCAGAGTTTCTCTTTCCTCTGATTCTGAGGGTGAAGGTGATGGGGCTGTTATGGCGGGGGCCTCCTTATCGGGGTCCCGCTCCTCCCTGGATCTAGTGGGGTCCGAGGTGGAGGCTGAAGTTGAAGGGGTTGATAATTCTCCCCCTGGCTCGCCTGAAGAGCTTGCAATCATGGATGAATTGATTGCTTCCAAACAAACGCTGCGTTTGCAGGATGAAGTGTGTGTCCCCGCTGCCTTGGCGGCTTATGGGACGCAGAGAAAACGCAGGACGCCGCAGGTTTTTCCCTGCAATGATGATTTTCAGCGCGCTGTTAAGGAACAATGGCGCAATCTGCGCAAACCTTTTGCTGTACCAAGTAGGTTCAAGCTGCGTTATCCTTTCTCGCCTTCCACTGATGAAAGGTGGTGTGTGCCACCCCCAGTGGATCACACAATTGCGGTTTTAAACAAATCCACTGCGATTCCTGCAGAGGATTCCCCTGTGTTCCGTGATGCCACGGATAGGAGATTGGAGTCTCTTGCCCGTCATACTTATTCTGTTACGGGTTCTATGCTTAAGGCTCTGTTTGCCTCTCTCATGGCGGCCCAGGCGGTCGCAAGTTGGACGCAGATGCTTAGGCGCGTCCTAGTGGCCGATTCGGCCTCGCCGGCGACCCTGGATATGGTGGATCAAATCCACCAGGGTGTCATGTATCTGTGTGATGCGGACTTGGACCTAGTCTCGTTGGCTGCACGTGTGCACAGCGTGGCGGTGTTGTCTCTCAGCCTGGTTTGGTTGAAATGTTGGTCGGTGGACCAGTCTTCACGTAAGACCTTAGCCAATCTGCCTTATGATGGGTCTCGCCTTTTTGGGGAGTCCTTGGATGTGTTGATTAAGGGGATCACCGGAGGTAAGAGCACTCTCTTGCCCCATTTCCCCAAGGCTAAGGGGGCTTCTGGGAAGAAGCATGCTAATTTTCGGCCCCCTCAGGGGTCCTTTCATGCCTTTCGGTCGCACTACAAGGGCAAACCGTTCAAAGGTCAAGGCTCTCAGAAGAAGCCCTGGTCTGGAAAACAGAAGTCCGGTCAATCCGGATCCGCAGCCCATAACAGTGCGGCCTGAAGGGGCGCCCTCACCCAGTTTTGGGGTGGGGGGACGCTTGCTCGGTTTTCTTCAGCCCTGGTTGGCCCGCGTGTGGGACAGATGGGTTCAGGAGATCGTTCGATCTGGTTACAAGATCGAGTTTCTCTCTCGGCCGGAGAGCAGATTTTTTTTTTCCCTCAAATCTTCAACTGTCTCCAGAGCGTTTACGGGACCTGCACCTGGCGGTGCGGGACCTGAGGGCTCAGGGAGTGGTAGTTCCGGTGCCTCATCGGGACAGATTTTGGGGGTTTTGTTCCAATCTGTTCACCGTGCCCAGAAAGGAGGGCAAGGTTCGTCCAATTCTGGACTTGAAGGCTCTGAACCGCTCTGTGCGGGTTCGCAAGTTCCGCATGGAATCCCTGCGGTCGGTGGTGGCTGCCCTGGTTCCGGGGGAATTCATGGCCTCCATCGATTTGAAGGATGCGTATCTTCACATCCCCATTTTCGAGGGTCACCAGAGGTACCTTCGATTTGCCATTGCGGAGGATCACTACCAGTTCGTGGCGTTGCCTTTTGGTCTTGCCTCGGCTCCGCGGGTCTTCACCAAGGTGCATGCACTGGTTCTGGCTTTATTGAGGGCCCAGGGCATTTCTGTCCTGGGGTATCTGGACGACATTCTGGTTCGGTCTGCGACCAGCCAGGGTCTGGAGAAGGACCTGTCTGTCACGATGCAAACTCTGCAGGAGTTTGGTTGGACGATAAATTTTCCAAAGTCGACACTGAGTCCGTCGGTTCGTCTTCCCTACCTGGGAATGATTCTGGACTCGGTGCAGGCGAAGGTCTTCCTGCCGGAAGACAAACTCAGAACTCTTCAGGAGGAAGTCAGGTCCCTCGGGGACGTTCCGCACTCGTCTCTGCGGACGTGCATGAGATGTCTGGGATTGATGGTCTCGGCCTTCGAGGCGATTCCCTTCGCCCAGTTTCACACGCGGGGTCTCCAAGCGGAGATCCTGTCCATGTGGGACGGGCGACCTCAATCTCTGGATCTTCAAATCTCGTTGAGTCATCGCACCAGAAGAGACCTTCTGTGGTGGCTCCAGTCCCCGATGGTGTCCGGGGGCAAGTCGTTTCGTCCTATCTCGTGGACGGTAATCACCACGGATGCCAGCCTGTCGGGCTGGGGTGGTGTTCTGGGCGTTCTGTCCGCCCAGGGGACTTGGTCAGAGGGGGAGTCCTCCCTTCCGATCAACATTCTGGAATTGCGTGCGATAAATCTCTGTCTTCATCGCTGGACGGACCGGCTGCAGGGCTGCCCGGTTCGGGTGCAGACGGACAATGCCACGGCGGTGGCCTACATCAACCACCAAGGGGGCACCAGGAGTGCCCGAGCGGCTCGAGAAGTGGCCGACATTCTGTCTTGGGCCGAGACTCATGTCCCGGCGATAACGGCGGTTCACATTCCGGGGGTGGAGAACTGGCAGGCGGACTATCTGAGTCGCCAGACCCTGGATCAGGGGGAATGGTCTCTCCACCTGGCTGTATTCCAGATGTTGTGCGCGAAGTGGGGTCTTCCAGATGTGGACCTGTTCGCGTCTCGTCTCAACAACAAGGTGAGAAGGTTCGTGGCAAGGACGCGCGACCCTCGGGCAGACGCGTCGGACGCGTTAGTGGCCCCGTGGCATCAGTACAGGCTGATGTACGCGTTTCCACCGATTCAGTTGCTGTCCAGGTTCCTTCGCAGGTTACACTCGGGCCCAGCACGGTGATTCTTGTGGCACCGGACTGGCCTCGCCGGTCCTGGTACGCAGACCTCGTGAATCTGGCGGTCGATGCCCCATTGCGTCTGCCTCTTCGAGACGATCTCCTGTCTCAAGGACCGATATACCATCCTGCTTTACAGTCGCTGGCTTTGACGGCCTGGCTGTTGAGACCGAGGTCCTGAAGGAGAAGGGTCTCTCCCCAGAGGTCGTTCATACCTTGATCAACGCGAGGAAGTCTTCCTCGGGGAAGGTTTATTACCGTACTTGGAAGGCCTATTTTGCCTGGTGTGAGTCCAGGGGGTTTTCACCCCGCACGTACTCGGTTTCCCGAGTGCTGTCCTTCCTTCAAACGGGTGTCGATCAGCGTTTGGCGCTGGCTACGATAAAGGGTCAGGTGTCTGCGCTGGCCGTTCTGTTTCAACGTCCCGTGGCTTCCAACTCCTTGGTTGGCACTTTTGTTCAGGGAGTGCGGCATCTGGTTCCTCCTAGGAGGGATCCTCTGCCCCCTTGGGACTTGAATCTCGTTCTATCTGTGTTACAACGTGCTCCTTTTGAACAGATCAGGGAGATCTCGTTGTCTATGTTGTCCAAAAAGGTCGCCTTTTTGGTTGCGATCACTTCGGCTCGCAGAGTGTTGGAGCTGGCGGCTTTGTCCTGCAAGTCTCCGTATCTGGTTGTTCATTTGGATAAGGTGGTCTTGCGACCTAATCCTTCTTTTCTTCCGAAGCGAGTTTCGGAATTCCATCTTAATGAGGATATTGTCTTGCCTTCGCTGTGCGCGAAGCCTAAACATCCAAAGGAGGTGAGATTACATTCTTTGGATGTTGTTCGGGCGATAAGGGTTTACCTTAAATCGACTGAGTCTTTTCAAAAGACGGACTCCTTGTTTGTTCTTCCAGAGGGTCCTCGGAAGGGCATGGCGGCGTCGGCCTCTACCCTCGCCAAATGGATCAGGCAGACCATTGAACAGGCCTATGCTTTGCAGGGGAAGGTTCCCCCTGTGCCTGTGGAGGTGCACTCTACTAGATCTCTGAGTACGTCTTGGGCCTGTCGTCGTGGGGCTTCTGTAGCCCAGGTGTGTAAGGCGGCGACCTGGTCGACCGTGCACACTTTCACAAAATTCTACAAAGTAGATGTTCAGGCATCGGCGGATGCTTCCTTTGGCCGCAAGGTTCTTAGTGCGGCAATTCCCTAGGGTCCCTTGTTGGGGACCTCTGGCTGTTGGGATAAGTTTTTTATCCCCTGGGTATTTGTCTTTTCCTGGGTTGTTGCTCCTGTTGAGCACTTGTTTTTCCTGTAGCCCAGCTGGTTTCCTTCCTTTGGTAAGGTTCCTTTCTTTGATGCGGAGACTGCGTTGCCTTTCGGCGCGGATGCGTTTCCCACCCCTCATGTTTGCACTGCTTTGGGACGTCCCCATATGTGACGAATATGAAGAGGCGGTGACTGTCGGAGGACGTAAGAGAAAACTGAATTTTTGTAAAATCTTACCTGTAAAATTCCTTTCTCTGAGTCCTCCGACAGTCGCCGCCCCCGCCCCTCTTTTGGGGTTTGGTTGTATACTCTACTGCTATTCCACTGAAACTGAGATATGGTTGCAGGAAGTAGGAGGGTATTGACTGAGGGAACCACCCCTTGAGGATGGGATATGTTAAAAGCTTTAATGTAAACATATTCTGTTGCCTAGCTACTCCTTCGGAGCAAAGTCTAATACCCCATATGTGACGAATATGAAGAGGTGGCGACTGTCGGAGGACTCAGAGAAAGGAATTTTACAGGTAAGATTTTACAAAAATTCAGTTTTTTAAAACTATCGTTTTTAAAGGAGCAGTGATTTTATTGATGCTTGAAGTGAAACAATAAAAATTAAAATTGCCATTAAATATTGTGCCTTGGGGTCCCCTTTAGTGTGCCTGTAAAATGGCGCATCTGTACAATGTATGGAGCCTGCTTTGCCGCAATACTGATATTTCTAAAGGAAAAAATGTAATTTAAATTTGCTCGCGGCTGTAATGTATTGCTGCCTACTGGCAATACAGATAAAAAAAATGAAAAAAATGGTGTAGGGTCCCCCATCCATACCAGGCCATCTGGTCTGGTATGGATTTTAAGGGGAACCCCACAAAAAATGTAAAAACAAAACTTGTGGGGTCCCCCCCAAAATCCATATCAGACCCTTAACCGAGCATGCAGCCTGGCAGGTCAAAAAAGAGGGGGGACGAGCAAGCGCCTGAACCAGACCAGGCCACATGCCCTCAACATGGGGGGGGGGGGTGGGTGCTTTGGGGCACTGCCATGTTGATGGGGACAAGGGCCTCTTCCCAACAACCCTGGGCTGTGGTTGTCCTGGTCTGCAGGTGAGGGTTTATCGGAATCTGGAACATCCCCACATCGCGCCCCCCCCATGTGAATGGGTATCAGGTACATGGTACCCCTACCCATTCACCAAAAAAGTAGAAATATTGGTCAGCGTGACATGGCACTGCTCCCGGACCATAAGTGCCAGGGACACCAAGTTTGGGGAGCACCAAGAGGGGACTCAGGACTACAACATATCCCTACATTTTAAAAGTGGGGTATACCTGTACACTACACTAAACTGTCTGAACACACTATCCACTAACTACCTGCCTAATTTCTATTGTCACACACTATACACGGCTGCTGTGTAAGCCGCAGCCTTATATAGTGTGGGGCGTGGACTTAGCCCCTGAGCCATGATTGGCTAAAGACACCCTGCCTTAGGCCAATCATGGCTCTGACAGGACATTGTGCTGTGATTGGCCAAAGCATACAGGTCAGGTGCATACTTTGGCCAGTCATCAGCAATCATTTCACTGTGCATCATGGAGCGCTCATCGGAGGGCGAACTTCCCGCCGAGCGCTTCATTTTTTCACGTGCTTGGCAAATACACAAACAGCTGATCTCATGTTTTCCCGTGTTGTAATTCCTGAACCAGTAGTGCTGGCCTTACCCCACCTATTATAGCCAGGCTGTAACCAGATTTTATTTTAGTAAAGTCTACTGTTCTTTGCATGGGTGTCTTCTAAATTTCCTACTGGTTATATGATGCAAATCCAGGTCAGCATTCTGGAGGAGGTTGTAGAAATTTTAACGTATCTGTGGCTGCTTATGTTTATATATTTTTCTTACAATTTTATGCTGTCTTCATGAACATCAATATATCTGGCTTGGGTAATAGTCATGTGCCAGCGACTCCATCTTTCTGATGTAGCCTTATTGCAAGTAGATTCATAGTGTATGGTTAGTTTTTAGGTAATTTTGTGTATTTTTCCAAGATGACAAAGTAATATGTGTTTTTTTTTTCCTACAGAAAATTGATGGGTGCAACAAAATGACATGCACTGGGTGTAAACAGTACTTCTGCTGGCTGTGTAAGAACATGTTGTCCAGAGGAAGTCCATACGACCACTTTAATGACCCTTCTTCAGGCTGTTTTAATCTGTATGTATATGTCTTCATTTTAAGTTGTTTGTGAATAGTATACATTGCTACCATATTTTGCCCTACCATGTCTAAATGTTATCTGCACACCAGACTAAAAGAGGAATTGAACTCTAGAAGCTGTGCCTGAAAAAGGAAAGGCAAAGGGCTAGTCCCTAGTATTGTCTTTCTCCCTACAAGTGATCTTTCTCCATTACCAAATTACATGTCTTGTTCTGTACAAGTGGGGCTGCCATTATGGCAGAGACAGGGCTTTGCTTCCTCTAGTTAGAGCCTCAAGCAAGCACAACAGTGAGCAGCACAGTAGTGACATCACCAGATCTCACTCTATATTTTGTGAAACCTGCAGTCAAAGATAGCAGCACATTAATATCACACTGTAGATATACTGCTATGAGGCTGTGAACCCAGAATTGCCTAGGCACCCTTATATACCAGGGAGTGCACTGTTCTTTTTTCTAGAAGATGTATGGACAAAAGGGACATTTTTTCAGGGTACTGCTTAGATACCATTAACATTTCTAAAAAAAAATCCCCTAACCATAGCAAAACTTATGCCTCGTACACACGCAACAATTATCGGCCGTCTTTTGTCCAGTGTTGTTGTGTTGGTTGAAATGTGCTGTAGACTGCACACAAATTTTCTCGGCCAACAAAAACCAACTTCAGAAGTGATGTCATGTGCTGGTTTACTTACTGTGTGTTTTTTCTTCTCTGAGCATGCCCAGTCTTGCTCATCAGATTTTTGTCTGCCGAAATCTGTACTGACTGACGGAAAATCGGCCGGTCTGTTGACGGCCAATAAAAATTTTATAGCCTGCACACCAGATTTTGTTCGGCCGAAAAGTCGAAGTCAGTAGTCGAAAGCATCATACTAACAAGCCGAAAATCGGCCGATCGGATGTTGGCCGAAAATTCACGGCCAACTATCGATGTGTGTGTACGAGGCTTTAGTTTCTCAGCTCGGTTTTACTTTAAAACAGGGGTCTCCAAACTATGGCCCTTCAGTTTTTCAGGAACTACAGCTCCCATCATGACTAGTCATGTCTGTGAATGTCAGAGCTTGAAAATGCCTCTATGGGGCTCATGTAGCTCCGCAACCGCTGCAGGGCCATAGTTTGGAGATCTCCGCTTTAAAGTGTGTCTAAAGCCCAAACTATTTGTCTTCCTACCCAATATAACCAGAGACAGAAAGTCATTGAAATCCAAAATGTTATGGTTGTCGCTGGAAAAAGTAGGGGGTAAAATGTTATGGTTGTCCAATGGGAGATTTTTTATAGGAGGTACTAATCTTAATTTGCAGTGATTTCCTCTTACTGCTTGTGTCTCTGGGAAGGAATAACCTCAAGGGGATACAGAGGGAAACAAAAAAATCTGGCAGTGGATTTAGCTGTTAGACTAGAGACACACATTTTAACTAATTTTCTGCCAGAGCCTCCTTTTGCCCATTTTGGGCTTGAAGATTAGGTAACCCCCCAAACAGTATATATTTTTTGAAACTAGAGATCGTGTAGAAAATAAAATGGTGGCAGCTTACATTTTTTATGCCATAATTTGACTACTGTTTATCGAAACAGTTTTTCTCTTACGTCCTCTGACAGTCGCCACCCACTCATACAGTCTGCACTTCTGGGTATTGGTCTTATCCACAGGAGTAAGCTAGGCATAAGATTTTGTTAAAAAACATTCGCAAAACCTTTGTATAGACACACCTACAGGAGGCTGTCCCTCTGATCCAATACCCCCAGCTAGCAGCATTCCCAAATCAGTTTGTCTTTGCTTAGCATAGGAGCAGGCTGGCTTTTCCCTGGCTGGGGCTGCAGTCTCAGCCTTTTTATTTCTTATTATTTTTTCTCTCTGAGAAAGTGATTTTTCTTTACAATATTAGCTTTTTATTTGTTCCTCCCTTTGAGAACATCCGGGAGATTCCTCTGCCGGTGCTGTCACTGAAAGTTGACTTTCTGGTGGCGATCACATCTGCTCGCAGAGATCCATGAACCCCAAAAGAGGGGTGGGGGCTTCATGGATCTCTATACTGCTTGCTACCAAACTGATTTGGGAATGCTGCTAGCTGGGGGTATTAGACCAGAGGGACAGCCCCCTGTAGGTGTGTCTATACAAAGGTTTTGTGAATGTTTTCTAACAAAATCTTATGCCTAGCTTACTCCTGTGGATAAGACCAATACCCAGAAGTGCAGACTGTCAGAGGACTCAGAGAAAAGAACTTTACGGTAAGTTCTTACAAAAAATTCTATTTTTCACTAAGGAGTACATTTAAGATTTTAGTGCACACAAATACAATATAATACCTCGTTTCTTGGTAATATAAAAAAGATGAGTTTGCGTCAAGTAAATAGATACCAAATATGTCAAGCCTCAAAATTGCATGAAAGTAGAACACTATGGTACATAGGCAAGGCTTTAAAAGCTTTTACAGCTCATCCATTGATTGCTGGCCCTAGAATTATTGCTCTATTTAATATGCTTGAAACATTGCCGTTTTATAGCGCTTGTGCACCCAAATTACTCATTTGTGCTCATATGTGCGTGAGGTTATTTTTTTATTTTATTAATTGATCCGCTTCTTCCCTGGCCAAAGCAGCTGAGATTTGGTAGCGCTGTACCTGGAAGTGCTCAGGGGTGAACACTTCCAGGTTAATACTTCAAATAAGAAGTCAACAAACTAATGATTTCTTATCTCCCACTGCTTTCAACCCTGACACACCCCATGACGTTCCTGGCACCCAGGAGGGACAGGTGAGCTCGGGGACATGACTGGGGGAGAATGGGGATGTCAGACAGCAGGAGTTACTCTGAAATGAATGGAGACTATTTTGACTCGTAATTGAATGCGCAACACTCTGAAACTCGTGCTGTACTGAGGAACCATTCTGCAAGAAGCTCTTGATCCACATGGACTTTGAGAATCTTTTCGAACCAGCTCTTGAAAATATTATCAAGGATGCCTATTCTGGCAAGAGCACCCATCTTCCTAAGCGGAAGAAGCCAAATGAATGCTAAATGTCCCTTTTTGATTTTCTACTCTCTTGACCTGTTCGCCGAGACCATCCCAGCTCAGCCCTTCTGCCCATGCACAAAGTCTGGAAATCAAAGTCTGCCAAATCTTAAAACAGGCCTTCCTCTGCTTGAAGGTGGTTTCCCACTTTCCAGAGTGGGGGGGGGGGGGCTTTGTGGGTTCTTGGACAACTTGCATTTCAGATGTTTGGGTGCAGGAGGTAATCATCCGGTACTACAAACTAGAGTTTCTGTCCCTGCCTTCTGTTGAGTTTCTTACTATCAAGTCTTCTCAGGTCTTCTGCATCAAGGTTTCATTTCCTTGGTTACTTTAGTTCCTTCCTTATGGTTTAGGGTTTTTAATCCAACCTGTTCACTACTTCTAAACCCAGAGGGGGCATTCATACCACCTTGGAGTTCAAGGTTGTAAATGTCTTCATTTACATCCAAAAATTCTGATTGGAATCCACCAGATATGTCAGGACCTACCGTCACCAGGGAGACTTTCTGGTTTCTGTGTACATTAAAGATGCTTACCTTTATGATCTCATCTTTCTATTAGCGATTCCTACTTTCTCTTACGTCCTCCAACAGTCGCCGCCCACACACAAGTCTTCACCAATGGGTATTGACCGCAGGAGTAGCTAGGCACAAGATTTGTTAATAACAAAAGCTTTTAGCATAGACACACCCCTAGAGGCTGTCCCCTTAGTCAATACCTCCCTGCACCAGCATTCCCAACTCAGTTTGATCTTGCCTAGCTTAGGAGTAGCAGGCTTTCCTGTGCTGGGGCTTCAGTCTCAGCCTTCTACCCTTTTTTGATTTTATTTCAAGTATTTTTCTTTTCTTTACTAGCTGTTATTTTGTCAGCTTTAGTTTAGGGATCTTCGGATGAAGATGATCATGCGGAGCTGGGTCTCGGACTGGCCGCCCTGCATCCCAGGGCTGAGGGCCAGATGGATCCCCAGCCTGCCATCGAGCGTTCAGCTACGGTTCGCCCTGGCGCCATGAACGACCCATCCCTGTTCGCTGCAGGGATGCTGCCTGTGAGGTGGCTACCTCACTGGACGCCATTCTGCGGTCTCGTGCTGCAGTCCACAGCGTCCTGGCTGCGGCACTCCCTGTCACCCTGATAGCGGTTTGTCGCTGGAGACGGCTCCCCACGCCATCCGGTACGGTAAGCACCTTCTGTGTGGGGACCATCTGTGTGGGTTTCAGTCTGTGGCTGTGTGTACCCCCATGTCTGGGTAAATTGCGGGCTCCCTGTCAGTCTCCCTGTATGGGTTTGCATGCCTTGTGGGCTGCGAGGGGGGGGGCCCTCCCGCTCTGCTGTGAGTTCTATCTGGGGCAGATTGGGTGCAGACATGCTTGTGCGGCGTCCGCTGTTGCGGTCCGCCATTTTTTTGCAGAAATACTATGGACGGCCCTGTCCCTGTACAGCGCTGTGTTTTGGCGCCAATCGCTGCCATTTTGGCGGGCCGCGCTCGTTCGAGCACATGTCGGCGCCATTTTCTTGTAGCCTCTATCCCTCAGCCGAGCGGCTATTTTTGCGGAGCCTTCATAGGCTATATAAGTCAGCCGGTTATTGCATCACTTCCTCTTTCTCTGGAACAGCGATCGGTGGCAGCAGCCTGTTTGTGCTCTCTCCAGGTTTTTCCTTCATTGTCCTGTCATTCCTTGTTCAGTGTTCTCTATCCCTGCAGGATCGGTGCATACAGTAGTGTACGGTGGGCTGCGCTCGCCGTGGTGTTAAAGGGCCAGTACCTTTTTTTCCTTTCATTGCTGTGGGCATGGATTCTCAAGATAGCAAGTTTCCCCCCGCCCTGGTGGGGGACCAGGGGGCTGCTGCACCCCCCAAAGGGGGCTGATCTGGCCACCGTAGTGGCGTCATTAGTTTCTCAGGTGCATATGCTGATGGCTGAACGATCCGCAAAAAGGGCCAGGTTATCCATTTCCTCTGATTCAGAGGGCGATGTGGCTGGCGTGCCCTTCTCAGGGTCTCGCTCATCTCTGGACCTTATGGGGTCTGAGGGGGAGGCGGAGGTGGAAGGGGTTGATGTTTCTCCCCCTGGCTCGCCTGAAGAGCTTGCACTCATGGATGAGCTGATTGCCTCCATTAAAGATACGTTGCACCTGGAGGATGAGCCCACTCCTCCTGCTAGGGTGTCCTCCTTTGGGACGCAAAGGACCCGCAAATCAGCGCAGGTTTTTCCCTGCCCTGCAGAATTTCATCATACTGTTAATGAGCAGTGGCGCAATTTAAGGAAGCCCTTTACAGTGCCGAATAAGTTTAAACTGCTTTATCCTTTTGCGCCATCCACTGACGAGCGTTGGTGTGTGGCGCCTCAGGTGGATCACGCGGTAGCCGTTTTAAACAAAGCTACTGCGGTTCCTTCTGAGGATACCCCGGTTTTCCGGGACCCTACGGACAGGAGGTTAGAGTCTCTTGCCCGTCATGCCTATATGGTTGCTGGTTCTATGCTAAAACCTATTTTTGCTTCGGTTATGGCGGCCCAGGCGGATGCCGATTGGACGAAGGTGCTCAGGCGCACTCTGGTGGCTGATTCGGCTCCGCCTACCACATTGGCTATGGTGGATCAAATCCATCAAGGAGTCATGTACTTGTGTGATGCGGACTTGAATTTAGTTCCTTTGGCTGCACGCCTGTCTAGTGTGGCAGTGCTCAACCGTCGCCTGATATGGCTGAAAAGTTGGTCGGTCGACCAATCTTCTCGCAAGACGTTGGCGGATTTTCCCTACGTGGGATCTCGCCTTTTTGGCGAGGCTTTGGATACTCTGATCAAAGGAGTTACGGGGGGCAAGAGTACTCTCTTACCCCAGAATCCCAAGCACAAATCTTTCCGTGGCAAACGGAACTCCTCGTTTAGGCCCTCTCAGGGGTCTTTTCGGTCGCCCCAGAAGAGGCCGTGGGCGGGTAAGCAAAAATCCGGCCAGTCCGGTTCGACAACCCACACCAATTCCGCCTGAAGGGGCGCCCTCACCCGTTTCTGGGGTGGGGGGACGTCTGCGCGGCTTCCTCCAGCCTTGGCTGCTCCACATTCAGGACAGATGGGTTCAGGAAATCGTTCGATCTGGTTACAAGATCGAATTTCTCTCTCGGCCGGCGGGCAGATTTTTTCCCTCAAATCTACAGCTGTCTCCGGAGCGCTTGCAGGATCTGCACCTGGCGGTGCGGGCCCAAGGAGTAGTGGTTCCGGTGCCTCATCGGGACAGATTTCGGGGGTTTTACTCCAATCTGTTCACTGCCCAGAAAGGAGGGCAAGGTGCGTCCGATTCTGGACTTGAAAGCTCTGAACCGCTTTGTGCGGGTTCGTAAGTTCCGCATGGAATCCCTGCGCTCAGTGGTGGCTGCCCTGAGTCCGGGGGAGTTCATGGCCTCCACCGATCTGAAGGATGCGTACCTACACATCCCCATCTTCGAGGGTCATCAGAGATACCTTCGATTCGCCATTGCGGAGGATCACTACCAATTCGTGGCGTTACCTTTCGGTCTCGCTTCGGCTCCGCGGGTTTTTACCAAGGTGCTGGCGCCGGTCCTGTTACGGGCACAGGGCATTGCCGTCTTGGGGTATCTAGACGATCTCCTGATACGGTCAAATGCCAGCCAGAGCCTGGTGACCGACCTGTCCACCACGGTGCAGACGCTACAGGAGTTCGGTTGGACCATAAACATTCCGAAGTCAACTCTGTGTCCTTCGGTTCGCCTTCCCTATCTGGGGATGATTCTGGACTCTGTTCAGGCGAGGGTTTTCCTACCGGAGGACAAGCTCCGGACGCTTCAGGACGAGGTCAGGTCCCTCAGGGACTGCCAAAGCTCGTCCCTCCGGACATGCATGAGATGTCTGGGGTTGATGGTCTCAGCCTTCGAGGCGATCCCCTTTGCCCAGTTTCACACGCGGGGTCTCCAGGCGGAAAATCTTGCCAAGTGGGACGGGCGTCCGCAGTCCTTGGATCTGCGGATCTCGTTGAGTCACCGCACCAGAAGGAGTCTTCTGTGGCTCCAGTCCCCGACAGTGTCGGGGGGCAAGTCTTTCCGTCCGTTGTTGTGGACGGTGGTCACCACGGATGCCAGCCTGTCGGGCTGGGGTGGTGTCCTGGGCGTTCTGTCCGCCCAGGGAACTTGGTCGGAGGAGGAGTCCTCCCTCCCGATCAACATTCTGGAGTTGCGAGCGATAAAGCTTTGCCTGCTGCATTGATCGGAACGGCTTCTGGGCCGTCCGGTTCGGGTTCAGACGGACAATGCCACCGCGGTGGCCTACATCAACCATCAAGGGGGCACCAGGAGTGCCCGAGCGGCTCAGGAAGTGGCCGACATTCTGTCTTGGGCCGAGACGCACGTCCCGGCGATAACGGCTGTTCACATTCCGGGGGTGGAGAACTGGCAGGCGGATTATCTGAGTCGCCAGACCCTGGATCAGGGGGAATGGTCCCTTCACCCGGATGTCTTCCAGATGTTGTGCGCGAAGTGGGGTTCCCCAGATGTGGACCTGTTCGCGTCTCGTCTAAACAACAAGGTGGAAAGGTTCCGTGGCAAGAACGCGCGATCCTCGGGCGGACGCCTCGGACGCGTTGGTGGCGCCCTGGCATCAGTATCGTCTGATGTATGCCTTTCCACCGATTCAGCTGCTGTCCAGGCTCCTTCGCAGTTTAGCCTCGGAACCGCATACGGTGATTCTGGTGGCACCGAACTGGCCTCGCCGGTCTTGGTACGCAGACCTCGTCAATCTAGCAGTCGAAGCTCCGTGGCGCCTGCCGCTTCGGGAAGACCTTCTGTCTCAAGGGCCGATATTCCATCCTGCTTTACAGTCGCTGGCTTTAATGGCCTGGCTGTTGAAAGCCAGGTCCTAAAGGATAGAGGTCTCTCCCCTGAGGTCATTCCCACTTTGATCAAGGCTAGAAAAGCCTCTTCGGGGAAGATTTACTACCGTACTTGGAAAGCATACTTTGACTGGTGTGAGTCCAGGGGGTATTCTCCTCGCTCATACTCGGTGTCGAGAGTGTTGGCTTTCCTCCAAACTGGAGTGGACCAGCGTTTGGCGCTGGCCACGATTAAGGGCCAGATTTCTGCGCTGGCTGTTCTTTTTCAGCACCCTGTGGCGTCAAATTCCTTGATTCGCACCTTCGTTCAGGGGGTGTGACATTTGGCCCCTCCTAGGAGGGAGCCTTTGCCTCCATGGGACTTGAACCTAGTTCTGTCCATGTTACAACAGGCTCCCTTTGAAAAGATCAGGGAGATCTCGTTGCCTCTGTTGTCCAAAAAGGTGGCTTTTTTGGTGGCGATCACTTCGGCTCGCAGGGTGTCGGAGCTGGCGGCTTTGTCCTGCAGCTCTCCCTACCTGGTGATTCACAAGGATAAGGTGGTCTTGCGACCTGTTCCGTCCTTTCTTCCGAAAGTGGTCTTCCGAAGTGGATTTTCACCTCAATGAAGACATTGTCTTGCCTTCGCTCTGCGCGAAACCGAAGCATCCGAAGGAGGTTGCCTTGCATTCCTTGGATGTTGTCCGGGCGATCAGGGTTAACCTGTCGTCCACTAAGTCTTTTCGCAAGTCGGACTCCCTCTTTGTCCTTCCTGAGGGTCCTCGGAAGGGCATGGCGGCGTCGGCTGCGACCATCGCCAAATGGATTCGACAAACCATTGTGCAAGCCTATGCCTTGAAGGAGAGGGTTCCACCCTTCCCTGTGAAAGCGCACTCTACCAGGTCTTTGAGTACGTCTTGGGCTTACCGGCATCAGGCTTCTGTGGCCCAGGTGTGTAAGGCGGCGACTTGGTCGGACCGTTCACACCTTCTCCAAGTTTTATAAGGTGGATGTTCAGGCATCGGCCGATGCCTCCTTTGGCCGTAAAGTTCTAAGTGCGGCAGTGCCTTAGGGACCCTTGTTTTTGGGTCCTTGGCTGTTGGGGTGTTTTGCCCCTGGGTTACTTGTTTTCCTGGGTTGTTGCTCTTGTTGAGCACGTTTTTCCTGTTGCCCGGGTGGTTCTCTTACTATGGTAAGGTTCCTTTCTCTGATGTGGGTACTGCGTTGCTTGATATGCGGCTGCGTCTCCCACCCCTCATGTCTACCCCTCTTTGGGACATCCCATTGGTGAAGACTTGTGTGTGGGCGGCGACTGTCG
Source organism: Pelophylax lessonae (assembly GCF_965119305.1). NCBI lineage: Eukaryota > Metazoa > Chordata > Amphibia > Anura > Ranidae > Pelophylax > Pelophylax lessonae. The sequence continues at coordinate 354,368,496 of NC_138771.1, read as the reverse complement.
GAGGACGTAAGAGAAAACTGAATTTTTGTAAAATCTTACCGTAAAATTCCTTTCTCTGAGTCCTCCGACAGTCGCCGCCCCCCGCCCCTCTTTTGGGGTTTTTGTGTACTCTTACTGCTATGCTACCAAACTGAGTTGGGAATGCTGGTGCAGGGAGGTATTGACTAAGGGGACAGCCTCTAGGGGTGTGTCTATGCTAAAAGCTTTTGTTATTAACAAATCTTGTGCCTAGCTACTCCTGCGGAGCAAAGGTCAATACCCATTGTTGAAGACTTGTGTGTGGGCGGCGACTGTCGGAGGACTCAGAGAAAGGAATTTTACGGTAAGATTTTACAAAATTCAGTTTTTTGCTTTTTGTACCCTTACACTACAAGTTTGTGGCCTTGCCTTTTGATCTTTTGTCTGCACCTGGAGTATACACCAAGAGGCTGGCCCCCCAGTATTAGCCCTACAGTGCTCTGTTGGTATTCCTCTTATAGGATACTTAGACGACCTGTTGAGGGAACAGTCGGTGAAAGCTCTGTTGTTCAACATTTCTCTGACTGTAGATGTTAACAGTGGTTCAGGCGGCCCTGAAGCTGCAGAAATCATTGCTGGAACTGACTTATCACTTTGAGTATCTGTTTCTAGACCTGACCATATTTCAAACCAGAAAGTTCCTTCTCCAAGGAAAACTTGAGTCTCTCCTGTCTCTAACTCTTCAACCTCAACTCTCAACCTCTTCAGTCTAGAAGCTGTCTGACTCTCTGCTTTTGCATTGGTTCTTGGGCCTGATGGGAACCTCCTTCAAGTCCGTTTCCTTTGCCTAGTTCCTCACCATATATCTGCAACACAGAATTCTGACTTTGTGAGACAAGTCTTGGGCTATGGCAAGGACATCCCTGGCTGGGTGGCGCAGATATCCAATTCTGAAGTTGTGAAAGTTCTACCTTCCTGTTTTTTGGAAGATCCTCCCAATGGACACCGGCCTATTGTGCTGGAGAGGAGTCCTGAAATAACAGAGAAATCTTGTCTCCTGATAAACATCCTGGAGAATTGGGCAATTTTGGCTTTCTCTGCAGCATTGTACCATCCCAATGGAGGGTCATCTAAACCTAATTCAGTCATACAGAACCATGGCGGTGGGGAACATCAAAGATCAGGGAGAAACCAGAGTAATTGCTGTAGAAAGAGAGGTAGTTCTGATCTTTTGTTATCAGTATTTCACGTTCCAACCTTGTCAGCCATGTAAATTCCAGAGGCAGACCGTTGGCAAGTAGATTTCCTCAACTGGACCCGGATGAGTGGTGAGGGATGCCAGATGTGGACCTCCTGGCCTTTAGGCTCAACAACAAACTGGATAGGTTTGTATCCAGGCACAGGGATCCTCTAGCACAGTGGTTCTCAACTCCTGTCCTCAGGACCCACTAATAGGCCAGGTTTGCAAGATAACTAAAATACATCACAGGTGATCTCATTTGCTGCTCAGTGATTGCAGTATTCTAGTCTGCATCTGCCCAAGGTACCTAAAATCTGGCCTGTTAGTGGGTCCTGAGGACAGGAGTTGAGAACCACTGCTCTAGCAGAAGCAGTAAATGCTCTAGTGTCTCCATGAGATCAGAACAATCATGATCTATACATTTTCTCCTTTAAAACTTCTTCCTCAGCTGCCCTGTAAAATCAAGATGGAGGGCATTTTGATGATCCTTATTGTTCCAGATTGGCTCAAGCTGAGAGGGTAAGACTTCTGGAAGACTCTGTGGATACTGGCATATTATCGGGATCTTCTGTGTCTAGGGCTGATACTTGGTGGTTGACTGTAATTGTGTTGCTGTTAAAGGCCCAGGTTCTGAGGGGCAGTGACATCTCTAAATTTGTGATTCCTACAATGCCGAATGCTAGGAAGCCTACTTATAACAAGGTCTGTTATTGATGTGGTAGGCATACATCACCTAGTGTAAGTCACAGGGCTCCCACCCCAGGAGTTTCTCTGGTGGACAAATCATCTCCTTCCAGCTGGGTCTGGACCATTGTTTGACTCTCAGGACATTCAAAGGTCTGGTTTCAACTCCTTGATTAAGATTTCTACCAGTGGGCTGCCATGGAGTTCTCATCATCTGTTCCCCAATGACTTCATGATACCTGAATCTGGTTTTCTCAGAAACCCGTTTGAAGCCATTAGAGATGCTCTTCTCTCCGCTCTCACGTACACCTCTGTTTTTCTTCCAGCCAGCATTTCTACACGGCGAGTGAGCTGGTGGCTTTATCCTGCTAAGAATTATATGTTTTTGCAAAAGGACAAGTTGGTGTTGAGGACAGAACTTCCTTATTGCCTTAGATAGCTTCAACCTTTCATTTCAACCAAGATACTATTCTTCTGTCTTTCTGTCCTTCATGAACAGGCAATATCCCTCCATTGTTTGGATGTGTTTTGGGCATGGCAAGTCTATCTCTCAACCACTGCTTCTTTAAGAAAGACCGATTCCCTTTTGGTCATATGGACCCCCAAGAGGGTGCAGCAGTTTTTTATTCAACCATTTTTAGGGGGCTCAGACAAACCATCATTCAAGCTTATGGTCTCAAGGATAAGGTTCCATCCTTTCCTGTCTAGGCGCACTCTACTAGAGCTGTGCAGCCAACTATCTCCCAGATTTGCAAGGCTGCCACCCGGTCTTCTGTTTGCATGTTCTACCAAGTGGCTGTTTTGGCTACATCTGATGCCACTTCAAGTTCTTTAGGCAGCTTTTTAGGCTGCAGGCAGTCACCAGTTTTCTTCTTGGGCCTGTTAGGGTTTGTTTATATGAGCAATATTCTCTGAAAAGCGATCTGCAGTGGATCAATTTTCAGGTAGGTTTAGGAGCAATGACTGTCAAGCAATCAGGCAGGAATACTGCTTCCTCTCGTATGCCTGTTTTTAAAAAAAGATTTTGCAGCCTAACGGGCATTTTGAATGGGAATATAGTGCCTCTGTTTGCCTCACAATTGCGGCGTGGTCCCATTCAATTGAATAGGTCACATTTGGCGGTTATATTGCTGCCAAACACAACCTGCTGTATAAATGTTGCCACAGTTTAGCTGATGACCATGTTAACCTGTGGCTGAACAGTACGGAGGCAGTAAAACAGTGGCTCAACTACCTATTTTTACTTTCCCCAGGCACCGCCCATGTAAAAAAGACCTCACCATTTCTTTGCTGTGTTTCCCACTCCTCATTTGGACTGCTTTTTCATGTCCCAAATGTTAAGGACTTCCTGTGTCCCTCAATGGACAAGAAAGCACAAAATAATTTTTCTACTTACCATTAAATTCCTTATCTCCAAGACCATTGGGAGACACATGTCCCACCACTACAAACCTAATGCATGCTGGTAGTTGGGCTGATCTACAGTTTGCTAGTGTCCCTCTTTGGCAGCTGTATATTCCAAAGGTTAAACACTTTGTCCCTCAATAGACTCCAAGAAAATAATTTTAAGTATAAAAATCCATTTTCTTAAACCTACATCTCAGGAAACAGAGGAGTTATATTTGACTATGTGGGCTATGCTGCCAACTTCAAGTGAAACAAAGGCAAGAATATCTGCTTCGGCATAACACCTCAAAAGCTCATCTAAGCCTCATTTTTTAGCTGGTGTCTGTAGGTAAGGATCTTTCTGAAGATCTCTCTTGTGGACTCTGTTCTTATGATTTCTAGCTTGTTCCTCACACCCCTTCTAGCAGAGATAGGCTTTATCTAGGTCAGTTGCTACTGGCAGCTGGCCAAAAGGAACTGGACTCCACATACAAGAGCGGGGACAGTGTGGGTTGGCTCTTCATCCTGTGGGCAGAGATCTTCAGTGTACAGTGTATCTAGTGACCTTGCTGGCAGATGGCTATGCAAGCCTAGGCTAGTGATCTCTCTGAAGGGAAGTGGAGTCCCAAAAGGCCATGCGCCTCCATGATGGCAGAAGACTGGGCGTGATCAGTGCCTCTGCTTATAGTGGAACAATGTGTGAGTTCCTTGGACCATGTTTCCTTGTATTGAGGCATTTCCAGACAGTTTTAAAGGATTGACATATTGCAGTAGTGGAGTGCAAAATGGGCAGTCCAGGGCAGTGCACATGCACAGTTATGTCCCATTTTGAGTGAAAATGTTGCATTTGGGGAAATTGCTCAGAATGAGGAAGAGGTGGAAGCTGTGGAAGATATGTAAACATAAAATGGTCATACTGGCGCAATGAAGAGAGGGGCTAGTCCTTATAGGTGGTGAAATGGGAATGGAAGGATTGGTAAGTTCAATAAAGGTTCAGATATAATCCATCAAAGAATAAAAATGAATCGTTCAAGGTTGATTGGAGATGATGTTCGTGTGCTGGCTCTTTAAGACAGCTGCTCAGTGTGCAAACAAGAAGGGGCTTGTGGCTAACCGGGGAGGAAACACAAGCTCCATCTGAGTTTAGGGGATTGTATGGTTGGGTTTTCAATACTGTTTTTTTTTTTTTTTTTTGGTTGAACCGGATGGGCTTGTGTCTTTTACCTGACTAACTTTGTAACTGTGTAGCACATCAAGTATTTATTTGGGCAAAAGTATACATGTACTCACACTTAAATAAGAAACAAAGCTTGTGGCGTTATGTATCAATTTTCCCCTGCAGGGATGGATGACTCAGGATGGCCCCGGCAGCTGAGCAGGATACGGCTGATGGATGTCAGCCCTTCCGTAGTATGGCAAGGAGTCCATGTCGCTTCTCGTGTCATCCGCTTTTGGGTGCAGGGGAGTTGCCAAGGCGACGCGTTTACGCAGCATGCGCTTCTTCTTCAGGCCTAACAATGCCATGTCTGTTGTGGGCTTGAATAGGACTGGAGCAGTGTCCCCTGGGTCCTAACTATCAAAGCTGGCAATGATCGTTTCAGTGAAGAACTGGACTGTCCAAATAACAGTTATGCAGTAAAATTAAAAACATATATAGAGAGATGTGAAGACATGCCAAACGAAATGTGGAAAATATAAAATTATTTGTAAGGTTATTTTTAAGGAAATATTGGAAGGATATTAAATATATATATATATACAACTGCAAGAAAAAGTATGTGAACCCTTTGGAATGATATGGATTTCTGCACAAATTTGTCATAAAATGTGATCTGATCATCATCTAAGTCACAGCAATAGACAATCACAGTCTGCTTAAACTAATAACACACAAAGAATGAAATGTTGCCATGTTTTTATTGAACACACCATGTAAACATTCATAGTGCAGGTGGAAAAAGTATGCAAACCTTTGGATTTAATAACTGGTTGAACCTCCTTTGGCAGCAATAACTTCAACCAAACGTTTCCTGTAGTTGCAGATCAGACGTGCACAACGGTCAGGAGTAATTCTTGACCATTCCTCTTTACAGAACTGTTTCAGTTCAGCAATATTCTTGGGATGTCTGGTGTGAATCACTTTCTTGAGGTCATGCCACAGCATCTAAATCGGGTTGAGGTCAGGACTTTGCCTGGGCCACTTCAGAAGGCGTATTTGCTTCTGTTTAAGCCATTCTGTTGTTTATTTACTTCTATGCTTTGGGTCATTGTCCTGTTGCAACACCCATCTTCTGTTGAGCTTCAGCTGGTAGAGAGATGGCCTTAAGTTCTCCTGCAAAATGTCTTGATAAACTTGGGAATTCATTTTTTCTTCGATGATAGCAATCCGCCCAGGCCCTGACGCAGCAAAGCAGCCCCAAACCATGATGCCCCCTAAACCATACTTCACAGTTGGGATGAGGTTTTGATGTTGGTGTGCTGTGCCTCTTTTTGCCACACATAGTGTTGTGTGTTTCTTCCAAACAACTCAACTTTGGTTTCATCTGTCCACAGAATATTTTGCCAGTACTGCTGTGGAACATCCAGGTGCTCTTCTGCAAACTGTAAACGTGCAGCAATGTTTTGTTTAGACAGCAGTGGCTTCCTCTGTGGTATCCTCCCATGAAATCCATTCTTGTTTAGTGTTTTACGTATTGTAGATTCGCTAACAGGGATGTTAGCATTTGCCAGTGACTTTTGTAAGTCTTTAGCTGACGCTCTAGGATTCTTCTTCACCTCATTGAGCAGTCTGCGCTGTGCTCTTGCAGTCATTTTTACAGGACGGCCACTCCTAGGGAGAGTAGCAGCAGTGCTAAACTTTCTCCATTAATAGACAATTTGTCCTACCGTGGACTGATGAACAGTAAGGCTTTTGGAGATACTTTTATAACCCTTTCCAGCTTTATGCAAGTCAACAATTCTTAATCGTAGGTCTTCTGAGAGCTCTTTTGTGCGAGGCATCATTCACATCAGGCAATGCTTCTTGTAAAAAGCAAACCCAGAACTGGTGTGTTTTTTATAGGGCAGGGCAGCTGTAACCAACACTTCCAATCTCATCTCATTGATTGGACTCCAGTTGGCTGACATCTCACTCCAATTAGCTCTCGGAGATGTCATTAGTCTAGGGGTTCACATACTTTTTCCACCTGCACTGTGAATGTTTACATGGTGTGTTCAATAAAAACAGGGCAACATTTCATTCTTTGTGTGGTATTAGTTTAAGCAGACTGTGAGTGTCTATTGTTGTGATTTAGATGATGATCAGATCACATTTTATGTCCAATTTGTGCAGAAATCCATATCATTCCAAAGGGTTCACATACTTTTTCTTGCAGCTGTGTGTATATATATATATATATATATATATATATATATATATGTATGTATATTCAAATAAATATAGATATTAAAAAAATAGTAAAATGAATTTAAAATAAATATAAAAATAAAAGATAAAAAAAAAATACTGATAGAAATAAATATTACATCTCAAATGAACCATTAATTATGTTTATGGAGTGGGTGTCTAAAAATTAGCTCTAAATATCAATATGGATGTTAATGTGGAATATGCAATTAAATTAACGTGTTAGTTTCGATTTCCTTGTTCGCCCCTCCCCCTCTCCCCCTCCCTTTCCCCGTTTACCAAAGTATCCAAGGAATAGATCCAGTATGTTTGTCTTTGGCAGAGATGTTTAAAATGTTCTGCTGTTGGGAATGTGTTTGGAATGGATTCAATGATCCACACCTTGAGGCCCAGAGAGGATTTTTGGAAGTATTGTAAAAAATGTCGGGGAACACTGTGCTTGTCGTTACCACCCTCTATAATGCGTCGGTGTTCCCCAAATCTTTTCCCCAAGGTGCGGATTGTCCTGCCCACGTAGTGTAAGCCACAGGGGCAGGATAGACCGTATATTATAAACTCTGTGGAACAATTAAAAAAATTATTAATAGGATAAGTACAACTGCTAAATTCAAACAGATGGAAAAAACTGCTGACCAAGCATTGGCCAATACTTATGGAGGACCCGCATCTTAAAGATTCATTAGCACCAAAACCCAAAGTAGCTTACAGGAAAGCTAGGAACATTAAAAGCTTAGTGGCCCCCAGCAAATTGAAATGTACACCAGGACCGAACCATACTAGGCCCTGCCTTTTCCCACTGATAGGCATGTACCAATGTCGAAAAGCACTGTGCCTAACATGCAAACATGTTACCCATGGACAAAAATAATTTATAGTTAAAAATCGTACTTATCCTATTAAGAATTGTTTAAATTGTTCCACAGAGTTTGTAATATACTATCTATCTTGCCCCTGTGGCTTACACTATGTGGGTAGGACAATCCATACCTTGAGGGGTCTGAATGTGAGGTGAGAGGCTTAGCATCATGGGTGAAGGAGAAGCACAGAGCACTTTTGCATAATTTATTCACTTTAGTGGATCACATTGTGGACTTTTTTTACACACTTTTTCACTCTGATTTATTTGTTTTTTTTTTATGTTTTTACAGTGATTTATCTGATTTTTTGACTATTGATTTATTGCAGCAGGAGATTGACGGAGCCCTTTAGCACTATATATTTACTAGAGAGGCTTATACTGTGTAATTTATACACTTTATTTCAGTTCACTGTATTTATATTTTAGTAGTTTTTTAGTCATCTTGAATATTCATCGATCATTTAGTTATTTATCTGGCACTACACTTATTTTTGGTGTATAGGAGCTCTTCAGAGCCTAGACCAGATGAGTGATGCTGAGTGGGCCAAAGTGCACTCCTCTGATCCCCTGGAGAAGTACAGCCAAAAGAGCTTTGGTAATACTTCTCCTTTTAACATAGTACACTATCTGGATTAATAAAACTTTTTTGAAGAGTGGTATCCAATTTATACTGTAATTCAAACCTACTAATGGCAAAGCCTGATTAGTGGATGATAACCTTACTTTTGTGTATATTTCAGCTTGTTTCGTGGAGTTGACATGGATCAGGATTTTTTTGATGAAGAAGACTGACATGCAGGAGATTGGAGATCCAACCATAAAGTCACTTTATTTGCACAGAAAAGAATGTAGATCATATATAATATTTTTATATGAATACAACTTTATTATAATTGTCTGAATTAGGCTAAATAAAGAAAAAAAACCCACTGGAATCATCAGATAAATGTAGAGGTTTTACTTTGTCTTAAAAATGTGTCATGGTGACTTTAGAAGATTTTGGCTGTTTTTTTTTTTTTTCCAAAACAAAGTTAACCGTTAGCAAACAGAATATTTTTCAGTTTATCATACAATAACCAATTAAAACAAATAATTTACTGCTGATTGCTGTGGGTTTCAAGTTTTCACCCCAACAATTTTTACTTGTTTCATGTTGTTAAAACAGTCATTGAAAGTGATATTGTTTGCACTTAAAGGAAAGACAAGCAAAAGAAATCATTAACTGCAAAAAATTGTGTGTCAGCGCTAAGTTAGTCAATGTGTGGCAGCGTGCAATATGTGTAAATATACAAACACTAAATAATAGGTATAAATAAATGCAGCACTTAAATAATTACAATTATCCCTCATGTATCAAAAAAGTATAAATAATCAAGTGAATAATAATCAATGATGTAGTCAAAAACTGTAGTGACGTAGTGCTACACCATATACATAGTGCAAGAAAAAATTGTTCTTTAAAATGTTGACAGATAAAGTTCTTAAGAAAAGAAAAGGGATCAGCAATGTGGAAACCTCCACCTTGGTGTTCTTGTCTTTACCAAACATAAAGAATGCAAACTCACCAGAACCAATTGCTGTCCAGCATATAGATGAGCAAAACTTGTTCATTACTATCGGTTTCTCCTCTCAAGGGGTATATGCAGCATTCACTAGATATTAACATTCTTCTGACGTTAGACATGGACATCAGAGGGAAAATTAATTTGCATACATCTAGACAGTGAATCACCAATACCAGAGAGAAAAGGCTTATAGCTTAGCATTAAGCCTCGGTTCACACTAGGGCAACCTGTGAGGCGACCTGGTCGCCTCACAGGTCGCCGCAGGTCACCTCCCATAGGGAAGCTGCGGACCCGTTCTAATAGGAGCGACACAAGTCGCTCCGACCTAGAAAAAGGGTCCGGAGCTTCTTTGGGGCGACCAGGAGGCGACCGCCATAGACTTCAATGTTATGAAGTCCGTGGCGGCCGCTCCGAGGTCGCGGCGCTCTGCTCGCACCGCGATCTCGGAGGTCGCCCCGGGAAGTAGCGTCGCGGTAGTGTGAACCGGCGCTTACTTAGTATATAAAACCATAACAAACACACAGTGGTCCCCAAAAATAAAATGCTATGACATAGGCTGCTGAGTCACACCATCTTGCATCTCATGCCACCAAACTACAGAAAGAATGGCGGCTGGACCTCAGGCGTATCACAGTACATCAAAACATCTTCATATGTATAGTCAGAGTAAATGCTGGTAACAAACAACTTACATCGGGTGCCACCACCCTAAGACAAAATGGTGGCTGGACCTCGGGCATGTAAGATAGTTCTAATGTGGAGGTTACCACATTGCTGATCACCTTTGTTTTCTTATGAACTTTATTATCTGTGAACAATTTTTTCTCGCACCATGTATATGGTGTAACACTGCGTCTCAACAGTTTTTGACTACATCATTGATTATTATTCACTTGATTTTTTTTTTTTTTTTTACTTTTTTGAAAAACATAAGGGATAATTTAATTATTTGAGCCCTGCATTTATTTACACTGGAAAAAAAAATCATTAAACACCACGCTTTATTGTTGCAAGTGTCTGAAAAAAATACTGTGTTGCTAACAGAATTCACTTTCCCTTTCATATTTCTATTGCCAATTGCAAAATTTAGGGGATAACCTTACAGGGCAATGCATTTCTTCTTTCAGACATTTACAATCACAAGACAGTAGATAATTGAAAGTATACATATAGTCCTCATATGAAGCTAAAGTACAGACATTTTACTTTTTCACTTTGTTTACCTCTGCCTGTCAAGTGCCTTTTCGCTGTTAAAAAAAAAACCCTTTTAGATTTGAACCTGGCTGTGTCATACTGGTGCAGATTATTTTATAGTTTCTTCTTCTTGGAAAATCTTGTTTCTGCCCTGCTACTTACTATTAATATCAGTAAAGCATATCAGCAAAAAAACATCCTGCTCTTACCCTACTACTAAATCAGGGGATGGAAAAGCATGTCATTTTGTCAGTAAAGAGTCCAATGTGGGAATTGTTTGACTTCTATAACAGCACATTCTTGCTAAATAAATTTAAATAATGCCGCGCAATATAAAGTGCTTCAAAAACGTATACGTATGTATACATGTGCAAATATGATCTGTATATGTGCAAAATATAATCAATAGGTAAAAGATATAAATTTGATTTAATAAAGTGCCTTCAATAATAATAATAATAATAGTATTATGATAACAATATGAATAATAAAATATACAATAAAAGGTGGCTTCAATATTTTTGGTGCAAAGTGAAATTAATATTTCTACAGTGACAATAAATAAATAGTAAAGTATATCAATATTTATAGTGATAATCAATCAAAAAATAATAAAATGCATAGCGTGCCTATATAATATATATCGAATGATATAGTACAATTGGAAAACATGTGCAAATTAACCAAGTGAAAGCTTTTATTAAGAAATAAATAGTGAAAAAGTGTCTAGTGCTATTTTTCAGTTTTGGATATTGCACTTCCCATCGGTTTCTGAAGAATAGTCCATTTAAAAATGTGCATCCAATAACAATCTATAGTGACCTCCATCGCAACACCCTGTGAGTCTGGGTTCTCACCTCCACTCGTGTGATCTAGTGGTTAAGCTAGGTCTTATAGCGCGGATTGCCCTATTTAGGGTCACCTTTCGTGGAGTTGGTGGTCTGCTGGTCTCCCAGGGGATTATTTCTCCTTAATTGATGTCCCTCATAGTACCATGCAATGTCACATGAAAGAAATGGGGGGACTCCGATAGTGCTTATATCTTTCAAACAAGTTTTATTAAATAAAAGCAATATTGTACTCACATTTAGTGGGTGCTTCAAGCGCACCAATCATACAAGCATCTTTAGTATCAATTGGATGTGATGGCGATCTGGTGAGAATGGGGATCCTCTGTGTGCTGCTCCTTTCCTGATTGGAATTGGCAGTGATACCATCCGGGCCCCTCCCCTACTCGCTCGACACAGGGTCACCGTGTCTTCTAAGGGGGATATGATAAGCCCGGACGTATTGTACTATATCATTCGCTATATATTATATAGGCACGCTATGCACTTTATTATTTTTTGATTGATTATCACTATAAATATTGATATACTTTACTATTTATTTATTGTCACTGTAGAAATATTAATTGCACTTTGCACCAAAAATATTGAAGCCACCTTTTATTGTATATTTTATTATTCATATAGTTATCATAATACTATTATTATTATTGAAGGCACTTTATATAATCACATTTATATCTTTTACCTATTGATTATATTTTGCACATATACATACGTATACGTTTTTGGAGCACTTTATATTGCACGGCATTACTTAAATTTTTTTTGATTATTTACACTTTAGAGAGAGTGCTGCGCTCGCAGTAATATCGAGAGAGAAGTGCTAGACCTATTTAGCTCGCAGGAACACTTACTTGACATTCTTGCTAAATGCGTCTACTGCTTAGGCGAACCTGTTGATATCAAACCTATACTGACAAATACCATGCCATCTACTGAACTAGAAGATAATTGTCCAATGATCTAGTGATTTTTCTTTTGCCGAAGTGAGTACTTAAACCGCATCATACAAAGTCAGCTTATTTTGGGTAGGAATACATTTTGAATAGCTAGTGTTTTCCCTTCAAGATAAGGCTAGTTCTAGGGGTTGTCTGCGTGATCTTCTCCTTTCTACACCGCTCAAAAAAATTAAAGGAACACTTTTTAATCAGAGTATAGAATCAAGTCAGTTAAACTCCTGAAATATTGATCTGGCCAGTTAAGTAGCAGAGGGGGTTATTAATCAGTTCCAGCTGCTTTGGTGTTAATGAAATTAACAACAGGTGCACTAGATGGGCAACAATGAGACAACCTCCAAGACAGAATCTTTTCTGGCTGTTTTTCAGTAGTTTTGCATTTTGCTAAGGTCAGTGTCACTACTGGTAACATGAGGCAAAACCTGGATCCTATAGAAGTTGCACAGGCAGTCCAACTCCTCCAGGATGGCACATCAATACGTGCCATTGCCAGAAGGTTTGCTGTGTCTCCCAGCACAGTCTCAGGAGCATGGAGGAGATTCCAGGAGACCAGCAGTTACTCTAGGAGAGCTGGACAGGGCCGCAGAAGGTCCTTAACCCATTAGCAGGACCGGTATCTGCTCCTTTGTGAAAGGAGAAACAGGATTAGCACTGCCAGAGTCCTACAAAATGACCTCCAGCAGGCCACTGGTGGGAAAGTCCTCCTACCAAACAATCAGAAACAGACTTCACGAGGGTGGCCTAAGGGCCCAACATCCTCTAGTGGGCCCTGTCCTCACTGCCTGGCACCATAGAGCTCAATTGGCATTTGCCACAACACCAGAACTGGAAGGTCCGCCACTGGCGCACTGTGCTTTTCACAGATGAGAGCAGGTTCACCTTGAGCACATGTGACAGATGTGAAAGGGTCTGGAGAAGCCATGGAGGACGTTATGCTGCCTGTAACATCATTCAGCATGACCGGTTTGGGGGTGGGTCAGTGATGGTCTGGGGAGGCATATCCATGGAGGGATGCACAGACCTCTACAGGCTAGACAATGGCATCCTGACTGCCATTAGGTATCGGGATGAAATCCTTGGACCCATTGTCAGACCCTATGCTGGTGCAGTGGGTCCTGGGTTCTTCCTGGTGCAGGACAATGCCCGGCCTCATGTGGTGAGAGTATGCAACCAGTTCCTGGAGGATGAAGGAATTGATACCATTGAAGGGCCGCCACGCTCATCTGACCTAAATCCAATAGAACACATCTGGGACATTATGTTTCGGTCCATCCGATGCTGATAGGTTGCACGTCAGTCTGTTCAGGTGTTCAGTGATGCCCTGGTTCACATCTGAGACGCAATACCCCAGGACGTCATCTGTTATCTCATTAGGAGGATGCCCCCACATTGTCAGGCATGCATATAAGCAAGTGTGGGCCATGCAAACTACTGAGTACCATTTTGAGTTGCTGCAATGCAATTTCAGCAAAATGGACTAGTCTGCTGCATCATTTTTTCACTTTGATTTTCGGTGTGTCTTTGAATTTAGCCCTCTGTAGGTTTATAATTTTTATTTCCATCAAACTATGTGGTATCCTTTTATTCTTAACACATTACCCAGTCCATATTGGTATAGATGTCCAGGAAGATATTTTTTCCCATTGAGATTTGATGTGTTTTCAAAGAGTTCCTTTAATTTTTTGAGCAGTGTATATTAACACCTTTTTAACATGCACTTTTGACTGCCTTATGCCTGCAGCCAGCTCAGCTTTGATAGCTTGCTGCTGTTGCTCCCATTAATTCATGGTAACTGCAGTCCAAATAATGACTACGCTGGGCAGTGTTTACAGTCCATCTGGATCTGGGCACAGGAAGGTGCTCCTATGGTCTCTATAATATCAGAGGTGCCCGGAACCATACAGGCTGTGAACATTGCCAAGTGCAGAAGATGCTGCAGCAGTGTACAGTGCATCTGAGCTGCATCTATCGTGTATGTACAGTGTATTTGTTATGAGGAGTAGAGAGGAATCCTTGCCATATCTTGAAGTGAAAATATAACTACATTTTAAATGTAATTCTGAGCTTTGCTTTGCCATAGCTCTGTCATCCTACAAACCTATAGGAGCATCATTACTGATAGCTAAGGCACTTTCCTTGGTTTGTGGTGCAGCGATGACATTTACTGTACATATTCACATATATCAGCTACTCACATATTTGAATCTACAGATCATTTTCACTTTCTGTTTTGACCAAAGCTAACCTTTGTTTTCAAGTTGATCATCATCATGCTCAGTTTAAATCTTTTAAAAGTTCAAAATGTAAAAGACTGAGAGGTTTTACTCACCTCTTTAGATAGCTGCTTTTGTATTTGCTTTCCTCAACATTGTTGATCTGTGATTCCATAAAACAGAACGGGTGGGGAAAAGGCCATTACATGTTTTTTTAGTTTTCTATCACTGAGTTCTAAATTATGCTGACAACTGTAAATTTTCCTTTTGGAGAAAACCATCAGCCCTTCAGAAAATGTAACATTTTGACATTTGATGTTAGGCTACATAAGCATCACAATGATCTGGATGATTCCAGGATGGGTTAGGTGTCTGGTATAAAGAATAAGATCCTGTATTTCGATTGTTTCTTCCTAACCCAAGCAAAATAAAACTTTTAAAACTAACTCATAGTGGTCTGTTCTCAATGCTTGTATCTGCATCTAAATAAATGCATAGCTCTTTGTGGAAGGGAATCGGGATTACACTACTTATTTAGAAATGTTTAGCTATGAAGCAGGATACATATAAAAGGAGGTTGTACTGTATATGTGATTTTAAAGCCCAGCAAAAGATCAGGTAAGTAAAACTGTTGTTCCAGACAAAATGGGAGCTATTAACTCTTGCAGCGTAGGCACAGCCCCCACTGCAAGGGATAATTTTTCCTTTGCCCAGGGCTGGGCTTTACAGTGACCAGCTAACATATTGCTTTACCTTTTGCAGAAATATGCATGCCTGAATTGCCAAATGCTGTGTACAACAAGCTGCGATGTAGGTAGATAGCAATGCTTCATTCTGTACAGCATTTGGCTCCCAGTTAGTATGCAGCAAGTGCTTTGCCACCCCAGTCTTATTCGAGGTGAATACACTTACTGTAAAGTGTGTACATGGGCCAGCCAATATGATCTCATGAAAAAACTCAATTTTTGTCTTATCGTAAAATCCTTTTCTCTGATGTTTATTGACGGACACAGCAACATATCATTAGTTGAACGGGTTATGCTGTGCTTCCTAGGAGTAGGACACTAGGCGGAAAAGGGTTAACAAAGTTAACAGAACTTTAACTACGTCCATGGGGCAGTCCCAGGTGGTATACTCCCACTTCCTGCTCTAGGATTCAGTTTTGTAACAAGCAGTGTCAGAAGAATTCATAACCCAACTCCACAGAGGGGTGGATGCTGTGTCTGTCAATGAACATCAGAGAAAAGGATTTTACGGTAAGAAAAAATCCAGTTTTCTCTTTCGTTCATTGACAGACACAGCGACATATCTACATTAGTCGAATGGGACGTTCCAAAGAGGTATCAGCATGAAGGGTGGGAAACAAACACAGCAAGAAATAATTCCCAACTGGGCTAAACATAGCCAACCAGTTAACCCAGGAGATCAACCAGGAACAACTGGAGCTCACATACCAGGAAAAAAACACCCTCAAGAAGCAGAATTCTCTGCCACCACGGCCTGCAAAACCTTGCGACCAAAAGCAGCATCTGCAGATGCAAAAATATCCACTTTGTAAAACTAAAGCCCCGTACACACGCCGACTACAGCCGACTGCAGAAGTGATGTCATGTAATGGTTAACTTTCCCTGTGTTTTTTCTTTTCTGAGCATGCCCAGTCTTTCAAATCTGCTGTCTGTCGGCCGAATTCTGTACTGACTGGCGAACAATCGGCCGCTCTGGTGTCGGCATACAAAAATTTTCATGCTTGCAAGACAGATTCTTTTCGGCCGAAAGTGCGCTGTCGGCTGTCGGAAGCATCATACTAACAAGCCTACAATCGTCAGATCGGTCGTCGGCCGAAGCTTTTCGGCCGACGATCGGTACGTGTGTACGGGCCTTTAGTGAACATGTGCACAGACGACCAAATGGCTGCTTTGCAAACCTGAACCACTGAGGCCTGATGACGGAAGGCCCAGGAGAAACTGAGCACCCTCGTAGAATGAGCCTTAAAGGAAAGGAGGAACCTGACCCTTAACCACTTGCCGACCGCCCACAGTATATTTACTGCGTCAGTCAGCCCCTCCTGGGCAAAGCGCCGTAGTACTACGTCGCTCGCCCAGGAGCCTGCAGGGGGCGAGCGTACGCTGCCGGAGGCGCGCTCCCGCCCCTTGTTCAGGGACATCCCCGCGCGAGTGACCGGTGGCTCCGATGTCCGCAGGTCACTCGCGATCCCCCGCTGGAGAGGGAGAAAGGCAGGCGGCTGATGTAAACAAAGCCGCCTGTCATTCTCCCTGGTGTAACTGCAGAGATCATACGACCCTGCTAGGTAGGATCGTATGTCTCTGTGGTTACGTCACAAGCCACGCCCCTTTACAGTTAGAATCACGCCCCTAGGGACACACTAACCCCTTAATCACTAATAAAGTTAACCCCTTCCCTGCCTGTGTCATTTTTACAGTAACTGTGCATATGTATAGCACTGATTACTGTAGTAATGTCACTGGTACCCCCAAAAGTGTCAAAAATTTTAGTCAGGGGTCCGATTTGTCCACCGCAATGTCGCAGTCCTGCAAAAAAATCGTAAATCGCCGCCATTACTAGTTAAAAAACAAAAACAATAAAAATGACATAAATCTTTCCTTTAGTAAACGCACTAACTTGTGCGCAAACCAATCAAAATACGCTTATTGCGATTTTTTTTTTTGCCAAAAATATGTAGCAGAAAACAAATTAGCCTAAAATGTTTAAAAATTTACATTTTTACATTTTTTTGGGGGGGAATTTCATATAAAAAAAATGTGAAAAATATTATTTTTTTCAAAATTTATGCTCTTTTTTTGTTTATAGCGCAAAAAGTAAAAATCGCACAGGTGATCAAATACCACCATATTAAAGAGAAACGACCAGCGCTATGGATTTGTTATATATGAAGAGAGTGTGAATTAAGAAAAAGGTGTAAACTGCCACCAATCAACCCTTAAGTGCAAGGGTGAAAGTGAGAGATTTAGGATGTGACGATTGGTATCGGCGCTACCTTAAGGTGATTAAATAGTAAAGTGCCACAAACTGGCGTGAGTGAAATTATTAGTGAGAAATAAAGCATAAAACAAATATCAAAGTGTCACCAACTATTGTGAGTAAAAACTCATTGAGAAATTAGTGCATGATAAATAAACAGTGTGTTTATTCAAGCTATAAAAAATATCCAAATCAGCAGCCAAAACGAAATATAGTGGTATGTGAAAACCAAAATACATAAATATTGTGACAAGACGTGAAATAAAAGTCCTTCCCACAACCACAGGGGTATTTTCCAGGTCACAAATGCCTGATATGTGTGCCACACGTAATGTGATTAAATGGTGAAGAAATGCTGTTATGTGAAATCCAAACTGGCCACTAGGTGGCGTTTCAATTATACGACCTGTTCACAATCCACAGTCAATATGTGGTATTGAGGGGATCCTTTCTCCGTTGCGGGGGGAGCAGCTTTGAGCCGGTGGTCTTGCTCAGATGGCATGGACCCAAAGTACCTTACAGCAATTGGGTCATGCAGGCTGAAAGTGATGATCTCCTTGGAACAGATGGCAGAGGCTTCCACGAATTCTCCTCCAAATGGTGGATATAGGAAGGTCACTCAAGGATGGTACACGTATGGATATCTGGAAATCCCCACTCAGAAAGGTGTATGTGGGATAAATCGAACAGACACCATAGCGTGATACTGTTTAAATGGTTTATTAAAGCAAAGAAAGTAATGCACTTACAATGGGTCAGATGGTAAGAAGCATTCAATACAATTCGGCACTCTTGACAATCCTAACACGTTTCATTACACATAACATTTTCAAAGAAATTAGCCTCTACATTTTCAAAGGCTAATTCCTTTGAAAATGTTATGTGTAATGAAACGCGTTGTCAAGAGTGCCGAATTGTATTGAATGCTTCTTACCATCTGACCCATTGTAAGTGCATTACTTTCTTTGCTTTAATAAACCATTTAAACGGTATCACGCTATGGTGTCTGTTTGATTTATCCCACATACACCTTTCTGAGTGGGGATTTCCAGATATCCATACGTGTACCATCCTTAAGTGACCTTCCTATATCCACCATTTGGAGGAGAATTTGTGGAAGCCTCTGCCATCTGTTCCAAGGAGATCATCACTTTCATCCTGCATGACCCAATTGCTGTAAGGTACTTTGGGTCCATGCCATCTGAGCAAGACCACCGGCTCAAAGCTGCTCCCCCCGCAACGGAGAAAGGATCCCCTCAATACCACATATTGACTGTGGATTGTGAACAGGTCGTATAATTGAAACGCCACCTAGTGGCCAGTTTGGATTTCACATAACAGCATTTCTTCACCATTTAATCACATTACGTGTGGCACACATATCAGGCATTTGTGACCTGGAAAATACCCCTGTGGTTGTGGGAAGGACTTTTATTTCACGTCTTGTCACAATATTTATGTATTTTGGTTTTCACATACCACTATATTTCGTTTTGGCTGCTGATTTGGATATTTTTTATAGCTTGAATAAACACACAGTTTATTTATCATGCACTAATTTCTCAATGAGTTTTTACTCACAATAGTTGGTGACACTTTGATATTTGTTTTATGCTTTATTTCTCACTAATAATTTCACTCACGCCAGTTTGTGGCACTTTACTATTCAATCACCTTAAGGTAGCGCCGATACCAATCGTCACATCCTAAATACCACCATAAGAAAGCTCTGTTTGTGGGAAAAAAAAGACGTCAATTTCATTTGGGTACAGTGTCGCACGACCACGCAATTGTCCGTTAAAAAAAAAAAAATAGGCCCTGGTCTTTGAGCAGGAACATCCTCCGGGGCTTAAGTGGTTAATGGAATAGGCCTGCACCACCGTCTGCCTGATCCATCTGGAAATGGATCAGTTGCAGCCTGTCCCTTACAAGGACCCTCCGTGAGAATAAACAAGTCCGACTTCTGAATAGACTCTGTCTCCATCACGTACACCCTAATGGCCCAAACCACGTCCAACGAGTGCAACGCAACCTTCTTGGGGTGCTTAGGCTTAGGACATAACGAAGGCAACACAATGTCCTCATTCAAGTGAAACCCAGACACGACCTTAGGAAGGAACGACTGACCAGGGCGAAGCACCACCTTGTCCCAATGAACCACCAGATAAGGCAACCGACAGGACAACGCAGCCAATGTTGGCAGAAATATTTGCTTTCCAAACTCGATGGTAAATTTTTAGAGAGGTAGACTTTTTAGCTCTTAACAGGGTAGATATCACGGAGTCTGACAAACCCCTATCCTTCAGTACCTGGCTTTCAATAGCCAGGCTGTTAAAGCCAGCGATCGTAAAGCAGGATGGAAGAACGGTCCTTGAGACAGAAGATCTTCCCTGAGAGGAAAACGCCAAGGGGCGTCAGCTACCAATCTTACCAGGCTCGCGTACCAGCACCGACGAGGCCAATCTGGTGCCACTAGAATCACCGGAATCCCTTCTACTTCGATTCTGCGCAGAAGTCTCGGCAGAAGTTGTATTGGAGGAAATGCATAAATCATGGCTGAGTGGGACCCGAAGATCCCCCCTCTGAGAGTAGGTCTGTTGGTGAGACATGTTCGGCCGGCTCAATCCTGGTGCCGCAATGGGAACACAGTGAAAGTTTCAGCAGAGCTGTAAATGGTAATAAATCCGCAGTGACACTGATGCCTGTGGGACTACAGGTCCCAGAACACTGCAAATAGTCCGACCAGATAGGGAGATACCGCTCTGGGACTCACCACCACCCGCGTCTCCGCAGCTCAAGGATCGATCAGAAGAGGCGCCAATCTCCTACAGCACGCCGCTCTGAGTAAGAAGCATCCATGCTGTCGCCAGAGGCTGCCCGCCGTCTATCACGCAATGCGGCTACCAGAAAATGGCCGCCCCACATGCGCGGTAGCTCCGGCCACTGCCGGTCTCCGGAAAAATGTGCATGCGCAGTAGCCAAGGCCACCGCCAATCCACAAGAAAATGGGCGGCGAGCGGCCGCACATGGTGAATTATGGCGGCGCCTGAAGGCGCGAAGCGCACCGCCCGACCCCTCTTGGAGCTCCGGGACCCCCCACCCCCCCATTACTGTACCGTTCTCCCGGCCCCACATAACACGGCGACTAGCCGTAGGCCACACACCGCACCCCATCCACATAAAAAAAACACCCCTGGACACCCCCCCCCAGAGGAGGGAGAAGGGGAGATGCGAAAGAGAGGGAATGTGGGGGAGAGGGGTGGATGGAAAGATCCCCTGTGAGGCAAAAAGTGGGGGAGGGCAGCGCATTATCAAAACCACCGACCCCCGGAAGGACCCGCACTAACCCCTAACTTCCCGAGGAAGAAAAGGGGGGCTACTCACCATACCAGTGGAGACTCTGCGGGATTCACTCCATGTAGGTCCTCGTCATCCTTGAAGAAAGGTTGCTGCGGGCCCGAGCAACGCTGCAATTCCGGCTGTGACCAGGTCGTGTGCATCCATGCGAGGTGTCCCACTCGCAAGCCAGTCCCTCCAGTGGGATCATGTTACCACCAACCTAGCATGGAGCTGAGGCTTGCACGTGCTCGCTGGCTGGACTGGGGTGACCATAAGGATCTAGAATATCCAGTGCGTCACCAAGTCCGACAATTGATTGTAGTTCTCACAGGTACAAACAAACTAGAAAATAACAAAAGAGAAAAAAAATTAGTTTAAAATTGAGAAAAAAAATGACAGGACCAGAGATACCAGCAGGGAGCTAGGTCCTTACTCTTTGACTAGGCAGAAAAAAAAAAAAACTGAATCCCTTTTCCGCCTAGTGTCCTACTCCTAGGAAGCGTAGCATACCCCATTCAACTAATGAAGATATGTCCCTGTGTCCGTCAATGAACGAAAGAGAGAAATCATATTTATTTTATTTCTTGAATAGACGCGCATTTGCCCATGTTTTATCCTTTTTAATTACACTGCAAGTTCAGAAAAAAAAACTGTTGATGTGCTAAAAGAGAAGTTTCTCTTTCTTTCATTGATGGACACAGCTCCTGATCTTCTTAACCATTGGATTATACTGCCCCCTACAGGAGTAGGACACTAGGAAGACAAAAAAAGTCTGGCTATGCCTAGGGGCAGTCTTAGGGGGTATACCCCCCCTTCTCTGCTATAGATACTCAGTCTTTTTTCTGCCTAGTCAGGAATAACAACCTAGTTCCTTGCTGGGATCTTTGGTCTTGGCAATTTTTTCTTTTTAGATAGAATTTTTTCTCCTGTTTTTTTCCTGTGAGATCTACAATCAACTGCTGGACTGGGCGACGGGCTGGATTATCTAAATCCAGTGGTCACCCCAGTCTGGCCAGCAAGCGCGCGCAGATCTCAGCTCCGCGCTATGTCGGCCGCGACATAGCCCCACCGGACGGGGGCTGGCCTGCGAGTTAAACGTCTCACAAGGTCGCATATGACAAGGTCTTGGTCCGAGTCGCAGCGTTCTTCCTGGCCGACAGCCCCCCATTTTGATGGCGAGAACTTCTGTCTAAGGCGGTACCCGTCTGGTTCCTGGCAAGGTGAGTAGCTGTCCCCCCTCTCCCCCTGGAGGGTTTTGGGGTGGACGTGGGCCCTCCTCGGAACGGTCGGACCCCCAGGTTCCCGTCAGGCACCCCCTATCATCTGTCCCCCCATCCTACCCCCCCTCCGCTTATGCTGGAGCTGTGTGGGTGGTCTGGTCCACCTCCTGGGGTGGGGGCAGGGCGCTATGCTGGCGATGGTGGTGGGGGGGGTGCACCCCATGTCTTGCCTTGGCCTGTCCTTGAGGCCTAGGGATCCCTCCTGGGTCCCTGGGAGCCTCACAGTGCTGTCATTTTCTTGTAGCCTGTGTGCCCAATGCACAGCGGCCATGTTTTGTGTAGTCTGGCAGCCATTTTGCGGTGGTTTGCAATTGCAAATAGCAGCGGCCATGACAGTGGAGCCCTCCGAGTGGCGATTACTGTGGTGGGAGTCCCTCCTCATCCCCTGGTGCTGACTCCTGGATCCTTTTATTTCCTGATTGCCGCTCGTGCAGTGCTGATTCTCCTGGCGGCTGCGGTGCCTTGTTTCTCACGGTGATGAGTCTGGTGGGTTCTCTCCCTCTCTTCTGAGGATCGCTTGGTGCTTTGTGCCTGGCGACCGGGTGGTGTGGCCAGAGCAATGGGGGTTGTCCCTTAGCAGTGTTTTACACTTTTTTGTGGGGTCCCCCTGGTGACTCAGAGTCTTTGAAGCATATCTCCCCACCTGATCCCCTCTCTGGGTCTGTGGGGCCCTCCAAAACCCAACTATACATCTATGCACTGACGGCAGTCCTGGAGTCCCTTGTGTCCCGGGTGGAGATGGTTTTTGGGCGACGGGCTGGCATAATTGCCCCCCACCTTCCCCTGCCTCATCTGTCTCCTGAGATCCTGAATCTGATTTGGCCGCCACAGACATGAGTCACCCTGTTGGATCTGTGACCACGTGCCCTGATTCCTCAGTGCGGATGATTCCTCCGTTTCTGCAACCATGCACGAAAAGGCGCTGGTGGACGCACTGATTGTTATCTGTGCTTAAGATTTGGAGGACGCAGCTGTGGCTGCAACGAAGGCGCAGGGTCCCTTTAGCACTCACAAGCCATCCAGAGTGGCAAAGGGGTTCCCTTTCCCTTTCTATTTTGACAGATTTGTCACTGAAGAGTGTGGACGACCAAAGCGCCCCCTTGGGGTCCCTAAGCGAGTTGCTAGGCGAAACCCCTATGAGGAGTCCCATCTTAAGAAGTGGACTGTTCCACTTGTGGTGGACTCTCCGGTTTCCAGTTTAAAACAAGGCAACCATGATTCCGGTTGAAGAGTCCCCGGCTTTTAAGGACCCGGCTCACAGGAAGGTGGAGGCTGTGACCTGCAGTTTGTACACCCTGGCTGGCTCGGCACTGAGGCCGAATTTCACCATTGCCCTGGTGTCGCAAACTCTGACCGAGTGGGCTAAGCTTTTACGGCCGTGACCTGGAGGGGGAGTAGCCCCCCCTGCCTTTGCTGAGCTGGCAGACCAGCTGGTCCAGGGGTTCCAGTTTATCTGGGATGCCTCTTTGGATGCGGCTCCCCTAGTGGCTCGGCTCTTTGTTTTTGCAGTGGTGTGTCTTTTGGCTCAAATGCTGGTCTGCGGACCATACATCTAAAAAGGCCTTGACTGATCTTTCCTTTCAAGTAGATCATCTGTTTGGTGCTACCCTGGATGACTTTATTAAAGGTCTCACAGTGGGGGAAGATTACCTTTTTTTCCGCAGGCTACTAAGGGCAAGGACCCTCGTGGTAGATGTGGACCCCCTCCTCTGCTCATAAGAAGTTGTTTCGTCCCTCAGGGTCAACTAACAGGGGATCGGAGACCTTTGAGGCCTCCCCTGGAGGATCCAAGTGATCTTGGTTTGGCAAGTCAAGTGCGGGATTCTTCAGACCCGCAGACAAGGCCCCTTCAGCAGGAAGGTGCGCCCTTACCTGTATCTGGTGTAGGGGGGACGTCTTCGCTGGTTTTCGGACCCGTGGACTCCCCTGGTACAAGAACAAGTGGGTCCACAAGGTCATTTGGTCCAGCTACAAGATCGAGTTTTGTTCTTACCCTCTGGTAAGGTCCTTCTTTCCAACGTGTGACTGTCCCCGGTCTGCTTACAGGCTCTTTTTGGGGCGGTGCAAGACCAGGTAATGGTCCCGGTTCGGACTTTGGAAAGTTTTCAGGGGTTTTACTCAAACCTGTTTACAGTCCCCAGGAAGGAAGGCAAGGTGCATCCAATTCTGGACCTCAAGGCGTTGAACTGCTTTTTGCGGCTGCAGAAGTTCAGAATGGAGTCTGTTCGCATGGTGGTGGCTTCCCTGCATCAGGGGGATTTTCTTGCCTCCATTGACATCAAGGACGCTTACCTTCACGCTCGGTTCCTGACCTTCCTTCAACGGGGGGTTGAGCAGAAACTGGCCTTGAGTACTATCAAGGGTCAGGTTTTGGCCTTCGAGGTCTTATTTCAATGGCTCTTGGCCACATACTCCCTGGTGCCTACTTTTCTTCAGGGAGTTAGGCACTTTACACCTCCAGTGCGGTCTCTGTTGCCACCTTGTCGATTGGGAGCTCTCAGTCCTCCAGAAGCTTCTTTTTGAGAATCTTCAGGAGATTCCCCTGTTTACGCTGTCCCAGAAGGTGGCATTTTTGGGGGTTATAACCTCTGTGGGCAGGATGTTGGAATTGGCGGCGTTATCCTGTCATTCATTTTAATGGTGGTTCACAGTGATTAGGTGGTTCTTCGCCCCTTTCTGTCGTTCCTTTCTCAGGTTGTCTCTGATTTTCATTTGAATGAAGATATTGTGTTGCCTTCCCTGTGTCCCAGGCCAACACATCCGAAGGAAATTGCTTTGCATGCCTTGGATGTGGACCGGGCTATTAGGGTGTACCTGGCAGCTAAGGAGTCTTTTAGGAAGTCAGACTCCCTATTTGTGCTCACGGATGGGCCTCGGAAAGGGTTGTCCATTTCCTCTGTGTCCATTTCCAGATGGATCAGACACACAGTGGTTCAGGTCTATTCCATCCTGGGTCAGGTTCCTCCTTTCCCTGTCAAGGTGCATTCTACTCTGGCGCTCAGTGCTTACTGGGCTTTCTGTCATCAGGCATCAGTGATGCAGGTTTGCAAGGCGGCCTCCTGGTAGTCGGTGTACACTTTCACAATTTCTATAAAGTGGATGTGTTGGCATCTGCGGATGCCCCACTCACTCTGGGGGCTCACAGGCAAACGGATCAGTTCACAGGCCGGGTCAACAACAGGCGGGCGGCGTGGAATCCAAAGGAGCATGCAGGTTCAAGGTCAGATGGGAGCCGAGGTCAGGTGCAGGCAGAAAGCAAGGGGAGTCCAAAAGTCAAGCAGGGTCGTACAGGAGATCAATCACAGAAGCAGGTAAACAGGAGCAGGGGTCACAGGAAGCTGCAGAACAGACAGCAAAGACATAATGCTGCTGAGGAGTTTAAATAAGGCAGCCTTTTGCCAATCACTGCAATTAGTCTGCAGACTCTGCACTAAGTTAACCCTTAGGTAGCAGACCCATGACAGAGGGGTTGAGCCATAGAAGAGTAAAGGGAGGCCGCCTTTGAGGGGTTGTCAATATTACCTTGTTCAATGCCTTGACAACCACTTTCATGGAGGTCCTAAAAGAGAATGGACCAGTATATCGCCTATAAAGGAGACTACGCAAGTATTCTGTGACAGGAGTCACTTTGGTTGGGGAGCCCGCTGAACCCAGCTTACCTTAGAAAGGTTGGAAAATACCTGTCTCAGCTCCCCTCTTATGTGTAAGTCACCCTGTGTCTATTAGGGGCACAGGGTGCCTGAGAAAATGATGGACAACTACTTAATGGACACTGAGAATATGGTTTGGATTACTTCAAATGGGACAGTAATATGTATACACAATATCTCTGAAGAAATCTATAATACATTAATTCCACTGTATCAGAATGATGGAACATTGTGTGAGCCTTACCATATAGCCTGTTGTAGACCATTGCCATGCTGTCTAATATTCCTGGTTAATCAAAGCTATGCTTACATGTGGAGGCCATGCATAGGTGTGCGCAGCCTAATGCATTTGGGTGTGCACACCAAGCTCAAACACACACTAGCGATCACTCACGGTGTTCATTCAGAAAGGGAGGGGGCCGGCAAATTATATATTTACCGGCCCCTTTCCCCATTCATCCTAAAACATCCCCACAGCAACAGCCGGCTGGAGAGGAGAGGAGAGGAGAGGAGAGGAGGGAAGCCAGAAGAGCTGTGGGGGTAAGGGGGAGGGGAGCCAGGGCAGTAGGGGGAATCTGTTCTGCACAGGGTGATTAGGGTGTGCCTGGGCACACCTGGCACACCCTGTGCGCACACCTATGAGGCCATGGTTAATTGTTAATTGGAATACTTATTGTCTCTGCTAGCAAACTCTTGTGGGATGTGTTTATTCTTGTAATAATGTGTCCTTTGTATTCACTGTGGTAGGTGCCGAATAGTCTGGTCATCCAGGCTGGGTTAAGTGCTGAGTTAATAAGCATGGTAATTAAATTGCTGTCAGCTATTCGTTGCTAGTTGGGAAGTAGAATAATTTTTGTGTTGGTTGTTCTTTAGTTATATTAATTAAATTTCTATATACAATTCCATCTGCATACTATATTGTAATCAGGCTCACCTGACCTGGTGGGGTATATATTCTGTGTGTTTGTTCAATAAACGTTTCCAGTTTTATACAAGCTATTGTTGGCTAGTCTTGCATATTTCAGCGATAATATCTGATATCTATGTTCAGACTGGAGGAAGCGGTGTACTGATGGAAGCACGCAAGCACAGTGTGGGTCGGTTCTGTCACAGATTTAAAGGGTCCTATATAAGCCGCCTCTAACACTACTGAAGCATTAATATAATCAGATATAAGCCAGTTTTGGGCATGGGTAAAGAGATCAACAAGGAAGTAAGAGCATAGATCCGGACAAGCTAGCCCGCCCTGCGTCCATGGCCGTTGTAGGGTAGTTAAACGGAAACAGAGGTGTCGGGAGCCCCATAAAAAGGCCACAATGGAGGAGTTAAATTGTTTAAAGTACTTCTGTGGGATGCAAATCAGAGGAAACGATTTCATTTAGGTTAATCCTGCCAATAAGGGGTATATAAAGGAGGTAGATTGTTCCATGCCTTCATTTTTTCTTTAGCAAAATGTAGCATAGGTAAAAAATTAGGTTTGCAAAACTAAGATACTAGGGGGGGAATATGGACACCTAAGGCTTGGTATCACTATGCCTAAGAGAGGTCTAGTGTAGGGACAAGTCTCTGGGAGCCTGCGCTAGAACAGAACAGGTATCTGGAGTTGGGGAGGCTGCAAAAGAGGCAGCGGCGACAGATTCACCATGCCCCAATTTGTTCATTTTGGAAGTATTGTATTCCTAACTCAGAAAAGTCCCTTCTATTGCTCTCATCCTCCTCCAATTCTCTGAATCCTATTTTTATTTACTTATTTATTTTTGTTGCTGTAATCTGACATCTTATGAGAGGGTGGCTACGTTCATACTCCATGGTCCCATTATATTTAGACCTATATCTTTAAATGTAGCCACCCTCTTTTGCTCACTCTAAATGTGGATTATGGGATTTGTAGTGACTGAAACTAACGTGCACTGCTATTTAAAAAACAGACAGAATTAAGAGAGAAAAGGAGAAGTTTGGTAGCTCACAGAAGTTGTTACAAGGAGGCAGAAAAACACTGCAAGAAATAATTTAATGAAAAATTGTTTACAGGACCATTAAAGTATAACTAAGGGCAAAACTTTTTTTTTAGTTTTGGACAGAGTGGAGCAGTGGTGACCGGTCCATAAGGGGCACAGGGGCTCCGCCACCCCCCTCCCCAAGGTTTATATGACTAACATATTTTAACATCTTAAAGTTAAAAAAATGTCAGTCATATCATTTATTTAAAAATAAATCATTCTATGTGTGTGCAGTGCACTGTCCCAAGCGCTTGACTAATAGGTGCAACAACACTAATACATGCACCACTACATGGGCCTATGTCCCTCCTCCAGATCCCTTTGCGTCCATCTCCACAACCCCCCTCCCCAAGGTTTATATGACTAACATATTTTAACATCTTAAAGTTAAAAAATGTCAGTCATATCATTTATTTAAAAATAAATCATTCTATGTGTGTGCAGTGCACTGTCCCGGGCGCTTGACTAATAGGTGCAACAACACTAATACATGCACCACTACATGGGCCTATGTCCCTCCTCCAGATCCCTTTGCGTCCATCGCCACAACGGGTCAGCCAGTATCAGACACTACCCTTAAGGAAATGATGCCCATGGTGAATACTTCCATGCAGGCTAACATTGCTGCATCAATTTCATATTGCCAGAAAGCGCTACATGGCTTAGGGGATCGGGTACATACACTTGAAGATAGAATGGAGGAATTCACAACTTCATAT
This sequence comes from Pelophylax lessonae, assembly GCF_965119305.1. Taxonomy (NCBI): domain Eukaryota; kingdom Metazoa; phylum Chordata; class Amphibia; order Anura; family Ranidae; genus Pelophylax; species Pelophylax lessonae. The sequence goes on along the minus strand of NC_138771.1, from coordinate 354,340,196 downwards.
AATGTGCTAGTGGACTCTCATACCTCCCAACAGGATGACATCCACCGGATTCAAGCAAAATTAGCAGATCTCGAAGATAGGTCCAGGCGTAACAATCTTAAGATCCGTGGCATCCCAGAGTCCGTTCAGCCTAACCAACTACCCTCATTTGTGAGAGACCTGTTTCAAAAAGCGGTCCCAGAACTTACTAATGCGGATTTGACAATTGATCGGATCCACCGCATTCCCAAACCATCCTTCCTCCCACAAGAAATACCCCGAGACGTACTGCTCAGAGTGCATTTTTTTCAGGCCAAAGAAAGAATTCTGGAAACCTTTAGGCGCAGAGACCGCCTCCCAGACCAAGCCGAAATGCTCCAAGTTCTTCCAGACTATTCCCAGTACACTCTGCAGCAGAGACGCAATCTCAATTCCATCACTAAAGTCCTCCGCAACCATAAAAGCATATATAAATGGAAGTATCCGGGAAGGCTCTGTGTGACCCACCAAGGCACTACATCCCACATCACTAACGTGGACCAAGGGATTCGCATGCTTCGCCAATGGGGAATCGTACCAGACCCTAGGGACCTCCAGCATGCGAACACCGCGCCGCCGATCCAACATGTCCAACCTGACTGGCACGTCGTGTCAAGATCTTCCAGATCTGCCTCCCATCATAAGTGACAGCACTCCTTAACACCCTCGCTGGGTGTATCCGGCCCCACTTTATTAGATGAGCACCTATCACCGTGCTCCTGACCCCCGCTGCCTTTGCAACACCAGTTGCACACCTGGTCCTACCAGACCAAGTTTTTTTTTTACCTTATGATGCTTCTTCTCTGTTTTTTGTGTGTTGTTTTTGTTTTTGCCACTTCTTCACAGTTATGGCCACTGATCCATGGTTTGGAACCCTTTGTTGCTTTTTGCTCGAATCATCAACAACACCTTCGCCTGGCTGATGATCAGAGACGTATCTTCCTGTTCCTGCTGGGATGGGTAACTGTGGCAAATACAGCCACTTCATATTGTCCTTTGTGTAGGTATTATGTTTATTGCATGTGTATACATTTAAGAACCAAGTGTTTGTAATTTAATGCTACAGCCTTCTTCCCCCATCCCCCCCCCCCCCTCCTGTTTCTGTGTCTAATTGTGTGGATTCATGACACAGACAATGATCTAGACTGGAGACATCTCTCCGCAGGGGGTGTGTATTGAAAGACTGTCTGTTTCAAGGTACAAATATTCAGTCCCCCATGTGGGACGCTGCTGTACAGCCCCTGGAATGTCTGTGGGGAAGCCCCTTGCATGGGGAATCCCATAAATACTGAAAGCCTGTGAATAAAAGTTGTTGTTGACTTCCAGCCTATGTTTCGTCTAGTCTTTGGGAGGGAAGAATGGTATAACGCTACCTGGATTGTTGCATGCTGTACCTGCCTATTTGGAATATTACCTGTTTTCCTGTCTACCAGCGGAGACCCTGTAGATTGAACTACCCCTCCGCTACAGTAACTCTTCTATCCGCTGCTCCACGTTTACTGATCTCTCAGGTACTCTTTTCCATCTACTTTTGCCACGTTTACTTTGCCTCAAGGATTGCTTCATCTTATTCCACAACTTCTCCTGTGAGGAACTGTCTACTGAACGTATGTACATTAATCTACACACCCATATAATCCTTTGTCTTCTACTGCCATGCCTCTACAACTTCTTTCCCTGAACGCTAAGGGGTTAAATCACCCCGTCAAGCGCTACTCTATGTGGCAGGAAGCGGTCACCTCCAAAGCAGATATTCTAGCGATTCAAGAGACACATTTTAAACAGGGCCATATTCCCCGCTGCTCACACCCGGACTATCCACACATTTTTCAAGCCCCATCCACGGAGAAGAGAGGTGTGATGTTGGCTTTTCGTACCTCTGTGTCCTTCACTTACTCCAAGTTGGTGCAGGACGCGGAGGGCCGGTATATCATCATTAATTGTGTTATAGATAATTGTCCTTATACAAAAGTTAACGTATACGCCCCTAATAGGCACCAACTGAGGTTCTTACGTAAACTCTGTTCGAAGGTCGCTAAACTAAAAGTGGGCAGTGGGGAAACTGATCATGTGCGGTGATTTCAACTTGGTAATGAACCACGTCATGGACTCTTCTTCCAGGGGTGAATCAAAATTGCCTTCTCTTGCCACCCTCGCACATTCAGAGGGGGCTCCATGACGTGTGACGCTACCAACACGCAGAAGAACGGGACTACTCTTTTTCTTCTCCTTGTCATAACACTTACACTAGGATAGATATGTTTTTAGTAGATTCCGCTACATTGCCTTTAGTGCTTGACACTTCCATATCCCCTATTACGTGGTCTGACCACGCTGCCGTACTCTTGTCCCTGTCTACTAGCCCTGCTACCCCTTCATCCTTTGTGTGGCGCTGTAACAATTCCATCCTTTCCGACTCCGAATCACTCAAATACTTGCAGACCCAATTGTGAGAATTTTTTGACACCAATACTACTCCTGGGGTCTCCCCCTCCACTCTGTGGAACACGCATAAGGCGTTCATCAGGGGCGTCCTGATCCAACTGGGATCCCGCCTCAAGAAGAAACGTCAAACTAAAATGCACAGCCTTATCAATGAAATACATTCCCTAGACGACATTAACAAACTCGCCCCATCCACCGCCAACACCTCCAAGCTTACATCTCTCCGCTCTGACCTCCGTAGACTCTTAACGGAACAACATGATAAGCTACTTGCACGCCTCCGTTTACCCTACTACTCGTCCCACAATAAAGCTGGCAAATTCTTAGCTTCTAGGTTGAAAGCGAGAAGGGTAAAATCCAAAATTGACTCCATCTCCCATCCGCATGCGGGCATCAAATTAACCCACCCCCAAAAAATTGCAGATGCATTTGCGGATTATTATAGCTCTCTGTATAACCTGGAAAAACACTCTGATACCTCCCAACCTACAGAATCAGATATTCACAACTTCCTTCACCATCTCTGTCTACCTGCACTATCCGCAGATTCTTTAGCACAACTTATCGAACCTTTTACAATATCCGAACTAACCAAAACACTAAAAGCTCTACCCTTGCGCAAGTCTCCGGGCCCTGACGGTTTGTCAAACGAATATTATTGCACTATGCAAGATATATTGGCCCCACATATGCTGCATCTATTTTCCAACGCCATCGCCACTGGTACCCTACCTCCCGAGATGCTTCAGGGCAATGTTATTACCCTCCCTAAACCTGATAAACCCCCGACGACACCTGCAAATTTTAGGCCCATTTCCTTACTGAATAATGACGTTAAAGTCTTCGCCAAACTCATTGCCAACAGATTAGCTTTAATTCTCCACATGCTGATAGCAGAGGACCAGATGGGCTTTGTTAAGGGCAGGCAGGCCCCGGATGCCACTAGGAGAGTGATAAACTTGATCCACCACGCGAAGCGTACTAAAATGCCTTCTCTGCTTCTTTCTATAGATGCAGAGAAGGCGTTTGACTGCGTACACTGGGGTTACATGAAAGCGGTACTGCAAAGATTTGGCTTCTCTGGTCCAATCCTGTCTGCCATACTTTCCCTCTACTTCTCCCCATCGGCCAAAGTATTATCAGCCGGAGTCCTTTCTAAACCCTTTCCTATAACGAATGGCACCCGCCAAGGCTGCCCCCTCTCGCCCCTCATATTTAATCTATTAACTGAACCCATAGCAGCATCTCTTAGACAACATCCCCTAATTTCTGGCTTTAAATTTCCCCGGTCAAACCATATTATCACGTTGTTTGCTGACGACATGATTCTCAGCCTTACCAATCCCGTCATCTCACTCCCAGCAGCCCATGACCTTCTACAAACCTTCAGTAGTATATCGTACTATAAAGTGAACTTCAGCAAATCCATCATCCTAAACATGGGATTAAACTCAACCATCCGTTCCCACTTACAATCCGCTTTACCGCACACGTGGTCCTCTTCATCCTTACATTACTTAGGCATTAACCTAACCTTTCCCACTGCCGGCTTAGTTGCTTCCAATATGTCACCCCTTATTTCAGATATCTCCACGGACATTGCCAAATTCAAATCTACTGAGTTATCGTGGACTGGCAGAATTGCTGCATTCAAAATGGTTTGTCTGCCCAAGATACTCTACTTATTTTGGACCCTCCAGGTACCCATTCCCCGAAAATACATTACATCCCTTGAGAAACTTTTGCGTACATTTATTTGGCAGAAGAAAAGAGCGAGATGTGCGTATGCCCATATGGTGGGGCATAAATCGGTGGGTTGTATTGGCACCCCTGATCTTCTTGACTATTATCACGCATCCCGTCTAGCACCGCTGCAACACTGGTTCTCAAAACACCTCAGTCTCCCGTGGATCCCTATAGAATCCTCACTTTCTAAGGTGGAGGAACTCAGCACCCTGCTACTCGCAGATAACTGGAGACATATTCCCTTACACTCTCTTCCCTTACCTACACAAGCATCATTAATATCATGGAGGTATTTCCATAATCAACTTCCCCGCTCAACGTTATCCACCACAGCCCAATTACCAATTACCATCCTTAATACCCTCCTCCCCTGTGTCAACCTCTCCAAATTTACCACAGTAGGCATAACCAATGTAGCACAGCTTTACCAAGGCGACACAATCAAACCATTTACGGTCCTACAACATGAATTCAAGCTATCTACACAGGCCATCTTCCCTTACAATAGCATTTCCAGCTTCCTACGCAAATCTCCCCCACCCACAGTGCACTTACCCTTACAGATATGGCAATTCCTCTCCAACCCTTTACATCATGCAAAAGGTATCTCTCTGTTTTCTAACTCTTTTGGACAAAAAACTACATTCCGTAAAACACCGCACATGATAGCATGGAAAAAGGACCTTAAGATAACTCCCACAGAAACACAGTGGAACTTGGCTCTTCGGGCATCTTACAAGTCAACCCAGTGTGTTTCTCACTGGGAACAGGCACAAAAAGTCCTCACTCGCTGGTATTTAACACCATACCGTTTGTCTACGATATACTGTATGACTCTCAGAGCCCCTTATGTTGGAGAAACTGCGACCAAGTAGGCACAATTCTCCATGTTTTTTGGTTGTGTAGGGGATTGACCAGTTTTTGGGGAAAAGTGTTTGAGGTCATTTCTACTGTTACTGGTATATTGATGCAACCCAACCCTGCCTTAGCCCTTCTCACCCTGGGGCTCGACCTAATACCGCCCCACATGAGAACGGTCGTAGTTCATATATTGATAGCGGCCAGAACTATTATAGCACGATATTGGAAACAATCTATTGCTCCATCTCACTTGGAGGTTATTAGACAGGTTAATGTTCAATACTCCCTGGAAAAAGCATACGCCGGCCTTCTCGATCCTTCGAGGTCCAAATTTCCACAAATACTGGTCAACGTGGACTCTCAGTAAATATTTTGTTCCTTCCTGTTGATTACTCCAATGTTGTTTTTCTTGCTTCTGGTTCCGATTTTATACCTTTGGCATTTGTTGTTCTATAAGAAACATCCTGTACCATGGTATACTCACCATTACTGTCTTATGTTTGTCTGTTAATTGTTTGAAAAATATTCAATAAATACTATTGAAAAGTTAAAAAAGGCCTGGATTCTTTCCTAGGTGTACATAATATAAACGGGTTCTAATATTTATAGGTAAAGTAATCCAGGGAATATCCGATTGCCTCACAGGGGGCATGAAGGATTTTTTTCCCCTGCTGTAGCAAATTGGATCATGCTTTGCTGGGGTTTTTCGCCTTCCTCTGGATCAACTGTGGGTATATGATTGTGTATATGGGATTGTAAGGTTGTGTTTTCTTTTTTGTTTTTTATTGGTTGAGATAGATTGACTTTTTTTAACCTAACTATGTAAATCCTCCAATGAGGACACTAGTTCTGGTGAACTGGGGGTCCCCAGGAAATTCCCTTAGTTTGCAGAGATTTCCTCTCACTTCCTGTTTGGCTATGGGACAGGAAATGAAGGTAAATCTTCAGGACAAAGATATCAAAAATAAACCTTTACAAGGGTTATAACCCTCCCTTATGCTATCTAGAATGAAAAAAAAAAAAAAAAATTTTGCCCTTAGTTCTTTTTTAGGCTGGGTTCACACCTAATACAAATTGGGCTCACAGCAGGGATCCGGTGCGTCCCTGTTCCCCGTTTCAGGGATGAATCAGGCCTAAATTTTTGCCTGAATTCGGACCTGAAATGGAGCCAAAGACGCACAGGACTCCTGTGCAATCTGATCCGCAGCCGCCACGGAGATGTGTGAACCGGCTCCATTGAGAGCCGGGCACACTCTCCTGTCATGCGACATGGATGCGGGGAAACCCACATCCAATTCACATTCGTGCCAACCCAGCCCCAAGCGGTGGATGTGTATGGCTTTTTTTTTTTTTGAGAATAATGCTGGCCAAACACTAGACGAAAAATCTTTGAAAATCTGTAATTTGGACAGTTCATTCATTTTTCGGCCAATTGATAGGCACAAATCAGTTGTGACCAGTGGCGGCTGGTGCTCAAAATTTTTGGGGGGGGGTCGCAAAAAGAAAAATGTAATAGGTATTGCTTTGTGGCAAAAACGCAGTAAAAAATTGTGTGACTTTGAGGTCATGGTACAGGCATGGCACAGATGTTATAGGCATGGCACAGGCATGGCACAGATGATGGTATAGGCATGGCACAGGTGATGGAATAGGCATGGCACAGGTGATGGTACAGGCATGGCACAGGTGATGGTATAGGCATGGCACAGATGATGGTATAGGCATGGCACAGGTGATGGTACAGGCAGGGCACACATGATGGAATAGGCATGGCGCAGGTGATGGAATAGGCATGGCACAGGTGATGGAATAGGCATGGCACAGGTGATGGTATAGGCATGGCACAGGTGATGGTATAGGCATGGCACAAGTGATGGAATAGGCATAGCACAGGTGATGGTACAGGCATGGCACAGGTGATGGAATAGGCATGGCACAGATGGTATAGGCATGGCGCAGGTGATGGAATAGGCATGGCACAGATGGTCCAGGCATGGCACAGGTGATGGAATAGGCATGGCACAGATGGTACAGGCATGGTACAGGTGATGGAATAGGCATGGCACAGGTGATGGTATAGGCATGGCACAGATGGTACAGGCATGGCACAAGTGATGGAATAGGCATTGCACAGATGGTACAGGCATGGCAGAGGTGATGGAATAGGCATTGCACAGATGGTATAGGCATGGCACAGGTGATGGAATAGGCATGGTACAGGCAAGGCACAGGTGATGGAATAGGCATGGCACAGGTGATGGTAAGGTCATGGCACAGGTGATGGAATAGGCATGGCACAGGTGATGGAATAGGCATGGCACAGATGATGGTATAGGCATGGCACAGATGATGGTATAGGCATGGCACAGATGGTACAGGCATGGCACAGGTGATGGAATAGGCATGGCACAGATGGTACAGGCATGGCACAGGTGATGGAATAGGCATGGCACACATGGTATAGGCATGGCACAGGTGATGGAATAGGCATGGCACAGATGGTACGGGCATGGCACAGGTGATGGTATAGGCATGGCACAGGTGATGGTAAGGTCATGGCACAGGTGATGGAATAGGCATGGCACAGATGGTACAGGCATGGCACAAGTGATGGAATAGGCATGGTATATGCATGGCACAGGTGATGGAATAGGCATGGCACAGGTGATGGAATAGGCATGGCACAGATGGTACAGGCATGGCACAGGTGATTGAATAGGCATGGCACAGATGGTATAGGCATGGCACAGGTGATGGAATAGGCATGGCACAGATGGTATAGGCATGACACAGGTGATGGAATAGGCATGGCACAGATGGTATAGGCATGGCACAGGTGATAGAATAGGCATGGCACAGGTGATGGAATAGGCATGGCGCAGATGGTACAGGCAGGGCAGAGGTGATGGAATAGGCATTGCACAGATGGTGCAGGCATGGCAGAGGTGATGGAATAGGCATTGCACAGATGGTACAGGCATTGCAGAGGTGATGGAATAGGCATGGCACAGGTGAGGGTAAGGTCATGGCACAGGTGATGGAAAGGCATGGCACAGATGATGGTATAGGCATGGCACAGGTGATGGAATAGGCATGGCACAGATGGTACAGGCATGGCACAGATGGTACAGGCATGGTACAGGTGATGGAATAGGCATGGCACAGATGGTAAAGGCATGGCACAGGTGATGGAATAGGCATGGCACAGATGGTACAGGCATGGCACAGGTGATGGAATATGCATGGCACAGGTGATGGTAAGGTCATGGCACAGGTGATGGAATAGGCATGGCACAGATGGTACAGGCATGGCACAGGTGATGGAATAGGCATGGCACAGATGATGGTATAGGCATGGCACAGGTGATGAAATAGGCATGGTACAGATGGTGCAGGCATGGCACAGGTGATGGAATAGGCATGGCACAGATGGTACAGGCATGGCACAGGTGATGGAATAGGCATGGCACAGGTGATGGTAAGGTCATGGCACAGGTGATGGAATAGGCATGGCACAGATGGTACAGGCATGGCACAGGTGATGGAATAGGCATGGCACAGATGATGGTATAGGCATGGCACAGGTGATGGAATAGGCATGGCACAGGTGATGGAATAGGCATGGCACAGATGGTACAGACATGGCACAGTTGATGGAATAGGCATGGCACAGGTGATGGAATAGGCATGGCACAGATGGTACATGCATGGCACAGGTGATGGAATAGGCATGGCACAGATGGTACAGGCATGGCACAGGTGATGGAATAGGCATGGCACAGGTGATGGTAAGGTATGGCACAGGTGATGGAATAGGCATGGCACAGATGGTAGAGGCATGGCACAGGTGATGGAATGGGCATGGCACAGGTGATGGTAAGGTCATGGCACAGGTGATGGAATAGGCATGGCACAGATGGTACAGGCATGGCACAGGTGATGGAATATGCATGGCACAGGTGATGGAATAGGCATGGCACAGATGGTACAGGCATGGCACAGGTGATGGAATAGGCATGGCACAGATGGTACAGGCATGGCAGAGGTGATGGAATAGGCATGGCACAGATGGTATAGGCATGGCACAGGTGATGGAATAGGCATGGCACAGATGGTATTGTACACAGGTACAGGCATGTCACAGGCATGTAACACGGCCGCCCACCCCATCAATGCAGAGAGAGACCAGCGTGCGTGCGTGCCCCCTTCAAAGCACCAGGCTGTGACAGTGTGCAGGCCCCCCCCGAGGCATCAGTTACCGGCTCAGTCTCACTGCTGCTGCCTGCGGGAGTAGCGTCTCTGGGCTGGCTCTGGGTTCTCTCACAGCGGCGTCGGAGTGTCACTCTTCTTCTGCCTGCGGACTGCAGCTTTTCTTCCACGGAGTTCGCCAGTCGAGTCCTCACGCGCTCTCCTCTCTCTCAGCCGGGCCGGAGGTTTTCGGGAACAGATTACGACATGATTACGACATAACGCCGGGGCGGTGCACCGCCCCCACGCGTCACGTCCTGGGATGTCCTCCTGTGATTGGTCCAGGCTGGAGTCTGGACCAATCACAGCCAGGAGTCCAGGAAAGTGGGGAGTGTCGGGGCGCATTGCTCTGCGCCCCGACACTCCCCCAGAAGGCTGCCAATCGGCGCCTCTGTCTGCTTCACGTGGGAGGCAAAACCCCACCCCCCCATACCAATCACTAGTATCATACCAAACCCCTAGTGGGTGAAAAATAGACTTTTCTTTTTATTTAATCTTTTTTTTCTTCTTCGTTTTTTTGGGGGGGGCGGCGCCCCTGCGCCCCCTATCGGCCGGCCGCCACTGGTTGTGACGTTTTTGAGCCCAAAAAACGAAGGACAAGTTTGGAAAATTTCTGCCGATTGAATTATAAATTGAAAGGGTAATGTGTTTCTCGTCCAAGCTGTTTGCACTAGACATATCTGACAAAACAAACGAAAAACTGATTTATTTATGTCCCTTGAACCATTTATTGATCAAAATTCGGTCATTACATGATGGCAAAAATGTTTGCTCTCACGGCTGAGTGTTCAGATTTTGAAAATGAGTTTGAATGATTTTTAGTATAGTGAATGGCCAGCATTACAGAAAAAATAGTCCCTGTATCAAGAGACAAGGAGGGAAAGAGGCTATTTCCGTGACAAGAAATAAGGCATATTGGATCAAGATTAAATTTCTTGTTGGTTTGACCACTTAAGCCCCGGAGGATTTGGCTGCTCAAAGACCAGGGCCTATTTTGCGATTCGGCACTGCGTGATTTTAACTGACAATTGCGCGGTCGTGCGACGCTGTACCCAAATTAAATTGACATCCTTTTTTTCCCACAAACAGGGCTTTCTTTTGGTGGTATTTGATCACCTGTGCGATTTTTTTTTTTTTTGCGCTATAAACAAAAAAAGAGCGTCAATTTTGAAAAAATTTAAATATTTTTCACATTTTTTCATATGGAACTAGACATTATGCCTGTTAAATTAACGGGCGCTAGAACGTATGTATGTATGTATATATATATATATATATATATATACGTAAATATGTATGTATGTATATATATATATATATATATATATATATATATATATATATATATATACACACATATGTGCATATATACAGGTCCTTCTCAAAAAATTAGCATATTGTGATAAAGTTCATTATTTTCTGTAATGTACTGATAAACATTAGACTTTCATATATTTTAGATTCATTACACACAGTTGAAGTAGTGCAAGCCTTTTATTGTTTTAATATTGATGATTTTGGCATACAGCTCATCAAAAAACAAAATTCCTATCTCAAAAAATTAGCATATCATGAAAAGGTTCTCTAAACGAGCTATTAACCTAATCATCTGAATCAACTAATTAACTCTAAACACCTGCAAAAGATTCCTGAGGCTTTTCTGGTTCATTACTCAAAACCGCAATCATGGGTAAGACTGCCGACCTGACTGCTGTCCAGAAGGCCATCATTGACACCCTCAAGCAAGAGGGTAAGACACAGAAAGAAATTTCTGAACGAATAGGCTGTTCCCAGAGTGCTGTATCAAGGCACCTCAGTGGGAAGTCTATGGGAAGGAAAAAGTGTGTCAGAAAACGCTGCACAACGAGAAGAGGTGACCGGACCCTGAGGAAGATTGTGGAGAAGGACCGATTCCAGACCTTGGGGGACCTGCGGAAGCAGTGGACTGAGTCTGGAGTAGAAACATCTAGAGCCACCGTGTACAGGCGTGTGCAGGAAATGGGCTACAGGTGCCGCATTCCCCAGGTCAAGCCACTTTTGAACCAGAAACAGCGGCAGAAGCGCCTGACCTGGGCTACAGAGAAGCAGCACTGGACTGTTGCTCAGTGGTCCAAAGTACTTTTTTCGGATGAAAGCAAATTTTGCATGTCATTCGGAAATCAAGGTGCCAGAGTCTGGAGGAAGACTGGGGAGAGGGAAATGCCAAAATGCCTGAAGTCCAGTGTCAAGTACCCACAGTCAGTGATGGTCTGGGGTGCCATGTCAGCTGCTGGTGTTGGTCCACTGTGTTTTATCAAGGGCAGGGTCAATGCAGCTAGCTATCAGGAGATTTTGGAGCACTTCATGCTTCCATCTGCTGAAAAGCTTTATGGAGATGAAGATTTAATTTTTCAGCACGACCTGGCACCTGCTCACAGTGCCAAAACCACTGGTAAATGGTTTACTGACCATGGTATTACTGTGCTCAATTGGCCTGCCAACTCTCCTGACCTGAACCCCATAGAGAATCTGTGGGATGTTGTGAAGAGAAAGTTGAGAGACGCAAGACCCAACACCCTGGATGAGCTCAAGGCCGCTATCGAAGCATCCTGGGCCTCCATAACACCTCAGCAGTGCCACAGGCTGATTGCCTCCATGCCACGCCACATTGAAGCAGTCATTTCTGCAAAAGGATTCCCGACCAAGTATTGAGTGCATAACTGAACATAATTATTTGAAGGTTGACTTTTTTTGTATTAAAAACACTTTTTTTTTATTGGTCGGATGAAATATGCTAATTTTTTGAGATAGGAATTTTGGGTTTTCATGAGCTGTATGCCAAAATCATCAATATTAAAACAATAAAAGGCTTGCACTACTTCAGTTGTGTGTAATGAATCGAAAATATATGAAAGTCTAATGTTTATCAGTACATTACAGAAAATAATGAACTTTATCACAATATGCTAATTTTTTGAGAAGGACCTGTATATATACATACATTATATATATATATATATATATATATATACACATATATATATTGTGAGGGATTAGCTCGGTGGCGGGTGTGGATGACCCCTTGGGGGGGGGGGGGGTTCGTTACACAGGGAGATAGCCGAGAAGTGTTTGCAAACAACAGTTTGGTTTATTCATGCAATTTTCTTCACCAGACTGCAAGCGTCAAAAACATCCAAAATAAAATAAAACACAAAATAAATCCTTGCCACTGTGGGCGGCTACCTTCTCACACACAGGTACCTACCTACGGAAGTCTGTCCCCAACCTACTGTTGGGCAGACTTGGCTGATCATACAGCAGACTATCAATAGTCCATTTATTATCTCTTCACATAGAGAATGTCCCTTTTCTCTTCACACAGCACATGTTCATTGGACTTTCCTTTCACATAGAAAACATCCATTGGTTTTTGTCTTCACACTCTTCATAGTTCATTTTCTCACCTTGAGAAGTCTTCACACTTTTTACCCTCCTCAGCGCACATCGCTCCAGGAGGTCTTCCCCATGCTCACACAGCTTCAGGGGGCATTCCTTCTCCCATGCTCACACAGCGTCGGGAGGCACACATCTGACTGTCCTCCTCTACTCCAGCTCACACAGCGTCAGGAGGCAGCAATCCATAGACTTCCTCTGGACAAATTATAGAGGCCTTAACTTCCTCATTCTGAACAGCTGAAGGCCTTTCAACTTCCTTAAGCCGTCCTGGCTACCTTTGCAGCCGACACCCTATAGTAATTGGTGAATTGTCTAAACCAAGCAGACATGTATCTCCTGTCTGTGACAACATCTCCAGATTTACCTGACTTCCTGTCACATAATACATATATATACATAAACATACATACGCACACACACACACACCAAATTTTCAACTGCCAGGCACTGGTATTTATTAAGTATTTTTTTTTTTTTAATCTTGCCATTTAAATAAGTAGTTAAATATCTATCAGTAGTGTTTAATCTTTCCATTTAAATAAGTAGTTAAATATCTATCAGTAGTGTTAACCATGCTGCCGATTTTATTTTTTTTTAAATCCTTTATGTATATAAGCTCCAAATGCGGGCGCAACATCTTGCCGAAAACTCCAACTATATACAGCTCCAAATGTCGGGCGCATGCGCAGTTGCGTTGAAACATCTTCCCGAAAACTACAACTCTCGTGCACAGTGTTCTTCACTGTGCACGGGCATTGACTCTCGCGGCCAGGACATTGCATTAGAAGTCTCGTATTCGCGGCGGGTGGGCGTGTAGAGGAGCGGATCCCCGCTCACCTTTCAGCATCCTATTCAGGATTGGCTGGCGTTCCGATCCGTCACCTCGGTGGCGGAGAAGAGCGCGGCTCCAGAGGAAAAGGCCTGTCGGATGATGCTTCTGTCATGTCGGATAATGCCGACAGGCCTCTTCCTCCGGAGCCGCGCTCTTCTCCGCCACCGAGGTGAAGTACTTCTCCTTCCCCAGCTGGATCGGAACACCAGCCAATCCTGAGGAGGAAGTGAAAAGGGCGGGGATCCGCTCCTGTGTAACACACCCACCCAGCGCCGGCCGGCCGCCCAAAGTCTCTCTGCGTCCCAACCGCTGTCCTGGGGCACATGCGCAGTAGCGCAATCCCACGGACACAGGTATAGACGCAGAGACACATGGGTTTTATTAATATAGATTCCCCCCCAAAAAATGTAAAAATCAAAATTTTTTAACATTTTAGGCCAATTTGCTACATATTTTTGGTAAAAAAAAAATCGCAATAAGCGTATTTTGATTGGTTTGCGCAAAAGTTATTGCATTTACTAACTAAGGGAAAGATTTATGTCATTTTTATTGTTTTTTTTTTTAACTAGTAATGGCAGCGATCTGCGATTTTTTTTTGCAGGACTGTGACATTGCGGCGGACAGATCGGACCCCTGACTAACATTTTTGACACTTTTGGGGGTACCAGTGACATTACTACAGTATTCAGTGCTATACAAATGCACTGTTACTGTAAAAATGACACTGGCAGGGAAGGGGTTAACTTTATTAGAGATCCAGGGGTTAAGTGTGTCCCTAGGGGCGTGCTTCTAACTGTCAAGGGGCGTGGCTTTTGATGTAACCACAAAGACATACGATCCTACATAGCAGGATCGCGAGTGACCGGCGGACATTGGAGCCGCCCGTCACTCGCGCGGGGATCCCTGTGAACGAGCGGGGGTGGGAGCGCGCGCTCGCCCCCTATTGGCTCGTGGGCGATTGACATACCGATACGTCACTTTGTACTTGCGGCGGTCGGCAAGTGGTTAAAGAAGGTAACAAGCATTGCACAAGGGACAGGTAATGCCAGGTTTGTAAGTTCTACTTAGGCCCCTTTCACACAGGCTTTCCAATCCCATCCACCAGGCATTTTTTCAGGCGGACCTGATCGGACGCTCTATGCACCCCTATGGGGCAGTGGATGTCAGCAGTGACATCTCCACTGACACCCGCTGCTATCTGATCCGATCCTGTTAGTAAAATCCAGATAGATAGAAACCCTATTTTCCATCCTTCTGGAGGATCGGATCGAATAGGATCAAATAAAAATGGACAGGCGATCCATTTTTATCCTATCTCCCATAGAGGACAGACAGAGCAGAGATGAACCTGTCATCCGCCTGCTCAGCATTCCCCGTAGAGAGAGAACAGCGGTCTGCTGTTGTAAACACAGCAGACCATTGTTCTCTAAGAAATCAGCACAGAGCGGCTGTAATCCTCCTATTTAGGATCACAGGTCTCTGTGTTGATTCCACAAGCCCATCCCCCTCACAGTTAGAAAACACCCCCTAGGCATACACTTAACCCTTTGATCGCCCCTGAGTTAACCCCTTCCCTGCCAGTGTCATTATTACAGTAACAGTGCATATTTTTAGCACTGATTACTGTAGAAATGTCACTGGTCCCCCCAAAAAATGTCAGTTAGGGGTCTGATCTGTCTGCTGCAATGTCGCAGTCCCGCAAAAAACTGCAGATCGCTGTCATTACTAGTAAAAAATAAATAAATAGAAATGACATAAATCTTTCCCCTAGTTTGTAGACGTGATAACTGTTGCGCAAACCAATCAAAATACGCTTACTGGGATTTTGTTTACCAAAAATATGTAATTTTAATTGGGAAAGTTATATAGCAGGATTGGGATTATTGTTATTAATATTGGGATTATTTTTACCAAAAATATATAGCAGAATACAAATTGGTCTAAAATTATGAAAAAATTCGATTTTTCCTTTTTTTTTATTGGGAATGTTATATAGCAGAATGTGAAAAATATTGTTTTTTTTTTTTCTGAATTGTCGCTCTTTTTTTTGTTTATAGCGCAAAAAAAATGGATTTTTGTAAGAACTTACCGTAAAATCCTTTTCTCTTAAGCTCATTGACAGACGTAGTCTTCTTGATTCTCAAGAGCTGGGTTATGTTGTCTCCGCAGGAGTAGGACTAGGCAGAATGACAAAACGT
The DNA here is from genome assembly GCF_965119305.1 of Pelophylax lessonae. Taxonomy (NCBI): domain Eukaryota; kingdom Metazoa; phylum Chordata; class Amphibia; order Anura; family Ranidae; genus Pelophylax; species Pelophylax lessonae. The sequence continues at coordinate 354,324,413 of NC_138771.1, read as the reverse complement.
TCTGGCTCCACCCTAGGGGGCAGTCCCTGAGGGTATATCCTCCCTCTCTCTGCTACAGGGAATCAGTTCTGTTTAAAGCAGTACAGAGAAATTAACCCAACCCAACTCAATGATAGAGGGGCGGGTACTACGTCTGTCAATGAGCTTAAGAGAAAAGGATTTTACGGTAAGTTCTTACAAAAATCCATTTTTCTCTATCGCTCATTGACAGACGTAGTCTTCTTGATTCTCAAGAGCTGGGACATCCAGAAGCAGTGCCACAAATGAGGGGTGGGATTGACAAAATCAAATCCAATCTAGTAGGCCCAACCGGTGCCAAACTAGAAGTTTTAAAGGCTCATTATAAATAAAGAATGAGACTAAAGAAAAAAATTTTCCAACGGAAAAAAAACCTCGAGGTAGACCGCTGGTCTCCTCAAATTGCGGCCTGCAAAACCTTGCGGCCAAATGAGGCATCAGACGATGCCATTACATCAACTTTATAATGTTTAGAGAAGGTATGCACCGACGACCAGGTAGCCGCCTTGCACACCTGGACCACTGACGCCTAATGGCGAAAGGCCCATGACGCACTAAGCGCCCGAGTGGAGTGCGCCTTAACAGGGAACGGGGGCTCCCGACCCTTAATAGAATAAGCCTGCACTACCGTCTGTCTGATCCATCTGGAAATGGTCGCGGCAGATGCAGGCAACCCCTTTTTGGGTCCATCTGGGATCACAAAAAGTGAATCCGTCTTGCGAAACGAGTCTGTCGTTTTCAAGTATACCCTGATCGCCCGGACCACATCCAAGGAGTGCAAAGCAAATTCCCGAGGATGACTGGGCTTAGGACACAGGGAAGGTAATACAATTTCTTCATTCAGATGAAATTCTGAAACTACTTTTGGTAGGAAGGATGGATTCGGACGAAGAACCACCTTATCTCTATGAACCACCAGATATGGTGAACGACAAGATAATGCGGCCAGTTCTGACACCCTGCGTGCAGAAGTAATAGCCACCAAGAAGGCCACCTTCTGGGACAACGTGGGTAGAGGAATCTCCCTAATATCTTCAAAGGGAGGTTTCTGAAGAACCGACAACACTAAATTAAGATCCCAGGGGGGTAACGGCGCGTGCACTGGCGGAGCCAGATGTCGCACCCCCTGGATGAAATTCCGCACCAAGGAATGAGTAGCCAAAGGCTTCTGAAAGAAGATGGCTAATGCTGAGACCTGACCCTTGATAGTACTCAAGGCCAGTTTCTGCTCAACCCCTTGTTGCAGAAAAGCCAATATTCGACTAATCGAATAAGACCGAGGACGGAACCCCAAAGGTTCACACTATGCAATGTAGGACTTCCATGTGCGATGATAAATCTTTCTGGAAGTCGCTTTTCTTGCTTCAACTAGAGTAGGAATAACTGAAGCTGACAAACCTTTGTCCTTCAGCACCTGGGTCTCAATAGCCAGGCCGTTAAAGCCAGCGATCGTAAAGCAGGATGGAGGATCGGTCCCTGAGACAGTAGATCCTCTCTGAGAGGAAGTCTCCACGGGACGTCCGCCACCAGTCTGACCATGTCGGCGTACCAAGCTCGACGAGGCCAGTCCGGAGCTACCAGGATTACTGGGATTCCTTCCTCCTCTACCCTGCGAAGAAGTCTTGGCAGTAACGCGAGAGGAGGGAAGGCATATATTAGCTGGTATTGCCCCCACGGGGCGATCAGTGCGTCTGCGGTTTCTGCTAGAGGATCGCGGGAGCGAGCCACGAATCTCTGAACTTTCCTGTTGAATCGTGATGCCAACAGATCCACATCCGGGGTGCCCCACCGTAGGCACAACTGGTGGAAAACGTCTGGATGGAGGGACCATTCCCCCTGATCCAGGGTCTGACGGCTGAGATAATCTGCCTGCCAATTCTCCACCCCCGGAATGAACACCGCAGAGATTGCTGGAACAAATCGTTCCGCCCAGCGAAGAATGCAAGCCACTTCTTTGGCCGCTCGGACACTCTTGGTGCCCCCCTGGTGATTGACATAAGCCACGGCCGTGGCATTGTCCGACTGGATCCGAACCGGGCTGCCCTGGAGCTGCTCGGTCCAGTGAATCAGACAAAGTCTGATCGCTCTCAGTTCCAATACATTTATCGGTAATCTGGATTCTTCCGGGGACCAAAGTCCCTGGGCAGATAATTGACCGAGAATTCCTCCCCATCCGGATAGACTGGCATCCGTGGTCACTATCGTCCAATATATTGGCAGAAATGACTTTCCCTGGCTGAGCATTGGAGACCGAAGCCACCAAACCAGAGACTCTCTGGTCTGTTTGCTCAATCGTATCTGATTGTCCAGGGATTCCGGATTCCGATTCCATCTGAGGAGAATCTCTTGCTGAAGAATTCGGGTATGGGACTGGGCAAATGGGACTGCTTCGAATGAAGCCACCATCAACCCCAGAACCCTCATGCAAGTCCGAAGGGAAGACCAGCTGTTGGACAGTAACAACTGGACTGCTGATTGAATCCTTCGAAGTTTCCCTACCGGAAGAAACACTCTTGTCCTGACTGTGTCTAGAATTAGACCCAGATATTCGAGCCTCTGGGTGGGAACCAGAAAAGACTTTTGCTGGTTCACCAGCTACCCGAATTCCTGTAAAGAAATCATAGTAATTTCTATGTTTTGTAGCAAGGTCTGAGGAGATTCTGCATGAAGCAGAAGATCGTCTAGGTAACCTAGAATCGATATACCTCTTTGGCGCAGAAGTGCCAACATTGGGGCCAACACCTTCGTGAAGACCCGCGGAGCCGTGGCGAGACCGAAAGGTAACGCCACAAACTGATAGTGGTTCTCCTCTACGGAAAAGCGTAGAAAACGCTGATGTCCTGCGAAAATGGGAATGTGAAGATAGGCGTCCTTGATGTCTATGGACGCTAGGACATCCCCTGGATGCAGGAAGGCTGCTACCGTGCGAATGGACTCCATTCTGAATCTTCTTATGTTGACGAAAGAATTGAGTGCTCTTAAGTCCAGAATTGGACGCACTTTGCCCTCTTTCCTGGGTATTGTAAACAGGTTTGAATAAAACCCTTGAAACCGTTCTGTCCAAGGAACGTGGACTACCACTCCTTGTTGTAGTAGATCTGTGACTGCTCTCCGCAGATCTTCTAGACGATCCGGAGATAGTCGGATATTGGAAGGGAAGAATCGCGCCGGTGGGAGAGATCGAAACTCGATCTTGTACCCTGACTTTATGACTTCGCAAACCCATTTGTCCGGGATTCTGGAAAGCCATGGATCCGGGAACCGGCGAAGACGTCCCCCCACCCCAGTTATGGGTGGGGGCGCACCTTCAGGCTTTGGATGGTTTATCTTCAGGTCTGGAGGGGGCGGGCTTTTGCTTGCCCGACCAACGACCCCTGACGCCTCCTGTAGGAACCTTGGAGGACTTAGTTTTTTCACCCGCTGGACGAAAAAACCTCTTGTGAGCAGAAAAAGAAGGCCCTCGTCTTTGACGAGTTCCTCTACCTTTAAAATTTTGCGGTAAAAAGGTGCTTTTTCCACCGGTGAGATCCTTAATGATCTCATCTAAGTTGGCTCCAAATAGACGTTCTCCTGAAAAGGGGATATTAGCCAATGCTTTTTTGGAACCTTGGTCGGCTATCCAACCTTTTAGCCACAGTGTACGCCTGAGAACCACTGCTGAGACTGATGCTCGCGCCATTAATGGAGTGGCGTCTAACGCCGCATCACATACAAACTGTAACCCCTGTATCATTTGTTCCAACAAATCTGATACCGCCTGAGGGACTTCTTCTAAGTCCCGGCGTAACCACTTGGTCCATTCAGTTACAGCCTGCGAAACCAGACCAATAGCAATTATTGGCCTGAAAGCTGATCCAATCAAGGAAAACATGGTGCGAGACATAGCTTCTATCTTGCGATCCACTGGATCTTTAAAAGACGGAGCGTCTTCTAAAGGAATAACCGTGGCTTTATTCAATCTAGCAATTGGTGAATCCACCACAGGTGGTTCTGTCCATTTCTTAATAAGGGTTTCCTCAAACGGATAACGCCTGTCAATGCGTTTGGAAATATTAAAAGTGCGTTTTGGCAGACGCCATTCTTCATCGATTGGATTGCCAAAACATTTGGGCAATGGAAAAACCTTTGCCACTTTGATGCGCTTTTTAGTCCCAAAAGGGATCTCAGTTTCAGCTATTTCTGATGGAATACCCTGTAACCTTAAAGTCTCTTGAACAGATACAATGAGTGCGTTTACCAACGCTTCCTCTCGGGCTATGGCAGATGCCGAAACATCCTCCTCACTGTCTGAAGAGACAGGACCCGAGACACCAATACCAGATGAAGTACCTGCAACTGCAGAAATAGGCTCAGAGTCTGAATCCGAGGTTTCAGATAATAAGGGGTTAGGCGGGGGTCGCTTTCTTGCGCCCTGTCCCTGACAAGCCACTTCCACCCGGGACACAAAAGTTTCCATAATGGCTGACAAAGATTCAATTGTCAATGGGGTGCTGGAGGATCCCGCAGACCCCTCGAGGGGATCCGGAGGAGATACATGAGTGGCAGGGTCCATGTTAATACAGGACACTTTTGCCAACAATAAACAAAAAAACTCTTTTTTTTTTTTTTTTTTGTGTGTCTCCCCCTAGCGCAATAGCGCCCCTCAGAGTACCTGCTTCTCGATCCCAGAGAGAGAGAGAGAGGGACCCCCAAGGCTCACCAACCGATGCAGTGCAGTTTCCAACAAACTGCAGCCAGCGTCTGTCTTACACAGACTGGAAGGAGCTGTTTGCTTTTTTCCCGGGCAGAAGGCGTGGCTCCGCCCCCTGTGTACGCCTTCCGGCGTTCCCAGCCCTCCACGAGGAAGCTGGGCTCACAAAACATGGCCGCCCCCATAGAAGAGACATAAGACTCCAAAAACATGGCGGCCGGCGTGACCTGAGGACATACATGCATTCGGTCTACGGCAAAATGGCGGCGGACCGCCGATATCGTCTTCCCAGCACATCCACCTGCACTCTGCTGAGAGGTGACATATGGATCTACAGAGATACACTGCACATAAGGTAGGATTATACCTCCTATGTTTGCTGTGATGTTACAGTCTGCTGGGTAGAGTGTTAGCTCTTGAACCAAGTCCACTTCCCACAAACACATGCTGTATTACAAGGGGGACTTGTAAGTGTCAGATATATACTGACCATATATGGAGGGGCCCATAATATATACTGCCTCATAAATGAGGAAAAAAGGGAACGTTTTACTCACCATACCGAACCGACAGGCACCCTCTCTTCATAATACCCTCTCCACCGAGGTGGGGGTTTGTGGACGCCTCGACTCTCTGGTCCTGGCGTCCAAGCGAGCTTTTAACTCGCAAAGTCAGTCCCTTTACTGGGACTCCGTCGCGGCCGACTCAGCGCACTGGTCTGCACGCGCTTTTAGGCAGAGACCGGGGTGACCACTGGATCTCACATCCAGCCCGTCGCCCGGCCCCGCATACTTACTTGAATATGTCGCGGCCGACCAAGCGCAATGCCTGGTCTGCACGCGCTCGTAGGCCGGCTGGGGTGACCACAAGTGTCGCCCAGTCCGGCATTTTTGCTTGAAGATCTCACAGGAAAAGAACACTGGAGAAAACTACCTAAAAAATGTCTTTTTCTTAAAGAAAAAAAGTCTTGCCAGGACCAAAAGATCCCAGCAAGGAACTTAGGTCCTTACTCCTGACTAGACAGAAAAAAACTGATTCCCTGTAGCAGAGAGAGGGAGGATATACCCTCAGGGACTGCCCCCTAGGGTGGAGCCAGAACGTTTTGTCATTCTGCCTAGTCCTACTCCTGCGGAGACAACATAACCCAGCTCTTGAGAATCAAGAAGACTACGTCTGTCAATGAGCGATAGAGAAATAAAAATCGCAGAGGTGATCAAATACCACCAAAAAAAAGCTCTATTTGTGGGGAAAAAAAGGACGTCAATTTTTTTTAGGGTACAGCATCGCACCACCGGGCATGTGTCTGTTAAAGTAACGCAGTGCCGTATTGCAAAAAAAATAAAAAATAAAATAAAAAAAATGGCCTGGTCATTAGGGGGGTAAAACCTTCCGATCCAGAAGTGGTTAATCATATTTATAGGCAAAAATGCAAATTTTAATGTGTATAAAAAAATGAAAAGCATTGCTCTTGAGGGGAAGTGCTTCACTCAACAACCTACCTAACAAACTTTAACTTTCAAGTCTTGAAATCTATGATGCCAGGTTCTGAGATCAGTTACAATGTACTTCTGGTGTGTGTGTGTGCAGGGTTTGTGTGAGACCATTCATAGCTCTGCTGACTCAGCTGCCTGCTCAGACTTCTGCCCACGTGATCTGAAGTCATATGACTCTTTGTTAGCAGACACAGCCTTCCTGATCTACTGCAAAGCAAGGAGACTTCTACAGAGATCAGGTGAGCGGTGCAGGCAGAGGTGGGACTGAGAACTATGGGATCACTTGTTTAGGTCAGGATGACTCCTGGGTGGTAGTTCATGCATTTTGCTTTTAGGGTTTGGCTTATCTCTCATCCACTACATTGGAATCAGCATTCATTGTTACTTAGCACAGGTAATAAGAAGTGATCATAGCCAGGAGCAATAGGAACAACCAAATCTCTATTGCAGCTGGCAAGATAGCAATATGTAATTCTTCCAGGAATATTCACACACTGTGCTGCCACCTGTAAGACTGCTTTGTTTGTATAGCAATGGTTATAGCTTTTATTTACTTCAAAAATGGGGTACACACTATAAGAAAATCAAGCGTACGATCGTCCGATTTTCCTTGTTTGACAGCAAATGATGAACGAGCATTCCTACAAAAATTCTCATACAACAAACGCTTGTTTTTGTTTCTGATCATGCGCAATCTTTCTTTTCTGATTTTTCTTGTACAAAAATCCTACGAAAACGGCACGCATTAAACAAAAATCATTTCGTTTTGTTCCCGTATGGGAAACATTTTGGATTTTGCCCCTTCGAGAATTTTTGTACGAAAATTCGGAGTCAGCTGTCAAAAGTTGTGTACACACTATACGGAAATCATACAAAACCTCTTTGGACGAAAATGTTTGCCTATAGTGTGTACTAGCCTTTAATCATTGATAATTGGCATCATAAATGCTCTGTACTGAAGAAATCCAGTCCCATCGTAATGTTAACTAATGCTGGCCATACACTATATGAAAAATCGGACAAAATTCTATTGTTTCGAACGTTCGACTGATTTTCTGATAGTTGGTGACGAATGATAATAGGTTTCGAATTTCCAGCCCAAAAAAATTCAATTGAAAATATTGAAATATTTTTATTGAATGAACGAAATTTGTAAGGTTAGCGGCTTTCTCGCATGGAAAAAAATGGTTTCATTTTTTTTTTCGTGCGCATGTGCAAGAAAACTTTTTAACCTGGAAGTAACAAATTCTTGATAACGTAACCTACAGACGCAATGATCTTTTGTCTACACAAGCTCAAATACACATTCAGCTAGCAGGACACATAATGCATTTGCCATTGACTACAGTCATATAAAAAATAAGCTTAGTAGAGACGAGCAAAATTGCTTTTAGCAAACTATATTGCAATCACTTTTTTTTTTTTTTTTTTTTCTTACAATTGAAAGTGCAAATTTTTTTTTTTCAGTAACAAAGCTGCATGTTAAGCACATAATGCAAAATTATGGTAGGGCATCTGGTTATGACTTCAAATGATTCACATAGGAAAGCTATGGGGATGCTAACGAAGCAAAGATAAGGAAGAGGAACAGAAAGATTTGTCCACAACAAACGTACGGTACACAGAAGGGACGTCGAGAGGTCAATTTTATTTTTTTTCATAATTTTCCTTCTAATGTGACCAAATCCAACGATAAACGGGTAATTTATGTCAATTGAATGTTTATCTTTCGAAGTTTGGTCGCTGCATGATGGTAGTATCTTTAGCCCTTCTGAAAATTTTCATTTTTCAAAAGTGCTATTGTCCGATTTTTCATATAGTGTATGGCCAGCTTATGAATGCAGTAGTTTTAACACTTCGTAATCCATTTTTAAAATTTTCACATGGATAAATCTGTATTTTTTTTTTTAAATAGAAAATTACTTTAAACCCCCAAGCACATATATTTTCTGGATGCAGAGACCCTGGAGAATAAAATGGAGGCTCTTGCAATATTTTTTTTATTATGCACGATATTTGAGCAACGGTTTATCAATTGCATATTTTCAAGAACAAAATACACTAAAATAGGTTTTGGTGCAAAGAAACACGATACCAATACCTAATTTTTTTTTTTTTTTTTTTTTCCTGGAAAAATTGAAAAGATGTGGTTGTGTCAAGTAAATAGATACCCGGTGTGTCATGCGTTTAAATTGCTCCGTGTGAAAGAGCCCTTACTCTAGCCCTCGTTCACACTGAACTGATTTGACAAGACCATGAAGTCAGTTCCAGTTGGTGTGACACTGACTTTGCGGTGCCTCACCGATTTGCAAAAGTAGTTCTTGCACTACTTTTTTCCGATTTCAGGTGCAATTTCAATAGACCTCTGTGCATGAAGCCACACAGATGTCTTTCAAGTTGCACCCGAAGTCGCATGGACATGCTGCTTTAAAATCATGCGGCTTCAGATAGTCGCATCATTTCAAAGCCAAGGGCAATGTGAACGAGGGCTTGCTTCGACATTCATGGAGAGTTGACGTGTTTGGGTCTATTGCTTACATACACATGCATTTGGATGTGTGCATGGGGCAACAGGGGTGCTTTTAACTTTTTTGGCTTTATTGTCATGATTCTTTTTTTTTTTGTATCAACTTTAACAAAATTCTTGCTGCTTCTGGGCTCATTAATTTCAGAAGAAGACAGTAGCCCCCCCCCCCCCACTCTGCATCCTGAAGTAATTTACCATTGTTGTTATTGGCAGGGAGAAACAGGCTATTCATTGGACTGTAATTGGGTGGCTCTGCAGATTTTTATAACCACTTTTATATAGCCTATAAGTATTTACTTTAAAAAATGCAATAGCAGCTTTACACACTGCCTACTTTTTTAGTTTGGATAGGTTTGTGAAGGGATTAGAACATCTGTCAGTTTTTATTGCGGTCTGTCCTCCCATTAGGGAGATTCACCCCCTATATTTCTCCAAAAGAAAAAAAGAAAATCCCAAATTTTGGGTTGTCACCAGAACAGAAATAGAAGGAAACGGGAGTTCTGGTGAATTTCTGTTTTGGCTACGGGACAGGTAATGAAGAGAATTTTTCCCATTGAGACTCAGATAGGTAAAAAACCCCCACTGCTTACCAAACTTCTGGGTAGGGGAACGTGCGCCCTGAGTACTTAACATGCAGTTGTTCAGAAGGGACAGTCCAGGCTGCCCTACTCTGAATCACTTGCATGAGGGGGGAACAGAGGTGTGGAATACCATCTAGTGATCTAGATCAGCCTTTTTCAACCAGATTTTCTTCAGGGGTGCCTTGGAAAAATACCAAAGAATTTGCTCAAAAATTGTTTACAAGCCAGCAAATGGATAAAGCCTGCCTTTTAGTTACATAAAGCCACAAGTTTTCCTTGTGCACTATTACCATCTTCCAGCCATCGGTGTCCTAACAACCAGTGATGTCATTGGCTGATGAGAAGAATGTTGGGCACCTATGCAGCATCCTTGTTTGCCCCTCTTCATCAGCACTGGGGTCATATTTGCTGAGTGACGGAGAGAAACTGAGGGAGAAGAGAAACAATACTAGTCAGTACCAGTGTGCAAAAGTTTAAATTGCCTCTAATGTTGGGTGACCTACATGTGTGGATGTTGCTGTGATAGATAAAGCTATTAGTTTAGTTCTTTACATTTTAGAATGGGGTGCCCCAAGATTGTGCATGATTTTAAAGGGTGCCTTGACTGAAAAAAGGTTGAAAAACACTGATCTAGACGCATGAGACTCAAGATGGCTCCATGGCACCCTGTAAGGGGATTGAGCCACCCATGAAAAAAGGGACATGAGAAGAAGGCTTTTTTAGAGAATGATACAAAGCAACCACAGGCCTAAGATGGAAACCACACAGCAAAGATAAGTGCTGATGTGTGCCTCACTAGATGGTTTTTACTTCTATGGGTGTAATAAGTAGGAGTACATTTTTATAAAAGAATACCTAGGTATTTGAAATGCCAAAAAAAAAAAAAAAAAAAAAACAATGGTTTTCTACTTCATTCACTGCACTGTGCACACCCTTTGGAGTCTTTATACTTCTTTTTGGATGTCTACACAGGTCACCAATAGCTGATCAGTTTTTTTGCAGCGTCACCCCATGCAACAGAACTGATGTCTCCTTAGGACCAATAGTGTCTGTGGATGCACCTTGCTCATATTATTTAAAGTGGTTGTAAACCTCAGACATGAAACATGAACAAAACACCTCTTTCAATAGTGTGTGCTTGTTTCAATTTTGGGTAAGTTCTGTATTTTGCTTTGTTCCTCTATCCACATGAATCACTTCTGACAAGTTTTCCTGACACCAAGAGAAACAATAGTGACAAGGGAGGGACCTCCAGCTACTTGACAGCCTCAGCTCTGCTCCTGTGTGCTGTGTGAAGGGGGTATGTTTCTTCCCTCCAATCAGCTCTCAAAGCTCTCCTCGCTGAGCTCTGCAGAGTGTAACTTCAGCTCTCCACCCCCTTTTAATAAAAAAAATAAATAAATAATTACATTTTTAAACTCAAAGCGTATACATTCAGCACTTTGAAAGAATGTAGAGAAAAGAAGACTGCAGATAGACCGCTACAACTTATGTAGGAGGATTGGTTTTAGCACTGCATCACCTGAGGCCAGTCACTTCACTGGGTATTTCTAAGCATTTACAACCAATTTAATTGAAAGAAAGATGTACCAAAAAAAAATCTGATTAAACATTTTAGACATTGGAGGAATATATGCAACAACATATTAAGTCTCCATTCACACTACCGCGACTTGTCAGCCTGACAAGTCGCGCGACCTCGCGGTCCATGCAGTGCTACAGGACCCGTTCTAATAGGAGCGACGCAAGTCGCTCCGACTTAGATAAAGGGTCCTGTAGTACTTCGGGGCGACCTCGGAGCGACTTGCATAGACATTCATTATATGAAGTTCGTGCAAGTCGCGCCAAAGTCGCGGTGCACGCAACTTGTGAAGTCGCCCCCGAAGTTGTGTCGCTTCAGTGTGCATGCGGTCTTAGTGTAAATGTTTTGGATAAGATACATTTTAAATAACATATGCATCTTAGTCAAATTAACTTGATAACATTTAACCATTGCTGGAAAATCCTGGATGGAAAAAAAGTGTCAGAAGATTATTGGATGCGGTGAATCGTTGGGATGCCTCCAATGCAATGCAACTGGTACCATGTGTTTACCATTCTCCTCTGCTGTTTAATTTCATTTTCTAAGGACTACATATCCCATGATACCATATTGCCTGCACATAGTGATTCTTGTACTGCCTCTGCCTCCTGAATGTCCTCCTTTTAGCACCTTTGTAGTAAAGGCAGGTCCTGTGACATGTGTGACACAGCAGTACCTGATAACAGCGCATAGTGAATACGTGTCACAAAATTCAAGGAAGTAAATGTGTGGGGATCTTTACAAAGCAAGTTGACAAACTTCAAGATCATTCAGGTAAATGGAAGTAGGTTAGAAATAATTGAAATACAATTTTGGAATATATGATTTTACATTTTAACCATAGATATGCTTTAAGCTGGTCATGCATGCCTTGAATTTTTGCTCCGTAGGTGACTCTGTGACACCTAGAATAACAAAAGTTGATTTCTCTATTGTCCTTTGCCAAAAGAGGCAGGTGGCAAGTTGTCAGCTGAACAGTACCTACATCCAATCGGATGCAGGCACTGTTCAGGTATGCTGAAAGCTGGGGGTGCCGGCTTTTAGAATACGATGGCCACATTGGGAGATAAGATGGAGGAAGCTGTTAAAATTCTTTTTTTCAGTCTGCAGGCTGAACAAGAGAAATCTATACCTGTATGGCCAGCTTTAATCTTTATAACTGAAAATGTTTCTGTGCATATACCCCAAAGATAACCACATGCTTAGTACATTGGTTAGATCCTCTGACTGATGTGGTCTTAAAATACACTATTTTCACATGCCAAGCATGCATATTTATGACCTGTGTAAACACCCCTACCATGGCAATGGAGCTGTGATCTGCCTGTAAAATCAATCCAGGGCAGTGATGGCAAACCTTGGCACCCCAGATGTTTTGGAACTACATTTCCCATGGTGCTCAAGTACACTGAAGAGTGCATGAGCATCATGGGAATGTAGTTCCAAAACATCTGGGGTGCCAAGGTTCGCCATCACTGATCTAGGGCAATAGCTTTTACCTTCAAAATCAGTCAGATCATGCGTGTCTACTTATGTTTGTAGCAGTCCATAGGTATATGGCGGTTTCCTAATCTGACCGTTATCCTCCAACTACCATTCCAGTCCCCAGATATATTAATTTTTTTGTTTTGATCACATTTTGGTGTCTGCTGTTTGTTGCACACTTGACTGCTGTCAGATCCTATGACTGCATACAAATCAGTGCAGTTACCCACATATGGAGCTCATTTATTGTGTCCGCGAAAACTTGCATTGCCTGCAAAAACATTTTAAAATGTATCTTTTTCATTTTCAACCCACACTGGCGTGAAAAATGATATTTATAATGTGGATGCTATGGGAAGCGCAGGCTTTGGAAAAATGTAAGGTGGGCATTTCTCATTATGTAAATTAGACCCATGTTTGGACACTGAGTGTATTAATTTGATTTGCACATTCTTGTTCTTCGTGTTTCTGCAGATAAAATGAAACTCATCATCCTGGATGATTATGACCAGGCCAGTGAATGGGCGGCAAAATACATTCGAAATCGCATCATTCATTTTAATCCAAGTGCTGAGAAATACTTTACACTGGGTCTACCTACAGGTACGATGCGTTCTCACCACATGCCGATCACTTAGAATATATAATCTTTCCTCTTCTTTTTCATTTACAGAGATGTAGAAATCCATGTTAAACAGAAAATCACAAGGAGTGGAAAAAGAAATCTAAAAAACTGTTTTAAAGGTGATGTTTTAAGTGTGGCAATTTTTACATAGCTACATTGACCAGCTTGGACCAATGGAAGTATGTATGTGCCAAACCTGTGGGATCACAGTGGATTTTAGAAATCGCTGTAGTAGACAGTGGTCTCCACTTGTTCCCGGGTCCTGCATGGAGTGGCTTCCCTGCTGCATTGTAAACACAGAAAATCACTTGCTCGGCACGGGCACCATTCAGAGAACACTCTGCGATTTCTCAGTAACAGTGACGTCATGATCTTCACCTCGTCTAATCAGAAAATACTGCATTTATTGCGAAAATTCAAAGTGTTGTTTGAATGGCGCCATGCTGAACCAGCGATCCAACCCCCCGTTCAGTAACCAGCAGGGCAGCTGCTCAGCTTGGAGCAAGTGATAACCTAGTAGCAGTGTAAGTTCATGATGTAAATGGGCAATACTTATTCCATATGGGTACTAATGTGGGCAGAAGTGCTATCGTCGTGAGTACTGCTTTTTGCTCATTAGCAGGGAACTCCACTGTACAGCCTGTGATTGCATCTCAGATTGTGCCTTTACATGTGCAATGTAACACCTTTCTGAGAACTCTGGATCATGCTGCCAATCTTAGCCCCCCAAAAATTGCCATTCATTAGTGGTTGGTTCTTGTGTGGATGCAAAAAATAATTTATTGTTCCTAACTTGGTTTAGTATATTGTAAAAACATTAAAATATACATATACGCGATTACATAATTAATACTGATCAAGGTAAAAATTTGTGGCAGCCTTCATCACCATGATGTTGAGGCCCTAGGGTCAGACCAGTACCAGCCATAACTTGGTGTTCTGTTTCAACAAAGGTCATGTGATGACATGAGAAATGGTATTTACCCATAGGTATATAGAAAGGATACTTCTTTACTTATTAAAGGGTTAGTTTATCTTTTTAGAAAAAAAAGAAAAGGTGAACTAATACCCTACACTTTCCCCACTTCTCCAAAGTCCTCACTGCACTTAACTCTGTGGGTGATAGTCTCACTGTTCATGCAGCCTAGTGAGAGGTCCTGAGTTTTGAACACTACACTGTTCTTTTCCTAGGGGAGCTGGGACGGATCAGATTGGTCCCGGCTGATGTGACTGCGCTGACCAGGGCTGATGTGACCATGTTGACTAATCAGAACTGCTCTGACCTGTCCTGGCTTCCCTAGGCAAAGAAGAGGAAGAACAACTCAGTTTTCAAACCACATGAGGCTGCATTAACATGAAACTGTATCACCCAGAGAGGTACAGTGCATTCAGAAAGTATTCACAGTGCTTCACATTTTCCATATTTTATGTTACAGCCTTTTTCCAAAATGGATTAAATTAATTATTTTCTTCAAAATTCTACAAACCATACCCCATAATGACAACATGAAAGCAGTTTGTTTGAAATTTTTGGAAATTTATAAAAAATTAAAAAAAACACATGTACATAAGTATTCACAACCTTTGATCAATACCTGGTTGAAGCACCAATTACAGCATCAAGTCTTTTTGAGTGTAATGCTACAAGCTTGGCATACCTATTTTGGGCAGTTTCTCCAATTCTTCTTTGCATGACCTCCTAAGCTCCATCAGAATGGATGGGACGCGTCGGTGCACAGCCATTTTCAGATCTCTCCAGAGATGTTCAGTCGGGTTCATTTATTTAGGCTATGGCTGGGCCACTCAAGGACATTTACAGAGTTGTCCTGTAGCCACTCCTTTAGCTTGGCTGTGTGCTTAGGGTCTTTGTCCTGTTCGAAGATGAACCTTCACCCTAGTCTGAGGTCCAGAGTGCTCTGGAGCAGGTTTTCATCAAGGGTGTCTCTGTACATTGCTACAGTCATCTTCCTCTCAATCCTGACTAGTCTCCCAGTTCCTACTACTGAAAAACATCCCCACAGCACAATGCTGCCACCACCATGCTTCACTGTAGGGATGGTATTGGCCAGATGATGAGCAGTGTCTGGTTTCCTCCAAACATGACGCCTGCTATTTAGGCCAAGGAGTTCAAACTTTGTTTCATCAGGCCAGAGCATTTTTGTTTCTCATGGTCTGAGAGTCCTTCAGGTGCCTTATGGCCATCTCCAGGCGGTTATGTGCCTTTTACTGAGGAGTGGCTTTCATCTGGCCACTGTACCATACAGGCCTTATTGGTGGAGTGCTGCAGAAATTGTGGTTCTCCTCTCTCGCTGGAGCTCGGTCAGAGTAACTATCAGGTTCTTGGGCCCCCTTTCTGGCTAAGGCCCCTCTCCCCCCGACCACTCAGTTTGGCTGGGCGGCCAAGCATCTTGGTGGTTCCAAACTACCTCCATTTACAGATGATGTAGGCCACTGTGCTCATTGGAACCTTCAATGTTGCAGAAATATTTCTGTACCCTTCCCCAGATCTATGTCTCGATACAATCCTGTCAATTCCTTGGATTTCATGGCTTGGTTTGTGCTTTGACATGCGCTGATAACTGTGGGACCTCATATAGACAGGTGTGTGCCTTTCCAAATCATGTTCAATCAACTGAATTTACCACAGGTGGACTCTTAAGTTGTAGAAATATCTCAAGGATGATCAGTGGAAACAGGATGCACCTGAGCTCAATTTTGAATGTCATGGGAAAGGCTGTGTATACTGAAGTACCTGTGATTTTTTTTTTTTAAACAAATTTGCAAAGACTTCAAACAAACTTCTTTCACATTGTCATTATGGGGTATTGTTTGTAGAATTTTGAGAAAAATAGTGACCTTAATCCATTTTGAAATAAGGCTGTAACATAACAAAATGTGGAAATTTGAAGCGCTGAAAATACTTCCCGGATGCACTGTAAGTGCAGTAGGGACTGGGAGTGGGGAGGGTGTAGGGTGTTCACCTTCAAGTTTTTTTCTGAAAAACTGAACTTGCACATTTAATTAAATTTCTCCTTTTGGACCAGCTGAATTTGGATCTATCTATGGCTGTTCCCATTCATGAGAAGTTGATCTTTCCATAGACTTCTCATGAACAAGCTTGTTGGAAAATTGTACTTGATCAGTGCTGCAGTGCTGATCAGGGTCTTCTGATGGTGGAGTAATCCAGTTGTCAGAATACAGTGACACAACAGAGAGGACTCCCCTGGCTGAACAAAAAAGCTGAACCATGTTTTGCCAGCCTAAGGCCCCTTTCACACTTGTGCGACTTGTCCTATGACTTGGGACTGCAAAGTTGCATGACAAAATGTATCCCATGATTTCCAATTAGTACCATTCATATCTGTACTACTTTGGTCCAACTTTGATGTGACTTGAGGTCCATAGGCCTCAAAGTTACACAGGCATTACTTCAAGTCGTGTAACTTTTAGGCCCCTTTCACACATGCTTTCCGTTTGTTCGTTTTTTCATCCATCCGTTGACGGATGAAAAACAGACATCAATGTATCTCTATGTAAAAACGGATGACAATGTATCTCTATGTAAAAACTGATGACAACGGATGATCATCCGCTTCTGTCAATGACCGTTTTCTCAGATCGCCTTTCAGGACAGCACCTGGAGAGAGCGCAGCTCCACCCAATCCACAGGAAACACTGCAAATAAAAACTCCTCCTCTTCCACCATGCCTCAGTCATTTGTGTTTCCTCCGCCATGGTGGAAGCATTGCAGGAGCTATGTGGAAAGGGCTGCACTCTCTCCAGGGGGAGAGAAGGATTTGTTGCCCAGTTTTTTTTTTTTTGTTTGCTGTTTCAGCATGGAGACCATCCCAGCTCCCCTCCCTGGAGTGTCAAAGGGGGTATGCTCCGGAGCCTCTCACCTCGTTCGCTCAGGGGAGCTGAAACCCATCGGAGGATCCGGTCCGGGCGTCAGAGGTCCGCGCTTTGGCCGGTCGGCGGGCGGGGAGCCGCTTTTGGCATTTGAATCTCCCGCACTTTCGGACTCTGATCCCGGGGACGCGCGGCGTCACTTCCGGTGGACGGGACTTCCGGTGGGGGCGTGGCGGCGTTTGCTCCAACCGCAATACACGCAGGGGTCAGAGGCAGGTCACGAGGTCGGCGCTTCCGCTTCCGGTCCACAGAGGAGGACGCGGGAAGCGGTATTTAAATGGAGAGATCTGCCAGCAAGCTGCGCTTTTCAACAACATGGAGGAAAAGTCTGCAGCGACGGTGGAAGCAGGCACCGCCAGCGCCGGCCAAGCTCAGGTAGGAGAGGTGCAGTGGTGCCTCTTTTTTCTTTACTGTGTGAGCTTTTATTGGGGGGTTTCTTCCTTCCTCCTTTGGAGCCTGCCCTGTAGACTGAGTAACTGTTCCCAGTCTAACAGGATACATATGCATAAGGGAGTCTCTTTCTTCTGATCCTTTTTTGGTGTGGGTCACGATTTTCTCCCTTGCAAGAAATCACTAGGTGGTGGTTTTCTTTTATTAGTGGTTATTGGGCTTTCATGGTGGCTTTTTCTTTACTAGGTTAAAGCCACAGTGAAGACAAGAGCCCCAGCATCAAGGAAATGCCCTTCATGCAAGAATCCACTCAGAGATTCCTGGGTGAAGCCACTTTGTAAAGCATGTATTGCTGACCTTGTGAAGGAAGAGTCTAGTCAGCAGAATAATGAATTCATATCTTCATTTAAAGAACTCACAGACACCCTGTCCTCAGTTCGTTCCCTGTTATCCAGGACGCCACAAGTTCTTTCAGATTCCCAACAAACTGGTGGTACATCTTCCCAGCCGTCTACTTCTAAGTCTGCAGTGTCAAGCGATTCAGAAGATGAGGGGGAGAGTGCTCTCTGTTCCATCAGGGATTCAGAGGAGGAAGAGAAGGAAGAGGTGGCTAGTTCTTCCAGATACAAATTATCCTTGGAAGAGGTTGATGAGTTGCTGAAAGCGATTTACACCACGTTGGAAATCGCAGAAGAAAAGGTGCAAGTTTCACTTCATGACAGAATGTACCAGGGCCTTGAACAGACAAAGCGCAGGGTTTTTCCTGTTCTTAAAGTCCTTATGGAATCTATTGAAAAAGAGTGGAAGGACCCAGAGAGGGCCCCTTTTTTCTCTAAATCCCTAAGAAGGAGATTTCCATTTGAAGAGGATACGGCGCACCTAGGGGAACAAAAAGCCCAGAGTGGATGCTGCTTTTTCTCAGGTGTCTCGCCGCACGGATTTGGCGTTCGAAGACATGGGTGTTCTGAAAGACGCCATGGATAAAAGGGCAGATTCTCTCCTTAAAAAGGCTTGGGACTCCTCTACGTCCAGCCTTAAGCCGGCCATGGCCTCCACGGTGGTAGCCAGAAATCTTGAGTGCTGGCTCGAACAACTTAAAGGGCATGTGAAGGCTGGAACAGCAAGGAAAGATCTCCTGGATTCATTTCCGCTGCTCCTAAAGGCAGTAAAATATATGGCCGATGCTTCTGCTGAATCCATTAAAATGTCTGCCAGGTCAGCAGCCCTCGTCAACTCTGCCAGGAGGGCGGTCTGGTTGAAAACCTGGACAGGTGATTCAGCTTCTAAGGTGAAACTCTGTGGTTTACCTTTTGCCGGTGACTTGCTTTTCGGGCCTGAATTGGAAGCAATTCTTGACAGAACGGCGGATAAGAAGAAGGCCTTTCCGTCAAAAAAGAAATCGCCTCCTAAGAAGAGATTTCGTTCTGTTCAACAAACCAACAGAGGTCGTGAACAAGATCAGAGATCAAGATGGACCTCCCATAAAGGCAAAGGGAAAGGTGGAGTCCTCTTTAGACCACCTGACCAGGCCAATAAAAGCAAGTGACAACAGTCTTCCAGTGGGAGGAAGGCTGTTATGGTTCCTCCCATGTTGGGAAGAGGTATCCGCAAGCCCCTTTGTAAAGAATATAGTGGCTCAAGGATACAAGCTGGAGTTTTCGGAGACACCTCCAAGCAGATTCCATGTTACTCCCCTTCCAAGGGAGCCGGAAGAGGCTTCCTCAATGATGTCTCTTTTACAAGAGCTGATTCAACAGGAAGTGATTATCCAAGTCCCCGAGGGGCAACAAGGCCGTGGGTTTTATTCTCAGATCTTTCTAGTGAAAAAACCCTCAGGCAAGTACCGAATGATCCTAAATTTGAAAATCCTAAACAGATCAATTCGGTACAAGCACTTCAGGATGGACACCATTTATTCAGTGACCAAACTGTTGTCCCCAAACTGTTTCATGGCATCCTTGGATCTGAGGGACGCTTACCTGCACATCCCAATAAATCAGGAGTGCCAGAAATTCCTAAGGCTGGCGGTCAATCTCGGGGAATCGGTCTGGCATCTGCAGTTCAGGGCCCTCCCCTTTGGCCTCTCATCTTCTCCAAGGGTGTTTACCAAGGTAATGGCGGATGCCCTAGAGCCATTAAGGCTGAGGGGTATTTCAATTGTCCCTTACCTGGACGATCTGCTAATTTTTGCAGAGTCCAAGAGCCAGGCGTTGGTACACCTTCAGGAGACTCAGGACCACCTAGAGAGTCTGGGGTGGCTCATGAATTTGGAGAAGTCCAGCTTGATTCCATCTCAGCAGATAAAATTTCTGGGATACAGAATAGATTCGGTCCTCCAGAAAGTGTTTCTACCTCAAGAAAAGATCGAGAAGACTCAGAACGCAGTTGCTCGATTACAAACCAATCATCAGGTTACTGTCAGGTCGGCCATGGCAGCTTTGGGCTTGCTCACAGCCGCTATCCCTGCAGTACAGTGGGCAAGACTGCATTCCCGTCTTCTCCAGAGAGACATTCTGCAGAGTTGGTCATACCCGGAACATCTGGAGAAATCCATCAGAATCTCCACGAAAGCAAAGAGATCTCTGTGGTGGTGGAGGGATTCCAGAAATCTGGAAGAAGGTCTGCAATGGACTTTCCAGACGAACAAACGTCTGACGACGGATGCCAGTTCGTGGGGTTGGGGAGCCCACCTGGAGGGCCGGACGATGCAAGGGACATGGTCCAAAGCAGAGTCCAGGAAATCATCCAACTGGCGGGAGTTGAAAGCCATCCTTTTGGGTCTTTGGTCCTTTCAACAGACAGTCAAGGGCCATCATGTGCAAGTTCTGTCGGACAACATGACAGCAGTGGCCTATGTGTCAAAGCAAGGAGGCACAAGAAGCAGACAGCTATCAGATCTAGCAATACAGCTACTCTCCTGGGCGGAGAAAAATCTAGCCTCTCTGACAGCGGTGCATCTGAAGGGGTCACAAAACCTTCTAGCAGATCTGCTGAGCAGGAAAAAGGTGTTGGAATCAGAATGGAGTCTGAATCAAGAAGTATTCATGCAGATCGTGGAAGTCTGGGGTCTTCCCCAAATAGATTTGTTCGCTTGTCAACAGAAAACCAAAGTCCAAAGATTCTTTTCCCTACACAGGGAGGATCAGGACTGGGGCTTGGATGCTCTAGCCCATCCATGGGACTTCCGTTTGTCTTACGCGTTCCCTCCATTCCAACTGATTCCGTTGGTTCTCAAAAAGTTCAGGGAAGAAAAGACCAACTTGATTCTGATTACACCTTACTGGCCAAAGAGACCTTGGTTCGCCCTCCTGCTGAATCTTGCCTCAGAACCTCCCTGGAAACTTCCGTACAGGAGAGATCTTTTGACACAGGGGAACCTAGTGTACCCAGAACTGGACCGCTTACAACTGACAGCGTGGTTACTGAAGAAGACATCTTGAGAGCCAGAGGCCTGTCAGAAAAAGTTATCTCAACCCTTCTCTCCAGCAGGAAGAAGGTGACTAGGGATATTTACTTGAAAGTCTGGAGAAAATACAACTTTTTGGTGTTCCAGCAAAAATTTTGAATTAAAAAATTTAATTTCAGTGCTTGAGTTCCTCCATGAGGGAATGGAGAAAGGACTAGCAGCAAGTACTTTAAAGACGCAAGTAGCGTCACTTTCAGTTTTTTTCGAAAAGACTTTGTCCCAAGAGACTCTAATCATTCGTTTTTTCAAGGCATTAGCCCGCAATAGGCCAATAGCCCTTAAAGTATTTCCCAAATGGGATTTGACCATTGTGTTACAAGGTCTAACTAAGTTTCCTTTTGAACCTTTAAAAGAGGCTTCCCTGAAGAATTTAGTTTTGAAAACTATCTTTTTGATAGCAATTACCTCGGCCAGGAGGATCAGTGAGATCCAGGCCCTCTCAATTTCAGACCCTTTTTTGACAATTTTTGCAGATCGAGTAGTCCTAAGAACGGACCCAGCCTTTCTTCCAAAGATTGCTTCATCTTTTCATAGATCACAAGAAATTGTCTTACCAACTTTCTCCTCAACTCCTAGTAATACTCGGGAAGAATCCTTTCATACCTTGGATGTGAGGAGATGCTTACTTCAGTTCCTCCTGGTAACTAAGGAATTTAGAAAGACAAATGCATTATTTGTCATCTTCTCAGGGTCCCGTATAGGAGAAAAAGCATCAAAGAGCACTTTAGGCAAATGGCTCAGATGGGCAATTGAACAGGCTTATGTAGCTCAAGGAGAAGAACCTCCAGAAGGCATCTTGGCGCATTCTACAAGGTCTGTGGCAACCTCATGGGCTGAAAGGGCCGGTGCTTCGCCTGATCAAATCTGCAAGGCAGCTACCTGGTCCAGCTATTCAACCTTTATTAGACATTACAGGTTGGACTTGTTGTCAGCTCAGGATCAAGCCTTCGGCAGAAAAGTTCTGCAGGCAGTGGTCCCACCCTAAGTGTAAGTTATTCGCTTATCCTCTCCAGGTGCTGTCCTGAAAGGCGATCTGAGAAAACCTTAGTTACTTACCGGTGACGGTATTTCTAAGAGCCTTTCAGGACAGCAGCAGCTACCCCCCCCCCCCCTTGGTTTTGTTTATAATATAATTTGTAAATGTTTAACCTGTGGTAGTTTGTTTTCCAGCATGTCGGAGGCTACTCTATGACTGAGGCATGGTGGAAGAGGAGGAGTTTTTATTTGCAGTGTTTCCTGTGGATTGGGTGGAGCTGCGCTCTCTCCAGGTGCTGTCCTGAAAGGCT
The DNA here is from genome assembly GCF_965119305.1 of Pelophylax lessonae. NCBI lineage: Eukaryota > Metazoa > Chordata > Amphibia > Anura > Ranidae > Pelophylax > Pelophylax lessonae. The sequence goes on along the minus strand of NC_138771.1, from coordinate 354,302,361 downwards.
CTTAGAAATACCGTCACCGGTAAGTAACTAAGGTTTTTTTGAACGGATGAATGCCCTATTTTTCATCCGTCAAAAAAACGGATCGGATGACAAACGGATGACAACTGACGAAAAACGGATGAAAAATGGATGAAAAACGGATGGAAAACTGATACATTTGACATGGCTGAACTGAACGGACCGTATGTGTGAAAGGGGCCTTAGGTTGTACAAGTGTAAAAAGGGGCCTAAGCTTACATTCTAATAGAGAAACACTGACCATTCCTATTCCTGTAGCACCCTCCTTAGGTAGGTGCTAGAGAGAGTATAGATTTGAATCCTGTCTGCTTACCAGAGGGATTGCAGGTAAACCTATATTTGTTCTCTGCCTACCAGAGAGCAGGATCTGCTAGTGAGGTCTGCTCATTGTGCTCAGGTGCAACTCAGTCTGTCTGCGTCTGAGTGTTTCACACTGGTCCAATAGGGAGGCATTTTGGACAGCTGGAGGAAACCTGACAAATGAGTGCACTGGCATTTGGTACAGTCCTGGTGATTGACAGAGGAGAGTGCCTTGGTGCATGCTGGGATACTGTATAAATGCCAAGAGCACATGTGCTCGGGGTCTTTCCGCTAGATAGCGGAGTCCCCGAGGGAGGGGGTGGCTGCCGCCTCCACTGTAGAGGTGCCATACGGCCTCAGGTAGCCAACCTGAGAGATTTAGAGAGGAACTGAACCCGGAGGTCCTGTGAAGCTGACTGAGAGGGGAGACACTGAAGGATCTGATTCTGCATACAGTGAGTACAGATCTGTGTCATTGGACCTGGCCTGAGAGGGGCAATCCCTGCAGCTAGAAGAGTCAATGGATGGGTGTCAGTAAAGGGGATGCTAGTGAGTGCCCTGTAGATTCACCAAGTCTGTTGCTGGAGAGCAAAGAGCAAGGAGACCTTACCCTTTCCATACATGTGGCGGTATGGTTTAAGCAGTGAGACTGCTTCCACTAGCAACCTGGTGAGTCCAAGTGAGAGTTGTCCTTATCCAATTTACATAGTTCCAGTTTGAGTATCCCGCTATTCCCTTCTCCCATCCCAAGTTTCACAATAAATACTAAAAACCAACACCCCTGGACTGTTTATTGAGCAATGAGCCATTGGGAGTAAGGCTGAATGTGTGAACTGTACCCTCAGTGACTGCTGGTTATAAGAGGAGGCCCAACAAGTCATCCTACAGCAAGCCCTACGGGTACAGTGCTACATTACTACTGAGATATAATTTACTCTTGCTTTGTAACTTTAAAAAAAAAAAAACTAAACTAAAAACCATAAAATTGTTAATCTTGTTCTGTTCCTTCGTTCTATATTGTGGAATCAAACTGATTTTACAATCCTGAGATGCACTCCCCATTGGAAAGAAAACTGAACCTGGTGCCTGTTTTGTTCATTCTTGCATTAAAGACAAAGTGCAGTTTAGAACACGCTGGCTTTTTAACTTATTCAGGCATATGCAGCTTTTCTGTGGATATGACCTTTGACGTTTTTCCCTTTTTCCCTTTCTTTTCCTGCTTTGACAGCTGTCCTCCTAGCCCCTACTGGTTCAGATTTCCTGTTTCCATCACCCTATATTTCCGATGTGCAGTTATCTGTACTCTGTGTACAGGGTTATATCAAACTAGGAAGCTCAGCCTTTTTTTACATGTGTATTGTTAGTATATGATTCTAAAAGCTTGTTCACAATTAGCAGCCTGAGATCATCTCGGTTCTTTCATTTTATATGGCAGCCTAAAGTTGGCCATAGATGGATCAAATCTTGGCTGGCTCAGCAGGGACTGCCCAAGATTCGATTTGATTCCATCGATCAACCTCAGTAAAAATAGCCTATTGGATTTTTTTCCATGCGATCAGTGCAGGCAGCTATAGCTGCTAGCAGTGATCATTGTGTTCTGCCAGCAGGGAAGGCTCCCTGCTGAAAAAACACAATAGTGCTGCAGAAGGGATTCCCCTATCAACCATGACTGTGTTGATGGAGAATCCAGCGATTTTTCTTTCCTGTAACCTGATTGCAGGAAAAAAAATTGCATCATCTATTGCTTGCTTAAGGCTGTGTTCAGTGCAGCTAAGGAGTCGCCCTCAGGTGTTCAGGAGGTGATTCCTGCTGCTTCCTGAATGTCTGTCTGGTTTTTATTTTGCCACCATGTCTCTGTTCGTTGATCGGTCTGGAGTAGCCAGGCCGCTATTGGCTGAGACGGGGGTCACTGGGCCTGGCACTCACTTCCGCCTGGGTGTCAGTGGTGAAGCTGAGTCCCTGACGAGTGAAGCAGGGGCATAGAACAGGCCTGAGGGGCCCCGAGGGCTGGAGCAATACATACCTGTGTGCTGCCAATGGTACAGGGATACCTCCAGGGTGTGTAAACACTGGGGACAGGGGCTGCTGGACTAAAAGTCCCAGCATGTGCTATACCTCCATTGCATATTGTAATAGAACTACAAGTCCCAGCCTTACTTATTACAATTTTAAACATACAAAGTTCTTGAGGTTAATAGGCAAAAGCTGAAAGGCTTAACTTTGTGTAAACTTGTGCCGTGCATCTATAAAGATACACATCAGGGCTACGTAAGTTGTTTTTTTTTTTTTTTTTTTCTTAGTTGGCTAAAAAAAAAAAAAAAAAAAAAAAAAAATCTGTCTCCTAGCATTTATTTTTTTATTTAATTTTTTTACTGGCTGATTTAAAGCAAATTTGTCAATCCCTGCCCTAACTCAAAGCAGCACATCCACAACATGTGAACGGCCTACTTCGCCTGTATTTTACACTTTGGATAGGTTGCTGGAAGGTGGGGGGTGGTAAAACTGCAGCTCAGCTGCCTGCTTTTAGTACCACACATGTAAAAGATGCCTACGTATTAGCACAGGTAGCAGAACCCAGCTGGTGTTACTGGACAGTCATATTATCTAGGGGTCGCTCTTTCTTTTCAGCCTTGTGGTCTAAGTATTCAATGCAATAGAAATATGAAGAAGCCACCAGATATCGTCCAGCCTGGGCGCCATTTTTATTCAAGACTTCTGTTGCATATAGACCATTGCCCCAACATGGCAGTCTTCCCGCGGTGACTTTGTGGGCACATTTACGGCTAGTCACCGTGGGTGGGGGCCCCTGGTTCGTCCGCCACTGTAGCAGTTGGGTGGTGGCACGGGGGTCCTTCTGACTCGACTGCCAAGATAGATGCCTATTACCAATGGGCACTATGGAGCTGTGCTCTAGATGTTCAGAACTTTAAGCTGGCAACAATTATATCTAACCTCAGAGTAGAGACGCATCTCTTATCTATTTTCTGTCTTTTTAAACCTCTTTGTTTTATTTTTTTCCTGTTGTAACTCTGTATGGTGACTAAGGGTCCTTTCACATGGGGCGAACCGTTTTTTCATCCGCTCCGGCACTTTTTTTTTTTTTATGGACACGGGTGACACTTGTGTCATCCGATCCGTATGTCCGTTTATCATCCCATTCGTTTGCGGATGATATACGGACAGAATGTATGTCTATGGGCATTGCGGATGACACCGCTGACATCCGTTTTTGCGTCCGCTCCGTTTCTTTAAACGAAAGAAAAATAGGGTTCTGTTCCGTTCCAAAAAATGGAACTGATAGGAAAGGACGCAAATCGGATGTCAGCGGATGGTCATCCGCTGACATCCACAATCCCATTGACATGCATTATGTCCGTTTTTCATCCGCAAAAAAAATGGGATGTATGTCCTTGCTCTATACAAGTTGATGATGTAACATCACGCAATGTTATGTTTTTTGTTATTTTTCTCCTACTGAAACTACATAAAATGCATAAAAAAAAAAAAATAATAAAGCCAATCTTGAAACACATTTCCAGGAAAAGGGGAATACAGTTAGATTGTGGTTCCATTTGACTGTCCCCACTACAACAACAAGATTTGGAAATTGCAGATGAGCCAAGCAACATGCATATTTCTTTGTGCTTTAACTTTACTTTTAACTATAATGTTGGAAACCAAAAGTTCAGCGCTATTTTGTTTCCTATATTGTACACAGACTGTCTCCTGTTGTGTTGGCTGCTTGTTTTTTTCACAAGTGCGGTATATTTTGGCTTAATTTTTAACTAATGTAACGTTAATATAAATTGTCCTAATATATATATTTTTTTTCTTCCAGGAAGTACACCTCTGGGATGCTACAAAAAGCTAATAGAATATCATAAAAATGGAGATCTTTCCTTTAAATATGTAAAAACCTTTAACATGGATGAGTATGTGGGTGAGTAGTCGTTTTGATGCCAGTCGCTGGCTTATAGTAGATCATTGTCAACATTGCCTTACCTCACAAATGTGCTTCTGAAAGAATGGTCCTACATTCCCATAGGCACACTCCTAAACCTTGTGAAAGAGACTTCCCAGAAGAGGTAGGGCTCTTCCACACTATGTATCCGTCAGACGGACCTCGTTTATCTCAGCGGGGGATCGATCCGCCGATCCCCCGCTGAGCAGGAGGATGACAGCTGTTCTCCGCACTGTGTGCGGAGACACAGCTGTCAGTTCCCCATACATCTCTATGGGGAAATCGGATGGGAACGGACCGTCGGATCCCATCCGATCCGCTGGACGAATGGAAAATAGGGTTTTAATCCGTCCAGACTTGACGGATCAGATCGGATGTCAGCGGACATGTCTCCGCTGACATCCAATGCCCCATAGGGATGCATGGGGGGACCGTTCAGATCCGCCAAAACGGACAGGCGGATCTGAACGGTCCGTCTGTGTGAAAGAGCCCTTAAAGCTGCAAAGGGTGGGGCCAGTTCAACCCTATGTAAAGGCAGGTGTCCCAATATTTTTGACAATAGAGTATGTATGTGTGTATGTATATGTGTGTGTATATTTATGTAAAATCAAGCAGTAGGTGCATTTGCAGTGTACCTGTCCCAAACTGTATTTAAGGGCATGGCATCCCACTTTTGTTCAATAAACGGAAAGTTCACATGTACTTCAGTTGCCCATGCAGGGGTTTCTTCCCATGCATAGATTCTCTCTATCACTGCAAAAACATAATATTTAGCCTCCTGGCTCACTTGTTGACAGCACTGCTGCTCCATTTATCAGTCCCGTTGACTGCGTTGTCCAGCTCTCCTGGAACACTTGGCTCTCTAGCCTTTAGTCACAGCTCCCTGCTGCATGGCCCACCTCTGGCCTATGGATTGGGGTTCTCCTGACACACCAATAGGAGCCAACCTGACTCCTGGAACTGAGACCTGTCTCTTGGCTTCTGGCTGGGCCCCCTGACCCTGGGTGAGACCTTCTGTCTCCCACACTGGGAGCGGTCTCCAAACTGGAATCTCTGAGCTATCTTTAGACCTGAGTATGTAACGACCCTGCACACCTGTGTAGTCAGCCAGGTTACAGGCGTTTTAACAAAACTCGGACACAGGATTGACTGCCCCAATCTAGAACAGCTAGAACTTTTTGTGTGCTATAGTAGACTCAGACCCTTGTATGTGTGCCAGGACCCCACATGCACCCCTAGAGTAACCTTGGACCAGGCTTTGTGCAGGTGGACAACTTTTACTAAAAGCTTGGCATGTTAAACATAACATGGCAAAACATCCTTTCCCTAATTAACAATGGCTGCCTCAGTGTACCTGCATGGGTGAAGTCCATAGCTGGCATGACTCGATTAGAGACTTTCATGGTTTGGGTCTATGTACTGAAGGCTGATGTTTCGTTGACAAACCTACAAGTCTCAGCAGCATGTCCTGCAAGTTTCCTGCTCTTAGCCCGCTGACCCCCACTCTCTTGAGACCCAAACCACCTTTTGTATATCATAGGACAGGAGGCTGGACCCCCAAAAGCCAGTGAATGTGAATAGGGGTTACAAAGCAGATTTAACCCCCCCCACCAACCTGGGAAGCCACACTAGTCTTGCTAACCTAAACATAGTAGGCAACCTGCCTGCAAGTTTGTTTTATGGTTTAGGTTAAACCCTAACTGAAGGCACTGCTAGGTTTTTAATGCTGCCTGTGTCCCGGTTACCATTTGCCAACTGCGCTATAATCTAATGACTGCTACAGCATCGCAGTCGTCCAATTCAGGGAGGGCATCATATAGCTCGCACCCAGTGGGCACTGTGATCTCTGTATCCTTAGTACACAGCTGATCACATAGGGTAAAGGGCTAATCACAGCGTCCCTTTACCAGGTGGTCAGCTGTGTCTAATGACAACTGATCACAATGTAAACACAAGCCAGTTATCGCCATTCCTTTCCTCACGCTGACATGGTGAGGAGAGGAGAACTGATAACCGGCTTGTGTGAAAGGGACAGCTACACTGATAATCAAGGCACTAGTTATTAGTGCCGCCTGTCAAGGCCATTCAGTGCCCACCAGTGCCGCCTCATTAGTTCAGCCTCATTAGCGCACATCTGCAATGGAGAAAAATTACCTGTTTGAAAAATTTTAGAACAAACTATGAAAAACTTCTTTCTCTTCTCTCTTCTTTCTTCTTTCTTCGTCTTTTTTTTCCTTTTTTTTTCTTTTTTTCGCCAAAAAATAGAAAAACCCAGTGGTGATTAATACCACCAAATAAAAGAAATTGTCATTTAAAGTGTAACAGTGCTGAAAGCTGAAATTTAGCCTGGGCAGGAGGAAGGTGGTATATGTCCAGTAGGCAAGTAGATTCACCCTCTCTATTTGTCCTAGTGACTGTTCTCATGGAAGGTGAAAGCAAGAGGAAACACAAAATTATTTAGTGGTCACCTTAACGGGAATAGAGTAGAAAACTTCCAATGGGGACACTAGTTCTGGTAACCCCGGTGACTACCAGGAATTCCCTCGCTTTTTGGAGGGATTTCCTGTAACTTCCTTATGTAGTTATGGGACAACAGGCAATGCAACACTGGGACACAGATAGGGGAAAAAAAAAAAAAAAAAAAACCCTAACAGAGGATATAAAGTCCAACCCAACCTGAAACACTTATATTTATATATGTTTTTTATATATATATATATATATATATATATATATATATATATATATATATATATATATATATATATATATATATAATGTACTATGCCGACGTTGAATTGTCATCTGTGACTTTGTTGGGAGGACTCCCAACTTTCTAATGGTGACAAAAACCTATTTTTGAGTATAGTCAGAACTATGCCTTTCTGTGCCTTCCTGTCCTGGTGTTATCAGAAAACAATTCTTGAACAGGTAATACAGGTGCATGGGAGATCTCCTCCCCATTGGGCTAACTAATGGACAAAGTTTTAAAGCCTGACAGATTATATTTATTCTTCACCATTCTATCCAAATCCAAAAACACTTGTGAATGGAAACCAACTTCAGGCAGTTCAATGCAAATTGGAAACTGCTTGAATCAACACAAATAATTCAGAGGTACTTGAATGCACACTGCCTTTGACACACTTCTATATTCCTCTAAGATTCTTCTAGGATTCTTTTGAGACATCATAATATTCGAATAGGTTGCACTAAGTGTGATGTCTAGTAACCCATAGTAACTGCAGACCAGTATTCAGACTAGTCACCTAGTTTTGTTTTCAATGCTAAAGGTTTTTATACATTTTCATTTGCACTAATTAAAAATGATCTTTGTGTAATGGGAGAGGGAGATGGATTTAAAAGGTTAAGCCTCGTACACATGTACCGATCGTCAGCCGAACGATCGGCCGTCTTTTGTCCAGGGCTGTCATGTCTGTTGAAAACTGCAAAAGACTGCACACGAATTTTGTCGGCCAACAACAGCCGACTGCAGAAGTGATGTCATGTGATTTAACTTTCCTTGTCTTTTTTCGTTTCTGAGCATGCCCAGTCTTGCAAATCTGCTGTCTGTCGGCCGAATTCTGTACTGACTGGCGAACAATCGGCCGTTCTGGTGTTGGCCAACAAAAAATTTAATGCCTGCATGACAGATTCTGTTCGGCCGAAAATGTGCTGTCGGAAGCATCATACTAACAAGCCTACAATCGGCCGATCGGTCGAATATTTACGGCCGACAATCGGTACGTGTGTACGGGGCTTTAGTCTACTAAATATTTTCTTGTATGCGTACTCTGGTGGGCTAAGCCATCTGCTGATTTTTTTTTTTTTTTTTTTTATGCTGCTTTGGAAATTTAAGGGTAAAATAGCCCCACCATACATCCGGTCTCTGGTTCTGCCCACTTTGGAGACTCACTCCTGATACAAAAGGGTGTTCCTACTCTTCTTGCTGTATGCTGCCCAATGTAAAAACACAATATTAATCCTACAAGAAATTCACACCCCTCTCACGTTTTATATTTATACCTGGAATTAAACTTTACAATTTACAGTAGATCATATACTTATTTCTACGTGGTTGTGCAAGAAGGCTTTTATTAGGTGTTGTCTCACTCTAACCAAGGTGTGCTGCCAGGTTTATCAGATGTAATAGCCCTAAACTTATCAAATTAGAGAATGACATAGTCCACAGCAATAACACTAATTGGTTCTAAAGTGCAAATCCTAGCAAAAAATATTTTTATCTCTGGATTTTAACACCAATGACCAATGTAAAACTTCTGAATTCTAACTCCTTATCCATTTCTGTAAAGAGGATATCGTGGCTGTGTGGCTAGGAATGACCCATATCCCTCTAAGGGTGCAGGAATTTTAAAATATTTCACATCTGTAATAAAAGTTTGCAGGAAACATTCCTCAGCTTCTTCTCAAAATCACACAGGTAGGTAAACTATAGAAGGTTTTTTTGAGTTTTCAATTATGTATATCTACTAGGACGAGGCACAGGCAATATTCAAGGTGCCCATGGGCCACCAAATGGACACCAGACCCACCTATCTCAACTGAGCTATAGAAGGGGTCTAATGCTCAACATAGGGTGAAATTTGGCCTGAAGTCCATCCTTGCCTTCCAGACTTAACTAGGTATCTCATTACCTTATCGCTTTTTCTATATGCAACTTCGACATGCAGTAACAGCGCAGTTTGGCTTACAGAATGTTCACTTTCAGCCCTCCTAAGCTTTCAGAGCTTGTTGATTGACGGGGATCACACAAAGCTGATTTCAAGATATAACTGCCTTCTGCTGGCTGATTCTTCCCCACGGATGACCAAGATTAGATGACCGTGGCAATCTAATTAACTGAATGTAGAGAACGAGGTCTTGCAGGATTTGGTAGGGTCCTAGCTCTCTGGGGTTTTAGCGACAAGGATAAGCTTATTCAACTTGAGTATCTGCATAGAATCTTTTACACCCCCTGCTCTACTTTATAAAATGGGGAAAGCCATATCGCCTGAGTGTCATAATTGCGATGTCGCTTCCGGAGATTTTTTTTCACATGGTTTGGGACTGTCCAAGGGTACGCATTTTTTGTAGTGAAGTTTGTGCATTAGTTGAGGAGAAATTGGCTCTACCTAATATATGCACTCTGGCTAGATGCCTATTGATTGATTTTGATGAGGAAGATCTTAGAGAATTTGCAAAAGTCTCTACTTAGGAATTGGATCCTTTTCTTCTATGCTAAAAAGGCCATTGCACTATACTGGAAGAAACCAGATCCTCCTAGCCTACAGGTTTGGATTGACCTGATTAACAAAGCATTGCCAATGTATAAAATGACTTGTATTACTCGGGGCTGCCCTAAAAAATTTGGAAAATTTATGGTCAGGATGGGTGACTACCGAGTCACGTGATATAGATATTTAAATGCACTGGTTTTACCTGGATTGTTGTTTTCATATATAGGTTCCTATATGATCGATAGACTAGTAGGCTTGGTCTACTTTCTGACTGTTAAAGTACGAAATCTAATTTACCTTCTCTTTTTATTTCTCCCTCTCCTTCGACCTGTCATAAGTATGCAGTTTTCTGTGAGTTTCGCCAGCAAGTTGTTTTGACTTTATTTTCAGGTTTTGTTTCTTACTGCACATCCATGTAGGTTTATCTGTACACTTCATGTCTGTCCTTGGACAAGATTGCTTTCTTTTTTTTTTCTGGAGATAGTGTCAAAAGGGCCCTGAATCCTCTTCTTTGCCCAGTAAACATGCAAGTGGCAGACAGGAATAGTAGTTAATTTTTTTTCATAGATCTATGTGAATGAATGATGCAGCTGTGTGGGTGGAGCCCCACAGCCATGCAGATTCAAGGGTGACAGTGGCTGCAGGGGCGAAGAGCACCTGCACACTGTCATAGAGGTGGGGGCTGGGTAGGGGAATCCCATTTGCAACATTTTAAACCCTAAAATGTGTGTAGCACCCTACAAAGTAGGTGCTAGGTAAAGTATAGTGGGCCCTGGCTGCCTAACAGCAGGGCTATGATCTCAGCTGGGCTGTCATGTCTCCCAGGTGTAGCTGTTGAGACTGGGGAGTCTCCCCACTGTGCTTCATGAGAGGGAACTCATTGGGCAGTGGAGGAAACCCAGCCAATGGTGCACTCAGGCCTGCATCTACCCCGGAAAGGCAGATTCTGCCGCACAGCATTCTGGAAGTGGGTAGAAGTTTGAGGGGAACGCATGACGCAGCGTCTTTGACGGGAAGCAGAGTCCCAGGAGGGAGAGTACGGCTGTCATTCCTCCTCTGTCAGCAGGATCAGGTGTCCCAGATGGCTTGTCTGAGGTGACAGAGGGCTGAGCTGAGCTGCAGAGAGGATCCGGTGTGCCGAGGACCAGCGGAGTTGAGAGGGGTCCAGTTTCAGGAAAGCATTCCCAGTTTGTGAGTGCTGCAAACTGCCCCCTGGGGGTCTGCCTAGAGAGAGAGAGGGGATCACTCCGGTGAAGGTCGAGGGGATCCAGGAGCTAGCTAGCCAGTGCAGGAGTAAAAGTAAAGGGGTTGCCAGTGTTGACCGTGAAGAGAAGCAGAGAGGGTGCCAGTGTGTGGACCCTGAAGCGTAGAGGGGGGTGCCTAGTGAGAGGACCCTGAAGCGTAGAGGGGGGTGCCTAGTGAGAGGACCCTGAAGAGCAAAGGGGGCGCCAGCGGTTGGGCCCTGAAGTGTTGAGAGTTGCAGCAGCACAAGCAGTTACAGGAGCTATCTCAGGAAGGACTGGAGGGAGCTGTATGCAGGACTTTTGAGCTACCCAGAGCGTCGGAAGTCAAGTCTAAGTACAGTCCATGACTTTTGAGCTGATCAGTGTCAGAAGTCAATTTTAAGTACAGTTCAGCAAGTCAATGTTTTTTCAAGCGCCAAGACAGCGCTGAAAGACTTTTTTCCACAAAGTGTCCCAATTGTACCTAGTTGAGCCAGAGGAGTATCCCACTCATTCCCTTCTCCCATCCCCAATCTACAATAAACAAAACAAACCAAAGATGCCGGAATGGTCATTGTCTCCAATCTCACACTTGGGTATTCAGCTTAAATGGGCTGAAGGTGTCACCGGTAACAATGGCAGACCCACATCAGGCCCAATGCCTGGAAAACCTGCTACATCTATAACATGTACCATATTATAAGAGGTGGAGTTGGCTTTAAACTGACTTGACGGACTATGAAATCCATTAATGTAGTAGTCGACTGTGCTCAGCAGTGTATGTATGTATGTGTGTGTATATGTGTGTGTGTGTGTATATATATATATATATATAATGTAATGTATGTACAGTGCATACAAGATTTATATTAAAAAGAAAATTAGTCAATCAAGTGGCACCTTGCTGTGTGTGTGTGTGTGTATTATATGAAACAGCAGAGGGCGCCAACTAAATACAGTACATACAACAAGATTTTATAAAAAATCAGTCAGTCAATCAAGTGTGTCTTCAGGAGCATGGAAACAGATACCGCTATCAGGAGCTGTGTAGGACACCAGAAACAAAACCAAAAATCCTGGAGTGCATGAACTGATGTCACATGAGATGACGTTACACCTGGTACACCTGGGGTGCATTGTGGGGGAGGGCGGCTACATGTTTTGGAGCATAACTGCTCTTTTCTCAAGCCACACACTACACTTAGAGGAACTTCACACTCCCCTTCACAATTTTTTTTTTTTTTTCACCCTCTTACCTTGAACGCAGAGTTGTCCACAAAAAGAACACACAACCAGCAATTGTGAAGACACAATGACTCAACCTCAGCTGCAAAACACACTGGGTGGATGACATGCTCTTATCCTAATGTAATGTATTGAATCCATGGACTTTTTATTATAGTTCTACACCCACAAAGCACATTTGTATGATTATGTTGCAGTTTAGCTGTATCTCTACCTGCACCATTCTTGATTAAGGCCGGCGATAGATGGTTCGAACCTGCTGAACCGACTGAGCTTCCAACATGTATGGGCAGGCTGAATGTACCAAGTTGATCGATCAACTTTGGGTACAACCAGCCTGCAAGATTTTACATGCAATTATCACTAGTGGATGGTACAGCCGCTAGCAATATTTTCTATCTTCTCCCGACGGGGACTGTTTCCCTTCCTGTGGTTGCAGGAAAGAAATTTGCTCCCTGTACAGTATGCCTAATTCTCTGTGAACTGTGCTCAGCAGTAGTATTTTCTGCAATCTGAAGGGAAACAAATTTCACCCAAAATTCACAGCATATAGATCACTCTAGAATCTATCCCGCATCACCATTTTAAATCTGCTTAAACGGATTTCCAATGAGTTCCGTTCATATCTGTGAGACTTCAAGTTGCAAGGACTTCAAAGTAGTCCCTGCACTACTTTGGTCCGCCTTTGATGTATTTTGAAGTCCATAGACCTAGGCATTGCTTAAGTCCAGTCAAAATTGTGGCAAATTAATTGCAGTAAAATCTCACTACTTTTAGGTTGCACAAGTGTGAAAGGGGCCTAAGAGAGAGAAATGTTTTTTTAAATCCACTCTAGGCTCACAAATCTCATTTATTAGCCTTAATAGTTTCTATTACCTGTTATCAGGGTGTGGCTGCCTCACAGGTATATGATTTGCCTTCCTACATACGATACAATCTGCAGGCGGATAAACAACAACTCAGCTGGCAAAAGTTTTAATCTCCACCTGTCTCCCAGAATCTTCTATTGCCACTAGTGCAGAGCTAGAGAGGATGAATTGTATAGCCTTCAGCTGGTTACCTGGTATACTTTGTCCTTAATCACTTGGGATCTGACTATACAAGCCTCAGTGGAGATGTTTGTCTCAGGGTAAATTTACAGCCTTAGCACAAGTCCTTTAAGGTTTTATGTTGTACTTTGCATCTTGGATCTGATGTGTAGTAACCATTTTATGCTACTGGGTTTGCATATGGAGTTGCAGTATTATTTGTTACCTGGGTGTGACCGCCTCACAGATGTTTGGCTTGCCCTCCTAAACAGAGTACAATCTGCAGTCTGTTAACACAACTCAGCTGGCAGAAGATTAATCTCCACCTGTCTCAGAGTTTCCCACTAGAGCAGATCTGGGAAGGATGAAGTGTAAGCTCCTCAGCTCCACAACTCTTGGTGGTTTGATACCCTCCCACAGCCCAAAAAACATACTGATAGGTTAAAGTAGACCTCCACCCTCTCCTATCACTTGCCACTATTTCCCCGTAACCCTACACAATACTAAAAAAAATATTTTGAGGGGTTTAGGAGGCTTTTCTGCAGGGCCTGGTCCCACAACTCTTTCTCGCCTAGGAGAAAATGTCAACCTACTCCCCACCCACCCCAAGCCTCCTGGGATACTGACCTCACGCATTCCAGGAGGCATTGGAACACTTTGTGCCACATTGCACATGTGTGTAGCTGCGCATCATCAGGGGGCCAGCTCAAAGAACCTGGAAGAAACGGCTGGAACCCAGATGAATTTAGAAAGAAGGTGGTGGCTCAGGATCCAGAATGCTGAGTATTCGCTGGGTGGGCGAATGTGTTTTTGGTGGACCACACAGGGTTCAAGATAAGAGGGTGAAAGGGAGAGTGAAGTTCCTCTTTTAAGTGGATTGTTTAATTCTGTGTTTGACTGTGACAGAGATATTAAACTTTTAGCTGCACTGGAACAGTGACTCCTTTTGATAGCTCAGTGCCATGTGTAAGATACCATTAAACATTAATGTGTTATATGATTTCCAGTGGAGGCTGGTTTTGCAATACATATATTGACATATATAGAAATATAAAACTGCAGATCGATTAAAACTGCTCCAATCCGATTGTTACCTAGACTTGTATGCAGTCTGCTATAAAATTTTGTATGGCATTTGGAATGCCACAGCTAGTGAAAATAAATAAGAAATTATACTGTAGAGCAGTAGTCCTCAACCCTGGCCTATAGGGCCCACTAACAGGCCAGATTTGCAAGATAACTGAAATACATCCCAGGTGATATCATTTGCTGCTCAGTGATTACAGTACTCTAGTCTGCATCTCCCCAAGGTAATACCTAAAATCTGGCCTGTTAGTGGGCCCTGTAGGCCAGGGTTGAGGACCACTGCTGTAGAGGACAGAAGAACCTAATTGACCTAAACTACATAGACATCTCTGAGGATCATATGGTAACCAGTGACTATGGTTCTTATGTTTTTATGTATTGCTAGATTACCTTTTTGTATTACTTGACCCTCCCTTCTAGATTGTAAATTCTAACGAGCTGGGCCCTCCGAGTCCTCCTGTATTGAATTGTATTGTAGTTGTTCTGTTTTCTCAAGTTGTAAAGCGGTGTGAAAACTTTTGGTGCTATATAAATCCTGTATACAGTAAACCCCCTTCCATTGCGGGGGTTACGTTCCGGACCCACCCGCGAAAAGTGAAATTCCGCAAAATAGAAAAACCCTATTAAAATACACTGTAGGCATGTTTTTTTTTTTACTGTCACTGTACGTGTAAAAGCATTTTGAGGTCTTTAAACACACTTTTAAAACAATAGAAACTCATTTAAACACATAAAAGATACTGAGAGACAGAGCAAGAGCTATGAAAAACACAAAAATATTAAATTTTTAATGATTTATATAGTAAAAAAACGCAATATACCGGGACCGCAAAAACTGAACCGCGATGGAGCGGGGGTTTACTGTAATAATAATATTAACCCAACTTAACCATAATTCTGTCACTTTTCATAGGACTTCCTAGAGAGCACCCTGAGAGCTATCATTCTTTTATGTGGAATAACTTCTTCAAGCACATAGACATTGCAGCAGAGAATGCACACATCCTCGATGGAAATGCTCCAGACCTGCAAGCTGAGTGTTATTTATTTGAAGAAAAAATTAAAGCTGCTGGTGGGATTGAATTGTTTGTTGGAGGTCAGTTTTTTTTTTTTATTATATTTAAGTCATTGTAGTTCTAAACCATTTAATCTTGTGTTAAATATTAAAACATTTTTTTAATAAAATATTAGTTGAACTGCACCCCATCCCTAAGCCTTAGCATGCCAAAATTCCCATTATGGATCTCTGTGAGCAACCTCCTCTAAGAATTGCAGTCTACATTGGTTCAGGCAGTTCATTCATTCTCTCCACTGAGCCAGCAGGCCATGGCATATTGTGCATGGATAACCTTTTCTCTATAGGCCGTATTGGAAAAGCTAGTTGCAGACTTGTGATCAAAATTGGGGACTATTGCTTGGATCGTAGCTCTTGAGCGAGGCTGTCAACAGATCTGTAATGAAAACTGTATGTGACACGAGGATGGCTAAGGGTGGACAGTTGAACGATTATTTTTTTAAAGGGCTTTTTTATTCTGTGAATAAGATATTGCACATTGTAGGAATATGTGTAAATTCTGACAATTTATCTGAGAATTGCATTAAAAAAAAAAACCTAACAGAAGTGCAGTCTGTTTAAATTATTCTGGCCAGCTCCCAATCTCAGTAAAGCTCATGGTTTGTGATATCTGCGTTTTCTTTGACTGTCCAGAAAACTTGCTGAATCAGCCCTATAGATTTACCACTTGCCTACGGGGCACTTTTACCCCCTTCATGCCCAGGCCAATTTTCAGCTTTCTTTCAAAGATTTTTATTAAGTTTTAACAAAACAAAATCCATCAACAGAAGATAACATTTAGCCAAATTAAACGGTAGGTAACATACAGAAAGATAGAAAAAAGATGACACTATACTAGTGTATCTCCCCACACCTCGGAAAAGGTTTTGATTAAATATAAGATAAAAATATGTAAGCGCTGTATATAGCCTAGGCTATTTTTCTATCAACATACAGAAAGCTTAATTTTCAGCTTTCAGTGCTCTCATGCATTGAATGACAATTTGCGTGATCATTTAACCCCATATGAAATTTATTCTGGTGGTATTTAATTACCACTGGGTTTTTTTTTTTTTTTTTTGCTGAACAAATGAAAAAAGACTGAACATTTAAAAAAAAAAAAAATTTTTCTTTTGTTTCTGTTCTAAAAAATTTGCTAATAAGTAAGTAATTTTTCTTCACTGATGATCAGGGCGCTGATGATCAGGTAAGTACCCAGGTTATTTATTTTAATGCAGAGAATGCATGAAGGTAAAAAACCTTCAGCCCTTAAAACCATTTTAAGCAGGTCAGATGCATTTTTCAGTGAATTTTCTGAAATTAATGATCTCGAAAACTTCTCAGACTAATGTCAAAAGCGTACTGCATTTGACCATTGGCACTATCCCAAAGCCTTCTAACACAGATCCTATAGCAGAGATATGCAAACTGTGACCCTCCAGATGTTGCAGAACTAAAAGTCCCATGAGGCATAGTAAGACTCTCACAGCCATAAGCATAACAGGCAGAAGCATGGTGGGACTTGTAGTTTTGCAACAGCTGGAGGGCCACAGTTTGCATATCCCTGCCTTATAGCATTCAGTTGTGGTGTACAATATTCCTCTTAGGCCTTTCACACAGGCTTTCCAATCAGGTCCACCTGTCCATTTTTCAGGCAGACCTGATCGGAAGCTCCTATGGGCAGGCATATGTAAATGGACTAGTCTCCATTTTTCATCTGCCTACCTCCAAGCCTGTTCATGTCCAGAAAGGAAAAAATTTTTTCTTTTTCAACTGAGCTCCATTTTTGCTATTGACTCAAGCAAGTGTTCATACAGTATATTCCTATAACCGCCAGCCAGGAAGGTCAACGGAGAAAGCCAAGCTAAACAGTCATGGTCATGCTAGGGCTAGCTGGTAGGATATTTCTCTGGCATATGGCAAAAAGATCTGGTAGGGGATTAAAATACACCTTGCTCCATTCTAGCTGAAACAAAAAAAAAAAATAATATATTATATTTTATTATATTCTATTATAATTTTTTTTTTAATGTTACATTCCACCCACATTTGAATAAGAGAAAGTTTCAAAGAATGTAAGACAAGTAGACGCAAAGCATGTGTTTTTTTGTATTTACTGGGTTGGTTAACTTTTTCCCTAAAAAAACAAAAAAAAAAACAAAAACAAAAAAAATTTCATGGGAGTGCAGTTTTTGTGTTTTGAGAAGTCACATTTTATAGTATAGGAAAAACATTTTGTTCCCTTATTTTCCAATGTGCATGTACTTCTCTTTTAGTAATATACTTTATACAATAATTACTTTTGCAACTTTACCTTAGCAGGAACCAAAGGACAACTTTAAAACTTGCTATACCTGGAGATGGGTTGAATATAATTTGGGAATGGGCTCTGAAAACAAATCCTTATGTTTTATGCATTAAATATTTTGATTTGTATTTACCCAGGTTATTCTGGTCAGGTGGCAGTTTGTTTTATGGACTACCAGTCACCCATAGACTTCAGATTAGAAACACTTCATTTAATGAGTTTGTCCTTTTTATGGGTATATCCTTCTAAAAATGTAGCGCTGTAGGCTTTGTGTTCCAATATGCTCACTTTAAGAAAAATATCATATCAAACTTGCCTCCCACTACGCTATACCAATTTCCAAAGTGTAATAAAGCTACCCCTCTGCTAGTAGTTGAAATTTAATTGAATCAATGTAACTGGCCAGCAGTATAGGCCAGCAGTACATGGTATGTGTGGGTATGGTGTGTTTCCTGTAGTGACCCCAAGTCTTCAGTAATTACCCAACCCAAAGGAAAATACCAAATTCATCAGTATTGAAAAAGGCTTTGGAGGATTAGTTTTGTAAGAACATTGCAACTCTGAGTAGGCTTTTTCCCCCCATATATTTTACTATAGCTAAATCTCTATAAAAAAATTTTTTTTGTCTTTTACCAGGCATCGGACCTGATGGTCATATAGCTTTTAATGAGCCAGGGTCCAGTCTAGTCTCTAGAACTAGAGTGAAGACCTTGGCTATGGACACCATACTGGCAAATGCACGCTTCTTTGATGGAAATCTCTCCAAAGTGCCTACCATGGCATTGACGGTTGGTGTGGGGACAGTAATGGATGCAAAAGAGGTAACAAACACACTGATATTCTTGTCTGCTTTTTAACTTCGTAAGGAAAACCTTCAGTTTAAAAAAATATGCTGGTCATTTTGGGAAGCATTTTAACGTGTATCAGTGATCGACCGATTATCGGCAACACCGATATATTGGTGACCGATATGCACTTTCCCTGATATATCGGCAACGGCCTTTGGATTTGCCGGTATTGCCGATATTTCGGGAAAGTGCTTGTACCGGAGTGATGCCTGCAGCTAGAGGAATCACCCCAGTACCGGTGTCCATAGCCGACGGTCGGCTGTCTTGTAATGACAACCGATTCGGCTGAGAAGCCGCTCGGCTGTCATTCCAAGGAGCAGGAGGGAACGTTCCCCCCCCCCCTCCGCCGCTCCCGGCCCACCGGGAGACCCGGGCATCTTACCTGCAGGACCGCCGAAGAGAAGACACCGCATTCGGCTCAGAACGGGTCTCTATTTTTTTTAATTCGGCGGTGCCGAGTACCCGGAAGTGATGTCAGCACTAATTTAACACAACTAGTGGATGATCCCCCTCCGAGGCAACCTCTGCCTACAGTTAGTTGGAAGCCATTGTGGCTGTGCCCCCGACTCGACTTCCTTCCTCCCCAGCAAAAAAAATAAAAAATTGTCAGGGGGCAGTGCGGTTCCAGGCCGCAGGTTGGACATGCCTGCTGTAGACATTAATAAAAAAAAAAAAAAAGAATTTATGTCCGACAATATCGGCCGATACCGATATCCGATGACCAAAGTATCGGCATTAAAAAATGTTATTGGTCGATCAATAGTGTCTATAGCCAAAATTTTAAAATTTAGTTTTGGATTTGTTTTTCTGCTTTTGGAGATATTTTTTTACTTCCTGTTTTAGTAAAAAGGATGCTCTCCGGACAGGAAGCGATGGAAAATCTCTCTAACAGCAACACAGACAGAAGTAAAAAAATGTTTACATTACCTAGGAGAATCCTCGAACCTCCTGTTTTTTTTTTTTTTTGCTGCTTTTTTTTTTTCCCCTTTTGCATATTTTCTCACTTTCTGTCTGGTAAAATGATGTCTCCAGAATAGAAAGTGAGTGGACATCTCTAATGGAGCCCCAGATAGCGGTAAAACCTGACAAGGGTTCTAACCCTCGCCCTACTCCATCCAAAACAAAGTTTTGCATATAGGTACATGTTAACAGAACTGTAATGAATCCAGAACAGTGTATCACAGCACCTGCTGCTGCTCAGTGCTATTCTCACAGTTTGTGCCCCATGCTATGGAAGAAAACGCTGTAAGCCTCACAGTATGCAATTTTCATAAGGAGGCTTCCAGTAACAATAGTACAGGGACCACAAGTCTGCATGCAACTAGTTTAACTACTGGGGATCCAAAGTATACCCCTTTCCCACCCAAATGTAAGAGTTCTTATCTCCTATGTTGCTTGTACTCAGATTGTGAAGCTATATCACTGGTCATATGCATGCATAATTATTTGATTATAGGATGAGTGAAATTTTAACTAAGTATATTGGATTTATATTGTTATGTTAAGAATTCTGTTTTTTTATTTTTAGTAAAAAAATTATTTTACATGCACAATTGAATGCATATAGTGATCTTGTCATAGACTTGTTTTAAAACTGAACTCCAACCTTGCCTTTAGTCTTGTACATCTGCACAGGCTCCTCTCTCTTGAACTGAAATAGTTTGTGATTTTTCTGCATACTATGGGGGTTATTTACTAAAAGTGGAGAGTGAAAAATCTATTGCAACTCTGCATAGAAACCAATCAGCTTCCAGGTTTGATTATTGCCAAAACTTAATTGAACAAGCTGAAGTTGAAAGCTCATTGGCTACCATGCACAGCTGTATCAGATTCTGAGTGCACAAGTTTTAGTAAATCTACCCCGAAGAGCCTCTCGCAATGTACATGAACTACAGAAAGTCAGATTTTTTCTTTTAAAGCCCGTAGCGTGTGAAACACACTCAAAAGACTTCACCCGGTGCATAAAAAAGTGCACACACACAAACGTGAGGAACACAAAAAGTGCACAGGGTGTGCGAACAAAGTGGTCTTCCCTCCGAAGAGGTAGGACCCGAACCTCGATCCCCCGGGGCGCAAGACTCCTGACAGGGATTTGAGGTACTCATGGTCTGTCTGGCCGGAACCAGACTGACCCCGTTCTTCAGGGGGACTGCCGAAACAGCCCCCACCGAGTACTAAGTGGGGCTCCCCCGAAGGGAGACCCCATGAGAGAGGGCGGACCAAGCCAAAAGGCCATATCCACCCCCTCCCAAGACTCAAGGTAGGGCCCGAGGACCCACACCCTACAAGTCGTGCAAAGTGAAAAAAGGTGATAGAAAAGTGACAAACCACAAAGAAAAGACACACACAAACAAAAAGGTGGGGGAGGGGAAGTGGAGAGGTGAATTAGTGCCCTTGTGAAAATACAAAGGCAGGCCTTCCGGCCGGAATAAAAATTCCTCTGGTCGAAGCCAAAAGGCCTTGCCCAAGAGGCAGGTGCTTAAAAAAGTGTGCGTAGGTGCAGTGACCATGGTGCCGAAAAACTCAAGGCGAGCTGCCCCTCACCAGTGAGAATTAAGGCACCCCTGGGCTGCCACCCCAGGGGCACATACACTACGGGCTTTTTCTACCCCGGCCCAAAGGCCAGACCAAGCGTAGCCCTATCCTACCAGGAGGCATCAGAACTTTGGACAGCTTAGGGAGAACCTACCTTCAACTGGGGACAAGCCTTTTGCAAGGCCAGATTCAACCCAGGAGGAAAGGCTCCCCCACCGCCACCGCCGTTCCTTACCAATCACATCCAAGAGCAGTACTAACTGGCCACGGAACCAATCCAGTTTTCTCGCTCCCTTCAAACTGGTAGGGGCGGACCCATTCAAATCAGAAGGCAACAGACCCATCCGGCTTTCTCTGACAGTGCCTACTTCCCGGTCCCCCAGTGACGTCTGGAGCGCCCCGGTTCATTTCAGCCCCTGCCGATACTAACCATCAGGGTCCATACCAACTGATAAGAACAGATACTACACTTGATCTTAGCCAAAAGGCCGAGAAGCGATACAGAAAGTCAGATAGTCTGCCTCATTTTCTGGCTGGAGGATATTCTCTATCATCCAATCCTCTACTTTATTCTTGGCCCCCCCTTATATTCATTTGGTTCTTTTAGTCATGGAGACTCAGTATCACATGTGGGTTTTACAAAGAAAGGTCTGATGTTTTGAGGAAGCTATATAGTACAAAACCCTGCCAGTCTCTTCCACCAGCAAAGATCTTCCTGCATTACATAGCGAAGCACAAAGACCGAGTGGTGGGATTGTGTCTAAAATAGGATCTGTAATGAAAGCCAGTTTGATTTCAATAATCTTTGTATGTTTAGGAAGAGGGGAGTAATGAACCAGAGTTGACAAAATATTAGAATATTAAGCGTCCACTTTAAAGTCGTTAACTATTGTGATTTGCAGGTAATGATCCTTATCACAGGTGCACATAAAGCCTTTGCCCTTTACAAAGCCATAGAAGAAGGTGTAAATCACATGTGGACAGTGTCTGCCTTTCAGCAACACCCTAGCACAGTGTTTGTCTGTGATGAAGATGCAACTCTAGAACTTCGGGTGAAGACTGTGAAATATTTTAAAGGTAAACTTCCAACATTTCCTGTTATTAACTTAAAATCTAGACCCTTTACGACGTATTTTAAAATACTTTCTAAAAAAAGAAAAGATGTTTGTGCGTGTATATGTAATATACTTTGTTTTTGTTATTTACATAGTAGATGCGGTTGAATAAAGACAATAGTCCACCCAGTTCAACCTGTGTAGGTGTGTGTGGCTGTAATCATCTCACATAGCCCTGAATGTTCTGATCCTTGAGATTTAAGTCTAAGAGTCTTTTTGAAAGCCACCATACTTCCCACAGAAACCACCTCTTGTGGTAGAGAATTCCACAATCGTGTAGCCCTAACAGTAAAGAACCCCCCCACGTTGCCTGAGGTTAAAACGCTTCTCCTCTAATCGCATGGTATGCCCTTGAGTCCTCGTGCAATCCCTTTGACTGAACCGCTTTTTTTCTAAGCTGAGATCCCCATTGAGATATTTGTAAATTGCTATCATGTCCCCCCTCAGGCGTCTCTTCTCCAGGGAGAATAAATCAAGCGTTTGCAGATGCTCTTCATAATTAAGGTCCTCCAATCCCCTTATCAGTTTAGTTGCCCTTCTCTGGACTCTCTCCAGCTCCAACACATCCCTTTATGATTTATTTTAGAAAATAACCCCCCTTTTCCCAAATGATAGCAGCCTGTACCAACCAGGGTATCCCCCATAGGTACTACAATTACTCACAAGCCACTTTATTAGGTACACCTGTTCAATTGCTTGGTAACACAAATTGCTAATCAGCCAATCACATGGCAGCAACTCAATACATTTAGGCATCTAGACATGAAGATGCCAGAATGGAGAAGAAAAGGGATTTAAATGACTGTGAACATGGCATGGTTGTTGGTGCCAGACGAGCTGTTCTGAGTATTTCAAAAACTGCTGATCTACTGGGATTTTCACGCACAACCATCTCTAGGGTTTACAGAGAATGGTCCAAAAAAAAAAATATCCAGTGAGCGGCAGTTGTGTGGCCGAAAATATTTTGTTGATGTCAGAGGAGAATGGGTATCCTGGTTCGAGATGATAGAAAGGCAACAGTAGCTCCAATAACCACTCGTTACATCCAAGGCATGCAAAATACCATGTCTGAATGCACAACACATCGAACCTTGAAGCAGATGGGCAGCAGAAGACCACACCGGTGTTACTTCTGTCAACTAAAGCCTCGTACACACGCAACGATTGTTGGCCGACCGATCGGCCGTCTTTTGTCCAGTGTTGTTGTGTTGGTTGAAATGCGCTCTAGACTGCACACTCATTTTTTCGGCCAACAACAACCAACTTCAGAAGTGATGTCATGTTCTGGTTTACTTTCCGTGTGTTTTTTCTTCTCTGAGCATGCCCAGTCTTGCTCATCTGATTTTTGTCTGCCGAAATCTGTACTGACTGACGGAAAATCGGCCGTTGTGTTGACGGCCAACAAAAATTTTATAGCGTGCACACCAGATTTTTTTCGGCCAAAAAGTCGCAGTCGGTTGTTGGAAGCATCATACTAACAAGCCGACAATCGGCCGATCGGACGTTGGCCGAAAATTCACGGCCAACAATCGTTGCGTGTGTACGAGGCTTTAGAACAGGAAACTGAGGCTAAAATTCGCACAGGCTTACCAAAATTGGACTATAGAAAACTGGAAAAGCATTGCCTGGTTTGAGAGACAGATGGTATGGTCCGAATTTGCCAGAAATAACATGAAAGCATGAAGGCATCCTGCCTTGTATCAATGGTTCAGGGTTGTGGTGTAATGGTGTGGGGGATATTTTTTGGCACACGTTGAGCCCCTTAGTACCAATTGAGCATTTTTTAAATGCCACTGCCTACCTGAGTATTGTTGCTGACCATGTCCATCCTTTAATAACTAGAGTATACCCATTTTCTGATGGCTACTTCCAGCAGGATAATGCACCATGTCACAAAGCTTAAATCCTCTCAAACTGGTTTCTTGAACATGACAATGAGGTCACTGTACTCCCAATTGCCTCCACAGTGAACAGATCTCAATCCAATAGTGCACCTTTAGGATGTGGTGGAACGGGAGATTTCACATTGTGGATGTGCAGCCGACAAATCTGCAGCAACTGCATGATGCTATTATGTCCATATGGACCAAAATCTGAGGAATGTTTCCAAAGCCTTGTTGAATCTATAGCCACAAAGAATTAAGGGAAAAGGGAGTTCAACCTAGTGCTAGTAAGATGTACCTAATAAAGTGACCGAGAGTATATATGTGCTCCCCATGCTGATATCAGCCTGGTATGAGAATGGTGCTAAAAGAAAAGAGCTGAAAACAATGGGGTCTTTCCTAAAACATGAACACCAACTTCCTCCACAGCACCCTTGGTCACAGATGGCACTATGTGTATTAAAGAGGGTTTATATATTTTCTTGTTGCCTATGTGTCCAGCAAAAAAAAAAAATATTTTTTTAAAGGAGCACTCCATGTATAACTGCTGTTATTTTAGTTTTTGGCAATTTACACCACCTGGAAATTTCCCCTATTTCTTAGCCATTGGTATTGTATTGGTAGGCTATTTGCATTGAGTTACTGGGTCTGTGTACCTCCTGTGGCCATTATAAAGAAGTTTCTGCTTTCTGTGTAAGATTATTTTTGATACAGTATTAGGAATTTAACAGGAGGTGCTGGAACACACAAAGGCAGTCTAACAGCTGAAATTCCCAGGTTGATAGGAATTGAGTTATGAAGCATAGCAAGAAGATGTCAGAGTATTTAAGTCGTATATGGAGCCGGAGACTGATTCACCCCTTTAGGTTACACCCATAACTAAAGAATTGTGTTTTTTTTTTTTTTTTGTTTTTTTTTTGGGGGGGGGGGGTTTGTGTGGACTATCCATTTAAGAGACCAGGTTTAAATAAGAGACTCATTTTAAGTCATTTTTATTGTTAAAAATCAAACAAATGTAAATCAGGGATTGGTCTTGGTGGCTTCACTGTATCTCAAGGATACACGATCACCAAACGTCTTGGGACACATGCCTTAACACACACATTATCTTTAATGGCATCCTAGTCTTATTTACGTAAGTTTTAATATTAAGTTGGCCCATCCTTTGCAGCTATAACCACTTCAACTCTTCTGGAAAGGTTGTCCACAAGGTTTAGGAGTGTGTCTATGGGAATGTTTGACTATTCTTCTAAAAGCGCATTTGTGAGGTCAGGCACCGATGTTGGACTGGAAGGCCTGGCTTGCAGTCTCCGCTCTTATTCGTCCCAAAGATTTTCTATCCAGTTGAGGTCAGGAGTCAAGTTCCTCCACCCCCAAACAACCTCATCCATGCCGTTTATGGACCTTGTTTGTGCACTGGTGCGCAGTCATGTTGGAACAGGATGGGGCCATCCCAAACTGTTCCCACAAAGTTGAGAGCATGAAATTGTCCAAAATGTCTTGGTATGCTGACACCCTAAGAGTTTCCTTCACTGGAACTAAGGGGCCCAGGCCCAACCCCTGAAAAGCAACCCCACACCATAATCCCCCCACCCCTCCACCAAATGATTTGGACCAGTGCACAAAGCAAAGAATAGTCAAACATTCCCATAGACGCACTCCTAATCCTTGTGGACAGCCTTCCCAGAAGAGTTGAAGCTGTTATAGCTGCAAAGGGTGGGACAACTCCATATTGAACCCTACAGACTAAGACTGGGATGCCATTAAAGTTCATGTGCGTGTAAAGGCAGGCACCCCAATACTTTTGGTAATCTAGTGTATGTAATAAAAACAAACCAGCCCAGTCACTAGTGTATGCTAAATCTGGTAGAGCAATTTCTCCATCTCTAGTTTTGAGTTATAGCACTTGGCATATTGGCATTGATCTTTTTATACAGGCCTGTCCTGTGCTTTTATACCATGTTTTATTACCATGCATTATGGCTTCAGTTAACGTGCAGCAGTAATTGTAAGGATTGTGAATAATTAAAGCTGAACGCCATATATGGATATTTTTCATGGTTAAATTGGTTTTGCTTCAACCTTTGCAAGTTCACTTGTTCCATATTTGGCTGATCCCTGTGGAAGCTGAGAATCGCTGTAGTAGCTGTCGCTACTGCGGTGATCCTTGCTGCTTTCAAGGTCCTGTGCCGAGCAGCTGCCCTACTGTATACTGAACACAGGAAAGTGCCAGCTCGGCATTGGTGCCATTCAGAGCACACATGCATTTATTTCATAATTGATGTAAAGGGTTTGCTGGATGAGGTGAAGAATGTGACATCACTGCCCCACTTCTTTGCCTTCTTCAATCATAGAATGCTTTGCATTCTTAAAGAAAAATGCATGGCATTATGTGAATGGTGCCCGTGCTGAGCTAGCAACCCCATCTGGTTACAAAGCAGCAGATCACTGGACCCAGGAGGTAGCAAGGTTCACTGTAGTAATGGCAACTACTACAATGATTCTCCACGTTCATAGGGATCAGCAAGGTAAGGAAATTGTAAACTTCCATTAATCCAAGCTGGACCAGTGTAACTAATACAGTGTAACAAAAGAAAACATACATGGAATTCAGCTTTAATTAGGTGCTCTGCAATAGAAAACAATTAATGACTGTGCTCTCACATTTACAGGATTAATGCACGTTCACAACAAACTTGTTGATCCTTTGTACAGCATGAAGGAAAAGGGGACAGAAGAGGAACACACTCCAAAGAAACCATACAGTGACTGAAGTAGCGTTAATATTGCTGCATTGACTTTGGAATGCTAACATTTCACAGAGTATATGTTTTGTAGTGCATTGTGCTGAAGGGGCTACATAACTCTTCCTTTCTCATAACAAGACCAGGAGGAAGAGTGATTCTGTATGCAGCGCAAGGTGAAAACTCCACCATCAATGTTTTGTAGTTAGATCTAGACTTAGTTTTCTACACTTTATATGAGAAAATCATTTCACTTTTACCCATGTTTTTGTATGACAAAATATTTTTTGTAGTAGATTGCAGTTGTATTACACGGAATTAAAGACGATGTATATTTTCCATTTTTTGGTCAGCCTTCACATGAAGCGCTCTAGTGCAATTACCATAGCCTCACACATCATTTTCAGTAATATAGAGATGTCCACATGCTGTTTGTTACCAGGCAACATTTTCAAAAAACTCTTAAAGCTGGAAAGTAAAAATCATCCTTTGCAGTGGAGCTGCCCATGCTCTGTAAGGGGTAAATGCTTGTTTTAGAGCTGGTTCACACCAGAATTGCACAGGAACGTGGTCTGCATCCCTGTGAGATTACTGTGCATTCCCCAGTAGTTCGATTTGGTAGCCCATTCATTAAAATGGGCTGCAAATCACACTGGGCCACACAAAAAGCAGTGCATGCACTACTTTTGAAAAACGCTCTTCACAAAATAACGTAGTACTATGTAATCTGGTGCCAGCAGATGCACTGCATTTGTGATCTGCATTTGGGTTGCTGTGTGTACTGGCACTTGAAGCACATCACAAATGCGGTGCATTTTAAACACGGTGTGGGAAGCATACATGGAATGCGCCTTCATCGCACCGCGTTCTGGTGTGAACCAGCTCTAAAGCCTCAGGCTCCTTTCAGGCCTAAGACCCCGTGTAGCAGATTCCGCTTGCTCAGCGGGGGATCGCTGAGCAGGTGGATAACCGGTCCGTGTATGCTCTGCTGTGCAGAGCGGTCACAGTCCTGCTCTTCTCTATGGGGAAATTGGATTGGAAACTGACTGCCTGTCTGTTTCCATCCGATCCACTGGACGGATGGAAAATAGGACTCCCATCTGTTTGCAGGCAGGATAGACTCAGATGACAGTGCGTCTGCTGACATTCACCACTCCATAGAGGACAATGCAGTGTCTGATCAGGTCTGCCTGAAAAACTGACAGGCGGACCTGATCGGACAGCCCATGGGGAAGGACCCTTACTCCATGTTTTTAGTGTCCCTTTATAACTAATCTGTTTAGGTCAAGCTGACCAAAACAAATGTATCTCTTTCATTCATTGATGGACACAGCTCCTGATCTTCCTAACCATTGGGTTCTACTGCCCCCCCTACAGGAGTAGGACACTAGGCAGAAAAAAAGTCTGGCTACACCTATGGGCAGTCCCAGGGGGTATTGTACCTCTCTCTGCTATAGATGCTCATGGTTTTTTTTTCTGCCTAGTCAGGAGTAAGGACCTAGTTCCTTGCTGGGATCTCTTGTCCTGGCAATCCAGTGATCACCCCAATCTGGCCAGCAAGCGTTTGCAGACTTCTGCTTCGCGCTGGGACATAGCCCCATCGTATGGGGGCAGGCCTGTGAGTTCAACATCTCCTGAGGTTGCATACGACCAGGTCTCTGCCCAAGTCGCAGCGTTCCTCCTTGTCGACAGCCCCCATTTAGATGGAGAGGAGGTTCTGTCTGGAGCAGTGCCCGTCTGGTTCCTTGTATGGTAAGGGACTGTCCAACCTCTCCACCTGGAGGGTTTTGGGGTGGATGTGGGCCCCTCCATGGGATGGTAAGACCTCTGGGTTCCTATCCTTCTGGTTAGGCACCGCCCCCCCATCGGTGTGGTGGTCCCTGTGGTTCATGTCACCCCCTAGCCCCCTCCCCCCCCCTTCACTGACGCTGGGGCTGTTCGGTGGGAGCCCCCCTCATTCCCTCGTTCTGACTCCTGGATCTTTTATTTTCCTTTTAGTTTAGATTCTTCCTGGAGGCTGCGGTGCCTGGTTTCTGCGGGGTGGGGAGTCTGGTGGGGTCCTCTCCCTCTCACCTGAGGATCGATTGGTGTTCTGTGGCTGGCAACTGGATGGGCTGCCAGAGTGGTGAGGTTGTCCCTTAGCAGTGTTTTACACCTTTGTGTGGGGTCCTCCTGGTCACTCATGGAGTCTTTAGAGCACATCTCCCCACCTGATCCCCTCTGTGAAGGCAGTTCTTGGTGTCCTGAGTGGAGGTGGCTTTTGGGCGACAGGCTGGCAAAAAGCATCAACCCGCCTTCCCCTGCCTCATCTGCCTCATCTGTCTCATCAGATCCTGAATCTGGTTGTCAGTGCACACTTTCACAAAGTTCTATAAAGTGGATGTATTGGCATCTGTGGATGCTTCCTCTGGCTGCAAGGTTTTGCAGGCTGCTCTTTAGAGGACCTGGTCCTCTTTTAAGGGTGTATTTTTTTTTTTTTTTTTTTTTTTTTTTAGGTGAGCTCCATTTGTGTTGGTTTAGCTTCTGTTTACCAGGTTGGCTATAGTTAGCCTTGGGAATTTCTTTTCCCCGTTCCCACCCCTCATGTTTAACACTGCTTTGGGAAATCCCAATGGTTAAGAAGATAAGGAGCTGTGTCCCTCAATGAATGAATGAAAGAGAAAATGGGAAATGCCATAAAATCCACTTCTCTGCTGTTCATTGATGGATACAGCACCCACCCCTGTGTGGAGTTGTAATTCTTCTGAGACTGCTTGTAACAAAACCGAGTACCTATAGCAGAGAGCGGGAGTATACACCCTGGGACTGCCCATAGGCGTAGCCAGTTTGCTGCCTAGTGTCCTACTCTTGTAGGGGGCAGTAGAACCCAATGGTTAAGAAGATCAGGAGCTGTGTCTGTCAATGGACATCCGAGAAATGGATTTTATGGTAAGTCAAAAAACCCCATTAATTACTGCACTAACAAGTGTGCTTGCTGGGTGCACTGTATTAACTGTATGCAGCCTCAGTTGCATGCAGTATACAGCGGTGTCTTCTGGCAAGCTCCCATCCTACTCCTGGAACAAAATAGTGTGGCTGAGAAACATGGCATTAGGTTTTCAGTCAAGTGGGGGCTGCAAAAAGCACTTTTACGTCATCCTTCTCTTGCAGGCTCCCTCCAGGTTGTGAGATGGGTCCCGACAGCCTCTTCTCCCCTATATTCTGGCGCCCTCTTGGCAACATCAAAAACTAATGCAGAGCCTGCAGCACTGCATTGGGCATGAGGAGGGTGAGGGACAGTTTACTGCTGGAGTAGAGGAGTGAGCCAGATGCCAGGACAGCTTGGGTAGTTAAAATTGCTGTTCCTGGTCCCTAGGCATAAACATCAAAACAATAGAAAGCATTCACATCAATTGTTTAAGAAACAGTTTAAAATTAGCTGTTTAGTGCTATTGAAGTACTGTAGACATTGTAACATATGTAAGGAACTGATAAGAAGTGGCTAGACTAGCATTATGAGCTATGTAGTACCAAACCTCTGTCTGTCACCTCTAAAACACATGAAAGATTGTCTCTCTGGTGGTATACATCTTAAAAAGTTTTGTGCCTTTGGGGACATTACATGCAATTAAAGTATGCTTCGTATGCAGTATTGTATTTTTATTGTCTTCAACACCTCTAAACCTCTCTGGGCTTGTAGCATGCTTCTGCACAATTGATTACTATATTACCAAAAGTATTGGGACGCTTACCTTTACATGCACATGGACTTTAATGGCATCCTAGTCTTAAGCCCCGTACACACGTACCGATGGTCGGCATACAAATGTTCCTCTTTTCTCCCCGGGATGTCGGTGTCTGCTGAAAAGTGCAAAGACAGCACAAGGACAGCACAAGAATTTTGTCCGCCGACTGCAGAAGTGATGTCATGTAATGGTTAACTTTCCCTGTGTTTTCTATTTTCTGAGCATGCCCAGTCTTGCAAATCTGCGGTCTGTCGGCCGAATTGTGTACTGACAGGCGAACAATCGTCCGTTCTGGTGTCGGCATACAAAAATTTTCATGTTTGCAAGAAAGACTTTTGTCCGCGGATTGTGCGCAGACATCTGTCGGAGGCACCATACTAACACGCGTACAATCGGCAGATCCTTCGTCCACCGACGTTTGTATGCCGACGATCGGTACGTGTGTACGGGCCTTTAGTCTCTGGGTTCAATATTGAGTTGGCCCATCCTTTGCAGCTATAACAGCTTCACCTCTTCTTAGAATGATGTCCACAAGGTTTAGGAGTGTGTCTATGGGAATGTTTGACCATTCTTCCAGAAGTGCATTTGTGAGGTCAGGCACTGATGTTGGACAAGGACTGGCTCCCAGTCTCTACTCTAATTTATCCCAAAGGTGTTCTATCGGGTTGTGGTCGGGATTCTGAGCAAGCCAGTCAAGTTCTTCCAGCCCGGTCGGATATTTGGGATTTCATATTTAGACAACTTGGCTCCTTTTAGAGATCGCCTCATCCAATTTTTAAAATTGTACACTGTGTTTCCTACACACCGTACAGAGTGCACAAAATAGCTCATAATACACCACTGGAGGTGCACTCACTCTAAAGGTAATTTTATCCACATCGTGTGGTCCTGCCCAGCCATTACTCAATACTGGGAGGATGTGGTTCAGGTTGTTTCTGGGTGGGAATTCCCCCTCGCCATATGAGTCTGTATATTGCGTTTGGTTGAAGAGTTTGCCCCCACGGTGGCGGAGCGGACTTTGGTGGGGTTTCTGCTTTCCTATGCAAGAAAGGCATTAACTCTGGCATGGAAAAGATCTTCTACAGTTTCAGCCTGGATAAACTTGGTAAACTCTACCATACCGCTTTATAAGGACACTTGCTATAAGAGAGGATGTCCTAGAAAGTATGATAAGGTCTGTAACAAATGGCTTAAAGATGACCGGCAACTATGACTAGTGCTCCTCCATAAGGGTTAAAGGGGTTGTAAACCCCCCTCTGTTTGTACCTATAGGTAATTCTATAATAAGGCTTACCTAATTAGGTAAGTACTAGGCTTACCTAGTACTGTAAAAATCTCCTAAACTTGCACTGTTTAGGAAATATTAACTGTATACTGCGCAGTAGATACTCACAGTAGATACAGATACCTGTAAAGTAAAAAAAAAAAAAAGCCTTGGCTGTAGACTCCAATGGAAAAAATGAAAGCTAGTGTCAATCATCTTTGACTCCATATTTTTTGACTGTACAATTATAATACACATTTGATGTTCAATCAAGGAGCTGTAAAACATTTTTTTTTTTTAATTTGAATTGCTGTTCTGAAACTGTTTTAGTTATGTGCCTGACACAGCACCAATCAGGGCTGACCAGACAGTCTCATACTGTAGAGAGCATACATCGGCAGAGTATTAGAAGCCCCCTCCAAGGATCATTCCATGCAGGTGCCAAAGAACAGCTAAAGACCAAATGACCACACAACAGCGCTGCATGAATAAAGGAATTAAAAAAAAAATAGTGGCATGATATGAGCGCAATTGGGGTGGAGGAACTTCAGTGGCCTGTGCAGAGTCCTGACCTCAACCCGATTAGAACACCTTTGGGATGAATTAGAGGGGAGACTGTGAGCCAGGCCTTCTTGTTGATATCAGTGCCTGACCTCACAAATGCGCTTCTGGAAAAATGGTCAAACATTCCCATAGACCAGGGCTCAAAATTCCAGTCATGAGCTACTAGCCAGGCCTTAAGAGTTACTCGTCACTTGTTGCCCCACCCAAACCCTACCCTGCTCCGCCTCTAAACAAGTCCTCGTAAAATATCTCATAAAATTACACTGTTAATGCAGAGTTCCCACAGCGTGCCCCCTTCAATGCAGAGTGCCCACAGCGTGCCCCCTTCAATGCAGAGTGCCCAGAGTTTGCCTCCTTAAATGCAGAGTGACCACAGCGTGCAGAGAGACCAGCGTGCACTTACCTGATGCAGCGGCGGCTTCTTCTCAATCCTCCGCGTCTCCCGAGTCAACAAGGAGCTAACTGACTCTGAAACACCTTGGGTTCCATATGACAAACTCTGCATTTCAAGTTTCTAAGTAACAACTATGTATTTTTGTGGCAGCTGTTAGATGTTATTTATAACTACATTGTTTTAAATAGTTGACACAATAAGGATTGATGTAAATTTTACCAGTTTATGTATTTCTGCCACTAAAGTCCCAACCTATTGCCTCCAGTGAGGTGGAACAATTTTCCCCACTGACTTCAACAAAAACACATTATTATTGCCAGTTACACCAACAAATGAGGAGGCATCATTTCTTATTCTAACATCAACAATGAGGAACAGTACCTCCCAAAGACATCAGCAATGGGGCACAATTCCTCCCACTGACACTAGTGAAAGGGCACTATCCCTTCCATCGACCCCATAAATTAGACATTATTCCTCCCTTCACTGACCACAGACCTAGCTCCTTTTTTTTTTTTTATTCCCATTGACCACCAACTCCGAGGCATTTTCTTCTACCGCAGGTCACAGTTTGGCCCCATAAAGTCTTAAAGTAACATTAAACCTATTTAGTTTTAACTTAAAGTGGTTGTAAAGGCTAAACATTTTTGGGACCAATCCTGTTTAATTTATT
This sequence comes from Pelophylax lessonae, assembly GCF_965119305.1. Taxonomy (NCBI): domain Eukaryota; kingdom Metazoa; phylum Chordata; class Amphibia; order Anura; family Ranidae; genus Pelophylax; species Pelophylax lessonae. The sequence continues at coordinate 354,269,156 of NC_138771.1, read as the reverse complement.
CATAAATGATCTAGAGGAGGGGATATCTAGTACAATCTCAGTATTTGCGGATGATACTAAATTAGGCATGCCAATATCTTCTATGCAGGATGTGGAAACCTTGCAAGCGGACCTGAACAAAATAACGGAGTGGGCAACTACATGGCAGATGAGATTTAATGTTGAAAAATGTAAAGTAATGCACTTGGGGGCCAGAAACCAGAAAGCAAGCTACTCGCTAGGGGGGGAACCTCTGGGTGAGTCTAGGATGGAAAAGGACTTAGGGGTACTGGTAGACAACAGGCTTGGCAGTGGCATGCAATGCCAGGCCGCAGCAAGCAAAGCCAACAGAATACTGGGATGTATAAAAAAGGGGATTCACTCCAGAAATAAAGAGATTATTCTCCTGCTCTACAAGACTCTGGTCCGGCCACATCTGGAGTATGCTGTCCAGTTCTGGGCACCGGTCCTCAGGAAGGATGTGCTGGAACTGGAGAAAGTCCAGAGAAGGGCAACAAAAATAATTAGGGGGATGGAGGACATCAGCTATGAAGAAAGACTACAAGCCCTGAACTTATTCTCTCTGGAGAAGAGACGATTGAGGGGGGATATGATATCAATGTACAAATACTGTACTGGCGACCCGAGCATAAGGAACAAACTATTCAGAGAAAGGAGATACAATAAGACTCGTGGCCACTCACTAAAACTAGAGGAAAGGCGGTTTAACCTTAAAGTGCGTAAGGGGTTCTTCACTGTAAGAGCGGTAAGGATGTGGAATTCTCTTCCACAAGCAGTCGTATCAGCAGGGAGCATTGATAGTTTCAAAAAACTGTTAGATGGACACCTTAAAGACCACAACATACAGGGGTATACAATGTACGGCTAAAAGCAAACACACACACACATCATAGGTTGAACTGGATGGACTGATGTCTTTTTTCAACCTCACTAACTATGTAACTATGTAACTATGCCTTAATGCATTCTTTGCATTAAGGTAAAAAATATTTAGGCATCAGCATCCCCCCCCCCTTTTTACTTACCTGAGCCCTCATTTGATCCTGGGGCATGCATGTCTGCATCTCTTCTCTCCCCTTACTTCCAGGTCTCGCTAGCTTTACTGAGGCATTGGGAGCTATTGGCTCCCAGTGCTATCAATTAAAGCCAGTGATGAGGGAGCAGGGCTGAGTCTGTGTCAATGAATGCAGCAATGGGGCTTGGGAGTGAACATGCATGAATGCCCCCACGGCAAGCCAATTCCCAAGGAGCCATTGGACAGAGAAGAGGCGCCAGGAGCGCCGGCAGGGGACCTGAAAAATGGAGGAGGTTTGCACCGTCTCTGTGCAATGGAATTAGGTAAATACGTGTTTGTTTTTTGTTTTTTAATTTTACAATCAAGAATGTATTTAAATATATGTATTACTTATAAATGTACTACTAATTATTATATTACTTATAACCAGTGGCGGCTGGTCCTCAAAATTTTTGGGGGGGGGGGGCGCAAACAGAAAAATGTCATAGGCATTGCTTTGCGGCAAAAAACGCTGTAAAAAATTGCGTGACTTTGAGGTCGCAAAAGTGTGAAAGGGGCCTTCAGTAATTAAGGTATAGTGTGCCCCCTTTCAATGCAGAGAGACCAGCGTGCCCCCTTTCAATGCAGAGTGACCAGCGTGCCCCCTTTCAATGCAGAGAGACCAGCGTGCCCCCTTTCAATGCAGTGACCAGTGTACATGCCCCCTTCAATGCAGTGACCAGTGTACATGCCCCTTTCAATGCAGAGATCAGCGTACATGCCCCCAATGTAGTGACCAGCATACATGCCCCCTTCAATGCAGTGACCAGAATACCATTACGCCAATGCAGAGATCTGCGTGCATGCCCCCAATGCAGTGACCAGCGTACATGCCCCCAGTGTAGTGACCAGCGTACATGCCCCCAATGCAGAGATCAGCGTGCGTGCCCCCAATGTAGTGACCAGCGTACATGCCCCCAATGCAGAGATCAGCGTGCGTGCCCCCAATGTAGTGACCAGTGTACATGCCCCCAATGCAGAGATCAGTGTGCGTGCCCCAATGTAGTGACCAGCGTACATGCCCCCAATGTAGTGACCAGCATACATGCCCCCAATGCAGAGATCAGCGTACGTGCCCCCTTACTTACCTGGAGAAGTAGCGGTGGCGCTCGGCTTCTCCTTAGTCCCGGCGGCGCGTCTCCTCCAGTCTTCCACTCCTGCCTCCTCCTCGGCCAATGGCATGAAGTTTGCCTTGCGGCCAATCAGGAAGCGCGTATTGGACGCGCTTCCTGATTGGCCAGGAGGAGGATCGGTGTGACAATAGCGAATTTTCATTCGCTATTGTCACACAATGGGTGGGCTTGGGACGCACTGCTCTGCTCCCCGGGTCCACCCTTTGCATCGCCCTATTAGAGCCTCTGGTTCTAATCAGGTGATGCCTAAAAAAAAAAAAAATCCCCATTGAACTCCATGCGTCCGGCGCCCCTGCATGAAGATTAGGGGGCCGGACGCATGGAATCGGGGGGTGGAGCCCCTGCGCCCTAAATAGACTGGCCGCCACTGCTTATAACTTATTTATAAAAATGTATAAGTTATACATTTTTATAATACATTTATTATTACAACATTTTATTCAAACAAGGTAAGTACTGAACACTTTATTTTGCTCTAAAAGATTGAATTGAAAAAAAAAAATGAATGTTCTGTACAGAGTATCAAAAAAATTACACTAAAATGGTGTGGGTTAAGCTACAGCACTGTGTTCTGGCAGCAGTACAGGGACTTCCAGTTTTGCCCTCGGAGTACTCAGCCATTCACAGGAAGCTTTGTATTTTAAAGGAGATATAAAGTCAGAAGGTTTTTTTTATCTTAATGCATTCTATGCATTAAGATAAAAAGCCTCCTGTGTGCAGCAGCCCCCCTAACACTAAAGGGCCATACACACTATAAGATTTTCTGAAGACTTTTTCCTTTAGACCTACAAAACCATATAATATGAGGTCAAACCTAAACACTTTCAATTTGTATGCAATCTGGCAGGCCCTTACACTACATAGAAAAGGTAAATCTAATGGAAATCTAACCACAAAAGTTGGATAGTGTGTATCCAGCTTTACCTGAGGTCCCCCTCTGGTGATTTCCAGGAATGTCTCAGCCGTCCAAGATTCTCCTTCCTGATTGGCTGAGACAGCAGCGGTGCCATTGGCTGCTGCTGCTGTCAATCAAAGTCAGCCAATCAGGAGAGCGAGGGATGGGGCAAATTCAAGGCTCAGTGTCTGAATGGACACAGGGAGCTGTGACTCGGCTCGTGTGCCCCCATAGCAAGTTGCTTGCTGTGGGGGCATTTAACAGGAGGGAGGGGCCAGGAGAGCCAAAGAGGGACCGGAGAAGAAGAGTATCCGGACTGCTCTGTGCAAATCCACTGCAACTGAACAGGTAAGTATAACATGTTTGTTATTTTTAGAGTGAAAAAAAACTGGACCTTACAATCACGTTAAGAATGAAAGCTAGGCTTCCTCTTAAAGAGAAAGTAAACCCTCTGAAAAAAAAATTAGAAAAAAAAAAAAAAAACCCTGTAAAGACAAAGGCATAATGAGCTGGTATGCATCACTTTAATGGCTGAGGTGGAGGGATGGGAGTATAAATTCACCTGGCCAGTACTGTAACACACTTCCTGTCTGATACCAGGTTTCATTTCACTTGAAATAGTTTGTTTGGGTCAAGCTGGCCCAAACTAGCTATCACTGTCCATGTACTGGACAGCTGGAGGAGTGGACGTTATCACAGGCTGACTGCAAGGCATCAGATTTATTCCACTGACATTGCAGCTTGTGAAATGGGTAGCTGAAAGGATCAAGCCCCATAGAAAACCATGAATAGGTACAACTTGTTAAAATATCAGGAGCATGTGCACTGTGGTGCTAACACTGCAGAGTCTTTACGGGCCTGCAGATTGAGATCATTCAGAAGAGTAAAGCCCCGTACACACGTACCGATTGTCGGCCGTAAATATTCGGCCGACGACCGTTCGGCCGATTGTAGGCTTGTTAGTATGATGCTTCCGACAGCTGACAGCGCATTTTCGGCCCAACAGAATCGGGTGTGCAGGCATTAAAATTTTTGTTGGCCGTCACCAGAACGGCCGATTGTTCGCCAGTCAGTACAGATTTCGGCCGACAGACAGCAGATTAGCAAGATTGGGCATGCTCAGAAAAGAAAAAAGACAAGGAAAGTTAACCATCACATGACATCACTTCTGCAGTCGGCTGTTGTTGGCCGACAAAATTCGTGTGCAGTCTTTTGCAGTTTTCAACAGACACGACAGCCCTGGACAAAAGATGGCCGATCGTTCGGCCGACGATCAGTATGTGTGTACGGGGCTTTAGTTTGAGTGACTGGGAGGATCAACAGGTCATTTCTATGTATGGAAATTTAAAATTAAAAAAAAAAAAGAAGGTTTTATTGTTTTTTTTCGGGGGTTTAAAAAAAACACTTTGGGACCATCTACTACTGCATGTAGCAACTCCCCCCTTCCCAGCACTAAAGAGAACCCCCAGCACTCTGGGGCAGGCCGACACTACCCCAGGGTGAGTCCATGGCTGTATTGGAGGATTGAAAATAATGCTCATCTGTCATCACCTGCTCACATATCAAGTGCTTTACATTTCTTTATATGCAGTGTTTTCACTTTCCAGAAATTAATTTATATTTACTTTTAATATGACTTTGAACTTGCTAGACAATGTGAATATTGGAGTTAAGATACTCCATGTTTTTTTTGTGGGTTGGTGAAGATAAAACTTGTTTGTGCTTCAGATCACAGGACGTGACAAGGACACAATTAAAGCTACAGGTATTGTGTGTACCAATCCAGCCAGCACGAATCTGGTATACTGAAATAGATTACATATAGTTCATAAGCTGTAGCCATACCCTGTAGTTTATTTATTTATTTTAAACAGATCTGCCCTCGACCCAGTGGCGGCTGGTGCTCAAAATTTTTTGGGGGGGCGCAAAGAGAAAAATGTAATAGGCATTGCTTTGCGGCAAAAAACGCTGTAAAAATTGCGTGACTTTGAGGTCGCAAAAGTGTGAAAGGGGCCTTCAGTAATTAAGGTATAGTGTGCCCCCTTTCAATGCAGTGAGACCAGCATGCCCCCTTTCAATGCAGAGAGACCAGCGTGCCCCCTTTCAATGCAGAGAGACCAGCGTGCCCCCTTTCATTGCAGAGAGACCAGCATGCACCCTTTCAATGCACAGTGACCCCCCTTTCAATGCACAGTGACCAGCGTGCCCCCTTTCAATGCACAGTGACCAGTGTGCCCCCTTCAAAACAGTGACCAACGTGCCCCCTTCAAAACAGTGACCAGCGTACATGTCCCCTTTCAATGCAGTGACCAGCGTACATGCCCCTTTTAATGCAGTGACCAGCGTACATGCCCTCTTTTAATGCAGTGACCAGTGTACATGCCCCCTTTCAATGCAGTGACCAGCGTACATGCCCCCTTTCAATGCAGTGACCAGCATACAAGCCCCCTTCAATGTAGTGACCAGCATACATGCCCCCTTTCAATGTAGTGACCAGCGTACATGCCCCCTTTCAATGTAGTGACCAGCGTACATGCCCCCTTTCAATGGAGTGACCAGCGTACATGCCCCTTTCAATGCAGAGACCAGCGTGCGTGTGTGCCCCCTTCAATGCAGTGTGCCCCCCCCAGAATAGTGCACTTACCTGGAGCCCTGGAGCAGCTGCGGCAGCGCCTTCTCCTCAGTGTCCCGGCGGCCGGCTTCTCTTCAATCCCCCGGCGTCCTTCCGCTCCCGCCTCCTCCTCTGCCAATGGCATGGGGTTTGCCTTGCTCCCTGATTGGCCAGGAGGAGGATCCGTGTGACAATAGCGAATTTTCATTCGCTATTGTCACACAATTTGCCTACACAGATCATAGAGTAAGAAGTGGATGCTTTGGAGAATCCATGGGATCAGTATGCCTTTTTTTTTTCCAGTGATCCTCATAGCTTTGTACAAGGAAGAAATTTTTCTTTGATCTGATAAGACTCCTGCCAAATGCCCCATGAGCTTTTCCAGATTGTCCATCTTCTGCCTCACAAGCCAATTTACCACTAGGGATTGGCTTTATGTTCGAGTCGAACATCGAGTTTTTGTGTGTTTGCTGAACACACGAACACCCGGGGGCGCTCATCGTGAAGTTTGCACGCCGACGAGCGCCCCATATTGCACTGAGCTATCGCAGTGCATTAAGTGCTTGTGATTGGCCAAAGCATGCACCTGACCTGTACGCTTTGGTCAATCACAGCACAATGTCCTGTCAGAGCCATGATTGGCCAAAGGCAGGGTGCCTTTAGCCAATCATGGCTCAGGGACTAAGTCCACACCCCACATTATATAGCCAGTGCTCCCTCTTTACTTTTACTTTCAAGAGTGCCATTCGGGTTCCCCCTGACCTGCGGAGAGTGGCAGTACAGCCAACGTGGCGCCTGTGATAGTGGACCTTCAGGTAGTAAGTGGATTGTGCGTTCAGTCAGTTTAGTGCAGTCAGTGTAGTGTAGTGATCCCATTTTTTTTTTCATTGATATTTTTTTTCTTGCAGCATCAGGTTCTGTTGCTGCATTATTAGTACTCCCCCTTCTGTGTCATAGGTGCTGGATGTCCTCCAGGGGCTGGCTTAAAGACAGCCACCCTATTGCATCACACCACAGGTGCAGGGCACTGCTAACTTCCCGTTGACTTCCAAAAGTTCATTGGTGTGGGCTTTTTTCAACACATGTGCAGCACACTGCAGCGTTGCTGCTTGCAATCTCTGTCTGATTCGGATCAAGGGTGGCCAGAACACCAGCTGCTTGAAGTACCACATTTTTGACAAGACATTTGATGACCTACAATGCAGTTCATTGGCAACAGCACCTAAAAGACCCACATCCTAAAAAAAATGCAGACTTCTCCTTGCTCCTCATCTGGGATCTGTACCCTACTATACCTCAAGTCTTCTCAAACACCTGCACTGAGAGGGATGATGATATAGCAAAAGGTGCCACAGGTACTTGCACCCAATCTGCTAGCAGTACACCACCTGTTGATTTTATCACCAGGCAAATTCCGTTACCCCAGTTGCTGAACCGTAAAAAAAAGAAAAATGTTCCCAGCCATTCACATGCTCCGCATCTAAATGCAAGCTTGGCCAAATTGCTAGCACAACAACTGCTGCCTTTTCATCTGGTAGACGCCCCCTTTTGTGAATTTGTGAAATGTTCTGTACCACTGGCAGGTTCCAAAAATAAATGTATTTTCAAGTAAGGCCATTTCAGCTCTGTACCTTCATGTGGAAGGCAATGTTTTGGCCTTGTTGGATGAAGCGGTTAGCAGCAAGGTTCACATTACTGCTGACTCATGGTCCAGCAGGCATGGTCAGGGACATTACATATCCTTCACGGTCCATTGGGCAACTCTGCTGGCAGCTGGGAAAGATGCAGGACAGGGTTCAGTGATGGAGCTTGTTCTGCCACCACACCTCCAAAAAGCTGGTGGTGATTCTGCCACATCTTTCTGCTCCACCTCCTCCTCTTCTTCTTTCTCTATGGCCTCTTCTGCTAAATTGTCCTCTAAACCAACAGTGCACCCTAAGCTTACAAGATCTTCTGAGACAGGCCAGAAAAGTCTGGCCATTTCAAGCAGTCATACAATGCCAGCACTCGGATGGCTGACATTCCACAGGAATTTAACCTGCCCACCTACCGCCTTATTTGTGACATACCCACCAGGTGGAACTTAACATTATCAATGCTGCAGCGGAGCGGCTGCACACGCAGCAGAGGGCCATCAATGAGTACCTGTGTGAGTATGGCACAAGGACAGGCTCAGGGGAGCTTGGCTTCTTTTTGCCATGCCAGTGGCTGCTGATAAAGGATAAAAAAAAACTAAGAGATTTCCAGTCACAACTTACCAACCAGCCAGCGACCAACTGAATTGAACTGTCTAACAGTATGCGTTAAAAACAGGGGTTTGGTTGCACACATTTGCAAATATATGCGTAAGCTGCAGGCCCCGGCAAGGCACCCTGTAATCTGCAGTCCGAAAGCTGGATACCCACAATACAATTTTCTTTAGTTTTTTTCCTATAGATTTACCAAAACCATATAATATGAGGTCAAATCTAAACACTTTCAATTTGTTTGCAATCAGGCAGGCCCTTGCGCTACATGGTTGAAGGTAAATCTAAAGCAAACCTAATGACAAAAGTTATATAGTGTGTATCCAGCTTAACTCTACAATTTAAAGAGTCTCTACAATGAGAGCACGTGCATCTAATGGGATAGATGGAGGACAGGTAACTAGAGGGAGCCCACCCCACCTTAACCACTTAAGCCCCGGAGGATTTGGCTGCTCAAAGACCAGGCCCTATTTTGCGATTCGGCACTGCGTGATTTTAACGGACAATTGCGCGGTCGTGCGACGCTGTACCCAAATTAAATTGATGTCCTTTTTTTCCCACAAACAGAGCTTTCTTTTGGTGGCATTTGATCACCTGTGCAATTTTTATTTTTTGCGCTATAAACAAAAAAAGTGACAATTTAAAAAAAATAATATTTTTCACATTTTTTGTATAAGAAATTCACAAAAAAAAAAAAAGTAAACATCAAACTTTTTTAACATTTTAGGCCAATTTGTTTTCTGCTACATATTTTTGGTAAAAAAAATTGCAATAATCGTATTTTGATTGGTTTGCGCAAAAGTTATTGCGTTTACTAACTACGGGAAAGATTTATGTAATTTTTATTGTTTTTTTTTAACTAGTAATGGCCGCGATCTGCGATTTTTTTTTTTTTTTTTTTTTTTGTCGGGACTGCGACATTGCAACGGACAGTTTGGACCCCTGACTGACATTTTTGACACTTTTGGGATAACCAGTGACATTACTACAGTAATCAGTGCTATAAATATGCACTGTTACTGTAAAAATGACACTGGCAGGGAAGGGGTTAACTTTATTGGTGATCAAGGGGTTAAGTGTGTCCCTAGGGGCGTGATTCTAACTGTGGGGGATTCTAACTTGTGATATAACCACAGAGACATACGATCCTACATAGCAGGATCGCATAGCCTCTGTACTTACATCAGGGAGAATGACAGACGGCTGTGTTTACATCAGCCATCCGTCCTTCTCCCTCTCCTGCGGGAGATCGCGAGTGGCCGGCAGACATCGGAGCCACTGGTCACACGCACAGGGATCTCAGTGAAGCAGCGGGGGTGGGAGCGTGCCCCCGGCGGTGTGCGCTCGCCCCCTACAGGCTCCTGGGTGAGCGATGTAGATCTACGTCGCTTTGCCCAGGAGGGGCTGACTGCCGCAGTAAATAGTCGTGAGGCGGTCGGCAAGTGGTTAAAGGCACAGGGTCACACTGAACACCCAGCACATCGCACAATGGCGGCAAAGGTGGAATTCAACCTGCCCACCAACCACCTCATTTTGTGACATACCCACCAGGTGGAACTCAACATTGGCAATGCTGCAGCAGCTGCACATGCAGCAGAGGGCCATCAATGAGTACCTGTGTGAGTATGGCACAAGGACAGGCTCAGGGGAGCTTGGCTTCTTTTCGCCATGCCAGTGGCTTTTGATAAAGGATGCATGCACTGTCCTGTCATCATTTGAGGAGGCCACATAGATGGTAAACCGTGACAATGTATGCATCAGTGACACTATCCCTCTAGTCTTCCTGTTGGAGCACATGCTTTGTGGAATCATGGACAGGGCACTTGAGGCAGAACAGCGGGAGGAGGAGGAGGACTTCCTTTCCTCACAAGGCCCCATTTATGCAGATACCTTTCCTGCGGGGCTGCAAAACACATAGGAGGAAGAGGATGAGGAGAAGGAGGATTGTGGCAGCATGGATGTAGAGGATAACATACAGCAGTCTTCAAGGGATGTGCAGAATCAAAATCAAAATTGATAAACCGCACTCCTTGTGTAGCCAAATATATATATATATATATATATATATATATATATATATATATATATAAAACATTAACTTGTTAAAAAATGTCCATTAACACCAAAGTGCTCCAATATGTGCAATAAACAGTGTTGCAGAGATCTTCTCTGAATTCTTCATAGAAATAGACTGTGATCTTTGTTCTCTCATCCACCACCATTGAGTAAAATACCTACTCACCAGAGGTAAGTTTAGATATTGCATGTAGGATAGAACCCTCATATCATTAGAGGAACCCCTTTTTCTATCAGCTCTAAGCAAACCTCAAACCGTTATATCATAGGAACAGGGAAAACGGAAAAAGACCTCTCCCTGATGAGGTGTGTTCACTGGATTCGTACATCTCTCCCCACCCTATATCCTAGAGAGGTTGCTCCTGACAATGTCATCCTTAGTGACCCAGAGGACTCAGAATCTCATGCCTCCTCAAACTTAGGCTGCATGTGCTCCCAGATTCTGCAAAGCCTGCGAAAAGACCAGAGGATTTGTGGTATCAAGGAGAGGGATTATTACTGGTTGGTAACCCTTCTTGATTCACGTTACAATGGTAAAGTTGCAGAGCTCATCCTGCCTTCACAGAGGGAGCAGAGGATAAAACATCCTGAGGACACCTTGAAGAAAAAATTGTGTAACACCTTTCCAGACATTGGGAGGTTACCATTTCCTGGACAACATGTTTCTGAAGCTTCGTTCGGTCAAAGGAGAAGCGGGGGAGAATGCAGCGGGCTGACTGATACCTTTTAAACCATTCTTTAGTCCTCAGCGCCCTGGGCTGTTAGGTTTAAGCAACCATCAGCAGCGTCTGCGTCATATGGTGCAGAATTTTCTAGGGGCAAGAGCAGATTTGGAGACCTTTCCAACTGAGCATCCACTTGGTTATTGGGTCTTGGAGATGGACCCCTGGCCAGAACTTGCTTAATATGCAATCGAGCTACTGGCCTATCCTGCTTCCAGCGTGCTTTTTGAACTTACAATTAGTGCTGCTGGAGGTTTTGTGACGGATAAAAGAGTGTGTCTGTCCACAGACTCTGTTGATCGGCTGACATTTATCAAAATTATTCAGTCCTGGATCAACAGCAGCTATCAAGCCCCTGATGCTGATGTAACTGATTGAATTGGCTAGAGATCTGGGATCCCTTGAAGACTGCCTATGCTGCCTATCCTATTCCTGAATCTTGATTATGCTAGCTTCCAACAATGTTTTTGGTTTAGGGTACCACCAACACCCAAGTCCCAATTTTTCTGCACCTGTATGACCGGTGCATGTAATTTCAATTTTTTTTTTCTAATTTTTAACAGCAGGGCCCATTCCTGCGCCCAGCAAGAGTAACTGTGAGGGATTAGTGTTCAGGCACCACTAGGGATGGGCAAACGGTTTGAGCCGAACATAAGTTTGGCCCGAACATCGCCCATTTAGGTCCTCGCCTAACACCTGAACTTTCTCTGCACAGGATATTTGCCTGCCGAGCGCACAGTCAAAAGGTTGTTAAGAAGGCTTCCCTGCTGAGAGCTAAATTTGAAAAATAAAAATTTGAAAAATAATTGTAAAAAAAAAAATTGGAGTAAAAACATCTTGGCGGGACCCTTTGAGTCAGCTAAGGCTTTTAAGCGGAACCCCATGAGAGATTTAAGACAAAAAAGGCATGGGTACCCCCCAAAATTTATACCAGGCCCTTTGCGTCTGGCATAGATTTGAAGGGGAACTCCACGCCAAAATGTAAAAAAAAAAAAAACACGCGAGGTCCTCCCCCAAAATCCATACCAGGCCCTTTGGGTCTGGTATAGATTTTAAGGGGAACTCAAAGCCATAATTTAAAAAAAAAAATGGCGTGGGGTCCCTCACAAAATCTATACCAGACCCTTATCTGAGCATGCAGCCTAGCAGGCCAGCAAAGGGGGGGGGGACTAGTAAGCGACTCCCCCTTTCGGAACCATACTGGACCGCTTGCCCTCAACATGGGAAGGGTGCTTTGGGTACCCCCAAAGCACTTTGTCCCCACCACGTTGATGGGGACAAGGGCATCTTCCCAACAACCCTGGGCTGTGATTGTGTGGGTTTGCGGATGGGGGGCCTATCGGAATCTGAAAGTCCCCTTTAACAAGGGGGCCCCCAGATTCCCCCCCCCCGAAGTTAATGGGTATCGGGAACATCATACCCCTACTTATTCACCAAAAAAGTGTAAAAAAAGTAAAAACCACAGGAAACTCTTTTTGACCAATCCTTTATTAAAAAGAAAAAAAAAAATAGTGTCTCTCGATGTAAATCCATCGTCAATCACGATGCCCACGGGATCCAAAAACATACACACGGGCTGAATGTCGGACGGTTTTATTGAACTGGCTGATGTCACCCAACATTCAGCCTGTGTGTACTAGACATTACTCATGGGCCGGGAGCGGCAGAACAACCACACCATATCCCCCCATACCACACCAGCCCGCACACCATACCCCCCCCAGTCGCCGTCTCACTCACCCTATAATCCTGGACATGTGGAGGGCAGTCGGCAGTCAGCAGCAGCGACGGCGGCGTCCCCATCGGTCTCCTGTGTCTCCTCCCTCCTCCTTCTCCTCGGCCAATGGCATGGCTTCCTGATTGGCCAGGAGAAGAATCCGTGTGACAATAGCGAATATTCTATTGTCACACAACTGGGTGGGCTCAGGGTGCAGTGCTTTGCGCCCCGAGCCCACCCTTTTTTTGAAGCCTATTAGAGCCTCTGGCTCTAATCACGTGTTTCAAAAAAAAAAAACCCCATTGGAATCCATGCGTCCAGCGCCCTGCATGTAGATTAGGGGGCCGGACGCATGGAAAGGGCCACCTCTGCTCATTGGCAAGGAAGGCCACTGATTTCAAAGGAGTGAAAGCACTTTTTTCATAGACTGATATTTATTTAGAGACAATCCTATTGTGCACGTATTTCAGGTAGCACTGTGTATGAATAAAACAATTATATATATATATATATATATATATGTTTGTTGTTTTATGGTTTATTCTCTTTTAGCATATTGTATATTACACTTCGACATTTTATATTTGAGTGTTGGCAGCCCTACATCACATATCACTTATTCAATGGTGCCCTATCATTGGTGTCAATTGGTGGAATAGTGCCCCAAGGGCCAGATAAAGGCAAAGGGCCACATATGGCTCCTGAATAGAAAAAAGCAAAAGTGGTTCATGTGAAGGCCTCTGAATCCATAGAAAAAGAGGAATAGGCCACACAGCTAAAATGTGTCTGATCAGGTACCTATTGATCAATAGTGGGCATATATAGAAAAAGGAGAGTGGTATCTGTAAATGTAATGGAAGCAGAGAGCTTCAAAAACCTATTTACAGACCAAAAAGTTGATCAGATATAGATCCCAATAATGGCACTAAGATAGCTGAGTAAAGTGGAAATTATAAAATATATATTTTATTGAAGCACTTATGCCTGGTGGATGAACAAAGGACACACATGAACACAATACATAATAAAACAGTAAAAACAAGTACATACAGTGGATAGCATCACAAACAGACCACAATGACAATAAAGTATGAATGCTGTCGGAAAAAATCAATCAAAAATATAGAGCCACATCCATATGGTAGAAAAACCAATGCCTACAATGTTCCTGAATAGGAATACCATATATATGGGTATAGCTGTAACTTGATTAGGCACTATGAGCAGCAAACCACCTATAATTGGATAAAGACAGCAAATGAAGGCTGCAAAGAGAAAAAGAAAGTCTCCTGAAATGAATATGGATCCAAAAAGTGGGATAAAAATGATATTCCAATTCCTGCTAAAGTAGGAAATAGGTGCTAGCTGAACGATGAGGACTCCAAATGATGATGATGTCCGTCAGAGTATGAACAGACCCAACTGCAGGTTGTAGCAAACTTCTCCAATTAAGAATGGACATGCACAAGACAATTCCCTAAAGACCGTTTCAGTGATGAAGTTGCCTGTCTCATATGTATAGGGGGGGACAGGTGGGAGAGTCTTTAAGTGCTGACAGATAGGAGAGATTGTGAACCTTGAGGTCGTGCAATAAATATACAAGGTGTGTACCTCCGTGTGTGAATCGGCGGTGACCCAACGGCTTGTGCAATCTCACAGTGGCGTAGTCCCATTCGGCGCTTGCTCCATCCGAGTCTCTGGACAGTGACGGACAGGTCCGTGACGGCCGGTCTCGCGTCACATCTGGTAGCGGCGAGCAGCTGATCCGGGAAAGCCGTAACCAACACAAAGTTGGGGGGGTCACCGACACACGTACAGGAGGTTGGTCTTAGTGATGCAGTCCCACTGGCAAGGCTGACGCGTTTCACCGACTAAGTCGGTTTCATCGGAGCTAATGTAAGAGGAGCAGTGGATTCCCTTTTATAGCAAACATTAATTAATTGATCCCGTTCAGGTGAATGGGAATTAACCCGAGGCCATCAGCATATTATAATACCATTGGGCCGCTAGGTGTCAGTATACTGTTTACACATACAGAGGGAAACCAACATAGCTCCATAAGTCTTTGCTTGTACAGTGCACATCTCCACGGCAACTGGTACTGGGCCATACCGAGTACTAAAGACCACTCAGCATGGCCGAGCATAGCCACAACATGTTGATGTGCTATTTAAGAATATTATAAAAATATTATTATAAAAAGAAGAGTAGGGGTCTCTTGAAACCACACATAGCCATATCAATAGAGAAGGTGGGATTACTTGGAAAGAATAAAAATAAAGATAAATACAAATCAAGATGTGCACACAAAATCACACAGAGGGAATAGGGGACCCAGAGGTACCAAATGCTGCAAAAAATCGCACAATGAGGGATCTAATGTGGTAACGGGAACCTAATGAGAGGAATATATAATATTACTATAGGTATCCTCAAATTCCCACTATTTCCCCATATTATGAAGAGAAGGGGCTGTTGTGTTCTCCTGATGTAGATGGCAACTTTATTAATTATGGAGTAAGGAATGGCCTCAGGCTAAACTCAACATTCAACCCAGCAGGGGCTAAAGATCCCATTTTAAATATCCAAAGCTTTTCTTTCTGAAGTAGCACAGTGTCAAAGTCTCCACGTCTAGCGGGGAGCTTTAGCGCATAAATGCCACGGAATAGTAGTCCATCCGGGTTGGCACTGTGATACTGTAAGAAATGCAGGGGTAACGTTTTGTTATCGATTTTATTCCTGATGTCTGCTAGGTGCTCGAGGATTCTGACCCTAAGTTGACGCTTTGTTTTCCCGATATAAGATTTATTGCAGGGACATACGATTTGATAAATCACCTTCTCGGTTTGACAGTTAATAAAGCTGTTAATGGTGTACTCCTGACTCATATCGCAGCTAAAGAAAGTTTTTGAATTTATTGCTTGTTTGCAGATAGAACACTTTCCACATGCAAACATCCCCTTAACTGGGGGCAAAGAAGTCAACCAAGTTTGCAGTGTTTTGGTACGTACGAACTCAGAATGTACTAGAGCATCTTTTAGATTTTTCGCACGTTTGGCGGTAATCAGGGGTCGGGGTCCCACAATTGTTTCAAGTAAAGGTGCTACGGTTAAAACCTGCCAATGTTTAGTGATCACCTCACGGACCTGGTCCCATTGCGAACCATAGCGTGTGATGATCCTAGGATGGCTTTGTTGATTTACCACAGTCCGAGACTCAGAGTCATCTTTTTTAAGGAGTAACTCCGATCTCTGTCTGGGTCCCACTTTTTTCCGGGCCCGTTTGATGGTATTGTGGGAATAACCACGTTCTCTAAACCGTCTGTGGAGATCTCTGGCTTCCATTTGGTAGTCGGCCTCCTCTGTGCAATTCCGCTTAAGGCGGAGGAACTGGCCTACAGGAATGCCATTGATTAGAGAACGTGGATGGTGACTTTGTGCGAGGAGTAATGTGTTGGCCGACGTTGCTTTACGAAAAGTTGTCGTTTTCAGGCTAGAGCCTACCCGAGAAATTAAGAGATCCAAAAAGGGTAAGTGGTTGACCGTCGCTGTATAGGTCAGTCTAATGTTTTTATTGTTGCAGTTCAATGCCTGAACAAATGCCTCCAGTTCAGGTAAGGTCCCTCCCCAGAGGAGCAGTACATCGTCGATGTACCTCAGCCATAAAAGAGAATGGCTGAGGTACATCGGGGATGGATATACATCCTGCTCCTCCCACAGACCTAGATGGAGGCAGGCATATGCCGGGGCCCATGGTGCCCCCATGGAAGTGCCTCTGGTCTGTTGAAAGAAGGAGGAAAGGAACTGGAAGCAGTTGTTTTCTAGCATGAACTGCAACAATTCGACCACAAACTCGTTGTGGGCTCCCAAATTGGGAAATTTTCGTTGTAAGAAATGGTGTACTGCATGTAAACCCCATTGGTGAGGTATGGACGTATATAGGCTCTCAACGTCAATACCTACCAAGATAGTATCAGGGGGAACTGTGATGTCAACGATTTTGCTGAGTACATCCCTAGTGTCCTGTACGTAAGAGGGAAGTTCAAAGACCATCTCCTTAATCAAGGCATCCACAAATTTGCCAACCTTTTCCAGGGGTCCACCGACGGCCGAAGCAATCGGTCTCCCTGGTGGATGGGTCATAGATTTATGCAATTTAGGGATGGTGTAAAAGGTAGGTACGTTATAACACTTGACAAGGAGATGATCGGCCTCTTTTTTGGATATAAGGTTGACTTCCTTCGCCAGGATAATTTTGTAATTAAGTGCAGAAACAAGGGAGGGGAAAGGGTTATTCTTAAGTTTGGTATAAGTATTCACGTCTTTAAGTTTTCACGCGTCAACTTAAAGACATGAATACTTATACCAAGAGGCCGATCATCTCCTTGTCAAGTGTTATAACGTACCTACCTTTTACACCATCCCTAAATTGCATAAATCTATGACCCATCCACCAGGGAGACCGATTGTTTCGGCCGTCGGTGGACCCCTGGAAAAGGTTGGCAAATTTGTGGATGCCTTGATTAAGGAGATGGTCTTTGAACTTCCCTCTTACGTACAGGACACTAGGGATGTACTCAGCAAAATCGTTGACATCACAGTTCCCCCTGATACTATCTTGGTAGGTATTGACGTTGAGAGCCTATATACGTCCATACCTCACCAATGGGGTTTACATGCAGTACACCATTTCTTACAACGAAAATTTCCCAATTTGGGAGCCCACAACGAGTTTGTGGTCGAATTGTTGCAGTTCATGCTAGAAAACAACTGCTTCCAGTTCCTTTCCTCCTTCTTTCAACAGACCAGAGGCACTTCCATGGGGGCACCATGGGCCCCGGCATATGCCTGCCTCCATCTGGGTCTGTGGGAGGAGCAGGATGTATATCCATCCCCGATGTACCTCAGCCATTCTCTTTTATGGCTGAGGTACATCGACGATGTACTGCTCCTCTGGGGAGGGACCTTACCTGAACTGGAGGCATTTGTTCAGGCATTGAACTGCAACAATAAAAACATTAGACTGACCTATACAGCGACGGTCAACCACTTACCCTTTTTGGATCTCTTAATTTCTCGGGTAGGCTCTAGCCTGAAAACGACAACTTTTCGTAAAGCAACGTCGGCCAACACATTACTCCTCGCACAAAGTCACCATCCACGTTCTCTAATCAATGGCATTCCTGTAGGCCAGTTCCTCCGCCTTAAGCGGAATTGCACAGAGGAGGCCGACTACCAAATGGAAGCCAGAGATCTCCACAGACGGTTTAGAGAACGTGGTTATTCCCACAATACCATCAAACGGGCCCGGAAAAAAGTGGGACCCAGACAGAGATCGGAGTTACTCCTTAAAAAAGATGACTCTGAGTCTCGGACTGTGGTAAATCAACAAAGCCATCCTAGGATCATCACACGCTATGGTTCGCAATGGGACCAGGTCCGTGAGGTGATCACTAAACATTGGCAGGTTTTAACCGTAGCACCTTTACTTGAAACAATTGTGGGACCCCGACCCCTGATTACCGCCAAACGTGCGAAAAATCTAAAAGATGCTCTAGTACATTCTGAGTTCGTATGTACCAAAACACCGCAAACTTGGTTGACTTCTTTGCCCCCAGTTAAGGGGATGTTTGCATGTGGAAAGTGTTCTATCTGCAAACAAGCAATAAATTCAAAAACTTTCTTTAGCTGCGATATGAGTCAGGAGTACACCATTAACAGCTTTATTAACTGTCAAACCGAGAAGGTGATTTATCAAATCGTATGTCCCTGCAATAAATCTTATATCGGGAAAACAAAGCGTCAACTTAGGGTCAGAATCCTCGAGCACCTAGCAGACATGAGGAATAAAATCGATAACAAAAAGTTACCCCTGCATTTCTTACAGTATCACAGTGCCAACCCGGATGGACTACTATTCCGTGGCATTTATGCGCTAAAGCTCCCCGCTAGACGTGGAGACTTTGACACTGTGCTACTTCAGAAAGAAAAGCTTTGGATATTTAAAATGGGATCTTTAGCCCCTGCTGGGTTGAATGTTGAGTTTAGCCTGAGGCCATTCCTTACTCCATAATTAATAAAGTTGCCATCTACATCAGGAGAACACAACAGCCCCTTCTCTTCATAATATGGGGAAATAGTGGGAATTTGAGGATACCTATAGTAATATTATATATTCCTCTCATTAGGTTCCCGTTACCACATTAGATCCCTCATTGTGCGATTTTTTGCAGCATTTGGTACCTCTGGGTCCCCTATTCCCTCTGTGTGATTTTGTGTGCACATCTTGATTTGTATTTATCTTTATTTTTATTCTTTCCAAGTAATCCCACCTTCTCTATTGATATGGCTATGTGTGGTTTCAAGAGACCCCTACTCTTCTTTTTATAATAATATTTTTATAATATTCTTAAATAGCACATCAACATGTTGTGGCTATGCTCGGCCATGCTGAGTGGTCTTTAGTACTCGGTATGGCCCAGTACCAGTTGCCGTGGAGATGTGCACTGTACAAGCAAAGACTTATGGAGCTATGTTGGTTTCCCTCTGTATGTGTAAACAGTATACTGACAACTAGCGGCCCAATGGTATTATAATATGCTGATGGCCTCGGGTTAATTCCCATTCACCTGAACGGGATCAATTAATTAATGTTTGCTATGAAAGGGAATCCACTGCTCCTCTTACATTAGCTCCGATGAAACCGACTTAGTCGGTGAAACGCGTCAGCCTTGCCAGTGGGACTGCATCACTAAGACCAACCTCCTGTACGTGTGTCGGTGACCCCCCCAACTTTGTGTTGGTTACGGCTTTCCCGGATCAGCTGCTCGCCGCTACCGGATGTGACGCGAGACCGGCCGTCACGGACCTGTCCGTCACTGTCCAGAGACTCGGATGGAGCAAGCGCCGAATGGGACTACGCCACTGTGAGATTGCACAAGCCGTTGGGTCACCGCCGATTCACACACGGAGGTACACACCTTGTATATTTATTGCACGACCTCAAGGTTCACAATCTCTCCTATCTGTCAGCACTTAAAGACTCTCCCACCTGTCCCCCCTATACATATGAGACAGGCAACTTCATCACTGAAACGGTCTTTAGGGAATTGTCTTGTGCATGTCCATTCTTAATTGGAGAAGTTTGCTACAACCTGCAGTTGGGTCTGTTCATACTCTGACGGACATCATCATCATTTGGAGTCCTCATCGTTCAGCTAGCACCTATTTCCTACTTTAGCAGCAATTGGAATATCATTTTTATCCCACTTTTTGGATCCATATTCATTTCAGGAGACTTTCTTTTTCTCTTTGCAGCCTTCATTTGCTGTCTTTATCCAATTATAGGTGGTTTGCTGCTCATAGTGCCTAATCAAGTTACAGCTATACCCATATACATGGTATTCCTATTCAGGAACATTGTAGGCATTGGTTTTTCTACCATATGGATGTGGCTCTATATTTTTGATTGATTTTTTCCGACAGCATTTATACTTTATTGTCATTGTGGTCTGTTTGTGATGCTATCCACTGTATGTACTTATTTTTACTGTTTTATTATGTATTGTGTTCATGTGTGTCCTTTGTTCATGCACCAGGCATAAGTGCTTCAATAAAATATATATTTTATAATTTCCACTTTACTCAGCTATCTTAGTGCCATTATTGGGATCTATATCTGATCAACTTTTTGGTCTGTAAATAGGTTTTTGAAGCTCTCTGCTTCCATTACATTTACAGATACCACTCTCCTTTTTCCACATATGGCTCCTGGGCCGCAGTTTGGAGACCACTGAACTAAAGCATATGATGGCTGATGTGAAAAATGGAGCGGATGTACAGTGGTCATAAAAAGTCTACACACCCCCCTTAAAATGTCAGGTTTCTGTGATGTAAAAAATATAATACAAATATAAATAATTTCCGAACTTTTTTCACCTTAAATGTGACCTATAAACTACACAACTCAGTAAAACAACAAACTGAAATTCTTTAGGTGGAGGGAAGTAAAAAAACGCTCAGTCTTTTTGGGTACGAGTCTATCAGCATGGCACATCTTGACTTGGCAATATTTGCCCACTCTTTTTTCAAAAACACTCCAAATCTGTCAGATTGCGAGGGTATCTCCTGTGCACAGCCCTCTTCAGATAATCCCACAGATTTTTAATCAGATTCAGGTCTGGGCTCTGGCTGGGCCATTCCAAAACGTTATTCTTCTTCTGGTGAAACTATTGCTTTGTTGATTTGGATGTTTGCTTTGGGTTGTTGTCATGCTGAAAGATGAAGTTCCTCTTCATGTTCAGCTTTCTAGCAGAAGCCTGAAGGTTTTGTGCCAATATTGACTGGTATTTGGAACTGTTCATAATTTCCTTGACCTGGACTAAGGCCCCCTGTTCTAGCTGAAGAAAAACAGCCCCAAAGCATGATGCTACCACCACCATGCTTCACTGTGGGTATGGTGTTTTTTTTGGTGATGTGCAATGTTTTTTTTTGCGCCAAACCTATCTTTTGAAATTATGGCAAAAAAGTTCAACCTTGGTTTCATCAGACCATAAGACATTTTGCCACATGCTTTTGGGGGACTTTAGATGTGTTTTAGCTGGGCTTGGATGTTTTTCTTTGAAAGAAAAGGCTTCTGTCTTGCTACTCTACCCCATAGCCCAGACATATGAAGAATATGGGAGATTGTTGTCACATGTGCCACACAGCCAGTAGTTGCCAGATATTGCTGCAGCTCCTTTAATGTTGATGTACGGTAGGCCTCTTGGCAGCCTCCCTGACCAGTTTTATTCTCATCTTTTCATCAATTTTGGAGGGATGTCCAGTCACTGTTGTGCCATATTTTCTCCACTGACTGTCTTCACTGTGTTCCTTGGTATATCTAATGCCTTCGACATTTTTTTGTACCCTTCTCCTGACTGATACCTTTTAACAATGAGATCCCGCTGATGCTTTGGAAGCTCTCTGTGGACCATGGCTTTTGCTGTAGGGTGCGACTAAGAAAATGTCAGGAAAGACCTACTAGAACAGCTGAAACTTATTTGGGGTTAATCAGAAGAACTTTATGTGATGGCAGGTGTGTACTGACTCCTATTATTTGCTTAATCCTGAACACAGCTACATCCCCAGTTATAAGAGGGTGTGCACACTAAGGCCCCATTCACACAGGCTTTCTGATCAGGTCCGCCTGTCAGTTTTTCAGACCCTATGGGGCAGCGGATGTCTGCGGTGACATGTCTGCTGACACCACCTGCTATCTGATCTGATCCTGTCTGTGAAATACAGATGGATGGTAACCCTATTTTCCACCTGTCTGGAGGATTGGATGGGATCGGATGAAAATGGACAGGCGGTCCATTTTCATCCGATCTCCCTATAGAGGAAAGCAGGACTCTGATAGGACCGTCCCAGCACAGTGAGCGAAAACAGGCCTGTCATCCGCCTGCTCAGCGGGGATCAGCAGATAGATCCCTCGCTGAGCAAACCAGAGTCTGCAGGGGAGAACGCCCGTGTGCAACCACATTATTTTTGTTTTTTATTTTTACTCCCCCCCCCCCCTATAAGATTTAAGTTTGTTTTTCAATTGAGTTGTACAGTTTATAGGTGTCAGGAAAGGAATTGCCATTCAGCAACAATAGAACGCTGGAGGCAGATCAGGTGTGTCACCACGCCCATCTCCCCAGCCCTGGCCCTATATAAAGCACTCTCTGGCTGTGCTTCAGTGCTGGTTTATCATCAGCTCTAGTACCTGTGTCCTGTTTGTTTATCTGCGTTCCTGCTTTTGACCCGGCTTGCTCCTTGACCCATCTGCACTTCTCCTTGTTTGACCTCGGCTTGCCTGACGACTCTTTGCCTGAACCATACCTCTGCTGGATATTCTGTGTACCTACATCGGCCTGGATTCCACGGATTCTCTCCTTGTCTTACCCCTCTGTACCTCCATTTCCTCGGACTGATTCACTGTGTATGACCCTCGGCCTGGCATTAACCTTGTCTCTTTTCTCTGAGCATCTATAGATCTCCTGGAAGCGGTCCTAATCACCATCCATCCATCCATCCGGGATCCATCCGCATCCAGTGCTCCTTGGGACGTGTCATCTCCTGTTTCACCACCAGGGGTGATCCGCACCGAGCTGCAAGGGAAGCCCTCTCAGCACTTCGGCCTCCACCAAGGTAACTGACAATAGGTCACATTAAATGTGGTAAAATATCTGAAATGGTTTATCTTTTTACATCATTATATTTTACATCACAGAAACCTGACATTTTAACAGGGGTGTGTAGACTTTTTTTTATAGACATTGTAGCTGTTGGTCACAGATATATACTAAACAAAATTATAAATGCAACACTTGTTTTTGACCCCATTTTTCATGAGCTGAACTCAAAGCTCTAAGAAAACTGGGATTCATTTGTGCAGAGAACACCTCTCCAAAGTTGCAGACGCCATCAAATGTGAGCATTTGCCGGCTACGACAACGAACTGCAATCAGGTCGAGAACCCGATAAGGACGACGAGCATGCAGATGAGCTTCCCTGAGACAGTTTCTGACAGTTTGTGCAGAAATTCGTTGGTTATGCAAACCGATTGTTGCAGCAGCTGTCTGGGTGGCTGGTCTCAGGTGATCTTGAAGGTGGAGATGCTGGATGTGGAGGTCCTGGGCTGGTGTGATTACATGTGGTCTGCAGTTGTGAGGCCGGTTGGACGTACTGCCAAATTCTCTGAAACGCCTTTGGAGACGGCTTATGGTAGAGAAATGAACATTTAATTCACACGCAACAGCTCCGATGGATATTCCTGCAGTCAGCATGCCAATTGCACGCTCCCTCAAAACCTGCGACATCTGTGGCATTGTGCTGTGTGATAAAACTGCACATTTTAGAGTGGCCTTTTATTGCTGTCTAATCAGCATCTTGATATGCCACACCTGTGAGGTGGGTGGATTATCTCGGCAAAGGAGAAGTGCTCACTAACACAGAGCTAGACAGATTTGTGAACAATATTTGAGAGAATAAGCCTTTTGTGTACATAGAAAAAGTCTTAGATCTTTGAGTTCAGCTGATGAAAAATGGGGGAAAAAACAAAGTGTTGCGTTTATAATTTTGTTCAGTATAGCTGCACAGTCTGACAGATTTTGTACTACAAGCTCCCATTTCCATGTCCTGCCTCCATGTTCACATTATAGAGCAGCTGTGCAGAGAGTCTGTACATGACTGTCCAGTCCAATATGAACCAAAGCGTAACACAGTACCTTGATCAAAATCTCCACTGTAGCTCCAAGTCTATTTTTTCCAGTTTTTCAGAGCCAGAACAAGTCTTTGTTATTTGATTATGGAGAAATAGGCAATGAGGAAACAAGTACAGAGCACAGGAGAATGTCAAAGTGAATGTTTTTATATACAAGATATAATTAATATCCAATTACATGTTAAAACTGCAGACTCACTAATGGCGCTCGCTAATACCTCTAACGACAGGCGGAGGCTGCAGACTTGTTTAAGGCAGCGCTCTGTCTTAGAAGGGAGCATATTCTCTTGAAAATGTTTGGTTATCTCTCCAGACCCCCATACAGTCACAGTACCAAGCTCGCTAATGCCTGCACTTACAGGATGAGGCTGCGGTCATGTAAAATCATTATTAAGGAAGCACTCTAATTTAGAAGTAAACCCTTTCCTTCTGCACAGTTAACCCTTTCTGTACGTTACTCTTATTGAGTATGTACACCTAATATTCAGCTGCTCTGTGACTGCTCCCAATGGATGTAGCAATTCCAAGTGGGTACTGCGGAGCCTGTACCACATCCCACCAACACAGCCCAACATGCCGATTGCCCGATCTCCGTCACCTTCCCGCCGGACCGTTTCCCGCCGCCGTCAGAAGAACGAAGAAGAGGATTCGAGGAGAGGAGCAGCGCGCTGTAGAGGTCTCACTCACCTCCCGATCTCCGTCACCTTCCGCCGGACCGGTTCCTGCCGCCGTCAGAGGAACGAAGAAGAGGACTCAAGGAGAGGAGCAGCGTGCCGTGGACGTCTCGCAGGCAGTGTGAGTGTGGAGTGTCACGGTCGAGTCAGCGAGCCAGCCCAGGAGAGCAGGTAAGTGATTGAAGCCGCTGCAGCGCGATGCCATGACCTGTGACATGAAATGGAACAAGTGGCGCAAGCTGTTAGCACTACATAAAATGGTAGTCCATATAATAGCACATGAAGGCTATGATAAAGTCTTAGGGTGAGATGAGGAAACAGTCTGAATGCTCAGGGCCAGCCTGTTAGGGAGCGGAAGCGATCTCCAAACATGCAACAAACAAAAGAGAAAACAGTCGCCTCTGAGTTAAGACTGCAATTTAATATGGCAAACAAGTAGTAAAAACTTACATCAAGGTAAGTATAGGCAGACAAGATGGGTCCTTCCAGTGTCCGTGTGGAAGCTGGGGGCTTAGAGTCACCACTGTAGGTCTGTGTTCATCTCCTCTCTTCCTCTTCCTGTCCAGCAGGAAGTGGGGGGTGTCACGGCAGTGAGATGGAGGCTTGGACTGCAGGGTGAAACTGCAGTGAGATGGAGGCTTGGACCGCAGGGTGGCCGTGATGCTCATCCACAGGAACTTCCGGCATAATGACTGACGCGTTTCCGAGCATGCGCACTGTGCTGGGATACCAGCGCGCCCTCCTTTTTCAAAGTCGGATGGTAAAAGGGGAGAGAGAATTTATGTGCTCCGGGACAGTGCCCTCTTGTGGTAGAATTATAAAAGTACTATCAAAGTAAACGACTCTACGTTGTGGCTGTACGAGGAACAAGGGTCCCTCTAGTGGTCAAACTGGTGTAAAGTAGAAATAACAATAATATACATGTGATGCGATACATGCAAAGAATAATAACAAAGACAATGAAAGGAAAAATGGAAAACCATGGGATGATAAGAGAAAGAGATGATAAATGTAGAAATAAAAATAAATGTAAATAAAATAAAATTAAAAATAAATTTGAAAATAAATATGAAAATAAAGAATTATTTATAATGTGTGCATATCATTAACAGAGACTAGAAATGCAAATAAAAATAGTATGGTGTGCGATAATGTAGAATTCTTGTAGTATGTATAGATACATGTATATGTAATCAGGAAATTGGTAATAATGCGATAAGATGGATGAGATGAGAGCAATAATAAATATCAACCTGAAAGAGGTGTGAGTATGGAATGGCTGATCATATGTTAGAAGCAAAAAATGAATACTGGGCAGTGAGTGGATGGAGAATTGTTAGCGGGATGAGGGATGGGAAGGGGGGAGGGGGGGGGGAAGAGAGAGGAGGGGGGGAAGACTTATGACCAAGATTGGCGCTGTATAGGTTACCAGAAGTGAACCCTGGGGGGGGGGGGGAATAATTAAAGAATGGTGAATACATCAAATTCTTCGTTCATCCCGTTGGGCGAAAGTGTGTTGAGGGAATAGATCCAAAAAGTTTAACGTTCGCACAGTTTGTGAAATCTTTCGGCTTCAGGAAGGTCTTTTGATATTTGCTCAATGATCCATACCTCAAGGTTTGAGGTAGATTTATCATGGTGCCTGAGAAAATGGCAGGGGACGCTATGTTTGTCTTTTCCTTTCTCTATTTTCCTCCTGTGTTCCCCAAATCTTTGTCGAAGGGGGCGGATCGTGCGTCCTACATAGAGGAGGTTGCAAGGACAACTGAGGCAATAAACTACAAAATCAGATGAACAATTGTAAAAATCAGTGAGGTTGTATGTTTTGTTTTGTGTGTGAAATAGTTTTTTACCATGTTTTACATATGCACGGGTTTTGCACAAGGACTTGTTGTACCGATACATGCTCATCGCCTCCATAGATGTGATGAGCTACAGAAGACGCAGTGATTGGACGGCGAAACGCGTCTAGCGATTGGCTGAGCGGACCTGATGTCATTTCCGGCCGTTGAGGCGCACGCTGCAGAAGCAGCAACCACCGAGCCGAGACCCATAAGCCTGCTAATTTTTAAACGTTTGTAAGTAGTTTCTTTTATGGATACAATACATTTGATTTGACATACTTCACTATGGATGGCCTTTTCTTTCCCATGAGGGGACTGGATGTGAGAAGACCACCATTAAGGATCTCTCCACATGATTGCGGATACCAGGCCGGCAGAAAGGTTGTGACTACACTGCAGAAATATTTCCTGAATGCTTTTTACTGAGTGTGTTGTGGTAAGTAGACAACCACTAGGGGGTCATCCCCACACTTGTACACAGTGAAGCACAGAAGCACCTTATTTTGCACCTGATGGACACTATATGGACTTATAATTTATGATTCTCTATTTATGAAGATTGATTATTTATTTATTTATTTATTTATTTATTTATTTATTGTGTGATCCTGCGAGATTTTGCACAATATACATTTTGCACAAGTTTGCACATTTTGCACAAGGGTACACGGTGATATTGATGTTTTATTTATTTATATGTCTATTTATTTAATTTATTAGCAGCGCTGCAATATTTAGTTTATTATGATTTAAAGGCACTAGCACTTTAACTTGCAGCAAGCAGCTAATTAATGCACAGTCACTTTCTCTCTCTCTCTCTCTCTCTCGATATATATATATATATATATATATATATTTTTTTTTTTTTTGCACAATACCATAAGCGCAAGGTTATACCGTCATAAACATCATTGTATAGCTGTTCCAATGTCTTAATGATGTCTGTCTCAAAGTCGAATTCTTGGGGTTAAGGAGTAGGACTGGGGGGTTCAATCAATGTGGCGTTAGGTCTGGAGCCCTGTTTGGTTTGGTTTATTTGATTTTCAACGTCAAGTTTCTCACATATTTGTTGAGATCCTTAAAAAGGAGGAACAGTCACAGTTAGAATCACGCCCCTAGGGACACACACAGCCCCTCCCTCTCAAATAAAGTTAACCCCTTCACTGCCAGTGTAATTTTACAGTAACAGTGCATATGTATAGCACTGATTACTGTAGAAATGTCACTGGTAACCCCAAAAGTGTCAAAAATGTCAGTCAAGGGTCCGATCTGTCCGCCGCAATGTTGCAGTACCGCAAAAAAAAAAAATCGCAGATCGCCGCCATTACGCGTTAAGAAAAAAAAACAACAAAAATGACAAAAATCTTTCCCTTTGTTAGTAAACGTGATAACTTTTGAGAAAACCAATCAAAATACGCTTTTTGCGATTTTTTTTTTTACCAAACATATGTAGCATAAAACAAATTGGCCGAAAATGTTAAAAAACTTTGATTTTTACATTTTTTTTGGGGGGGAATTTCATATAAAAATGTGAAAAATATTGTTATTTTTGCAAAATTGACGCTTTTTTTTGTTTATAGCGCATGATCAAAAAATCGCACAGATGATCCAATACCACCAAAAGAAAGCTCTGTTTGTGGGAAAAAAAAGGACGTCAAATTCGTTTAGGTACAGCGTCGCACGACCGCGCAAAATTGTCCGTTAAATTCACGCAGTGCCGAATCGCAAAATACACCCTGGTCAGGAAGGGGGTAAAATCTTCTGGGGCTTAAGTGGTTAAGGCCCCGCTTAGGAGGGATGTTTCTGCCTCAGAGAGTGTGTGTTTGGATAAATTGAAGATTTTGATAGTTTCAATGTTTTGGGTTTTTTTGTGCTTGTTTCTATTTTCCCCCCTCCGAATCCTGTGTGTTTTCTTTTGGATGAGCCTGTCTGAGGGGGGCCCATCACTAAAAAAAGACTCCCTAGTGATGGGATGGATGGAGGGGTTTTGGAGGGGACAACCAGGACCTGTGACATGACCTGTGACATGGCCTGTGACATGCATGTACCATGACCTGTGACATGCCTGTGCCATGACCTGTGACATGCCTGTGCCATGACATGTGACATACCTGTGCCATGACCTGTGATATGCCTGTACCATGACCTGTGCCATGCCTGTGCCATGACCTGTGACATGACCTGTGACATGCCTGTACCATGACCTGTGCCATGACCTGACCATGACCTGTGACATGCCCTTACCATGACCTGTGCCATGCACTTACCATGACCTGTGACATGCCTGTACCATGACCTGTGACATGCCTGTGACATGGCCTGTGACATGCCTGTACCATGACCTATGACATGCCTGTGCCATGACCTGTGACATGCCTGTGCCATGACCTGTGACATGCCTGTGCCATGACCTGTACCATGACCTGAGACATGCCTGTGCCATGACCTGTGACATGACCTGTGACATGCCTGTGCCATTACCTGTGACATGACCTGTGACATGCATGTGCCATGACCTGTGACATGCCTGTACCTGTGTACCATGACCTGTGACATACCTGTGCCATGACCTGTGACATGCCTGTACCATGACCTGTGCCATGACCTGTGACATGCCTGCGCCATTACCTGTGACATACCTGTGCCATGACCTGTGACATGCCCGTACCATGACCTGTGACATGCCCTTACCATGACCTGTGACATGCCCTTACCATGACCTGTGACATGCCCTTACCATGACCTGTGCCATGCCTGTACCATGACCTGTGACATGCCCTTACCATGACCTGTGACATGTCTATACCATCACCTGTGCCATGCCCTTACCATGACCTGTGCCATGCCTGCCATGACCTGTGACATGCCCGTACCATGACCTGTGACATGCCCTTACCATGACCTGTGACATGCCTGTACCATGACCTGTGACATGCCCTTACCATGACCTGTGCCATGCCTATACCATCACCTGTGCCATGCCCTTACCATGACCTGTGCCATGCCTGTACCATCACCTGTGCCATGCCCTTACCATGACCTGTGCCATGCCTGTACCATGACCTGTGCCATGCCTGTGTCATGACCTGTGCCATGACCTGTGACATGCCTATACAATCACCTGTGACATGCCTGGGCCATGCCCTTACCTTGACCTGTGCCATGCCTGTGTCATGACCTGGGCCATGACCTGTGACATGCCTGTACCATGACCTGTGACATGCCTGTACCATGACCTGTGACATGCCCTTACCATGACCTGTGACATGCCTGTACCATCACCTGTGCCATTCCCTTACCATGACCTGTGACATGCCTGTACCATGACCTGTCCAATGCCTGTGACATGCCTGTACCTGTGTACCATGACCTGTGCCATGACCTGTGACATACCTGTGCCATGACCTGTGACATGCCTGTACCATGACCTGTACCATGACCTGTGACATGCCTGTGCCATGACCTGTGACATACCTGTACCATGACCTGTGACATGCCCTTACCATGACCTGTGCCATGCACTTACCATGACCTGTGACATGCCTGTACCATGACCTGTGACATGCCTGTGACATGGCCTGTGACATGCCTGTACCATGACCTATGACATGCCTGTGCCATGACCTGTGACATGCCTGTGCCATGACCTGTACCATGACCTGAGACATGCCTGTGCCATGACCTGTGACATGCCTGTGCCATTACCTGTGACATGACCTGTGACATGCATGTGCCATGACCTGTGACATGCCTGTACCTGTGTACCATGACCTGTGCCATGACCTGTGACATACCTGTGCCATGACCTGTGACATGCCTGTACCATGACCTGTGCCATGCCTGCGCCATGACCTGTGACATACCTGTACCATGACCTGTGCCATGACCTGTGACATGCCCGTACCATGACCTGTGACATGCCCTTACCATGACCTGTGCCATGACCTGTGACATGCCCTTACCATGACCTGTGTCATGACCTGTGACATGACCTGTGTCATGACCTGTGACATGCCCTTACCATGACCTGTGACATGCCTATACCATCACCTGTGCCATGCCCTTACCATGACCTGTGCCATGCCTGTCATGACCTGGGCCATGACCTGTGACATGCCCGTACCATGACCTGTGACATGCCCTTACCATGACCTGTGACATGCCTGTACCATGACCTGTGCCATGACCTGTGACATGCCCTTACCATGACCTGTGCCATGCCTATACCATCACCTGTGCCATGCCCTTACCATGACCTGTGCCATGCCTGTACCATCACCTGTGCCATGCCCTTACCATGACCTGTGCCATGCCTGTACCATCACCTGTGCCATGCCTGTGTCATGACCTGTGCCATGACCTGTGACATGCCTATACAATCACCTGTGACATGCCTGGGCCATGCCCTTACCTTGACCTGTGCCATGCCTGTGTCATGAACTGAACCATGACCTGTGACATGCCTGTACCATGACCTGTGACATGCCTGTACCATGACCTGTGACATGCCTTACCATGACCTGTGACACGCCCTTACCATGACCTGTGACATGCCTGTACCATCACCTGTGCCATTCCCTTACCATGACCTGTGACATGCCTGTACCATCACCTGTGCCATGCCTGTGACATGCCTGTACCTGTGTACCATGACCTGTGACATACCTGTGCCATGACCTGTGACATGCCTGTACCATGACCTGTACCATGACCTGTGACATGCCTGTGCCATGACCTGTGACATACCTGTACCATGACCTGTGACATGACCTGTGACATGCCTGTACCATGACCTGTGCCATGCCTGTGACATACCTGTGACATGACCTATGACATGCCTGTGACATGACCTGTGACATGACCTGTGACATGCCTGTACCATGACCTGTGACATGACCTGTGACATGACCTGTGACATGCCTGTACCTGTGTACCATGACCTGTGCCATGACCTGTGACATGCCTATACCATCTCCTGTACCATGACCTGTTCCATGCCTATACCATCACCTGTGCCATGCCTATACCATCACCTGTGCCATGCCTGTACCATGACCTCAAAGTCACGCAATTTTTTACCGCGTTTTTTGCCGCGAAGCAATACCTATTACATTTTTCTTTTTGCGCCCCCCCCCCCCCACAAATTTTTAGCACCAGCAGCCACTGTTCCCATAGATGTCAATGTTAAAAACCGGGAACAGTGTCATGTCAAGCTGACCAAGATTTCTCATAGACGCCAATGTTAAAGACCAGGAGTAGAGCCATGTCAAGCTGACCAAGATTTCCTGTAGCCGCCAATATTAAAATCCAGGAGTAGTGCCATGTCAAGCTGACCAAGATTTCTCATAGACGCCAATGTGTCCATACTCATGAGTGTACGTAAAGTGAGGATACGTAAAGCGGGGTATGCCAGTATATAGAGCAGACCAAAATGAGGGACAAATGTGGAGGAAAGAGGGACAGAGGGACATTGTTCCAAATCAGGGACAGTCCCTCGAAATTAGGGACAGTTGGGAGCTATGTTACAGTATAGGCTATGTGGTGCATATAGTGCAGTGGTGTCAGTATGTTACTTCCAGTATAATATACTGAATATACAGTATATGCCTGCTTTGTGCTTAATATAATGCAGTGGTATCACAGTGTTACTTTGATTATAATAAAATGAATCTTTAGGTCTCTTATGGGCTTAAAATAGAGCAGCTGTGGCAGTATGTTACTTCCAGCTGAGTGTAATAATTAAAACGGGCCTGCTATGTGCTGCACATAGAGTAGTGGGTATCAGTGTGTTATTTCCAGTATATTAGACTGAATATATTGACCTGCCTTGTGCTGCTTGTATAGCATTGAAGTCTGTGTTTTAATTCCAGTATAACATACTGAATATTCAGGCCTATATGCGCAATGTAAATGAGTGAGGCGGTGGTGTCAGTGTTTTACTTCCAGTATAATATACTGAATATTTAAGCCTGCAATGTGATGCAAGTATTGAATTGAAAGTGGTGTCTGTGTGTAACTTTGAGTATAATATACTGAATATACAGTATAGGTCAGCTATGTTTTGCATATAGTGAACCAGTGTTCAATGTGTTTTCTCTTTCATTCATTGACAAACACAGCTCCTGCTTCTTCTTAACCATTGGGTTATACTGCCTCCTACAGGAGTAGAACACTAAGAAGGAAAAAGCTTGATTACACCTATGGGCAGTCCCAGGGGGCATACACAGCTACAGGCACTTAGTTTTTTTCTGCCTAGTCGAGAGTAAGGACCTAGTTCCTTGTTGGGATCTCTGGTCCTGGCAATTTTTTTTCCTTTTAAATTGATTTTTTTCCTATCTTTGTTTTTTGTTCCTGTGAGAATCTACTATCAACTGCCGGACTGGGTGATGGACTGGATAATCTAGATCCTGAGAATCCCCCCAGTCAGGGGCTGTGCGGACATGGCACAGGACATGTCAGGGGCTGTGCGGACATGGCACAGGACATGTCAGGGGCTGTGCGGACATGGTACAGGACATGTCAGGGGCTGTGCGGACATGGCACAGGACATGTCAGGGGCTGTGCGGACATGGCACAGGACATGTCAGGGGCTGTGCGGACATGGCACAGGACATGTCAGTGGCTGTGCGGACATGGTACAGGACATGTCAGGGGCTGTGCGGACATGGTACAGGACATGTCAGGGGCTGTGCGGACATGGTACAGGACATGTCAGTGGCTGTGCGGACATGGCACAGGACATGTCAGGGGCTGTGCGGACATGGCACAGGACATGTCAGGGGCTGTGCGGACATGGCACAGGACATGTCAGGGGCTGTGCGGACATGGTACAGGACATGTCAGGGGCTGTGCGGACATGGTACAGGACATGTCAGGGGCTGTGCGGACATGGTACAGGACATGTCAGGGGCTGTGCGGACATGGTATAGGAGATGTCAGGGGCTGTGCGGACATGGCACAGGAGATGTCAGGGGCTGTGCGGACATGGCACAGGACATGTCAGGGGCTGTGCGGACATGGTACAGGAGATGTCAGGGGCTGTGCGGACATGGCACAGGAGATGTCAGGGGCTGTGCGGACATGGTACAGGAGATGTCAGGGGCTGTGCGGACATGTTATAGGAGATGTCAGGGGCTGTGCGGACATGGTACAGGAGATGTCAGAGGCTGCGGACATGGTACAGGACATGTCAGGGGCTGTGGGGACATGGTACAGGACGTCAGGGGCTGTGGGGACATGGTACAGGACATGTCAGGGGCTGTGGGGACATGGTACAGGAGATGTCAGGGGCTGTGGGGACATGGTACAGGACATGTCAGGGGCTGAGTGTGTGGAGTTAGTTTGGATAAAAAAAAACCGAGGGCTGCAAGGAGCCGCTAACCTGCTAGAGGTCAAATACACATTTCTAGCTTTGCAGAGAAGAAAACTTTTATTTTCACATCGCTCACCCTGACGGGGCCGGTACAGAGCTGACATGGACATCTAAGGGGACAGCAGGAAGGCACACTCTCAGGCTCACCTGCAATCACATCATGCTGCTGCTGGCGCGTGAAGTTTTGTCTGTTGTGTGGGACAGTGTGATAGGATCAGCATCGGCGAGCCCGTGACAGTCATCACTGTCAAATATATTCCAAAGAGAGCCATCACTTAGTATTATTAATATATATTCTAAAAAAAACTATATTTAAAATAACATAATAATTATATATCTTTTTTTTTTTTGGATAGATGGATGGATGGATTGATGCCTAATCCTATATTATGTGTGAGGCTGGAACAGGTTGCCAGTAATATATGCAGTGGTAGGGCAGGTATTTGGGGCATCACTCACTCACACAATGTCAGGCTATGAAATGGTGCAGTCAGCGGGGGTAGAGGGGCACACAATACCCTCCTGTGTTCTCTGCTCCCCAGAGCCCTGCCAGGGAGGGTGACATTAGCATGGCAACAATGCTGTGACGCCGGGTCCCCTCTGCCTATTGTGAGAGGAGAAAGGCAGACACGTGTATGGGTATGTAGTGTCATTGAGGGGGGGGGGTGGCAGCGTCTTTGCAGAGACCTCCAGCAGGCAGCAACACAGCCAGTCACAGTCAGTTGATCCACCCGGCGTGGAGCCGCCCCGTGACGTCATGCCGCTCACAGCGGCTGACGTAGAAAAGTAAATATCGGACGGACCGTCCGTCACCCTATCTGGAGTGCAGCGGGGGCCGGGGGCGGGGCTGCAGCGGCATCATCACAGCGGCGCGGCTCCAATGCTTAATGCGGCGCTGCGGGCCTATGTTAAAGCGGCGATGCGGCCCCATGTTAAAGCGGCGATGCGGCCCCATGTTAAAGCGGCGATGCGGTAGGCCAGTCCGGCCCTGCCGGGGCCCCTGGACATTCGGGGCCCTGGGCAGTTTCCCAGTTTGTCCCCCCCTAACGCCGGCCCTGGCTCCGCGCTAGGTTGGCCGCGACATAGCCCCACTGGACGGGGACTGGCCTGCGAGTTAAACGTCTCGCAAAAGGCGCATGCGACCTGGCCTCAGCCTGAGTCACAGCGTTCCTCCTGGCCGACACCCACATTCCGATGGAGCGGTGGTCTGTCAGGAGCAGCTTTGCGGCCTAATGGTCCGGAGCTATGTGGGGCGGCCCCAGTGCGGGTGGCTAAAGCCACTACCTTCTGTTTGGGTATCTGCCCTCCCCTCCACTGCCCCTGGGTGGTCGGCTCCGCTAAGGCTCGCACCCAGGCGGCTGGGCATCCACAAAAATTTAAGCTGCGACTTGCGGCTATGCGGATGGTTTCATTTTTGATTGCAGCCATGCCCCTTTTAGCGCTGCGGGACCATCAGGATACCCTGCACACGTGTCCTGGCATGTGGCCCCCTTTTAAGGGGGCTATTTCCTAATGTGCGGGCCTCTATGGAGGGGCTTGAAGGATGACCCGCTTGTTTTTTGCGAGGTCCAGTAGGTGGTCTATTCATGGACCCTTGGTCGGCGTCCCCCTTGCAGGATCGCCGGCGGCGGCCCTCATCTGAATGTTATGTTTTTCTGGGTGACCTAGTATTTAGCGTCCACCACCCTCCCCTGCCTCATCTGTCCATCAGATCCTGAATCTGTTTCGGCCGCCATGGACGCGAGTCATCCTACTGTCTGTGTACACGCATCCTGAGTGCTCAGACTCTGCTCATTTAGCCGTGCATGAAAAGGCGCTGGTGTAAGCACTGATTGTGTCATAGCGTGAAATTTTAAACATGGCAGAGATGCTGCGTCAGAGCCGCCAGTCCCTTTTGGCACCACAGGTCCTCCACTGTGGCAGGGGTGTTCCCCTTTCCCACTTACTTTGACAACATTGTCACATAACAGTGGGGTTGTCCAAAACGCACTTTTGTGGTCCCTAAGCGTTTTAAAAGGATTCATTGCTTAAAAAGTGGACGTTCCCGCCTATAGTGGTCTCGCCGGAAGTGGCGGCTGGTGCTCAAAATTTTTTGGGGGGGGGGCGCAAACAGAAAAATGTAATATGCATTGCTTTGCGGCAAAAAACACTGTAAAGAATTGCGTGACTTTGAGGTCGCAAAAGTGTGAAAGGGGCCTTCAGTAATTAAGGTATAGTGTGCCCCCTTTCAATGCAGAGTGACCAGCGTGCCCCCTTTCAATGCAGAGAGACCAGCGTGCCCCCTTCCAATGCACAGTTACCAGCGTGCCCCCTATTAATGCACAGTGACCACCGTGCCCCCTTTCAATGCACAGTGACCAGCGTGCCCCCTTTCAATGCAGTGACCAGTGTACATGCCCCCTTCAATGCAGTGACAAGCGTACATGCCCCCTTCAATGCAGTGACCAGCGTACATTCCCCCAATGCAGAGACCAGCATACATGCCCCCTTCAATGCAGTGACCAGCATACCATTCCCCCAATGCAGAGATCAGCGTACATGCCCCCAATGCAGTGACCAGCATACATGCCCCCAATGCAGTGACCAGCGTACATGCCCCCAATGCAGTGACCAGCATACATGCCCCCAATGCAGTGACCAGCATACATGCCCCCAATGCAGAGATCAGCGTGCGTGCCCCCTTCAATGCAGTGACCAGCATAAATGCCCCCAATGCAGAGATCAGCGTGCATGCCCCCTTCAATGCAGCGACCAGCATACATGCACTCAATGCAGATACCAGCATACATGGCACCTTCAATGCAGTGACCAGCATACCATTCCCCCAATGCACAGATCAGCGTACATGCCCCCAATACAGTGACCAGCATACATGCCCCCAATGCAGTGACCAGCATACATGCCCCCAATGCAGTGACCAGCGTACATGCCCCCAATGCAATGACCAGCGTACATGCCCCCAATGCAGTGACCAGCGTACATGCCCCCAATGCAGCGTACATGCCCCCAATGTAGTGACCAGCATACATGCCCCCAATGCAGAGATCAGCGTGCGTGCCCCCAATGTAGTGACCAGCGTACATGCCCCCAATGTAGTGACCAGCATACATGCCCCCAATGCCTCGATCAGCGTGCATGCCCCCAATGCAATGACCAGCGTACATGCCCCCAATGCAGTGACCAGCATACATGCCCCCAATGCAGAGACCAGCATACATGCCCCCAATGCAGAGACCAGCATACATGCCCCCTTCAATGCAGTAACCAGCATACCATTCCCCCAATGTAGTGACCAGCATACATGCCCCCAATGCAGTGACCAGCGTACATGCCTCCAATGCAGTGACCAGCATACATGCCCTCAATGCAGTGACCAGCGTACATGCCCCCAATGCAGTGACCAGCGTACATGCCCCCAATGCAGTGACCAGCGTACATGCCCCCAACGCAGTGACCAGCATATATGCCCCCAATGCAGAGATCAGCGTGCGTGCCCCCTTCAATGTAGTGACCAGCGTACATGCCCCCCAATGTAGTGACCAGCGTACATGCCCCCAATGCCTCGATCAGCGTGCGTGCCCCCAATGCAGTGACCAACGTACATGCCCCCAATGCAGTGACCAGCATACATGCCCCTTCAATGCAGTGACCAGCATACATGCCCCTTCAATGCAGTGAATAGCATACCATTCCCCCAATGCAGTGACCAGCGTACATGCCCCCAGTGCTGTGACCAGCATACATGCCCCCAATGCAGTGACCAGCGTACATGCCCCCAATGTAGTGACTAGCGTACATGGCCCCAATGCAGTGACCAACGTACATACCCCCAATGCAGTGACCAGCATACATGCCCCCTTCAATGCAGTGACCAGCATACATGCCCCCTTCAATGCAGTGACCAGCATACATGCCCCCAATGCAGTGACCAGCGTACATGCCCCCAATGCAGTGACCAGCGTACATGCCCCCAATGCAGTGACCAGCGTACATGCCCCCAATGCAGTGACCAGCATACATGCCCCCAATGTAGTGAACAGCATACATGCCCCAATGTAGTGACCAGCGTACATGCCCCCATTGTAGTGACCAGCGTACATGCCCCCAATGTAGTGACCAGCATACATGCCCCCAATGCCGCGATCAGCGTGCGTGCCCCCAATGCCTCGATCAGCATGCGTGTCCCCAATGCAGTGACCAGCGTACAAGCCCCCAATGCAGTGACCAGCATACATGCCCCCAATGCAAAGACCAGCATACATGCCCCCTTCAATGCAGTGACCAGCATACCATTCCCCCAATGCAGTGACCAGCATACATGCCCCCAATGCAGTGACCAGCGTACATGCCCCCAATGCAGTGACCAGCGTACATGCCCCCAATGCAGTGACCAGCGTACATGCCCCCAATGCAGTGACCAGCATACATGCCCCCAATGCAGTGACCAGCATACATGCCCCCAATGCAGTGACGAGCGTACATGCCCCCTTCAATGCAGTGACCAGCATACCATTCCCCCAATGTAGTGACCAGCATACATGCCCCTTTCAATGCAGTGACCAGCGTACATGCCTCTAATGCAGTGACCAGCATACATGCCCCCAATGCAGTGACCAGCATACATGCCCCCAATGCAGTGACCAGCGTACATGCCCCCAATGCAGTGACCAGCATACATGCCCCCAATGCAGTGATGAGCGTACATGCCCCCTTCAATGCAGTGACCAGCATACCATTCCCCCAATGTAGTGACCAGCATACATGCCCCTTCAATGCAGTGACCAGCGTACATGCCTCCAATGCAGTGACCAGCATACATGCCCCCAATGCAGTGACCAGCGTACATGCCCCCAATGCAGTGACCAGCGTGCGTGCCCCCTTCAATGCAGTGACCAGCATACATGCCCCCAATGTAGTGACCAGCGCACATGCCCCCAATATAGTGACCAGCGTACATGCCCCCAATGTAGTGAACAGCATACATGCCCCCAATGCCTCGATCAGCGTGCGTGCCCCCAATGCAGTGACCAATGTACATGCCCCCAATGCAGTGACCAGCATACATGCCCCCTTCAATGCAGTGACCAGCATACATGCCCCCTTCAATGCAGTGACTAGCATATCATTCCCCCAATGCAGTGACCAGCGTACATGCCCCCAGTGCTGTGACCAGCGTATATGCCCCCAATGCAGTGACCAGTGTACATGCCCCCAATGTAGTGACCAGCGTACATGCCCCCAATGCCTCGATCAGCGTGCGTGCCCCCAGTGCAGTGACCAACGTACATACCCCCAATGCAGTGACCAGCATACATGCCACCTTCAATGCAGTGACCAGCATACATGCCCCCTTCAATGCAGTGACCAGCATACCATTCCCCCAATGCAGAGATCAGCTTGCGTGCCCCCTATGTAGTGACCAGCGTACATGCCCCCAATGTAGTGACCAGCGTACATGCCCCCAATGTAGTGACCAGCGTACATGCTCCCAATGTAGTGACCAGCATACATGCCCCCAATGCCGCGATCAGCGTGCGTGCCCCCAATGCAGAGACCAGCATACATGCCCCCTTCAATGCAGTGACCAGCATACCATTCCCCCAATGCAGTGACCAGCATACATGCCCCCAATGCAGTGACCAGCATACATGCCCCCAATGCAGTGACCAGCATACATGCCCCCAATGCAGTGACCAGCGTACATGCCCCCAATGCAGTGACCAGCATACATGCCCCCAATGCAGTGACCAGCATACATGCCCTCTTCAATGCAGTGACTAGCATACATGCCCCCTTCAATGCAGTGACCAGCATACCATTCCCCCAATGCAGTGACCAGCATACATGCCCCCAATGCAGTGACCAGCATACATGCCCCCAATGCAGTGACCAGCGTACATGCCCCCAATGCAGTGACCAGCATACATGCCCCCAATGCAGTGACCAGCATACATGCCCCCAATGCAGTGACCAGCATACATGCCCTCTTCAATGCAGTGACTAGCATACATGCCCACTTCAATGCAGTGACCAGCATACCATTCCCCCAATGCAGTGACCAGCATACATGCCCCCAATGCAGTGACCAGCGTACATGCCCCCAATGCAGTGACCAGCATACATGCCCCCAATGCAGTGACCAGCGTACATGCCCCCAATGCAGTGACCAGCGTACATGCCCCCAATGCAGTGACCAGCGTACATGCCCCCAATGCAGTGACCAGCGTACATGCCCTCTTCAATGCAGTGACCAGCATACATGCCCTCTTCAATGCAGTGACCAGCATACATGCCCTCTTCAATGCAGTGACTGGCATACATGCCCCCTTCAATGCAGTGACCAGCATACATGCCCCCAATGCAGTGACCAGCGTACATGCCCCCAATGCAGTGACCAGCATACATGCCCCCAATGCAGTGACCAGCGTACATGCCCCCAATGCAGTGACCAGCGTACATGCCCCCAATGCAGTGACCGGCGTACATGCCCCCAATGCAGTGACCAGCATACATGCCCCCAATGCAGTGACCAGCATACATGCCCCCAATGCAGTGACCAGCATACATGCCCTCTTCAATGCAGTGACTAGCATACATGCCCCCTTCAATGCAGTGACCAGCATACCATTCCCCCAATGCAGTGACCAGCGTACATGCCCCCAATGCAGTGACCAGCATACATGCCCCCAATGCAGTGACCAGCGTACATGCCCCCAATGCAGTGACCAGCGTACATGCC
Organism: Pelophylax lessonae; assembly: GCF_965119305.1. Lineage (NCBI taxonomy): Eukaryota > Metazoa > Chordata > Amphibia > Anura > Ranidae > Pelophylax > Pelophylax lessonae. The sequence goes on along the minus strand of NC_138771.1, from coordinate 354,228,826 downwards.
CCCAATGCAGTGACCAGCATACATGCCCCCAATGCAGTGACCAGCATACATGCCCCCAATGCAGTGACCAGCATACATGCCCCCAATGTAGTGACCAGCATACATGCCCCCAATGTAGTGACCAGCGTACATGCCCCCAATGTAGTGACCAGCGTACATGCCCCCAATGTAGTGACCAGCATACATGCCCCCAATGCAGTGACCAGCGTACATGCCCCCAATGTATTGACCAGCGTACATGCCCCCAATGCAGAGATCAGCGTGCGCGCCTCCAATGTAGAGACCAGTGTACATGCCCCCAATGCAGTGACCAGCGTACATGCCCCCAATGTAGTGACCAGCATACATACCCCCAATGCAGTGACCAGCGTACATGCCCCCAATGTAGTGACCAGCATACATGCCCCCAATGCAGAGATCAACGTGCGTGCCCCCAATGTAGTGACCAGCATACGTGCCCCCAATGCAGAGATCAGCGTGCGTGCCCCCAATGCAGAGACCAGCATACATTCCCCCAATGCAGAGATCAGCGTGCGTGCCCTCTTACTTACCTGGAGCAGCAGCAGCGGCTTCTCCTCAGTCCCGGTGACTGGCGACGCGTCTCCTCCAGTCCTTCCGCTCCCGCCTCCTCCTCGGCCAATGGCATGGGGTTTGCCTTGCGGCCAATCAGGAAGCGTGTATCAGGACGCGCTTCCTGATTGGTCAGGAGGAGGATTGGTGTGACAATAGCAAATTTTCATTCGCTATTGTCACACAATGGGTGGGCTCGGGACGCACTGCTCTGTGCCCCGGGTCCACCCTTTGCATTGCCCTATTAGAGCCTCTGGCTCTAATCAGGTGATGCAAAAAAAAAAAAAAAAAGCCCCATTGAACTCTATGCGTCCGGCGCCCCTGCATGCAGATTAGGCGGCCGGGGCGCATGGATGGGTGGGCGGCGCCCCTGCGCCCTTAGTACACCGGCCGGCACTGCTCGCCGGTTTCCAGGCTAAATAAAGCTACCTTAATTCCGATTGAGGAGTCCTTGGCCTTTAAATAAAAAATTGATAGGAGAGTGGAGGCTCTGGCCTGCCATATATTTCACTATAGCTGGTTCGGCTTATGCCAGTTTTTACTATTGCCTTGGTATCCCAAAACTCTGACAAGTGGGCTAAAATTTTACTCCGGGACCTGGAGGGGACACAACTTCCCCCTGCCTTTGCGGAGATCCAGGGGCTACGGTTTATCTGTGATGCCTCTCTTGGATGCAGCTCCATTGATTTTTTTGCTGTCTGTATCAGCAGTGGTCCTTCTGCGTCTTATCTGGCTGACAATGCTGGTCTACGGACCAGACTTCTAAGAAGGCCTTATTTGATTTTCCCTTTGTGGGGGATCGCCTGTTTGGAGCTTCCTTGGGTGACATCATTAAGGGTCTCAAGGGGGGAAAGAGTATTCTTCTTCCACAGGCTACCGAGGGCAAGAAGCCCCACTGTAGATGTGGGCCATTCTTCTCGGCTCTTAAGATGCCTTTTCCCTTTTTTTCCCCTCAAGGGATAAAAGTCCTTCAGGGCCTCCCCCGGAGGTTCCAAGAGGACCTGGTCTGGTAAGCCACAAGGGGCTCTTCCAGATCTGCAGACAAGGCTTCCTCTGCACCAAGGGGCACCCTCATCCGTATCTGGGGTTGGGGGACGTCTTTGCTGATTTCTGGATCCGTGGACCTCTCTGGTACAATTTGTTCCGGCTACAAGATGGAGTTTCTGTCTTTTCCTCCGGAAAGGTACTTCTGTTCCAACCTGCACTTGTCTCCAGATCGCTTACGGGGTCACTTTGGGGCAGTGCAAGACTTGTTACTTCATGGGGTGATTGTCCTGGTTTTGGCTTTGGGATGTTTTTAGGGGTTTTACTCAAACCTGTTTACAGTTTCCTGGAAGGAAGGCAAGGTATGCCCAATTCTGGACCTAAAGGCGCTAAACTGCTTTGTGCGGGTACAGAAGTTCAGAATAGAGTCCATTCGCACGGTAGTGGCATCCCTACAACTGGAGGATTTTCTCTCTTCTATTGACAGTCTCAGACTACTCTGATGGACACCTTGGAGATTGCTCTGTGATCTCTGAGGGAGTTTGGTTGGATTCTGACCCTTGAGAAGTCTGCTCTGGTTCCTTCCACAAAACTGGACTACCTGGGTGGATTCAGCCTCAGGGAGTGTTGCGTCCACCTGAAAAACTCCAGAAATTGCAGGAGGCAATTTAGCTTCTGTTGTCCAGCAGACGGTCATCCTTCCGGGCTTGCATGCAGGCGCTGGGCCTGATGGTGTCTACCTTTGAGGCGGTTCCTTTTGCACAGTACAACACAAAATCTCTGCAAAAAGAGATTCTGGTGACATAGGACAAGAACCCACAGTCTCTAGAGGTGGCTTAGTCCTCCGGCACTTCGACAGGGAAATCGTTCTCCCCCTGTACTGGACGGTTGCCACCACGGATGCCAGCCTGTCCGGGTGGGCAGGCGTCCTCAGCACAGCTTGTGCTCAGGGGTCTGGACTCGGGTAGAGTCCAGACTGCCGATCAATGTACTGGAACTCTGAGCGATCAGACTTTGGACAATTGGTCTTTAGGGGTGTCCGGTACAAATTCAATCTGACAATGCCACGGCCGTGGCTTATGTCAATCACCATGGGGGCACAAGAAGTGTCCCGATGGATCTGGAAGTAGCTGGCATTCTAAGGAGGGCAGAATGATCGTTCCAGCCCTCTCTGCTGTACACATTTCATGGAAGGTTCAGAGGTTTGTGGCGTGGTCTCGGGATCCTCTAGCCGATGCCGCAGACACATTAGTGGCTCCTTGGCGTCAGTATCGTCTGATTTATGCCTTTCCCCTCTCAAACTTCTGCCAAGACCCCTGTGCAGGATTGAGGCAGCATGGGATTCTGGTCTTTCCAGTGGCTCCAGGCGCGCCTCGCCAGTCTTGGTATGCTTATCTGGTACGGCTGGTCGCTGATGCTCCTTGGAGATTTCCTCTCAGGAAAGATCTGCTTTCTCAAGGGCCAATCTTCCATCCTGTATTACAGTCGCTGGTTTTAATGGTCAGTGCCCTTTGACAAAGTCGGAAATGACGAAACGCGTCAGCTGTGAACCTCACGGCGACCAGAAGTACTGGGGGACACGAGCAGAGTGATCGGAGCTGCCTGACACCAACGTGGAGAGGGTGAGAGGTACCGTCACTGTCCGCGGATGGACCCTAAGTAGTGAGAGTGCAATACTACATTACTGCGCTGCATTTTACCATGTTTGTGAGTGGATTTTCATTTGAGTTTGTGGTGAATAAATGTATACTTTTAAGACAATATCACACTAGTGCGTTCCTTTATCTTTTTCCCGCTGAGTCATCTTGGTCTATGGATGGTCGGGTGAAAAAGGATTAAAGGTGCACAAGGATTATTGGATTACTATCTTCCACGGGGAAAACAGGGGATCAGGATTTGAGCCAGTCTGGAAATCAGCATTCCTCAGCTTGTTAGCCTTACCTATGAAAGTGGGTGGGCATTTTTATCTGGTGAGTTGCCATTCTCACTAATTATCACAGCGGTGGATGCAAACATCTCTCTGGTGTTCCTGGCTACATGGTGGTGTTTCCTGTCTGGTGGATTGGTCTTTTTTAGTGATCCTATACTTTATGAATTTGCGCTTGGAAATTCTACTCTATGAATATTGGACTGATTATTTTATGTCTGCGCTTCTAATACTTCTTCTTCAAAGTCCATATGGGATTTGAGTTTTGTATTGTATTTTTTATGTACAGTACAGACTATTGGCCTCCTATGTGTAGAGGAGTGTCAGCCCTCAGTGCTGTGTATAGAGAAGTGGTGTCAGTGTACAGTACAGTGTTTTTGGCCTCCTATGTGTAGAGGAGTGTCAGCCCTCAGTGCTGTCAGTGTACAGTACAGTGTTTTGGCCTCCTATGTGTAGAGGAGTGTCAGCCCTCAGTACTGTGTATAGAGAAGTGGTGTCAGTGTACAGTACAGTGTTTTGGTCTCCTATGTGTAGAGAAGTGTCAGCCCTCGGTGCTATGTATAGAGAAGTGGTGTCAGTGTACAGTACAGTGTCTGGGCCTGCTATGTGTAGAGGAGTGTCAGCCCTCAGTGCTGTGTATAGAGAATTGGTGTCAGTGTACAGTACAGTGTCTGGGCCTCCTATGTGTAGAGGAGTGTCAGCCCTCAGTGCTGTGTATAGAGAAGTGGTGTCAGTGTATAGTACAGTGTTTTGGCCTCCTATGTGTAGAGAAGTGTCAGCCCTCGGTGCTATGTATAGAGAATTGGTGTCAGTGTATAGTACAGTGTTTTGGCCTCCTATGTGTAGAGAAGTGTCAGCCCTCAGTACTGTGTATAGAGAAGTGGTGTCAGCGTACAATACAGTGTTTTGGCCTCCTATGTGTAGAGGAGTGTCAGCTCTCGGTGCTATGTATAGAGAAGTGGTGTCAGTGTACAGTACAGTGTCTGGGCCTGCTATGTGTAGAGGAGTGTCAGCCCTCAGTGCTGTGTATAGAGAATTGGTGTCAGTGTACAGTACAGTGTCTGGGCCTGCTATGTGTAGAGGAGTGTCAGCTCTCAGTGCTGTGTATAGAGAAGTGGTGTCAGTGTACAGTACAGTGTCTGGGCCTCCTATGTGTAGAGAAGTGTCAGCCCTCAATGCTGTGTATAGAGAAGTGGTGTCAGTGTACAGTACAGTGTTTTGGCCTCCTATGTGTAGAGGAGTGTCAGCCCTCAGTACTGTGTATAGAGAAGTGGTGTCAGCGTACAATACAGTGTTTTGGCCTCCTATGTGTAGAGGAGTGTCAGCTCTCGGTGCTATGTATAGAGAAGTGGTGTCAGTGTACAGTACAGTGTCTGGGCCTGCTATGTGTAGAGGAGTGTCAGCCCTCAGTGCTGTGTATAGAGAATTGGTGTCAGTGTACAGTACAGTGTCTGGGCCTGCTATGTGTAGAGGAGTGTCAGCTCTCAGTGCTGTGTATAGAGAAGTGGTGTCAGTGTACAGTACAGTGTCTGGGCCTCCTATGTGTAGAGGAGTGTCAGCCCTCAATGCTGTGTATAGAGAAGTGGTGTCAGTGTACAGTACAGTGTTTTGGCCTCCTATGTGTAGAGGAGTGTCTGCCCACAGTGCTGTGTATAGAGAATTGGTGTCAGTGTACAGTACAGTGTCTGGGCCTCCTATGTGTAGAGGAGTGTCAGCCCACAGTGCTGTGTATAGAGAAGTGGTGTCAGTGTACAGTACAGTGTCTGGGCCTCCTATGTGTAGAGGAGTGTCAGCCCTCAGTGCTGTGTATAGAGAATTGGTGTCAGTGTACAGTACAGTGTCTGGGCCTCCTATGTGTAGAGGAGTGTCAGCCCTCAGTGCTGTGTATAGAGAAGTGGTGTCAGTGTATAGTACAGTGTTTTGGCCTCCTATGTGTAGAGGAGTGTCAGCCCTCAGTACTGTGTATAGAGAAGTGGTGTCAGTGTACAGTACAGTGTTTTGGCCTCCTATGTGTAGAGGAGTGCCAGCTCTCAGTGCTGTGTATAGAGAAGTGGTGTCAGTGTACAGTATAGTGTCTGGGCCTCCTATGTGTAGAGGAGTGTCAGCCCTCAATGCTGTGTATAGAGAAGTGGTGTCAGTGTACAGTACAGTGTTTTGGCCTCCTATGTGTAGAGGAGTGTCTGCCCTCAGTGCTGTGTATAGAGAATTGGTGTCAGTGTACAGTACAGTGTCTGGGCCTCCTATGTGTAGATGAGTGTCAGCCCACAGTGCTGTGTATAGAGAAGTGGTGTCAGTGTATAGTACAGTGTCTGGGCCTCCTATGTGTAGAGGAGTGTCAGCCCTCAGTACTGTGTATAGAGAAGTGGTGTCAGTGTACAGTACAGTGTTTTGGCCTCCTATGTGTAGAGGAGTGTCAGCTCTCGGTGCTATGTATAGAGAAGTGGTGTCAGTGTATAGTACAGTGTTTTGGCCTCCTATGTGTAGAGGAGTGTCAGCTCTCGGTGCTATGTATAGAGAAGTGGTGTCAGTGTACAGTACAGTGTCTGGGCCTGCTATGTGTAGAGGAGTGTCAGCCCTCAGTGCTGTGTATAGAGAATTGGTGTCAGTGTACAGTACAGTGTCTGGGCCTGCTATGTGTAGAGGAGTGTCAGCTCTCAGTGCTGTGTATAGAGAAGTGGTGTCAGTGTACAGTACAGTGTCTGGGCCTGCTATGTGTAGAGGAGTGTCAGCTCTCAGTGCTGTGTATAGAGAAGTGGTGTCAGTGTACAGTACAGTGTCTGGGCCTCCTATGTGTAGAGGAGTGTCAGCCCTCAGTGCTGTGTATAGAGAAGTGGTGTCAGTATACAGTACAGTGTTTGGGCCTCCTATGTGTAGAGGAGTGTCAGCTCTCAGTGCTGTGTATAGAGAATTGGTGTCAGTGTACAGTACAGTGTCTGGGCCTGCTATGTGTAGAGGAGTGTCAGCTCTCAGTGCTGTGTATAGAGAAGTGGTGTCAGTGTACAGTACAGTGTTTGGGCCTCCTATGTGTAGAGGAGTGTCAGCCCTCAGTACTGTGTATAGAGAAGTGGTGTCAGCGTACAATACAGTGTTTTGGCCTCCTATGTGTAGAGGAGTGTCAGCTCTCGGTGCTATGTATAGAGAAGTGGTGTCAGTGTACAGTACAGTGTCTGGGCCTGCTATGTGTAGAGGAGTGTCAGCCCTCAGTGCTGTGTATAGAGAATTGGTGTCAGTGTACAGTACAGTGTCTGGGCCTGCTATGTGTAGAGGAGTGTCAGCTCTCAGTGCTGTGTATAGAGAAGTGGTGTCAGTGTACAGTACAGTGTCTGGGCCTCCTATGTGTAGAGGAGTGTCAGCCCTCAATGCTGTGTATAGAGAAGTGGTGTCAGTGTACAGTACAGTGTTTTGGCCTCCTATGTGTAGAGGAGTGTCTGCCCACAGTGCTGTGTATAGAGAATTGGTGTCAGTGTACAGTACAGTGTCTGGGCCTCCTATGTGTAGAGGAGTGTCAGCCCACAGTGCTGTGTATAGAGAAGTGGTGTCAGTGTACAGTACAGTGTCTGGGCCTCCTATGTGTAGAGGAGTGTCAGCCCTCAGTGCTGTGTATAGAGAATTGGTGTCAGTGTACAGTACAGTGTCTGGGCCTCCTATGTGTAGAGGAGTGTCAGCCCTCAGTGCTGTGTATAGAGAAGTGGTGTCAGTGTATAGTACAGTGTTTTGGCCTCCTATGTGTAGAGGAGTGTCAGCCCTCAGTACTGTGTATAGAGAAGTGGTGTCAGTGTACAGTACAGTGTTTTGGCCTCCTATGTGTAGAGGAGTGCCAGCTCTCAGTGCTGTGTATAGAGAAGTGGTGTCAGTGTACAGTATAGTGTCTGGGCCTCCTATGTGTAGAGGAGTGTCAGCCCTCAATGCTGTGTATAGAGAAGTGGTGTCAGTGTACAGTACAGTGTTTTGGCCTCCTATGTGTAGAGGAGTGTCTGCCCTCAGTGCTGTGTATAGAGAATTGGTGTCAGTGTACAGTACAGTGTCTGGGCCTCCTATGTGTAGATGAGTGTCAGCCCACAGTGCTGTGTATAGAGAAGTGGTGTCAGTGTATAGTACAGTGTCTGGGCCTCCTATGTGTAGAGGAGTGTCAGCTCTCAGTGCTGTGTATAGAGAAGTGGTGTCAGTGTATAGTACAGTGTCTGGGCCTCCTATGTGTAGAGGAGTGTCAGCCCTCAATGCTGTGTATAGAGAAGTGGTGTCAGTGTATAGTACAGTGTTTTGGCCTCCTATGTGTAGAGGAGTGTCAGCCCTCAGTACTGTGTATAGAGAAGTGGTGTCAGTGTACAGTACAGTGTTTTGGCCTCCTATGTGTAGAGGAGTGTCAGCTCTCGGTGCTATGTATAGAGAAGTGGTGTCAGTGTATAGTACAGTGTTTTGGCCTCCTATGTGTAGAGGAGTGTCAGCTCTCGGTGCTATGTATAGAGAAGTGGTGTCAGTGTACAGTACAGTGTCTGGGCCTGCTATGTGTAGAGGAGTGTCAGCCCTCAGTGCTGTGTATAGAGAATTGGTGTCAGTGTACAGTACAGTGTCTGGGCCTGCTATGTGTAGAGGAGTGTCAGCTCTCAGTGCTGTGTATAGAGAAGTGGTGTCAGTGTACAGTACAGTGTCTGGGCCTGCTATGTGTAGAGGAGTGTCAGCTCTCAGTGCTGTGTATAGAGAAGTGGTGTCAGTGTACAGTACAGTGTCTGGGCCTCCTATGTGTAGAGGAGTGTCAGCCCTCAGTGCTGTGTATAGAGAAGTGGTGTCAGTATACAGTACAGTGTTTGGGCCTCCTATGTGTAGAGGAGTGTCAGCTCTCAGTGCTGTGTATAGAGAATTGGTGTCAGTGTACAGTACAGTGTCTGGGCCTGCTATGTGTAGAGGAGTGTCAGCTCTCAGTGCTGTGTATAGAGAAGTGGTGTCAGTGTACAGTACAGTGTTTGGGCCTCCTATGTGTAGAGGAGTGTCAGCTCTCAGTGCTGTGTATAGAGAATTGGTGTCAGTGTACAGTACAGTGTCTGGGCCTCCTATGTGTAGAGGAGTGTCAGCCCTCAGTGCTGTGTATAGAGAAGTGGTGTCAGTGTACAGTACAGTGTCTGGGCCTCCTATGTGTAGAGAAGTGTCAGCTCTCAGTGCTGTGTATAGAGAAGTGGTGTCAGTGTACAGTATAGTGTCTGGGCCTCCTATGTGTAGAGGAGTGTCAGCCCTCAGTGCTGTGTATAGAGAAGTGGTGTCGGTAACTCAGTATACAGTACAGACTGCTGGCCTCAGCCCTCAGTACAGCGTATTGAGTTGTTGCAGTGAGTGTCAGCCTCCTCCTGGCTGTGCTCCCTCCTCCCCCCACCCCCTCCATAGGAAAGCATTAGCCATCTCTGTGTATCATTCACAGGCTCCGTTTCCTGCAGCTGTCGCGGCCACCTTGGTGTCCTGAGTGGGCCGGGTTCCTCCATCCAGCCGTGTCCAGGTTCCTGGTGCAGACATGTCTGAGCAGAGTGGCAGCAGATACCAGCAGGTAGGAGGCGGGCGGGGGAAGCCTTGTAGGCGAGGCCGGGGATGAGCTGTGTGCAGTAGGCCTCAGTGTTGTTATTGTGAAGCTCTACACCCGGAACAGCAATCGGAGGCCAGCCTGGGCTCTCCCCGGAGTGACATAGCGGGGACATGTGGACGGTTCTTCCCGTGTGACATGAAAATTTAACACATTATTGACCAGGCTTGGAGCGTGGGGGGACATTGTTATCAGAACCATATGGATCTATATGGAAATTAGGAGCAGGGCTGAATACAGTGTGTATTTAGCTTCAGGATCAGTGGTTTTAGAATGGGTCTTATTAATGAGTGTTCCATTGGAGTGATATTAATAATCAGTGTACACAGATTAGGGGCCTGTCTGTTATCAGCCATACCAGTTCCCTCTATTGGAGGAGATTGGTCCTGTATGGAAATCCTTAGACACACACACCCTGACAAAATAAGGTTACAAATATAGACCAAGGCACATGTCTTGTAGATGATTATCATATGGTCTTGTATACAGTGTGGATGGTCAGAAATCCGCAGTGTTTTGTGGAGTGTAATAGAAGAGGGTAAAGTACAGCTCACTTTTCAGTTTATCTCTTGCCAAATGCGTATTTCCAGCTGCAAGAAAAGTGAGCCTTAATGCCCAGCCACCACCCAGTCTGGGTTCTGACTATTCCACTTCTTGGTTGGCTGAGCCATGATGACATCACTCCCACACATGGGCATCCACAGCGGCGTGTGATAAAAATGCCCCCAGCGCACTGACCGATCTGTCCCAAACAGCTGCTGGTTAGGGCTTCTGATTGGAAGCCAGTGAAAATGGCTCCAATCATGTGACTGCTGTGTCAGCAAATCACAACAGCTACATGATACAGAAGCTTCACCGCCCCCCCCGGGCATTGCATTTATAATTATTTTCTTTAGGCTACGTTCACATGTTAGCGTAGCGGACCGCGGCAGAATCACCGCGATTCTGCCGGCGATCCGGAAATCATTGCAAATCACGGGACGCCTGTGCATTGCAGTTGATTTGCAATGGCACCCCAAACGCTGTGCGATGTTGCAGCGATTTCCACCTGCCGACTCGCGGTACCATCGCGCAAACAAAATCGCGGGTCGCATGACGCCCCAAAGAAGCTCTTGTACCTTTTTTGGGTGATTTTGTTTGCGCGATGTTGCCGCGATTTCTGCCTGCTGTTTGGGGTGCCATTGCAAATCACAGGCAACGCACAGGTGTCCCACGATTTGCAATGATTTCCGGATCGCGGGCAGAATCGCGGTGATTCTGCCCACAATTAGCTACGCCCACATGTGAATGTAGCCTAAGGCGTTTTGGGGCGTTTTTGGGGAGTTTTTCTGCTCTAGGATCAGCTTCCTATTAATGGCAGTAGAACTGTTCTAATCGGTGCGACTCAGAAAAAGGTTCCTGCACTACTTTGGGGGCGATTTCATCCCAACTTGCATTGACTTCTGCTAATGAAGTCCCAAGCAAGCTGCAATGAAATCAAGCAGGATGTCAGCTGACAAAGTCGCATAGATGTGAACCGGCACTTACCTGTCCAGGAATCCAGCGATGTCCTCACCTTAACCGATTCTTCAATAGGCTTTGGGTGCAGGTGCCGGCATAGCAAGTAAGGGAAACAGGAAGTGAAGTGCAGCTTCACAGCAGGTTTCCTACTGCTCATGTGTGAGTGGTGCTGCGCCTTGTGAATGGTCCTGTAGTCTTCTGGGACCTGTGATGTGTCCCAGAAGACTGCGGGGGTAGGAGGGTGGGGCCCAACTTCTGGCTCAGATCGCCATGGCTGGAAGTGGGAGCAGGTACCTGTCAAAACCAGGTCCCCCCGCACCAAAAAAAAAGTGCCAAATGTGGCAGTAGAGATGGGGAGGATGAAAACAAGTGGAGCTTGTGTACAGTTTTTTTAAAGGGATGAGGTAGGCTAAGCTGCGTGTGCATGGCTCAGTGTACAGAAAGGCAGAATTGCTTGATTCCCCCTCTACTTTAAGGCTCTGTCCACATCTTGGGGTCCCGGATCACAGGCAGAATCGCCCCGATTCTGCTCGCGATCCCGAATCACAGCAAATCGATTCCCGTCACTTCCAAAGGCACCCCAAAACACGGTGCGATTTTGCCGCAATTGTTGCAGGACGAATCGCGGGTAAATCGCGCAAACAGAATAGCGGGACACCCGTTGCCCAAAAGAAGGATTTCTTTTGGGTGACGGGCATCCTACGATTCTGTTTGCTCGATTTTACCACGATTCGTCGGGCAACAATTGTGGCAAAATTGCGCTGCTTTTGGGCTGCCATTGGAAGTGACGGGGATTGCACGGGCGTCCCGCGATTTCCTGTGATTCGGGATCGTGACGATCCGGGACACCACGGGGTGAATGGAGCCTCAGGCCTAGTACACACTAGTAGCTTTTTCTTTTTCGTCCAACCCAGCGGACTAAACAAAAAAAACTGACTGTTCAGGGGTAGCTACTGTACTAACTATCTGACATTAGTACAGCGATCTCCCCTGCTGTTATATTGTGTTCTGACAGGGGGACAGTCCCCCCTGGTTTCTATTGAACCAGCCAATGCCGTCTGACATGCGGCCTTTGTGTACTAGGCTTAAGCAGTGTTAATGGGGATATCTCCCGCTGCCAGCTATTGCCACTCGCAACTCTCCGAATACCCAAAGGGCTTGTTTGAAGTGATTGTAAACCCTTTTTTTTTTTTTTTTTCTTTTTTGATAAAAAACATGCTATACTTACCTGCTCTGTGCAATAAGGTTTGTTTTTTTTTTTAAAGAGGTTGTAAACCTCCGTTTTTTTTTTTTATTTTTTTTTAAACGAACACCTGAAAGAAAAACACATAATGAGCTAATATAGATCGCATACTAGCTCATTATGAAATACTTACCTAAGAACAAAGCCCCCGAAGTGCCGACCGCTTACCTGTCCATGGGCGACATGTTCTGTCGCCCTTCTTCCGGGTAAGCTTACCTATAGGTACAAGTTGTAGAGGAGGGTTTACTTTAATTAAAAAATGGACTTTCACTTTTAGCAGATGGAATCGTTTATGTAAATGATTTGTTGGTAAGGTTGGCTCTTTATTGCAGAAGTTTTCCCCTTCGTCCAAAGCATCTGAGACCTTGTTCATCTTTTCCTGCGGATTCCCTGGTTTGTGTCACATGATTTTAACTTTGTTGTTGCATATATAAAGAATGAGGGTTTCTAAAAATTCTGCTGAGAATGCTTGAAGTAAGCAGATTCATCCAGTTCCCCGGAGTGGTTTTTGTGTGCAGCACAAGATTTTCTTTGCAGTATTGCTTCATGTTGGCTGGTGTCTCAGACAGCTGTTATTACAGCTATGGATAGCGGTTCAACTCCTTATTCAGCATTCAAACAGAAAAGAGAAAGATCAGACACTAGACCTCTGATTTAGGGCTCTTTCACACGGGCGTTCCTTTTTTTTTTGCCCGATCAGGTCCTTTTTTTTTTTTTTTGTAACGGACACGGATGACACTTGTGTCATCCGGTCCGTATGTCCGTTTTTCATCCCATCCGTTTGCGGATGAAAAACTGACATAATGCATATCTATGTAAATACGGATGTCTGCGGATGACACCACTGACATCCGTTTTTGCTTCCGTTCCGTTTTTTGAAAGGAAGAAAAAATAGGGTTCTCCTCCGTTCAAAAAAACTGAACTGAACTGAACTGACAAAAAACGGATGTCAGAGGATGATCATCCGATGACATCCGTATTTACATAGAGATACATTATGTCCGTTTTTCATCCGCAAACGGATGGGATGAAAAACGGACATACGGAACGCCCGTGTGAAAGAGCCCTTAATCTTTTTAATAAAATGTTATTTTTCTCAGATGTCCACTACATCCGCCCCCCCCCCCCCCCCCACTTGAACAGATTGCATGTGTAGCAACATTTTGGTCACCATGCACTGTATCTGATCCCCCAACCCCCAACCACCATATACTACCTGAGTAAGCTGTACTGCTTCTCTACCTTCTCACCCATTCCTGTACTCACTATTACAATATGAAGTTGAAGACCAGCACAACAAATTCTGGATGGATCCTTTGCACACTGCTACACCCTTTCCAGCAAGCTATGCAATGAAAAACAGGGATATTTAGTTCACATTTATTGTTTAGGCTGACCAACTGCATCAAAGTAATCCTTCTTCTGGCTAGTCCTACAATGCCTTGCTATGGTGGACACCATGCCAACATGGGGCATAAAGACCCAAGGTGGGGGAGAGCAACTAGGTTCAGATCTGGTCACTGACCTGCGTTACAACAGAGAAAAGATATACCTGTGCTCAAATCCTAATAGCTTGTTCATGTATTTGAACTATCAGGTGCCAAAGGGGTGTGACCACATATTAACCACTTGCCAACCAGCCTCCACAGTTTTATGGCGGCAGGTTCGAGGGAGCGACTCTGTAGGCGCCAACTCGCCAGCGGGGAAGCTGAGGCGTGGGGCCAGCGGCCGCGATTGCCGCTGGGCACCCGTGATCTCTCCCCATGAAGAGAGAATGGCGGTCTGCTGTTGTAAACACAGCAGACCTTTGTTTTCTTTGCTTTCAACACAGAGCCCCTGTGATCCTCCTATTTACTGCTGGTTCACACTACCGGGACTTGTCAGGTGACTAGGTCGCTTGACAAGTCGTGCTCCATTCTGTGCTATGGGAACCGTTCTAATAGGAGCCACTTAGAAAAAGGATCCTGCACTACTTTTGACCGAAGTCGGAGCGACTTGCACTGACTTCCATTATGTGAAGTCCGTGCAAGTCGCGCCGAAGTCGCGGTGCACGGCGACTTCACTAGTCGCCCCCGAAGTCGTATCGCCATAGCGTGAACCGACTCTTAGGAACACAGGTCTTGTGTTGATATTACAAGCCCATCCCCCCTGCAGTTTGAAAATACCCCCTAGGCTCACACTTAACTCTTTGATCGCCCCTGGGTTAACCCCTTCCCTGCCAGTGTCATTTACAGTAACAGTGCATATTTTTAGCAGTGATTACTGTAGTAATGTCACTGGTCCCCCCAAGAGTGTTAAAAAAATGTCAGTTAGGGGTCCGATCTTTTTGCTGCAATGTCGCAGTCCACTAAAAATCGCTGATCGTCGCCATTACTAGTAAAAAAAAAAAAAAAAAAATTAATAAAAATGACATAAATCTTTCCCCTAGTTTGTAGATGTGATAATTTTTGTGTAAACCAATCAAAATACGCTTATTGTTTTTTTTTTACCAAAAATATGTAGCAGAATACCAATTGGCCTAAAAAATTTTTTATTGGGAATGTTGTATAGCAGAAAGTAAAAAATATTGTTTTTTTTTTTTTTTTTCAAAATTGTCACTCTTTTTTTTTTTTTTTTTTTTTTGTTCATAGCGCAAAAAATAAAAATTTTTTGTAGGAAAAAAAAAAATCAATTTTATTTGGGTACAGCGTTGCACGACTGCGCAATTGTCCGGTAAAGTAACGCTGTGCAGAATTGCAAAAAATGGGCTGGTCATTAACCACTTTACCACCGGAGGATTTTGCTGTCTTACGTCTGGGCCACTTTTTGCGATTCGACACTGTGCGACTTTAACTGACAATTGCGCAGTCATGCAACGCCGTACCCAAACGAAATTTACGTCCTTTTTTTCCCACAAACAGAGCTTTCTTTTGGTGGTATTTGATCACCTGTGCGATTTTTACTTTTTGCGCTATAAACAAAAAAAATTATTTTGAAATTTTGAAAAAATAACAATATTTTTCACATTTTTTTATATGAAATTCCTCCCCCCAAAAAATGTAAAAATCAAAATTTTTTATCATTTTAGGCCAATTTGTTTTCTGCTACATATTTTTGGTAAAAAAATTGCAATAAGCGTATTTTGATTGGTTTGCGCAAAAGTTATTGCGTTTACTAACTAAGGGAAAGATTTCTGTCATTTTTGGTGTTTTTTTTTTTTTTTAACGAGCAATGGCGGCGATCTGCGTTTTTTTTTTTTTTTTTTTTGCGGGACTGCGACATTGCAGCGGACAGATCGGACCCTTGGCTGACATTTTTGACAATTTTGGGGGTACCAGTGACATTACTACAGTAATCAGTGCTATACATATGCACTGTTACTGTAAAAATGACACTGGCAGGGAAGGGGTTAATTTTTATTGGAGAGGGAGGGGTTAATGTATGCCTGGTGCTTACTAACATGTGTGGGGGGAGGTGACTGAGTGACACAGGGACAGATCGCAGGTTCAGCTATGCTGAACCCTGCAATCTGACCCTGCCTGTCACTTAGGAGATCCGCCGGCTTTGTTTACACAAGCAGGCGGATCTCCACACTCGATTCCCCGACGATAGGGGAAGAGCTGCGGTGATCACCGCTGCTCCTCCCCTGGCCCGACTCCCGCTGTGACTGAATACGCGCGCTGCCGAGAGAGGGGAATGTCTGGCGACGTAGGTCTACGTCGTCAGACGTTATCGAGCCACTGTGCCGCAGTAGCAGCTCAGTGAGCAGCGGTAAAGTGGTTAAGGGGGAAAATCTTCTGGTCCAGAAGTAGTTAACACAACAGATTCTGGATGGACCTCTGTATGCTGCTACACCCTTTCCAGCAAACAATGCAATGAAAAACAGAGATATTTAGTTCACATAAATAGCACCTGAAAGTTCAAATACATGAACAAGCTATTAGGATTTGAGCACAGGTATATCTTTTCTCTGTTGTAACGCAGGTCAGGGGCCAGATCTGAACCTAGTTGCTCTCCCCCACCTTGGGTCTTTATGCTCCATGTTGGCATGGTGTCCACCGTAGCAAGGCAGTGTAGGACTGGCCAGAAGAGGGATTACTTTGACGCAGTTGGTCAGCTTAAAAATGTATTGCAATATATGTGAACTAAATATCCCTTTTTTTCATTGCATAGCTTGCTGGAAAGGGTGTAGCAGTGTGCAGAGGGTCTATCCAGAATTTGTATTGTTAATATGTGGTCACACCCCTTTAGCACCTGCTAGTTCAAATACATGAACAAGCTATTGGGATTTGAGCACCGGTATATCTTTTCTGTGTTGTAGACCAGTGCATGCTAGTATGATCACAATTCTTTATTTTTTACACAGGATTAAAAAAAACAAGTGTCCTTCCTTGAAGCAAGAAAGGATGCTTGGTTTGTAAAGTGGTTGTAAAGCTCAGACATGAAATATGAACAAAGCATTTCCATCTATAGTTTGTACTTGTCTCAATGAAAAGCAGGAAGTGTCATTTCTGTCTGCTGCTTCCTTCCTCTGCTATCTTCATGAGGCACTTCTGACAATTTTCCTGACACCAAGAAAAAAATGGTGATCAGGGAGGGACTCTCCTCACTTTCAGCTCTCCACCCCCTTTTTTCTGAACTCTGACACAGGCTTATAAATTCAGCACTTTGAACAGATGAAGAGAAGAGAAGACTGAAGACAGACAGCTACGAGGATTTCTTTCATCTTTGTGTATCACCTGAGGCCAGCCACTTTACTGGGTATATGTAAGGATTTTTCAACCACTTTAATCCTGTGTTAAAGGAGTATTGTGATCCCACTAGCGCAGCCTTTCTCAACCTTTCTTAACCTTTTCAATGCAGTGCAACTCTTTAAATAACTTTCCAGTCTCAGGGAACCCCTGCTAAAAATTACAATATACTCAATACATGATCCATTAGTGTGATGATCAATGGGAAGAATGTTTATTACACTTGTGGTCATTGGGAAGAGTTCCCCACTTAGAGATAACTAAAAAGATCATTGGTGTCAGTGGGAACCCTGGTTGGGAAACCCTGCACTAGCTGTGCTGATTCTCAAATTCAGATTGCTATTGTGGCTGTCAGGAGCCTCCCGAGCACCGCACCCTTGCACCAGACCTTTCAGGTTGAGCGGGGGCTACTATTTAGCTGTGACTTACCACTGCATCCTTTACAACTCACCCCTTCTCCCACCAATGCTTATTCATTACCACTGCCATGCCTGGAGGCCCATCTCTCACCTCAGGCCTGCATAAAGTGCCTCCCACCTTCAAAACTGCCCCTGCACCCTCCCTTTCCCTATACTTTCACAGCTGTGCACACACCTTCTCTCATACAAAGACAGTACACACTTCCCACCACTGTTGCTCTATGACCCCCCCCCCCCCCATGTTAGTCTATGCCTGCTGGATAGCATCCCTTTACTACTAGGGCTCATTCTCATGTGCAGCAGACATGTCACCTCTCACTGCTTGTTTCAACCCTAAAAAAGCTTCTACAACCACATGGTTGCAGGGCAGTTGCGTCTCAGCCCCGTACACTTGAATAGGTCACATTTGGCGGTGGTACCGCCTGCAACGTGATTTAATTTTTGTAGCAGCCGTGCAGCAAAGCATTGCAGCCATAGTATGTGTATATCCCTGAGCAGCTTCATGCCCTTATTTAGGTTGGCTGTTGGGAGGGATGGCACAACCATGGCTCAACCGCCTGCTTTTACTACCTCCTTACCACATTTGTGCTTGAGCCCTTGCACACAATGCCCCTTCTCCTGCTCCAGTGTCTGGTCTTAGCATTGTCATTCTGGAGGAATCACCTGGTCACTCCCATAGCTTACTTGTTACAGTGAGCTGGGAGGGGAGCAAGGGGTGAGAAAGGGATAGTTCTCTTCTTTCTTGCTACAGAAATTAATTGAAGCAATTCTCACTTCTGTGGCCTCTATGCTACGAGAAGCGATCGTGTTGCTGATACTGGAAAATAGGATATTTGATGTTTATGCACGTACAACATACTGATTAGCAATATGATGCTACTCACATGTATGCTTTCATTTTATAGGCTTTACAGAATTTGTCCACTCAAGACTGGTATTATAATTTTCAGTAGATTTTAGTAGATTGAAACATATACCAGTTTGCTTCATCTGTCAGAAGATTAATATGTGTGACTTCAGCTGGATGTACAGATTCGTGCCTGTTGTCTTCCTTGTAAGTGGTTTGACTTTTAATGATGGATACAATATTAGCATTGACACGTTTGCCTATCGAGCCCTTAGCCATTGGATGTCACCCAATGCAGTTGTTTTTAGATGAAATGGGAAACTGTCTGTGGGACAAAGAAGGATGATAAAATGTCTGGAGATGATGCTGTCTATAGGATTATTATTTGTGGGTAGACTGCATTAAACTTTTTATTACTTGGTAAATTCATATGATTCATTATTAGTGCCCCTGGAAAACAAATTAGAGACAGAATGCTTCTTGTTTGCGGTTACATGTTGTAACCCTAAATTTTGCTTCGCTGCCAGCCCCTTTCTTTCAAGCTACCATCATGCACTGTATAAGTGTTTGCAAGAAACAAAGGCTCTAAATACCTTTTTGAGAAGTGTCTTCAGGGCGGTCACGTGACTCCCAGATGCTCTGCTATTACTATTCAGGGCTACAGCAGGAGGAGCTTAGCTCTTCCTCTGATGTCAGCTGGGAGTCACGTGACCAGCGAGCTGCTGCTCGGCTCCTTTGGCTGTAGCCCTGGATTGTGTTTTCAGAGTGGCCGGGAGTCACGTGACCGGCCTGAAGCTACTTCACAAAAAATGTATTTAGAGCCTTTGTTTCTTACAAACACTTATACAGTGCAGGCTGGGAGCTTGAAAGAGAGGGGCTGGCAGTGACATTGTACTTCTTTTTATTAACAGCAGCGGGGGGGGGGGGGGGGGTTGGAGGAGAGAGATACACAGGCTCCCGAGCTGACAGGGAGGGGATGGAAGAGAGCAGAGAAGAAAGCTGCGGATGACGGAGGCACGCAGGCAGACCACGGTAATCAGGTTTTTTACAGTTTTCAGAGGGGCAGGTTAGACAGCACAAGCAATGTGCTGTTTACCCTGCTAAGAGAAAACAGGATCTCCATTTTTTTATTTTTTTAGGGTAACAATCACTTTAAATAAAGACTTAAAGGCATAGTCCACCTTTTGTGACCATGTTTCATACTATCCATGAGTAGGCTTTAACATGCAGATCACAGCAAAACCATGTTAGAAAATATATGGGATCCTCAGCCTGGGCTCCAACCAAGCCACTCCCCAATTAATTTCGCCCCCCGTGGCCTGGTTGGAGCCTGAGCTGAGGGTGACATAAACCTTCTCACAGGGTTTTGCTGTGATGTGTGACTTTTAGGACTTTCTTTCCCTACTGGATGTTTTAAGCTTGTACAAGTTCTGTCTTTGTCGGCACTCCTAGTGGTTTGTTATGCAAGAGGACCTTGAGAACCTTGAGCAGCACCTGTAATTTTTTGTTGTGGGGCTTTAGGTTTAACCTGATCACATTCCTCAGCCCCTCCACCCTCAAACTGCCCCCTCCCACATGGGGTTCTACTCTACACAGCCCTCTGCATTCTTTTGGATTGAGTGCCAATGTGTGTGCATGGAAAGGACTACAGGTCCTGCTACATAGCAGAGGGACTTGTAGATATCAATGGAGCACAGGTGCAGTAATGTCGCCACACTTGTAGTGCATGGATTCATTCCTCCAGCCACATATTGGTTCATGCCTCCGTACTCCCCTGAATAAGAGACTTTAGGAGCCTGTGTATTGCACCCACAATCAACTGACCACGGTTGAAATTCTCTGCAGGTTGCAAAGGGAACAAATTAATAAGTGCACTTTTTTTTATTTTTTAAACCAATGCATTGATTATTTGTTTTCCAAAAGGTGGACTAAAAGTTTAAAATCATAAATTTGGTGTTTTTAAAATTCATCTGTAGTTTACATGGGCATAAATATCTGAAATGGAATTTTGAGCCAGGTTTTTAGCAGCTTATTTATTTGGTCCAGTGACCTCACCATAATTTTTTGTTGGGTGCATGTATTCCACAAACATAACCACCAAACCTAGAAGTACCATTTTGTTGTACGTGACAGCTAAATTCCTCCCGCCAAATTATTGAGCATGTAAAACAGAAAAATAAGCTTATACCAGGATATAGAGTTGCTTGAGCAGCTGATAGCGAGTAAAACTAGCTGGGTGGAGCACAATGAAAAAATTTGAAGAACACATACCATATATACAGTATATATATATATATATATATATATATATATATATATATATATATATATATATATATATATATTATTTTTTTTTTTTTTTTTTTTTTTTTTTTTTTTTCATTTTTTGGATTAGCAAGGCTTTTAGTGATAGTGCATGGTACGAGTTCTAGCAGGTATTGCATTTTGTTAGTGCAAACATGGTGCAAAACATTCCATGTATGCATACATGGAAATAAACAGTGAGTATATACTGTATGTAATTTGGGGGGCCAGAGGACTTGGAAGATAGCTCAAGTGGGGACTCTAGCTCAGAAGAGGGCAAACTCAAATGGGGAAAAACGAGAGACGTGAAAAAATTCCTGTTTCCTCCAGGTGAAAGTGAAACTCTTTTTAAATTAATTTATGACACTTTAGAGCTGGAAGAAAAGAAGAGTAAGGAATTGTCCATCCACGATAAGCTTTACGCAGGATTACAAAAATAGTTTTTCTCCCCCAAAATTCTCAAAATGAGGTTCCCATTTAAGAAAGAGGATGCTTCGCTCTGGATGCAGATTTATCCTTTGACGATGCAGGATCCCTATCGTTAGGAAGGCAGAGGGTTTTTTGAAGAAGGCATGGGATGCAGGGGCAGCGAGTTATCAACCAACCATTGCTTTAACCTGCATTGCCAGAACCCTTGACCTCTGGTTAAAACTACTGCAGATATTGGTGGAAAATGATACCCCTAAGGAAGAGCTCACAGATGCCCTTCTAATTCTCAACAAGGCTTGTGTCTTACATCGCACATGCTTCATTTGAAGCCATTCGATTCCCAGCTAGGTGTACAGCCCTTATCAACCAGGCAAGAAGAGCTATCTGAATAAAAACCTGGGCAGGTGACACCTCATCAAACTGTGTTCACTATTGTTTAAGGGGAGCTTGGTGTTCAGTGAATATCTGGATTTAGTAATAGAAAGATCAACAGATAGACAGAAGAGCTTTCCAGTGCCCAGAAAACAACCGAGCAAAAAAGGATTTTGTTCTTTCAGGAAGACGGACTAAAAAGATCCTGAAAAGCAAGATCAGAAAAGACCCTGGCAATACAAACATTTTTATTTAAAGCGGAGTTCCGGGCACAGAATCGTTTTTTTTTTTTTCAATCTCCCCCTAACAATCACCCTTACACATCGATACATCCGCTAATCCTGGTTAGAATGGTGAAATAATGAGTTTGCAAGAATAAAATCTTACTTTATATAATTTCTGATGTGCGGCGCCATCTTTGTTGTGGATTGCCGAGTCCGTTGTGGGGAAATGTCTTCCCTTCTTCCTGATTCCAGTGGGCGTAGGCCTGTGAGTCAAGAAATGAGAACAGTGGTCGGCCGCCCATGTGACTGCAAAGTGCATCATGGGAGGGCCGAGGAAGAGCTCCCAGGACGCATTGCGGCAGTAAGTGACGAGGAGAGCCGAGGCACAGGAGGGAGGAAGTCCTTTGAAAGGTGAGTATACAAACCTCTGTAAACAGGTAAGTGAAAAAAAAAAAACTATGGGAATATCCAATTCTGACTCAGCGGAGAGTAAGGAATACAATGCAGTAATTATTAGAAATTGAATTTTGTGCCCGGAACTCCGCTTTAATCCCCCACAGCCTAAAAAGAAAAGTCAATGTCTTCCCATGGTGGGTAGAAGGGAGGCTGAGTGCCTTCCTACCCCAATAGCAAGCAACTACAAACAATGCTCGCATTTTAGAGCTATTCAGCATGGTTTACAGGATAGAGCTCAATCAAAAACCACCCCAAGCATTTTTTGTGACCCAGTTACCCAAGAATGCCGTCATGGCGCCGGCAATGACAGATTTGCTCCAAGAGATGGTGAACCAAGGAGTCATATCTCCCCTATCACAGAAATAATAACGTGGCATTTTCTATTCTCCTATCTTCCTGAGAAGGAAACAGTCAGGAAAATACATGTTAATACTCACCCTAAGGATGGTCAACAAGATGGTTAAATGCAAAAAATTCAAGATGAAAACTTCTATCTCGGGGAGTGTTCATGGCCTACTGTTGACTTAAAGGACACATATATACACATACCCATCAGGGAATGTTCAAGAATTTCCCTCAGGTTTGCAGTATGGGTCCAAGCCAAACTGTCTGCTTTCAATTCAACGCTCTGGCATTTGGGTTGGCAGCTGCACCAAAAATCTTCACAAAGGTACTAGCCGAAGCTTTACAGACCTTACGACTAGTGGGAATCCAAATAATATCTGAACGACTTGCTCTTGTTCGCGGAGTCAGCAACAGAGCTGGAAAAATGCTTAAAGGTCACCCTGGCTCATCTTAAGAATCTGGGGTGGATTATAAACTCAGAAAAGTCAAACTTGCAACCTATGCAGAGGGTCACATTCCTAGGCTACATAGTAAACTATCTGGAGGCAAAAATCTTTCTAGAAGAAAAAAAGCGATTCACTAATAGTAGAATCCTCCCAAGACAGTTCTAAGCCTCAAGACCTTGATCAAAGAGATAATGATGCTGTAAAGCCCGTACACACGAACAGAAAATCGTACAAAAAATGCCGCTTTTGAAGTGATCGTATGATAATCTGATCGTTAGTACGCAGCCTTTGAGAGTCAAGAGAGTATCAAAAAATGGGGCGTAGGTTGGGATTTTAAAGGGTACCGTTCTATAACGTTACCGTTATTGGTCCATGTGTCGAAGCTCCATCGTCTGCACAAGAATGGCGTTCCGTGCCTGTCTTATATGTATCCTCAACTCCTTGGTCATCCGTAGGCGACGCGCGCCATGGTGACGTCACGGAGTCAGATGTACAACTGCGCACGCGCGTCGATAGACGCGATGCGCAGCTGTCAGAGACACAGAGGTCCGCCCTTCTTCCGGTTGCTGCGCAACCTGAGACGCCAGAAGACAACAAGGCTGTAGATGGAGATGGCGCTAATGGAAGGGGGTCCATCCGTGTAGACAAAGGGGCACGGTGCAATTCATACACCATGAACCTCTGTACATCACATGCCAGCCCGTGGGACCTCACAGGCAAACCTATGCACCAGGCCCCGAATGGTCTCTACTTACAGTAGGAGACTACAATGCCTAGTATTCAGAATATATGCCACTGTTTACATCTGTGCAAAAGTAAAAACTGTACCTATTCTTGTCATTTTATTTAGTTGCTTATCACTAAGCTCTATCCCTTGTACCCCTGAGGAAGTGGTACATACCGCGAAACATGTCGGGTAGTGGAGTTCGGATCGATTAGAGAGATACACACTGGCTCTGGCATATCCACATCCCACATATTCAAGGATTTGACCTTATTATGATATTTTATCAATTTATGTTGTTACCATGATGATGTTTTCATATTGTCTTGTAACAGTATTGTCCACTATTGTTTGTCCCTATGTTGGGAAATTTATGTGAGTAATAAAATTACAACTTTTTAGACAAACTTCGCATACACATTCTTTGTTATTGGTTATAGAACGGTACCCTTTAAAATCCCAACCTACGCCCCATTTTTTGATACTCTCTCTATTCTGACTAGGGATGAGGTACCTTAGGATTTAATAATCAATTCAATGAACTAATTTTTGCCAGCCTTTGAGAGTCGATCATGACAGCTTATCTGATATTATACGATCGGACATGCACAAAACTTTTTTTTTTTTTTGTACGATACCAGATCGCACAATTTTCGTTTAATCAGTACAGTTGTTGTTCGAAAATGCAATACAAATACATTACAACCCATTACATCACTTCCGAATTTTTATTCTGTCGTACGAGAATTTTGGTAAAAAGGAGGATGATCATTTGCCCGATAATCTCATTGTGTGTACCGGGCTTTAGGCATAATGGCAGCAGCAATTCCAGCAGTTCCATGGGCTCAGTCTCACATGAGATCACTTCAGAAGTTCATGCTGACTGGGACAGTCATCAACAGTCACTGAGCAACCTAGCGGAGTTGCCTGGTCAGGTGAAGGAGTCTTTACAGTGGTGGCTACAGGAGAAGAATCTGGCATTGGGGTGGGCCTGGACGCAGGAAAGCCCAATAAAAATGACAAGGGATGCGAGTGTGTGGGGATGGGAGCCCACATGAACCATCAGGTAGCCCAAGGGAAATGGGAGCATAGGTGGGCCAGGCCCTCATCAAATGTAAGAAAGTTAAGAGCTAACTGGGAAGCCCTGCACGCCTTTGCATCCATCCGTAATAAAGGGAAGTCATGTATTGATTTTCTCAGACAACGTTGCCGCGGTTTCTTATATAAACAAACAAGGAAGCACACGCTCAGAAATCCTCATGGAATTTGCAGAGCTAATATTCTCTGGGGTGGAAGTAAACATTCTTTCTCTAGCAGCATTACATCTCAAGGGGGAGTTAAACACGCTTGCAGGCATCCTGAGCAGAGAACAAATCTTCCACACAGAATGCAATCTGAATCAAGAAGTGTTTACTATGATCATTCAAAAATGGGGCCACCCATAGGCAGACCTTTTTTCTTCCTCAAAGAACAAGAAGGTGGAGAAATTCTTTTTTTGCACAGGGAATCAAGGGCTGGATGCATTCCTCCATCCTTGGGCAGGAAAGCTCTTGTATGCAGGCTCATTCCCAAAGTCTTGCAGAAGATCAAATCTTCTGAGGTGAAGGTAATTCTCATAGCCTTAGCATGGACGAAAAGGTCTTGGTTAGTGACTCTCCAAAAAATGTCAATGGCAGATCCTTGCAGGCTTTCGGTGGGGGGGGGGATCTACTGATACAAGGGAAATAATGTCACCCTCATGTGGACTGTTTTTCATTGACAGAAATTACCAAACATAATTCAGGCCAAAATTTGGAAGAAATTCTGTGCCTGGTGAAAAGAGAAGGTCAAGATTTCTGGGGCTATTACTTCGGCAGTTCTTGATTTGTGACAGGACAGTTCAGACTTGGGGCTCGTGCCCAACACTTTAAAGGTTCAGATGGCAGCAATGTCAGATTTCCTAGACTTTCGGTTAGTAAACCTATTCATCAAAGCACTCTGAAGGAGGAGAGCTCCTCAGCAAAAGAAGGTTTCTCCTTGGATTTTTTTCATAGTACTAAAGAGCTTTATGAAACAACCCTTTGAGGCACTGGAAGAAAGGTAATTGAAGATACAAACTTACAAGACCGTACTATGTATCGCCTTAGTTTTGGCCAGTGGAGTAAGTGAGCTGCAAGCTGCTGTATGTCAGTAGCTAGCAGAGCCTTCTGCTCTCTTTTACTAGATAATATAATTTTGTCTCTGGATCCAGGTTGTTTCCCTAAAGTTTCCTCAAACTTCCACAGGTCACAGGAGATTTTGATCCCTTCTTTTTTTTGAACACGCAAAAAATCCAAAAGAGGAAGATTTACAACATAAGAAGATGCTTACTGTGCTATATTGAATGGTCCAAAGATTGGAGGACTGTACCCAACTTTTTGTGCTTTACTCGGGGTCTAGGAAAGAATCAGGTGTTCAGTTATTGGTTTTTTACTGAGGGGCCCTGGAATAGTGCATGCTTTTATAGTAATGTGGATTTATGTTCCTGTGCTAGGTGGGAGGAGTCTCTCTCTCCCTCCCGGAAATCAAGTTAACAGATAATCACTCGTTTTGTGCTTCTATGCATATTTTTATGGCATGTGTGCTTTATATTTATTACTTTGGTTTTAAATTTGTTGAACCAAATAATAGTGTATATATATATGTCAGCTGTGGAAAACAAGTATTTAGGAGGTAAACAGCTTTAGGCACCCAGGAAGCATGTACTTAAGATCTTCAAATAATAAAATAACTTTGCACCACTGCAACACCCCCCTCCCCCCTTCTACAAACCTAAAGAGGTAGTAAAGTCTTCTAACTTTTTTTTTTTTTCTGGCCCCCATTAGGAACAATAGTCTGGCTATCGCCTGGGTGAGTTCCTTAGGGACCCTCGGGTGTAAGCCATTTGGTCCCAGGGACTTATTTATATTAAGTTTTTTAAGTCTATTTCTGGCTCTACTGTTAACCATGAGGATGTTTCCTGTGATGTGTTATTAACCTTAACGTTATAGTCTAGGTGTTTGAATCCCCCCTTTTCTTTTGTGAATACTGAGGAGAAGAATTTATTCAGAACCTTTGCCTTCTCTCTGTCCTTTGTAGCCAAATTCCCTTCATCATCCTTTATGGGGCCAATATGTTCTGGCCTCACTTTCTTACTATTTATATACTTAAAGAATTTCTTGGGGTGTTTTTTTTTTTTTTTTTTTTTTACTCTCTTCCGCAATGTGCCTTTTGTGTTCTATCCTTGCCGCCTTGATTGCACTCTTACATTTCTTTGCAGTCTTTGAAATGTTGGAATGTTGACAATGACTCCTCAGCCTCGTATTTTTTGAAGGCCTTTTCTTTTGTTTTTATATGCATTTGTACATTCAAGTTTAGCCACCGAGGGTTTATTTTAGCTCTTTTAAACCTATTCCATGTTGGAATTCACTGGCCAATACCTTTACTGTATTTAGTATGTTCTTAAAGCACTCCCATTTTTCCTCAGTGTTCTTTTTTTTTCTTAGGATTCTATTCTATTTAATATCATCTAGCAAAGGGCACAGTTATGGAAAGTTAGCTCTTTTGAAATTCAGTGTCCTTGTATTACCCTTGTGTTTCCCATTTCTGTGATTTATACTGAAACTAACTGACCTGTGGTCACTGTTTCCTAAGTTTCCCCGTATTTCTACATCCTTGATCAGATCTGTATTATTCGTAATCAGTAGGTATAGTAACGCATTGTTGCTTGGTGCGTTCATGATCTGATCCATGAAATTGTCTACAAAATATTTTGAAAATGGCGAGCCTTGGACGAATGCATGGTTCCTTCTGCCCAGTCTATATCTGGATAATTAAAATCCCCCATTATAATGACATTTTCCATCCTTGCCGCCATACCAAGCTGTGATAGGAGGTCTGCCTCCACCTCCTCCCTCTGGTTAGGGGGCCTATAGCATACACCCAGTAATACTTTCCCCATAGTTTCCTCCCTTTGAAGCTCTACCCATAAGGATTCCACCTCTTTCATAGCTCCGTTAGTGATATCGTTCCTCATATTCACTTGCACATCATTTATGATATACAGGCATAACCCTCCCCCTTTTTTACACTCCCTATCTCTGCGATAAAGGGAATACCACCGGAATGGTTGCCAGGCAATTATGAGAGCTGTCAAGCCAAGTCTCTGAAATTCCAACAAAATCGAAATCCTCCTCGTACATTAGCAGCTCCAGTTCTCCCATTTTGTTAGCCAGGCTTCTAGCATTGGTACACAAACCTCAATACAAAAATTTTGTCCGGTCGCATACTATATCCATGTTAGATGCTACGAGGCTGCAATTTGGATTTGTCAACTTACATTGTGTTTTGGATTCCTGGTCACCCTACCACTAATGCCCCCAATATGGACGCGGAACCTTGCTCTACATCTGTACCCCCCCCCCATCACTTAGTTTAAACCACCTCTAACTTTTTGGCCATCCTCTCTCCCAGTAGGGCTGCACCCTCCCCATACACTGCTCAGACCAGGGTAATTCTGTGATGGATAAGACCTTGTATTTATATTCGGCTGTGACCATTCAACCTATACAAATCGATGACAGGCTGAGATGCTCCAAAGTTGTCAGCATGCAGTCACACATAGTGATTACGTGTGGTTAAGGACATATAACCAGCCCCAGGTGCAGACAGTCAGTTTCCTGTCCGCAGCTGAATGCAGGGATGCCTCCAATCCTGGGTCATGCAGTTCTAGGCACTGGGCAGCTGGTTTTATTAACATTTACCCTGCTGCAGGCAAGTGGCAGGGTTTACTGTTTTTTGTTTGCCCTTTAACCGCTTTTCCGACCCGCCGCAGTTCATTTACTGTGGCAGGTTGGCTCGTACAGGCATAACTTTCTTCCAGGCTAACGTGCAAACCCAGTAGACTGTGCTGTCATTTGCTAATTTATGGCCAGGACCCACTGATTGGCTTAGCGAATGACAGAAGAGAGCCCTGTGTTGGTAAACAACACAAGGCTCTCTACAGTCAGCAGCGATGTGCTGGCTTTTTTCTCCCTGCAAAGCATTAAGTAAAAACCGGCACATTGCTTAGTAAAACACACACAGTAGACATTATTGGGCAAATATTTAACCCCTTGATCACCCTAGATGTTAACCCCTTCCCAGCCAGCGTCATTAGTACAGTGACAGTGTGTATTTTAGCACTGATCACTGTATCTGTGTAGCTAAAGATTTCAGTGCCAGTTAGTTCCCTGTCAGATTTTGTTGTTTTTTTTTTTTTTAAATTGGCTGCCGCACTATTACAGTCCACTAGTTGCCGATCGCTGCAATTGCTAGTATAAAAAAAAAATTCCAGTATCTATAACATAGTTTGTAAATGTTATAACTTTCACGTAAAGCAATCCATATACACTTACTGGTTTTTTTTTTTTTTTTTTTACCAAAGACATGTAGCAGAATACATTTTGCCCAAAACTTTTGAAGAATTTCTATATTTTGTTTGGATAGGTTTTATAACGGAAAGTGAAAAAATAAAGTTGTTTTTCTTCTTTTTCTTTTTTTAAATTTTGGGCCTTTTTTAGTTTATATCACAAAAAAAATTAAAAACGCAGAGGTGATCAAATGCCACCAAAAGAAAGCTTTATTTGTATGAAAAAAAATTGATAAAAATGTAGTTTGTGCACAGCATTGCATGATCGGGCAATTGAGCTATTGAGAACGCCAAATAAGAGGGCGAAACGCAGCGTCTAGTGTGGCAGAGAACGTATGACGTCAGCCCCTACTACTTCCGGTCGGTGGAACGCACGCTGCGAGAGCAGCGTCTATCAGACTAGACCAGACCGCATTTTATTTCCTGCAACTTTGTAGGTGTGATTCTTTTATCTTTAATAAACTTTCATGATGTACTTCAGAACCATGGCGGGCTTTTCTTGTTCTATTCAAATGAGGTAAAACACAGCCAGCGATGTTGTCAGCAATCCTTTAGAGATATAGGATCAGTGTGGGATCATCTGGCTACTGCCATATCCAGATACAAGGCATAGTATCTATATCTTTCTGATGAGTGGGGTCACCCAAGGGGAGCACCAGCACTTTGTGTGTGAATACTGCACTGAAGCACTTTTTGTTTATCACCTAAAGAATTATTGAAGGACTTTTTTATTTTTTATATTTCATATTTTGGATTGCAAAATTTTACTGTATATTTATTCATTAATTATTTTATGATTAGCACTTTAATGCAGTAGAAAGTTATTTTTATTTCTTATTTTTGCCTTGTAGGTAATTAGATTTGCACCCTTGCACTTTATCATTTGTAGTATTATACTACAGCCTTAAGCCCCGTACACACGTACCGAATGTCGGCCGAACGATCGGCCGTCTTTTGTCCGGTGATGTCCTATCGGTTGAAAAGTGCTAAAGACTGCACACGAATTTTGTCGGCCAACAACAGCCGACTGCAGAACAGAAGTGATGTCATGTGATGGTTTACTTTCCGTTTGTTTTTTCTTCTCTGAGCATGCCCAGTCTTTCTCATCTGCTGTTAGTCGGCCGAATTCTGTACTGACTGGCGAATAATCGGCCGTTCTGGTGACGGCCAACAAAAATTTTATAGCCTGCACACCCGATTCTGTTCGGCCGAAAAGTCACAGTCGGTTGTCGGAAGCATCATACTAACAAGCCGACAATCGGCCGATCGGTCGGCCGAATATTTACGTCCGACAATTGCTACGTGTGTACGGGGCTTTAGTCCAGCGTTTATAATAGTAAACTTTAAAAAAGCTGAACTTTAACTGCAGGAGCACTAGTAATAATGTGCAAGGATGCACAGCATACATCCACATTATGGTAGATTTGCCTTCCAGTTTGCTCTCTTCCATTGATAACTGTGCACTCTCCTTCATCACTGTTCTAGACCAGAAATGTCTTTCTTCAGGCGCTGAGAGACCACTTTTAATGTAACTTCTACATAAACTAAGAATAAACCTAGAGTGCACACTGAATAGTGCAAGCCATGCTGGCAATGTGCACTCACAGAAAAGATTGGTAGAAAATAAGGGAAAGGTCGTTTTACAAAAAGACATGTAAAGTCCCTTCATCTAACGTCTAGGCAATGTTTGTCTTTCAAATTTAGTCCACTTTAGGTCTTATCGGGGCATGTGCATGAACCAGTTCTTATCTATGGTCCCACTAATGTAGGTTCTTCGTCTACACATTTTTGGAAAGGGTGCAGGAAATTTTAAAGGAAGAATTTTTTTCTTAATCTTTTAAATTTTGTTAACGTTCCACATTTGCACTGTTTTGCTTTCCCCTACCTTAGCCCTTGGCTGCTGTAGTGATTCAGCCTGTGTAAATGCTGTCTGCTAGTAAAAGTCTGGATCTCTAGGCAAAGCCTTCTTTTAAAATACCACTTCTTTATAAATAGGCCCCTTTGTGTTGTATCACACCATGTAGGCTGCAGTAATTACTTAGTTGGCGATCTTCAAGCTATACAAGTCCTTTATAATGACAGTGCAGCACGGGAACTACATACTTATCTCGGGTATGATGAAAATATTATTACATTGGGTTTCAGATGCATACTTCTAGGCTCTCCCAGGGATGAGCTGAACTCTAGGGTATAATCTTTTCAACAAACCTGTGTTTATAAGCATACAATTGTAGAAATTTGTTTCAATCTGAATTTTAATGATCTTGTAGAACTATAATTATACTAGTCATCAGGGAATCCTTTGTAGCATTTCCTCCATGCAGAGACAACAAGCATAGCTATGAGGATTTGTTCAGTGAATAAGCAGTGCGTTATGTTCAATGAACGTGTGTGTTCTGCGGATCATTGTTGCCTGCTACTCCTGTTTTTGTTATAGCGGAATACTTCTACCTAATGTAGAGGTTGTGAAATTTGCATGGTGGATTTGATGACCGCTCCATCATTCTGTCAAGGACCTCTTGGGATTCTCTTTGGGAGCCTGTCCATACATGTTCTGTTTGCAATTTGCGTAGAAGGAAGTCCTAACTGTGAGCTCCTAGAGTAGTTTGAAAATAAACTGAATATGTAGGTACTTGCTGTATGCTGGCATGCCCAGGGGAAAGAGTTTAAAACACCTACAGATTTACTGTGAGCATGTTACCACATATTGGTGCCCTCTATTGCTGCATCATACCCTTAGGCCCCTTTCACACATGCTGTCCATTTGTCAGTTTTTCATCCATCCGTCGACGGATGAAAAACGGACATCAATGTATCTCTATGTAAAAACTGATGACAACGGATGATCATCAGTTAACATCCGTTTTCATCCGCTTCCGTCAATGTCCGTTTTTTTTTGAACGGATGAATGCCCTATTTTTCCTCCGTCAAATAAACGGATCGGACGAAAAAACGGATGACAACGTATGAAAAACGGATGAAAACGGATGAAAAACGGATGAAAAACGGATGACAATGGATGAAAAACAGATAACTGATGAAAAACGGATAACAACTGACGAAAAACGGATGGAAAACTGATACATTTTGACGTGACTGAACTAAAGAACTGAACGGATCGTATGTGTGAAAGGGGCCTTAGGCCTAGTTCACATGGAGGCTATTTTTAGGCCCTTGGAAGAAGAGTGATCTTTATAATGGGCCATAAATTAGTACTGTACGAACAACTGGTGGTGTGGCATAGAGGCCGTTTTCGATAATAGTAGCATGTATGGTTTCCCCGGGTGACTCCGCTACTCCTGCATGTCGAATGTTACTCTAGTAGTTTCCTCAAAAAAAACTGGGCTGGATGTTCCTCTGCTGTCAAAGCTGGATGAAAACACTCAAAGTAAATTTTACCACAACATGATGTGATGTGTTGTGCCAGCATGTGTTACCAGCATTTTACCACGTTACTGTACTGAATTGATCTGATGATTTAGCAAAGGCATTGTGCCCTCAACTTTGGCAGAGATGTTCAGCAATGTGTTTTTGTTTTAACTGGAATATAATAAAAATGTACAAGTAAGGATTATGTTGCACTTCTGTTTGGCTGTAAAGTACGTTCAAAATTGATCCCCTGGTAGCTGTAAATATAAGGAGAAACGGAAAACCAGTCAATTACCAGTAAATAAATGTAAAACCAGCAGATACAAGTAAATAAGTACAATCAAACAGTGCATTGTAAAAATGTATGTTTGTATTGGGAAAAACATGCAAAAATGGTAAAGCACCCCTCCACAAAAATACCCCTCTCTATCCACTTCCTCTTACTTCTCTCTAAACCCAGGTTTTGTCTTTTCTTACTTGCTCAAGAAAGTTTTTATATTCTTGCATTTCGGTCCCTTTCTGCCACTACTACGGGTGTAGGGGACTGCTAATCTAGTGCTACAGATGCGCTCATGATCGCTGACCTCCTAGTTCCTCCACTGACATCACTACTCTTCTGGATCCTGAGAGAACCCCGCTGTTGGATAGGAAGTGTCTACGTCGCTCAGACAGTGATGTGGACACCCTAAGAAGGACTCTCCAAGAAGCAGATGAAACTTAGGGCTTGAGCCCATGTAACCAAGTTTTTTTTTTGCATTCCAGTGATCAATTAGAGGGGATGAACATTATCCTGTATATAGGCTTTAATATGCCCTAGTGTCACTTGATCCAGTAGCTTTGATATTTTCCAACTGATTACTGTGGTAAGTCAGATCTAAATTTATGGCTTTTTACGCAAGCCATAGATGAATTGAATTTCTTTCCTCGATTCCCCCATCAACACAGTCAGTGTTGATTTGGGACTCCCCTCCGCAGAGCTATTGTGTTCTCTCGTGGAGGGGGTTGGGGTTTCCAGCTGTTGATTATAATGATTATAGTCTGCGGCAGTAATCGTATGAGAAAAAAAATTGATAGATCAAGTTCAGTAAAACTAGCCTGCCCAAAGATGGATTGAAATTCGTCCGGTTTAGCAGGAATTTTGATTCCTCAATGGCTGACTTTAGCCTTAGGGCTGCATTTGCCAACAGATCCGTTCCTGTCCCTGTTGGGAGGACACAGTGATTATTGCTAGCAGCCATAGCCGCTGGCAATAATCGCATGCTAAAAATCCAGCATGCTGGTTGTACCCAAGTCTGTCAACAGATCGACTTGGGTACACAATAAGCCTGCCCATAGGTGGTTTGAATCTCGGCCAGTCCCTGCTGAGATTCGAACAACCTATGGCCTGCTTAAGTGCCAGAAGGGGAGTGCTTGGTGTTTGAATTTTGTGTGGAGTTAAGCGGTTGGATACAGACAGGTGTTTTGCTTTGCTCCTCGTTGTATTGTAGTAAACATGTGTAAGCAGCAAATGTAAAGTTAGTCTTCATTGAAACTTATCCATGGCACCAATGTCTGAAGTCATGCTGCAAGGTGACCACAACAGAAACTTGAATAGAGGGTGCATTTGTACACTAAATAAAGGTTTAAAAAGAAATGGGCGGCACAGTGGTGTAGTGGTTAGCACTTTCACCTAGCAGCAAGAGGGTCGCTGGTTCGATTCCCAACCACGACACTATCTGCCATGAGTTTGCATGTTCTCCTTGTGCCTGCGTGGGTTTCCTCCGGGTACTCCGGTTTCCTCCCATTCTCCAAAGACATGCTGGTAGGTTAATTGGATCCTGTATAAAAAAATTGGCCCTACTATGTATGTATGAATGTGAGTTAGGGACCTTAGATTGTAAGCTCCTTGAGGGCAGGGACTGATGTGAATCTGTAATGTATATGTAAAGTGCTGCGTAAATTAACAGCGCTATATAAGTACCTGAAATAAAATAAAAATAAATAAAATGTAAACCATGCCATACGCTGAAACGGTGTATCACACTGCACCCTAACTTTCTGGCAAAACTGACCCAAGCCTGCATGCTAAAATGGAGCGTTTAAGCTTGTGGGTAGTGTGAACAGGCCTTAAAGTGGAGTTCCACCCATTTTTGGAACTTTAGATCTATGTAATCCCCCTTAAAATGGCTTTTACCAATGGAAACTTTTTTTTTTTTTTTTTTGCTTTTAAATACCTTAATTTCTGCTTTATTCCTCCTCTCCTCACTTCCGGGTCCGATCGTCGAATGACGTCATCGCCGATCGGACCCGGAAGTGAGGAGAGGAGGAATAAAGCAGAAATTAAGGTATTTACTAGCAAAAAAAAAAAAAAAGTTTCCATTGGTAAAAGCCATTTTAAAGGGGATTACATAGATCTATGTATTCCAACCTATTAAAAATGGGTGGAACTCCGCTTTAAGTTCTGCATCTAGTGCAGGGAAGAAGTGGATGTGAAACTTCTTGTGATATTAATCTGAATGCCAGAGAATTGAGTAACCACATTAACATGGTATTCAGAATGCCAAGATGCTTCAAAAGCAGGTTCGCTTTTCTATATAAAAGCCAGATACAACCCTTGGCAAGATCTCCTTTTCACCATTGTGGTGTATTAAAGTCCCCAGGACTGTGGTGTGTTGTCTCCAGGATGGGGCTGATTGGTCAAGCTGATGTTTTTTTGGCCAGGCTTTGGGGAAGAAGAGATTGGCTTACTGGTATATCATGTATGTCAAGCTCCATTCTAAGCTGCACAGTGTTTTTGAAAGTACTGAAATCCAGAAAAGCAGAATATTTTTTTTTCTAAGGTTTTTTTAAACCATTTAAATGGGAAACTTTTTTAACACATTTTTTGAAAGTTTAAATGATGTGAAGTGTTAGTTGCAGACTTTAAAATGCAATGTACAAAAGTACAACATGTTCTTGTTTTTCTCATTGCAATGTTTTGAACCTTTAGGACATAAAATAGATTGCCTTGTTCTTGCATTGTGCAAAGCTGCCCAACAAAGCTGGTGTGAATGAGCTCTAAAGGGTACCTGAAGACCTTAAAAGGTTCTACTGTATCAGCTTTTGAATGCAGACTTGTTTTTACGGAAGGCAGAAAGCATTCTCCCTTACTGCCTAAGTATAGTGAGTGTATAGCAACAACTATGAGTTTAATGTGACTAAAAGTAAAAAAAGCAGTTCCTGATATTATAGCTGACAAATAGAAAGACCTGGCTAAAAATAGTTGGCCATTTTAATCTCCCAGCAATAAGATATCCTCTGTAAACACCCTACTAGGATTTGGCAACAATCCATTTAGCTGCAGCTACTTTGTCCCCTGGCTGCATTCTTTCTTGTACCTGTCCAACACAACAAATCTGTTTACAGAGAATATCATTGGAGCTCAAAGTAAATGTTAATGACTTAAAACTGAAGTTTAGGTATGGCAATTTGTACATAGTTAAATTGGACGCAAAACACCTTAACCCTATGTTGATGAGGGCAAGGGCCTCTTCCCCACAACCCTGGGCTAGTAATTGTGGGGGTGCTGTGGTTGACTTATTGAAATCTGGAAGCCCCCCCCCCCCATGTCAATTGAATAAGACCTTTATTTAAAGGAAGTAAACTCTCTCTTTTTACTTGTACCTACAGGTAAGCCTATGACAAGGCTTACCTGAGGGTACTGTGAATATCTCCTAAACTTGCACAGTTTAGGAGATATTAAGAGTGCATGCAGCCGATGATGTC
Source organism: Pelophylax lessonae (assembly GCF_965119305.1). NCBI lineage: Eukaryota > Metazoa > Chordata > Amphibia > Anura > Ranidae > Pelophylax > Pelophylax lessonae. Next base: position 354,193,220 of record NC_138771.1, on the reverse strand, counting down.
AACGGCGCATGCGCACTAAAGGTCCGACTTACCGTGCCAGACCTTCAGAGCCCGTGCCTCAAACAGGGGTCCTGTTTGTTTATATTCAAGGGAATGTGTCCATGTACAAGAGGCCCTACCCTTCCTGGGTCAGTTTCCTGAGCACTGAACAGAGGCCACGAAGGTGATTTCTGTTTATGACAGGAGGGCAGGAAGGTGACATAGGAAGCCAGAAAACCAAGACTGAAGCATATCACCTGTCTGGCTGGGCAAGGTGCAAGTGGTATGTAAAGATTGGCTGACTGGAATAACAAGTCCTGTGGCAGGTAAAACAAGTATTTCAACTGTACAGGGAAATAATAGAATTTTCGCTCACATTGACACAACAATCATTGCAACATCCCTAAATCACAATTAGAAAAATATATATAAAATGGTTAGGGGCAAGCCCGGCACGCGATCAAGCCAAAAGGCTGAAGGGATGTCAGAGCTGCACCTCTCCGAACGCATGGGATTTTCAAGGGCAATGATTGGTGGTAAATTGTGGTAGCAAATCTTGACAAAGGACCATTACAAAAGGAATAGTTTTATTCAAAATACAAATGTTAAAAACACCATAAAACAGACATAGGCATCTCCAAACATGGTAGAAAAAAAATTCATGAACAACAGTATGGATCACATAGGTCCGGCATGTTTCGCCAAGGCATAGATCCTCATAAAATGGCTTCTTCAGGGACCAAACAGGTGAAATCCCATTACTGATTCTAAATCACAAGATATAATATAAATTTGTTATAGGAACACAGAAGTACAGTAGAGTCATATATACCGTATATACACAAACATGTCAAGCATAGTAGAAATGACCCCCTAAAAAAGTAAAACATGTTCCTACTCCTATAATGCTTACCATTTAATTTCATATGAGATAGGACATCTGTTGAAAGTGACGACAGTCCATAGTGCCAAAGCACAGCACGACGCTGGTCTGGTAATGGCCAGAGCAAAGTCCGGCACATAACTAGAGTCCCCTAAGTATTTCAACTGTGTATTTAACTTTATGCCCACTGTGTAATTGTGTGAATGGACTGGGGCTTCAAAGGTTCGACATGCGGTGCTTTGAATAAATAGAACCTCATCAGCAGACACTTGGCCCCATTCACACCTTTGCATTCAGGTAACGTATCAAGAAACGGGATTCCCGAAATTGTGCTCTTATTTCTTATTGATACCCCAAATGTGGCTAGCAAACGCGTGTTTTGTAGTTTGAGGCTCACTGCTAAAAAAAAAGGTACAGGAGCTACCCATTCAGGTGAATGAGCTGCCTTATGCTGTGGTGCGACAAACGTTAAAAAAGCGTGGCTAAAATGCGCACACGCACTTCGGGCAGATGTGAATAGGGCAGCTATTTATTTTAAGAAATCAGTCCCTTTGCTGCCCAGGGAGGAGCTGTGCTGGGGTCTGTGCAGTAGAGTATATTGAATTGCAGCTACGGTACAGATCCTGATTTGTGCAGGAGATAGACATGCTTAGCGTAGGGCAATTGTGGCATTTCATGCAATACTGGAGTGTGCAATTGCACAGAATGGGGCTCTCTAAAATAGAACATTTTCCTGTTTTTCCCATAGGGTAGAAACAAGACACTTTCTAAATTAATTGGTATTTCATTATATATAAGAAAATGTTTACCATTATTGCTGTACTCAGTAAACCACCTTTTATATAGTGAACATATTTATAGAGTCGATTTTATACATTGATCTTGGTAAAACTTCTGCATTCCTGTGCAGTAACTATTGCATCACTTCCATTTATTACAAGGTTGCTTTATGTTTAATAAAATGTCAGAAGGAGGAAAATATGAATTCTTTATTTTGTCTTATGTTGCTACTACCATTGCATATGTATGTATGTATGTATGTATGTACAAGTATCTCTACTGTATGTATGTATGTATAAATATCCACTGTATGTTATTTATATCTGTATATCTCTTCTTCTAGAAGGAATATGCCTAAGTCCCGGTTCACACTACCACGACTTGTCAGGCGACCATTCTGTGCTACAGGACCCGTTCTAATAGGAGCGACTCAAGTCGCTCCGACTTAGAAAATAGTTCCTGTACTACTTCGGGGCGACCCGGAGCGACTTGCATTGACTTCCATTATGTGAAGTCTGTGCAAGTCGCGCCGAAGTCGCGGTGCACGCGACTTCACAGGTCGCCACCCAAGTCAGATCGCCTTAGTGTGAACCGACACTAAAGGTGTGTCTTTACATGTGTTGTTAACCAGTTAAGCCCCGGAAGATTTTACCCCCTTCCTGACCAGGGCCTATTTTGCGATTCGGCACTGCGTGACTTTAACGGACAATTGCGCGGTCGTGCGACGCTGTACCTAAACTAATTTGACATCCTTTTTTTCCCACAAACAGAGCTTTCTTTTGGTGGTATTTGATCACCTGTGCGATTTTTTTTTTGATCATGCGCTATAAAAAAAAAAAAGGGCGTCAATTTTGCAAAAATAACAATATTTTTCACATTTTTTTTATATGAAATTTCCCCCCCAAAAAATGTAAAAATCAAAATGTTTTAACATTTTCGGCCAATTTGTTTTATGCTACATATGTTTGGTGAAAAAATCGCAAAAAGCGTATTTTGATTGGTTTGCGCAAAAGTTATCGCATTTACTAACAAAGGGAAAGATTTTTGTCACTTTTGTTGTTTTTTTTTTTTTTTTACGCGTAATGGCGGCGATCTGCGTTTTTTTTTTTTTCGGTACTGCGACATTGCGACGGACAGATCGGACCCTTGACTGACATTTTTGCCACTTTTGGGGTTACCAGTGACATTTCTACAGTAATCAGTGCTATACATATGCACTGTTACTGTAAAATGACACTGGCAGTGAAGGGGTTAACTTTTTTTGAGAGGGAGGGGTTATGTGTGTCCCTAGGGGCGTGATTCTAACTGTGATTGGCTGTGGCTTGAGGTGTAGGAACAGTGATCAACGGTCCTACATAGTAGAACCGTATGATCAACGGTCCTACATCAGGGAGAATGACAGGCGGCTTGTTTACATTAGCCGCCTGCCTTTCTCCCTCTGCACCGACGATCGCAGAGTGACATCGGGTCCGCCGGTCACACGCGCGGGGGGGGGGTCCGTGACCGCGTGGGATCGGGAGCGCGCGCTCGCTCCCTAGACCCTCACAGGCTAGCGACGTAGTACTTTGCCTGTGAGGGGCTGACCGCCGCAGTAAATAGTCGTGCGGCGGTCGGCAAGCGGTTAAATAAATACAGTTTGTAAGTCAAGTTTTTGTATGGCAAGTATTTTTACTTATTTTTGTAGTGGATGTCAGTTTCTCCCTTTTTTTTTTTAAACTTTATGTAATTATGCTACAATAGCAAAGGTTGTAATAAAAATCGGATTTAAGACAATACCTTTAAGCCTACATGAGCATTAGGTTTTGATCTGTTGGCAAATGCAGCCCTGAAGGCCAGCCATAGACGGATCAAAATTCTTGCTAAACTGGCCGAATTCTGATCCATCTGTAGGCAGATTAATTATTCTGAAGTCGATCTATCAGTACAACCAGCCTGTTGGGCATTTTTCATATGATTAGGGCCGCAGGCTATAGCTGGCAGCAGCAGTCTTTGTATTCTGATGGCGGGGAAACCTCCCGCTGCCAGGATACAATAGCACAACGGGAGGGATTCCCTCATCAACGTTGGCTGTGTTGATAGGGGAATCAAGCGCTTTTCTTTCCTTCCACCCGTGGGTATGTGTATCTGCTGTATCTAACAGTTTGCAGTTTTATGTACCAATTCAGCAAATTATATCCCTTGGTATGCTGTACATGAAATAGCACTGATGTGATTAAAGATGCTTTTAATACATTTCTGTATACTGTATTAAGATTTGGTGGTGTCAGGCTCTCCATATGTAACCAGTTACAACTTTTGCCTGCATTTCTGTGCAATGGTAAAAGATAAAGGGGCGAATTTAACAAAATCTGGAGCAGGTGTGCATGGAAACGAATTAGTTTCTACCTTCAGCTTGTTCAGTTAAGTTTTAGAAAATGAAAGAGAGAAGCTGATTGGTGGCCATGCACAACTGTTCAAGATTCTGGCTGTTCCAGTTTTATTATATCTTTTCATGTGACAACACTGAAGAAATGACACTTTGCTACAATGTAGTGAGTGTACAGCTTGTATAACAGTGTAAAATTTCTGTCCCCTCAAAATAACTCAACACACAGCTATTAATGTCTAAACCGCTGGCAACAAAAGTAAGTAAACCCCTAAGTGAAAATGTCCAAATTGGGCCCAATTAGCCATTTTCCCTCCCCGGTGTCATGTGACTCGTTAGTGTTACAAGGTCTCAGGTGTGAATGGGGAGCAGGTGTGTTACATTTGGTGTTATCCCTCTCACTCTCTCATACTGGTCACTGGAAGTTCAACATGGCACCTCATGGCAAAGAACTCTCTGAGGATCTGAAAAAAGAACTGTTACTCTACAGAGTAGATTGCCAAGACCCTGAAACTGAGCTGCAGCATGGTGGCCAAGACCATACAGCAATTTAACAGGACAGGTTCCACTCAGAACAGGCCTCGTTATGGTCAACCAAAGAGTGCATGTGCTCAGCATCCTATCCAGAGGTTGTCTTTAGGAAATCGAGGTATGAGTGCTGCCAGCATTGCTGCAGAGGTTGAAGGGGTGGGGGGTCAGCCTGTCAGTGCTCAGACCATACGTTGCACACTGCATCAAATTGATCTGCATTGCTGTCGTCCCAGAAGGAAGCCTCTTCTAAAGATGATGCACAAGAAAGCCCGCAAACAGCTTGCTGAAGACAAGCAGACTAAGGACATGGATTACTGGAATCATGTCCTGTGGTCTGATGAGACCAAGGTAAGCTTATATAGATCTAGGATCTAAAAATAGATCTTTCAGTTTAGACCAGGATCTAAAAATAGATCTAGTATGTAAAAATAGATTGAACAGTTTAGACAAGGATCTAAAAATAGATCTAGGATCTAAAAATAGATCAATCTATTTTAAGATCCATGCCTAAACTGTTCGATCTATTTTTAGATCCTTGTCTAAACTGTTCGATCTATTTTTATATCCTAGATCTATTTTTAAATCCTAGTCCAAACTGAAAGATCTATTTTTAGACCATAGATCTGTTTTTAGATCCTGGTCCAAACTGTTGGATCTATTTTTAGATCCTGGTCCAAACTGTTGGATCTATTTTTAGATCCTAGTCCAAAATGAAAGATCTATCTTTAGATCCTGGTCCATCTATTTTTAAAAAAATAGATGGATCAGGATCTAAAAATAGATCTTTCAGTTTGGACCAGGATCTAAAAATAGATATAGGATCTAAAAATAGATCCAACAGTTTAGACCAGGATCTAAAAATAGATCTAAACATAGATTGAATCGTTTGGACCAGGATCTAAAAATAGATCTAGGATCTAAAAGTAGATCTAGGATCTAAAATTAGATCCAACAGTTTAGACCAGGATTTAAAAATAGATCTAAGATCTAAAAATAGATCAAACAATTTTAGACCAGGATCTAAAAATAGATCGAACAATTTAGACCAGGATCTAAAAATAGATCTAGGATCTAAAAATAGATTGAATAGTTTGGACCGGGATCTAAAAATAGATCTAGGATCTAAAAATAGATAAAAAAATTTAGACCAGGATCTAAAAATAGATCGAACAGTTTGGACTAGGATCTAAAAATAGATCGAACAGTTTGGACCAGGATCTAAAAATAGATCGGCAATTTAGACCAGGATCTAAAAATAGATTGAACAGTTTGGACCAGGATCTAAAAATAGATCTAGGATCTAAAAATGGATCCAACAGTTTGGACCAGGATCTAAAAATAGATCTAGGATCCAAAAATAGATTGAACAGTTTGGCCCAGGATCTAAAAATAGATCTAGGATCTAAAAATAGATCGAACAGTTTAGACCAGTATCTAATAATCGCTGATTGCCGCCATTACTAGTAAAAAATAAATAAATAAAAATGACATAAATCTTTCCCCTCGTTTGTAGACGCGATAACTTTTGCGCAAATCAATCAATATACACTTATTGGGATTTTTTCTTTTTTTTACCAAAAATATGTAGCAGAATACATATTGGCCTGAAATGATGAAAAAATTATATTTTTGCATTTTTTTTTTTTATTAGGAATGTTCTATAGCAGAAAGTAAAAAATATTGTTTTTCTTTCAGAATTGTCGCTGTTTTTTTGTTTATAGCGCAAATAAAAAATCGCACAGGTGATCAATTACCACCAAAAGAAATAATTATTTGTGGGAGAAAAAGGACATCAATTTTATTTGGGTACAGCGTTGCACGACTGCGCAATCGTCCGTTAAAGTAACCCAGTGCCGTATTGCAAAAAATGGCCTGGTCATTAAGGGGGGTAAATCCTTCCCGTCCAAAAGTGGTAAAATAGAAATGAAAGGAAAAGCATTTGTGTATAGATCTAAAAAAAAAAAAACACATTAAACACTTTTTTTTATAAGTGATTACATTTTCTCTGTTCCCTCAGTGCCTTGAAAAAGTATTCATACCCTATGACATTTTCCACATTTTGTCATGTTGCAACCAAAAATGCAATATGCCATACTCTCCATTTCCGATGATGGATTAAACCGTATTCTGTGAGATATTTTTTATACCCTAACCCTGCTTTAAACTTCTCCACAACTTTATCCCTGACCTGTCTGGTGTGTTCCCTGGCCTTCATGACGCTGTTTGTTTACTAAGGTTCTCTAACAAACCACTGAGGGCTTCACTGAACAGCTGTATTTATACTGAGATTAAATTACACACAGGTGGACTCTTATTTACTAATTAGGTGACTTCAGAAGGCAATTGGTTCCAATAGATTTTAGTTAGGGGTATCAGAGTAAAGGGGACTGAATACAAATGCATACTACACTTTTCAAATTTTGATTTGTAAAAAATATTTTGAAAACCATTGATCATTTTTCTTCCACTTCACAGTTATGCACCACTTTGTGTTGGTCTATCACATAAAATCCCAGCAAAATACATTTATGTTTTTGGTTGTAACATGACAAAATGTGGACAATTTCAGGGGGTATGAATACTTTTTCAAGGCACTGCACATAAGAGCTGGGGGAGGAGAAACAGAAGTAAACTAAACTTCCCAGTGAAAGGCTTTGCATGGGGGGGTGCCAGGACAAGTATGGTCGTTGGAGAACAGGTTGAGTTCCCAGGATAGCTAGAGAACTGACCACACTGTGAATTAATGCTTAGTGTGGTCAGTTTTTAATAGGAAAGCAGAGGGACTGGCAGGCAGCAACGCCAGGGATTTCATACATAGGAGGCAATACAAAGAAAACAGGATACATTTTCATACAAATATATGGTACAGCAAGCACATATAAGGAATATGAAATGTTGTGTTTACATACTCTTTAATGCTCGGAGAAGCACACCTAATCAGTAGTTGGTGACAGGATGGCGCTGTAGTCTGTTTTTCAGAAACCTGGTCATAGCATTTCTGAAATCGCAGAGAAAGTATATTATGTCATGATTTAGATACCAGCTGTGTGTAGGGGATATTACAAAGATCTTTTCAGAATCATCATACAATATTGTAGATATGCTGCACTATTGCCATACAGCACTGTGTGGTTTTCAAAGGCTGGCCAGTGCTGCTTCCCTTTTCCTATTCCTCTTATCCTCAGCAGCCCCATTTGCCTTACATTAAAGCCTTTTGTAGAGTTGAAGCACATTAGATGACATGGGTGATGGAATAAATCAGTGATTGATGTACAGCCCCAGCTCAGTTAGCAGCTAAGTGCTCTCAGTAAAAATGCCAAGACTACTGAATAATTGATGAGACAGAAGAGCTGTGTTGGAAATAAAGGGTTAAAGCGGAACTTCACTCTCTCAGTCCACATTGACTACTTTAATCCTTCTTCTGCTAGAATTAGTAAATAGATAGGACGTTATAGTATATGTATTTGTTTTACACTTTGTACATTTCTTCAGTTACTTCCTGGTTTCCAGGCCTAGGCGAATGATGTCCTATATCCCAGGAGTCTTCAGGAGGGAAGGAGGGGTTTTCTCAGTTAGGCACACCCTCCTGCCTGCTTGCCTGAGCTAATGGCAGATGGATTCCAGGATGGAAATGCTACATGAATCAACTGTCCGTACTCAAGATGGCCACTGCCAGAATTGCAAGGGGGTGTCTAGCATTTTTCGTTTGTGGTGCACGGATGCAGTGTAGTTCTGCTTTAAAGAGGAGCTACAGACTTCCTAAGCAATTAACAATAAACCTATTGTTGAGCTTCTAAATTTTTTTTTTTTGTTCTTGCTGATAATAGTTAGGCTATTTTATTCCATACCTGAATTGTGATCCGAGAACAGCTGGCAGTGGCCATATCAACTGCCAGCCGTTGTACCCAGCATGCACATCACGATCTTGCACATGTGCGGTAACAACACTGTGCGCCGCACATTGTTCTTGACAAGATGCCATAGTAATGACAACATCGGCGGAAGAAAAATGGTGCCTAACTCTGGCATCACGTCATTTCTGGTTTTGAAATAACGCGATGCCAGCAGCGCAAGATGCCCCTTAAGTCTTGGGATTGATGACACTGATATCCCAGGAGCCAACGGGAGAAAAGGAAAGACCTACCTTGCCGCGGCGACGAGGCCAGAAGTGTGAGATTTTTAAACAATAAAAAGGTACTTAGACAAAAAAATGAAAAAAAATAAACCTTTCCAAAGATTATAGACAAAAGTATTAGCTACCAGTAGGGACATAAGTGTTAGATAGGGCAAAGCGCTGCTTTAAGGAAATGGTACAGTTCCTGTTTCTAGGAATTGTTTCACACAATTGTGAAAGATAAGTTGTGTGGAAGAAACCTGAGACACACACACACACATAAATTCGATACTTGAATGTAATTTCCGCAAACCATCGTCAGCATAAGGTTATAAAATGTCAATGTAGGTGAGGTTTTTGAGGCCCTTAGCTATTTCCTGTAGGGAAATGGTGGTGGTTGCTGTGCTATATTAGACATTGGTTCCGTAAATGCCTGTCACAAGATTTATGATGTCATGACATGCATGTTTTTCAAGGTTAACTCCAACCAGTGCAGAAATATATTCTTTACGGGTTTACGATGTGTGAATGAGTGGAGTATAGGATATGAAATGCTTTCTCCTTCTACCTGCTGTGCCTTGTTGCAGATTCATTGTGCTGGTTCTGAAAAACTTTAGGCTGAGCAGACTTCCCCTAGCATGTGCTGCCATCTTACCACTCCCTGACAGCTGGTGAGATGGCAGGGGTGGAATTAACTGCTGTGAATGATCTGAGGCTGGTACTTTAAAGCTGCAGATATGTGTATTACTAGCATTTAACATCTTAAGCTTGATTCCTTAACTTTACCTAAGAAATAGCTTCTAGAGATAAGAAGCAAAATAATTTATTTCAGGTATTACCATTACAGCCACATTATATTACACGCAAACACAGCTACCCCAATTTCACCTTTTGGATATCAGTTTTTTTTTTAATTAATTTAATTAATTTATTTTTATTATTATTTTTTTTTGTTTTAAAGTTTTAAACGTGATACATTAACCACAGGTGTCAAACTGGCAGCCCTCCAGCTGTTGCGGAACTACAAATCCCATGAGGCTTTACAGTTACAAGTATGACTCCCATAGGCTGAGGCATGATGGGAATTGTAGTTCTGCAACAGCTGGAGGGCCGCCAGTTTGACGCCATTTTTTCCCTCATCATAATCACAATCTACCTCATTATTCTTTTCTGGTACCAGATACAATTTCTATGTGTTTGTTAATAAATTGAAGTACAACTGAAGGCCCTTGCATATTGGTTATTCAGACAGGTGCTGGCATCCGTACTTCATGCATGAGGCATTTGTATTCGTGCCTCATGTGTGCATGCAGCCTATGGAAATGGATGCAGAGGTTGCATCTGCATGGACGCAGCCACTTGTCAAAACTTGACCGTGTGCAGCAGCAGGTACGTGGCACATTATCTGCATTCAGGGCCATGCACCCGCTGCTGCACACATGTCAGATTTTGACACGCAGCACATCCATAGGCTGCCTGTACACAGCTGGGGGCAGATGCAGGTGCAAATACGAGAACCTCATGCATGCAGTTCGGGTGCCATCACCCATCTGAATGGGCCTAAATCCACTACTATATTACTATGTGATGAACAAGCCTCATATAGTAAACAGAACTTCCTTTACCTGCACTGAATGAACTAAATCCTCCTTAATTTGTGTCACATACTCCCTTCCCTGACACTTCAGGGTTTCAGTAATACAGACAGTGCTATCAATCCAGGAGGTAGTGGGCAGTATTGGCTGAGGCCTTTTGCTGACTGACAAACTATAGCAGTGATGGCTAACCTTGGCACCCCAGATGTTCAGGAAACTACATTACCCATGATGCTCAAATACACTGCAGGGTGCATGAGCATCATGGGAAATGTAGTTCCAAAACATCTGGGGTGCCAAGGTTCGCCATCACTGAACTATAGCCTTATTACTCAGCAGTAAGAATGCTGATGGCCTTACCCCCTGCAATATTTTTTATCCCACTGTAGTGCAACTATACACAGTCTACATGAGAGTGGCAACACTGCTCTGAATTCTGAAAGGAGCAGTGCAGCATCATTGCCACACCATCACCGGACGCTGCATTCCACGGACTTCACGGATAGGCTCAGAATTTGTTTTGTGGGAAACTAAGAGAAAACTGTAAGTCTGTATGTATTTATAATTAAGTACTGCAGCACATATTTTATTGGGAAGACAATGTTCTGCTTTAACATTTCTATCAATTACAGTAAACCCCCCTCCATTGCGGGGGTTACGTTCCGGACCCAGCCGCGAAAAGTGAAATTCCGCAAAATAGAAAAACCCTATTAAAATGCATTGTAGGCATGTTTATTTTACTGTCACTGTACGTGTAGAAGCATTTTAAGGTCTTTAAACACACTTTTAAAACAATAGAAACTCATTTAAACACATAAAAGATACTTAGAGAAAGAGCAAGAGCTATGAAAAACACAAAAATCTTTCATTTTTAATGATTTATATAGTAAAATAACATTACAAAAAAAACCGCAAATTACCGGGACCGCAAAAACTGAACCGCGATGTAGCGGGGGATTACTGTACACCATTTTCAAATCATACTTAGCCATTATTGGATATAGCAGGTTTTGGATCACTTGGTTAAAATGTTGCACTTCCTGTCATTTTTAGTGGGGTTTTGGCAGCTATGTTGTATGTAACAAAATTTTAATACTTATGTTTCTAAACCTGGTATTTGTTTACTACAGTTACAGAATGAAGAGGAGCCTGTAGAAAATCCCCAGGCTGCAGCAGACGCTCCACCTCCATACAGCAGCATTGCTGGAGACAATGCAGGTCAGTGATATTCTCTTCATTTCAGAAACTTCACTTTAGCAGCATACAGGCACGTGTCACCTCTTGCTTGTTGAGCCTTAAAGCATCTAAATTAGTTGCTTCCGTTGTTACATGCAAGACGTGTAAATTCAGCCTATAACTCCTTCAGCTATGTAAAGAATCTTAGGCAAAGGACATTCATAACCAGGCAGCAATGGCAGCACCTTTATGTATTTCTTATCAAGGAAGTTTTGTAACTATTTTTTAACAAAACTACCACAACAGTTGGAAATCTGAAGTGTATAGAGTTTAGTGAAGTCTATCGTGCTCTGATCCTGCTCTGGGACTGGAATTGGAAAGTCTCCACCTGGCATTGTTCCTCCAATAATGAACTTGCATTGGTGCACTGTTAAAGGATAGTTTCATCTTTTAAACATTTTACACCCATATTTTGGGTGTACTTTGTAACATGTTCACCCAGAGCCCCCCTTCTTCCAATTCCTCCTTTCCTGTGACATCCCACAGCCATTGTCACATCCGATATAGCAGTGCCATTCATACAAAGGAATCTGTGAATAAATAAAACTACAAGTCCATCTCCCTCTGCAGCACATTGTTTGTAGGTCGCATAAGCTATTTCTTGCTACCCTATTCCTCGCTCACCCAGCAGCTGGGACTCTCCTACACTTTATGATGACAGTTCTCACTGTCCTGCATTGTACATAATAACCTCAGAGAGCTGTGACTGGCTTGGCATTGAACTAAACAGACTTCACCAGATCAGTTCAACAGAGAGGCGGAAGTGAGAAACGAGCATTTAGCCCACGTAGTGCGGCAGCGTAAAGGTAACCGCAGCCTGGAGTAGGGCTTGAATAATAAATATATGTTATATATAATAGATAAGGCTTGATGTTTTGTTACTAAGGAGAAGCAACTGCAGAATTTTAGCTCCGAGCTTCAAACAGCTTCAGAGTTGGGATTTATAGAGTGACTGTCTCTTTCCTGGGGTGAGGTGTCTCTGCAAAATGCATCCCCTGACCTCATAAAAAAACCTTACCAGTGATCCTTTGCAGTTCCTTGCTCTTCTGTTACTGGTGCTAAAATCAGCTGTGTCGGCAACCCAGCAGAGCAATGACATCACTCCCCCTGGTCATGTGACTGAACAAATGGCTGCTAGGCTGGGGCAATGTTAAAGGGGAGCAGTTCACTGCTCCTTCAAGGTGGATTGGGGAGCTCTTTTCAAAGAAACTGTAATTTTTCCCTGTTTGGGCAAAGTGACAGTATCTCTAGCGGTAGCAGAAATAACTTGCAACGATTTCTTAAAGTAGTCTCTTGATGTTTTTCTTTATATTAAACAGCATTTTTTGACTACAAAGATGAGCCTGGTTTCCCCAAGCCACCATCTTACAATGTGGCAACGTCCTTGCCAAGTTACGATGAAGCTGAAAGGACTAAGGTAGAAGCCACAATACCTCTTGTTCCTGGACGAGTAAGTACTCTTTGTGTCAGTATCCATACTCCTTTACTGCAATTTATTTTTCCAGAGAGTGCTTAAAGATAAACTCTATTGAGATATACTATGTATTCCAGCTAAATAGACACTTGGTCCTTCAAGTCTTCCTGCTGCTTGCTGGCTGTGCTCTAGCTTGTGTCTAAGAAGATTCTTCATTGGCTTTTATGTGGAAATCATCTGTCTGACAATCATTGGCAGCAAGTGACAGAAAGACTTGAAGGAGGCAGCAAGAAACTTCTTCAGTGAAGCAAAATAAACCCCAGGTTCATGCCGCTCTACTCTATATACAGCCTTTTTCTTGTAATTGCAGTGCAATAAGCCACTCATATTTGAAAGCTGGGTATATCATTGTTTTTGCTGTTATAACACCATGAAATCAATTAATGTTTGGTTAAAGGTTCAATGTTAGTCACAAATTCTAGGGTTGATTCTGGTATGATCCCAAAATCACAGAAGAAGGCTAGATTTTTATACTGTAGTGTCATAAATATTTTATAACTTCATATAGAAATTTCTACAGCATAAGGGTAACATGATGCTGTGGAATATATTTTTTAAGATGAGGCAAAGATTGAGCTAACCTACCTGGGTGGATGTAAAAATAAATTGGGGTGAGATGATGCCACCATTCTCTCCCTGATTCCCTAGTCTGCAGCAGTGGTGGGTAAAACACCTAAGATTCTCACTCCAAAATATAGGGGTTGTGGTGGTAGCATGTGGGGATCTTGTGTGGGATTTGAAGCCAGTCAGATTGTTCTGGGGGGAAATTAAAAAAACATAATCTGATTTGTTTGTTATTATACCAGCTGTGGGAGAGCTTTCTGTTTTCTAAAAATGCTACCATTGTTTTCTATTTCTCAGCTTGTAATTTTCTTTCTAGCAGAAGATCAAACATTTGGGAGCTACCTTTAGAGCCGGTTCACATTAGAGCGATCCGACTTGCCGGGGCGACCTCACAATGTCGCGGCGCGCTGCTCGCACCGCGGCCTCAGAGCGGCCGGCACGGACTTCATAACATTGAAGTCAATGCAGGTCGCTCCGGGTCGCCCCAAAGAAGCTCTGGACCCTTTTTTTAAGTCGGAGCGACTTGTGTCGCTCCTATTAGAACGGGTCCACAGCTTCTCTATGGCAGGCGACCTGTCAGGCGACCAGGTCACCTGACAGGTCGCCCCAGTGTGAACCGGCTCTTATGTATTATTTCTTTTGTAAATCCTTTAAACTGTTGAAAGGCACAGAATTAGGCTTCGTTCAGACAGGCGCCAGCACTGTGCTGCTCGCAGGCTGCCTTTGCTTTGACATTTGCATCTGCTTCAAGCTGCATGCAGGCAGCCTGTAGAGGTGAATGCAAATGCAACAGATTCATGACCCTGAATTCATACAGTGTGTGTTCAGGGCCATAAAGCCGCTCCTGCGCAAATGTCAATTTTTAACATGCATTTGCACCCACCTCTATAGGCTGCCTGCATGCAGCTCAAGGTGCTGGCCCCTGTCTAAAAGAAGCATATTTACCATATAGTACAAACAGTAGGCTTACCCAAGATGGCTGCCAGAGTCCGTGGTTGTGGACATAGCTTGTCAGCGCCATGACTCTTTCATTTCTCAAGTTGGCCAGTCTTATTCTCTACAATAAACATTCTGCTGTAAAATGGAGCCTGCATTTACTCGAAGGCAAGCAGCAGGCTTGAATCCTTAGTAGCATGAGCTTGAAATCACCCAATAAAGAGATATTGTTGGTGAAACAAAAAAGAAAATTAAAACAAATACAGCATTAAAAAAGTACAGTTATAATGCATACTGCCAGCGCGACAAATCTCTTGCAGAACTAGAAACACCACTATAGTGTTTAGTATCTGCCACTTCTGAGTGTGTTGTTGGATGCCTACATCTCCCTATTGTATCTTTCCCTCCCAGATATTATGTCACTAGGTCCCTGCAGCTGTGATAGGAAATAAAAGTGATGTACAGTAGTACTAGAGTGGGGAGAAGCATCCAACATACATAACTACCAAAACAAAACTTTCTAAAGCTGTTTTTATTTCCACGTTTTTATACGATTGACATTATTTCTTTAAGGTGACCTTGCAAATAAATATACCTTTCTCTTTCGTTCATTGATGGACACAGCTCCTGATCTTCTTAACCATTGTGTTATACTGCCCCCCTACTGGAGTAGGACACTAGGCAGAAAAAAAGTCTGGCTACGCCGGTGGGCAGTCCCAGGGGGTATACTCCCTCTCTCTGCTATAGGTACTCAGTTTTTTTTTCTGCCTAGTCAGGAGTAAGGACCTAGATCCTTGCTGGGATCTGTGGTCCTGGCAATTTTTTCTTTAGATAGAAATTTTTCTCCTGTTTTTTTCCTGTGAGATATACAATGAACTGCCAGACTGGGCGACGGGCTGGATAAATTAGATCCAGCAGTCTGGCCAGTGAGCATGCGCAGACCTCAACTTCGCACTTGGTCTGCAGCGACATGGCCCCAGCCCCACTGGACAGGGGCTAGCCTGCGTGTTAAACGCCTCGCGAGGTTGCATATGACTGAGTCTCGGCCGGAGTTGCAGACTTCCCCCCTGGCCGACAGCCCCCCATTTCGATGGTGAGGGGTTCTATCTGGAGCGGTACCCGCCTGGTTCCTGGTATGGTGAGTAGCTGTCCCCCCTCTCCCCCTGGAGGGTTTTGGGGTGGACGTGTACCCCTCCTTGGGACGGTCGGACCCCCGGGTTCTCCTCCTTCCCCTCAGGCACCCCTCCTTCATCTGTCCCCCCCCCATCCTACCTCCCCTCCACTTATGCTGGTGTGGTGTGGGTGGACTGGTCCACCTCCTGGGGTGGGGGCAGGGGGATGTGCGATGGGGGGGGGGGGGTGCAGCACCGCTGGCGATTGGCTGTGCGGGGGGGGGGTTGTACTAGGTGGGGGCTCCTGACAGGGCCCCCCATCCTGCCTGGGCCTATCCTTGAGGCCTAGGGATCCCTCCTTGGTCCCTGGGAGCCTTGTGGTGCCACCATTTTTCTGTAGCCTGTGTGCTCAATGCATGGCGGCCATGTTTGTGTAGTCTGGTGGCCATTTTGCAGAGGTTTGCCATTGATAATAACGGTGGCCATGACAGTGCAGCCCTGTGGGCGGCAATTTTGGTGGGGGGAGCCCCTCCCCATCCCCTGGTGCTGACTCCTGGATCTTTTTACTTCCTGATCGCTGCACGTGGAGTGCAGATTTTCCTGGTGGCTGCAGGTGCCTGTTTTCTGCTGGGTGGTGATTCTGGTTGGGTCCTCTCCAGCTCTGCTGAGGATAGCTTGTTGCTTTGTGCCTGGCGACCAGGTGGTGCTGCCAGCACGGTGGGGGTTGTCCCTTCAGTGTTTTAAACTTTTTGTGGGGTCCCCCTGGTAACTCATGAAGTCTTTGAAGCACATCTGCCCACCTTATCCCCTCTCTGAGGTTGCGGGGCCCTCCGGGTCCCAACCATCCATCGATGCACTGACGACAGTCCTGGAGTCCTTTTTGTCCCGGGTGGAGATGGCTTTCGGGTGACAGACTAGCAAAAAGTTTCCTTTGGCACTCACAAGCCATCCAGAGTGCTAAAAGTGTTTCTTTTCCCCGCCTATTTTGACAGAATTGTCTTTAAAGAGTGGGGACAACCAAAGGGTCCCCTTGGGGTTCCTAAGCGATTTACTAGGCGATACCCCTATGAGGAGTCCCTTATTAGGAAGTGGACTGTTCCAATGGTGGTGGACCCTAAGGGGTTTCCGGATTAAACAAAGCAACCATGATTCCAGTTAAAGAGCCCCCACCTTGAAGGATCCGGAAGACCAGGAAGGCAGAGGCTGTGGCCCACACTATGTACACTCTGGCTGGTTCGGCTGAGGCCAGTATTCACCATTGCCCTGGTGTCGCAAACTCTGACCGAGTGGGCTAAGCTTTTACGCCGTGATCTGGAGGGAGAACAGCCCCCCACCTTTGCTGAGCTGGCGGGCCAGCTGGTCCAGGGGCTTCAGTTTATCTGTGATGCCTCTTTGGATGCTGCTCCCCTAGTGGCTCAGCTCTCTGTTTCGGCAGTCGTCCTTTTGGCATGTTTTTTGGCATGTTTTTTGGCTCAAATGCTGGTCTGTGGACCAGACTTCTAAAAAGGCCTTGACTGATCTTCCCTTTCAAGGAGATCGCCTGTTTGGAGCTACCCTGGATGACATTTAATAAAGGACTTGCAAGGGGAAAGAGTACCATTCTTCCGCAGGCTACTAAGGGCAAGGACCTTCGTCGTAGACGTGGGCCCTCCTTCTCGGCTCATAAGACGTTTTTTTGTCCCTCAGGGTCGACTGACAAGGGCTCGAAGCCTTTCAGGGCCTCCTCTAGAGGATCCAAAGGAAACCTGGTCTGGCAAGCTGAGAGCGGGCTTCTCCAGACCTGCAGACAAGGCTCCTTCAGCATGAAGGTGCACCCTCACTCGTATTGGGGGTGGGGGGAGGTCTGCGCTGGTTTCTGGACCCGTGGACTTCCCTGGTACAAGACAAGTGGGTCCACAAAGTCATTCGGTCCAGCCTCAAGATCGAGTTTCGCCCTTGTCTCCAGGCAAAGTTCTTTCCTTACAACTTTTGCCTGTCCCCAGACCGCTTACAGGGTCTGTTTGGGGTGGTACAATACCTGTTACTTCAAGGGGCGATTGTCCCAGTTCTGACTTCGAAACGTTTTCAGGGTTTTTACTCAAACCTGTTTACAGTTCCCAGGAAGGAAGGCAAGGTGCGCCCAATCCTGGACCTCAAGGTGCTGAACTGCTTTGTGCGGGTGCAGAAGTTCAGGATGGAGTCCAATGGTGGCATCTCTGCATCAGAGGGATTTTCTTGCCTCTATCAACATCAATGATGCTTACCTTTACATTCCAATATGTGCAGTCACCAGCGCTTCCTCCGCTTTGCGGTGGGAGAGGAGCATTATCAGTTTGTGGCGTTACCCTTTGGTCTCGCCACTGCTCCTTGGGTCTTCACAAAAGTGTTAGCCATGGTGCTAGCATTGTTACGCCAACGGGGGATCGCGGTACTGGGCTACTTGGAACACCTCCTTCTGTGAGCGCAGTCTCCTACTGCTCTGGTGGAAAACCTGGAAATCACCATATGAACTTGAGGGAGTTCAGCTGGATTCTGAATTTGCAGAAGACTGCTCTGGTTCCGTCCACAAAGTTGGACTATCTGGATCTGACTCTTGACTTGGCCTTAGCCAGAGTGCTCCTTCCTCTGGACAAACTCCAGAAATTGCAGGCTGCAATTCGTCTGCTGCTGCCCAGCGGATGGTCATTCCTTCGGACTTCAATCGGGTGCTGGGCCTGATGGTGTCTACCTTCGAGGCAGTTTCATTTGCACAGTTCCATACGAGGTCCCTGCAAAGAGAGATTCTGGCCAAATGGGACAAGACTCCGCAGTCTCTGGACAATCTGATCCGGCTGAGCCGGGGAACGAAGGAGTCCCTGATATGGTGGCTTCATTATCCAACGCTTCAGCTGGACAAATCCTTCCTCCCCTTGTATTGGATAGTGGTCACCATGGATGCCAGCCTGTCTGGCTGGGGAGGCGTCCTCGGCAGAAATTATGCTCAGGGGCTCTGGACACTGGAAGAGTCCAGACTACCGATCAATGTCTTGGAACTCTGAGCAATCAGACTTTGCCTGGACCATTGGATGGATCGTCTTCAGGGATGTCCAGTGCGTATTCAATTGGACAATGCCACAGCTGTGGCTTATGTCCATCACCAGGGAGGCAAAAGAAGTGTCCTGGCGGCTCTGGAGGTAGCTGGCATTCTAAGGTGGGCAGAACGGTTCGTTCCAGCCCTCTGCACCGTACACATTCCTCGGGTGGAAAACTGGCAGGCAGATTACCTCAGTCGGCAGGCGCTGGACCAAGGGGAGTGGTCTCTTCATCTGGAGGTGTTTCATCAGTTGTGTCTCCGGTGGGGCATCCCCGAGGTCGATCTGTTGGCATTCCAGCTCATCAGAAAGGTTCATATGTGTTTGGCTTGGTCACGGGATCCTCTGGTGGATGCCACAGACACGCTGGTGGCCCCCTGGGGGTCAGTATTATCTGTTTTTTGCCTTCCCTCCTCTCAAGCTTCTGCCAAGACTTCTAGGCAGGATAAGGGCAGAAGGGATTCTGGTCATCTTAGTGGCTTCGGACTGGCTTCGCCAGACTTGGTACGTTGATCTGGTGTGGCTGTTCGCCAATGTACCTTGGAAGCGTCCTCTCAGGGAGGATCTGCTTTCCCAAGGACCAATCTTCCATCCTGCTTTAGTCACTGGCTTTAAAGGCATGGCTGTTGAACGCCAGGTGCTGATAGATAGAGGTTTGTCTGAGTCTGTGATTCCAACGCTGTCAAAAGCTAGGAAATTTACTTCTAGGAAGATCTACCATCGTATGTGAAAGGCGTACATTGCGTGGTGTGAGTCTCTTGGGATTTATCCTTGCTCTTTCTCGGTGGCTCGGATCTTGACCTTCCTTTAGCAGAAACTGGCCTTGAGTACTATCAAGGGTCAGGTGTCGGCCTTAGCGGTCTTCTTTCAATGGCCCTTGGCCACATACTCTCTGGTGTGTACTCTTCAGGGAATTAGGCACTTGGTCCTTCCAGTGCGGTCTCCGTTGCCGCCTTGAGACCTCATTTTGGTGCTCTCAGTCCTCCAGAAGCCTCCTTTTAAGAATCTTCCGGAGATTCCCCTGCTTGCGCTGTCCCGGAAGGTGGCCTTCTCTGTGGCCATTACCTCTGCGCAGGGTGTCGGAATTGGCAGCGTTTTCCTGTCGTTCACCTTACTTTGTGGTTCACGGTAATAAGGTGGATCTTCATCCCTGTCCGTCATTCCTTCCATTGTCTCTGATTTTCATTTGAATGAAGACATTGTGTTGCCTTCCCTGTGTCCCAGGCCAAAACATCCGAAGGAAATTGCCTTGCATGCCTTGGATGTGGGACGAGCAATTAGGGTGTACCTGGCAGCTATGGAGTCTTTTAGAAAGTCAAACTCCCTATTTGTGTTCACGGATGGGCCTCGGAAAGGGTTGTCCGCTTCCTCTGCGACCATTTCCAGATGGAACAGACCGTGATCCAGGCCTATTCCATCAGGGGTTAGGTTCCTACTTTCCCTGTCAAGGCGCACTCTACTGGGGCGCTCAGTGCCTCCTGGGCCTTCCGTCATCAGGCGCCAGTGACGCAGGTTTGCAAGGTGGCCACCTTGTCCTCGGTGTACACTTTCACGAAGTTCTATAAAGTGGATGTGCTGGCATCTGCGGATGCTTCCTTTTGGCCGCAAGGTTTTGCAGGTTGCTTTTTAGAGGACCTGGTCCTCCTTGGGGGTGTATTGTTTTGTTCAGGTGTTTTGTTCAGGTGAGCTCCAGTTGTGTTGGTTGAGCTCCTGTTCACCTGGTTGGCCATTGGACATCCCAATGGTTAAGAAGGACAGGAGCTGTGTCCGTCAATGAACGAAAGAGAAAATGGGAGTTTTGATTTACCGTAAAATCCATTTCTCTGATGTTCTTTGACGGACACAGCACAACCCCCCCCCCCTCTGTGGAGTTGTAATTCTTCTGGCACTGCTTGTAACAAAACTGAGTACCTATAGCAAAGAGTGGAAGTATACCCCCTGGGACTGCCAATAGGCATAGCCAGACTTTTTCTTTTCCTTCCTAGTGTCCTACTCCTGTAGGGGGCAGTATAACCCAATGGTTAAGAAGACCTGGCGCTGTGTCCGTCAATGAACATCAGAGAAATGGATTTTACGGTGAGTCAAAAATCCAATTTTTAAAACCTGGGCACTGTGGTTTCTCCCACTAACCCCTAATACTGGAAATGGGTCAGTGGAAGTAACATAGCGCTCAGCGGAGGACACACCTGTATCTGACACACCTGAAAGTGTTTGATAGCAGTGGCTCTCTAAGCTCTTTAAAAGAGTAAGAAATTAATTTTCTGCCTGTCAGGAAGGCATTAGGCTGCTTGTTTTACTGGGAGCTCTTGGTTTATTTTTATTTTTTTATTATGGCGACAGGGTTAGGCTTAGAGCTGATCAATGTAGAACACATATGGCACTTTTCCACTGCATGGAACCGAACGGTTCGGCTCACTTTTGTGCTTTTCCACTGCTGGTACCACATGGTATGGTGTAGGAACGGTTCGGTACGGTACGGCGGCGCTTTTCCACTGCATGGAACCGAACGGTATGCCTCTCAAAAACCGTACCACCTCGATTGTGGTTCCAAGAGGTACCATACCGGTACCATATCCCACAATCCTTTGCATGCAGTCACTACTAGCCACTGATTGGTCAGAGAATCCCACCCACCCCGTTGTTATCCCACCCACTTAACTTTAGTACTACTTTAGTGGAAAAGCTAACCATACCGTACCGTACCGAACCGTTCCAACACCGTACCATGAGGTACCAGCAGTGGAAAAGCAAACCGGGCCAAGCAGGGTCGAGTAGAGCCGAGCCGGTACTTGCAGTGGAAAAGTGCCAATACTTATTCACATCAGGCCATTCAGTCACCATCTAAGAATATTGCAGTAGTCGCTTTTGGTGAATGTCTGTTCTCTTTTCTGGATGTTATCTGCTGTCATTCAGAACAGGGAGAGATTGGATACTTTTGACGATTTCTTCCCAATATCACTGGAGGTATGGCACTGCCTTATCTAGAAACTGCTTTTTTACATAAGCTTCCTGTCTGTCTATTTCTGTGTGCTTTAAAAATGTAGCTGTAGAGATGTAGAGAAACCTGTATTGGTTCAGAGGTATCTAGACACTGTTGTTAAAGCCTTTAATCATTGTGTGTTGCTTTCTCTGACATTTGTAAAAAGTCTTCTAAAAAAATATTTTGTATAGGTGAATTTTAAATACTAAATTCTATACTGGACAAGCGCATATTGTTCTCTATTTTTTTCCCCCCAGTTTGAATAAATTACTGAGTAAATTGATTCCCAAAACGCATTTGTTTTTTTTAATGCAGGTCTGTCTGGTGTGCAGAAAATCATACAGGTCAGGAATCAAAGCAATTTTGATTTATGAACTGATTGATTTTCAGTAGACTGGGCAAATCAACATTTTATATATTTAGGTGAATGGAAAAAAAATGCAGCTTATGATTCTTACATTGCTACATATTAGTCCCTGTTGACACATAGGTTTGCAAATCCCCAGCACACTCATTCACACTTCAGGACCAAGGTATAAAGTATAGCTAGGCTTCTTTCAGAAAAAAAAGAAAAAACTGATTCAGTTTACATCAGTTAACATCTGTCTTCCGTTTAGTTCCATTCCATTTACATCTGTTTTTCATCCATATACATCAATTTTTTTATCCACTTCCATTTTTAAACGCAACAAAAAATTATTTTTCTGTTTATTAAAAACAGACCTGAATGGAAGCGGATGAAAAAACAGATGTAAACAGACGTAAACAGACGTCTGTTTACATTGATTTGCCCAAAGGAATGCAATGCTGTCTGTTTTTTATCCATCAATGGACGGATGAAAAATGGACAGACCGAACGCCCGCATGAAAGGAGCATTAGGGCACATTTTTTTTTTTAAACTTTTGGAAAGCAAGGAGAGATATAGAACACCTGTCAAGTCTTTCATAGCTGTCTGTTCCCCCCCCCCCCCCCTCCGCCCCTTAGGTAGTCCCACCCTCTTTATATGAACTGCTTACCATTATTACTGTTGGTGAAAGGAAAAAAAAAAAACAAATTTTAGGCTCTCAAATAGCAATAGAGAGGAAATCTTCCAATGAGGGCATTAGTTCCAGTGACCCTGGTGACAACCAGAGATTTACCCTCATTTCCTGTTTTGGCTATGTGAAGTGAAGGAATTCTCCACAACCTATTTTTAACTGAAACCAGAATGATAACCAGATAACCCAGAATGGTTTGGGATTTTGGAAAGAAATTGCAGTACCCAAAGTAAAACCTATGTAGACATGATAACATACAAACTCCATGCAGATGGTGTCCCTGGTGGGATTTACACCCTGGGTGGAAAGCTGCAAGACACAAATGCTAAAACAAACATGGTATTAGATTGTGTTTGAGGTTTAGTTGACCTATACTTTGTCCTAGCTTAGAAGGATTCTGCACAATGAAGATGTTTGCTTTCCTTAAATATATTCTTTGTGTCTTAGAAATGCAGCATTATTAGTCCTTGCCATTGGTAGTGCTGGCAGCTTTCCTAGACTTGGTTTTAATTAACGCAAGGTTTCATCGTGTACTTTTTTTTTTTTTTTTTTGTTTTGTTTCTTTTTTTTAGGGCCAAGGAAAGAAAAAAAAAATGTTTTTTGGTTATCTGTTTGAGTTTAGCTCTAACTGTAACTTTATCATCTAGATTTTTTTTCTGATATCTGAAAACTGAAATGCATCCTAACTGACTATTTTCCATGACAGGATGATGACTTTGTGGCACGGGATGATTTTGATGATGCAGATCAGCTCAGGATAGGCAACGATGGGATTTTTATGCTCACATTCTTTAGTAAGTACTTTCTTCTCACTGACGTAATGTAGTAATATATCAGAGATTCCCATGCTCAAAACACCAATACGGGCAAATGCACAGCAGGGTCATTCCACAACACTGATTTTTATTAGCGTTCAGTGACGTGAGGCTTGTGTGTAAAAATGACCCTTATCTTTGCCTCAATCTGACATTATCAAATTCTTGCCCTTTGTATTCTTGTTTCTCAGCCTTCTTCAACTCCTGGCCTGGGTGTTTGAGGTTTTCTCTAGACTTAAAAAGGCTATGACACATTAGCAATTTTGTTGCTGCCGACAACTTGCCATTGAAAGAATCTCCAAGCCCTGGTTCACATATATTGGAATTAAATGCGCTTGAACCGCATCCTATTTGCATGACACATGAAATAACCTTGTTTTCTATAGTAGTTTCTGTAGTGCGAATTGTAAAAGAGTCCTATGCGTTTTCTGAGCACTGCGGTGTGGTTCAGGTGTGAATTACAAGCTTGTATGGAAACAATAATACAATGTTAAGTGCCGGTTCACACTACTCCGACTTGTCAGGCGACTTGGTCGCCTGACAAGTCGTGCTCTATTCTGTGCAATGGGAACCGTTCTAATAGGAGCGACTCAAGTCGCTCCGATTTTGAAAAAGGTTCCTGCACTACTTTTGGCCGAAGTCGGAGCGACTTGCATTGACTTCCATTATGTGAAGTCAGTACAAGCCGCGCCGAAGTCGCGATGCATAGCGACTTGTTCAAGTCGCCCCAAAGTCGTGTCGCCATAGTGTGAACCGACTCGAACAGTGTTGATATCCATAATGACGCATTCTTGGTATAGAAAGACATATGGGAACGCTTCTGAATCGCACATGTCATTCGTTGGGGAACACGATTTTGGATGTTTTTTCTATTACCCTCACTCCTCTCTTGTGTTCTCCTTGGATTTAAGGAGCAGGCCGGACTGGGTGTACACATATGTGGTGCGATTCTCAGGTCCATTTTCAGTGTGAATTTCCAAAGTAGCTGTTCAATTGTTCTGCTAGGATTTAGATACGGTTCTTTTGTGAATTTTAGGAGTGGGCAGCTATTGTTAAGGAACCTGGCTGCCACAACCTTAACCCCCCCCCCCAAATCCATACCAGCATGCAGCCTGGCAGGCCAGGAAAGGGAAGGCGACCCAGCACGAGCCTATACCCCCTTTAATCTTTGGCCCTGCTTCTCTTTTAATCAAGCTATAATGGTTATTTACCACCACAATAATAATAAAAAACTGTCCGTGTGTACCAGGCTTAAGAATTAGATTACAGAGGTGAGTCACTCCCAGCCTTCATTAAAACTTGATGGCTATTGTTAGCTTTTAGTATAAAGAGTACAAAGTCTTCAATTATTTGAATTGTTTTTGTATCATGTTACTCATTGCTTCTTATCTCCTTGCTAACGGTGGAATCTGTATTGCAGTCATTAGAAAACCAGATAAAATAGTAAAAAAATGTATTTTAATGAGAGCGCACATAGGTTATAAAGAAACAGTTGCTAGGCTTTTGCTTTGAATATTAAAGGGGAACTAAATTCACTATTTTCCGAAAGAGTTACTCAAGACATGCTGTGAACGATAGCTGTCACAGCTGCTTGTACCCTCATCCGAAATGTCAAGCCATTAAATGGCTAGCGTCATAAATGTTTAACATATGCAGCAGCATGGCAACTGCAGATAAAACAGGCTAAGATGGCAGCTTCCTTGGCTGTTATAGATAGAGTTTAGTTCTGCTTAACATTTTAGAGGAGTTTGGATGAAACAAAGCAGTACAGCCTGAGCTGGACTTGGTCAATTTTGTAAAGCTGGCCATACATCGATAGTATTTTTTCATTGAGCCTGCAGGGTAGAAAGAAAAACTAACCGATTCCTCAATCCACACTATATAGTGTCCATGGAGGAATCTTCTGCTCATGCTATAGTATTATCACTGTAAAACAAATACCCGATCAGCAGCTGCATCTAATCCAATGCAGGCGCTGTTCAGCCAACTATATTCCACCAGCTCCTCTAATTTTTTAATTGAAGAATGCTGGTTGGGTGGTGACCTGCAGGCAAATTTTGGCTGGTTCCTCAGTGTATGACCACTGTGTATTGCCAGCTTTTATAGTGGCTGACAACCAGGAACAGGGCTCTTTCTACAGATTACAAAGAGGTCCAAAGTGACATAATCTATAACTGTAATCAAGCCATACAGGGACACCATTGATTCACTCTATGGAAAACAAACAAACAGAAAAGGAAGTTGCACACACAGTATCTAAAGATAAATCTGTCATCAAAGTATTATTCACTGTGTGCAACTATTATTATTATACAGGATTTATATAGCACCAACAGTTTGTGCAGCGCTATACAATATAATGTTTTTTACTGATCCAAGTATGTTTTTCTTTTCACTCTGTAAATGCATACATGGTAAATAAATTCTACAAAGTATGTTTATTTTTCATTTTATGAAGTTTTCACAATTAAAATTTACATATTTTTTTCCAGTGGCATTCCTTTTTAACTGGATTGGATTCTTCTTGTCATTCTGCTTGACCACATCAGCTGCTGGCAGATATGGGGCTATTTCTGGATTTGGCCTGTCCCTGATAAAGTGGATCTTAATTGTCCGAGTAAGTTTTACTGAGAATACTCTTCGAACTTTAATTGAAAAATAAAACATGTAATTTTGCTTTCTCTTATAAAGAACTGTCTTCGCAGTTTAATGTATATCTTTTGTCACCTTCCCTTGCTTTTGCTAGACAGTCCTGGGTGGAGTCCCATTGTGAGAATGCAGCTATTAAGCTGTACAAATGTACACTGTGTTTGAATGTTCAAGAGCTGTTAAAGGATAAGTTCACACCTTTTCAAAAAAAATAAATGCACATCTTTTTGCAGGTAAAAAAAATGTGTATGCATATTTTTTATTGGGAGCCTGCAGAGCATTGCACCCACAATCAGCAGGTGCTATGCAGGGCTCTTGCAGATTCTGTGTGTAAGCTGTGTGCTTTTACCTCATACAATCATTAAGTTACACATTGACAGGAGCTTTCAATAAACTACCACAGAGCTCAACAGCACCATGGTAGTTCACTGACCACTACAACCGGACAGCTGAAAAAGCTGTCGGTAGTTGTAGGTTCAAATTCACAGAACACTGTGAATGAGTGACCTGTCCGAGTGGGCTGCGTCTTTTTTGAATTGTGGCTGCAGACTCAGGGAGAAGATTCCCGGTCTGCTCTCACAGCAGCGATTGGAGGGAGGAGGAAGCTGCAGCACTAAAATGTTACACACATGTACCATGTTCGAAAAGGTGAACTTATCCTTTAAACAGATCTTCTACCAGGGCTGTAGTTTCTAGTGTACACTGAACTATAGGGGGTGATGAGATGTTCAGTTTGTATGCTTCTTCGTGATTACTGACAAAGCTAGTCTTTGCTTCATAGGAAATGAATAGCTCCCCTCCTGGACTACAGAACACCTCCCCTTTCTCCAAATTTCCATAGCATAAAGGGGGTGTTCTATTGTCCAATGGGGATAACTCAAGTAGGGCCAACAACACTGTTTGGAATTTCAGTGAAACAGAGGCAAGTAATTAGATACTCCTACTGAATTTCTGGCAGGATCAACAGGTATTTTGGTGTACTTGCAGTGTTTTTGAAAAAGACAACATGTGCAGCAGAATTTTTTTTTTTGCTCTAACGTACGTTTTGAGGTGAGAATGAGGTGAGCTAAGCAATCCCTAACCTCTCTACATGTACATTAGAACAAACTAAAGAATCCACATATATTTAGGGCCTGTGTCAATGGGCTTTAGATTGCTTCAGGAGGGTTTTGCATTCAAGTCTATGGGAATGCAAATACCTGTTCTATACAAGTTTATATGATGCAAAACCTGCTTGAAGCAGGTGAAATGCAGGCCAGAAGGAGGTTGACTGCAAGTTAAATGCACCTGTCTATTTATTCTGAATGACCTCAGAAGTGGCTGAAACTAATGTCAAACTGATGCCTTTGACAAAAGCCCAAAGCTCGTTCACACAGGCCCCCCTCCCTGCCTTTCTGACATGCATTACTTACAGACAATTCGTTAATGTGTCACAGCTTCGCAGCCAGTGGTAATGTATAGTACAAATAAAATAAAGGAAGCACAATACCCATTTTAAATACAGATGTTGAATACTAAGAAACCCCCTCAGCAGCACTGGCTTCTGTGGAACAGACTCCAGACAGGAAGTACAGAGCACAGTCATGACCTTATCATTGAGCTGATGCTGCTTCATTTTCCAGACCGCAAAATTGAGTTGGAGACATAATTACTGAGGCACAACTTAACCACCTAAGGACTGGAAGGTTTTACCCCTCAGAACCTCAGAAAAAAACCCCCTGAAAGACAAAAGCATAATGAGCTAGTATGCGTCGCATACTAACTCATTATGAAATACTTACCTTGGAACTAGCCCCTGCAGCGCCGCCTGCTCACTGGTGACTTGGCCGACATGTTCAGCTGTCCTCTGGCCATCTGATTGGCCGGAGCCACAATGACGTCACTCCCACGCATGCGCGCGGGAGCCGCTGTTCGCGGCATTAGGCTCTGCAGGAATGGCATGGGCGGCCGTTCCTTCAGAGCGCATGTGCCAGTGATGTCACTGGCTGCATGCAAAGTAAATATCTCCTAAATGGTGCAAGTTTAGGAGATATTTACAGTACCTATAGGTAATTCTTATCATAGGCTTACCTATAGGTACAAGTTGCAGAGGAGGGTTTACTTCCTCTTTAATGACCAGGCCTTTTTTTGCGATACGGCACTGCGTTACTTTAACTGACAACAGCGTGGTCGTGCGAGGCTGTACCCAAATAAAATGAATGTCCTTTTTTTCCCACAGAATATTGGGGTTACTTCTTCCATTTTTTTATTTTTTTGCGCTATAAACAAAAAAACGAACAATTCTAAAAAAAAAAAAACTTTAATTCTGCTATAAAACATTCCCAATAAAAAAAAAAAAATCTAATTTTTTCATCATTTTTGGCCAATATGTATTCTACATATTTTTGGTAGAAAAAAAATCCCAATAAGTGTATATTGATTGGTTTGCGCAGCAGTTATTGCGTCTAAAAAATTAGGGGAAAGGTTTATGTCATTTTTATTTATTTAGTTTTTTTGTACTAGTAATGGCGGCGATCAGCAAATTTTTTTTTTTGTGGAACTGCAACATTGCAGCGGGCAGATTGGACCCCTAACTGACACTTTTGGGGGGGACCAGTGACATTACTACAGTAATCAGTGCTAAAAATATGCACTGTTACTGTACTAATGACACTGGCAGGGAAGGGGTTAACATCAGGGGCGATCAAAGGGTTAAATGTGTGCCTAGGGGATGCTTTCTAACTGTGTGAGTGATGGGCTCACTGCATGAACACAGAGATCTGTGTTCCTAAGTTAATCACTGACAGAATAGCGGTCTGCTATGTTTACATCGGCAGACCGCCGTTCTGGTTCCATGGGGAGCGATCAGGGGTGCCAGGCGGACATCGTGGCCGCCGGACCTGCTGATTGGCTCCCCTTCTTTGTATGACTCCAGTGACACGCGTGCCCACACTAACTGCTACACGAAGCGATGTACATCTACATTGTTTCGCATAACAGAGCCGACCTGTCGCTGTATAACTATGGCGGCCGGTCGGCAAGTGGTTAAACCTGTTTTTTTTTTTTTTTCTTACCATCACCCATCAGATGGAGGAAATCCTCCCCAAGATTTAGGCCCCATGGCTCATTGTTTTTAGCTGTGGGAGACCCGGCAGGAGTTTCCCTGCAAATGACTGCAGGTGAGAAGCCCCAGTGAAAGCAATGCACTCAGGGCTGATCATTTGCAGGAAACCCCAATCGCAAAAGAAAGGCTTTCGATTACTGCTGTCAGAATGCAGCTCTATAAAAAGAGAGTGGACGCAGAATTATAATTTGATATTTAACAGCTCTTTTGTTAATGTTCTCTGGACTGCCCTCTCATGTTAGGAACGCAAATTGCAGGATATTCTTTTTATTGTGTTAAAGCTGATAGTTTATTGTGGTGCTAAGGCTCCATTCACATAAAGGCATCTCAGATCGTAGGCAGAATCGGCGCAAATCATTGCAAATCGCGGGACGCCCATGCGATTCCCGTGACTTGCAATGTCTCCCCAAATGCGGTGCGATTTCGCTGCGATTGTCGTCCAGACGAATCGCGGTAAATGTGCACAAACAGAATCGCGGAACGCCTGTCACCCAAAAGAAGTTCTTGTACTTTTTTTGGGCAGCAGGCATCCCGCAGTTCATCAGGCAACAATTGTGGAAATGACATTTGGGGTACCATTGCAAGTCACGGCATCCCGCGATTTGCAATGATTCGGGATCGCAGGCAGAATCGCGCAGATTCTGCTTGCGATCCGAGATGCCTATCTGTAAATGGAGCCTTAATTATAATGTCTTTTGTAATGCCAGAGACTAGATCATTGTGGTACAAGCTAGAACGTTCATATTCCTTCTTCTTTACTAAGTTAAAAAAGTAGGCCTGTGTAAACTGTGAAATAGTATTTGTTAGCATTACTGCTTATTAAATGTGCCACTTTCCTGTTTTATGTACAGTTTTCCACTTACTTTCCTGGATACTTCGATGGTCAGTACTGGCTGTGGTGGGTGTTTTTGGTATTGGGTAAGTAAAATTTAAATAACTCAGTTCACATTTCAGATGTTCATATTTTACATTTGATTCGAGCAATGGAAGCAGAAAATAAATGACGATCTGGTCACTGTCAGCCCTAGGCAGCTGTAGTCCTTCCCTAGGTTGGCAGAGAAATGCAGCACCTGGAGAGTAGACATTATATAATTGACTGTTGCACATTAGCGCTATTAGTCACAGGAAAGCTAGAAATCCAGGAAACGGATGCGTTATCAGAAATAATATTTTGAAAAAGTAGTGGACAACAGAGGACTAACATGCCATTTAAGATGTTTGTTCATATGCAAATGGGAACAGTCAGATACCCGGGAACAAATGTAAAAAAAGAAAGTCAGAGAAAAGTCCTTCCTGATTGGAGGCTTCAAAATATTGAAGCAAGCAGGTCAGCATTAAAGTAGAACTATAGGCAAAACGTTTTCTCTTA
Source organism: Pelophylax lessonae (assembly GCF_965119305.1). Taxonomy (NCBI): domain Eukaryota; kingdom Metazoa; phylum Chordata; class Amphibia; order Anura; family Ranidae; genus Pelophylax; species Pelophylax lessonae. The sequence continues at coordinate 354,162,647 of NC_138771.1, read as the reverse complement.
TCGTTCATTGACAGACGCAGTCTCTGATCTTCATATCAGTAGGGTTATACTGCCCCATACAGGAGTAGGACACTAGTCAGAAAAAATTTCTGGCTACGCCTATGGACACTCCCAGGGGGTATACCCTCTCTCCTTGTTATAGGATGTCAGTTTCCTCAGTTGACAGATCTTGGATCAAGGGGAATGGTCTCTTCCAGCGGTTGTGCCTTCGTTGGGGAACTCTAGATGTAGATCTGTTTCTGTTGGTGTCTCGGATAAACAGAAAAGTGCAAAAGTGCCTGCTCCTGGGACCCTCTGGCAGACGCCACAGACGCGCTGGTGGCCCAGTGTGGTCAGTATCAGCTGATGTATGCCTTTCTTCCTCTCAAGTTGCTGTCAAGACTTCTTCGCAGGATCGAGGCGGAAGGGATTCCGGTCATTCTTGTGGCTCTGGACTGGCCTCGCCGAACTTGGTACACAGACCTGGTCAGGCTAGTCGCAGACGCTCCTGGGAGACTTCCTCTCAGGGAGGATCTACTGTCTCAAGGGCCAATCCTCCATCCTGCTTTACAGTCGCTGGCTTTGACGGCTTGGCTGTTGAAAGCCAGGTGCTGAAGGACAGGGGTTTGTCTGCTTCAGTGATTCCTACTCTGCTTAAAGCGAGGAAAGCGACTTCTAGGAAGATTTATCATCGTACGTGAAAGTGGTATATTGCGTGGTGTGAGTCTCTTGGGGTTCCCCCTCGCTCTTACTCGGTGGCTTGGATCTTGGTTTTCCTTCAACGGGAGTTGATCATAAGTTAGCCTTGAGTACTATCAAGGGTCAGGTTTTGGCCTTGGCAATTTTATTCCAAAGGCCACTAGCCGCCCATTCCCTGGTGCGTAGCTTTATCCAGGGGGTGCGACACTTGGCACCTCCGGTGCGACCTTTGTTGCCACCTTGGGACCTTAATTTGGTGCTGTCGGTTCTCCAGAAACCTCCTTTTGAAAGTAGATTCCTCTGCTTACCTTATCCCAGAAGGTGGCCTTCTTGGTGGCTAATACTTCTGCGCGCAGGGTGTCGGAACTGGCGGCGTTGTCCTGCCGTTATCCCTATCTGGTGGTTCACAGGGATTAAGTGGTACTTCGTCCGGATCCGTCCTTCCTTCCGAAGGTGGTTTACAGTTTTCACTTAAATGAGGACATCGTGCTACCCTCTTTGTATCCTAAGACTAAACATCCTAAGGAAATTGCTCTATATACTTTGGATGTGGTTTGGGCAATCGGGGTGTACTTGGCGACTACTGAGTCTTTTCGAAAGTCAGATTCGCTCTTTGTACTCCCAGATGGCCCAAGGAAAGGGCTGACTGCGTCTGCTGCGACTATTTCCAGATGGATAAGACAGACAGATGTGCAGGCTTATTCAATTAAGGGTCAGGTTCCTTCTTTCCCTGTTAAGGCACATTCTACTCGGACGCTTAGTGCTTCCTGGGCTTTTCGCCATCAGGCGTCTGTGGTTCAGGTTTGCAAGGCGGCTACCTGGTTGTCTGTTTATACCTTTACAAAGTGGATGTGCTGGCATCTGCAGATGCCTCTTTTGGCCGCAAAGTTTTGCGGCCTGCCGTTTTAAGGGTGCTTTAGTCTACCTTGAGGGTGTTTTAATGTTTTTTTCAGGTGGATCTCATCTTGTTCTGTTGAGTCCTATGTTGCCTGGTTGGCTATGGTTTAGCCTTGGGGAATTATTTTTCTGCTGTTCCCACCCCTCATTTTTATGGCACTGCTTTGGGATGTCCCTACTGATATGAAGATCAGAGACTGCGTACGTCAATGAACGATAGAGAAAACTGGATTTTTGTCTTACTGTAAAATCCTTTTCTCTGAGCCCTTCTATTTGAGTTGGGTTAGTATTATTTTCTATGACAATGCTTTGATACAAAACTGACATCCTATAGCAGGGAGAGTGGGTATACCCTGGGACTGCCCATAGGCGAAGCCAGAACTTTTTTCTGCCTAATCTCCTACTCCTGTAGGGGGCAGTATAACCATACTGATATGAAGATCAGAGACTGCGTCCGTCAATGAACTCAGAGAAAAGGATTTTACGGTAAGACAAAAATCCAATTTTTTTGTTTTTCATTTTTGACAGGGGGGTTATTATAACCCCTGTCGGATTTTTTTTTTTGCCATCTGTGTCCCATTGCGGAAATTTCCCTTCACTTTCTGTCCCATAGCCCAACAGGAAGTGAGAGGAAATCCCTGAAAATTAATGCAATTTCTTGGGGACCCCTCAGGTCACCAGAAATATTGTCCCCATTGGAAGATTTCCTCTTTTTTTTTTTTTTTTTCTAGGGTCAGCCCAAAATTTGTAATTTTCTGTCACTTTTAATGATGATGGTAAACAGGACAAAAAGAGAGGGGGAATCTCCTTAACGCGGTCGCAGACAGCAAGTAAAAAACTGACAAGCGTTCTAATCCCTTTCCACTCTATCCAAAACTTAAAAAAATATTTTGCCTTTAGTTAGGCTCCGTTCACATGTCAACGTATGGATCGCGGGCAGAACTGCCGCGGTTCCGCCCGCGATCCGGAGATTATTGCAAATCGCGGGACGCCTGTGCGTTGCCCGTTGATTTACAATAGCCCCCCAAACGCTGAGCGATGTTGCCGCGATTTCCACCTGCCGAATCGCGGTAACATCGCGCAAAAAAAAATTGCGGGACGCATTACGCCCAAAAAAGTACAAGAGCTTCTTTGGAGCGTATTGCGTCCCGCGATTTTTTTTTTTGCGCGATGTTACCGCGAATTCGGCAGGCGGAAATCGCGGCAACATCGCTCAGCGTTTGGGGGGCTATTGCAAATCAACGGGCAACGCACAGGTGTCGCGCGATTTGCAATAATCTCCGGATCGCGGGCGGAACCGCGGCGGTTCTGCCCGCGATCCATACGCTGACATGTGAACGGAGCCTAATACTTTAAAGCACGGATCTAGCATTTTGTGAAGCAGAGGCAAGCAATTGTAGCAATGGTCATATTGTTTTTGTAATGCATTTCAAAAATAAAAATGTAACCCTTCAAAAGAAAACAATTTATACTTCCCTATAACACTGCTCTTTTGTGGAATCTTTGCTGTCTTTAACAGAAAAACCGCCAGCAGAATCTTCACACCCAACACACTTTGGGTTGTGCTGGATGCCCGTGTCCCCTATTGCAAACTGTTGTTTCACCCACCAGCCTCTGCGCCACTGCTGTGCACTGCATTGATGTAGGGGTCAGTGGGTGGAACTACATTGCATGTCTGGAGATGCAGGCATCCAGCACAACCTGAAGTATGGATAGGGTGGGTAGGGGTAAATATTTGGCAGGTTTTACTTTTTCGTATTGGGGATTCCCCTCACTTCTTGTTAGGGCCGCAAACAAAAACGCATATTTTTTAAAACGGTTTGTTGAATTTTGAACAGTAAGTACATACTGTATGTTCCGAGTTACAGTACCAGTAATCACATAAAAAACCCCACTAGAAAATGTCTGCAAGAGTTACAATAACATAGAATTTCCTTAATGCAGTATCTAGAAACGCACTAAGCTTTGCTAATATAGGGTTGTCCAATCAGGATAAACTATCTGGGAGGTCCTAAATGAAGCTTTCAGTTTCAAGATGGGTAGGTAGTGTTAGTGGTGGGAGTAACTTGGATACCTCCAGAAATTATGAGTTATTGGGAACAGCCGGGAAGATCTATGTGATTTAGGTACTTTAGTTATCCTGCCAACTAATAATAACATATATCCGCCAGGGCCATACTAGCTTTATTTTAAGGCCTTTATAGTATAGCTAGTTTCAACTTCGGTTTAGTGGTACCCCATATAAAGGATGAGAATAGGAGGGTTCCTTTTTACAAGATGTTTTATTTCATTATTTTAGCATTAGATTGTTGAATTAGTGTGTGGGAAGTATTATTCCAAGAGAGAAAATCACAGGCAGTTGCCATCTTTCAATTTGGTGATAGTGTATGAGAATGGAGTATGACCTCTGGTTGTATATCTGCAAACCTGAGTGAAAAAAATAACTGTCAAAAGCTGTCATAAAACGTAACCAACCTGGTATCTGTAATGAAGAAAAAGAACAATAAATCGAAAATTGTAAACTAGGCGTATGGTCCTGGAAACCCCAACGGCGCATAAACATAGCCCATGTATATCGATAATTTGTCATAACCACAGCCATTGAGAAGGAGAAGATGTGGTCTTTAAGATTGCCTTGGAACACTAAACCTGATGTTGCACATATGAAGTGGAGACAGGGTAAAATCTTAGGAATAATACATAGGCCTTAGTAAGTATTGTAGTAATTTATATTACCACCACCTAGTGGCCTAGCTCAGTAACAATATGAGCCAATTCCCGTAATAAATATTGTAAGTAACCAAAGTGGTGACAGTTGGCATTAAGTGTTCATAAGAGGTTCTGAAGTAGCTCTTGGCCTGTTGGATGACTAGGAAGAAACTGAAAACTTTTACTAAGAATTAGAAAAGTTTCAGTATGCTTCAAGTATCTTTCTTGAGGCTTTTAAGTCACTCTTCACCTGCTGTCTAGTGTTGTTTATCACAGGTCTCAAATAGTAGTATTCACTACCATTTTAAACTTGTAATCAGCCAGCTTTTAGCAAGTGCAAAGTAGTGCTGAAGCTTTATATAAGCCTGCACAAGCCTGCTAGTAGCCTGTACCAAGTGACAAGACACTAATTATCCATGATCTGTGATTAGCAACCTGAACTGGAGCTGAAGGGTTTTTTACTGACTTCAGTAAAGCTACACAAAGCTTGACAGAAGTAATGGAAGTACTGAAGCTAAGGCATGAAAGCGAAACAGCTAGTATTTTCAGAAGCTAAACATTTGGCAGCTGACAAATAATTTATAATAGTTTTCTCTTACCCTTACAAGAACATGTCTGACCTTACTGAAATGCACTTAGTTTTGGGTATGTTCTCCTGTATAGGAGGTCCTACAGCTGACTGTAGCAATTAGTACAGTTGTGTGTGAGTTCTCATATAATATTTCATTTTTCTAGGATTCCTTCTGTTTCTCAGAGGCTTCATTAATTACGCAAAGGTTCGGAAGATGCCAGACAACTTTTCCTCTCTCCCAAGAACCAGGGTTCTTTTTATTTATTAAAGGTAAGATATTGTTTTATCATCAAATGTTATACTTGGACTTTTAGTGCAGCATCATTGCATCAGTGGTTAGTGGAACTTCTTTATCTGTGAGGAGGGCTGTGTACATTAACATCTAATTTTCAGTACAGTAAACTTAGTTACAGTTTTTTATATATCTACATTACAAAGAAATGAATACAGGTTTCCATCAACATAAAATATTACCTGAATTGGGCAAAAATCTTATCTCTATGGGAGGACCCTGACCTCAGCAGCTGGATGATGTCAGAAGTAACAGTTGAATGAGCAGGGTAAAAAATCTGACTCAATTCCTATTTTACCCTCCAGAGATGAGCATCACCTGTAGAATCTGCCAGCAATGCTTCTCTCCTACCCAGCGTCCTCTCTGTTCACTTGAACTCTAATGTTCATCCAAGCCATATGTGTTTGGTCATTTACCCATCAGGTGTCCAAGTTTGTATGCATGTTTGACCACCCTTAGAAATCTAGTGATAACCTTTAGAGACTTAAAGCAGCCATGTTGCGACAAATTATAGTTCCGATTTCCATTGAGTAAAAAAAAAAGTCGGAACTATAATTAGCGTAAATAGCTTTCCTGGTACCAATAAACACTGCTCCACTCCGTAGTGTTGGTGTCCTGGGTCCCCTACAGCTCTTACTGGTTCCTCCTCCTAACCCTAAAGAAATCAAAATGCATCTTCCTGTAAAAGGAGGAGTATTATACCTACCTTTCTGTTAGGGCCTACGTCCCCTACATTTCAGTGCTGCAGCCTCCATTGGTTTCTTCCGCAATGCAACACTCCTGGGTGTGTTGAATGCCTGTCTCCCCCACACATGCTGTGTGGTTCCTTCTATCGACCCCCAAGTCAACGTTGTGTTCTAAAGTATTGTAGGGGTCAGAGAATGGAAGCACCATGGGGGGAAAGAAGCAACTGACACTCCCGAAAGAGTAGAATGATGAAGACACTGATGGTGGCTGCAGCACTGGAATAGTGGTAAGGTAGAAGTCAAAGGCTGCCAGAGAGGTGAAGAAAATAACTCTTCTCCTTACAGGTATCTGCCCTTTTCACTTCATTAAACTCCTGGCAGCGTTTCTTTAAACATTATACCCCCAATCTAACACATATTAACCTAATACTAACACATAAACACTATAACCCCCCCCCCCCTTTAACTTTTAACCTAAAGCTGATTAACCCTTGTTCTTTAACTTGATCATAATTTAGTCTATAACCTGCTCCCTAAAGCGGAGTTCCGGCCTCGGAAACATTTTTTAGATAAAAATACCCCCGGGCCAGTCAGGGCTAGTGCATTTCATAATAGATAGCCTCTGAACTGTCCCAGGTTGTACTTACCTTTTAGAAGAATTCTTACCTTGAAAATGTCTTGTCCAGCGCTGCCATCTCAGATATGGGCAGCTGAAGCCAGGGCATCCTCTTCGGTGTCCTCTTCGGTCCCAGAATGCCCTGCACCGGCCCCGCTCGTCACTTCTGGGGCAGACGCATCATCCCTGCACAGCTTCTGGGCATGCCCAGAAACTTTTTAGCAGGGAATGGCGCACCTGCACCGGAACTGACGAGCGGGGCCTGTGCAGGCGCATTGACTCCTGGGATCGAGGACGAGATTGCTGATTGGCCCTGTGCTGATCACATGCACTCTTTGAGAAAAAAAACTCTCTAGCAATACACACCAATATGAGCATGTGCAACCTGACTCCATAGACTGTGTTATCTGGACATGGTATGTTGACAATGCAAAAAGAGGAGTATCTGTGCATACAGGATCATCATCAAACAGCCTTTTTACACAATGCAGAAGATTAACCCCTTAGGTTCCACAGTGAGTATAACAAGCATGCTTTACTGCATATACAGACTGATTTTACTGTTGTGGGTTTAGTAACACTTTAAAGTTTGCCCTTACCTAATTGGCACAAAAACACAACATTCACACATTTAGATCTACCTACAATAAAAATGAACAAACTCCGGCAGTCTTTGGTTATGGCAAGACTAAAAGTTTGGCACACCTGTCAAAGGCTGTTGACTTACAATTGTGTCCCACTATAAAATATGACTATTCTTAATGTCAGTCACAACAAGTGACAGGAAGAGTGTATATGATGGGGTATTTAGACATTCAGTATATTGACACTCTAATTGTTTTCTGCCTTTTTTTTTTTTTTCAGTTGTTTGGTCCCTGCCTTCCTGCCTCTGCTAAACCCTTACATGTGGACAGACTGCTTTGACACCTGCAGGAAGAGACTCAAAATTTCAAACATCGAAGGGAAAATACAAATACCTGCTTCATTTAGAAATGAAACAAAAGTCATATAGAAGCAGACCAAAAAAAAAAAAACATAAAGTAAAGTTAAAGAAGAAAATAAGCATTTCTTTGTTTTTAGGTGTAAAATTTGAATAGTACTTGCAGAAATATGTTTTATTATTATTCTGGAATCATTAGTGGCTACTGTTTAAATCAAAGCTATCGCAATCAAGTTTGTGAAGTACTAATAAAGCCTTATATATTGTTAGTAAAACAAAACCAAGAACATTGAACTGCACTCTTTCTGCCAGAAGAGGGCACTGTCATTTCATTCTGTTATCCCGGTCTTTTCATTTGACTGCCGCACAGATGTTTTTGTGTATTGTATTGTGTTCAGCTTTGGGAAAGAGTTTGTTGAAGCTTCATGCATTGATTTTATTTTTCTTTTTGCTACTGTTTCTGTTACCTGTCTGTATATTATAATTGGTTATCTCTCATAAGAGAGATTAATCTGAAATTCACAAGTATATGAATTATGACAAAGTTACTGGGAAACATTAACAGTAAAAGAAATGTAATAAATGCATTAATATTTACTTAGAATAAGGCAGTAACTCGTAAAAGTATATCTAAAACCAACATTTTTTTTTTTTTTCATTTTGGAATTGCTAAAACCCCTATCATTTGTTTTTGCCATCTTTTTTGCATTTGGAAAATGTCACTTAATTTCCTATAGGCACAATAGGAAGTGACAAAAAAAATCTATCCAACATCAAGGGGAAACACCACGGGAAGAAGTTAGATTACCCAAAATTTTGGATTTTTCCTTACTTTCACTTATGACAATGGTTTCCAAGACAATTCGAGGGGGTAGATCTCCTTAATGGGGACATGGACAGCAATAAAAACCTGACAGGGATTCTAACCTCTTATCACTAAACCCAAAACTAAAAAAATAGTGTTCTAGAATTTCACTGCTGAAAACATAATGCCTACATTCACTAAATGCTGCAATTACAGGACACGATAGATATTCCTGTCCAATTAACTGGAAGATAACATTGGTGATTGTAATGTGACGCTAGATCTGCTATCTAGAATCATTAGGGAAAAATACTCTAGTGCGGGGGGTCTTCAAACTTTCTAAACAAAGGACCAGTTTAGTTTTCTTCAAACTTAAGGGGGTCAGACTGTGGCCAGTGGGAGTAGAAGATGTTCTGGTGCCAGTAGGAGTAAACAGTGTCCCCTCTTTGCTATTAGGGGGAGGAATAGTGTCCCATCATTGTACCATCATTAGTATCAGTGGGAGGAATAGTGTCCTGATACTGGTATCAGTAGGGAGGAATAGTGTCTCTGTGTCAGTGGCACGAACTATGCCCCACTGTTGCTGACAGAGGGGAGAATATTGCCCAAAGGGCCGCAGTTTGGAGACCACTGCTCTAGTGTAACAAACCCCATGCATTGCTTCTTGCACCACATCATTAAATGTTGTTCTGTGGATATTTGATGTTTTTTTTCTTATTTTTTTAAACATGCGAGATCCGTTGCATAGGAAAAAAGAATGGCATTTATACATAGCGTGAAATTATTTTTGTTCCCTTGATATGAAGAGATGAAGGCTGGGAAATGGTTTGCTGGTTTGTGATACACCTTCACTTATTTTCACTTGGTTTTTATTGATAGACTCCATCTTCAGCTTTTAGGATTGGGAAATCAGTAGGCCTCCCCTGTAGTGGCCAAATGAAGGCTTTATTACTGTCCTGTCTTCCATAGGACTTACTACGGAGTATTACAGTTTATAGAATGATATTGCACCCCTAATCTCAGCTAGGTGCATATTGTGTGCACCATGATGGTATAGACAGACATAGTTTATTATTATGCCAGTAGAGGATTGTTATTGCTGTAAAATATTTGATGCGGTGTTCCAGCCTCGCCCCTTCCCCCTCCAAAAATTAAAAGTCAGCAGCTACAGATACTGTAGCTGCTGACTTTTAATATTGGGACACTTACCTGTCCTGGAGTCCAGCGATGTCGGCACCGCAGACAATGTTTCCATTGGCTGTTGGGTGCTGCCGCCGCCATTGCCAGTGAGGGAACCCAGCAGTGAAGCCTTGCCGCTTCATGGTTGGGTCTCTAATACGCAAGCGCGCTGCGCATTTGGATTGGCTAGGCGGCGAGGAAAAGAGGAGGGGGCCAAACTTCCGAGGGACGGCGCCGTCTCCAGGAAGTGGGGAAGGGTACCTGTCAAAAACAGGTACCCGTTCCCCCCTCCCCCCTGAAAGGTGCCAAATGTGGCACCGAAGGGGGGGAGGAAACAAATGAGCGGAAGTTCCACAATTGGGTGGAACTCCGCTTTAAGAATCTACCCAACAGAAATTTGATGATTTTGACTAAAAGGCCAAGTTCACCAAATCACAGCTGCAGTAGATGTGTGCACGGGGAAAATAATCTCCCAACAGGGGTCCTAGAGAACAAGAAAGTCCTGGTTTGGGTAGAGTCACTCTATAGTTTATTGGGCAGCGGTAATCTTATTACCTTGATTAATATTTAAGCATGCATTCAAATTATTCCTTTCGGGGCAGGTTTTAAGAAATCTGTGTATTTCCTTTTTCAGCTGCAGAGTAGTTAAAAAAAAGGAATCCTGAAGTGCCAGTTAAATTTTCTTCTGTAATAATTCACTTGTAATCTTTTCACACTTGAAAATGCAGTATAATTATTGGAAATGATTCCAGGGCATGGTCTTCATAAATTGATAATGGTGAAACACACACAAATAAAACTTGCTTGATAAATTGTAGTGAGCATGCTGCCAGATTATGGCTTTGGTGTATTCTGTTCTGTGGATGTATAGACCTAAAAAAAGATATTCAGTTTTAAAAAAGAGGGTTACATCTGACCCCTCTGTGTAACAGCCCAGAAGGATCCTGCACGCAATATACATCAGGATTCTTACTCTACTAAGCAGAGTCTCTCACTATTAAGTAGAGTTTGAATGTTCAAATGCAGTGGGATAACAAAAGCATATCCAAATGGTCATAATATTTGATTTTACCATGGCAGGTGACAGCGGAAAAAAAAAAAGCTAAAATGTGAGCTTACTATCACAAGAGCCATTAGTAGGCAACAAACAATATACCGGTAAACATGGATTCCCTTTTAAGGGAGGTTATTTATTTATATATATATTTTTTAACAGAGGTTCCTTTACCTTCATACATCAATTTTGTAGCCTTTTCCACCATCAAAGAGATAAGAATTAGTGACATTTTGTGTATGTCTTCTATGATAATAACAGGAGGCTATCCAGGGTGCACAGTATTGCACAGGAATGATTGTCAGGTACTGTGTAATACCTCTTTTCACTGCACATTCTGCTGTCCCTGGACTTAACGACTTTAACCTGCACATTGGAACTTTATCTGGTCTGTTAACCTGGAAAATAATAAAATGTATTTTTTTTTTAATTTTTATTTACTGTAAACATGGGGTGGGGGCTGTCTGCTGTGGTTTGGGTGGGTCCATAAAATATGTGTACTTTCTTGTGCTTTTCAACTGTGTAAGCAGAATCTTTGCATTTTGTGTAGACTGATATGCACCTTTTACTTGCCGACTGGCAACTCACTTTACAGTTTTAATATGTTAAAAATGTAAATATAGCAGAACATTAATAAATGTCACTTATGTAGCAATTCTGAGAGTACACTTTTTACTGCATGTTTAGGACTTATGACCATGGAGGTAATCTGCCACCTAGTGATTGTTTTGTGAACTACAATCCTATGTCCCTCTATTATTATTATTATTATTATCATACAAGATTTATATTGTGCAGCATTTTACAAATTGAAGGCAGACATGAAAGTTACAATACAATTTGATACAAGAGGAATTTGAGGGCCCTGTTCATTAGAGTTTACAATCTAAGAGATTAGCCTTTAATAAATTGCTGAAGGTGTTGCATCTTTTATTATTATTATACAGGATTTATATAGCGCCAACAGTTTGTGCACCGCTTTACATCGTGGGGGAAGACAATACAGCTACAATACAATTCAATACAGGAGGAATTGGAGGGCCCTGCTTGTTAGAGCTGACAATCTAGAAGTGTGTTGTAACTGTATTGTCTTCCCTCATATTGTAAAGCGCTGCGCAAAACTGTTGGCGATATATAAATTCAAAGGAAAAACTTTGTTTCGGGAAAGAGTGCAGGGTGCTTAGTAAATGATGCCATGTGAACCCAGATTTCTGATTCAAAATTTCAGACAGGTTGTTATTGAAGGTGCTGTCCTAGCTCGTACTTTAGTTCCAGACTATTAAGTTCTGCAGATATATACAGCAGCACCTTCCCTCACAAGTGGCCTTTTTCTTTTAGCACACTCAATTCCTATAATGGCTAAGGCTTTAGCTACAAACCTTAGTGCTACTACAGAAGGTAAATTGGAGTTCTTGCCTAACACTATCTTTAAAATATCTCCTAACCCCCCCCCCTCCCCCCCTCCCTCCCTCCCCCCCCCCCCTCCCCCCCTCCCCAACTACATATGCTGAGTAACCTGTGCAAAAAAAAAAAAAAGTATGCTTGCCTATTTTCAGCCTGCTCCATTCAGGTGCCCAGTCAGTCCCTGTGTGAGGGAGTGGTGGCTGGGGGGTAGAGGAGAAAGCCCTTGACAACGGCTGGAAAATTCAGAATCGGTGATGTCACCCATTAGCTCTCATGTCTCAGCCATTGTCAGTGCTCACTCCTCACCCCTTCAGCTGCTCCCACATGGGAGCGGGTCATAGTGGTGTTTTTTTAAGACTAGTTAGTGTTAAGCAGGAAATTTACTTTAATGAGCTTTGGACTCCAAGTCACTAAACAGTTCCTCTTTTAACTGTTGCTGATACATACTTTCCCTGCACACCTCGGCCACCTAGTTTGACCCCTGATACCTCCAGATATAGGTGAACCTGTGACTTTGAGTGCAGTGCTGGGTACTTGAGTGTTTGGTTGCCTAATATGCACACTGTCAGTTTGGAAGAGGTCCTTCGTCCTGGGTAAGATCCATCCCTACTGTCCTGAAGCATACACAGCTTCTCTTGTTGAGGCTCCTTCAGATAAACGAGACAGCAAGAGTACAGCGGAAAGTAGTGGAGGCAACATGCCATAAATGCAATATTGAGATTTTTGAAAGTCTATACTTTTTACCTAAGTTTCTAAATACAAACTTAAATATTTAAAATATGTATAAAGCCCAACTGGTTTATTTTTCTTAATCATAAATTACAGGATCTTAGTCTTACACAATGCAGCTGTCCTTAGGAGATTGAACACTGGCAAAGCAAAGTTTTAAGGAGAGCAAACCACTTTTCTTTCACCCCCTTCCCCCCGCTTTTAAAATTCTTATAGCTCATCTCATAGCTGCTACATGCAGCTCCTTTTTTTTTTTTTTTATAAAGGCCTCCTTAGCTAAGCCTTGTGGGAACTGTATCCAGACACTATCAGGAAGATAATGCTGGTTCTTCCGGTAATGTTGCTTCTGGATTCTGCATGAAATCCTCACCTTGTCACATGCTGCAACGCTTTGAGTTAGCGGCAGGGTCCTATACAGGTCCAGGGCCATTGTCTATTTGCTGATGGAACCATGTTCCTGAAGGGCCCTAAAGTGATAATAAAACCATACATAAGCCTGAAGTGGCAATCCTCAGGTGAAATCTAGCCCTGAAGCAAATGCTGCAACATAAGCTGTACCAGATTATCTGCAGCCTTTTCTCCTCAAGGGCCTTCTAAATTACAAAAAGCAGATTGTATTCCTTAGCTTCTAGGATGCAGTGGGCTAGGATCTGACTTACGCACTGTGGAGCGCCAAGTGTAATGGACACACCCCCTTTACACAGTCTCATTGGTAAACATGCACACCTGAGATAGTCAGGAATCTACTGTATTGGGGGGGGAGACGCCATCATGGATTGCCTAGTGATAAAGGGTGTGCCTCATAAAAGCTATAGTACTACATGTATGGGGGGGGGGGCATCATCCTAATGATAACAATATTAGAAAGAAGTCCAGGGCTGCCCCTGTCAGGAAGGAAAATGGACTATCTCGGTACCCAGGAAGTAACAACAATTAATAAAAAAAAAAAAATACAATTTTATTTATACAAAATTCATTAAAAGAGGACACAAATCCATATATATGAATAAAACCAGTAATTACAAAGATCCATATTTCCTCTAATTGTTTTTTTGCTGGTGATGTGGTGTCCTCAGCTGGTATTGAGGGCACAGGATGCAATAATCTTGATGTATAGTCAACCCTTTACATGTTTTGCGGTAAAAACTGCTTCTTCAGGAGGAGTTAATTACTATCATCTATGGTAAAGACAACAAGTCATAGTAACAAGCTTGTATGAAGTATGATATGAAACATTTACCAAAGAATAAAAAAGGGGGGGGGGGTAAAAAAATGGGGTTTTCTCTATCGCTCATTGACAGACGTAGTCTTCTTGATTCTCAAGAGCTGGGTTATGTTGTCTCCGCAGGAGTAGGACTAGGCAGAATGACAAAACGTTCTGGCTCCACCTTAGGGGCAGTCCCTGAGGGTATATCCTCCCTCTCTCTGCTACAGGGAATCAGTTTTTTTCTGTCTAGTCAGGAGTAAGGACCTAAGTTCCTTGCTGGGATCTTTTGGTCCTGGCAAGACTTTTTTTCTTTAAGAAAAAGACATTTTTTAGGTAGTTTTCTCCAGTGTTTTTTTCCTGTGAGATCTTCAAGCAAAAATGCCGGACTGGGCGACACTTGTGGTCACCCCAGCCGGCCTACGAGCGCGCGCAGACCATGGCATTGCGCTTGGTCGGCCGCGACATATTCAAGTAAGTATGCGGGGCCGGGCGACGGGCTGGATGTTGAGATCCAGTGGTCACCCCGGTTTCTGCCTACGAGCGCGTGCAGACCAGAGCTCCGCGCTGGGTCGGCCGCGACGGAGTCCCAGTGAAGGGACTGACTTTGCGAGTTAAAAGTCTCGCTTGGACGCCAGGTACCAGAGAGTCGAGGCGTCCACAAACCCCCACCCCGGTGGAGAGGGTATTGTGAAGAGAGGGTGCCTGTCGGTTCGGTATGGTGAGTAAACGTTCCCTTTTTTCCTCGTTATGAGACAGTATGTATTATGGGCCCCTCCATATATGGTCAGTATATATCTGATACTTACAAGTCCCCCTTGTAATACAGCATGTGTTTGTGGGAAGTGGACTTGGTTTAAGAGCTAACACTCTACCCAGCAGACTGTAACATTACAGCAGACATAGGAGGTATAATCCTACCTTATGTGTAGGGTATCTTCTGTAGATCCATATATCGCCTCTTAGCAGAGATGCAGGTGGATGTGCTGGGAAAACGATTTCGGCGGTCCGCCGCCATTTTGCCGTAGACCGAATGCATGTATGTCCTCAGGTCACGCCGGCCGCCATGTTTTTGGAGTCTTATGTCTCTTCTATGGGGGCGGCCATGTTTTGTGAGCCCAGCTACCTCGTGGAGAGCTGGGAACGCCGGAAGGCGTACACAGGGGGCGGAGCCACGCCTTCTACCCGGGAAAAAGCAAACAGCTCCTTCCAGTCTGTAAAGACAGACGCTGACTGCAGTTGGGGAAACTTCCACTGCATCGGTTGGTGAGCCTTGGGGGTCCCTCTCTCTCTCTGTGGGATCGAGAAGCAGGTACTCTGAGGGGCGCTATTGCGCTAGGGGGAGACACATAAAAAAAAAAAAAAAAAAAAAGAAAGAGGTATTTTTTATTTAAAAAAAAAAAAAAAAAAGTTTTTTTTGTGTTTTCTGGCAAAGGTGTCCTGAATTAACATGGACCCTACCACTCATGTATCTCCTCCGGATCCCCTCGAGGGGTCTGCGGGATCCTCCAGCACCCCACTGACGATTAAATCATTGTCCGCTATTATGGAAGCTTGTGTCCCGGGTGGAAGTGGCTTGTCAGGGACAGGGCGCAAGTAAGCGACCCCCGCCTAACCCCTTGTTATCTGAAACCTCGGATTCAGACTCTGAGCCTATTTCTGCAGTTGCAGGTACTTCATCTGGTATTGGTGTCTCGTGTACTGTCTTTCCAGACAGTGAGGAGGATGTTTCGGCATCAGCCATAGCCAGAGAGGAAGCGTTGGTAAACGCACTCATGGTATCTGTTCAAGAGACCTTAAGATTACAGGGTATTCCGTCAGAAATAGCTGAAACTGAAATCCCTTTTGGGTCTAAAAACGCATCTAGTGGCGAAGGTTTTTCCATTGCCCAAATGTTTTGGCAATCCAATCAAAGAAGAATGGAGTCTGCCAAAACGCATTTCTACTATTTCTAAACGCATTAACAGGCGTTATCCGTTTGAGGAAACCCTCATTAAGAAATGGACAGAACCACCTGTGGTGGATTCACCAATTGCTAGATTGAATAAAGCCACGGTTATTCCTTTAGAAGACGCTCCGTCTTTTAAAGATCCAGTGGATCGCAAGATAGAAGCTATGTCTCGCACCATGTTTGCCTTGATTGGATCAGCTTTCAGACCTATAATAGCTATTGGTCTGTTTTCGCAGGCTGTAACTGAATGGACCAAGTGGTTACGCCGGGACTTAGAAGAGGTCCCTCAGGCGGTATCAGATTTGTTGGAACAAATGATACAGGGGTTACAGTTTGTGTGTGATGCGGCGTTAGACGCCACTCCATTATTGGCGCGAGCATCAGTCTCAGCAGTGGTTCTCAGGCGTACACTGTGGCTAAAAGGTTGGTTAGCCGACCAAGGTTCCAAAAAAGCATTGGCTAATATCCCCTTTTTAGGAGAGCGTCTATTTGGAGCCAACTTAGATGAGATCATTAAGGATCTCACGGGTGGAAAGAGCACCTTTTTACCGCAAAATTTTAAAGGTAGAGGAACTCGTCAAAGATGAGGGCCTTCTTTTTCTGCTCACAAGAGGTTTTTTCGTCCCGCGGGTGAAAAAACGAAGTCCTCCAAAGCTCCTGCAGGAGGCGTCAGGGGTCGTTGGTCGGGCAAGCAAAAGCCCGCCCCCTCCAGACCTGAAGATAAACCGTCCAAAGCCTGAAGGTGCGCCCCCACCCATAACTGGGGTGGTGGGACGTCTTCGCCGGGTCCCGGATCCATGGCTTTCCAGAATCCCGGACAAATGGGTCTGCGAAGTCATAAGGTCAGGGTACAAGATCGAGTTTCGATCTCTCCCACCGGCGCGATTCTTCCCTTCCAATATCCGACTATCCTCAGATCGTTTAGAAAACCTGCGGAGAGCAGTCACAGATTTACTACAACAAGGAGTGGTAGTCCACGTTCCTGGGACAGAACGGTTTCAAGGGTTTTATTCAAACCTATTTACAATACCCAGGAAAGAGGGCAAAGTGCGTCCAATTCTGGACTTAAGGGCACTCAATTCTTTTGTCTTCATAAGAAGATTCAGAATGGAGTCCATTCGCACAGTAGCAGCCTTTCTGCATCCAGGGGATGTCCTAGCGTCCATAGACATCTAGGACGCATATCTTCACATTCCCATTTTCGCAGGACATCAGCGGTTTCTACGTTTTTCCGTAGAAGAGAACCACTATCAGTTTGTGGCGTTACCTTTCGGTCTCGCCACGGCTCAGCGGGTCTTCACGAAGGTGTTGGCCCCAATGTTGGCACTTCTGCGCCAAAGAGGCATATCGATTCTAGGTTACCTAGACGATCTTCTGCTTCATGCAGAGTCTCCTCAGACCTTGCTACAAGACGTAGAAATTACTATGATTTCTTTACAGGAATTCGGGTGGCTGGTGAACCAGCAAAAGTCATTTCTGGTTCCCACCCAGAGGCTCGAATATCTGGGTCTAATTCTAGACACAGTCAGGACAAGAGTTTTTCTTCCGGTAGGGAAACTCCGAAAGATTCAATCAGCAGTCCACCAACAGCTGGTCTTCCCTTCGGACTTGCATGAGGGGTCTGGGGTTGATGGTGGCTTCCTTCGAAGCAGTCCCATTTGCCCAGTCCCATACCCGAATTCTTCAGCAAGAGATTCCTCTCAGATGGAATCGGAATCCGGAATCCCTGGACAATCAGATCCGATTGAGCAAACAGACCAGAGAGTCTCTGGTCTGGTGGCTTCGGTCTCCGATGCTCAGCCAGGGAAAGTCATTTCTGCCAATATATTGGACGACAGTGACCACGGATGCCAGTCTATCCGGATGGGGAGGAATTCTCGGTCAGTTATCTGTCCAGGGACTTTGGTCCCCGGAAGAATCCAGGTTACCGATAAATGTATTGGAACTGAGAGCGATCAGACTTTGTCTGATTCACTGGACCGAGCAGCTCCAGGGCAGCCCGGTTCGGATCCAGTCGGACAACGCCACGGCCGTGGCTTATGTCAATCACCAGGGGGGCACCAAGAGTGTCCGAGCGGCCAAAGAAGTGGCTTGCATTCTTCGCTGGGCGGAACGATTTGTTCCAGCAATCTCTGCGGTGTTCATTCCGGGGGTGGAAGATTGGCAGGCAGATTATCTCAGCCGTCAGACTCTGGATCAGGGGGAATGGTCCCTCCATCCAGACGTTTTCCACCAGTTGTGCCTACGATGGGGCACCCCGGATATGGATCTGTTGGCATCTCGATTCAACAGGAAAGTTCAGAGATTCGTGGCTCGCTCCCGCGATCCTCTAGCAGAAACCGCAGACGCACTGATCGCCCCGTGGGGGCAATACCAGCTAATATATGCCTTCCCTCCTCTCGCGTTACTGCCAAGACTTCTTCGCAGGATAGAGGAGGAAGGAATTCCAGTAATCCTGGTAGCTCCGGACTGGCCTCGTCGAGCTTGGTACGCCGACATGGTCAGACTGGTGGCGGACGTCCCGTGGAGACTTCCTCTCAGGGAGGATCTACTGTCTCAGGGACCGATCTTCCATCCTGCTTTACGATCGCTGGCTTTAACGGCCTGGCTATTGAGACCCAGGTGCTGAAGGACAAAGGTTTGTCAGCTTCAGTTATTCCTACTCTAGTTGAAGCAAGGAAAGCGACTTCCAGAAAGATTTATCATCGTACATGGTAGTCTTATATTGTGTGATGTGAATCCCTTGGGTTCCATCTACATCTTTATTCGGTAGTCCGAATATTGGCTTTCTGCAACAGGGAGTTAAGCAGAAGCTGGCCTTGAGTGTTATCAAGGGTCTGGTTTCAGCATTTGCTATCTTCTTTCAGAAGCTTTTGTCTACTCATTCCTTGGTGCGGAATTTCATCCAGGGGGTGCGTCACCTGGCTCTGCCAGTGCACGCGCCGTTACCATCCTGGGATCTTAATTTGGTGCTGTCGGTTCTTCAGACACCTCCCTTTGAAAATATCAGGGAGATTCCCTTGCTTACTTTATCCCAGAAGGTGGTCTTCTTGGTGGCTATCACTTCTGCACGCAGGGTGTCAGAACTGGCTGCATTATCCTGTTGTTCCCCAGATCTGGTGGTTCATAGGGATAAGGTTGTTCTTCATCCGAATCCATCCTTCCTTCTAAGGTGGTTTCAAAGTTTCATTGATTAAGGACAGTGTATTGTCCTTCCTATGTCCTTAGCCCAATCATCCTCGAGAATTTGCATGGCATTCCTTGGATGTAGTTCGGGCGATCAGGATATACTTGAATACTACGGATTCAATTTGTAAGACGGATTCACTGTTTGTGATCACGGATGGCCCTAAGAAGGGGTTGCCTGTTCTGCTGCGACCATCTTTAGATGGATCAGACAGACGGTGGTATAGGCTTATTTTATCTAAGGGTCGGGATCCCCCGTTCCCTGTTAAGGCGCATTCTACTCGGGCGCTTAGAGTTTCCTGGACCTTCCGCCATCAGGCGTCAGTGGTTCAGGTTTTTTCAAGGCGACTGTTTAGTAGTCGGTTAATACCTTTACAATATTGTATAAGGTTTATGTGATGGCATCGTCAGATGCCTCTTCTGGCTGCAAGGTTCCTGCAGGCCACTGTTTGAGGAGACTGTTGGTCTACCTCGAGGGTAGGTCTCATCTGTTTACTCGATGAGTCCTTTGATACTTCTGGTTGGCTCCGGTTGGGCCTTCTAGATTGGATTTTGATTCTGTCAATCCCACCCCTCATTTTGTGGCACTGCTTCTGGATGTCCCAGCTCTTGAGAATCAAGAAGACTACGTCTGTCAATGAGCGATAGAGAAAAATGGATTTTTGTAAGATCTTACCGTAAAATCCTTTTCTCTTAAGCTCATTGACAGACGTAGTACCCGCCCCTCTATCATTGAGTTGGGTTGGGTTAAATTCTCTGTACTGCTTTAAAACAGAACTGATTCCCTGTAGCAGAGAGAGGGAGGATATACCCTCAGGGACTGCCCCTAGGGTGGAGCCAGAACGTTTTGTCTTTCTGCCTAGTCCTACTCCTGCGGAGACAACATAACCCAGAGAATCAAGAAGACTACGTCTGTCAATGAGCTTAAGAGAAAAGGATTTTACGGTAAGATCTTACAAAAATCCATTTATTTGCTCATAATTTTGCTTACCCAGGATAACCAGCAGCCAATGATAACAGCAACCGCAAGGGCACCCGAGGGTACTCCCGCGGACACCGTGGGGGGGAGGGTTGGGGAACATGTATCTATAAATGCAATATAAGTAATAATGATATTTCACATATCTCATAATGTTATCTCTCCCTATAATATAGGAACCTTGGGGGAAGGAGGCGAAAAAAGGGTGGGGGAGGGAAGGGAAAGTGAGAAAAAGGGGAGGTGAATAGGGTAGGAAAAGGGGGGGAGACAAGGAGGGAACCAGTGTAAAGGGGGGAGAAAAAGAAATAGGACTCAGTCAGGAAAGAACTGGAAAATAGAGAGAGGAAGGGGATAAGGAAAAAAGGGGGGAGAGGGAAGAAGAGAAGGAGAAAAAAGGGAAGGGGAGGAAAGGAAGAAAAAGGTATGTTAGGAGGAGATATGAGTGTAATAAAAGGAACTAACTTAAATTCCTCCAGAATAACAAGTACAGCTACCTGGGGGAGAAGAAGAGGCTTGGATCATAGTCATTAAACGACCCGACCAACGTCAGTGGATGTCTGAAGTATTTCTTATGATTAGACCTTAGCATTCTATATTTAGCACTTTCACATTGTTCATAACCCTATAGTTGGGATGTCTCAGCTGCATTAGAGTCCCTAAAAGATATATATATATATGCATATAATGAGTCATTAAACCCCAGGATGACTTGTAGAGACAGAAATTTGAGTGAATATATGTGGCACAAAGCCAACACAAAATACAGATCATGTGTGGTTGCTAGAAAGAATCTCTATCATCTCGTATCAATTATAGTATGTTGCTATATAGGCAAGGGAGACCTGTTGCAGCAACTGGGGTAAAATATAATGACAGTGATGGTATATGTGACTTACCAACGATTGCCTCCAATGCAAACATGGCACCGGGCTGGGGGCATAAATAGCGCACATGGAGTGGCCCCAAAAA
This sequence comes from Pelophylax lessonae, assembly GCF_965119305.1. Classification (NCBI taxonomy): domain Eukaryota; kingdom Metazoa; phylum Chordata; class Amphibia; order Anura; family Ranidae; genus Pelophylax; species Pelophylax lessonae. The sequence continues at coordinate 354,141,798 of NC_138771.1, read as the reverse complement.
TGTTGGCTGCTATCTGGAGAGACTTTTGCATTGGAGGCAATCGTTGGTGAGTCACATACAGTATTTCACAAAAGTGAGTACACCCCTCACATTTTTGTAAATATTTTATTATATCTTTTCATGTGACAACACTGAAGAAATTACACTTTGCTACAATGTAAAGTAGTGAGTGTACAGCTTGTATAACAGTGTCAATTTTCTGTCCCCTCAAAATAACTCAACACAGCCATTAAGTACACGCTTAAGTCAAAATGTCCAAATTGGGCCCAATTAGCCATTTTCCCTCCCTGGTGTCATTAGTGTTACAAGGTCTCAGGTGTGAATGGGGAGAAGGTGTGTTAAATTTGGTGTTCCCGCTCTCACTCATACTGGTCACTGGAAGTTCAACATGGCACCTCATGGCAAAGAACTCTCTGAGGATCTAAAAAAAAGAATTGTTGCTCTGCATAAAGATGGCCTAGGCTATAAGAAGATTGCCAAGACCCTGTAACTGAGCTGCAGCATGGTGGCCAAGACCATACGGCGGTTTAACATGACAGGTTCCACTCAAAACAGGCCTCGTTATGGTCGAGCAAAGTAGTTGAGTGCATGTGCTCAGCGTCCTATCCAGAAGTTGTCTTTGGGAAGTAGATGTATGAGTGCTACCAGCATTGCTACAGAGGTTGAAGGGGTGGGCTTTTGGGAAAAATTGACATTTTTCATTTTGCGATTCGGCGCTGTGCGACTTCAACTGACAATTGCGCGGTCGTGCGACGCCATACCCAAACGAAATTTGCGTCCTTTTTTTCCCACAAACAGAGCTTTCTTTTGGTGGTATTTGATCACCTGTGCGATTTTTACTTTTTGCGCTATAAAAAAAAAAAGAGCGTTTATTTTGAAAAAATAACAATATTTCTAACATTTTTTTATATGAAATTCCCCCCCAAAAAAGATGTAAAAACCAATTTTTTAAAAAATTTTTGGCCAATTTGTTTTCTGCTACCTATGTTTGGTAAAAAAAATCGCAATAAGCGTATTTTGATTGGTTTGCGCAAAAGTTATTGCGTTTACTAACAAAGGGAAAGATTTCTGTCATTTTTGGTGGTTTTTTTTTTAACGCGTAATGGCGGCGATCTGCGATTTTTTTGTGGGACTGCGACATTGCGGCGGACAGATCGGACCCTTGACTGACATTTTTGATACTTTTGGGGGTACCAGTGACATTAGTGCAGTAATCAGTGCTATATATATATGCACTGTTACTGTAAAAATGACACTGGCAGGGAAGGGGTTAATTTTATTGGAGAGGGAGGGGTTAATGTATGCCTGGTGCTTACTGACGTGTAGGGGGGGAGGTGACTGAGTGAGCCAGGGACAGATCGGATGTCCAGCTATGCTGAACAGTCCGATCTGTTACTCCCTGTCACTATGGAGATCCGTCCGCTTGTGTTTACACAGGCGGGCGGATCTCCACACTAGATCCCCGGCGATCGGGGCAGAGCAGCGGCGATCGCCGCTGCTCCTCCCCTGGCCCGACTCCCGCTGTGAATGAAAACAGCGGGAGCGCGCCTCCGGCGGCGCGCAAGCGCCGCCCAGAAGGGGGAGTGTCTGACGACGTTAATACTACGTCGTCAGACGATAACGAACCACTCTGCCGCAGTAGTATTACCGCGAGCAGACGTAAAGTGGTTAAAAGAGAAGCCCCCCTCCTTTAAATTTTAAAATGGAGGAAATACTGAAGCACCTGCTAGTAGCTAACGCTGCTCAGCAGTATAATAATGCAGAGCAAAGACTGCCTAATGTGGCACTTCAGAAAAATATAGAGATGCAGCAAAAAAAAAAATACAGAGGCTCAAATAACCACCATGAAAAAAGTAAAGCAGCACAAATAGTCTTTGAAGCAGTATAGCCACTCTCTCAAAGTCATGAGTCAAAGGTTGTTGCCACCAGAGCAAGCCGTTGCTTACAAAAGCTGACACATACAGATGACTTGGGGGCATTTCTGACAACGTTTGAGAGAATTGCAGAACAAGAAGGTTGGCCTTGAGACTAACAGGCCTACCTAATTGCACCTCTCTTGTCAGAGAACCTATAAAAGTCATATGACCTCACTCATGAAGATGCCCAGGTCTAGGACTGCCTGAAACTCAAGATTCTAACCTGTCCATGAGAGATATTGGTGGTCAGATCAGTCATGATATGATGCACCTGGCCCCTGTGGCTGCAGCCAGAGACCTTGACGGGACCCCAAATGGTGAAGAGTGTTGTAATGGGCCACAGATCGACTGGTTGAAATACTCGAAAGATACATAGTGATGAAGGAACTGTTCTCTGCAACCAGAGGAAATTAGCTAGCTTAAACATGCCAGGGTAAAGTTTTTTTGCTTTGGAAAAACAGGTTTTAGAACCTTGGAATTAGCCCAAAGCACTGATGGCAAACCTTGGAACCCAGATATTTTGGAACTACATTTCCTATAATGCTCATTCACTCTGCAGTGTAGTTGAGCATCATGAGAAATGTAGTTTCAAAACATCCAGGGTGCCAAGTTTTACCATCACTGGCCTAAAGAAACCGCGGGAGCAGTAGGCCTCTACCCCTTCTGAGGAGTAACCTGGATTATGCCTACCCAGAAGGGGAGAACCATTCAATGCTGGAGGTGTCATAATTTGGGGTGGACTAGGGTGCAATGCCCTTGGCAAGAAGAGCCCTTGCAATGTGGTGCTCTCTGCAGGCTCTTTTCTCTTTGCCAAGGAAACCAATTCTGCACACTCCCTTTCTGGCAAAGGGAAGCTTTGAATGTTATATGGTTATTAACCAGATTCCAGTCACTGCTCTCCTGGACTCGCAGAGCATGGTGACCTTGGTATGGGATAATCTGGTCAGTGAGGTGGGACCCGTAACCAATATGCTATGGACCATCTGCATCCATGGAGATGCAAGGACCTATCCACTGGTGTCCATGCCAAATACCACCATCTGTAGAACTATTGAACTGGAGTTTGGACTGGTAAGAAATATGGCACACCCAGTAATAATGGAACACGACTTTCCAACATTTTAGGAAATGTGGAAACAATGGGAAAGAAGGGGTCTGACCAAATTTTTGCTAAAACAGACCTCTGACCATTAGCTGATGATGTTATAGATACAACATATGTCATATGATGATGATTTGTAGAATGTTGTGCATAAAATAGGTCTGTTTACCCAGTCACTAGTTTTGGGGAGCAGAGTCCTGAAACTCAGCTGCCCTCTGAGGGGGGCAAGATTTCTTTTGTTACAGGTCATGCTTGGGGAGGATGCTGGGGAACAACATTTTGTTTTGACCTCTATATTCTGAATGTGTTCCTGGAGGTTTTTAGGACCCTACTCTGACCTGGGCAAGAGAACAGATAGTTGTAAATGCGGCACCCCAGGAAACAGGTGCATATGAGAAATTGCTTCATTTTGCAGTCACCTACCTACTTTGTCTGGTACCAAGGCTCGCCTGTCCTGCTTTATCTGGTTACCAAGGTTCAGGCAGACATTGTTAAGCAATTGTTGGCATCACAGCCATATGGATGGAGGGTCCTTGGTCTGTCCCATTATAAAGTTTTAGGGGGACACCTAGGGAGCGAAAAAAATCAAGGCACATATCAGTGACCAGTTCTACTGGCCAGGGTTGAATGCTGAAGTAAAGAAATATTTCACACCTGCCACTTAACTGTTCTAGTGTTGCACTTTGACAGCCCCTTCCTATAATCAATAGCGATGGATTAAATAGAAAAATCCTAATGAAATTTGCCCGAGGTTGCCAGTACATATGGGTGATTCTCCACTATGCCACATATAACCCTGAATCTTTGCGTCTGAGAAAATGTTTGGTAATTATTCCACATGTTTACCAGAACAGGTTTTCCCAAAGGGCACGCCATTTGCGTCAATGGTTATGGCAGATGTGTGCAAGCTGTTTCAGAGTAAGCAGCTGTGCACATCTGTCTACTGTCTGCAGATTGACGACCTTGTCGCGTGCTTCAACAAAACCTAAAAACCATGCTTAAGTGGATGGTGCAAAAAGATGGGAAAGACTGGGACTGCTTACTGTCAGCACTCGAGTTTGCCATATATGAGGTGCCTCAGACCTCCACAGGATTTTCACCCATTGAGCTGTTATATGGATGGAGACCCTGAGGGTTGCTTGATCTGGTGACGGAAAATAGAAGAGTGAGTCCACCCTCACAAGAGTGTTCTAGAATATGTTTCCCAGATGCAAGAACCAGTCACAAATATGTGAGGCACAATGTGGAGGGGTGGTAAAATAAGGCATTTCCAGACTAGGAATCAAATGACAGTACTGAACCATGCCATGAAAAGTAAGTTCCTGGTCAAGTAGCAAGACAATTTGAGATTGTTACTAGAGTTGGTGAGGTGAATTACTGGGTACATTACCCAGGCACAGGGAAACCTTATCAGATCTACTACATACATTTGTTGAAACCCTGCAAAGACAGGGAAATGATAAGTGTTCTGGTGAGTGCAGGACTTGGGCCTCAGGTCAGTGTGGACAGCAAACAGGTAGCCAATGAGTATCAGGGTTCACAAATGTTATTACACGTGATATTACTGAACCTGGCGCTAAGGTATATATTAGATCATACCGCATCTCAGAGATTCAGAGGAAGGTTGTCTCAGGTGAGGTGAAGAGAATGTTGGTGCAGGGAATGATTAGGGAATTGGAGAGTGAGTTGGTAAGCCCGATTGTGTTAGCCTAAAGCCCAAAGGCACTGTGTGGTTCTGCAATCATTACTGGAAGCTGAATGAGGTTTCAAAATGTGACTCCCACCCCATATCTTAGGTGGATAAACTCAGGCTAGGCTCCGGTCTGATACAGTACCACTTTGGACCTTACAAAGGGACATTTGTAGGCCCCCCTAACCAGAACCAGGAGAAAACAGCTTCACCCCAGGGCACTTCCAGTACAAAAGAATGCCCTTTGGCCTTCAGACTGCACCCACTGAGTTTTAACCGGTGGTAAATCAGATGTTTATGCCTATGTCCGGAATACATCCCAGTGTATCTGGATGACATTGTCATTTTTAGTAGGGACTAGGAATCCCATTTACCCAAAGTCCAGGTAATGTTAGACTCCTTGAAGTGAGGAGGGGATTTTACTGTAAACCCCAAAAAGTGTATTGTAGACATGGAGGAAGTGTATTGTAGACATGGAGGAAGCAAAGTACCTTGGGTACATTGTGGAAAGAGGGTTGTTTGAAGCCCCAAGTCAACAAGATAGCAGCTATACAGTCCTGGCCCCGCCCCTTTAGTATAAAGCATAGTGGGGTGCTACAGACAGCTTTTGCTATGATGGTGACTCCAAGGACCATTATGACTAAGGGTCGGAAGTCAGTCATGATCGAGTGCAACGTGGATGCTGAAAAGGCCTTCCTGGAGCACTGTCAGCACTGTGCCAACATCCTATCTTGGTTGCATCTGACTTTTTTTTCATAAAGATTTATTTTTCCAAGCAGAGGCATCTAATGTTGTACTAGGACTTGTTTTGTTGCAGGTAATCCATGTAGAGGAGCACCCCAATCATTTTTTGTTAGCCTTAAGTTTACTGCGGCTGAAAAAAAACTAAGCAATAGTAGAAAAAGAATGTCTCCCATTGAATAGGCCTTAGGGTTGCTCCAATATTACCTCTTAGAGAGGAAGTTCAGTTGTCTCTGACCATGATTCTCTGACATGGCTTTGATGGAATAAGGGGAAAATGCCCAGATAATCCAGTTGTTCCTAGCCCTTCAAGAGTTTGTCGTAGATCCCATGAGACCCATGAGACTTTAGCAGAGTGCTGATGTTCTTTCCCAGGTCTATTGTTTTTGCATCTCTTGCACCTCTACCTACTTTGGATTAAGGCTGAGTGGTGGGATATGTACTGGTCAAAAGGGATGCACCTTAATTGGCAGGCATGTATCCTCTCACTTTGTGTAGCAGGTACTGGGTCCTTTAAAGGATATAGCAGGGTTTATCAAAGCAGATGGCCAATAAAGAGGAAGTGGAGAGGTTGAGAATAGAGTATGGGGAGTACTTCTGGCTGCATTTGTGTAGTTTGGACACACAGGTTTGAGAGCTCCAATGCTGACTCCCTGTGGTACTTCTGTGACCTTGGAAGCTTTATGATTGAAGTAATCCAAAACTCTCTAACATCACCAAATATTTACAGTATATATAGGGGCTGTATGGTTGTACAAGTAGGTAGTGAAGCTAGGATCAGGATTACAACACCAGATGCTGTACTTTTAGAAACCTTGTAATCAATATCAGCTCCCTTATTTATATTCTCATAGATTCGCTTAAAAACTAGACATTGCAAACAGACACTGCCCAATTTTCCTCCCAATTCTCCCTCTCCCCCTCTAGAGCATGTCCCGGCATTATATTTTTCTTGTAGATAGAATCCACTTTTATTACTTTTTTTGATGTTATGACTATGGATGAGGTACAGGTTTGCTGCAAATCCTGCATGTTAGGTGTTCACAGACCCATTAAATGAATGCAGAATTCCCCATAGTACCCATAGTACACTGCCTGTCCTTTGAACTTAGGTCACTTCTCTTAGAAAGACCAATAGATAAGCTTTTGAATAATCCAGCCCCCTCACTATAAGAGGGTGAAGTCACAATTTGTAATTCCAAGACAATAAACCAAAAACTAATGTCGGACTTTACCAGTAACATTGAGACCATCCTAATCGATACTAAAAAAATACCCATATCAGAAGTATCTTATATCCTATACAAAACTTCAAGAAATAACCGATAGCTGGTCACCAACCACCTTGCCTACATAGTTTACAGCATTGTCTGTAAAAGGTAATGAAAGGCCTTGTGGTCAGGCATTCTCTTATGGTAATGTGTTTAAGCAGTGGCTTCTTCAGGACAAAATGAGGACTGAACTATGATATAGTGATAGTTATATGGCATAGAGGGTATAACATATAGGATATCTATAAGCAACGTGGTTGGAACGACTGAACAAAGCTACTTCTAGGGTGGACACAGGGACAAGGAGATAAGCCTTGAAGGGCAGACAGCACCAGGGAACAACCCTCATGGTGGATACATAGTGTAGCAGGTGTACCGGGTATTAAAAAGCCACTGGTAAAAAAGTTACAAGATTTCTTTTACACCAGAACCCCAAAGTCTCCATTCAAGGTACTGTATGATCCAGAAGACATTTCAATAAGAACCAAAATTGAAATTAGGTTTCTTGAGAAGGGAGTGATGAAACCAAACCAGGCATGGGAACTTATAGTGTATACATCCTGATATTATTCTATAATATAATAACCAACCACAGGGGAGATAAAACATTGGGACACCTGCTGCTGACCGAAAATGTAGTACGACAGACCCACCTGTATACAAATATATTTTTTGATAAAATATAAAAGATGGAGTCAAGTAAATAGATACTAAACATTTCAGACATTAAAATTGCATGTTCCCATTAAATGGGGAAAAACTACAGTACCCAAAATTGTCCATAGACGAAGCAGTAAAAGCCTTTACAGCTCAAAAAATGAGATTTAAAGCATATCAATAGTCAAATTGTAAAGTCATATGTTGATTTCTATATTGTATTTAAAATGGAAAATGTTATACTTACCTGACGGTAATTTTCCTTTCCTGATGCATAAGCATGACAGCAATGCACTTATGGTTATAGGCTCTGCCCCTAACCAAATCAGGATTGGTTATACTATATAAATGTGTCACCTCCCCTAAGGCAGCATTTTCGTAACTGTACTCAAATGCAAAACCCCAGAGGGAGGGACCTGTATTCTGTCATGCTTATGCATCAGAAAGAAAAAGTACCGTCAGGTAAGTATAAAATTTTCCATTTTCCTGAAACAAGCATGACACGTATGGGATGTAGCACACCAACAAAACCCATAAGGGTGGGCCATGCTGAAGTGTTTTAATCAACATATCCTTAGATTAATTTAGAACTGAAGTCATCTCCCCTGCTTCCAATGTTGCTTGAATAACTTTGTAATATGCTTAAAATGGTTTGTAGTATATGAACCTAGTTGGTATCCTGTAAAAATAATTCTGGACCTATGAATTCTTCCCATGAGCACGCCACCCATCTGGTAAAGTAGGCTCTGCACTATATTGATGGATTCATCTTTGCCCTATAAGCCACCTAGGCTACTTTGATCCGAGATGATGCCATCGTCCTAGTGGACAGTGAAGAGGCCACTGGCTGACCTTCTAGAGAAGTTCCACTTCCATGTGTTTCTTTCACATCGAGTCAACTACCCAAGCTTGTGGTGACTTAGACATTTCAGTTTGGACATGCTGGAAGGACGATATCCTGTTCCAGATGCAAGAATGCCTTTATATGGTTATCTGATAGGATATCTGAAATTATTCTTCCAGACGTAATAGCCTTAGGAAATACTGCTTTAGTGTCACTGAAAATATCGAGGAAGTCTTGCTCAGAAGAATGGAGGAGTGGGACAACCTTTCCAATACTAGTTGCACTCCAAGTTCTATATGATCTGTACAGGCCTTTCGGAATTGGTTTACCAAAATGTGCAGCAATCACTGGATCTCAGGAAGTGAGGACCTGACCAGGACTAGACTACCACTTAATCCCTTATCTTGGCTTAGTTGCAGACATTTTAATCTTTACAGTCGGGAGCAGAGGATTCCATCCTTAAATTCTGCAAGGTTCGCCATGTTCTAGTATACCTGAAGTTTGTAGCAGGTGCCCTGGCTTTCACAGGGTTTCAAGTGCTGAAAGTGAGACCCCTAGATGAGCCTTCCATACTTGGTCCCCAGGGTGCTTGATCTAACTTGGCTGAATTTGGATATACTTGGCCACACTGTGTAAGGTCTGAAATCTCAGGAAGGAGAATAGGAGGTTCTTGGGCCAAAGACTGTACTTGAGGACACCGCGGCCTGCAAGTCCACCAGGACATTATTGCCCTCATCACAGCTGGACGACTTTGGATCCTGAAGAGGAGCTTGGAGACCACTGGGTCTGGTGGCTATATAGGCTAACCTACAGACCCAACTGGATGTTAGTAGATCCACTGCTTCAACCTCTGGGAAGCTCCTTCTTGCAGGAGTAACTTCCATTCATGACCATAGAGGTTACTGTCAGGTTCAGATTCATTGAACTGCTTGTTTGTCTATTGACACTCTTGATATCCAAGACTTTGTATCTTACAGTGTCTGACAGGAAGTTCTGGGAAGCCAGAACACAAAGAACGATGAGATGACACAGGTTCTACTGTTGGCAAAGAAAAGAAATGGACAGAGGGCTCACCAGCCTAACGCATTATTCTTAAAACAATTTATTAAAATAGAATTACATACACATTATACTCACAAGACCAATGTGAAACACAGGCAAATATGTGCAATACAGGACCACCAAGGGCCTCCACTGAGCATCCACTGTTGGTGCAGGTTGTGGTAGGATGTAGATCTCCAAAAAAACCCTTACGCGTTTCGGGGCATCCCCCCTTCCTCAGAGCTTCTGAACTGAGACCTCCTAGGCTGTGTTTCCCAAATGACTTCAACGCTTGGATATCACTGCACCCCTGATGTTAGCCACTTCATCCTCCATTGGCATACCATTGACTTTGAGCTAGGAGGTCACTGAGGTGAATACCAAGAAAGTGAATAGATTGTGAGGATTGGTATGCCAAGAAGCTGATGAAAGCTGAAAAGATTAACTGTCTTTAGCCACAACCAATGGAATTTGTCTCATATGTGAAGTTATCTTCTCTGGAGTAGGAAGTGAATCTTCCATTACCTTAGAAGGTCAGATTGTAATGTTCTCAATCTTCCATTGAGTCAAACTGACTGCATAGATTACTGCAGACTACTTCTCGACCATTTGAGACCATGGGATGTGAACGGATAGGATAGAGCTATGACTTGCCCCAAGTCAAAAGCATGGGTGTACCTAAAGTGTATGTACACATCAGCTAGATCTAGAGAAAAACAACAGCTGCTTTATCTGATGATTTGAGTGAATGTTCTCAATAACTCCATATGAAGTTTTGGATTTTGATTCTTCATTCCATTTCCTGCCTAAATCTGCTTTTCAACTAAAAACACTGGATCGATGACTCACTGCTGGAACAAGATTTGATAACATTTGCTTAAAGCTTTAAATAACCATAGTGGGAATTAGAAGAGTTGGAGGAGTGGAAAGAAAATTCCAATGACTTCCTTACTGCACAGGCCCCATCGATTCTGAGCCTCCTCTACCCAAATTTGCGATAATGCCTGCAATAACACCTACTGGGCAAATTTGAGTGAAAGGAACTTTGATGCTCCTAGGGAGGAGCAGACTTGGATTTGGGTCACCAAAGAAATATGATTATGGATCTTTCAATCTCTTCTATAGCTCTTCGCAGGCCCTGTCACCAACTCTTCTGGACCTAGGTCACTAGCCTAATGTAGCAATCCTACAGGCTCACCTGAGTCAGAGGACTGCTGGCCGGAGGTAGGAGTGGAGCCCAGTGGCAAAGACCGCAGGCAGTTAGTAGGTGCTGGATACCGGATGGACACTGCGTAGTACTCTGATGAGGACACAGGTTCACCTGAGGTGCGGAAACTAAGTGCTAGCTGGTTTTCACTAGAGCCCCAGATGGTGGGGATAGACTGCGCTGCAAGCTAACACCAGGACGCGGTCCTCAGGATCACCCAGCCAGGCAGAGTGTAGGTTCGGTCCGAAGGCAGAGGAGCAGACAAGGGATAACCAGAGAGAAGTCAGACGAGCCAAAGGTCGGGGCGGGCAGCAGTAAGCGAGGTCAGACAATCCGGATCGGCAACAGAGGTAGCAGTTCAGTAGGTAGGGACAAAGCAGAAGAGTAGTCGGTAGTCAATTCCTGGTCAGCGTTGGATTTGTGGTAGAAGATAAGAGCAGCAGGTGAGGAGTCGCTTGATCAAGGCTCAGGAGCTCAATAATCAGCAAACTGGAGTGCAAGGGGCTGGACTTATATAGGGAAGTACCAGGTGTGGGGAATCAAGGGTGATGAGCAAGGCTTGGCAAGACTAAGGTTGAAATAATAGGCTTCAGGGAAGAATGTTCAGGGAGAAATGTTCAGGGAGAAATGTTCAGAGCGGACGGTAGCCTAGTAAGCAGGGCTACTGCCTGGAATGTGGCTGGTCACAGGTTCGAATCCCAACAGTACTCCCCCCCTTCCAAGGTGACCTCCGGGCACCGCAGGGGCAGGCTTATCGGGGTGCTGTTGGTGGAACTCTTTTACCAGTCTGGGGGAGTGGACATTTTCTTCTGGTTCCCAGGAGTTATCCTCGGGAGGGTAGCCCTCCCACCCAATTAGGTATTGTAGTCTTCCCCGGTGGATCCTGGAGTCGAGGATCTTTGCGACAACGTATTCTTCTTCACCCTGTACCTTCACGGGTGGTGGAGGGGGCGAGTGGCGGCCTGTGAAGGTGTTCTCCACGTATGGCTTGAGGAGGGAGCAATGGAAAACAGGGTGCACCCTAATGGAGTCCGGAAGATCGAGCCGGAACGTGACCTCATTAATTTGCGCAGAGATCCGGAATGGACCCATGTATTTTTGGGCAAACTTTTTGGAGGGGACCTTCAATCTGAGGTTCCTGGTGGACAGCCATACCTTGTCTCCCACATGGAAGCCCGGGGTGGGTCTGCGGCGTCTGTCTGCTCCCTGTTTAAAGCGGCTCTGGGCGAGCTGGAGGTTGTTTATAATGTTCTTTTGTGCCTCTTGTAGGGTTGTTAGGCGTTCGGCCACTGCTGGGAGGGTGGAGGCGACGGGTAGGTGGGGAATGAATACCGGGTGCGAGCCTGTGTTAGCAAAGAAGGGGCTGTGCTTGGTTGAGCTGTGCTCCGCATTGTTGTAGGCGAACTCGGCCGTGGAGAGATGGTCAAGCCAGTCATCCTGTAGGTGGGAGCTAAAACAGCGTAGGTACTGCTCTAGGGTCTGATTAGTTCTCTCCGTCTGCCCGTTTGACTGAGGATGGAAGGCGGAGGACAGGTTCACTTTAACCCCAAGTGCCAGGCAAAAGTTCTTCCAGAACTTAGAGGCAAATTGTACGCCTCAGTCGGAGACCACGTCGTCCGGGATCCCATGCAGCCTGAAGACCTCTCTGAGAATAAGATCGGCCGTCTGTTTGGCGGTGGGTAGGCCTTTGTAGGGGATGAAATGGGCCATCTTGGTGAGGCGGTCAACTACGACCAGGATGGTGTTCATCCCTTTTGAAGGAGGAAGGTCTACCACAAAGTCCATGGAGATCGAGCCCCAGGGGCGGGAGGGAATCGGGAGAGGTTGTAACAAACCCACGGGAGAGGAACGAGGAGTCTTATTGCGGGCACAGACCGTGCACGAGGAGATGTACCTCTTGATGTCCTCCTTGTATGTTGGCCACCAGAAGGAGCGGGAGAGAAGCTCCTGGGTCTTTCTTGTGCCTAGATGGCCGGCCAGCTTGGAGTCATGGTTGAGTCTGAGTACTTCGAGCCGTGCGATTTCTGGTACATATAACTGTAGGTCCAGATGAAACCAATGACTGTTCTTAAACGTAAGGCTGACATTCCTTGTGGGATGGGCAAGGAAGGGGTCATTTTCGTATCCTTCTTTGATTGTGCCCAGGAGTTCTTTAGAGTAGGTGACCCCTACGACCCTTCTCTCGGGCAGGATGTTGTTTTGGCCCTTGTTACTCTGCGAGGGCTCGGAAAACATTCTGGAGAGGGCGTCAGCCTTACCATTCTTTGATCCGGGGCGATAGGTGATGAGAAAGTTAAAGCGGGAAAAGAATAGGCTCCATCTGGCCTGTCTGGCTGAGAGTCTCTTAGCACTGCGGATGAACTCGAGGTTCTTGTGGTCAGTTAGTACGATTATGGGGTTGGTGGCTCCCTCCAGCAGGTGTCTCCACTCAGAGAAGGCATCCTTGATCGCCAGTAGTTCCTTGTTCCCGATGTCATAATTCTTCTCGGAGGGGGACATCTGGCGGGAGAAATATGCGCACGGGTGTAGTAGCATCTTCTCCCCTGTCCGTTGTGACAGAACAGCCCCCACCGCAGAGTCAGATGCATCCACTTCGACTGTAAATGGCAGCTCGGGGTTTGGGTGGATTAGGATTGGAGCAGAAGTGAAGAGGAGTTTCAACTTGGTGAAGGCCTCCTGTGCCTCTGGTGTCCAGGAGAAGGGGACTGATTTCTTGGAGAGTTGGGTAATTGGTGCTATGATCTTGGAGAAGTTCCGGATAAACTTCCGATAGAAGTTGGCGAAGCCAATGAATCTTTGTATCTCCTTCTCGTTTCTTGGAAAGGGCCAGTTCATCACGGCTTGGACCTTCCCCGGGTCCATACTTAGGCCCTCTGGGGAGATGATGTATCCGAGGAACTGAGTGGTGGTTCGCTCAAACTCACATTTCTCTAGCTTGATATAGAGAGAGTTCTGTCGGAGTCTCTGCCGTACCCTGCGGACGTGTTCGCGGTGCTGCTCGAGGTCTTCGGAGAAGATCAAGATGTCGTCCAGGTAAACGACTACAAACAGATCGAGCATGTCCCTGAGGACGTCATTAATGAAGTGCTGGAAGGTGGCGGGAGCATTGCAGAGTCCGAAAGGCATGACTAGGTACTCGAAGTGACCATAACGTGTCCGAAAGGCGGTCTTCCATTCATCCCCAGGGCGGATTCGGACGAGGTTGTAGGCCCCTCGAAGGTCAAGTTTGGTGAAAATCTTTGCTGCCCGGAGTCTCTCAAGGAGTTCTGAAATCAGTGGAAGTGGATACCGGTTCTTTACGGTAATGTCGTTAAGCTTCCTGTAGTCTATGCAGGGACGCAGGGAGGAGTCTTTTTTCTCTACAAAGAAAAAGGGGGCTCCCGCAGGGGAGGTAGAGGGCCGGATGAACCCCTTCCTTTGGTCCTCGTCCAGGTACTCTTTCAAGGCCTTGAGTTCAGGCTCCGAGAGGGGGTAGATACTGCCAAAGGGTATTTCAGCCCCGGGCAACAGTTCTATAGGGCAGTCGTAGGGTCGGTGTGGTGGCAGCTTGTCTGCGTTTTTCTTGTCGCAGACATCCTGGAACTCGCGGTATTGAGGGGGTAGCAGATCCTTGACGGAAAGTTCAGAGATGGTGGTGTCTTCGGGTGGAAGGACGGGTTTGTGGGAGCAATTCAGCGAGCAGAACTTGGACGGGAACCGTATGCAGTGGTTTTCCCAGTCCACCGAGGGGTTGTGGGTGGCCAACCATGGGATGCCCAAGATCACCGGGAACTTCGGGGAAGCGATCAGCGAGAAGTGGATCTTCTCGTGGTGATCGGGTTCTATAAGGAGTTGTAGTTCAATGGTCTCGTGAGTCGCCGGCCCCGAGGAGAGTGGGGATCCGTCGACGGTTTCCAGGTCAACAGGGGCTGCCTTGATTGTCAGTGGAATGTTCTTTTCACGGGCGAAGGTTAGGTCCATAAAGTTGCCTCCCGCCCCGGAGTCTAACATCGCAGAACAGGGGAGTTGTCGCCCCTCGATGTCGATGAGGATGGGGATGATGAAGTGGGATCCATGAGCTGCCGTGTTGTTATTTTCAGGGGCTGCTGGCGGGGTTGGAGTCTGTGATTGCTCCTTTAGCTCCGTGACGGCAATAGTTCTTCGAATCTTATTGGGACATTTGATGGCAAAATGACCCGGCTCTCCACAGTAGAGGCAGAGGTTTTCGGCCAGCCGTCTCTCCTTCTCAGCTGTGGATAGAGACCTCCGTAGTGCGTCGACCTGCATAGGTTCAGGTGCTGACTGGGGGTCGTGCTGGGTGGTAGAGGAGAAGGAGTAAGTGGGTCTGTGGTCCAAGGACCAGAATCTTTCCCTTTTCCTCTCGGAGAGTCTTTGATCTATCCGGATGCATACTTGAATAAAGTCATCCAAATCGTCCGGGGCTTCAACTCTGGCGAGTTCGTCTTTTATTGCTTCGGACAGGCCTCGCTGGAATTGGCTCCTCTGTGCTGCTGGGTTCCAGGTGGTGTCCGTGACCCAACGGCGAAATTCGGCGGTATATTCGGCGACGGAGCGTCTCCCTTGTCGCAGACTATGTAGTCGCGCCTCGGCCGTCGCACAGCGGTTGGGGTCATCGAAGACTAGGCTCATGGCGGTGATGAAGTTGGTTAGGTTGTCCAGGAGCAGATTGCTAGACTCCACGTATGGTGACGCCCATGCTAATGCTTCATCCGTCAAGAGATTGATCATGAATAGCACCTTCTTTTTATCGGTGGCGAACGGGGCCGGGTTCATCTGAAAATAGATGCGGCATTGGTTCAGAAATCCCCGATACTGGCGTCTGTCACCGCCGAATTTTGATGGGAGTGGCATGCGGGTGTCTGCGGCCGCGCTGCGGACGTCTAGGAGTTGTCTCTGTAGTTCAATAATCTCCTTCTGTTGGCTTTTGACTACTTCTTGGAGCTGAGCAAATTTCTCCTGATACGTAGTACCAAATTCTTGAAGTTCAGTGACCTGTCTACACAGAGTGGTCATTGCGGACTCCATAGTTGGGCTGATTATTCTGTAGCAATCCTACAGGCTCACCTGAGTCAGAGGACTGCTGGCCGGAGGTAGGAGTGGAGCCCAGTGGCAAAGACCGCAGGCAGTTAGTAGGTGCTGGATACCGGATGGACACTGCGTAGTACTCTGATGAGGACACAGGTTCACCTGAGGTGCGGAAACTAAGTGCTAGCTGGTTTTCACTAGAGCCCCAGATGGTGGGGATAGACTGCGCTGCAAGCTAACACCAGGACGCGGTCCTCAGGATCACCCAGCCAGGCAGAGTGTAGGTTCGGTCCGAAGGCAGAGGAGCAGACAAGGGATAACCAGAGAGAAGTCAGACGAGCCAAAGGTCGGGGCGGGCAGCAGTAAGCGAGGTCAGACAATCCGGATCGGCAACAGAGGTAGCAGTTCAGTAGGTAGGGACAAAGCAGAAGAGTAGTCGGTAGTCAATTCCTGGTCAGCGTTGGATTTGTGGTAGAAGATAAGAGCAGCAGGTGAGGAGTCGCTTGATCAAGGCTCAGGAGCTCAATAATCAGCAAACTGGAGTGCAAGGGGCTGGACTTATATAGGGAAGTACCAGGTGTGGGGAATCAAGGGTGATGAGCAAGGCTTGGCAAGACTAAGGTTGAAATAATAGGCTTCAGGGAAGAATGTTCAGGGAGAAATGTTCAGGGAGAAATGTTCAGAGCGGACGGTAGCCTAGTAAGCAGGGCTACTGCCTGGGATGTGGCTGGTCACAGGTTCGAATCCCAACACCTAAGTAGTTAGTTCCAAATCTAGATATCACTGATTCCATCTTGAATAGCAGTCGTTTCACTTTAGAAAGAGGCATATGCAGTCAGTGGGTAAAGCCATAGGGCTTGACTAACCACACAGAATACTAGAGGAATACTAGAGGTCACTTTAATTTAACTCGGGGATCACACACCACAGAGACTTATTGCTGGTCCAGTTTGCCTTAAACACTTCTGCTGAGGACCATATAGCCTTGGCTACTGAAGTTAACTCCCACGCAGGCCACACAACATTACCTAATTGTAAATAAACCTAACTTCCAAATCCATATTGCTGTTCCCATGCCTCTGCGAAGGATATTGCATCATCCGCTGGCATACTGGTACTTCTGGCCAGTCTGATGAAGATTCCTTGGCCAACTGCCTCTGAAGTAAAGCTGAGCTTTACAGAAAGGATCATGCATGCCCTGCTAGCATGAAGAAACATCTGGCTAATCTGATGAAAGCCCGATGCTTTTGAGCCAGCTCCTCCCAGCTTCCTGTGCTCAGAGAGATCCTGCCTAATGGGACAGCAGTGACTGGGCAAGTGAGCTGTCCCCAGATGCTGGGTCCTCCACTGTTAAGTCTTGTGTGCGGGCCACCAGCAGTGAGCACAAGAGCACGCAGCATCTGTCCAAGCCCCAGTCACTGGAGAGGACTCTGTTACAGTCCATTTGGAGAAGCTGTCCATGCAGTGAGGTGGTCCTATCTACAGCCCCCAGAGCCTCCTGACCGAAGTCAGCATCAGCAGTGCCAGTGTGAAATCTGTGCCAGCAGGAGATCCCCTCAGCTCACAGTCTGTTGAATGAATGATTACTATCTTGGACATGTGAGATTTCTTCAGCTCTCTATTCTATCAGTAAACTGAACTCAGAGCACTCTACTGCCCTCCAGTGGCAATTAACTGTGGTAAAATTGTTTTCATATGTTTTAACACTGCTTTCCTACTGCTCATATCGCCGTTTTATACTGCAAACCCCTGTTCACACGATCTCCTGCATAATCCAAGTTGATTTTCATTGTTAAGTAAAGTAGAAATTGCACATCACCACTGGTCTGTTCATTTGGCTGATACCGTTACATAAGAGACCTATATGCTATTGTGAGCTAGGATTAACCCCTCAGAAAAAGTAATTACCAATACATTTGTAATAGACAAATTACTTAAGACACTGTAAACTTAAGCAGAGCACTGAACTTCACTCCAGCATTTAGACATAACAGGTTAATGCATAGTAATCATTAAAGAGATTGTAAACTCCTGGGCACGGTTTGTACCTATAGGTAAAGTACGGCCCCGTGGATCGGCATCCCTGCTGCCTAGTTGGGGCGGGAGCGTGGCGTCAGCAGCGTGCGCTCGCCCCCCAGCACAACGCGCGCAACTGACGTAGGGCTTCGTTGGTTTGCGCAGCAGAGCACACATAGCAGCCCTTAACTTATAGCAGCCATTAACGTTTAGCAGCCAAAAGCAGGCATTAAACGCATAGCAGCCATACAATGCATAGCAGTCGTTAATACTGAAGTATTAGTATCGCATAAGCAGCACAAGGAAGGGTTAATATACCTAATAACAATAGCCCTGGCAGGATAACTTACACTAGGTCACTGGTCTGCAAAGGTTAAAAACAGAAAACCCAGGTGTTATAGCATTAAACAGTAATCCAAACCTGCAGAGCCAGGCATCGCTGAATTAATAGGAAAGACTCAACTTTGCACAGCAACACCTGTATATCAGGCCATGCATTAGCAGTACTGCAGACAAAACAAAACCTGTGAGGCAATAATGAAACAAACAGAACTATAAACAGCAAATTAACCTACTTTTGAAGCCTGACATATTAACCACATAAAAATCATGAGAAACCATGACAGTCTATGGTTTAGCTCAGTGGTCCTCAACTCTGGTCCTCAGGGCCCACTAACAGGCCAGATTTTAAGTATTACCTTGGGGAGATGCAGACTAGAGTAATGCAATCACTGAGCAGAAAATTATATCACCTGGGATGTATTTCAGTTATCTTGCAAACCTGGCCTGTTAGTGGGCCCTGAGGACCAGGGTTGGGGACCAGGGGTTTAGCTTACCGACCTGTGCAGCACACATCCCTGACTGGCTCTAAGGTGATAGGAGAGGCTCTATTCCTTAACAGGTGGCCACAATACACCCCCAGGCAGCCGCCTGGGGCTCCTACCGTGCCAAAAGTTATCCCAACGCCAGCTTGCTGCTCCCTGTCAACTGCACAGATGCCATCCCCATCCATACATCCATCTGAAAAGGGCAGCCCACAGTACAGCCACAGGAAGTAGACAAGGAGCCATCTTGGAAGGGGGCAGCAGCCCTTAACAACAATGCCATCCTTTTGCAAGGGAAACAAAACATACACAGAGGAGCAGACTAACCAAATAGTGTATGGGGCCACAACTCACCAGGGAGGAGAGACTGGATCAGTCCCAACAAACAACAAGGCAGAACTGTTTTATCTGCATCCAGAGACCAGTATCCTGCACCCTAGTACCTGGACCAGGGGGGGGGCCTCTCTCATATAGGTGGTTTACATCCAAACGGAGGAAGCTTTGTCACAGGAGAGCAGAGACTGAACCTGTGCTACTGGCCAGATAAATCTGACAAGGTGAGGGTAAAAAAAAATCTTCTTTCCATAGTTTTAACCCGTTGTGTTAGGTTGCTGGTGGTAACCTGATGGCAGAGGAAGGCCCCGATGTTCGCTAGAGGGCAGAGCTTGGACGGGAACCCCCAAGGTAAGTGACACAGGCTAGCCTGAGGTGCGCAATCTAAGTATCCACTTAGAGAGCCAGAGCTTCTGGTAGTGAGGATGGACTTCGCTGCGTGTAAATACCAGGTCGCTGTCCTCAGGGTTGCCCCACCAAGGGAGAACCGATCAAGGTCCGAAGGTAGATAAACAGACAAGGAAGATCCAAGAGAATGGTCAAACAAGCCGGGGTCAGGGCGGGCAGCAGACAAG
Organism: Pelophylax lessonae; assembly: GCF_965119305.1. Classification (NCBI taxonomy): domain Eukaryota; kingdom Metazoa; phylum Chordata; class Amphibia; order Anura; family Ranidae; genus Pelophylax; species Pelophylax lessonae. The sequence goes on along the minus strand of NC_138771.1, from coordinate 354,122,556 downwards.
CGGAGTCAGGGACGAGCCAAAAGGTTAACAGGAAATCAGCAGGAAACAGATCACAGGTTCAGGAACAACGGCAAGAGCTGTAGACAAGACAGCAAAGACACAGTGCTGCTGAGGTGTTTAAATAAGGCAGCCTGTTGCCAATTACTGCAATTAGTCTGCACTGGGTTAACCCTTTAGAAGGCAGACTCATGACAGCACATCAATGTGCTCAGGGAGCGTTCCTAACAGGTTGAGCATTTGAGGAACAAAAAGAGAATGCCTCCTTACGGGAGGTGACTCATTTATCTAGTATACCCAGTCCTGATTGGGCGAGGGGCGAAGCCTATACCCATATGTGTATGCTGTCATGCTTGTGTCAGAAAATATATTCTAGCCTACTCCTAATAATCTGAACAATCTTGAAGTTTGTACAGTGCCTTGAAAAAGTATTCATACCCCCTTGAAATTTCCACATTTTGTTATGTTACAACCTAAAACGTAAATTTATTTTATTGAGATTTTATGTGATAGACCAACACAAAGTGGCACATAATTGTGAAGTGGAAGGAAAATGATAAATGTTTTTTAAAATATTTTACAAATAAATATCTGAAAAGCATGGCGTGCATTTGTATTCAGCCCCCCTGGGTCAATACTTTGTAGAACCACCTTTTGCTGCAATTACAGCTGCAAGTCTTTTTGGGTATTTCTCTACCAGCTTTACACATCTAGAGAGACCCATTTTTTTTGTAAAATATCACACATTTACAAAAACAAATACTTGAAGATTATAATTTGAATTTGGATATAATTAGAGAGACAGAGGTTGAAGGGGATTCAAGAAATCTGGGGTTGTGGTTTTAAAGTAATTTTTATGCACTTTTTAGAAAATGCAGTATGGTACTGTGTAAAAAGTAGCTCGCAAACTATACTGTTAAAAATGTTTTGCCACTGGCCTATAGAGCTGTTGAAACTGCTACTTCCACCAGTTGATTTACGCCTATTACCATTTAAAAAAAAAAAAACCTGTCACAGCCAAAACTATGTAAAAAAGCCTTTCTTAAATGCAAGTCACATACACTGTTAGAGATTTGTTATTTCGAGTAAAAAATTAAATCCTGTTCCTGTGAATTTTATTGTCATCGTGGTCAAAAACAAACGTTGATTTACCCCACTAACCATTCGAAAATTGAAAAAACATTCATAAAGCGAAAAAAATTAATTCTGCCATTGTATGGCCAGCTTAAAGCGGTGTTCCAGCCTCACCCCCTCCCCCTCCAAAAATTAAAAGTCAGCAGCTACACATACTGTAGCTGCTGACTTTTAATATTAGGACACTTACCTGTCCTGGAGTCCAGCGATTTCGGCACCGCAGCCAATGTTTCCATCGGCTGTCGGGTGTTGCTGCCGCCATTGCCGGTGAGGGAAGGAGGAGGGGGCCGAACTTCCGAGGGACGGCGCCGTCTCCCGGCAGTGGGGAAGAGTACCTGTCAAAAACAGGTACCTGTTCCCCCCTCCCCCCTGAAAGGTGCCAAATGTAGCACTGGAAAGGGGAGGAAGCAAATGAGCGGAAGTTCCACTTTTGGGTGGAACTCCGCTTTAAGTGGCAGGTACAAAAAGCACCCACTCACATTAACTACTGTATATTGCACCTTAGCAACATTACCATAAAAGACCAGCAGAACAGGTTGTGCACGCACTTACTGTTCTAATAGTAAAAGATGATGCAAGTACACCCTTCTCTGCTGTCCTGGGCTTTATATCCTAAAAAACAAGTTAGCAAAGGAAGCTCCCATATTTCCATTCTGAAAGGTTCCCATTCAGCTGAAATTTTTAATAATAGGAGCATAGCAATTTTTGCTCTGCTATTAAAAAATACCTTGCCTTCAGGCGGGGTGCTAGATCAGTGTGGAAGGTTAACAAAAACAGAGCACAGGTTTTAGAATAAAGAGTTTATTGTTGAAAGAGGATGGTAAGTAGTCAATTAGGAGTCTTACCACATCAAAACTGTGGCTTAAGCTGACTTGTGGTTTTGACGCTGTGATAAAAGATGTCTTGCCAACATTGCCTTCCAGGCAAACCACACCAACACTGCAGAATGCCCTTTTTTGGGTGCTGTGGTGCTATCAGTAGCTCAGAAACTCAATAAAAAATCCAAGTTAGAAATTGAGTCGCTATTAAATCACAAACGTAGACAATAGGCCAAACAGTTTGGTGAGATTAAATTGACTGTACTATTTCTATTAAAATGTATCTATTAAATCAAATAGGCACAAGCAATGTGGAACCACTCCTTTAGTACTCACAAAAGATTAGTGATTCTGTTACAGTTAATAAATAGTTAGAAAATAAATGTTCACTAGAAAACCACGGCACTTCTGTCATCAACACGTCCCTTCATGCTCAGTGGGATGAAATGGTTGCATGTATATAGACATATGTCTTAATTGTCCATCATTCTGATAAACTTTGTGGAGCATAATGTTCTGTAGAATATTCTTCATACAACCACTGTCAGATTATAGGTGTCGCCAACTGGGACTCCTAGGGTTGCTGCAGTATTTGATGGGTTAGTTATGACAATGTCCCTGTTTTTATATATTTCTACTATGTTCAGTTGTGCTCAAAATAATAGCAGTCCAACATCACTAACCAGATCAATCACTACTTTTGGTATAAATTATATTTCTACATGGCAAATAATTTACTAGTAGGTGTAGTAGAATAATAGAAAACCAAAAGACCCAACAGTCATAACATGCATGCTGCTGCATCTGTGTAATTGAATCATTAATTGATAGGGGCCTGTTCAAAATAATAGCAGTGTGGAGTTCAATAAGTGAGGTCGTTCAGTATGTGAAAAAACAGGTGTCAAACAGGTGGACTTATTTAAGGACGAAGGCAGCAAATGTTGTATAGTGCATTTCTCCCTGAAAATCTGAGTAAAATGGGTTGGTCCAGACATTGTTCAGAAGAGCGGCATACTTCGATTGAAAAGTTAATTGGAGAGGGGAAAACATATCAAGAAGTGCAGAAACTGAAAGGCTGCTCCACTAAAATGATCTCAAATGTTTCAAAATGGCAACCAAAACCAGAAAGACGTGGAAGAAAACAGAAAACTACTATTCAAATGGATGGAAGAATTGCCAAAACGGCAAAGATTCAGCCAATGATCAACTCCAGGGTGATCAAAGAAGGTCTAAAGTTACCTGTGAGAACTGTAACAATCAGAAGCTGCCTATGTGAAGCCAAGCTGTCAGCAAGAAGCCCCTGCAAAGTCCCATTGTTGAGAAAAGGACATATGCTCAAGCGGTTACAATTTGCCCAAGAACACATTGACTGGCCTAAAGAGAAATGGTGCAACATTTTGTGGACTGATGAAACCAAGATTGTTCTTTTTGAGTCTATGGGCTGCGGACATTTTGTCAGACGACCCCGAAACACTGAATTTAAGCTACAGTACACTGTGAAGACAGTGAATCATGGTGGCACAAGCATCATGATATGGGGATGTTTCTCATACTATGGTGTTTGGCCTATTTTCGCATACCAGGGATCATGGATCAGTTTGAATACATCAAAATACTTGAAGAGGTCATGTTGCCTTATGCCGAAAAGGAATTGCCCTTGAAATGGGTGTTTCATCAAAACAAAGACCCCAAACACACCAGTAAGCGAGCAGACCAACAAGAATACCGTTCTGGAGTGGCTCGTCCAATCCCCGGACCTTAATCCAATAGAAGACTTGTAGGGTGACATCAAAAATTCTGTTTCTGAGGTAAAACCAAGAAATACAGAGGAATTGTGGAATGTAGTGCAATCGTCCTGGGCTGGAATACCTGTTCACAGGTGCTAGAAGTTGGTCGACTCCATGCAACACAGATGTGAAGTAGTTTTCAGAAACAGTGGTTATACAACTAAATATTAGTTCAGTGATTCACAGGAAAGCTAAATTTTCAATAATGTGATGCAGCTGCTGTTGCGCTAAGAAAAAACTTAGATAGGTAGTAAAATCAAAATTAAAACAGCGCTAGCATGTATACAAAAAAACTAAAACATTAGTATTAAGATGTGCAAATAGTGCTATAGATATATGCAAGTATGTGAATCAATTGAGGTAAATAAAGTCCTTTCATTAAAGAGATCAATATAATCCAAAGTGCTCCAGTGCAGAAATTAAAATATAAGGTGCTCCAGGTGACGGTGACCCCTCTCGGTTCCCCACTCACCAGAACTGCAGATAAAAATGGCCTGAGATCAATGGGATATTGCACAAGGAGTTCTCCTGTAGGATGCCGTGTAGTACCAGGTGTTTTCTTATATAGAGCTGGTCCTAATCACCTCCTGGAAGTGCGTCAACGCGTTTTAGTATTATTTTCAATAATTTTTTAGTTTATACAGTAAATGTTTGTGTTTGTAAAGAAAAATGCAGGCACTGCTATTTTTTTTTTGAAAAGCCTAATATTCCCTTTTCTTCACTTTCTGTAAAGTAATAACACATTTGAAACATTTTTCTTCGTGTTTTGATTAGGAATAGATTGTGCAGTGCTCCCAATGCATTTATGTGTATGGAAATAAGAGCTTTTATAGGGATTTTAAGCTTTACTCACTGCTATTATTTTTAACACAACAGTATATACAGCCAGGATTTCTAGAACTGGGGTATGCAACTGTTATATGTAATAAAACATGCCTCCATGTTCCTATTTCTATAATTATTTGGATAAAGGATATAGCCTGAGTTTTCCTTTAAAGCTGCAGTCTGTACTGCAGTCTCTCTGTCTCAACAAAGTGTCTTTCTCATAGGCGTCTAAGATGAAATCTCAAAATTTTGGTAAGAATGAGTGCACATGAAATTAAGATTACAATACACATTGCTCTGATCCATGACAGCAATGTGGAATTGTGATTTAATATGAACATGTGCTTTACCCATGCAGGGCAAAGTAAAAGTTTAAAGTGGTTTAAAGCCTCTGAAATGAAAAATGAAAAAAGCATATATTTTTATATTGTGTACTTGTCTTAACTAAAAGCACCTACTGTGATTTCTGTCTCATCTCTCATTCTTCTGTCTTGTGCATGAGACACTTCTGACAGTCTAAACTGCCCCCCCTTCAGCACACAGCAAGTGATTGACAACCCCAGCTGCGCGTGGTTCCCTATGGAACTGTGTAGAGGGGGTGTGAACTTTCACTCGACTCTAGTCTCAGATTACACTCAGCACCTTGCTCTATGGTGTGTGGTATGTGACAGCAGATTGCTGCCCCCTGTCAGAAATCAGCAGCTAGGATAGCCAAATCTGTCTAGCTACAAAAGAATCTGGGACCAGACCACATATATATATATATATACCTAAAGTGAATTTATTAATGGTAAAATAAAAGATATCCAAACAGCAGAAAACATAAAGATATAAGTGAGCCAAAAACCCAGTGACCTAACTAAGTGACAGAATAACAGAAATTCTATCTATCAAACTAACTACAGAATATACAATATATAAAAATCAGAAACACAGGAAAACAGAAAAACTGGCAGCATCGTTCACAGTTAAGATACTAGGCAGAAAGCACAATCAAAGAGCAGATAACAAGATAATCACTAGCAGAATCTGGCAGCAAGCAAAACACTGAGATTGAATACCCTCCCAGCAGCCAGCATCCTGTGGAGCTGATTACTGGGATCTGCTGGATGCTGGGAGACACCCGATGTTGGACACTGGAACTACAAACCTTCCCCTTTTTGGAAGCACAGTACCACCAGCAGGTGATCCAGGTCCTGACACCCCCTGCCTTCTGGAGCTAAGAAGTCCTGTATACATTTTGAACTTTGATTTGCTATAGAGGAGAGAGTTGCAGTTAACTAGTTTTGGACCGTAGTAAGGATTTGCCCCCTTAATGACCAGGCCCTATTTTGCGATTCGGCACTGCGTTACTTTAACGGACAATTGCATGGCCGTGCAATGTTGTACCCAAATAAAATTGATGGCTTTTTTTTCCACACAAATAGAGCTTTCTTTTGGTGTTATTTGATCACTTGCGCGATTTTTATTTTTTGCGCTATAAACAAAAAAAGAGCGACAATTTTGAAAAAAAAAAAAACAATATTTTTCACGTTCTGCTATATGACATCATCAAAAAAAAATGTAAAAATCATTTAGGCCAATTTGTTTTCTGCTACATATTTTTGGTAAAAAAAATCTCAATAAACGTATTTTGAATGGTTTACGCAAAAGTTATCGCGTCTACTAACTACGGGAAAGTTTATGTCATTTTGAATGTTTTTTTTTACTAGTAAATGATCTGCGATTTTTTGCGGGACTGCGACATTGCAGCGGACAGATCGGACCCCTAACTGACATTTTTGACACTTTTGGGGGTACCAGTGACATTACTACGGTAATCAGTGCTAAAAATATGCACTGTTACTGTAATAATGACAGTGGCAGGGAAGGGGTTAACATTACTGGTGATCAAGGGGTTAAGTGTGAGCCTAGGGGAGTGATTCTAACTGTATGGGTGTTGGGCTTGTGAGATGACCATAGAGACATGTGATTCTATATAGCAGGATCACATGAGCTTTGTGATCATCCCTGGGAAAAGGACAGTCGGCTGTGTTTACAACAGCCGACCGTCCTTCTCTCTCAGAGAATCGCATCGGCTTCCCACTGACGATCAGGGGTGGGAGCGTGCCGCCGGCGGTGCGCACTCGCCCCCTACCTCCTCCCTGGCAAATGACGTATGCATACGTGGTTTTGTCTGGGAGAGCCACTCTGCCGCCGTATATATACAGTATGCGGTCGGCAAGTGGTTAAACAGGTAAAACCTATGTAGGAGGATTTGTTTCATCTTTGTGTATCACCTGAGGCTAGTCACTTCACTGGGCATATGTAAGGTTTTACCACTTTAAACCACTTCAATACCAGGCACTTTCACCCCTTCCTACTCAATTTCAGATTTCAGCGCTGTCACACTTACAATTACTCATGTCATGCAACAATGTACCTCATTACATTTTTTTTTATCATTTTTTTGAGACAGATAAAGCTTTTTTTGGTAGTATTTATACCCATTGAGTTTTTTTATTTTTTGCTAAATAAATGAAAAAAGACCAAAAGTTCTGGAAAAAAAGTATTTTTTTTTTGTTTCTGGTATAAAATTTCACAAAAATAAATAATCTTTCTTCATAATTTTGGGTCAAAATGTATTATGCTACATTTTTTCTTTGTCCCCAGAAAAGTTCAGCGTCATCATACGATTGGTGCGGTGGTGATCAGGGACTGGTGACTAGAGATGTAAAATTTCTGGAAACTTTAAAGCCATGGAAAAAAATATTTTTTTCCCTGTTGTTTTCTGGAAAAAAAATTAACTTTTTGGAAAAATTTTAAAAAATTCAGTGTGGAGTAGTTTTACAAATTGAAAGTCATTTCAGTCAAACTAATCTGGAGCCTTTCCTCTGCAGTGCCCCCCTTAGTGGCAGAAATGCATATTTCTCATGTTTGTGAACTGCATTGAGAACTAGTGTTACTTGAACTGAATTCCAGGATTTACTTGTCTTCAGCTGAGAGAACTTGCAATAAACTTTATATAAAATCTCAGTAGGGTGGCAGTATGTAAAAAACAAAAACATTTTTTTCAATGTTCTAAGCATTTTTTTTTCTTTTTTTTTAACATACTGCGACCAGAGCAGTACAGGGTTACCATACTACATGACACTGTAACACTCTGGGAAAGAGATCAGGATTTTTTTCTAACACACTATGATTGCTTATAACAGTGATGATCACTGTTATAAGCAATCATTTTTTATGAATGACATCCATGAATCCAGTGTGTACTTTTGTAAAACTGTGATTGGCCACAGTTATCACATGGTACAGCTGCACTTTGATTGGCCCTGTCTGTACCATGTGATCACTGTGACCAATCACAGAGATCAACACAAAAGTACAATAGTACACAAATAGTAGCCATTCTTTGTGTACAACTGTAATGTGATCGCTGTGACAGGTCACAGTGATCACATGGTACAGCCAGTAGCCCAGTACAATGATCGGTCATTTTCTGTGTCCAGTGGACACAACGGTAACAGATCAGCGTGATCCTGGGAGGACGTCATATGACATTTTTTTTCCTGCCCATTTTTCTCACGTGGACATTTTCACTGTGGACAGATGAATGCATCTCCCTTTATTTCCAGGACCTCTGGGTTGGGTCTGCCTCCTGGAACATGGGACAGTGCACATCATGGGGGAAGGCAATGGTGATGTAGTTTACCCATGATGCATCTGTGAGGCCCTGGGTACATCATCAGTGCCTCACTCAAACAGGAATTGGAAAGCATAACTGTAAGTAAAAGCCCCCCCCCCCCCCCCAAAAAAAAAGCTGCCTGCTTATGTGGCTTTAAGTAAAAGAGAAGAAAGGTCCATTTTATTGATAGCAAATTACCTAGCACTAGTAAACACACCCATTGCAGCAAGGAAAAAAAAAAAACCCACTACGCTTTTGTATCAATACATAGTAAATTTCCCTGGAAATAAGGACACTGGATTGTCCAGCTAGTGGTGTGAGCTTATTGACACACCCTGTTCTGTGCTGCCTAAGCTGCCATGCCATGTGTGTACTTTTAAATGCTAACAATGGCTTCCTAGCCAAGGCTTGTTGTTGTGAGATATGAACCCTGGCACACACCTTTCTTTGTGAGTACAAAATGAAAAACAATTTGATCCTTAAGCAGCTCCCCGGATGTATCTCATGTACCCCGCCTAGTGAATGTATGTTATTTTGGTTTGCATAGCCAAGGTGTCTCTTACACCTGGAGGCTGTGTTTGCTCATAGAAGCTGTTAACAAAGGTCACATGGGTTGTCGTACTAACTAGATTCTTATGGGAACCAATGCAGGGATCTGAATGCTATGTTGTCTTAACTGTATTTGTCTTCCTGCTTTGTTTGTGTCTTGTGTATTTTTGATATCTCAATAGAGTGTGTTCAGGAAACCGCACCTGCTTATGATTTCCATGGCTTAACTTGAGCAGATGAAGTCATCTAGGGCACCATCTCCAGACTGTAACAACTTGCCTGTAGTTAGACTTTTACCAAAACTTGGAATGTACTTCTGTATACACATCTGTATAAACTTTCCTCAGTTGAGGTGATATCTGCCAGGACTAAAATTTACACCTAAAATGAATGACTATGTTTATTACCTAAAATCTATCTCTAGCTAGAATTTTTCCTTTTTGTTTTTTTTACTGTCTATTGCTGAGCGATGTTACAGGCAGCCTAATGTTCTCCATGGCTTCTCCAGACTCCAGGGTGAACCTGCTCTAATCTGTGAAAAGCACAGGGCGCCAGTGGCGGACCTGAAAATTCTGGTGTTCAGTGGAAAAATGTCAATTGAGCTCCACGGTGCCTGGCAGTGAGCACAGAGCCCACTAGAGGATGTTGGGCCCACAGGCCACCCTCATGAAGTCTGATTCTGATTATTTGACCAGTAGCCTGCTGGAGGTCATTTTGTAGGGCTCTGGCAGTGCTCATCAAAATAAAGCGCTGTAGTGTTGGCTTACATATAAATAGTTAATCCAAAAATATAGAGTGTGCATATGTGGAAAAAATGCAAAATTAGTAACCAGAGTGATCTCCTCAGCTGAAGTGCTACAAAGTGTTTAAGTGCAATAAATAAATAAATATTATATTATACCAGTGAAAAAACAATAGAAAAGCACACTATATAGGTGTGGGTAATATATTCCCTGGATACAAAAATTATAGTCAGTGCAATAAATAGTGCAATAAATAAGTAGATACTTCAATCTGTGCCAATAAAAACAGATAAAAATATGAATAGTGTTCATGCAGTAAAAAACATATAATAGTCCAATAGACAAATCAACAGTCCTTTAGTTGCTGGGTGAATAGGTGATATAAAAAAGTGGTATTCTCTAGACTGTGACAAATCAGTTATTAAAGTGCTGGTAAGGTGATCCCAGTGATCCAAAACTTGTTTGGGTGATGGGTGAGACACACAGGTGCACCTGATGACGTCAGCTCTGACGAAACGCGTTGTGCGCGATTACGTCATTTCCGCCCCACTGCAACGCAGATCTGGTCGCTGACACGCACAGTGTCCCGGAAGTAGCCGCCAACGAGGGATTCGCGGCCCCTACTGCTTTGGATGCCTGTTATCATTGCTTTTATGTGAGTACCTGACTTTTATTTGCCTAAATAAAGTAATTTTAAATGGTACATCACTATATTAGCGCTTCTTCTTTGCATATCATCATCGACTGATTAAAAAAGGGGAGATCCTAATATCCGGGTGAAGGGGAGATTCCCCCCAGAAGGCCCACATACCACTGGCTAAGAGGACTCTGCATTGTTACCCCTGTAGGGGTATACACCTCCGGTGAGTGCGGGAGCAATTGGAGGGGTGCACCTGTGTGTCTCACCCATCACCCAGACAAATTTTGGATCACTGGGATCACCTTACCAGCACTTTAATAACTATTTGTCACAGTCTAGAGAATACCACTTTTTTATATCACCTATTCACCCAGCAACTAAAGGACTGTTGATTTGTCTATTTGACTATTATATGTTTTTTACTGCATGAACACTATTCATATTGTTATCTGTTTTTATTGGCACAGATTGAAGTATCTACTTATTTATTGCACTATTTATTGCACTGACTATAATTTTTGTATCCAGGGAATATATTACCCACACCTATATAGTGTGCTTTTCTATTGTTTTTTCACTGGTATAATATAATATTTATTTATTTATTGCACTTAAACACTTTGTAGCACTTCAGCTGAGGAGATCACTCTGGTTACTAATTTTGCATTTTTTTCACATATGCACACTCTATATTTTTGGATTAACTATTTATATGTAAGCCAACACTACAGCACTTTATTTTGTGAACATCACACTTAATTTATTACATCACTTACAATTAGGAGCGCCACCTTATCTCACTTCTCCCATATATCTAGATATAGCCTTTTGGCTATATTCTGAGGTAGGCTGCAGCCCTTTTCCCTGTCCACAAGCGCGGAATTTTTTACCCTCAAGTGCTCATCCTGTTTCTTCTTGCACAAAGGAGCAGATACCGGTCCTGCTGATGGGTTAAGGACCTTCTACAGCTCTGTCCAGCTCCCCTAGAGTAACTGCCTGTCTCCTGGAATCTCGCCCATGCTCTTGAGACTGTGCTGGGAGACACAGCAGTTCTATTGGCCATGTCATGTATTAATGTGCCATCCTAGAGGAGTTGGACTGCCTGTGCAACCTCTATAGGGTCCAGGTATCGCCTCATACTACCAGCTACTTAACTGATCAGATCGATATCCCAGGAGTTTAATTGACTTGATTCTATACTCTGATTAACCACTTGCCGACCGCCGCACAACTATTTACTGCGGCGGTCAGCCCCTCACAGGCAAAGCGGCATAGTACTACGTCGCTTGCTTGTGAGGCTCTAGGGAGCGAGCGCACGCCGCCGGAGGCGTGCTCCCGCTCCGGCTCGCTCACGGACCCCCCGCGCTCGAGTGATCGGCGGACCCGATGTCCGCCGGCCACTCGCGATCGTCGGTTACACCGGGAGAAAGGCAGGCGGCTAATGTAAACAAAGCCGCCTGTCATTCTCCCCTGTGTAACAGCGCAGATCATACGGTCCTGCTATGTAGGACCGTTGATCTCTGCTGTTACACACACAGCCACATCCAATCACAGTTAGAATCACACCCCTAGGGACACACTTAACCTCTCCCTCTCAAATAAAGTTAACCCCTTCCCTGCCAGTGTCATTTTTACAGTAACAGTGCATATGTATAGCTCTGATTACTGTAGTAATGTCACTGGTAACCCCAAAAGTGTCAAAAATGTCAGTCAAGGGTTCCGATCTGTCCGCCGCAATTTCGCAGTCGCTGCCATCACTCGTTAAAAAAAAAAACAATAAAAAATGACAAAAATCTTTCCCTTAGTTAGTAAACGCAATAACTTTTGCGCAAACCAATAAAAATATGCTTTTTGCGATTTTTTACCAAGCATATGTAGCAGAAAACAAATTGGCCTAAAATGTTAAAAAATTTTGATTTTTACATTTTTTTTGGGGGGAATTTCATATAAAAAAATGTGAAAAATATTGTTATTTTTGCAAAATTGTCGCTATTTTTTTGTTTATAGCGCATGATCAAAAAAATCGCACAGGTGATCAAATACCACCAAAAGAAAGCTCTGTTTGTGGGAAAAAAAAAGGACGTCAAATTCGTTTGGGTACAGCATCGCACGACCGCGCAATTGTCCGTTAAAGTAACGCAGTGCCGAATCGCAAAATAGGCCCTGGTCAGGAAGGGGATAAAATCTTCCGGGCTTAAGTGGTTAAAAAGTGTTCTTATATTTTTTTTTTTAGCAGTGTATATATCTCTCTCTCTATATATATCTACAGTATCTCACAAATGTGAGTACATACCTCACATTTTTGTAAATATTTTAGTATTACTTTTCATGTGACAACACTAAAGAAATTACACTTTGCTACAATGTAAAGTAGTGAGTGTACAGCTTAACAGTGTAATTTTGCTTTCCCCTAAAAATAACTCAACACACAGCCATTAATGTCTAAACCGCTGGCAACAAAATTGAATACACCCCTAAGTGAAAATGTGCAAATTTGGCCCAATTAGCCATTTTCCCTCCCTGGTGTCATGTGACTCGTTAATGTTACAAGGTCTCAGGTGTGAATGGGGAGCAGGTGTGATCAATTTGGTGTTATCGCTCTCACTCTCTCATACTGGTCACTGGAAGTACAACATGGCACCTCATGGCAAAGAACTCTCTGAGGATCTGAAAAAAAGAATTGTTGCTCTACATAAAGATGACCTAGGCTATGAGAAGATTGCCAAGACCCTGAAACTGAGCTGCAGCATGGTGGCCAACACCATACAGCAGTAAAACAGGACAGGTTCCACTCAGAACAGGCCTCGTCATGGTTTACCAAAGCAGTTGAGCGCACATGCTCAGCGTCATATCCAGAGGTTGTCTTTGGGAAATAGACGTATGAGTACTGCCAGCATTGCTGCAGAGGTTGAAGGGGTGGAGGTGTCAGCCTGTCAGTGCTCAGACCATACACCGCACACTGCATCAAAATGGTCTGCATGGCTGTCATCCCAGAAGGACGCCTCTACTAAAGATGATGCACAAGAAAGCCTGTAAACACTTCCTGAAAACAAGCAGATTACTGGAACCATGTCTTGTGGTCTGATGAGACCAAGATAAACTTATTTGGTTCAGCTGGTGTCAAGCATGTGTGAGGGCAACCAGGTAAGGAGTACAAAGACAAGTGTGTCTTGCCTACAGTCAAGCATGGTGGTGGGAGTGTCATGATCTGGGGCTGCATGAGTGCTGCCGGCACTGGGGAGCTACAGTTCATTGAGGGAACCATGAATGCCAACATTTACTGTGACATACTGAAGCAGAGCATGATCCCCTCCCTTCGGATACTGGGCCGCAGGGCAGTATTCCAACATGATACCGACCTCAAACACACCTCCAAGACGACCACTGCTTTCATAAAGAAGCTGAGGGTAAAGGTGATGGACTGGCCAAGCATTTCTCCAGACCTAAACCTAATTAAGGATCTGTGGGGCATCCTCAAATGGAAGGTGTAGGAGCGCAAGGTCTCTAACATCCATCAGCTCTGTGATGTCGTCATAGAGGAGTGAAAGAGGACTCCAGAGGCAACCTGTGAAGCTCTGGTGAACTCCATGTCCAAGGGGGTTAAGGCAGTGCTGGAAAATAATGGTGACCACACAAAATATTGACACTTTGGGCCCAATTTGGACATTTTTACTTAGGGGTGTACTCACTTTTGTTGCCAGCGGTTTAGACATTTATGGCTGTGTGTTGAGTTACTTTGAGGGGACATCAAGATTACACTGTTATAGAAGCTGTACACTCACTGCTTTACATACTTCAGTGTTGTCACATGAAAAGATATAATAAAATATTTACAAAAATATGAGGGGTGTACTCACTTTTGTGAGATACTGTAAATATACACTGCTCAAAAAATTAAAGGATCACTTTTTAATCAGAGTATAGCATCAAATCAATAAAACTCCTGGGATAGTGATCTGGTCAGTTAAGCAGCAGAGGGGGTTGCTAATCAGTTTCAGCTGCTTTGGTGTAAATTAACAGGTGCAGTAGATGGGCAACAATAAGATGACCCCCAAAACAAGAATGGTTTTAAAGGTAGAGGTCACTGACATCCTCTAGTGGGCCCTGTGCTCATTGCCCGGCACCATGGCGCTCAATTGGCATTTGCCATTAAACACCCGAGTTGGCAGGTCTGCCACTGGCACCCTGTGCTTTTCACAGAGGAGAGCAGGTTCACCCTGAGCACATGTGACAGACTAGAAATGGTCTGGGGAAGCCATGTAAAACGTTATACTGCCTGTAACATCGTTAAGCATGACCGGTTTGGTTGGTGGGTCAGTGATGGTCTGGGGAGGCATATCTATGGAAGGACGCACAAATCTCTACAGGCTAGACAATGGCACCCTGACTGCCATTAGATATTGGGATAATTTTCTCTGGCCCATTGTCAGACCCTACACTGATGCGCGACAATGCCCGGCCTCATGTGGTGAGAGTTTGCAGCCAGTTCCTGGAGGATGAAGGAATGGATACCACTGAATGGCCTCCACGCTCTCCTGACCTAAATCCAATAGAACACCTCTAGGATATTATTTTTCGGTCCATCTGACGCCACCAGGTTGCACCTCAGTCTGTTCAGGAGCTCAGTGATGCTCTGGTTCAGATCTGGGAGGAAATACCCCAGGAAACCATCTGCCGTCTCATTAGGAGTACAATTTTGAGTTGCTGCAATTAAATTTCAGCAAAATGGACTAGCCTGCTGCATAATTTTTTCACTTTGATTTTCGGGGAGTCTTTGAATTCAACCCTCTGTAGGTTGATATTTTTTTATATTTCCATCAAACAATGTGGCATTCTTTCTTTCCTAACACATTACCCAGTCCAAATCAGTATATATATCCAGCATGAATTTTTTTCCCCCTTGAGATCTGAGGTGTTTTTTAAAGTGCTCCTTTAATTTTTTTTGAGCAGTATATATATATATATATATATATATATACACAGTATATATATATATATATATATATATATATATATATATATATACACACATACATATATATATATATATATATATATATATATATATATATATATATATATATTGGATAAGTGCAAAAAATCTTGTCTCAAATTCAAAGCTGTCCTGTGTCCTGTCCACACTTGCTGTGTTATCTCAAGGAGTCTAATCAGCCCTTCTGGTTCTTGTTCTGAGACTAGAGATCAGTTAGTGCCTGTGTGGTGGAGATGAGACGAAGGGGTTATAATTTAATAGTTGAGCTAAAGACAACTGGACAAGGCCGACACCATTCATTCCAAAAGAATGGTGTGTGTTGAAGCTCACATGAGAAATTAAGCGTTGTGTGCACTTCTCACAAATCAACATGTATTTCTCAGTACTCTAAAGGGATAAAACATGCAGGTATAGCATATGTTTTTTTGCTTTATTTTGCCTTGATGTATACTTTAAGAGGAGACAGATTATGTACTTCTTCTGGCCTGAGGAGCTTTTATAGCTTTGTGATAGGCAAAGAACCTGCAGCAGCACATTTCTCATCAATACAATTCAAGTCTCGCATACTGTGATAGAATTAAGGCACACGTCTAATTTGCAGTGACTTTGGCTGGTAACAAGTGTGGAAGTTATGGATGTAGTGCAGTGAAGTGACAAATATTCAGTCAGGGTTCCCTTGAAAGCTATGAGGCAACACTATACGTTGTTTTCCTGGCTAGCAATCCATGATACTTCATGGGGGCTGTAGCAACAAGACCCCTGTGAAGTCTCTCTTAAACCCATTACAGCAAGGCAGGCATGGTTGACTTACTCATTTCAAAGAAATAGAGCTGTTTTCACAGAAGGATTAAAAGAGTGAAGTTGTTAAAATCAATTTTATCTTGCACCTACATGAGCAGTGCTGTGACATTCTTTACAATGAGTCAAGATCATTGGTATGCTACCAATTTATATACTACTGGGAATCAAAGCCTGATTTGCTTTGTAATGAAAAATGTAAGTAAAGTTTCTTAAAAATAGACCAATAATGGGCCTTGGAAACCAAAGCAAGGATATTGGACACAGTTATTTCTTTAAAGTACCTAGTCCCCATTGGTTAAAACCAAGCTCATTACTGGCACTTCTCTCATACCATATCCAATAATTCTCCTTGGGATGACCCATGTAATGGGATGACCATGACCATTAAACTGTGGAGTCACTTAACAAGGACACCTTCTCACAGTTTTAGGGGCTCTGCTGCTGAAGTGATTAGTAACTTATAGCTGGGAAAGCAGGACTATGTAGCCTTGGACTTTATTGAGGTATTGTACCCTATGCTCTGTTTGGACAAGTAGAGAAACTCCTAGATTTATTATACAAGTTTGAGTTCACTCACCAGCGAAAAGGGAAGAAGCTTTCTGAATTCATAACTCAGGTAGACAAGATCCTACATCAAATTCTTCAAAAAAGGGGCCCATGATCCATGAGAGGCTGACAAGGTCTGACTAGACTGAGTTGTACAAGGAGGTTGCTCAAATCCCCCTTTAGTGCTGAAGCTTCTTCTCAAGGGACCCAGATCTGCTCCCACCTATTTGAAAGTGAAGGAAATTAGAGAAGAAGAGGCTTTGTTAGATGAGAAGCTATTTCGAGCAAGTCACCACTTAAGAAAGAGAAAGTCTCCGCACAAGAGGGGAGAAAGGGAAGTGCACAACCCATAGTGTAGTAAACAGTAAAATATTTGTCATGTTATAGCACCTATTAGTTGCTTTATGTGTGCAATATTTTATTCAGTTTTTTAATAAATCTTTTACTACTTAGTAAATTCAGGGGTGTGCTCTCCCCCCCCCCTTGTATTGCTACAGCTTTGCAATGTTAATCCACACAGCTTAGACGGAGCATCTTGACAGCTACAACAGCCTTTCTGACTGTTTTTAATTATGGGCTACCCCTTTTATTAGTTGCTTTACTGTTATTTTACGTATCTGCTAATTTATATCATTACTGAGTATTCATACAGTTTTGTGGTCAACATTGACTTTTAATGATGTATGGTCAGTGCCAATTCAGCTCTGATTGTCTAATCAATGTTTGTCCGTGTTGAACCTTCTCTGGCTCATTACTGACCACTAGGAGCAGTGATACATCACTCTGGGGGTGAGTGCAGTGGGTCTGACAAGTCCATCCTGTTTAAAGTCTCCACACAGGTGGCTCAAGGGGGTGGATGATTATAATGAGTCAAGAAGCTAAACAGCTGACCACATCCAACCCCAGAGCCTCAATGGTATTAGCCGCACCTGATATGCTGACCCAGGTGGCACAGGCAAAGTTGAAAATGCAACAAACCATGATGCAGGTAATAGAGGCCCATGAAAGCATGCAAACGTTTCTGACAGATATGAAGCAGATTGTGTCCACTCTAACCTCAGAGAGAGTAACCAAACAAGTGGACATGTTATGACCCCCAGAAAGAAGATGTTATTGTTGTGGGGAAGCTGGACATTTCAGGGCACAATGCCCTAACAGAAATACTGTGTCTGCCCTAACTGCTGAAGTTCTGGAAGCATTATAGAAATTGTTACCCCCAGCCCAACTTGCACTTATTTTTCAGGTAGACAGGCACAGGAAACCAATGCACACCATTCCCCCATGATTGCCTTTGAACAGCGAGAAAAATAGAAGCAGACTACGCTGGCTGACACTGGGATGGCACAGTGGAAATGTTCCCTAGCAGGACAGAGAGCACCTATTGGATACTAACATATACAGAATGCCACTGTGGGACTGGGCATCCCCGCATAGGCAGTATCCTTAATCAAATTCTTTGTAATTTGCGGCTACAGTACACACCACTGTTTTCAGAGAAATATGTACCTAAGCTTCTGAAGAATTGATCCATTTTGCAAAACATGTAGAGCTTATTCTTCTATAAGCTCCATCGCAACCAAGATATCCTGCTATGGCAATAATGCATAGTTGTTGCATACGGATATATTTTATTTAGCAGGGGTTTGAGTCTGGTGGTCTTGTATATGAATTACTTGATTTTTATCTCTAAGATATATATTGTATCGTGTAAGCAAGCAATAATAAAACCTAAATAACTACTAATTGGTGCCTTTTTGTTTTTATTAGCATTTATTTATCTCTGATTTTGTAGAACGTGGCACCCAGTGTACCCCATAAGCACACACCTTTATCACCCTGGTGTTGGTGCGCTACCTTCAATTCTATTTTATTGACTTTATGATACAAGCTGGACACTCATGAACACTGGACACTTTATGATGATGAACTTTTATGATTATTGATTTATTTTTATGTTTATTGCTTAAATGATTTATTGATTTTTTATTTGTTATATAATACCTTTTGGATTGCATTTTATATGGCACAGGTTTCTTTGTAATGGGAAATATTTGACTTATTGTATAGCCCAATCTTTATCTTGTTAGTTTTCCTACACCTATTGTTTCCACAGAGGGAGTTGCCACTGACCTAAAAAAAACGGTACCTTCCTGGCCTAGACCGAATAATGTCCCAGAAAGCCTCAAGAATCTTTTCGAGACCAGTGAATAGATTGGAACGAGCAGGCATTTCGCCAGCTAAAGAGGAGCCTGACCAATGCTCCGCTGCTAGCCTATACTGACTCCTCTAAACCATATGAACTACATGTCGATGCTAGCAGAGACAGACTGGGTGGGGTACTATACCAAGAGCATGATACACCAGTCGCATATGTAAGCAGAAGTCGGATCCCTGCTGAAAGAAACTACCTAAAAGACTACCTGTAAGGTGCAGACTTCCAACCAAAGACCAACAAGCCTCAGTTCTTGTGCAAAAGTGCATGCTTATAATAGCACTGAAACCAACGCTACAAGCTATTACCTGCTGATGTTTGGGAGGGAAGCTCGACTGCCTGTTGATCTGGCCTTTGGCACATTCTTAGATTAGATGTCAATAACATCTCAACAAAGATATGTGGATCATTTAAGAAAGAATTTGAGTTTAGGAAAAAGCTCTGGGGGGCCTCCAATACCTAAGGTCAATTGAACAAAAATAACTTTGACCCCAAAGTTATAATACAAGACTGGCAGCCTGGGGACAAAGTATTGAAATCTGGGTGATCCAGGGAAACACAAACTAGCTGATGGCTGGAAGGCTCAACCATTTATAGTCTGCAAAAAGCTGCTCGGGCTACTGGCCTATCAGTTTCACCCAGAAGTGAAAAGAGGTTCATTATAGATATGACACTGGAATTATCTCTTGCCCATAGGGGAAGCAGTTCGGATGTCCTCCAGCCCCATTCTTTTTGTAGACCCTGCCCACTAACTCTAAACTCAGATGAAGAGGACAGTGAGGAAGAAGAGATGGGCCTAGACTGGTTGTGGCCCTCCTCACCTGAAAAGACTACTACATCTGCTCTAACCAAAGAAACAGACCCGGTGGTCTCCAGATCTAAGACGCCACAGCTCAGGCCTTGAAGTCAACCTACTTTGTCACAGGAGCCACAAACCAAACGAGCTAAAACTGCATCATTGCAGTGGACAAATTGAACATCTGACACTTTTGACACTTTTTGGGAACCAGTGACAGTAATACAGTAATCAGTGCTAAAAGAAAATGCACTGTCACTGAACTAATGGCACTGGCAGGGAAGGGGTTAACATCAAGGGTGATCAAAGAATTAAATTTGTCCCTAGGGGGTGCTTGCTAATTGTGTGTGTGTGGGGGGGGGGGGGGATTGCACTGATTGGGGGAAGACAGGAACAGGGATGGGGACAAGATGGAGATTTTGTGCTTAGCAGGAACACAAGATCTCCATCTTGTCCTCTTGCAGAACGGTGATCTGCCTTGTTTACATAGGCAGGCCACCATTCTCCCTCTCCTGGGGATGATTGTGGGTGGCTGGTAGACATCGAAATGAGAGAGAAGGACCTAGAAAAACCACTAGCGAAACATTTTCGGAAAGTACCTGGAGGAAGCCCCGAAGGGATGAAGATAAAAAGGATCTTTTTTTCTTTTAATTGCCCCTTAGAAGGGGTGACTTCAATAAAGTTCTTCTTAAAAGTGAAAAATTGTGGATTTATAAGCTTCAGGCTCTGGTATCTCCAGGATTAAATACAGAATTAAGCTGCCAGATATTTCTGGAGGACTAACATAGATGAAAGGTTTGTCCATAGTCGGGCACAGGGTACAGTATAAGTTCTGCACAGCCAGGTAGCCCTATAAAATCCCAAAGACTAGTGTTAGCTGTCTCACCCAGTATATTTCTAGTACAGTTAAACCTTGGATTGCGAGCATAATTCGTTCCGGAAGCATGCTTGTAATCCAAAGCACTCTTATATCAAAGCGAATTTCCCCATAAGAAATAATGGAAACTCAGATGATTCGTTCCACAACCATTTATTCATAAATCCTTCAATTTATAGTCCATATAAAAAGATTATAGCATTGCGATAGGTTATATAACCATAAAATGTCCATCCACAAATAGCCGCTTCCACAACCGGATTAGAAGCAAAATCCAGCAGGAGCTACAGAGTATCAAAGAGAAGAGTGGCACCTCTAAGTGTAGCAATATGGTTCCATTTAATGAAGGTGCAATATTTAGCAACTCACAAGGTTGATGAATAAAACAGGCACATCTAAGTACGCAGGCATCCGGGGTAAAGCTGTCCACATAGACTATCTTCTGCACCGCCGGCTGCCAGTCTGTAATCCTGACCGGGAAGACCACCCTGCAGTAAAGCGATCTGAAAGCGAGGGGCAACATGGAAGGGATGACGTAGATGGCGATGCGGAGGATGGTCCTATGTGGACAGCTTTACCCCTGATGCCTGCATCCTTAGATGTGCCTGTTCCAATCATCAACTATGTGAGTTGCTAAATGTACCTTCATTAAATGTAGCCATATTGCTACACTTAGAGGTGCCTCTCTTCTCTTTTATACTCAGCTGTGACTTGAGGCTACTTGTATATCAAGACATCGCTTGTAAACCAAGTCAAAATTTATTTGAACATTTTGCTTGTCTTGCAAAGCGCTCTTAAACCAAGTTACTCTCAAACCAAGGTTTTACTGTATTTAAATGATACAATGTAACTCTTAGTTAGTTGAAGAATTTGTACTATTTACTGTTGATAGAGTAAACAGAGAAATTATGAGTTTCATATAAACTAAAAAAGTGTAAGAGTTTACAGAGAAATCAAGTGGCAGACCTTTTTATTGAAGATGGACATTTTCTATTGATTTTCTTTCTTTTTTTTTTTTTTTTAAAGTACAATGTCACTTTAAGAACAAATGTAAGGACGGCCCCTTCCATGGCATATCCCTATATTTAAGGAGAGTAGGAGAGGAGGCTTATTATCCTGACGAAGCTACGCGTGGATGTAGTGAAACGCGTTGACGTCACAAGTACGTCACCGGACTCTTGGAAGAGTAAGCCTATTGGACAGGCGCATGACCTGGGAATCTGGGAGAGTACCTCATGCGGCATGTCATCACTAGCAGTGAACAGCAACCTTCACGACGCACACGTGTGTTAGCCGAGAGAGGACCAAGTGAACCCATTATGAAAATCCAATTTTAGCATGGCTGTAGTACTGTCACCCATACCTGGATTCTATTGTCTGGCACACAGTAGATAGGAGCTGGAGCAGAGATGGACAAGCATGATCACCCGCCCTCTACGGAATCAGCAAGTTCCAAACCGTCCTGACCAGGAGGAGTGGCAAGGGCAAGGTAAGATCGCTTGCTTCATTAATCCTTTGTTTCGCCTTACCAGTGATATTACCTTGTTAAGGTGAACTTTATTACCATGCTCAAAGGGAGACTCTTGAGAAGCACTCTTTCCATGTTCAAGCTTTATATATCATCGTCCATATTTAGTAGTGGTGCTTGATGTTTTTGTTCAATCTAAGAGCAGCCCCAGGGGCCTATGTGTGCTGAAACTTTGGTGTTCTTTGTGTAGCACTACTCCCTTGGGAGCTGCTGGTGACAGGTTCCTCTGGGTTACCCATAGCAAGAGCACAATAGTTTAGCGACTTTACAGTGCTTGGTTTAGTCAAGAAACAGTCTAGGGGTTTTTTTTTGGATAGGAGAAGGGAATGAGTGGTATACTCCAGCTTGAATAAACTATGCACAATTTGCAGGGACTTTTAACTGTACTTGAGTGCGTCTCTACTGCGTCAGGATATGGTGGACTGTTCCGCTCCTCAGATCCCCAGTCCCATTCAGTCCCATTCAGTCTCATCCTCTGACTTCAAGACATCAATACCCTCTTCTATGGATCCAAACTGATTCTGGAAGCTTGAAGACCCCACATCGATGACCCCGGGCTCTTCCTCACTGCTCACACTTGCTTTAGCAGCCCTGGTTGCCACTGGCCATCTTTTCTCCTCTAATTTTTATGGAAGCAGACGTTACTTCTGCTGCTGCAGTTTTCAGTACATCAGGTGGCCACTTCCCGGCCCACACTACCTGCATGCACCCTTGCTCTGGCATCCAGGTCTCCTTAAATGAGCATATTGGACCACTGCCAGGTTGCATGACCTCCAGCTGCATCACTACTCTGAACATTCCTCTCCCGGAAAGGCCCCCGATTTCAAAGCTGACAAGGTCCAAGTGACTCCGGTCTCCCATGACACACAGAACTACTTGGGCTGACCTTCACTCTTCTCTGACCGCAGCAGCAGATGACCGCAATGCCCACACTGGCTCCATGCTTGCATCCGCAAAGTCACACTCAAACACTGGGGACGTTTAACTTTACTTGAGTGTGGCAAGGCCGCTGCTTCACCTTGTCAATAGCGATGAAGTAGTAATAAATGAACCACTTTAGATAAGCTGTATTGTACTGCAGAACACTGTTCAGGGCCCTTCCTGGCACTCCCTTTTGTTCCTATTCTTCAGGGCTTTCTACATGGCACCCCCTTTACTGTAATACTCTCCATGTGAGCTAGCTCCTTGATCCCCTGACTTCACTGGAGTGGTCCCCCTTCCTGGGCAAGACTCTTTGGCAGGTCCTTCAGTATTTACGGACACTGTTTTTCTCTGCCAGCAGCTCCACCATCAGTTACACCTGATCCTCTGCAGCTCAGCTCCACACCTGGTACACTAGGCCGACCACCTAAGACCACCTTCCTCACACACTGCAGGAGGAGAGATAGCCGTCCACCTCCTCCAGGGACTCTGCTTCCCGCCAAAGACGCCCTGTCACATGTCCCCTCTGTATTTATGGTCAATTCCAGGATGCATTGCAAGAATACCCTCCCACTTGAACTGCCATAAAATATGAGGTGTCACTGGCTAGGTTTCCTCCACTGTCCAACAAGCTCCCTCATTGGATGCAGTAGGGACACTCCCTCAGACCCAGTGAATCACACCTGGAAACATGTGACAGGCAACCTAATAGATCAGGCTCCCCTGATAAGCAGCAAGAGCAATAGATGCTTTACTTAGCACCTACCTAACTAGGAGGGTGCTACATCTGTAAAAATTCTCTTCCCCTCTTTTCTACACAAGGGGTGATCCGCACAGTAGTATGTAGCACACATTCATTTAGTCTCGACGTACATATTGAGTGACATTGTTTTTAGTGGTGTATTAAGGGATGTTTTTTTTTCACTGTGTGACAACAATAAGTGATTAACTCTTCTGTAAATGTAACTTGATACCAATAAATACATGTTTTATATCCAAACCATCAAGTCTATTTCTGCCTAATTACTGCTTGGTTATCCTTTGAGGGAGCTATACTCCCACTTGGATCTATCTGCCCACCCTTTTTTGTATCGGGTCCACCAGACCTGCTGATTGACATCCCCTCTAGCCAGAGGCACAATCGTTGCCATCTATAGCCATCAAATGGCTATTGAATAAAACAACGTACAGGTACGTCGTTTCGCGCAATAGAGCCGCAGTAAATACATGGCGGGCAGTCGGCAAATATTAAAAAAATTTAAAATTGACAACATTGTCATTGCAGGCCTAGCAGCTGCTTGCATCACACCTCCATTCACACACTCACACGCATACTAGGGGGAGAATGAAAATGTCTAGTCTGTAAGGAATAATGAAAGTATGGATAAAAATCTGTAGGTACAAATGGATCCAATGAGTTCCCCTAAAGAAACATGGACATAACTAAGGCACAGCTAGCAGGATTTGTGAAACTCATTCTCCAGGATGCACTTGCCAAGTGGTGTGCAGTGTGTTGGAAGACCCGGACAGAGGGAAATACAGTATCTCACAAAAGTGAGTACACCCCTTACATTTTTGTAAATATTTTATTATATCTTTTCATGTGACAACACTGAAGAAATTTACACTTTGCTACAATGTAAAATAGTGAGTGTAAAGCTTGTATAAGTAAATTTGCTGTCCCCTCAAAATAATTTAACACACAGCCATTAATGTCCAAACCGCTGGCAACAAAAGTGAGTACACCCCTAAGTGAAAATTTTCAAATTGGGCCCAAAGTGTCAATATTTTGTGTGGCCACCATTATTTTTGGCACTGCCTTAACCCTCTTTGGCATGGAGTTCACCAGAGCTTCACAGGTTGCCACTGGAGTCCTCTTCCACTCCTCTATGACGACATCATGGAGCTGGTGGATGTTAGAGACCTTGCGCTCCTACACCTTCCGTTTGAGGATGCCCCACAGATGCTCAATAGGGTTTAGGTTTAGAGACATGCTTGGCCAGTCCATCACCTTTACCCTCAGCTTTGTTATCAAGGCAGTGGTCGTCTTGGAGGTGTGTTTGGGGTCGTTATCATGTTGGAATACTGCCCTGCGGCCCAGTGTCCGAAGGGAGGGGATCATGCTCTGCTTCAGTATGTCGCAGTACATGTTGGCATTCATTGTTCCCTCAATGAACTGTAGCTCCCCAGTGCCGGCAGCACTCGTGCAGCCCCAGACCATGACACTCCCACCACCATGCTTTACTGTAGGCAAGACACACTTGACTTTGTACTCCTCACCTGGTTGCCACCACACACGCTTGACCAAATAAATTTACCTTGGTCTCATCAGACCACAGGACATGGTTCCAGTAATCCATATCTTTAATCTGCTTGTTTTCAGAAAACTGTTTCAGCTTTCTTGTGCATCATCTTTAAACAAGGCTTCCTTCTGGGAAGACAGCCATGCAGACCGATTTGATGCAGTGTGCGGCGTGTGGTCTGAGCACTGACAGGCTGACCTCCCACTCCTTCAACCTCCATCTTCTTATAGCCTAGGTCATCTTTATGTAGAGCAACAATTCTTTTTTTCAGATCCTCAGAGAGTTCTTTGCCATGAGGTGCCATGTTGAACTTCCAGTGACCAGTATGAGAGAGTGAGAGCAATAACACCAAATTTAACACAACTGCTCCCCATTCACACCTGCTCCCAATTTACACTTGAGACCTTGTAACACTAATGATTCACATGACACCGGGGAGAGAAAATGGCTAATTGGGCCCAATTTGGACATATTTCCACTTAGGGGTGTACTCACTTTTGTTGCCAGCCGTTTAGACATTAATAGCTGTATGTTGAGTTATTTTGAGGGGACAGCAAATTTACTCTGTTATACAAGCTGTACACTCACTACTTTACATTGTAGCAAAGTGTCATTTCTTCAGTGTTGTCATATTAAGGATATAATAATATATTTTCAAAAATGTGAGGGGTGTACTCACTTTCGTGAGATACTGTAACTGGGTACTAGTGAGCTCAATATTGTATTTGGTTGGATCAAATTATATGCATGCAGATAGGCATGTACAGTCCAAATTTACTATAGCCTGTGGCAGTCAGCTTCACTCACAATACTAGTCGTGTAGATGGATGTATGCAGGCAGGTAGGGTGAGCGTAAGTCCAAGTGAGACGAGTCGGCAATGCATGTGTAAAGGCAGATATATGATAAGCCAAATAGTTTGGATAGATAAATGGATACTGCTCACCATTCCCTGGCAGCACTGAAACGGTCCATATAGCAGATTGCAGTCTGTCTGTAATTTCCAATCACTATGGTCTCCTAGGCAAACTGCCCGACATACAGATTGTATTCTCCAGTTACAGTACTTCCTACTGTAGGTGCACATGCTCAAGGCAGCCAGCCTGCGTATTGACTCAACGGACCTGATGATTTCACGCTGATGTGTTTACAGCTTTTTATCCATACTTTTATTATTCCTGACAGACTGGACATTTTCATTCTTCCCCTAGTATGCGTGTGAGTGCGTGAATGGAGGTGTGAAGCAAGCAAGCTGCTAGGCCTGCAAATTACAACGTTGTCAATTTTAAATTTGTTGAAATGGAGGTGTATACACTATATTACCAAAAGTATTGGGATGCCTGCCTTTACACCCACATGAACTTTAATGGCATCCCAGTCTTAGTCTATACTTTTAAATATTGAGTTGGCCTACCCTTTTGCAGCTATAACAGCTTCAACTCTTCTGGGAAGGCTGTCCACAAGGTTTAGGAGTATGTCCGTGGGGATGTTTGACTATTTTTCCAGAAGCGCATTTGTGAGGTCAGGTACTGCTGTGGACAAGAAGGCATGGCTCGCAATTTCCTCACTAATTCATCACAAAGGTGTTGAGGTTGAGTTGAGGTCAGGACTCTGTGCGGGCCAGTCAAGTTCCTCCACCCCAAACCTCGCTCATCCATTTATGGATCTTGCTTTGTGCACTGGTGCACAGTCATGATGGAACAGGAAGGGGCCTACTGTGGGTACAAACAACAAATTACGTACACATATATGGTATTGCTGTGATCATCAGGAGTAGGGAGAATTACATTTTGGTTTTTCTTGGATGGTAAGTTATGATATTAACAAGAAATATACAGCTAATTTTTTTTTTTACTATTTTGGGCCAGTTTTCGTTTGATAGTAAAAAAAAAACAACCAGGAGATATTTATTACTATTTTCCTCCAAATGAAACCCCAATCTGTCCTGTATATTTCACCTGAATACATTAAGTAGTTGCAATGATATGTATAGTTTTACTAACAGATGTCAAAATTGCAAAACTGTGTTCAGGTGTTAGGATTGGTTTTACATTTGTCATGAAGGTGTTAAACCATTGTGCCACTGGCCATTTGGGACAGGGTTGAGGGTTTTATCTTTTTATTATGAAAGAACACTTTTTCCTATAGCTTTTATATTTGTTGTCTAGCAGCAAACTACCTTTTTTTTCTTTTCGATATGTTTATTGAATTTCAAACTATAACAAGAATAAAAAAAACGTATCGGCCTGCAAGGCTCAAAGGCACAATAGTACAAATCAGTGAACAATAGGTTTGGCACATAAAACAAACGAATATGACAAGACAAGCCAAGCATACTTTAACTTGGAATATGCGTATGCAATTTCAAGTCTTCTCTTTCCCCCTTCCTTCTCTGAGCGTAGGAGGTGAAAGGGCCAATTGTTAGCCAGTACAGTATATTAGTAGAACCGTATGTGACATACAATCAGCGCTACCCTTCACTGTCCAAATACTGTGTCAATATTTCAGTATACTCATTAGTTAGGTAGTTGCACCTACTGAAGAAGCCCAATGAGTGGGCGACACGCGTATAGGAGGGGGCCCAAGCCCGTGATGTCACGCATCCACTGAGATCTGTGCGGAGTGGTGAGCAGACGCATGTGAATGTGAATACAAGTGCTTTTGATTTTACATTTTGTAAGTGTCTTTTATATGGGGGCTTTTAATAAACTTTGTTCAAATGGAGAGCACTATGTAGTTTGCCTTTGTACTTGCATGAGGTTCGCAGAGCAGTTAGAGGAGCTTGCAGAGCCGGATGCCAGGAGAGGAGACCATAGCAGGAGATTGCAGGAGTGTCTATGTACAAAGCTGATTGATCTCATCTGTGGGGTGAGCAGGTTTTCCAGTTGTTAGTGGTGTGCACTTTTTGGTGTCATTAACCACTTAAGCCCGGAAGATTTTACCCCCTTCCTGACCAGGGGGTATTTTACGACTCGGCACTGCGTGACTTTAACTGACAATTGTGCGGTCATGCAATGTGGTACCCAAACGAAATTTACGTCCTTTTTTTCCCACAAACAGAGCTTTCTTTTGGTGGTATTTGATCACCTCTGCGCTTTTTATTTTTTGCGATATTAATAAAAAAAGAGCGAAAATTTTGCAAAAAAATGACATTTTCAACTTTGTCTTTTAAAAAATATCCAATATACTCAATTTATGTATTTTTTTTTGGCCAAAATATATTTAGCTACATGTCTTTGACAAAAAAATTCAATGAGCGTATTTTTATTGGTTTGCGCAAAAGTTATAGCGTCTACAAACTATGGTGTAAATACTGAAATTTACGCAGATTTAATTTCTGACTGCCTATCTCATTTCATGAAGTGCTAAAATGGCAGGGCAGTACAAAACCCCCCCAAACTACCACTTTTTGGAAAGAAGACATCCTAAGGAATGTTCTGAGAGGCATGTTGAGCTCATTGAATATTTCATTTTTTTGTCACAGGTGTTTGAAAAATGACTAAAAAAATTATTATTTTTTTTTTTTTTACACAAAGTTGTCATTGAAATGATATATTGCTCACACATGCCATGGGTATATGTGTAATTACACCCCAAAATATATTTTGCTGCTTCTCCTGAGTACAGGGATACCACATATGTGGGACTTTTTGGGAGCCTAGCTGTGTACGGGTCCCCAAAAACAAATCACCACCATCAGAATTTCAAAGGGCGTACATTTTTCATTGCATTTTCTCACTACCTCTAACGGTTTAGGAGGCCCTGAAATGTCAAGATACCACAAAACCCCCCCAAATGACCCCATTTTGGAAAGTAGACACCCCAAGCTGTTTGCTGAGAGGCATGGTGAGTCCATGGAATATTTTATATTTTACCACAAGTTTTGGGAAAATTACTATTTTTTTTTTTATTTTTTTTTTTTACACAACATTGTCACTAAAAGATAAAATTCTCACACATGACATGGGTATATGTGGAATGACACCCCAAAATACATTCTGCCACTTCTCCTGAGTATGGGGATGCCCCATGTGTGAGACTTTTTGGGAGCCTAGCTGTGTACAGGACCGCGAAAACCAATCAACACTCTCAGGTTTTCTAATGGCGTAAATTGTGCATGTCACCTCTGCACTACCTGTCACAGTTTCGGAGGCCGTAAAATTCCAAGATAGCACAAACCCCCCCCAAATGACCCCATTTTGGAAAGTAGACACCCCAAGCTATTTGCTGAGAGGCATGGAGAGTCCATGGAATATTTTATATTTTGCCACAAGTTCCGGAAAATATATATATATATATATATTTTTTTTTTCACAAAGTTGTCAGTAAATGAAATATTGCTCACACATGCCATGGGTATATGTGAAATGACACCCCAAAATACATTCTGCTGCTTCTCCTGAGTACAGGGATACCCCATGTGTGAGACTTTTTTGCAGTCTAGCCGAGTACAGGTCCCCGAAAACCAGTCCCCGCTTTCATGCTTTCCAAGGGCGTAAATTGTTGATTTCACTCCTGACTACCTATCACAGTTTCGGAGGCCCTAAAATCCAAGATAGCACAAAACCCCCCCAAATGACCCCATTTTGGAAAGAAGACACCCCAAGCTATTTGCTGAGGGGCATGGTGAGTCCATGGAATATTTTATATTTTGCCACAAGTTCCGGGAAATATATATATATATATATTTTTTTTTTACACAAAGTTGTCAGTAAATGATATATTGCTCACACATGCCATGGGTATATGTGAAATGACACCCCAAAATACATTCTGCTGCTTCTCCTGAGTACAGGGATACCCCATGTGTGAGACTTTTTTGCAGTCTAGCCGAGTACAGGACCCCGAAAACCAATCATCGCCTTCAGGCTTTCCAAGGGCGTAAATTGTTGATTTCACTCCTGACTACCTATCACAGTTTTGGAGGCCATGAAATGCCAAGACAGCACAACCCCCCCCCCCCAAATGACCCCTTTTCGGAAAGTAGACACCCTGAGCTATTTGCAGAGAGGCATGTTGAGTGTTTTGCAGATCTCACTTTTTGTCACAAAGTTTTGGAAATTGAAAAAAGAGGAAAAAAAATGCATTTTCCTGTTTTTTCTTCATTTTCCAAAAAAAATGAGAGCTGCAAAATACTCACCATGCCTCTCAGCAAATAGATTGGAGTGTCTACTTTGCAAAATGGGGTCATTTGGGGGGGTTTTGTGCCCTCTTGGCTTTTTATGGACTTCAAAAGTGTGATAGGTAGTAAGGAGTGAGATCAACAATTTACGCCCTTAGAAAGCCAAAAGGTGCGCATTGGTTTTCCGGGTCCTGTACGCGGCTAGACTGGCAAAAAGTCTCACACATGGGGTATCATTGTACTCAGAAGAAGCAGCAGAATGTATTTTGGGGTGTTATTTCACATATACCCATGGCCTGTGTGAGCAATATATCATTTACTGACAACTTTGTGTAAAAAAATAAAAAGAAATAAAAACATTTTTTTTTCCCGAAACTTGTGGCAAAATATAAACTATTCCATGGACTCACCATGCTTCTCAGCCAGTAGCTTGGAGTGTCTACTTTGCAAAATGGGGTCATTTGGGGGGGTTTTGTGCTATCTTGAAATTTCAGGGCCTCTGAAACTGTGACAGGTAGTCAGGGGTAAAATCAGCAATTTAAGCCATTAGAAAACCTGAAGATGTGGACTGGTTGTCGGGGTCGCGTACACAGCTAGGCTCCCAAAAAGTCTCACACATGTGGTATCCCTGTACTCAGGAGAAGCAAAAGAATGTATTTTGGGGTGTCATTTCACATATTCCCATGGCATGCATGAGCAATATATCATTTAGTGACAACTTTCTGTAAAAAAACAAAAAAAAAAAATAATAATTTTCCCGAAACTTGTGGCAAAATATAAAATACTCCATGGACTCACCATGCCTCTCAGAAAAAAAGCTTTGGGTGTCTACTTTTCAAAAAGGGGTCATTTGGGGGGTGTTTGAACAGTCCCGACATTTTATGCTCAATCTTAGCCACACATCACCCACTCTTCTAACCACTTGAAAACCAAGCCTTTTCTGTGCCTTTTTGTTTACATGAAAAAATATTTTTTTTTACTAGAAAATTACGTTGAACCCCCAAACATTATATATTTCTTTAAAGCAGAGGCCCTATAGAATAAAATGGTGGATGTTGCAAATTTTTTTGTCACACGGTATTTGCGCACAGATTTTCCAAACGCAATTTTTGCGAAAAAAATAATTTTTTTTTTAATTTATTGCACAAATACACTATATAATTCAAATATTTTTGGTAAAATTTAAAAGATGATCTTATGCCGAGTTCATAGACACCTAACATGACATGCTTTAAAAATTGCGCATGCCTGCGCAGTGGCAAAAACATATGTACATTTTTAAAAACCTTTAAAAGTCTCTACAGGTTACCACTTTAGACTTACAGAGGAGGTCTACTGCAAGAATTACTGCACTCGATCTAGCGATCGCGGCGATACCTCACATGCATGCTGCAATTGCGGTTTACATATGACACTAGACCAACACTTGCGTGCTCCATTTTGCGCAAGCACGGGGGGAAAGGGGGGGGCTCAATTTTTTTTTTCTTTTTTCTTTTGCTTTTTTATGTTATTTTGACACCTTTCCTTTATTTATTTTTTTAAATCATTTTTATTGTTATCACAGTGAATTTAAATATCCCCTATGATAGCAATCTGTGGTGACAGGTACTCTTTTTTTAAAAAATTGGGGTCTTTTAGACTCTAGATCTCTCCTCTGACCTTAACGCATCTGACCACACCAAAATTGGTGTGATAAAATACTTTCCCAATTTCCCAATGGCCCTGTTTATTTCTGGCGAGACAGAAGTCATAAAATGCTCGTAGCCTCCGGCATCTTAGGCCATACAGATGATTGAAGCCATTCTCATCTCCAATTAGCTCTATGGTTAGATAATTGAACCACCGGCTGCACTCTCAGGTTAACCGGTGGGACAGGAGAGCCCGAGAAAAACCACGGAAGGCTGCGGAAGGCGGTGGTGGGGGGGGGGGAAGGCTGTCCCTCCCACTGCATGTAAAAGCAGTCTAGCGGCCAATAACCTGCTAGGATTGCTTTTACATGTAAGCCGACCGCTGGCTGTAAAAAACGATACCAAGATGATGCCTCAAGGCCCGTACACACGTACCGATCGTCGGCATACAAACGTCGGCGGACGAAAGATCTGCCGATTGTACGCTTGTTAGTATGGTGCCTCTGACAGCTGTCTGCGCACATTCTGTGGACAAGAGTCTTTCTTGCAAGCATTTAAATTTTTGTATGCCGATACCAGAACGGACGATTGTTCGCCAGTCAGTACAGAATTCTGCCGACAGACCGCAGATTTGCAAGACTGGGCATGCTCAGAAAAGAAAAAACACAGGGAAAGTTAACCATTACATGACATCACTTCTGCAGTCGGCTGTAGTCGGCGGACAAAATTCTTGGGCAGTCTTTGCACTTTTCAACAGACACCGACATGCCGGGGAGAAAAGACGAACGTTTGTATGCCGACGATCGGTACGTGTGTACGGGGCTTAAATCTGCAGGCATCATCCTGGTATAACCACTCAAAGTCCAGCAACGTACCAGTACATTGCTGGTCCTTGTTTGGCATATAGGTTTTTTTTTTTTTCATGCAGCCTGTGGGCTGAACGGAAAAAAAGAGAACCTATCAGAAATCAGCACAGGAATAATGCGTAGTATTACTCATCATTAACCGCCCAAACAACCACCCACTGAATTTAATGATGGGTATACACGACACTATCCACGTATACCAAAATAGGATTTTAACTGCAGTGCTGAAATCAGAAAATCACCACAGCTGCTATCAGCAAAGGTATCCATATATGTTGAGGGCAAACACTGTTTGTGTCAGAATATATAAAATCAATGCGTGGTAGCTGACGAGTACCTGCAAGAAAAAAAAGGTCACAAAAGAATGAAAAAACAAACAAAGTACATTAAAAAAAGCACATTAGGAAGAGTAGAAGGACATATAAAATGACTGACAACAACAGTTTTTGGATTCTCATCATTAACCGTCCAAACAACCACCCACTGAATTTAATGATGGGTATACACGACACTATCCACGTATACCAAAATAGGATTTTAACTGCAGTGCTGAAATCAGAAAATCACCACAGCTGCTATCAGCAAAGGTATCCATATATGCTGAGCGCAAACACTGTTTGTGTCAGAATATATAAAATCAATGCGTGGTAGCCGACGAGTACCTGCAAGAGAAACAGGTCACAAAAGAATGAAAAAACAAACAAAGGACATTAAAAAAAGTACAGTAGGAAGAGTAGAAGGACATATAAAATTACTGACACAACAACAGTTTTTGGATCCTTTTATTTTTCTTTCTAACTGTTCATTGATTTCTTGATTTGGGACTGCGATCTTCCAGCTTGGATCTCTCAAAATGTCGATGGACATCCAACATCCTTCGAGACCCTGTGTTTGTGTGCCCTACACTGTGTCGTGCTGTACCCTACACTAATACTCCACTAGTGTATGGTAGCGCTCAAAACATTCCCCGATGCAGAGACCAGGTTGGTCAGGACATTTGGGACAATAATAGCGGGTGTCATGCCTAAATCCGCGCCTGCTATAGACACGACATCTTCTTTGGGGCCATCTTTGGGTAGGGGTACTCGGGAGGTCATGTGAAAAATGCCTCTCATGCAGCTGGCTCACTGCATCTGGAAGGGGAAGTTGGGCAGGCATGCCTCCTGGGTACAGGTAGGCAAGGATGATCTCTTCCTGGAATTCCCGGAAAGATCCAGTTCGTCCTGACGCCCTGTATAGGACAAAGGCGTTCAGCATCGCCAATTGGAATAAATCGACACTTTTTTGTACCAGCGTCTGGCTTTACGGGCAACTAAATACGGTGCCAAAAGCTGGTCGTTAAGGTCCACCCCTCCCATATTAAGGTTATATTCATGGACACAGAGGGGTTTCTCCATAACGCCAGTTGCCGTAGGGATTTGGACTGTCGTGTCTGCGTGAAGGGAGGACAGAACATAAACATCCCGTGTATCCTTCCACTTCACCGCAAGCAATTTGTCCGTTTTCAAGCAGGCTCTCGCCCCCCGACTAAGACGGGAATCTACAAGCCGTTGGGGGAAGCCCCGGCGATTAGGTCGCACGGTGCCACATGCGCCAATTTGTAATTCGAGCAGGTGACTAAATAGTGGCACGCTTGTGTAAAAGTTGTCCACGTACAAATGGTACCCCTTTCCGGATAAGGGTGACACCAAGTCCCAAACAATCTTACCGCTGCTCCCTATGTAGTCTGGGCAGTTGGGGGGCTCCACACAGCTATCTTTTCCCTCATAGACCCGGAAACTAACTGTATAGCCTGTGGCCCTGTCACACAGTTTATACAGCTTGACCCCGTACTTGGCACGCTTGCTGGGGAGGTACTGTTTCATAGCACGGCGGCCAGTAAATTTAATCAGGGACTCGTCAACGCAGACAACTTGTTCAGGGGTAAACAAGGCTGCAAACCGCTGATTGAAGTGGTCTATGAGGGGCCGAATTTTGTGGAGCCGATCATATGCAGGGTCTCCCCGAGGACGACAGATTTCATTGTCGCTGAAATGCATAAATCGCAGAATTTGCTCATATCTCGCCCTGGACATGGAGGCAGAGTACATGCGCATATGGTGAAGTGGGCTAGTGGACCAATATAGCCGCACTTCACTCTGTTTAGTTATGCCCATGTTGAGGGAAAGGCCCAGAAAGATTTTAAATTCGGAAACCGTTATAGGATTCCAGCCGATTGGTCTGGCAAGGGGCGAATTTGGGTTGGCGGCGATGAATTGTTGTGCATATAAATTTGATTGATCCACAATAGATCTGAAAAGATCTTCCGTGAAGAACAGCTCAAAAAAGTTCAGGGGCGTAAAACCAGCTGTCTCCACGTGGATTCCAGGTTGGGCAGTGAATGGGGGAAGTACTGGCGCTGTAGAATCAGTGGGTTGCCAATTGTGATATGCCAGCGCATCAGGGAGGGCACTATGGGCTCTACGGGCCTGTTTTCGAATACGCGGTGGCTGCGGGCCACTACTCGTGCTAGCCACCGCACCAGCTTCAACTGCACTTAGGGGAATCGCCACGTCACCAGGTGTTACTGCAGTGCTGGTTGTACTAGGTCCAGGGTTTACTAGGCCGCTGGCGCTTGCCAGGTCGACAGAAGGATGAGCGGCACTAGTAACCACACTCTGCTCCATACGAGCACCCTGCGATTCCTGCATCTCAACAACTCCAGAATGGGGGCGGGTACGCCTGGGTCTAACAGGGACCCATCTGTCGTCAGAGCTATCTGTCAGGGAGCCGCTGCCGTCATCTGGTTCGTATACTGACCCTGATTCTGCCAGTGAGGCTTCCCCATCGCTCTCACTTGACATGGTCATTATACTATATATAGCATCATCACTGTACGAACGTTTAGACATTTTGGTAACTAAATTTACCTGTACAGTGATGCGACTCACAGGTAATAAAAGCACCTGGTTGTCGAAGACTATTTCAAGCGCTACCAAAAAAACTGCTAATGCTAGCAGGGATCAGGCCTGACTCTGCTAACACAGCGGTTTTGTGTGTTGTGTTTTTTTGCAAGTGACAGTAATCTATTGATTACTACACTTGCCTGGGTGAAAGGGTTAAACGCAGGTGCTGGCAGGAATCAGTGCTGATCGTGCAAACACCGCGTTTTGGGAACCCTAAACTATGGGGGCGCTAGTATAGTTCTGATCAGATCAGATATTGATCTGTTCAAACACTATACTAGAAATGGAAGTGTATGTGTGTGTGGTAATCAAGGGGTTATTTCTAAACTATGCGCCGGGGATCTGGGGGGGGGGGGGGGGGGGTGGCGGGGACCCTAAACCTCCTTTGGGAAAGAAACTAGCTCGCTAGCGCAACCTCAAGTCACAATGACACTAATACAAAATACAGTAAAAACAGTATATTATGTGTGTATTAGTGCTAATGTGACAGAGGGTGTAGGGGTTAACTGGATGTGATCAGGGGGGGGGGGATCAGGGGGTTAAATCTTTATTGGAAGGGGCTGGCGGGTATCCTACGGATAAAAGAAACGGTGGCAAGCGCTAAACCTGGTCACAACTCACACTTATACGGGTATATAGAAAATGCTATTTACTGTATACAGTGTGTGTTGTGGCAGGGGGTGTAGGGGTGATCAGGGGGGGGGGGGGTCAGGGGGTTAAATCTTTATTGGGCGGGTGGCGGGGACCCTAAACCTCCTTGGGACAGAAACTTAGTCGCCTGCGCTAATTCTGATCACAATCACACTAATACAAAAATACAAAAACACTGTATATTACGTTTGTATTAGTGCTGATGTGACAGAGGGTGTAGGGGTTAACTAGCGGTGATCAGGGGGGGATCAGGGGGGATCAAGTGGTTAAATCTTTATTTGGGAGGGGTGGCGGGTAATTCAAGTGGAAAAGGGGGGGCCGCAAGCACTAGACCTGACCACAAATCACACTTATACGGGTATATAGCAAAATGCTATATACTGTATACGGTGTGTGTTATGGCAGGGGGTGTAGGGGTGATCAGGGGGGGGTCAGGGGGTTAAATCTTTATTGGGCGGGTGGCGGGGACCCTAAACCTTCTTGGGACAGAAACTTAGTCGCCTGCGCTAATTCTGATCACAATGACCCTAATACAAAAATACCGTATATTACGTTTGTATTAGTGCTGATGTGACAGAGGGTGTAGGGGTTAACGGCGGTGATCAGGGGGGGGGGGGTCAGGGGGGATCAGTGGGTTAAATCTTTGTTAGGGGGGGTGGGGGGTAATTTGAGTGGAAAAGGGGGGGTCGCAAGCGTTACACCTGACCACAAATCAAACTTATACAGGTATATAGGTAAATGCTATATGCTGTATATAGTGTGTGTTGTGTCAGGGACTGTAGGGGTTAATCAGGGGGGCGATCGGGGGTGAAATGTGCCTATCTACCTGTGTGTGGGTGTGCTTGGTGCAATACTCACAGTAAGATGTCCTCTCCTCTCACGCTGGATCCAAAAAGACCATTGTGAGGGGAGGGCACATCTCCTCTAAGCCTGTGTTTACATTACACAGGCTTAGAGTGCCATTTGATTGGGCAGGACCGATCAACAGGTCCAGACCAAAAATGATTGGCCTGGACCTCATGACTGATCGGTTCTGAACCCAATCGAGCCATCGGCGGCGGCGGGGGCGCGCGGGAACGCGCACAGGGCCGGCAGTAAGTGCTGATGTAGCCCTACATCAGTTTGCCTGGCCGGGGCTGAGTGCCGACGTAGATCGTCGTGCGTCGGTCGGAAAGTGGTTAAGTGATTGAAGAACACTGCGGCAGATCACTTTTTATTGCATTATTTTTTTTTTACACATGGACTTTGTTTTTTGGGGGGTAGTTCTATGTATTGTTGATTTAACCACTTGTGGACCGGAAGGATTTGCCCCCTTAATGACCAGGCCATATTTTGCGATTCGGCACTGCGTTACTTTAACGGACAATTGCACGGTCATACGACGCTGTTCCTAAATAATTTGATGTCCTTTTTACCCACAAATAGAGCTTTCTTTTGGTGGTATTTGATCACCTCTGCAATTTTTATTTTTTGCGCTATAAACAAAAAAAGAGCGACAATTCTGAAAAAAAAAAAAACAATATTTTTCACTTTCTTCTATATAACATTCCCCAAAAAAATTTAAAAATCTAAATTTTTTAACAGTTTAGGCCAATTTGTTTTCTGCTACATATTTTTGGTAAAAAAAATTGCAATAAGCGTATTTTCATTGGTTTGCGCAAAAGTTATTGCGTCTACAAATACGGGAAAGATTTATGTCATTTTTATTGTTTTTTTTTTTTGTTTTTTTACTTTTTATGGCGGCGATCTGCAATTTTTAGCGGGACTGCGACAATTTGGCGGACAGATCGGACTCCTAACTGACATTTTTGACACTTTTGGGGGAACCAGTGACATTACTACAGTAATCAGTGCTAAAAATATGCACTGTTATTGTAATAATGACACTGGAAAGGAAAGGGTTAACACTGTGGGTGATCAAGGGGTTAAATGTGAGCCTAGGGGAGTCATTCTAACTGTAAGGGAGCGGGGCTTGTGAAATTATCACAGAGACCTGCATTCCTACATAGAAGGATCACAGGCACTCTGTGATCATTCCAGAGAGAAGAACAGTCTGCTATGTTTACAACAGCTGCCCGTCCTTCTCTCTCAGCAGGGAACAATCGGAGCCGCTTGCCCCATGCATTGGAGTCCCCGTTGCCGAGTCCCCTCACTGTCCCCTAGCTGCAGGCGCGTGACCGACGTATACCTACATCGGTTCGGGCAGGAGGGGCTTCCTGCCGCAGTATAACTGCTGCGGGCGGTCCTTAACCGGTTAAAAGGACTTTGAAGACACACAAATTTTTATTATTTATTATATTTTTATTCTATTCTTTTTATGGTGATTTTTGGTTGTGCAGCACTGTAAGAATATTTATATATTAGTAGAAACAGTTGGGTATAGGTCAACCAGCAGGAACACCGAGAGGCCATCGACTATCTGGCAGAGATCAACCTCATGGAATCAAACTGTGGACAAGGAAGTCCCACCAGGATCGCCCGGTGGCCTAGTCGGTGCACCTCCAAAGACCCAAAAACCATTGTAGGGGTGACAGGGGTTTTCCTTTAACTCCTGGTCCATAACTAGAGGTTATTTTGCTTGCCCGTTAGATAACTGAACCAACATGGAAAGACCTAGCCTCCCGAACAGATTATTAACTCATTTAAATGTAGCACCACCCCCGCAGGAGCTGCTGATTAGATTATTGGGTCTACGTCCTGCCTAACAACCCACAGAATTGGCTCGAACCCTCCCTAGGCACAACTGACCCAGAATAGGACTGGAATACCAAATGGCTACACAGATTGGAATATAACACTTCAATAAATAATAATGACCTGTTACCTCTCTCCAGCTGCAGTCCTTCTGGGTAATACAAGGTGACCACACACAAGCTTGCTTTTAAACAGGAAAGTTATTTACTGTGAATCAAATAAACAGTTTCGATACAGTAAAATATGACTTTGTAAAAGGATATACTAATTAATTAATCAAAGATAAGATAAATACTGTGATATCACTCCTCAAGGGCACATTAATTGTTTCAGGAAATGTCTCAGAGCCTATAGGACCGCCATCTTAATCACTATTATACTTTTGGAGATAAGGCTCAGCATTCAGTTAGACACAGTATCAGAATGTCAGACCTATCTGAGTCCGCTGTTTCTTCTCTATATCTTCGCTAGCAACGTTGGTGCACTCGCAATTTGTAATCCACATTGAGGATGGGTGATCAATAGAGAGAATGGCAGCAAACAGTTAGTAATCACCGCGGGGTGTCTGTGCAGGATTGCCGGTAAAACTTCTGTGAGAGATGTACTGGGCCACCTGGTATATTGCCTTCTACTACTCTAAGGCTAATCCTGACTAAAGTTACTTCTTTGATAGATAGAGTCAGTTTTTGGGCAGGTGCCCTCTCACCAACAGGACTGTCTCCCAGGAAGCCTCCGCTGCTGTCTCAGTCTCCGGCCTCTGTCACCAGCCGCGCTAGGTATTTGGGGTGGATGAGTCTGGTCTCTGTAGAACATCGATGGGACCTCCAGGAGGGATCCTCTACTGGAGATGAAACACTGCAACTTAGTCACTTAAGGCCCAGGAGTTTCGGCCTAGCATACAGCATCAGCCCACAGCACTGGCATCCTGCTTGTCTCACTGTGTCTTTCCCAAGAGAGTGAGCCTGGCTCCTCCCTTCCTTTATAAAGCTTCCCCCAGAAGGCTGTGCGGTGCAGCAGTGCACCCTGGTATTCTCAAAGCACTATGGGCGATGAAGACTGCTCAACTTCCTGAAAGGAAAATAACATCAAAAGACATTCCATAGCCGCTGCAATGTGTCCTTTTGGCCACTAGATGGAGCCGAGTTCCTCTCAAATGTCAAGCAGCAGTCTTTTAGAACTTGTATAATGGAAGACCCCGCTACACAAAAATCTGATAAACCGAAGTAAGATCGCTAATTGAAAATGCAAATAATCAAAAAAAAAAGGGGGGGGGATTAGGAGTGGGGATGGAAAAAGAGAAAGAATAAGGGAAAAGGAAGCAAGCAGGGCATACTAATTATTTTAAGTTTGTAATGAATAAGATTGGCGGGCTGCTGCTTTATTTACACCAAGCAATGATGTAACAATTATACATGCAAGATATGTAATTCCAGACTACAGTGCTTCAGATGCTACCTGTGCGAATCTTACTGTTCTGTGTCACCACATGCAATGTAAGGCATCTCCCAAGCATTTAAATAATAGATTAAAAGGATTTTTTTTTTCTCAACCTCACACTAAAATGTAGAAATGTTTTTTGCATTGGCACATGTCCCCCAAGGCAGTGTTTAGCTCCCCATGCCCTAGTTTGACAATCCAATGCATATTAGCTTTGGAAATGGCCAGAACTGATTTTGAAGGTTTGCTCCCCAATGGGGTTTTAGTTTAAGTCTGCAAGTCCAAAAGAGGGTTTGAAGAAGCCCTACAAATCAAACCCAAGCACGTTTGCTTATCGTCATGACAAAGAGAAATATGACTAGAAGAATCCAGCAGGATGTCTCTCTGAAGTCTCTCAGCTGCCCTCTTCCATAAAGTTCTCTCTCCTCCTCCTATAAGCTGGTAATGTGGGTAAATGGCGGCAGCCATTTTGGGATAGCTTGAATTCTATTGCTGGCAAGCTTTTTAGGAAAGATCATCTGCTAGTGGCAGAGAACAGTTTGTGTGAAATAATACACATTCTGCCACCTAACAGGTGAGAATGCCAGTTTTGAAAAAAAAAAAAAGTTTCTGCCATACGACACAATATGTGATATATAGAAATTGTCTCTGAGCTACATGTCAGGAATGTATCGCGTAAGATAATTGATTGGACTGTGTTTTTCCTCATTGCTAATTTTTGAACTCTTTAAAATAATATACCTACAGTCCTACCCATGAATCTGAAGTTTATGTGAAAGTAGTTGAAAACCCTAAGTAGATGACATATAGTTTGCTAAAGCTCTGTGTATTATAAACAACTTCCCTGTTTCTTTTCCTTAAAAAATACTTGTTTTCCCCCCTTTTTTTCATCCTAGTTTACAGCTTAGTGCTGCTGATCTTCTGCACCCACTGCCATCCACTTCCTATTTACATGCACTTTCTCCTGCATTGGCAGCTCATCATTGATCTGGACCAGTTTAGTGAAGGTGACAATGGAGGATCATGGCTGTTAAATATGTGTCAGCTCAGCTGAATCAGGGAAGCATGAAACAAACAGGATGGCATCGCAAGAGCACAATTGGGAGACAGCTGTTACCCTATATCAGGAATTGCCTGAACCAAGACCTTTATGGCAGGATCACCAGGTGTTAATTTGAATAAATCTAAAGATTTGAAAAGACTGAAAACCACTTTTGACCTTACATTAACTAGGGCAGAGCATATTGCACACATAATTAACGATGATGGGAGGATGGTTACAGAGGACACTGAAAAGGCAACCATGCTGAACTCCTTTTTCTCGTCAGTTTTTACTCAGGAAAAGGAGGGGTACACTGACCATGACTGTATGGTTAGTAGTAATACACAGGACTTGCTGCTATGGCTAACAGAGGGTGAAATTAGGGAAAGACTGGATAAAATTAACACAAATAAATCACCAGGCCCAGATGGCGTACATCTGAGAGTACTCAAAGAACTTAGTAAGTCTATATCTAGACCACTGTTCCTGATCTTTGCTGACAGTATTATGACAGGAAATGTACCAGGGGATTGGAGGAAAGCTAACGTGATACCGATATTCAAAAAAGGGCAGAGGCATGTCCTGGGAAATTATAGGCCTGTCAGTCTGACATCGATAGTATGTAAACTTCTGGAGGGGATGATAAGGGACTATATCGTAGAGTTTGCTAAAGACAACAACATCATCAGCAGTAACCAGCACGGGTTTACAAATGGGCGTTCTTGTCAAACCAATCTCTTAACATTCTACGAGGAGGTGAGTTGTGAGCTAGATAGGGGGAGACCAGTGGATGGGGTGTACTTGGATTTCTCTAAGGCGTTTGATAAAGTTCCCCACAAGCGCTTAATTTATAAAATAAGGTCTGCAGGCATCGACCGCAAGGTTTGCTCTTGGATACGGAACTGGCTAAAAGGGTGTGTCCAAAGGGTGGTAATAAATAGCGCATACTCAGACTGGTCTGAGGTGGTAAGTGGGGTCCCCCAAGGCTCAGTCCTGGGACCAACCCTGTTCAATTTATTCATAAATAGCATTGAAGACGGGATCAGTAGCTCTATATCAGTTTTTGCAGACGACACAAAATTGGGCAGGGCAGTAACTGCACAGCATGAAGCAGATATCCTACAGAATGACCTGGACAAAATAACAGAGTGGACAACGACATGGCAAATGAGTTTTTTTTTTCTTATTTTATTTTTTTTTAATTCTTTTTATTTCAATATGTGCATAAAACGAACATTCCAAACGTCCTTTCAACAAAGGGACAAAACAATATAAAATAAAAAAATCATACAATATCCAAATAATTATCTGTTTACTTAGTATTCATAATCTCTTTATGCCAAGGTACAGTGGGTACGGAAAGTATTCAGACCCCCTTAAATTTTTCACTCTCTGTTATATTGCAGCCATTTGCTAAAATCATTTAAGTTCATTCTTCTTCCTCATGAATGTACACATAGCACCCCATACTGACAGAAAAACACAGAATTGTTGACATTGTTGCAGATTTATTAAAAAAAGAAAAACTGAAATATCACATGGTCCTAAGTATTCAGACCATTTGCTGTGACACTCATATATTTAACTCAGGTGCTTTCCATTTCTTCTGATCATCCTTGAGATGGTTCTACACCTTCATTTGAGTCCAGCTGTGTTTGATTATACTGATTGGACTTGATTAGGAAAGCCACACACCTGTCTATATAAGACCTTCCAGATCACAATGCATGTCAGAGCAAATGAGAATCATGAGGTCAAAGGAACTGCCTGAAGAGCTCAGAGACAGAATTGTGGCAAGGCACAGATCTGGCCAAGGTTACAAAAAGATTTCTGCTGCACTTAAGGTTAGTGTTGAGCGAACACGGACTGTATTATTCGTGTTCGTACCGAATAATTGGATTTTTGTTACCCGAACACGAACACGGACACTTTACTGTATATTCGGGTAAAAATCTGTGTTCGGTCGTTTTATTTCCGGGTTTTGCATGCTTTGGCGCTCTTTTCATGGCGGGCTTTCAACAGCCAATCAACAATCGTTTAACTGATGTGCCTTAAGCCATCCCAGCCATGCCTGCAAATGTCTCAGTAGCTGTGATTGGCCGTCTGAAGCATGTGACCAAGTCTTTATAAGTTCGAGGCAGCCACAGCGGCGTCATTATGCTGCTTAGATCAGGGACAGAGCACACATCAATGTGCTGGCTGCTGATTAGGGAAAGATAGGCAGGAAAAAAC
Organism: Pelophylax lessonae; assembly: GCF_965119305.1. Lineage (NCBI taxonomy): Eukaryota > Metazoa > Chordata > Amphibia > Anura > Ranidae > Pelophylax > Pelophylax lessonae. Next base: position 354,078,804 of record NC_138771.1, on the reverse strand, counting down.
CATTTGTGTCCGGATAGAATTGAGGGACAGGTCGGAGTGTTTAGGCAGGGCGAGTTGTAGGCATTTTAGGGATAGAGTCTGCTGAATTATAGGGTCAGTGTGTTCTACAAACTACAATCGATATTGCTGTGTGGGGTGGGGTCTGCACTTAGTTCTCCTGATCTACGATCTCTTCTCAATCCTGTTAGGGACAGAGTCTGCTGAATTTTAGGGAAAGTGTGTTCTACAAACTACAATCGATATTGCTGTGTGGTGTGGGATAGGAGATAGGCAGGTGTCAGTGATCCACATCCATTTTTCTGTGTGTGGGCTGCAGTGAACACAATCTTTTTGGGGTGCAGTGAACACAATCCTTTTGGAGTGCAGTGAACAAAATCTTTGTGGGGTGCAGTGAACAAAACCTTTGTGGGGGTACAGTGAACACAATCTTTGTGGGGTGCAGTGAAGACAATCCTTGTGGGGTGCAGTGAAGACAATCCTTGTGGGGTGCAGTGAACAAAATCTTTGGGGGGTACAGTGAACACAATCTTTGTGGGGTGCAGAGAAGACAATCCTTATGGGGTGCAGTGAACAAAATCTTTGGGGGGGTACAGTGAACACAATCTTTGTGGGGTGCAGTGAACAAAACCTTTGTGGGGTGCAGTGAACACAATCTTTGTGGGGTGCAGTGAAGACAATCCTTGTGGGGTGCAGTGAAGACAATCCTTGTGGGGTGCAGTGAACAAAATCTTTGGGGGGTACAGTGAACACAATCTTTGTGGGGTGCAGTGAACAAAACCTTTGTGGGGTACAGTGAACACAATCTTTGTGGGGTGCAGTGAACAAAACCTTTGTGGGGTACAGTGAACACAATCTTTGTGGGGTGCAGTGAAGACAATCCTTTTGGAGTGCAGTGAACACAATCTTTGTGGGGTACAGTGAACACAATCTTTGTGGGGTGCAGTGAACAAAACCTTTGTGGGGTACAGTGAACACAATCTTTGTGGGGTGCAGTGAACAAAACCTTTGTGGGGTACAGTGAACACAATCTTTGTGGGGTACAGTGAATACAATCTTTGTGGGGTGCAGTGAACACAATCTTTGTGGGGTGCAGTGAACAAAACCATTGTGGGGTGCAGTGAACACAACCTTTGTGGGGTACAGTGAACACAATCTTTGTGGGGTGCAGTGAACAAAACCTTTGTGGGGTACAGTGAACACAATCTTTGTGGGGTACAGTGAACACAATCTTTGTGGGGTGCAGTGAACAAAACCTTTGTGGGGTACAGTGAACACAATCTTTGTGGGGTGCAGTGAACAAAACCTTTGTGGGGTACAGTGAACACAATCTTTGTGGGGTGCAGTGAAGACAATCCTTTTGGAGTGCAGTGAACAAAATCTTTGTGGGGTACAGTGAACACAATCTTTGTGGGGTGCAGTGAACAAAATCTTTGTGGGGTACAGTGAACACAATCTTTGTGGGGTGCAGTGAAGACAATCCTTGTGGGGTGCAGTGAAGACAATCCTTGTGGGGTGCAGTGAACAAAATCTTTGGGGGGTACAGTGAACACAATCTTTGTGGGGTGCAGTGAACAAAACCTTTGTGGGGTACAGTGAACACAATCTTTGTGGGGTGCAGTGAACAAAACCTTTGTGGGGTACAGTGAACACAATCTTTGTGGGGTGCAGTGAAGACAATCCTTTTGGAGTGCAGTGAACACAATCTTTGTGGGGTACAGTGAACACAATCTTTGTGGGGTGCAGTGAACAAAACCTTTGTGGGGTACAGTGAACACAATCTTTGTGGGGTGCAGTGAACACAATCTTTGTGGGGTGCAGTGAACAAAACCTTTGTGGGGTGCAGTGAACACAACCTTTGTGGGGTACAGTGAACACAATCTTTGTGGGGTGCAGTGAACAAAACCTTTGTGGGGTACAGTGAACACAATCTTTGTGGGGTGCAGTGAACACAATCTTTGTGGGGTGCAGTGAACACAACCTTTGTGGGGTACAGTGAACACAATCTTTGTGGGGTGCAGTGAACAAAACCTTTGTGGGGTACAGTGAACACAATCTTTGTGGGGTACAGTGAACACAATCTTTGTGGGGTGCAGTGAACAAAACCTTTGTGGGGTACAGTGAACACAATCTTTGTGGGGTGCAGTGAAGACAATCCTTTTGGAGTGCAGTGAACACAATCTTTGTGGGGTACAGTGAACACAATCTTTGTGGGGTGCAGTGAACAAAACCTTTGTGGGGTGCAGTGAACAAAACATTTGTGGGGTACAGTGAACACAATCTTTGTGGGGTGCAGTGAACACAATCTTTGTGGGGTGCAGTGAACACAACCTTTGTGGGGTACAGTGAACACAATCTTTGTGGGGTGCAGTGAACAAAACCTTTGTGGGGTACAGTGAACACAATCTTTGTGGGGTACAGTGAACACAATCTTTGTGGGGTGCAGTGAACAAAACCTTTGTGGGGTACAGTAAACACAATCTTTGTGGGGTGCAGTGAACAAAACCTTTGTGGGGTACAGTGAACACAATCTTTGTGGGGTGCAGAGAAGACAATCCTTTTGGGGTGCAGTGAACACAATCTTTGTGGGGTACAGTGAACACAATCTTTGTGGGGTGCAGTGAACACAATCTTTGTGGGGTGCAGTGAACAAAACCTTTGTGGGGTGCAGTGAACACAATCTTTGTGGGGTGCAGTGAAGACAATCCTTGTGGGGTGCAGTGAAGACAATCCTTGTAGGGTGCAGTGAAGACAAACAATCCTTGTGGGGTGCAGTGAACAAAATCTTTGGGGGGTACAGTGAACACAATCTTTGTGGGGTGCAGTGAACAAAACCTTTGTGGGGTACAGTGAACACAATCTTTGTGGGGTGCAGTGAACAAAACCTTTGTGGGGTACAGTGAACACAATCTTTGTGGGGTGCAGTGAAGACAATCCTTTTGGAGTGCAGTGAACACAATCTTTGTAGGGTACAGTGAACAAAACCTTTGTGGGGTACAGTGAACACAATCTTTGTGGGGTGCAGAGAAGACAATCCTTTTGGGGTGCAGTGAACACAATCTTTGTGGGGTACAGTGAACACAATCTTTGTGGGGTGCAGTGAACAAAACCTTTGTGGGGTACAGTGAACACAATCTTTGTGGGGTGCAGTGAACAAAACCTTTGTGGGGTACAGTGAACACAATCTTTGTGGGGTACAGTGAATACAATCTTTGTGGGGTACAGTGAACACAATCTCATACTTCTGAAGCTTTGAGGGTGCTGCCTGTTCTATACTCCTCCTCCTCATCCATCCTTTTAGGTGTACAAACAATAGTAATTGGGGCCTAGTGTGCTTCTGTACGTGTGAAAAACATACACTTTTTTTGATCATATTTCCTATTCCGTTATTCAATAAAAAACCTTTGGGGCTCAATTAAATTGCGGAATAGTCTGTGTCGGTACGTGTGAGATCCACCTTTCCAAGTTTTTGGGGTTCATCTCATACTTCTGAAGCTTTGAGGGTGCTCCCTGTTCTATACTCCTCCTCCTCCTCTTCCTCATCCATCTTTTTAGGTGTACAAACAATAGTAATTGGGGCCTAGTGTTTTTCTGTACGTGTGAAAAACATACACTTTTTTTTGATCATATTTCCTATTCCGCTATTCAATAAAAACCTTTGGGGCTCAATTAAATTGCGGAATAGTCTGTGTCGGTACGTGTGAGATCCACCTTTCCAAGTTTTTGGGGTTCATCTCATACTTCTGAAGCTTTGAGGGTGCTGCCTGTTCTATACTCCTCCTCCTCCTCCTCCTCCTCCTCATCCATCCTTTTAGGTGTACAAACAATAGTAATTGGGGCCTAGTGTGCTTCTGTACGTGTGAAAAACATACACTTTTTTTTGATCATATTTCCTATTCCGCTATTCAATAAAAACCTTTGGGGCTCAATTAAATTGCGGAATAGTCTGTGTCGGTACGTGTGAGATCCACCTTTCCAAGTTTTTGGGGTTCATCTCATACTTCTGAAGCTTTGAGGGTGCTGCCTGTTCTATACTCCTCCTCCTCCTCTTCCTCATCCATCCTTTTAGGTGTACAAACAATAGTAATTGGGGCCTAGTGTTTTTCTGTACGTGTGAAAAACATACACTTTTTTTTGATCATATTTCCTATTCCGCTATTCAATAAAAACCTTTGGGGCTCAATTAAATTGCGGAATAGTCTGTGTCGGTACGTGTGAGATCCACCTTTCCAAGTTTTTGGGGTTCATCTCATACTTCTGAAGCTTTGAGGGTGCTGCCTGTTCTATACTCCTCCTCCTCCTCCTCCTCATCCATCCTTTTAGGTGTACAAACAATAGTAATTAGGGCCTAGTGTGCTTCTGTACGTGTGAAAAACATACACTTTTTTTGATCATATTTCCTATTCCGTTATTCAATAAAAACCTTTGGGGCTCAATTAAATTGCGGAATAGTGTGTGTCGGTACGTGTGAGATCCACCTTTCCAAGTTTTTGGGGTTCATCTCATACTTCTGAAGCTTTGAGGGTGCTGCCTGTTCTATACTCCTCCTCCTCCTCTTCCTCATCCATCCTTTTAGGTGTACAAACAATAGTAATTGGGGCCTAGTGTGCTTCTGTACGTGTGAAAAACATACACTTTTTTTTGATCATATTTCCTATTCCGCTATTCAATAAAAACCTTTGGGGCTCAATTAAATTGTGGAATAGTCTGTGTCGGTATGTGTGAGATCCACCTTTCCAAGTTTTTGGGGTTATCTCATACTTCTGAAGCTTTGAGGGTGCTGCCTGTTCTATACTCCTCCTCCTCCTCTTCCTCATCCATCCTTTTAGGTGTACAAACAATAGTAATTGGGGCCTAGTGTGCTTCTGTACGTGTGAAAAACATACACTTTTTTTTGATCATATTTCCTATTCCGCTATTCAATAAAAACCTTTGGGGCTCAATTAAATTGCGGAATAGTCTGTGTCGGTACGTGTGAGATCCACCTTTCTAAGTTTTTGGGGTTCATCTCATACTTCTTAAGCTTTGAGGGTGCTGCCTGTTCTATACTCCTCCTCCTCCTCCTCCTCATCCATCCTTTTAGGTGTACAAACAATAGTAATTGGGGCCTAGTGTGCTTCTGTACGTGTGAAAAACATACACTTTTTTTTGATCATATTTCCTATTCCGCTATTCAATAAAAACCTTTGTGGCTCAATTAAATTGCGGAATAGTCTGTGTCGGTACGTGTGAGATCCACCTTTCCAAGTTTTTGGGGTTCATCTCATACTTCTGAAGCTTTGAGGGTGCTGCCTGTTCTATACTCCTCCTCCTCCTCCTCCTCCTCATCCATCCTTTTAGGTGTACAAACAATAGTAATTGGGGCCTAGTGTGCTTCTGTACGTGTGAAAAACATACACTTTTTTTTGATCATATTTCCTATTCCGCTATTCAATAAAAACCTTTGGGGCTCAATTAAATTGCAGAATAGTCTATGTCGGTACGTGTGAGATCCACCTTTCCAAGTTTTTGGGGTTCATCTCATACTTCTGAAGCTTTGAGGGTGCTGCCTGTTCTATACTCCTCCTCCTCCTCTTCCTCATCCATCCTTTTAGGTGTACAAACAATAGTAATTGGGGCCTAGTGTGCTTCTGTACGTGTGAAAAACATACACTTTTTTTTTATCATATTTCCTATTCCGCTATTCAATAAAAACCTTTGGGGCTCAATTAAATTGCGGAATAGTCTGTGTCGGTACGTGTGAGATCCACCTTTCCAAGTTTTTGGGGTTCATCTCATACTTCTGAAGCTTTGAGGGTGCTGCCTGTTCTATACTCCTCCTCCTCCTCCTCCTCATCCATCCTTTTAGGTGTACAAACAATAGTAATTGGGGCCTAGTGTGCTTCTGTACGTGTGAAAAACATACACTTTTTTTTGATCATATTTCCTATTCCGCTATTCAATAAAAACCTTTGTGGCTCAATTAAATTGCGGAATAGTCTGTGTCGGTACGTGTGAGATCCACCTTTCCAAGTTTTTGGGGTTCATCTCATACTTCTGAAGATTTGAGGGTGCTGCCTGTTCCATACTCCTCTTCCTCATCCTCCCTTTAGGGTAGGAAAAAATTTAATCGGGCCTAGTCTGTGTTTGTACGTGTGAGATACACAGTTTTTCATCCTATTCCGCTATTCAATACACACCCTTTTGGTGTAAAAAACATTAAATTGCGGCATAGTTTGCATATTTGACTGTGAGATACACCCGTGCGATACTGTTGTTCTTTTGTTCCGCTATTCAATAAAGACCTTTCTAGGGCAACATCTTAAATTTCAGAAATATGAGGAGAGTGTCAAATAGGGGCCGTGGCCTGGGTCGTGGTGGTGCTGCTGCTAGAGCTCCTGTTGCAAGGAGAGGACGTGGTCGATCTGTGCCAGCTACACGCACAAGTGAAACACCTTCCTCAAGTGTGAGTAGGCGACAGAACCTGCATCAGTATTTGGTAGGGCATCATACGCCTCTAGAAGTGATGAGGCCAGAACACAGAGAGGCGATAGTAGATTGGTTTGCTGCTGACAGTGCCTCCAGTTCCTTCACATTGTCTCCCACCCAGTCTACTGCAGAAAGGTCAGAGTTGGCACCTGCAGCCAATGTCCAACCGTCTTTCACCTCACCCCCTTGCAAATCAGGCAAGCAGTCTGAGCCCCAAGCCATAGAGCAGTCTCTTATTCTTTTTGAGGACTCTGTCAGCAGGGTTTCCCAGGGCCATCCACCTAGCCCTGCCCCAGAAGTGGAAGAGATTGAGTGCAGCGATGCCCATCCACTTATTTCTCAAGATGAGTACATGGAAGGACCATCACAGCACGTCTCCGATGATGACGAAACGCAGGTGCCAACTGCTGCGGCGTTCAGCATTGTGGAGACCGACAGGGAGGGCAGGGGTGAAGACTGGGTGGAAGATGATGTGGAGGACGATGAGGTCCTCGACCCCACATGGAATGAAGGTCATGCAGGTGACCTGAGTAGTTTGGAGGAAGAGGCGGTGGTCGCACACAGCCACCAGCACAGCAGAAGAGGGAGCAGGGTGCAGAAGCGGAGCGGCCGTGCCCTAGACACTACGCCTGCTACTGCCCAACGCAGCAAGGGAACGAGCGCACCAAAGTCAGCTCAAAAGAGTTCTCTAGCGTGGAAGTTCTTTAGAAAATGTGCTGATGACAGGACACGAGTGGTTTGCACCCTGTGCAATCAGAGCCTGAAGCGAGGCATAAACCTTCTCAACCTGAGCACAACCTGCATGATCAGGCATCTAAGTGCAAAGCACGAGCTGCAGTGGAGTACACACCTTCAAAACCAAGAAACGTCTCTGGCTCATCCTGCTTCCTCTTCTGCTGCAGTCTCGGCCGCTCCAGCCACCTCTGTAGTCATACCGGCACCTGCCACCCCGCAAACAGACGATCTGTCAGCAACACCACCACCTGGGTCACCAACAACCATCTCCACAATGTCCCGTGGAAGCGTTCAGCTTTCCATCTCCCAAACACTTGAGAGGAAGAGGAAGTACCCCCCTACCCACCCGCGATCCCTGGCCCTGAATGCCAGCATTTCACAATTATTGGCCTTTGAAATGCTGTCATTCCGTCTGGTGGAGACGCCCAGTTTTAAAAAGCTTATGTCGGTGGCTGTCCCACAGTACGTCGTGCCCAGCCGCCACTACTTTTCCAGGCAAGCCATCCCTTCCCTGCACAACCAAGTGGGGGAAAAAATCAGGTGTGCACTGCGCAACGCCATCTGTGCCAAGGTCCACCTAACTACCGATACGTGGACCAGTAAGCACGGTCAGGGGCGTTATATCTCCCTAACGGCACACTGGGTAAATGCAGTGGCGGATGGGCCTGAGGCGGATAGCAATTTGGCACATGTCCTTCCACCACCGAGGATTGCAGGGCGCTTCAGTTTGCCTCCTGTTCCTAACTCATCCTACTCCGCTACCTCATCCTCTACCGCCTCCTCATCCGGACAGCGTAATACCTTCACCACCAACTTCAGCACGGCCAGGGCTAAACGACAGCAGGCAGTTTTACAACTTGCCTGTTTGGGGGACAAACCACACACCGCGCAGGAGTTGTGGAGGAGCATGGAACAGCAGACAAATGAGTGGTTGCTGCCAGCGAGCCTCAAGCCCGGCCTGGTGGTGTGCGATAACGGGCGAAATCTCATAGCAGCTCTGGGCCTAGCCGGTTTGACGCACATCCCTTGCCTGGCGCATGTGCTGAATTTGGTGGTGCAGAGGTTCCTTAAAAACTACCCCGATATGTCAGAGCTGCTGCAGAAAGTGCGGGCCGTCTGTGCGCACTTTCGGCGTTCTCACCCTGCTGCTGCTCGCCTGGCAGGGCTGCAGCGTAACTTCGGCCTTCCCGCTCACCGCCTCATATGTGACGTGCCCACAAGGTGGAACTCCACCTTGCACATGCTGCAAAGACTGTGCGAGCAGCAGCAGGCCATAGTGGAGTTTCAGCTGCAGCACGCACGCGTGAGTCGCTCTGCGGAACAGCACCACTTCACCACCAATAACTGGGCCTCCATGCGAGACCTGTGTGCCTTGTTGCGCTGTTTTGAGTACTCCACCAACATGGCCAGTGGCAATGATGCCGTTCTCAGCTTAACTATCCCACAAAAACAATTCGGGCGATGATGGAAGAGGATGTGGCACAGGATGAGGAGGAGGAGGATGAAGAGGTAAAATTTCAAAGGCTTTCAGGGCAGTCATTCGCAAGGGGCTCCGAGGGTGGGTTCCTGCACACACAAACGCCAGGGACACAATTGTCCAGCAGGGGCACAGTTCTGGAGGATGAGGAGGATGAGGAGGAGGAGGAGCTGGAGGAGGAGATGGAACCATGTTCACAGCAGGGTGGCACCCAGGCCAGCTCATGGCCATCACTGGTGCGTGGCTGGGGGGATACAGAGGACACGGACGATACACCTCCCACAGAGGACAGCCTTTCGTCGCCTCTGGGCAGCCTGGCACACATGAGCGATTACATGCTGCAGTGTCTCCACAATGACCGCCGAGTTGCCCACATTCTAACTTGTGCTGATTACTGGGTGGCCACGCTGCTGGATCCCCGTTACAAGGACAACGTACCGTCCTTAATTCACTCACTGGAGCGCGATCGCAAGATGCGCGAGTACAAGCGCACGCTGGTAGACGCGATGCTGCTGGCATTCCCATCTGACAGCGGGGCCACAGTTGAAGCACAAGGCAGAGGAGGAGGAGGAGGAGGTCGCCAACTCAACCAGGGCACCGCCAGCACCTCAGAAGGCAGGGTTAGCATGGTCGAAATGTGGAAAAGCTTTGTCAGCACGCCACAACAAACAGCAGCACCAGCAGCTCAGATGGAACGTCTTAGCAGGAGGCAGCATTTTACCAACATGGTGGAGCAGTATGTGTGCACACGCCTACATGTAGTGAATGAGGGGTCTGCCCCCTTCAACTTCTGGGTCTCCAAATTGGGCACATGGCCTGAGCTTGCCCTTTACGCCTTGGAGGTGCTGGCGTGCCCTGCAGCCAGTGTATTATCTGAACGGGTATTTAGCACGGCTGGGGGTGTTATAACAGACAAGCGCAGCCGCCTGTCCAGAGACAATGTGGACAAGCTCACGTTCATTAAAATGAACCAGGCATGGATCCCACGGGACTTTTCCGTACCTTGTGCAGAATAGCAATGGATACCGACCTTACCCAGCCATTGTTCCATTTTTGCTCTTTCTCACTCTTTTGGGGTGTACCCTCATTTAAAATTTGTGAAAAGAAGCAGTGTTGGCTACCTCGTCCTCCTCCTCAGGGCCAGATTAACGTAGGGGCTATTGGAGCTGCAGCTCCATGCAGGCCCCTACCTTTTATATAGGCCCCGGGTTGGCCATATTCACTGTGACCGCTCTTCTGTCACTTGTAAACACAGAAGTCTGGCTTCTATGCTCGCTTCCCCAGGCAGCACCCTCAGAACCTCCCCACACAGCGCGAAGGCCGGACAAGGAGGGACAGTTGCCGATGCATGGATGTGTTTATGGGCTTCAGAGACAGCATCCCATGTTGAATTAGGCATGCATGGCTGCACCCTTCCTCCTCTGGGTGCATGCCAAGGCACGGCCCCTAAGGCCCTTCAAAATCCTCAGCACCAAGACCATGATGCTCTTAATCCAGCCCTGGTCCTCCTCCACCGCCGCTTCCACCTACACCGCCCATAGGTGTGCGCAGCCTATTGCATTAGGGTGTGCACCCCAAAGTTGAAATACACATGCATGTGTTTGCCTACATGTACATGGCCCCGATACATTACTCTCCCTGCTGGCAAAGAGAAATAGAGCAGAGCAGGTGCGAGGGAGATCTTTCCCATCTCCTCACTGGCAAACAGAGCGATAATGCTATGTGCCCTAGGTGATTAGGGTGTGCCCAGGTACACCAGGCACACCCTGTGCGCACGCCTATGACACCGCCACATCCACCACCACCTCAACCTCCCTCCTACTCCATATGGACCTCGTCCTTCAGAGATGAAGAACATTGTTTTATTTTTCTGTTTTTTTTTGTTGTTTTAAGTTATTACCCTATCCACATTTGTTTGCAGAGCACTTGCCATGCTCTTAACTACGTTTTGCTGCCATTTGCAGCACTCTAGCCCTTTCCATTGGTGTTTTAGAGCCATTTTAGTGCCTTAAAGTTCGGGTCCCCATTGACTTCAATGGGGTTCGGTGTCCGGGAAAAGTTCGGTAAAAGTCCGGGACACGGACCCGGACTTTTTTTTAAAGTTCGGCCGAACCCGTCGAACACGGACATCTAGGTGTCCGCTCAACCCTACTTAAGGTTCCTAAGAGCACAGTGGCCTCCATAATCCTCAAATGGAAGACGTTTGGGACGACCAGAACCCTTCCTAGAGCTGGCCGTCCGGCCAAACTGAGCTATCGGGGGAGAAGAGCCTTGGTGAGAGAGGTAAAGAAGAACCCAAAGATCACTGTGGCTGAGCTCCAGAGATGCAGTCAGGAGATGGGAGAAAGTTGTAGAAAGTCAACCATCACTGCAGCCCTCCACCAGTCGGGGCTTTATGGCAGAGTGGCCCGACGGAAGCCTCTCCTCAGTGTAAGACACATGAAAGCCCGCATGGAGTTTGCTAAAAAACACCTGAAGGACTCCAAGATGGTGAGAAATAAGATTCTCTGGTCTGATGAGACCAAAATAGAACTTTTTGGCCTTAATTCTAAGCGGTATGTGTGGAGAAAATCAGGCACTGCTCATCACCTGTCCAATACAGTCCCAACAGTGAAGCATGGTGGTGGCAGCATCATGCTGTGGGGGTGTTTTTCAGCTGCAGTGACAGGACGACTGGTTGCAATCGAGGGAAAGATGAATGCGGCCAAGTACAGGGATATCCTGGACAAAAACCTTCTCCAGAGTGCTCTGGACCTCAGACTGGGCCGAAGGTTTACCTTCCAACAAGACAATGACCCTAAGCACACAGCTAAAATAATGAAGGAGTGGCTTCACAACAACTCCGTGACTGTTCTTGAATGGCCCAGCCAGAGCCCTGACTTAAACCCAATTGAGCATCTCTGGAGAGACCTAAAAATGGCTGTCCACCAACGTTTACCATCCAACCTGACAGAACTGGAGAGGATCTGCAAGGAGGAATGGCAGAGGATCCCCAAATCCAGGTGTGAAAGACTTGTTGCATCTTTCCCAAAAAGACTCCTGGCTGTATTAGATCAAAAGGGGGCTTCTACTAAATACCGAGCAAAGGGTCTGAATACTTAGGACCATGTGATATTTCAGTTTTTCTTTTTTAATAAATCTGCAACAATGTCAACAATTCTGTGTTTTTCTGTCAGTATGGGGTGCGATGTGTACATTCATGAGGAAGAAGAATGAACCTAAATGATTTTAGCAAATGGCTGCAATATAACAAAGAGTGAAAAATTTAAGGGGGTCTGAATACTTTCCGTACCCACTGTATATCCATTTATCTTAATTGATCGCCGTTGTCCTGGTGTGCCCCAACCCCTTGCTCCATCGCAATCATAGATTTATTTCCTCATCATACTATGTGCATCCCTCTATATCCTCTTGGTTATCTCCTTATATTCAACCATTGGTTAATGTTGATTGACACCAATTATATCAAATTTTATTATATTTCGTTGAGCATCCTCTATGCATATACAATACTTTTTCAAATGGTAAAATCTGATTTACCGCTCTTATCCAGTTCTTAACAGCAGGGGGCTTCACTTGAATCCACTTAACTGTGATTGTTTTCCTTGCCATAAACAGCGTTTCTCTAAGCATTATCTTGTGATATCTAGACCATGTTATTTCATCTAATATACCCAGCAAACAGGTTTCTGGGGTCAAAGGTACAGGCATATTCAGGACAGAGGATAATATTTGAATTATTTCCTGCCAGAATCTTGATATCACTGGACAAAACCACATAATATGTATAAAGTCTGCCCGCTTAGCACTGCATCTCCAACATTTAGGAGATGCAATGCTTTGCATTGCATAAAGTCTACTTGGAGAGAGATATGATTGATGTAGCCTATATAATTATATTAACCTATTGTTTGCTGCTGGGGATACATATAAATAGGATGAACAGGCTTCTTTCCATTCTTCGTCAGTTAAATTGGGAATTATTTCCTGCCATTTTGTTCTTATTGCCAAGGGATTCATTCCTGAATTAACCCTGGTTAAATGTGCATATATTTTACAGATTAATCCTTTAGGGCCCTGGGACCTAAGGATACCAATCATTGGATATCTAGAGATCCCAGGTCCCAAAACTCCAAATTGCGCTTGTAACGCATGTCGCAACTGTAGGTATCTATATAATGAGGTATGTGGTATATCATATTTCATTTGTATATCTGAAAAAGAGTACATATGTGTTATGTCATATACGTCTGCAAGGACGGATATCCCTTTTTGATCCCAGAACTGATACTCTACCAATTGTTTCAGTTGATTAAACATTGGGTTTCGCCATAGTGGGAGTTCCATGTTTATTTGTGTGTTTCCCTCTATACGTTTTGCCTCTCTCCATATTGTACGAGCTAATGTTCACATTAGTATTTGCTTATATTTTAATTTATTCAAAGGTGCTTCTAGGGCTATAAGTAAATTATCGATTTGTAAAACATGAGCCAGGTGTGATTCTACCATCTGTAGTGTTACTGGTACTATCCATCCTGTGAGATGTTTAAGTTGTCCAGCGAGATAGTATCTGTATATATTAGGAAGTGCCATACCTGCTTCTGTTTTAGTTCTCTGAAGTGGGGTTAACTTTATTCTATTTCTACCCTTTCCCCAAATAAATGTGGTAAATAGGGCATCTATTTTTTTAAAAATAGTTTTAGGGACTATAACGACATATGTGAAAAAATGTATAAACATTTCGGTAATAGGACCATCTTGATTACATTTATTCTCCCTGCAACTGAAAGTGGTAATTTAGCCCAAGTAGCTAATTTAGTTTTAATTGTTGTCATGAGTGGATTAAGGTTAGCCTGTAAAGCTGCTTGTGGTAATCTTGTAATATTTATTCCCAGGTATTTGAAAGAGGACACTACCTTTAATAAACTTGAATCCTTGCTTAGTGTGAGTAGTTGTGCTTGCAATGGCATAAGGGAGGATTTTTGCCAATTAATTTTAAGGCCTGAATAAGAACCAAATAGTTCTATTATATGCATAGCTGCTTCCAATGATCCATGTGCATCATTTAAATATAAAACAAGATCATCAGCATATAATCCCACTATATCTATCCTTTCTGCCAATGTAATGCCCTGTACAGAAGGGGTTTGCCGAAGTCGAAGTGCCAAAGATTCAATAGCTACTGAAAATAAGAGTGGTGATAGCCGGGTGCCTCTATATAATTGTATGGCCTTGGTTAAAAAGCCATTTACCAACAGCTGAGAAGTTGGATTTAGATACATTATTTCCACCCAAGTACAGAATTTCTCCCCAAATCCAAATGCCCTAAGCACTGCCTGCAAAAAGGGCCATTCAATAGAATCAAAAGCCTTTGCTGTATCAAGAGAGGCCAAGACACTTGAGTCTGATAGTTGATCTCTAAGCTGAGCTATAAGTTGTGTTCTTCGAAGATTTATAGATGTGGATTTTCCTGGCATGAATCCAGTTTGATCTGGGTGTATAATATTAAGTATTACATTGTTTAATCTATGGGCCAAAATTTTTGCAAGAATTTTGTAGTCTGTATTTAATAATGATATGGGTTGGTAAGAAGCACAATCTGTTAAATTTTTATCTGGTTTTGGAATTAGTACTACTGTAGCTAAATACATGGATTCAGGAAGTCTTTTTACCCTGAAAGCTGAGTCAAATACTTGAACTAGCACTGGGGCAAGAATATCCACGTATTTACTATATACTTCTAACGGAAGTCTGTCTGGTCCTGAAGCCTTTCCTATTGCTAGACTTGTTATTGCTCTTCTTACTTCTTCCTCGCTTGGATTTTCCTCTAATGATTTAACCTGCTCGGTCGTTAAGGCTGGAAAGTGTATTTCACTCAGATAAGTTGAAATTTCATCTACATTATACGTAAGAGAGGTGGCATACATATCAGTATAAAATGAGTGAAAGCATGACATAATACCAGCCACATCCCTTACGCATTCCCCATCAGGGCGCTATATATTAGTTATAACTAAACTTGTACTTTGTTGCTTAGCCATATGTGCTAAAAGACGACTTGAAGTATTCCCTTGTTCATTCAAAGTACTTCTGTTGATATTCAAATTGTTTGTATTTAGCTATTGCTGCTATATGTGTAGTATATTTTCTTACTGTCATTTCCCATTTTTCCCTATTTATTTCAGTTGTTTTCAAAAACGCAGCTTCTGTATCACTCCATTGCTCTTCTAGATCTTCCGTTTCCTGCCTGGTGGCTCTTTTAATATATGATATTGTTGATCTAAGTGCCCCCCGTAGATATGCTTTCAAGGTATCCCAAAAGATCAAATCTCTTTGGGATCCATGTATTTCTAAAAATATCTGCAATTGTTCAGGTATACGATCGTGCGTTTCAATCTGTGATAACCAATATGGCTGAAATTTCCAGTTTTGCTTCATTCCCTCAATTCCTATTGCTATATTTACTAGGTGAGTGATCAGACACTCCTCTAATCAAATATTCAACAGAGACAACCCTAGAAATAATTTTATCATTTCCCAGCGCCAGATCTATTCTTGACAGACATCCCCTTCCTGAGATGGCCCAGGAATAAGCCCTGGTCTGGGGATTAAGCATTCGCCACAAATCTCTCCATCCAAATTCTTCCCCTAACTCACGAAACATAAGTGGTTTTCGAGTTCTTTTTAGGGGGGGTCCATGCCTGTCCACCAGCGGGTCCCACAGAAGATTAATGTCTCCCAGGCATAGCACTAATGCCTCTGGGTATAAACTTGCAAATAGCATAGCTTCTTTAATTACACTTAATGTAGCAGGTGGTGGATTATATATACCTAAAATAACAAATGGTATATCATACACTTGAGCTCGTACAAATACATATTGCCCTTCAGGGTCTACCTTTTTTTGAAAGCACTTCCATGGTACCGACCTATGGACAAGCAATGAAACCCCCCTTGCATATGTTGAATAGCTCGAGTGTATTGACCATTGGATCCAGGGTTTACACAATTGGTTTGTTGTATCTGGGAACATATGTGTCTATTGCAGGCATATAATTTGTGCTTTAGTTTGTAATATATTTGTAATTACCTGGGATCTCTTCTGGGGGGTCCATAGACCCCTAGCATTTCATGATAGGAACCCACATTTTGTAGTCATCTTAGAGGTTTTTTTTCTATATATAGCTGTAGGTTCACTTCCCAAAAGGGATCCCATATATCTAACCGTCTATCTATGACATTTATCATGATAATACCCCATAGCAATGTACTCCTTATATTTTATACCAATATAATTATTGAGGTCAGTTGGGCACACCAGGACACAGCGATCTTCAAAAGTAACAAGAAAAAATATGAAAAAGAAAAAAAGAGAAAAAGAAAAAAAAAAATCACAAACAAAACTACCAAAAAAAAAAAAAGGAATTTTGCTAAACCATCAAAAAAAAAAAAATGGCTCAAAGAATTACCAGTGGTGGGAGGAGGGAGGGAGGGGAAGAGGAAACCCGAAAAAACAAACAAAAAACAAACAAAAAAACGCACGAAAAAAAAAATATATAAACAAAAAAAAAAAACCCCATAGTTCCTTGACTCCCAGTCCCTTCACTCTCCCGCCTCGTCATTCCATCATCCACATGCTTCTTTTTTTTTTTCTTTTTTCTTGTATCCTTCACCAGGAAAAAAGAAAAAGTTTTCATTACAAGGAAAAACAAAGGAAAATAGCAAGATTCTTCTTTCCGTTCACTTTATAGTTCCTTTCGAACAAAGCCATTCTTGTACACTCTCCGGAGTATTGAAGAAATATATTTTCCCATCTTCCTCCACCCTCATCCTCACAGGGTATGCCATGGAGTAGCTAATGTGACGTTCTCTTAATTTTTTTTTTAACTTCAAAAAAGGTAGCTCTCAATTTTTGTAGATCTATTGAAAAATCAGGGAAAAAAAACACTTGTGCGTTTTCATATTGAATGGTGCCCTTTTGTCTTGCTTTCTGTAGTATAAGATCCCGATCTTTACAATTCAAAAATCATGCAAGTAAAGGTCTTGCAGGGGCTCCAGGGGCTGGTGGTTCTGCAGGAATTCCATGGGCTCTTTCCACTGCAAATGCTGTGGAGAAAGTAGTATCAGGAAATAGGGTTTTAATCCATGTCTCCACAAAATCTCCAGGATTCTTCCCCTCAGCCCTCTCTGGTAAGCCCACAAATCTGATATTATTGCGTATTAATCTGTTTTCTAAGTCATCAACTTTTTGATTAAGGTATGTTACTTGCTTTTTAGCTGCTAATATACGATTTGGCACTGGAGTGTAATTATCCTCTAATGAGGATATCCTTTTTTCAGCCTCTGCCATCCGCTCTCTCACAGCCTGCAGATCATGGTGTATTAAACCAATATCCATTCTAATTTCCTCCATCTTACCAGTCAACATAGTATTACTTGCAGTTATAGCAGCCATAAGTTGAGAATGTACCTGTTCAAGTGAGAGTTTTGCTGGTTTCTCCGCCGGAATGTTGCTCTGTGTATTGCTGCTGCTTCCTCCACTCCGTGTGTTTGGTGGGCTCTGACCTACTTCCTGCTTCTCGGTTCCCACAAACTCCTTCAATCGTTCTGTTGCCGTAGAGGGACGTTCCTTACTTGTCTCCTTACTCATATTGCCCGGAATGTATCGCAAGCTGCCGCAATACTCGCATGGAGGTCCGGATCAAGGTGGGTATCAAGGTACACTGCATGGAGCTCGAGTGGGGGCCTGCAGAGCTTCGATCATATGCAGCCAGCCATATTGCTGGCAAACCACGCCCCAGGGGAGGTGAGCAACTGAGGTTTAATGTGTAGAAATTTAAGGTTTTGCACTTGGGGACTAAAAACATAAAAGCACAATACACTTTAGGGGGGGAACCTTTGGGGGAATCAAAAATGGAGAAGGATCTGGGAGTCCTGGTAGAGGATAGACTAAGCTATAGCATGCAATGTCAAGCGGCAGCTGCCAAAGCCAGCAGAATATTAGCATGCATAAAGAAAGGGATGTATTCCAGAGATAAAACTATAATCCTACCACTTTATAAAACTCTGGTCCGACCACATCTGGAGTATTCTATCCAGTTCTGGTCGCCGGTCCTCAGGAGGGATGTGTTGGAGCTGGAGAAGGTCCAGAGAAGGGCAACTAAACTAATTAGGGGATTGGAGGACCTTAATTATGAAGAGCGTCTGCAATCGCTTGATTTATTCTCCCTGGAGAAGAGAAGCCTGAGAGGGGACATGATAGCAATTTATAAATATCTCAATGGTGATCTCAGCATAGAAAAAAAGCTATTCAGTCGGAAGGACTGCATGAGGACTAGAGGGCATACAATGCGTCTGGAGGAGAAGCGTTTTAACCTCAGGCAACGAGGGGGGTTCTTTACTGTTAGAGCTACAAGATTGTGGAATTCTCTACCACAAGAGGTGGTTTCTGTGGGAAGTATGGTGGCTTTCAAAAGACTCTTAGAGGTACATCTCAAGAATCAGAACATTCAGGTGTATGCAAGATGATTACAGCCACACACACCTAAAGACTGTTAAAGACTGTTGCTATTCCGGCAGGAACACAGTTAAGTATCTGTTGCTGCAGAGAAGGAAAACTGTCCTCCTTAGGGGATAGTGCTACAGTTACATTGTTCTCAGTCTTCTTCGGGGACTGCAGAACACCTTCCCCTATGTTATAGAAAAAGGCGGAAGATGTTCTTAAACCCTAGCATACTTCCTGTCCTAGATTGATAATGCTGTTTCTTTACAGATGCTATATGGTCAGTGGGTGACAGAAAGCTTGTTGGCAGGATGAAAATGAAGGGAAAAATGTAAAAAAAAAAAAAAGAAAACTAATGGTGCCATCACATCTGGTAATCTTTAAAACATTCATTGTTTTTCTCAATTCTGTATTTTCTTTTTCTTTGTTGTTGGGGCTTACTGGTTACTAAAAAAACAGCTGATTGCCGTGGATGGGAGAATTCATTTTGTAGATTTGTGTTATACCCCAATACAAAAGGCATACAGTAACTAATAGAAATACATTTCCCTTGTGACATTAATGCCCTAATAAGTAACCTATCTAATAATTAAGTATACTTTACTTCATGATTAGGCTGACAACATTAAGAGTGGTGTAAATTCTCTACATATCAATGCTTTCTAAACAATAAAAGTGGGATGCCTATTGGATCTTGTTGAATGATTAGTTTACTTTCTTTGAGGCAGTGAAAGGAAACCTTTCCAAAATTAGGAAAATTCATCTCTAAGTTGTCACTGGAACATTTGCCCCATTGAAAAATATCTCCCTACCTCTTGTTCTCATCGCAGCTCAAAAATGAAAGGTTTCAACATGCTTTCTGTCTCAGTGACAACAGTCACCAGAACATATAAAGGGGGGAATCTCCCCAGCTGGGACACAGACAGCACTAACAACTTAGTAGGGAATCTAAACCAGTGGTTGTGAACTTATGAGCTAAAGGGGGCCTCAAATCCAGCCCCTGTAATCACCAAAGGGCTGAACATACTGTGCATTATAATGCTTAAGAGGATTTTCAGAAACTGCAGACCTAAGTGAGGAATTGAGGGTCATATAATTTGGACATGCTTCATTTTTGGCCAGGGATATGCTGCAGAAGATAGTTCAAAAACATGTTACATTAGGCTAGTAGCAGTCAATGCTATTCCCACTACAGACTGCTGAGGCCCTCGGGCCACAGGTTGAGAACAAGGGATCAAAACATATCCTTATGTAGTGCTACTCCCGGCGGAGCTGCAGGAATACTGTCCAGGTCTTTCCTACAAGCTTTGCCCTGCAGCCAGGCACACAGGCTCATTCACATGTTTCTTCAATGATTAGTCAAGGGGTGTTGTTTTTTTTTTTTTTTTTTTTTTTAAGAACTTGGATAGGGTTGAGGGAATTAGGTGGGAAACTCCAAAAAGAGGAACTATGTACAACTTGAGGACTTAGGTATTCTCTCTGGACAAGTTATATATTCAGCCGGTGTCCCCCTTTAACTAGACCCACAGCTGACTTTTTAGCAGCTGAGGGGTGGCAAAAGCACAACGGTCCTCAAGATCTCTCAAAGGCGTCTGTACTCACACAAGGCCCAAGGACAGCAGGTTGCCTCCTTTCAACTTCCAAGTGACACCTTTCTCGAGTGATACCAGACTAGATCTTCAGCGGACAGGCCTCCTAAGCCCCGGTTCACACTTGTGCGAGTGCGGGGTTCGCATGTAATGTCGGAGCGCACTGCTCCTTCATTACATGCGATCGGCTGCACTTTGTATGGCTAAATTCGCACCCGCACCCGCAGCAAACTCGCACAGGACCCTTTTTGGCAGCCGCATCAGGATCGGATCGCACAGCGGTTCACACTTGTGCGATCCGATCCTGTGCGAACTGCAAGATCGCACTGCGATATGCGATCAAACTGGGGGTGTCGTTAAGATTACATTGACACCCCCAGTGTATCGCATATGGCAGTGTGAACTGCCGGGGGTGCGTGTGCGATGCGGGAACAGGCTGCAGATTCGCAGCCTTCCTGCATCGCATAAGTGTGAACCGGACCTCAGTCAGTTCTCTTTCTAGGTCAGGGTCTTAGCATCCTAGGCCCCCAGGTCACCCACCTGAGGCTTCACAACAGCAGTCATAGCAGCACTGCCTGGGAGGGCAGCATGCTCTCCATGCTGGACTAATCCTCTCCAGGAAAAGACCCAGAGCTCATTATGTTCACAGATCATATACAGTCTCCCAGCATGCCTTCCGAGCCTGCCTCTCTGGGATAAACCATCGCTGTTTCAATATTGATGTTGCCATCTCCATGGCTCCACACCTATCATCCAGAAACTTCTCAAGCTCTCTAGTGGCAAAGGTGCAAAGGGAGCTATTAGACCGGCAGCAGCTGAGCACACTGAGCAGATCTGACTAGCAGAATGCAGCTGCGCTGAGTACAATGAACAAACTATGCTTTTACCTAACAAACAATCACAGCCATATGGGCTACAGTATGGCA
This sequence comes from Pelophylax lessonae, assembly GCF_965119305.1. NCBI lineage: Eukaryota > Metazoa > Chordata > Amphibia > Anura > Ranidae > Pelophylax > Pelophylax lessonae. Next base: position 354,058,110 of record NC_138771.1, on the reverse strand, counting down.
ACTAAATTTACCTATCAAAACATATACTAATTCTATTTATGTAAACCTATCTCCTATCTAGGAGGGCGCTACACCTACTCTATCCAAAACTACAAAAAAAAATAGTTTACACTTTAAAAACACTTTATTAATTGTTTGCAGTTGGACTTTTGTAACAGTGTAACAGTGAGGTTACAAACAAGGATTGCTTATACAATAGACCAAAAAATGGGAAAATATAAACTTTTTTTTTTCAATGCCATGTGACAGAGATGTTTTTTCAAATGTTTAAAATCTGAAAAGGTTGCTTTATATGTGAATGAACTCACTAGACATTTGAAAATCATCAGTATTGTTTTCATTTGCTGTCATAGTTTTTCTTACAAATCTCTGTCACACAATACAAAGAATGGTAGGGAAGTGCCATGTAAATCAAGTCATTATATCTAAGTAATGGTGGTACTTAAGGGTAAATTATCTATACTTAGAAAAATAACTTCCTGCAATTTGAAGGTAAACAGCAGTAATGGTTAATGCAAAGATTTTTTTGTAAATTCCTCGCCTTGATGGAGAGTTTACTTCCTGAGCGGGCTAAGCTGCTTGTCACAGGCTGTCTGCCACATGGACTTTCTGAAAAGGAAGAATTAACAGCTTATGGCAGAATGAGGGTTTCCAGGGGTGAGCAGCTAATCTTATTTAACACACAGAAGGTCAAACTCTGGTACTGACCTACGTCTAACACAATTACCCTACTACTGGGTTTGTAGTATGGATGCTGGAAAAGTGGTGGATGGGTAATGTTTACATGGGTTTACCTATATAATTTGGTATTCATTTCTACCACTGTGCTGTTGCAGGTAGTGCTCCCTAGTAGTAAATATAAGGAAAGTTGGAGATCAGTGGCCAGGAAATGTTGGCTCTGGACCAATATCAAGTTCCAATCAGCAGAAAGCACAATAATATTTTTCAGCATTTAGTAAATATCCAGCCTTTTTCTGATACCGAATTCTCCAGCATTGGTGGCATCAGTAGGAGAAAAAATGAAATGAATGAAGGCAGGGGGCTGAAGGGCTCTTGGTGAGCTTTTATGGAAGGGGCACATGTCAGTGAGCAGGCAGCTGGATATTTGAGCCTGCAGCTGGATTTCCAATAATTCTCCCGATTACCTAGAAACTTTGGGCAAAAGCAGGCAAGATTCCGGCTATGCCCATTATCCAACATATAGACTGTAGCATGCCACCGTGCTAAATTTTTAATTTTTAATAATAGTTATAACTGCCATCATGGGGCAGAATTTTTGTCACAAATTTTCAAGTAATTTGCAATACACTGTGTATGTAAGCACAGGTGACTATTTTACCTCATGTACCTGCCACATGGCTCACATCTCACTGTTGAACATACTCCAGTTGTGATATCATTATATCATCAAAACACTGATATAACTTGCGGTTCCGTGTGTACTGTCCACTTGGACATCATTGCAGTGGACAAATATCCATTCAGATATAATAACCCTTAAAGTGTATCTCTTGGCAAAACATTTTTTTAATACAGTAGGAGAAGGATTCGACTTAGGACAAGTTTTTATTGGGAAAATTCATCCCTCTAATTGTACAGGTGACCATTATCATCTGAAAAGAAAGTGGAGGATAATTCAACATTTAAGAGATGTCTCCAGAACAAGAGGTAAGGGGAAATCTTATGAAACCTAATATGGGGACAACTGTCTAAAAGAGGAATTTCCCTTAGTTTAGTTCCGACTCATCTAACTTTCTGTTGTATCTCAGGGATATGAAATGATTGAGTGGAAATTTCCTCAATGGTAAACAGACAGAAAATAATAAACTGATAAGGGAATTATCTCTTCCCTGCTCTACCCAAAACTAAAGAATGTGTGTTAGCTATACATATATTTTTAAGAGTTTTCCTATTTTTTAATCAACTTTTAAAATATTTGATCCTTTGTCGAAGCTAGTGGCCGTCTTCCCCCAATGATGTTTCCAGTGTCCCTCAGCTCTTGTAGGGTACATTGATCCAGCTATTGGTTAAACTGGCGTTGACTGGTATTTCATACTTTTTTTTAAAATCAGGTAAGACTTTATAAGAATGTCACAGAAATAGACAAAAAACAAAAAAAATATTACAAACATCCAGTTGCAATACACCAAGTACAGTCCCCACACCTCGTAAGAACAGTCAGCTTAATAAAATTGCAATTTAAATCACTGAGAACACAGAGAGCGACAGGATAAACAAATAGTACAAAATAAAGCTTCCAAAAATCCTAAAATATCTACTTTTTGACCCAAGAGGAATAGGAAGGATATCTATCAGAGCAGTCAGTTATCGGATTCATGTAGTACATATTCCTATCGCACACCTTCCTGGTTTGTAGGCTCTTATGTGTTGGGTGCTGAAGCGATCACCAGTTGGCAACTGGATTAGATACAAGTAAATACATATTCGCCAGCACACCAAGGCTCTTGCAAAAGCAGTCCAAAATTTATTGAAGTTACGATCACATCAAAAAATGGCACCATTTTTTGATGTGATCGTAACTTCAATAAATTTTGGACTGCTTTTGCAAGAGCCTTGGTGTGCTGGCGAATATGTATTTATAGTTATCGGATTCACTCCTTACAGGAGACTAAAGCAGATAAATTGTACCGCATGTTACAATAGGATCCTATCTATTACCAAGTCAGTTGGTGCTAGCCTCAGAGTAGCCAGCCAACCACTCCACACCTTGTCAAACTTGGAATGGCTGCCTCTGTGCTGGTACTGTAGGCTCCACACTCTGAATCCTAATACCCCATGCTTAATCTATTTTCTATCTAAGAATAAATATGTTGTATAGACTATGTAAATATAGTCATTCATTGAATTCACCTTGGTATAATATTCTATGATTTTTAGCTGTGGACGCATACTCTATTTTATATTGTATTTTTCTTCTATTTTCTATTTTGAATTTTTATTATTAATTTATTATTTTTTATTATTTTTATTAATTAATTTTTATTTCTCATCTTCCAATTTCAATGTGTTTTCTCTTCCTGAGTATTACTAAATATTTTTAATATGGATAATCTTCCCTAAATTATTTAAGTTGCTGTTATAAGCCTCCTGATCGACTTCTAATACCTTTCTACCAGACACGTTATGGGTTAATTATGATGTATATTTAAACCGGAGGTCTGCGTGACTAATCAGGCTGATGAAGGAGACGTGACTGTGCCTCCGAAATGCATTCCAATTGGATAGAACATTTCCAGGCGATACTGAGCTCTGTGCAACCAAACCCCTGTTTTTAACGCATACTGTTAGACAGTTCAATTCGGTTGGTCGCTGGCTGGTTGGTAAGTTGTGAATCGCTTCATTTTTTTTGATCTGCGTCCACTCCTTCCAGTGCTCCTTACCATTAAGACCAGTTATAGGTGGAGGCTGTGACCACTTTTTGCATTATTGTTGATATCTATATTGAGCCAGGCAACGCACTGACACCTTTGCCGCCATTGTGCGATGTGCTGGGTGTTCAGTGTGACCCTGTGTCTTTAAAGGAGGGGTGGGCTCCCTCTAGTCGCCTGTCCTCCATCTATCCCATTAGATGCATGTGCTCTCATTGTAGAGACTCTTTAAATTATAGAGTTAGGGACTGCAGATTATAGGGTGCCTTGCCGGGGCCTGCAGCTGTATTTGAAAATGTGTGCAACCAAACCCCTGTTTTTATCGCATACTGTTAGACTGTTCAATTCGGTTGGTCACTGGCTTGTTAGCAAGTTTTGACTGGAAATCTCTCTACCCCCCCCCCCCCCCCCTGCATTTCCATCTTACAGCCACTGGGTTCCCAACCTGTTGTTGAAGCAGCCTTACCACCTCCAGCAGTCATTGAAAGAGACTATGTACCCTATCTAGGAATTCTTATACCCACTAGGACTATTATTTTTAAATTACCAGGACTTTTAACATGATGCACAGCTTGCTGATCTAGCGCAAAGTCTCACACTTTAAGTGTTACTTCTATGTTTGTACTAAAAATATGCACTGTCACTGTATTAATGACACTGGCTAGGAAGGGGTTAACATCAGAGGTGATCAAAGGGTTAAAGGTATGCCTAGACTGTGTTTTTTTTTTTTGCAGTGTTGGAGGTGCTTTTACTAGGGGAAGACATAGATCTATGTCCCTGCTTTGCAGAAATACAGGATTCCTGCCTTCCCCACAGAACAGCAATCTGCCCTTTTTATATAGTAAGGGGGGCTGTTCTATCTCTTTAGCTGATGATCGGTGGGTGCCAGCAGATATTGAGTCTGTGGTACTCACTGATCGGCTCCTGCTGTGGCATTCACACTCCTACCTGGAGGTGCAGGATCACATATATACATGTGATCCTGTGCACAGCGGCCACCCTGCAGCAGTAAAACTGCTATAGGGCAGTCAGCAAGTGGTTAACTCGATTTCTAAGCAATGCATTACTAATTTCTTTAGTCAATTGCCTTAGGGGTTCAAGCCTTTTCATTCTTTAATGGTTAATGTTTTTTCTTACTGTTAGCTAGTTTGTTAACACTATAGGTTAGCACTGAAGATTGCCAACAATTGACTACAGAAAAATCTTCATGAAGATTTGAAGGTAGACAACCATTTGGTCTATTATGCTCATTGAGCAAAAAGGATTTGACACTATTTTGAAATATCAACAATTTATTTGGCTTGCTGTTTCTGTTATTCACTTGCATATGTTGGATTTCATTGACCTTACAGTATTTGGCTTGCTTCTCATTGAAGATCTTGTATGAGGGTACGAGGAAGGAGGATGCAAATGTCATCAGCAAAGTCAAGGTTTTAAGGTCGTCAAGATGCTCTTCAAGACCCCACAGCATGCTGCTCTTCTTGCCCTACAGTGTCTTACTAACGGAATAGTCCAAGATAAGCAGGAAGAGCAGCACAGACAGCAAAAATTCTTGTTTAATGCCCGACTGGACAGCAAAGGGCTCAGATAGCTTATCTGCATATTCTGTATGACATTGGAGTTTCCCAAACGTTTCCCTTTGCAAGGCAAATGATCTTGTCCAGGATGTAGCTAGCTTTTTATGATTGACTACAGCCGTTCTCTGTTAATGTTGTCAAATGTTTTCAAAAGGTCACTGAATAGCATACAAAAGAATTCCTAGTCCATGCACTGTTCTCCAATTATCTGCCCTTTATTTGTTTTGGTCTATATAAAAGTATGGCCAGATTGCCCTCTATTTCTTATACCATGGCATGGTAAGTCTACTATATAGAACCCCTGGGAACATCTTACATGGCAATGACAACAGTGCATTTTTTAACATTTTAATTTTTCACAGTTCATTAAGTCATCTGTCTTGTTGTTTTAAATAAAACAATACATTTTCCAAATGTATTTGCAATGAAAGGTGGGGAAAAGGACAGTAGCAGGCATTGAAGAGCTGGCCTTGACATAGTCTGGTGGAAAGTGATTCACTCCTCATGCCCCACCATTCTTCATTTTTTTTGTTGGGATTGGTGAACTCCAAGGGGGTTGGAGGGTTTGTTCCAATCTTCCAAGTCTCCCCAACTGTGATTTCTACATATGCAGTGACAACAAATTTTCCCTTTTAGCACTTTCTTGAAATACAATATTCCCTTCATCTGTTGCAACCCTAATTCCCCCTCCTAAATGAGGCAATACAATGAAAGCTGTAGATAATATTTTAATGTTACATAAGTTGCAGGGTACCATTTAGGGTCTCAAGCCCCTGTATTAAGGGAGCATTATAAATGAATATGTGCTGTTTGGAGGACTGGTAAGGAGAGCAATGTAATTTATTTTTAAATAAGGGTGAGCAGTAAATGTTCTGCAGTGCACAGTCAAAGCCACATTTGTGGCATAAGGAAGTAACATTTTAAAGGACTATTAAACGGTATATTTTTAAGTTTCACCACTTGTTGTTTTTAGCAAAAATGTGTTGGAAGAATGGCTGACCAAAATTAAAAAGCCTTTGGCATGTAATTAAGGTATACATATATTTAATTGTTTGCCTAGAGCTTCATTTTAGACTTCAGGTAGTTGCCCCTTCCAGATCCTGTTGTACACTCATAAGGGACACAACATCTCTCCTCGCCATTTTAAACCTGGATCAAGTTGTTCAGGCCTCAGTGTTCCATACCTTCCCATCTTGGGTAGGTACAGTGCTCTGGCGCTTCCTTGAGCCACCTTTGGCCTTCTGCTTCATTTAAATTACCTTGATGATTGAGCGGATCAGCAGAACTGTAAAACTTTGTTTTTATTAAAACATGGAATGTTCATCAATAGCACCTTTTGTTTTTGGGTATGAAAATTTCCTCTCGCACCCCTGATGAAGGAGATATTCAATCTCTGAAACGTGTCAGGTTAAGAAAGTCCTATCCCATCAATGTCATTCTCACAGTTGGTGCATTCAAAAAAACTGTTCATACCATGTTGCTTATATGTTTTTTATTAAGCGATGTATTAATAAAATTGATGTTTTTTATAAAATCTCTAAAATTCCTTATTATGTGTTTCACTTGATACTAAATCAGTGCCCTTCAAGTCCCAAAAATAGGGGAACTCCCACTTTGTTTGTAGGTCGGGTTGATAACATTCTTACCTTGAAAAAAGGATGGGGTTGGGGGAGGTATAGTTACTGGTTATTAGCTCAAGGATAAAATAAACTAAATCTACAAACTTATAAAGGAATCCTAATATTTCTTATTACATGAGAGGAAAATAGTGTAATGTGGCAAATATGGTTATACTTATAATAAGCAAAGTTTCAAATAATAAAAGAGGCAATGGCTAACCTTAAGCAAGAGCCCCTTTAAAAAAATTATAAACTAGACCATTGTTGGCATTGCTGCCAACAGGTTATGGCTCTAATCAAATTCACTGCTATCAGTCACCATTCCTGCACAACTTTGATCAAGAAAGACTCTACAGGCTTTGCATCTCTTTCTTTCTTATCTAAATATTATACCAAGGTTCACAAAGTTTTGCAGCTTTTAGAATTCTTTTTTCCAAACCGTGTTTCCTATCACTGTACTATATTTAACACAGTTGAACCTGGTATTACTTTAAATTAAAACTTGTAACCTTTGCCTATCAACCCCATTAGTTTATGGTTTAGTGGACCGCCTCTGGCAACACTGAGAAAAGCAAGGTATTTTTTTGGCTTGTAGAACAGTAGGATAAATCATTGTTTAGTTTTTTTTTTAATTCAAACATTAGATCTGACAAGCATATGTAGTACTATTTAAAAAAAAATGTAAATTGTACATAAACTTTAGTTTATGAAAATATATATTTTGGGTGAGTTTTTTTTAGAATGTTTAAAATCTCTAATGTTATGTTAATATTTGTAAAGAAGAGCAATTTGAATTGCCTGGCCACCAAGTTTGAAATGTGAGTAGGGCTACATTAACTTATGTATTTAATTAACCACTTGCCGACCGCCGCACGACTATCTACGTCGGCGGTCAGCCCCTCACAGGCAAACTAACATAGGGCTACGTTGCTTGCTTGTGAGGGTCTAGGGAGCGAGCGCGCGCCGCCGGAGGCGCGCTCCCGCGTGGTCACGGACCCCCCCCGCGCGTGTGACCAGCGGACCCGATGTCCGCCGGCCACTCGGCGATCGGCGGGGGAGAGGGAGAATGTCAGGCAGCTTGTGTAAACAAGCGACCTGTCATTCTCCTCGCTGTAAAGACACTGATCACATGGATCTACTATGTAGATCCGTTGATCAGTGTCCTTACAGCTCAAGCCACAGCCAATCACAGTAGAAAGCACGCCCCTAGGGACACACACAGCCCCTCCCTCCCAAATAAAGTTAACCCCTTCACTACCAGTGTATTTTTACAGTAACAGTGCATATATATAGCACTGATTACTGTAGAAATGTCACTGGTAACCCCAAAAGTGTCAAAAATGTCAGTCAAGGGTCCGATCTGTCCGCCGCAATGTCGCAGTACCGCAAAAAAAATCGCAGATCGCTGCCATTACGCGTTAAAAAAAAAACAACAAAAATGACAAAAATCTTTCCCTTTGTTAGTAAACGCGATAACTTTTGCGCAAACCAATCAAAATACGCTTTTTGTGATTTTTTTTACCAAACATAGGTAGCATAAAACAAATTGGCCGAAAATGTTAAAAAATTTTGATTTTTACATTTTTTTTGGGGGGAATTTCATATAACAAAATGTGAAAAATATTGCTATTTTTGCAAAATGCTCTTTTTTTGTTTATAGCGCGTGATCAAAAAATCGCACAGGTGATCAAATACCACCAAAAGAAAGCTCTGTTTGTAGGAAAAAAAGGACGCCAAATTCGTTTAGGTACAGCGTCGCACGACCGCGCAATTGTCCGTTAAAGTCACGCAGTGCCGAATCGCAAAATACCCCCTGGTCGGAATGGGGGTAAAATCTTCCGGGGCTTAAGTGGTTAAATAAGACTCCAGGGCACCATGGTTTTCCTTGCAGTTTACTAACAAAATAAATCCGTTATCTTTAGTCCTCACCTTGTAAGTCTTTCTAATATTCTCATGTCAGATGATTCCTCACTCCATTCACCCTGTTGTCAAATAGTGCTGAGCCTAATAAGAACTACCTAGACATGCCAAACAGCATTAACCATTTTTGGAAAGTAGACAATGTGAGGCATTTAGTAAGAGGCATAGCTAGTTTTTGGAAGTTGTAATTTTTGTCACAGTTTTTTGAAAATAAAGAAACTGAATAATTTTTTATTTTTACGTACTATCACCAGTGCTGTACAGCTTCATCATATGACTGATGTGACAGTGTTTAGGAACATTGACCGGGGACTAGGGATGAGCTTCGAGTTTGTGTCGAACGTAAGTTCGACTTGAACATCAGATGTTTGTTTGTTCGTAGAACAACGAACAAACGTGGCCGTTCACAGGAAATTCGCCCGCCCTAATGCAATGCTTGTGATTGGCCAAAGCATGCACCTTGACCTGTTGGCCAATCACAGCACAATGTCTGTGACTGGCCAAAGGCAGGGTGACTTTAGTCAATCATGGCTCAGGGGCTAAGTCCACACCCCACACTATATAAAGGCTGCTTAAACGGCAGCCGTGTGTAGTGTGTTAGGAGTGGAGATTAGGCAGGGTAGTTAAGTGGGGTACACACTAGTAGAAAATCTGCCGAAAATTCCAGTCCGAGGTAAAATCGTACGATTTTCGGTTAGTGTGTACACAACTTTTAGCAGCCGATGCCGACATTTTCAACGAAAAAAAAGGAGGGACAAACACCAAAATTTTTATCGTCCGTCCCCAGACAACCAATTTCCGTTTAATCTGCATGCAGTAAAAGTTGAACACAAAAGACCGCGCATGATCTGAAGTTGCTGACAACCCGGAAGTCTGGGGACAAATGTCCCAAAAAAAAAATAAAAAATCGGACGAGAAATTTCGTGAACATTTATACACTGTCAACTAAAAACGGTAATGAACGCTGAGCAAGAGAGAGAAAAATCGAGGATATTTCGTCCAATTTCCGTCAAGTGTGTACGGGCCTTTAGTGGAGTGTGCGGTTTATCTATTAATAGATCAGCCAATATAGTAGATATATATATTTATCAGCTGTTGCAGGAGATAGTGGAGTATTTATTTATCAGTTATTGTAGGCTATATTTCCACCAGTGCAGTATATATATCAGCCAAGTCCAGTGTATATATCAGCCAGAGCAGTGTATATATCAGCCAGAGCAGTATATACAGTAGATATCAGCCATTGCAGTGTAGTGTAGGGCTGATTCTTATGTTACACAGTGTACTGCAGTCAGTTTAGTGCTGTGCTGTGATTATAGTGGGGCCACTGAAGTGTATTGTATTCAACACGTCTGTGTCACTCCACTGATACCATTTGTTATTACATTTATATATATATATATATATATATATATATATATATTTTTTATTTTTTATTTTTTTTTATTCAATTTTTTTTTTATTTTTTTTGATAGCAGCATTAGGTTCTGTTGCTGCAATATTAGTACCCCCCCCCCTTTGTTGCCTTTGTTGCAGGTGGTAGTGCGTGCTTCTGCATCAGCAGCGTTTTTTTTCTTTTCTTTGCACAGCAGCACTAATAAAGGGCATAATTGCTGCTCCCCTTGTGCATCTCAGGTGCTCTTCCTTCTGCTCTAGAGGTGGGTTTTTTTTTGGTGGTGAACCAGCACCAATAATATTAGGGCCATAATTGCTGTACCCCCTTGTGCATCTCAGGCGCTCTTCCTTTTGCTCCAGACGTGGGTGTTTTTTTTTGGTGGCGAACCAGCACCAATAATATTAAGGGCATAACTGCTGTACCCCCTTGTGCATCTCAGGCGCTCTTCCTTCTGCTCCAGACGTGGGTGTTTTTTGGGTGGTGAATCAGCACCAATAATATTAGGGCCATAATTGCTGTACCCCCTTGTGCATCTCAGGCGCTCTTCCTTCTGCTCCAGACGTGGGTGTTTTTTTGGTGGTAAACCAGCACCAATAATATTAGGACCATAATTGCTGTACCCCCTTGTGCATCTCAGGTGCTCTTCCTTCTGCTCCAGACGTGGGTGTTTTTTTTGGTGGTGAACCAGCACCAATAATTTTAGGGCCATAATTGCTGTACCCCCTTGTGCATCTCAGGCGCTATTCCTTCTGCACCAGATGTGGGTGTTTTTTTGGTGGTGAACCAGCACCAATTTTTTTCAGGACCATAATTGCTGTACCCCCTTGTGCATCTTGGTTGCTCTTCCTTCTGCTCCAGACGTGGGTTTTTTTTTTGGTGGTGAACCAGCACCAATAATATTAAGAGCATTATTGCTGTACCTCCTTGTGCATTTCAGGCGCTCTTCCTTCTGCCCCAGAAGTGGGTGTTTTTTTTGGTGGTGAACCAGCACCAATAATATTAGGACCATAATTGCTGTACCCCCTTGTGCATCTCAGGCACTCTTCCTTTTGCTCCAGACATGGGTGTTTTTTTTGGTGGTGAACCAGCACCAATAATATTAGGGCCATAATTGCTGTACCCCCTTGTGCATCTCAAGTGCTCTTCCTTCTGCTCCAGACATTGGTGTTTTTTTTTGGTGGTGAACCAGCACCAATAATATTAGGGGCAAAATTGCTGTACCCCTTTGTGCATCTCAGGCATTATTCCTTCTGCCTTGGCAGGGGTTTTCTTTTTGTTTTGGCTTTATGAATTTTCTCTTTATTAATAAAAAAAATATAATAAAACGGTTTATAGTACACCAATCACAAAAGTATTGCATCCAAATGCCATATTCCCTTTCCACACTCTATTCTAAAAAGTTATAAAAATCGCCCCCCAAAAAATAAAACACAATAATAAAACAGTTACAATTATTGCACCAAAGCATCATATTTCCATCACACATTCTATAATATTCAGTTATAAAAACCACCCCAAAATCCCCATCATGTCCCAAAGGCCAACAAGGAGAGGCAGTCGCTCACAGGCCACTAAAAGAGTTCAAGCTGCCTCTGTGTCCACAGTGAAAACTGGTGGCCACCGACATGGTGCATCCTCTGAAGGCGGGGCATGCTTGTCCTTTTTTTCAGGTGCTGGCTGTGTTATTGAGCCACAACATGCAGAAGAGTTGGTGGAGTGGATAACTAAGCCGTCCTCGTCCTCTGTCACACAGGCTTCTTCTAGTTTGCCTTCTACTGCAGCTGCCAAAGTGTTCCATTCCACAGGCTCCTTGTCTACAGCTACTTCCTCCGTAGACTCACCATCATGCATGGAGGAGTCATCTGAATTATTTAATCATAGTGTCAGTTGCATGATGCTGGAAGATGCGCAACAACTCGAATGCTTCGATGTTGGATCCCAGATTGAGGAAGTGAATAACGTGAGCCTAGAGAGAAAGGGTGACAATGACAGACAAGAAACTAGCAGCCATGTTGCCACAGCTGCAGCATACTGCCAAGTTTGCTGTAGTGACGAGAAGGGAGGAGATTATGAGGTTACTGACTGTACTTGGGTGCCTGGGAGAATAGAGGAGGAAAGTGAGGAGGAGGAGGTAGCACAACTCCAACGAGGCAGGTTGTGCTCCAGGGGCCGCCTTAAGGGAAGCCACCCTATTGCATCATGCCACAGAGCTCCACAGGTGCAGGTAGCTGCTAACTCCCCGCTGACTTCCAAAAGTTCATTGGTGTGGGCTTTTTTCAACACATGTGCAGTAGACTGCAGCATTGCTGTTTGCAATCTCTGTCTGAAGCGGATCAAGCATGTCATTAAACACCAGCCGCTTGGGCACCACATGCTTGACAAGACATATGATGACCTGCCATGCAGTCCACTGCCAACAGCACCTGAAAGACCAACATCATAAAAAAAGCATGCTTCACCTTGCTCTTCATCTGAGATCTCTACCCCTACTATACCTCATGTTTTCTCAAAAACCTGCACTGAGAGGTATGATGGTATAGCAATGAGTGCCACAGATACTTGTACCCAATCTGCTAGCAGTACACCACCTATTGATTTGACCAGCAGGCAAATTTCGCTACCCCAGTTGCTGAACCATAAAAAGAAATACTGTCCCAGCCATCCACATGCTCAGCGTCTAAATGCTAGCTTGGCCAAATTGCTAGTACTACAACTGCTGCCTTTTCAGCTGGTAAACTCTGCCCCCTTTCGTGAATTTGCGGAATGTGCTGTATCACAGTGGCAGGTTCCAAAAAGACATTTCTTTTCCTGTAAGGCCATTCCATCTCTTTACAATCATGTGGAAGATAGTGTTTTGGCCTACTTGGACAGAGCAGTCAGCAGGAAGGTTCACATTACCACTCACTCTTGGTCCAGCTGGCATGGACAGGGACGTTATATTTCTTTTACGGCGCACTGGGTAATTCTGCTGGCAGCTGGGAAGGATGCAGGACAGGGTTCAGTGCTGGAGCTTGTTCTACCACCATCCCTCCAAAAAGCTGGTGCTGATTCTGCCACATCTGTCCACTCCACCCCCTCCTCCTCTTCTTCCTCTATGTACTCTTCTGCTGAATTGTCCTCTGAACCAGCAGTGCTTCCTAAACGTTCAAGGGGCTACGCAAGCAGTCAGGCTAAAAGATGCCATGCAGTGCTTCAGTTGGTCTGTCTAGAGGACAGGAGCCACATGGGGCCAGAGATTCTGTCAGTTCTGCAGAGGCAGGCTGAGAGGTGGTTGACGCCACAGCAGCTTGAGCCAGGAATGGTTGTATGTGACAATGGCACCAACCTTCTCTCCACCCTCCGACAGGGACACTTGACACATGTTCCATGCTTAGCACATGCCCTGAATCTGGTGGTGCAGCATTTCTTGAACACGTACCCGGGCTAACAAGATCTTCTGAGGTAGGCTAGAAAAGTCTGTGGCCATTTCCATTGGCAGTACAATGCCAGTGCTCGGCTATCTGACATTCAATGGGAATTCAACTTGCCCACCAACCGCCTCATTTGTGACATACCCACCAGGTGGAACTCAACATTGGCAATGCTGCAGCTGCACATGCAGCAGAGGACCATCAATGAGTACCTGTGTGAGTATGGCACAAGGACAGGCTCAGGGGAGCTTGGCTTCTTTTCGCCATGCCAGTGGCTTTTGATAAAGGATGCATGCACTGCCCTGTCACCATTTGAGGAGACCACAAGGATGGTGAGCCGTGACAATGCATGCATCAGTGACACTATCCCTTTAGTCTTCCTGCTGAAGCACACGCTTCGTGGAATCATGGACAGGGCACTTGAGGCACAACAATGGGAGAAAGAGGAGGACTTCCTTTCCTCACAAGGCCCCCTTTACTGTATGCAAATGTCATTCCTGCAGGGGAGACAAAACACACAGGAGCAAGAAGAGGAAGAGGAGGAGGAGGATTGTGGCAGCATGGATGTATAGGATAACATACAGCAGTCTTCAAGGGATGCTTGTCATTCCCCAGAAACCGCAGGAGTTGTACGTAGCTGGGGAGAGGTTGCTCCTGATAATGTCATGCTTAGTGACTCAGAGGACTCAGAATCTCATGCCTCCTAAAACTTACGCTGCATGGGCTCCCTGGTTTTGCAAAGCCTGCGAAAGGACCAGAGGATTTGTGGTATCAAGGAGAGGGATGGCAACCCTTCTTGATCCACGTTACAAGGGTAAAGTTGCAGAGCTCATCCTGCCTTCACAGAGGGAGCAGAGGATGAAACATCTTGGGGATGCCTTGAAGAAAGATTTGTGTAACACCTTTCCAGACACTGGGAGGTTAATGTTCTCTTGACATGTTTCTGAGGCATCGTTCAGCCAAAGGAGGAGAGGTGGAGAAGGCGGCTGTCTGACCAATGCCTTTAACCAATTCTTTAGTCCTCAGCGTCCAGGGCTGTTAGGTTTAAGCAACCACCGGCAGCGTCTACTTCATACAGTGCAGGATTATCTAGGTGTAAGAGCAGACTTGGAGACCTTTCCAACTGAGCATCCACTGGGTTACTGGGTCTTGAGGATGGACCACTAGCCAGAACTTGCTCAATATGGAGCTCAATATGGAGCTACTGGCCTGTCCTGCTTCCAGCGTGCTTTCTGAATGGACATTCAGTGCTGCTGGAGGTTTTGTGATGGACAAAAGAGTGCGTCTGTCCACAGACTCCATTGACCAGCTGACTTTTATTCAAATGAATCAGTCCTGGATCAACAGCAGCTATCAAGCCCCTGATGCTGATGTAACTGATTGAATTTGCTAGGGGCCTGCCATCCCTTGAAGACTACATATGCTGCCTATTCTGTTCCTCAATCTTCATAATGCTACCTTCCAACAATGTTTTTGGTTTAGGGCACCACCAAAACCCAAGGCCTAATTTTTCTGCACTTGTATGACAGGTGCATGCGATTTCAATTTCGTACCTAATTTTTAACAGCAGGGCCCATTCCTGCGCCCAGCATTGCGACGCAGGGGGTGGAACCGGCGGCAATTTAAAAAATGTAAATACACTAAATGACATGATACAAAGTTGTGATCCTAACGAATTAAACTGTATCATGCCAATTCCCCACAGGATTGCACCTGGTGACTTTTCCAGTGCTCTGCCTGTGCTTTTCCAATTCTTTGCACCTGGAAAATTGAGAAAGACCATGGTGTCCAAAAAGCTCTCTTTTTGCTCAAAAGTGCTTTTAGACGAACTGGAAAACAACTACAGTGAAACTGAGTTACTTGAAGAACTGAGCGATAGCGATTAGTGGGAAAATTTGTCATCAGGTACGGAAAGTGACGACAGCGATGATTCTGATGTCTCTTTCTGGCACATAGCTTGTGGAATTTAGGAAGTATATCAATTGATTCTTCAGAATTTCCAACTGAGCTATGTGCCAGAAAGAGACATCAGAATCGTTGCTGTCGTCACTTTCCATACATGATGACGAATTTTCTCATGAATCGCTATCGCTCAGTTTTTCAAGTAACTCAGTTTCGCTGTCGCTTTTTTCCAGTTCGTCTAAAAGCGCTTTTGCGCAAAAAAAAAAAAGCTTTTTGGACACCATGGCTGTTCAAAATTTTCCATGCACAAAGCACTGGAAAAGCACAGGCAGGGCACTGGAAAAGTATCCAGGTGCACTCCTGTGGGGAAATGGCATGATAAAGTGTGATCCGTTGGGATCAAGACTTGTATCATGACATTTAGTGTATTTACACTTTTGAATTTGCCGCCGGTTCCAACCCTACTGCGTTGCAAGGGAGGGAACCAGAAGGCAAGTGCCGGCAATCGGCCATGCACAGAGTGGGGAGAGACTGTCAGGATGACGGGGAGGATGGCGGGGGAGCGCAGGGAAAGTGAATAACATTGCAGGGTAATCCCGAGTGTGACTCGGGGTTACCGCTTTTGGTACTAAAATTAACCCCGAGTCACACTAGGGAATACCGCCAGGGAGGTTAAATTACATTTTTTGCTTTAGAAATGTCAGTATTGCTGTAGCAAGATCTATAAATCGCACTAATGCGCCACTTTGCAGGCACATTAAGGGGACCCCCCAGGCACAATATTTAAAGGAATTTTTCATTTTTATTTTTTCACTTTAAGCATAAATAAAATCACTTCTCCTTTAAAAATGATTGTTTTAAAAAAAATGTGTGTCATTGGTACATGTCCCCCAGTTCAGTACCCAGACCCCATACACTTTTTTGGGCAATAACTTCCATATAAGCCTTTAAAATGAGGACTTTTGATTTTTGACGTTCGAGTCCCATAGACTTCAATGGGGCTTGAATGTTGTAACAAACTTTTCCCCCGTTCGCGGTGTTCTGGTTCAAACCAAACAGGGGGGTGTTCGGCCCATCACTACTGGTGACAGAATGTTAATAAAACATTTTTTTTTTTTATCTTTTTTTATTCAATTTATTAAACATTTTATTTCATTTTTAACATTTTTAAAATTATTTTTTATCAGCAGTTGCTCGGAGGAGGGGCCAGAGCATGCAAAGTTACAATGATTTCACCTGCACCTGCCGACCTGCCTCAGTATAAGCACTGTGGCTTGTTGGCAAGTGGTTCAACAAAAAAAAAAGTGAATGTTGAAAAAAATACTGGGCAATATCTACTCCACAAATTCGTATATTTCTGGTCAAGTAAGTGAGTCTCTTAAACCAATCCAAAACAGTAACATTTGAGGCATGCTTTGAAAGATGAATATTACAGTTACTCATCTGCTTATGTTAACTGTCTACCGAACTGTCAAGCCATCAAATGGTTGGAGTCATAGCTGATCACATGTGCAGCATCATGGCAACTGCAGATCAGATTAAACAGAGGCTAAAATGGTCACTTCTTTGGCTGTAAAGGATTGGAAGTTTTACTTCTGCTATAACTATCTTGGTTCAGCACATTATACCCTTTTGTATTTGTAGTCTAACATACAGTATTATACACTATTTGTTTGGAAGAGACAGGTATTTAATTTAGTAGTAAATTTGACTACATATACTTTTATTTCTTGGGCTTTATTTCACATATATAGTAAATTTGGAAATAAAATGCATTTTCCTGATATTTCATTTTTGAAAACCAAGCGTTTCTGTAATTTGCATCTCCCATATATTTACCATAGAATTTAATCAACAAAGTCTGATGATAAAAATGTTATTACATTAGTGTGGCTTTTATATAAAGTAATAAAAGGTAAAGCTCAAAGTGAACTATGCAGTTAACTTTATCTTGTGTCCATGCACATTAGCACGATTACAGGCATATTTTAAAGAAGTTGTGTGAAGTCAGAAGATTTTTAATCCTAATGCATTCTATGCATTAAGATAAAAAGCCTTCTGTGTGTAGCAGCCCCCCCCCCCCCATTACCCCCTAATACTTACCTGAGCCCCATCTCTATCCAGCGATGTCCACAAATCCCTCGGCCGTCTAGGACTCTCTCTCCTGATTGGCTGAGACACAGCCACGACTCCATCGGCTCCCACAGCTGTCAATCAAAGTCAGTTAGCTAATCAGGAGAGAGAGGGAGTGTGGGCAGACAGCAGCTCCGTGTCCGAATGCACACAAGAAGCAGCAGCTCGGCTCGGGTGCCCCCATAGCAAGCTACTTGCTGTGGGGGCACTCAACATGAGGAAGGGGCAAGGAGCAGTGAAAAGGGACCCAAGAAGAGGAGGATCCAGGCTGCCCTGTGCAAAACCAACTGCACAGAGGAGGTAAGTATAGCATGTTTGTTATTTAAAAAAAAAAAAAAAAAACTAGACTTTACAATCACTTTCAACTCAGCGTTTAGAGGCAGAAAAAAAACCCTTCTGGTCTGCGTTTCTGATTGGACCTTTCTGGCAGAAAAAAACCCTAAACTCTCCTAAACTTGTCTAAACTGTGTACAAAAACGCTCTATATGAGCATTTTTTCTGCCAAGGGAATTGGCATTTTTTTAAGCTCAGTGTGCATGAAGCCTAAAAGGACTTTATTTCCTTTTTAATGCTACATTGGAATATAGACAGTAGAAAAAAGCAGTTTGTACAAATAACCTAACATTAACCACTTCTGGACCGAAAGATTTTTCCCCTTAATGACCAGGCCATTTCTTGCGATTCAGCACTGCGTTATTTTGAAAGACAATTGCGCTTTCGTGAAATGCTGTACCCAAATAAAATTGATGTCCTTTTTTCCCCCCACAAATAGAGCTTTCTTTTAGTGGTATTTGATCACCTGTGCAACTTTTTTTTTTAAACTACAAACAAAAAAAGAGCGACAATTCTGAAAAAAAAAAAACAACAATATTTTTCACTTTCTGCTGTAAAACATTCCCCCCCCCCCCCCCCCCAAAAAAGGAAAAATTTAATTTTTTCATAATTTAAGGTCAATATGTATTCTGCTACATGTTTTTGTTATAAAAAATCCCAATAAGCGTATTTTGATTGGTTTGTGCAAAAGTTATCGTGTCTACAAACTAGGGAAAAGATTTATGTCATTTTTATTTTATTTATTTATTCTTTTTTTTACTAGTAATGGCGGCGATCAGCGAGGACTGCGACATTGCGGAAGACAGATCGGACCTCTAACTGACATTTTTGACACTTTTGGGGGACCAGTGACATTACTACAGTAATCAGTGATAATACTTGTGATCTATTTCTGACTGCAATCAGCCAGCAATAGAACACTTTAGCAGGGAGATGCTGGACAAAGCTAGAACAGAGGAAGTGATGTGGCGTCATTCGTGATGTCACATTCCTTTAAATGTAAACACTATGCAGAAGCATTGTATTAATGTCGATCTGCTACAGGCATTTATATGGAGCAAGAAGGGAAGCTCCAGGGCTTAGTGCTAAATCCCTGCTGTCACATGCAGCCACACTTGTATAAAGTACTCGAAACCCATACTTGAGTAAAAGTACAAGTGCTTGATCAAAAAGTGACTTGAGTAGAAGTGGAAGTGCTCTATCAAAAAGTGACTTGAGTAGAAGTACTAAAGTATTCAACATTTTTTGTACTTAAGTATTGCAAGTAGTTTTTTTTTAAATATTTTGCTACTCAAGTACTGAAAGTAAAAGTACCAGTAGTTTTTAAAAAAAATGTGCTACTCAAGTACTGAAAGTAAAAGTACAAGTACTGTGTTATGTAGTTATTAAAGAAAGAAGTCAAAAGTTTGAACATCATATTGTTTTTTATTATTTCAAATGATCAACCTAAAGGACAATCACAATTCCTTTGGCTGTAACTTTTTGTAAACAAAAACAGATAAAGTATGTCCCTCTCTTCCCCCTTTAAAGCATCCCTCCTTCTCTTCCCTGCATGTTTTTTTTTCTCCACCGCTTATTGGTGTGCAAAATCATATATAAACCAATGTGATATACAAAAATAGGCACAGTGGTGTAGTGGTTAGCACTTTCACCTAGCAGCAATAGGGTCGCTGGTTCAAATCCCAACCATGACACTACCTGCCTGGAGTTTGCATGTTCTCCCTGTGCCTGCGTGGGTTTCCTCCGGGTACTCCGGTTTCCTCCCACACTCCAAAGACATGCTTGTAGGTTAATTGGAACCTGTATAAAACTGTCCCTACTATGTATGTATGTATGAATGTGAGTTAGGGACCTTAGATTGTACGCTCCTTGAGGGCAGGGACTGATGTGAATGTGCAATGTATATGTAAAGTGCTGCGTAAATTGACAGCGCTATATAAGAACCTGAAATAATAATAATAATATTCCAATAATGAAATAAAGGAAGAGTGTATGAAATCAAAGTCAATAAAAAGTCCATATATATAATGCCATAATGCCATAATACCATATATATGTGACAAAACAAGATGAATATATTTTCAAAGGTGCAGGAATCAAACAGGTGCTATTCCAAATAATAGGTGCAGACTCCCACCACCTTGTGGATTTCCCCCTTACCCGGCGGATGAAGGAAAGTGCAAAATAATATCCAAATAGACTCTTCCAGTGAAACAAAACTGCAAAACCCGTGCTTTCAACTTCTAGTGAAAAAAGCAAAATCAGCCTCTTACCAGAAAAAAGGTCTATGTACGCTTGTGACTCTCCTTGGTTGGGGGAGGTTCTCTTTCACCTTAACAGCAGATATGTAGACCGTTTTATTTATACATACAGTAGCATTTATTTTCGTATGCGCTGATTTACACATGACATTATACACATTTTTTTTAACTTCATGAAGTCTGCCATCTACTGTTCTGGCAGTGGTAACTTTTATAATTGTAATGAGTAACTATGCAGCACAAAAAAAAAATATCGGAGTAGAAGTATTGAAATCATCGAAAAAATGTAGTGGCGTAAAAGTGGAAGTATGAGAAAAAAATTATACTCCAGGAAAGTACAGATACCGCCTTTCGGTACTTAAGTACAGTAGTGAAGTAGTTCTACTTAGTTACTATACATCTCTGCATGCAGCCAGTGTCTCCAGTGCTAAAACTGGCAGGGGCAACCAAAACCGCTCAGACCTGCTATCATATCAAGTTGGCCCTGGGTGTCTCCCTGGGATAAATACCTGCTATCCCTGGACCATTTTAAAACAGCACTTGGGACTCAAGTGCTTAAAGAAAGCTTGAGATATGCTATTTACCTTTCTGCAAAAGATAATTTCCTGGCTGTCACATGTATTCCATATTTTTAGTACATTGTGTGTTGTTCCTGGAATAAACATGAAAGTTAGTATGTATTAACCACTTGCCGACCAGTCACGTTGACTGTACTGTGGCAAAGTGGCTCGATTCCGTCCAGTGACGTAGACCTACGTCGCTGGACTCCTCCCTCTGTAGGCGGCGCTTGCGCGCCGCCGGAGGCACGCTCCCGCTGTTTTCAGTCACAGCGGGAGTCGGGCCAGGGGAGGAGCGGCGGCGATCGCCGCTGCTCTTCCCCGATCGTCGGGGAATCGAGTTTGGAGATCCGCCCGATTGTGTAAACAGAGCGGGGGGATCTCCTATGTGACAAACAGTGACAGATTGCAGGGTTCAGCATAGCTGAACCTGCGATCTGTCCCTGTGTCACTCAGTCACCTCCCCCCACACACGTTAGTAAGCACCAGGCATACATTGACCCCTCCCTCTCCAATAAAATTAACCCCTTCCCTGCCAGTTTAATTTTTACAGTAACAGTGCATATTTATAGCACTGATTACTGTAGAAATGTCACTGGTACCCCCAAAAGTGTCAAAAATGTCAGTCAAGGGTCCGATCTGTCCGCCGCAACGTCGCAGTCCTGCAAAAAAAATCGCAGATCGCTGCCATTACACGTTAAAAAAAACCCACCAAAAATGACAGCAATCTTTCCCTTAGTTAGTAAACGCAATAACTTTTGCGCAAACCAATCAAAATACGCTTATCATGATTTTTTTTACCAAACATATATAGCAGAAAACAAATTGGCCAAAAATTTTAAAAAATTTTGATTTTTACATTTTTTTGGGGGGGGAATTTCATATAAAAAATTTTTAAAAATATTGTTATTTTTTTCAAAATAAACGCTATTTTTTTGTTTATAGCGCAAAAAGTAAAAATCGCACAGGTGATCAAATACCACCAAAAGAAAGCTCTGTTTATGGGGAAAAAAAGGACATCAATTTCGTTTGGGAACAGCATCGCACAACCGCGCAATTGTCAGTTAAAGTCGCACAGCGCCGAATCGCAAAAAGTGGCCTGGACGTAAGACAGCAAAATCCCCCGGTGATAAAGTGGTTAAACAAATGATAGCTCACATTTATCTGTGACTTGGATTGTGCTCCACAAGTGAACCTATAGTTTCTATAAAAATTAATTTTATTTATATACTAATAAAAGCTGCCTGCAACATTTACAGTGCTATGTATTTAAACCCATGCTGAGTGTTGATTATGTGAGTTTTGATCAAGACCCAGCACGGGGCAAAACATATATTATTGTGAATATTGCAGCAGGTTTTTAACAGGACATCAATAAAGCAAAGTTATAACAGTATGTCATCTCAGTTTGTGCTGATCATTGTTCCAAAAAATGCAAATAAGGATGTATGACATTATTCTCAGTTTACTGATATGCATATTTATTCAAGGTCAGTGACCCAAACCTTACTGAACACTGAGCCGACTGATGTGCTTGCAAGAAACTATCATATTCAGAAGATGACTGGCCCTCTCTGTGCCATTTTACTTTTCTTTGCAAAAATGACTTCTAAGGGAACCTTCTTTCTTGGATTTCTACTGTTTATGGCTTACTCAACAGGCTATACATGAGAGAAATTCTTTCCTATACATTGGGAAATCTGACAAGGCTCTCTTTCCGTCCCTATTTTATTTATTCTTGCCCCGTCGCCGTTTAAAATCAAGAGCAGGTTAAAATATTTTTAGGGACCGAGGTTGCCAAATACATCATAAAGGCTGTTTATATAAATTAGACATCCTGCTGACCACAACAAAAACTATTACTTTTCAGTTCCCTTGTTAAGTCATTTTCACACTAAATGAAAAGAAAACAATTGACCTCCTCTTGTTTTTCTGAGTTTTTCCAAAGTGTAATTACATGTTGTAAAAGGTCTTCTAAATGCTTTTAGAGTGAAAAAGATTCCTATTACTCTGCTATCTATACCCATCCCGTTCCCACCACAACATCTACCCAATGTTCAATTTGTGCCCCCACATATGAATCTGCATATTAAGTCGTTGGTCCTGGTGATATGTGTCCAAAACCAGTCCTTAACCCCTCCTTAAACTACTATATGATGCTTTTCAAGTAACCTCACATACAATATGTTCTAATGAAATATTTAGTGCCATGGCAATGTCTCAAGCTTTACTTACAGTTGTTTTATTGTGGGTGGAACTGGGTAGCATATACGGTAGCCCTGCAGATGAACAATAAACTCGTGGGCAAGTTTGCAAACTTATTCATATGATCTTCAACAGGGGAATCCTAGGAGCAACAGAATAATTTTCTAAGACAAGATTAAATTAGCCTTTTATCTGCTAGGCAGAATGCCGTGGGACCTTCTTAAACTATATCTCAATATATAGGCTTTATAATACTTAAAGACTCCCTAGGTATATTTGGCAGTTAATAATGTAAATTTTGGAAACCTAGAAATTGAGGCTTGAGGCAAACATGTTGCTGTTATGTGTCTATTGCTTCATGTACTTGTGTTAAAAAATATCCTGTTCTCTTTGTATTGCTTCCTTTGTGTGAAATAACCGGTGATCCTGCCAGTCCCCCTGCTTTCCTATTTTAAACTGCCCAAGCTAGATATGAGAGCACATTCTTCTCAGCATGGTCAGTTTTCTGGTTGTGCTGGGGGCACAGCCTGACTATCCTACAATGATAAGACTTGTGCTGACACACTCCCGCTGCAGGGCCATTCACTGGGAAGATCAGTGTACTGCTGTTTCTTCAACCCCACCTCTCTGCAGCTGAGGATTGAGATTTTATGATCACTTATAAAAAAAAGAAAAAAGGCATTTATGTTTTTTTAATATATATATATATATATATATATATATATATATATATATATATATATATATATATATATATTTCTATATACGTATATATTTATATATAGATACACAAACTTTTTGCCTTTAATTTATACTTTAAACGTAATGGGTTGTTTTACAAGATAAGGCTTCACATATAATTTTCAGTTTGTCCATTTACAATTATTCACAGTTGATTTATCTCATCAAAGCATAACCATCACCTCCATTTAAAAATGCTTTTGAATGTCAGTTTATAAGTCCCTCTCCATCATTTTTTCTTTCTTATTTTTTCCCTTCAATTACAAGTTACAAGGGCATGCTCCTAATGAGACAACGGGTGGTGTCCTGGGGTATTTCCTCCCAGATCTGGACCAGGGCATCACTAAACTCCTGAACAGACTGAGGTTCAACCTGGCGTCGTCGGATGAACTGAAACATAATGTCCCAGAGGTGTTCTATTGGATTTAGGTCAGGAGAGCGTGGGGGCCATTCAATGGTATTAGTTCCTTCATCCTCCAGGAACAGGCTGCATACTTTTGCCACATAAGGCCAGGCATTGCCATGCACCAGGAGAAACCCAGGACCTACTGCACCAGTGTAGGGTCAGACAATGGGTCCAAGGATTTTTCCCCCAATACCTAATGGAAGTCAGGGTGCCATTGTCTAGCCTGTAGACGTCTGTGTGTGCCTCCATGGATATGCCTCCCCATCACTTACCCTCTACCAAACCTGTCATGCTGAACAATGTTACAGGCAGCATAATGTTCTCCACGGCTTCTTCAGACCCTTTCACGTCTGTCACATGTGCTCAGGGTTAACCTGCTCTTATCTGTGAAAAGCACAGGGCGCCAGTGGCATACCTGCCAATTCTGGTGTTCAATGACAAATGCCAATGGAACTCCACAGTGCTGGGCAGTGAGCACAGGGCCCACTAGAGGATGTTGGGCCCTCAGATCACCCTCATGAAGTCTGTTTCTGATTATTTGGTCAGAGACATTCACACCAGTGGCCTGCTGCAGGCCATTTTGTAGGGCTTTAGCAGTGCTCATTCTGTTTCTCATTGCACAAAGGAGCAGATACCGGTCCTGCTGATGGGTTAAGGACCTTTTACGGCCCTGTCCAGCTCTCCTAGAGTAACTGCCTGTCTCCTGGAATCCCCTCCATACTCTTGAGACTGTGCTGGGAGAGAAAGCAAACATTCTGGCAATGGTACATATTGATGTGCCATCCTGGAGGAGTTGGACTGCCTGTGCATCCTCCATAGGGTCCAGTTATCACCTCATGCTACCAGCAGTGACACTGACCCTAGCCAAATGCAAAACTAGTGAAAATCATCCAGAAAAGATGAGTAGGGGAAAAAAAAGGGCAGTGGCCTCCACCTGTAAAACCATTCCTGTTTTGGAGGCCGTCTCATTGTTGCCCATCTAGTGCACCTGTTGTTAATTTCATTAACACCAAAGCAACTGGAACTGATTAACAGCCCCCTGTGCTACACACCTGACCAGATCAATATCCCAGGAGTTTAACAGCCTTGATGCTATACTCTGATTAAAAAGTGTTCCTTTAATTTTTTTGAGCAGTGTATTTAAACATGTTGATCATGTCCCCCCATTAATTTCTTCTTCTTAAGTGAAAATAATATATATTTTTTGTCACTCTAAACCTATGATCTACCAGGACACCCAGATCCTTGGGTAAAAGATGTGAGAATCTTGTGTATAAATAGACCCCTTAAACTTACCCGCAAAGTTAGTCCATAGCAATGCCCCTCCGTTCATACAGCTAGGGTAGGGTAGTTTTCCATTTTTAACTGAAATTCCACTTTAACTCTTAACTATCCCCTCAACTCATCCTTAGCAATGGATGAGTCATCAGCTGACAGTTGAATGAAAAAAAAACCATTGCCAGCAATACACAAATGTGGAAAAAAAACAGCGCAGCCCCCCAATCTATACCAGGCCCTTTGGGTTATTATTTTGTTAAATTTTGGCATGGGGGTTCCCCTCAAAATCCATACCAGACCCAAGGGTTTGGTATGGATTTTGGGGGGGACCCCACACCTTTTTTTAAAAGGATTTTGGCATGGGATCCCCCCAAAATCCATATCAGACCATCAGGTCTGGTATACATTTTAAGGGAAACCCCCATGCCAAAATTAAAAAAAAAAAAAAATTGCGTGCTGTCCCCCCAAAATCCAAACCAGATCTTTTTTCAAGCATGGATCCAGAAAAAGAAGGAAAAAAAGAAAAAAGCTCAACTCGTGACAAAGGCTACCGCCGTCTGCCTGCCTCGCTATCTGACAGTTCTTAAATAGGTAAGGGATGGGGCCACCTGGTGGCATTGCCCCCTTGTGACGTCACCGATCCAGCATTCACTGGTCGGTGATTGAAAGGTCCAGTCTTTTTTCTGATCCAGTGGTGCATTGTGATTGAAGAGGGATCTACATCGGGGACATTGATTTTTATTTTTTAATAAAGGAATTGTCAAAAACTGTGTGTGTGTTTTTATTTCTTTTTGCCACTTTTTTTGGTTAATGGCTAGTACAATGTACCCCATACTCATTCACATGGGGGGCTGGGATCTTGGCCCCCCTATATTAAAGGGGGCTTTCAGATTCTGATAGGCCTCCTGCCCACCACTGCCCAGGGTTGTGGGGAAGAGGCCCTTGTCCCTATAAAAATGGAGACATGATGCTTTGGGGGGGGGGGTGCAGAGTAACCCCCCCACGTTGAGGACATGTGGCCTGGTATGGTTAAGAGGGGGGGTTGCTCATTCATCCCCTCTTTTCTGGCCTGCCAGGTTGCATGCTCCGATAAGGGTCTGGTGTGGATTTTGGGGGGGGACCGCATGCCATTTTTTTACATTTTGGTGCAGGGGTTTCACTCAAAATCCATATTAGATATAGGAGTCTAGTATGGGTTCTTGGGGGGACCCCACACGTTTTTTTGTCACATTTTTTGTATTGCTGGCAATGGTTTTATTTTTCAAGAAAGCTTGCAGCCCTGGAAATCAATTTAAATGTAATTTTTTCAATTTTATACAGTATACAGTGGGTACGGAAAGTATTCAGACCCCCTTAAATTTTTCACTCTTTGTTATATTGCAGTCATTTGCTAAAATCATTTAGGTTCATTCTTCTTCCTCATGAATGTACACATAGCACCCCATACTGACAGAAAAACACAGAATTGTTGACATTGTTGCAGATTTATTAAAAAAGAAAAACTGAAATATCACATGGTCCTAAGTATTCAGACCCTTTGCTCAGTATTTAGTAGAAGCCCCCTTTTGATCTAATACAGCCAGGAGTCTTTTTGGGAAAGATGCAACAAGTCTTTCACACCTGGATTTGGGGATCCTCTGCCATTCCTCCTTGCAGATCCTCTCCAGTTCTGTCAGGTTGGATGGTAAACGTTGGTGGACAGCCATTTTTAGGTCTCTCCAGAGATGCTCAATTGGGTTTAAGTCAGGGCTCTGACTGGGCCATTCAAGAACAGTCACGGAGTTGTTGTGAAGCCACTCCTTCGTTATTTTAGCTGTGTGCTTAGGGTCATTGTCTTGTTGGGAGGTAAACCTTCGGCCCAGTCTGAGGTCCAGAGCACTCTGGAGAAGGTTTTTGTCCAGGATATCCCTATACTTGGCCGCATTCATCTTTCCCTCGATTGCAACCAGTTGTCCTGTCCCTGCAGCTGAAAAACACCCCCACAGCATGATGCTGCCACCACCATGCTTCACTGTTGGGACTGTATTGGACAGGTGATGAGCAGTGCCTGGTTTTCTCCACACATACCGCTTAGAATTAAGGCCAAAAAGTTCTATTTTGGTCTCATCAGACCAGAGAATCTTATTTCTCACCATCTTGGAGTCCTTCAGGTGTTTTTTTAGCAAACTCCATGCGGGCTTTCATGTGTCTTACACTGAGGAGAGGCTTCCGTCGGGCCACTCTGCCATAAAGCCCCGACTGGTGGAGGGCTGCAGTGATGGTTGACTTTCTACAACTTTCTCCCATCTTCTGACTGCATCTCTGGAGCTCAGCCACAGTGATCTTTGGGTTCTTCTTTACCTCTCTCACCAAGGCTCTTCTCCCCCGATAGCTCAGTTTGGCCGGACGGCCAGCTCTAGGAAGGGTTCTGGTCGTCCCAAACGTCTTCCATTTGAGGATTATGGAGGCCACTGTGCTCTTAGGAACCTTAAGTGCAGCAGAAATATTTTTGTAACCTTGGCCAGATCTGTGCCTTGCCACAATTCTGTCTCTGAGCTCTTCAGGCAGTTTGTTTGACCTCATGATTCTCATTTGCTCTGACATGCATTGTGATCTGGAAGGTCTTATATAGACAGGTGTGTGGCTTTCCTAATCAAGTCCAATCAGTATAATCAAACACAGCTGGACTCAAATGAAGGTGTAGAACCATCTCAAGGATGATCAGAAGAAATGGAAAGCACCTGAGTTAAATATATGAGTGTCACAGCAAAGGGTCTGAATACTTAGGACCATGTGATATTTCAGTTTTTCTTTTTTAATAAATCTGCAACAATGTCAACAATTCTGTGTTTTTCTGTCAGTGTGGGGTGCTATGTGTACATTCATGAGGAAGAAGAATGAACTTAAATGATTTTAGCAAATGGCTGCAATATAACAAAGAGTGAAAAATTTAAGGGGGTCTGAATACTTTCCGTACCCACTGTATGTCAGTTTTGCTGCAGCAGGTTCTATACACGGTGCAGCCACAACCCCCGGTTTAGGGTATTCATACCTATTCATGCATCAACCTCACATGTAAACAAAGAAACTGGAAGAGATAATGATTTTATGACCCCCAGTTTTAGAGCTATCATTTCCTGGCCAGTACAGCTAGGGGTCACATCTAACCGAGAATCTGTGCTTAGTTAAATATTGTGAAGGGCAGGGGAGCCCAATGCTAACCCCCTGTTATAGAGATTAAGTACAATTAAATAAATAAAAGAAAAAAGTTTAAGAAAATAAAAACACACACATGACGCATTGCCACAAACATTAGAGTGAGAGCAATAATTTAAAAATGAGATTTGGGTACTGCTGTTTTTTGCGATATCACGGGCGCACACAATTTTAAGACTTGACATGTTTGGTATCAATTTACTTGACAAAACCCCATCTTTTATATATATATTATATAATGTAAGTAATTTTAATAAAGTTTTGTAAGTAATTATAATGCCAATAAAAGGTGTTCAATATCTTACAGCTAATTTTCTATAGCCTGCATTAAAAAAACTGTTCTCTGCCAGTAGCTCTCTGTGTGGAAACAATAGTCTGCTTCCCGACAAACCCCCACCGACTCAGACTATAGCTTTAAAATCAGCAAAGATCATACTCTCTGCTGAATCGAAAGCTCTGGCTCTGACTCAGCTGGGGCATTAGACATCTGCAGAAAGATCCTTCCCCACAGGGAGTAAAGCTGGCCATAGATGAGTCAAAATGTGGCTGGTCCAACAGGGATCAGTGTGTGGTCATCCCTGCTCCACAGAAGCCAATCATTTGAATGTTGGAAAACCTTTCTCTTTCAGCAGCTTCAGGCAATAGGCTGCAGGCGCTGATCAATGTATTTTGACAGCAGCGGGAATCATTGTCAGAATACTATGTCCCAGCAGGGGAGGTTCTTCCATTCACTTTGTTTGTGTGGATGGAGTTCACACTGGTGTGATACGGTAAACATTGCGATTCCAGTGCGGGTTCACGCATCACACCTGAATTGCAAACTGGTTCACACTGACATTTGTGAACCGCTGGGGGTGTCAATGTAAAGTTAATGACACCCCCAAATCGATTTGCAGATCGCAGTGAGAACTATGAGATGGTACAGGAATAGGATCGCATGGGTAAGAACACCCATGCGATCTGACTTCAGTGAGCACCAAAAAAAAATGGGTATTGCACCATTTTGGTGCGAATGAGATGTGATTTCAGCAATACAGTTTGTATGGCTAAATTGCACAGACCTCGCATGTGATGTGCACAGCAATGTGAACCCAGCCTGCTGGTTGAACAAAATAAAACAACCTGTCCAAGGTAAGCCTAAAAAGGCAAAACTTTTTTTAGTTTTGGATAGAGTGAAGAGGAATTAGAACTCTTTATTTGTCTTGTTTACCATTATCATTGAAAGTGAAAGTTAAAGTAGAACTATAGGCAAAACCTTTTCCTGGTGCCTCTGTGGCAGCATACGTGTGATAGTAGCCTCTCCTACTTCTGCTCACAGGGCCAGTGCATAGCTATAAAAAGTTAACACCCACACAACAGCCCATTTCCCTTTTTTGTCCTCACGGAACTCACACCCAGTGTGAAGAGGAGAAATCCTTACCTGCCACCTTTGGTGGTTTTCCGCACAGGTTAAGCCTCTCCTGTAGTGCAGTCCCTGACATTGGGACGCTAAATGCTCTGATAAGGCAGGGAACCCCTTCTGTGGCTCTTTTGGGATAAAAATCCGGGTGCTAACTAGCCCCACACAGTAGTGCAGCCAGGGCTATGTTCCTCAGAAGAGCTGTCCATGTCCGGAGCCTGCCTCCCAAAAGTGAGTGGATCCATTGAACTGTGAAACCACATTTCCAAGATAAGTATGTTTTCTCATTTTTTGGAATTTATCTGTGAATGGCCTCATCCTCAGTTTTGTGTGTTACATCTCCTCTTGGATGGGCTGCAGCTGCAGCATGTTCCAGTATATATTCTAGTGGCAACTAAGAAAGAGAAAGCTAAGTGTCTACATTCAAGGGAATGATGCATTATGCTGAACAGGTGAAGTAAATAGTGCTCACATGGGGCCATCTTTGGTTTGGGCAAGTACTCCCCCCAGTTGCCATCTTGGAGTTGGGCAAGACTACCTGGAAGCCATCTTTGAAGTGGGCAAGGTGAGAAGTTTGCCAGGAGTGGGAGGCAGGCAGAAGGAACATGGGCTTAAAAACCCAGCAGCTTCCAGATAGGGCATTCACACGATAGGACTGCATGCCAGCACACCCTTAGCCGCAAACCCTGCATGAAAGGCCATTTCCTGGTGCCTAGCAAATAGATATGTCCGTACTCATGTCTCAGTGTGGCATTATTATTATACCTGACTAAATGTCAGTGTTCCAGCTGCCCTGCACTATGAGCTCACTGCATAACAAAGATCCACACTGTCCCTATAGGTAGGGGTCATTAGACCAGGGTAGGCATTTTGCTGCTAAAAGAATGCATTCAGGTGCTAACTGACCTATCTCTTGGCTAAGGAGCCCAGCCTGGATGATGCATGGGAGGAGCACCAGAAATCCGGTAAAAAGTAGAGAAAATCCTCTTCTATACTGCAAACCCTAACACTATGGCCTTAAGAATGCATCAGGACCACCTTCAAAAGGCAGACAGAAGCTTCGACCCATTATGCTTAGCCGCAAGAAATTGCTGTGAAGCTGCATATACAAAATAATGTGTCAAGATTGCCTAAAGAGGGTGACAGAAGGTCTTCCACCCCATCAATCATAGTTGCAAAAGATTGTTATGAGCCTGGATGAAATTGCCTTTTCAAGATAAAGAGTGTCAAGTTTGCCTTAAAGGGGTAGACAGAAAGTCTCCTGCCCACTATTCATAGCAGTAAAGGATTGCTGTGGGCCTGGGTGAAGTTATCATGTCCAAGTTATTGAGAATACCTCAAGCTGCATTCTGATACTGTTGCTACCAACTGCATAAAGCCTCCCTTAGCAGAGAGCAGGCCAACTGCTGGAAAGGAATAACTGAGGATAAGCTGGTACTTTATGCTCAGCCTAAGGCTTTGCCCCTGCTGGCTATTCTCTTTAAGGTAGGTAAATTTACCATGAGATGAGAAGAACCAGAGGAGCCAGGTAAGAAACCAGAGCAGGCTCTAGTCTAGAAAGCTGCTACAGCCTTTCCTCAATCTGAAGAAGTAGCCTGCATGGCCTCCCAGGGACAGGCTCTTTTTGAGACAGTCCAGGTCAACAGCATTGGAGATGCGGCTGAAGATGAATACTTGTCTAGCTGAAGAAGGCTAGAATACAGATTGCAAGGTCTTTTTCTTCTTTTAATTGTTAAGAAGCGCCTTTTCTCCAATTGTGGTGGCAAACAGTTGCTGGGTTCAGATGCAAGTTTTCCATAGTAAAATTCAAAGTTTGCATTGCCTCCCTTTGCCTGGCACACTTTCTGGCTTGCTGGTCAGCAAAGATAATCATTGTTTCCATCTGGACGTGCGCTCGGGCGTGTTCGGTGTCCTGGTCCCAGCCCCCCCCCCGGTGCCACTGGTGGGGTGTCTTGCTGCCTGTGGTTGGCGGTGTTGACTTCTTGGTGGGTGGGTTGAGGCTGGGACCCTGGGCATGCCTTGGCCCACCTCTATTCCCATGCCAATTTCTGTGCCTTTAATTTAATGGGGGTTGTGGTGCGCTTCAGAGGTGTGTAAAAACGTGTTAAAGTGCTTGTGTATAGTTTACAACTTGAAATAAATAAATAAATAATGTTGTAAAAGTATACTATATGCCTGTTTCACATAATTCTGCTATATCTATTATTCTTATATATGTAGTTAGGTTGTGTAAATTGTTCCCAGTGCGGTTATATAGCATACAACTATGCTTCTTATAGGTGCTATTTTAAAGGTGCTCAGTGCTTTTAGTGATAATCCCAATATAAATATAAATATTTCTAGACAATTCATAAACAATGTATCAAATTTGTGCAAATTGGAGCATACACATATCCTAAAATTTCCAGTCCAAACAGTTATATGACATAAAACTGTGCTTCTTATAGGTGTTATTTGAAGGTGCTCAGTGCATATGGTGATAATCCCAATAAAAATATAAATATAACTAGACAATTCATAAAACAATGTATCAAATATGTGCAAATATGCAAATACACATATCCTAAAATGTCCAGTCCAAACAGTGCATATAACCAATCTTCAATAAAAAAGCTGCTTCAAATTGCTTGATATACAGTATATAAAAAAACAATATTGTAAATAACGGTGAATAAGTGATGTGACTTCTTTTCCTCCACCTTGTGCCGTGATTACACTTCTAGGTGTGCTAAATTCTCACCTCAATTTCGAGGGTAATACGCCTGTATTATGTATCTGGAAAGGTAATAGTTCCTTATCCTCCTCTGTTCCAGCGTGGTGTCTTGTTGGCAGCGGATCCTTCCAGGGGGATCCTATATATCTTCCAGTTCTCGTATGATCACTTGGGGCTCCTTTAATGGTTTCCTTAGGGTACGGTCTCCTTAAGTATATGTCTCCTCCTTAGGGGCTCATTAAAAGGATGGGGCCATCGTGGTGCAGTATTATGAACTTTTATTAGACAATAACGTAGCAAACTTACATGTAAAGACTCTTATTTCCAGCATCCAAACATCAAACAACGCTATGGGAGCTCAGTCCCGTAGCGCACGTCACTTCCGTGTTCCGGGTTCCTCCTACGCGTTACGTCATGGAATATATAATTTCTGTGCCTTGTTTTTGGACCCATGCACTACCATTCTGGGATCCTGCCCCTTGTCTATTGGTCAGCACCTTCTGTATAAGGATGCTGGACCCAGTACTAGCCTCATTGCCTTCCTAAAATATTCTCATAAAGAGATCCTTAGATGGGTAATAATTGGTGCAGGCTCTATCGAGCAACCTGACATGGTCCTCCAGATATTCCAGTAATTTGGATAGGTTCAGACTCTAGTCTCAGATTTAAGGAGTGATCTGGATCTCCACTTTTATATGAGAGGCCTAGAACTGAGAGTAGGCTCATGTGAGGCAATGCCTTTGGCTTGGTTTCACCCCAGGCTTTTACAGGCCTCTATTATTCGAGGGACAAGTTGACTCAGTCTATGGTCAGGCGATTTCCCTATTGCTGAGACTCAGGGGTCTGGCTCTCATGCAAGGAAGTCTTCTTTTCCTTTTTTAAGAAATCCCCATGGAAAGGCAGTGGATCATTCTGGGCAAGAGACCTAGACACTCTTGATATCAAGTGACTTGGTTGTTTTTGGTGTCTTTTTTTTCAACGTAGCATCCAGAAGTACTAGGCTGTTTTTGTATAATCTGGATCTAAGCAGACAATGCCATAAAGGTTGCATACTTAAATTTTCAGGTGGATCCAGAGTTTTGCAGTAGCAATAGGCTAGATTGGTATCCTTGGCAAAACGTCAGGCTCCAGCCTTGTCCGGCATGGACATTCCAGGTATACATCTTGGCAAGCAAACTGCATCTGACAGCAGTGCCTAAACGTGTGAGACTGATTTCTACCCCTGGAGCTATTCCTGGAGCTGTGTCCCAGGTAGGCAACTTCAGTGGTTGGCTACCGGGCCCCTGAGGTCAAACTAAAGGCTAGGCAGTTTTGACTCAGGTGCAGTGGTCCTCGGGTAGGATGCTCCTATGATTTTCAGTACATTCTTTCTATGTTTGTTCGGAATGGAAAGCATTCTGGTGTTTCAGGCTGATCCAGGCAGATAGGGTACGCCAACCTAAAAGGGGTGCCGGACAGTTGCTCCAAGTGATCTACTGGATCAGGATCATCTGTTCCCAAGGAATGTGTTTTGCCATCCAGCTTCAAGCTTGGAGATCGGGCATCATTGAGTCTAGGAATCCCTTGAAGCTAAGCAGGGAGGTCTGATTATTCATGTTAAATCCATTGCTGCACATGTAATGATTGCTTATCTTGGTGTAAGCCTCAGGACTTTCTCCCCAAAAGTTTTTTAGCTGGACAAGTCCTCTCAGCTGGGCCTAGGTCAGCATTTGGCTCTTAATGTTGCTGCCCATGTGTCTTTGTGGGATCTTAAATAGTTCACTTGTAGCCTTCACTTGAAGAGGTGACTTTTCAAGACTGGTGACCTTGTCTGGCATGAAACCTTTTACGAGTTTAATATAACACAAGGTTGTTAGAACCCAGTTCTCCATCTTGCTCCGGTTAGTTTCTATCCGTCTCCTCAAACAGGACATCCTTATTAATTTCTTTGATCTGCATTCAGTTCACCCAAAGGAAGTTTCGGTCTCTTGGTTGGAAGTGGTCATGTTGGAAAGTTTATCTTTCAGTCTATACTTTCCTCTTGTATTTCAAGATGGATCCTGTACTGATGCTTCCTTTTCTAGCTCCATCATGTCAAGTTGACACAGCAAACTATCAACCAACTCCACGGTCTAGGGTTCAGGTTCCATCCTGTCCTGACAAGATGCACTCTACTAAATCTATGAGTGCTTCCTGAGCTTTCGACTGCAGACTACAGTTTCACAGATCGGCAAGGCTACCACCTAGGCTTCTATCCTCACTTTCCTTGTGTTCTACCAGGGGCTTGGGGTGATTGTAGCCAGATTAATGCACTTGCTGTAAGAGCATTTGGGTGCTGTCCGTTGTCCTTTTTCCATCTTTTCTGTAATTTTTGGGTCAGGCTTTGAGGGCATGTCCCCTTGAGGGGGTGCCTGGGGACTTGCATGTTGATGCGGATGGTACTCAATTGTTTTTCTACCATGCAGACATTCGCTCTTATCGGAAGCCAGCTTCTGGTATAAGAAATTATTGAGGAAGCTCTTCAAGCTGCAGGAAGTTCAAAACCTTGCTGTTGTCATGGCATCCAGAGCCTGTGGGGATTTGTTTGCCTATCCCGTAGTGAGATTGCTTTGTCTGAATTGTGTGAAGTACTCCTTCAATATATCCAGATCAATGATGCTACACTTGCAAATAGTCATTAGCTACCCAAAGTAGCTAAACGTAGCTCCTTAGAAACCAACAATGGTAGAAGGCTCCAGCGCACACTCACCTTGCGCTTCCTAAAGTTAATTCTAAGGTCCTGCTTTATGGCCGGGCTGCAACCACCAAAAGTAATTGCTCTACGTTTCTTCAGCAACATCTGAATATCGTGGGCACCTTATGCAGAGATGTCAGCCAACATGACAGGCAGGGGAGCCAATCTGGTTTCATTTTGGCACATTTATTCAGCACTACTGATGGGCCAAGTAGTCCTCACTACACCTGTCTTTGGCAGTAAACCAGTAGCTTACTCACTTTCTTATAATGGAATTTGCTGAAGCTTCCCACCCTGATAGCTAGTTATTGATCTATCACACGTATGCTGCCATGGAGGCACCAGGAAAACAGAAAATTGTATCATACTTACAGTTACCGTACATACTCGAGTATAAGCCGACCCGAGTATAAAGCGAGGCCCCTAATTTTACCACAAAAAAAAGGGAAAAATGATTGACTCGAGTATAAGCCTAGGGTGAAGGATGCAGGGCAGCGGGCATGGTACAGGACAATGCAGGGCGGCAGGCATGGTACAGGACAATGCAGGGCTGCAGGCATGGTACAGGACAATGCTGTGGGCATGGTCCAGGACAATGCTGTGGGCATGGTCCAGGAGACAATGCTGTGGGCATGGTACTGGAGACAATGCTGTGGGCATGGTACTGGAGACAATGCTGTGGGCATGGTACAGGAGACAATGCTGTGGGCATGGTACAGGACACAATGCTGTGGGCATGGTACAAGAGAATGCGGGGCTGCGGGCATACTACAGGAGCTGCAGTGCTGCGGGCATTGTACAGGTGTACCATGCCTGCAGCACTGCATCCCTTGTAGTATGTCCGCAGCCCCGCATAATGGCAGGTAGTGCGGCTGTGATTCACTTACCTGTTCCAGAAGCGCTTTAATTTTAAAAATAGCTCCGCCCGGCGCCGACGCGTCATTGCGCATGCACCGCCGCCGCTGGGGAAACCTTGTATATGTTAGGCTATTCTCGGAAATAGCCTAACATGTACGGCCTGGCACGAGCGACGGCGGCGCATGCGCGGTGACACGGCGCCAGGCGGCGCAATTTTTAAAATTAAAGCGCTTCCTACACGTCGGGCCAGCTGGGGACATTTTTTTTTTTTTTTTGACTCGAGTATAAGACGAGGGGGACGTTTTCAGCACAAAAAGATGTGCTGAAAATCTCGGCTTATACTCGAGTATATACGGTATTTTCTTTTCCTGGTGCCACTGCCTATCCATGGCAGCATACCAAACCCACCCAGTTCATTCCTATGTACAAGGAATGGGCTATTGTGTGGGTGTTAACTTTTTATAGCTATGCACTGATCCTGTGGGAGAAAGTAGGCAGGGCTACTATCACATGTATGCTGCCATGGATAGACACCAGGAAAAAAAAATTACAGTAAGTATGATACAATTTTCTGTTTTTTTTTTTTTTGGATAGAGCAAAGGAGGGTTATAACCCCTGTCACTTTTTTTTTTTTTTTGCCATCTGTGTTCCATTGTGCAGATATCCTTTCACTTCCTGTCCCATTACCAATCAGGAAGTGAGAGGAAATCCCTGCAAATTTAAGGAATTCTTTGGGGACTCACAGGTCACTAGAACTAGTATCCCCATTGGAAGATTTCCCCTCTATTACTTTTCTGGGGACATCCCAAAATTTGGGTGTTCTTTCACTTTCAATCATATAGGTAAACAGAGCAAACAAAGAGGATGAATCTCCTTAACAGGAACACAGACAGCAAAAAAAACCTGACAAATATTCTAATCCCTCTCCACTCCATCCAAAACTAAAAAAAGTTTTGCTTTTAGTTATACTAAATCCCATATTTTGAATTGTCCCCAAAAAAGTAATACATGGGAAATCTTCCAATGGGGACACTAGTTCTAGTGATCTGGTACTGGCAGACATCGAGTCCGTGGTACCCAATGATCAGCTCCGTTGTGTATAATGATAGTGGGAGCGGCCTGCCCGCAGCACACACGTGTGCCCTAGACCCGTAAGTGCAGGCTGTTCTAGGTATGTGATCCTGCACAGCAGTGCCACTTTGACACTGTAAATGTCGGCAAGTGATTGATTTAAGGGTCTCACTCTGCAGCTGCTGGCAGGGGACAGGCTTTTCAACTCAGGCTATAGCAGCCTATAGAAAACTGTAAGATATTGTACCCCTTTTATTCTGATGCATTTGAAATCTATGTAGTTGGTTTAAGCTGAGAGTTCAGTTGAACATGATAGTATAGAAGGGTTACAACCCATGTCAGTGTTTTTTGCTATCTGTCCTGTGCAAGAGATTTCTCCTTCATGTTGGTCCTGTAAACACTACAGTAAATGATTCCATGGTAATCCCTTTTAAGGGTCCATTCACGCCAGATGTGCTGGCATGGGTTGATCCACATGTAAGTTCTCTACAAAAACACAATTGTCCAAAAAATTGAAGTTATTCTTACAATTTAACCAAGCTTAATAAAGTTTAAAGAAAAATTAAACATAAAGTATTGAAGAAAATGTAAAAATATTATTATTATTATTATTAGTATTAATATTGTTATTATTACCAATAATATATTATTTTTCTTTTTTTTTTTAATCAGCAAAAATAATACAAAAATACTTCTACTAGTGATCATCATCAAAGAAATACCAGTTATAATAAATAATATTTATTTGTAATGATATGTAATATTTTTTAAATGTAATATTATTATTGTTTTTCCTATTCTGTATGGTGCTCCAATCCAGT
Source organism: Pelophylax lessonae (assembly GCF_965119305.1). NCBI lineage: Eukaryota > Metazoa > Chordata > Amphibia > Anura > Ranidae > Pelophylax > Pelophylax lessonae. The sequence continues at coordinate 354,020,213 of NC_138771.1, read as the reverse complement.
CGGCATGCCATACCTTTTCCCTGTTGCACCTGGCATCAGTTGCAATGACCCCAAAATATCCCTTTGGCCCCAGACAGACCCATCATAGTTATAGTTGAGTAAACATCATCCTCAAACTGGCATCCCTTTCTCTCAATGTAACTGCATGTAAATGGATATAAATGCACGTGTGTTTACATGCACTCAACACGCGCTGTGAATGGACAGCTGTCACTGAAATTGGTGCCCTATTGAAACATCTGTTCTGAGGACTTAACATTTTGGATTTTCCATCATTTTCAGCTCCAGAGACAATAGTACAAGGACATATTGTAAGACAGAATTTCCAAACAGAAACACAGACAGCAATAAACAACTAATAAAGTTTAATTTTTCTTTTTTGGTTACAAACTTTTTCTTCAGGGATACAATGGTGGTACAAGTACATACAGCACAACAAATATAATGCATTGTAAAAAAAGGTAGTTGAAATACATCCTGTTAATAACATTTTTAAAGTGGGTTTATGGAGATAGTTTGCCAAAGATACATTTATCCATATATTTCCTAATAAAGTTTCTAACCTCTCACTACTGTGCCCAAAATGTAAAAAAAAATTGTTTTGACTACACATACCCTTTAATCCTTGTGATAATCTTAACCCCCAGAACTATCAGTAAATATCCCTCTCTTCTGTATACTTGTTTTATCCTTTATATCAAATTGTCACAATGCAGTCATTAACCTCTTCTGGACCGGAAGGATTTGCCCCCTTAACGACCAGGCCATATTTTGCGATTCGGCACTGCGTTATTTTTATTTTATTTAACGGTCATGCGACGCTGTACCTTAATAAAATAGATGTCCTTTTTTTCCCATAAATAGAGCTTTCTTTTGGTGGTATTTGATTTTTATTTTTTGCGCTATAAACAAAAAATAGCTACAATTCTGAAAAAAACAAAAAAAACAATAATTTTCACATTCTGCTATATAACATTCCCAAAAAAAAAATTTAAAAATACATTTTTTTTAACATTTTAGGCCAATTTGTTTTCTGCCACATATATTTGGTAAAAAAAAATCACAATAACTGTATTTTAATTGGTTTGCGCAAAAGTTATCGCGTCTACTAACTACGGGAAAGATTTATTCCCCATTCACACTAGCGCGACTTGTCAGGAAACTTGGTCGCCTGACAAGTCGCGGTGGGTCGCCTGCCATTGATTAGCACAGGACCCGTTCTAATAGAAAAAGGGTCCTGTACTACTTTGGGGCGACCTGGAGGCGACCTGCATTGACGTCACCCCTGTGTGAACGGGGTCTTATGTCATTTTTATTGTATTTTTGTTTACTAGTAATGGCGGCGATCTGAGATTTTTTTTTGCAGGACTGCTACATTGCGGTGGAGAGATCAGACCCCTGACTAACATTTTTGACACTTTTGGGGGGACCAGTGACATTACTACAGTATTCAGTGCTAAAAATATGCACTGTTACTGTAATAATAACACTGGCAGGGAAGAGGTTAACACTGTGGGTGATCAAGGGGTTAAATGTGTACTTAGAGGCGTGTTCCTAACTGTGGGGGGCGTGGCTTGTGAAATGATCACAGAGACATGTGTTCCTACATGTCTCTGTGCAGGGGTGGGAGTGCGTCGGCGGCTGCCCCCTAGCTGCCTGCGTGCGACTGACGTACACCTACGGCGGTTTGCGCAGGATCTGCTGCCTGCCGCAGTATAACTGCGGCGGGTGGTCATAAAGTGGTTAAAAGCTTACAGAAAGTGAAAGCTACCGATTTACTCGAGCATTGTCCAAAACATTCCATGCTTGGTCTCCTCTTCATTGGGTTCCATACTAGGGAACCAGAAGAAAACTCCAAAAGGGGATAAAGAAAAAGAAAACACCACTAAAATTTCCCCTCCTAGTACATATCTTCTCCCCCCACTTCAAATCCTTACCTCCCAGCACAAATACCCCCCTAATCCCTCCTCCTAGCACAAATCCCCCCTCCCAACACAAATCCCCCTGGATCGCAATTTTAGTCCACCCCCCCAATTTTCCCTCCTAGAGCAATACTTACCACATGCCGTCCCCAAATCCCCCCTTCCAACACAAATCCCCTCCCCCAATCTCCTTGTGGTGCCCCCCCTACTTTACATGATACCACAGTACCCAGAGCAGCCCCTCCTGCCCCCTTTGTCCTGGCCCTACATCTCAGCCCATTAGATCTAAAATCTGAATTATGAATCTGCACAGAATGTAACAGCTGCCATATAAGAAATAAATAATCCAATGACAGTTGGAATAATGACAGTGCAGTCATTAAAAGCTTACAGGAAGTGAAAGCTACTGATTTACTCGGCATTGTCCAAAACGTTCCATACTTGGTCTCCTCTTCATTTAGTTCCATACTAGGGGATCAAAAGAAAACTCCAAAAGTTTTCACAATCAGTACAGTTGTGCCATCTCAGAAGTGCAGAGACAAGGTCATTTACAGCCCAGGGCGAACATGCCAAACTGCGCCCCCCCCTAAGATGTATGAGCATTATGTGTCAGCAAAACCCCCCCTACAAGAAACGCTGAACACGAATATGCATGCTTTCCCCCTAAGCATAAACTCCCCCTCCTCCCAGTACAAATCTGCCCTCTGCTGAAATTCCCCTCTAAGCACAAATCCTTGCCCCCCATCCCCCAAATGCCCCCCCGAAAAAAAAATTCACCCCTCCCAGTACACCCCTAAAATGTCCCCTCCTAGTACATATCTCCCCCCCACTTCAAATCCCTACCTCCCAGCACAAACCCCCCCCCCCAAATCCCTCATCCTAGCACAAATCCCCCTTCCGAACACAAATCCCCCTGGATCACCATTTTAGCACCCCTTTCCCCACACACACACACACAATTTTCCCTCCTAGAGCAATACTTACCATCTGCCATCCCCAAATCCCTCCTTCCAACACAAATCCCCTCCTCCCATCTCCTTGTGGTGCTCCCATTACTTTACATGATACCACAGTACTGTAGACAAAGCAGCACCTCCTGTCCACCCCTTGTCCCAGCCCTGCATCTCAGCCCTTTAGATTTAAAATCTGAATTATGAATCTGCACAGAATGTAAGGAAAACCGGAGCAGTTTCTAGCTCCCCCTTTTCCTCATGGGATAGCGGCGGGAGAAGGTAGTTTCAAGTTTCAAGTAACATCTTCCCATAGTAATATCTCCCCATAGTCTTAGGGTCTGTATCAGGATTGGTAAGCGCCTCAGGTAAGGGCCACCAATGACCTTTGCAGGGGGCATGACCTTTCCTTCTGGAAGAATCTGGAATTCCCTTTCAGGGGTATATTAAGGGGGTCTCAACAGCTAGGGTTAAGTCGCCTCTGTGGTGTTCCCCTCCCCCCCCTTTTTTATTCTTGTCGCGGCCTACATTATGTGGTGGTGTCACCTTTCAGATGTTCAAAGGTGGACGGTTTTCTGTTTTGATCATATGTTGTTGTTTATATGGAGGGTATTGTTTCTTTTTTGGAAAAATATATTTGATTTATTTAATGCTTAGGCAACGTGAGTCGTGGTGACTAGGTTGGGCTTTTCATTTAAAGATTTGTTGTTTAACCACTTGCTGACCGCTTGCCGTAATATTACTGCTGCAGGGCGGCTCGGCTGCGTCCAGTCATGTAGTACTATGTGACTGGAGTGCATGTGGTCTCGGCGGCGCGTGCTGCCAGAGCCGCGCTCCAGCTGTGTTTAGACACAGCGGGAGGCAGGCCGCGGGAGGAGCAGCGGCAATAGCCGCTGCTCTCCCGTGATCGTCCGGGAAACTGAGAGAAGACCCGCCTGCTTATGTAAACAAAGCAGGCGGATCTTCTCTCAGACAGGCAGGGACAGATCAGCTGAAACTGCGATCTGTCTGTGCCTGTCACAGAACCCCCCCCCCCCCACACACACACACAGTCAGTTAGCATACAGGCATACATTTAACCCCTTTGATCACCCCCAGTATTAACCCCTTCCCTGCCAGTGTCATTTATACAGTAACAGTGCATATTATTTAGCACTGATTACTGTATTAGTGTCACTGGTCCCCAAAAAGTATCAAAAATGTCAGTTAGGGGTCTGATGTGTCTGCTGCAATGTCGCAGTCCCGCTAAAAATCGCAGATCGCCGCCATTTCTAATAGAAAATAAATAAGTAAAATTCCAAAAATCTATCCCGTAATTTGTAAACGCTATAACTTTTGCGCAAACCAATTAAAATACGATTTTTGGGATTTTTTTTTTACCAAAAATATGTAGCAGAATACAAATTGGCCTAAACTGATAAAAAATGTAATTTTATTTATTTTAAATTTTTTTATTGGGAATGTTTTATAGCAGAAAGTAAAAAATATGGCGTTTTTTTTTCAAAATTGTCGCTCTTTTTTTGTTTATAGCGCAAAATCTTAAAACCACGGAGGTGATCAAATACCACCGAAAGAAGGCTCTATTTGGGGGAAAAAAGGACATCAGCTGTATTTGGGTACAGCGTTGCACGACCGCGCAATTTTCCGTTAAAGTAACGCAGTGCCGAATCGCAAAAAATGGCCTGGTCATTAGGGGATAAAATCTTCCAGGGCTGAAGTGGTTAATAACACATTTCGTGAGTATATTAATTAAGTTTGAAACCAATAATAAACGGCCGCGGCCTTTTTTATCCAATCCAGTGTCTGTGTTTAATTTAATTAAAAAAAAAATGTGTGTGATGAGTTGTTATATATTTAATGTTAAATTTATATTGATTGAGAGAATTCCCGCCTGCTGTCCCATGTAACAGTTGCCATAAATATTCCAATAAATAGCCTTTCTCACTGATGAGCAGACGCTGACACATGTCACTGACCTGGTGAACATGCTTCAAAAATAAGAATATATACTTTATAAATAGGAATGTTATTCCTAAAATATGCAGCTAAAATGTGCCCCTTAGATTCATAACAGGGATATGATTATGTCTACAATTTGCTTATTTACCTCTTCTGGAGTGTTTATGTTCTCCTTTTCATCAAATTGAATGCCATACTAATAGCAACTTTAAAAGAGTGCTTGTAAAGAGGATGGAAAGCATTCACTAGCAGAGCTCCCTGGAGACATCTCCTTCTGCACCACAGCACTGTTTCCCCAATATCCGCAAAAGCAGATGGCAGCTCTGTGAGTCATTATTGAATCCAGAAGTAACTTAGCAAATATGCCAAGTATAAGCAGGTGTTTTCACCAAGTGCTGACACATTGATCTGTTGCTAGCCGTGGCAGTAGAGCTAGTGAGTTTTGCTGCAGCATAGCAAAATCTGCTAACCATAACAGGAGAAGTCTGTCTTGCACCAATATTCCCGACTTCAACCAAGTATCAGCTACAACTTTTGTAGGGCTCATTCATAGAGTCCTGTCCTCCATGCATAGCCACTGGCACATGCGTCTATATCCATTTCAGAACTGTGTGCAGGTAGCACATTGAAGTGGATGCAAAAGCAGCGGCTGCATAGACACAATTTAGTGCCAAAATCTGACGGGCAGAAGCGGATGCACAGATCTCTACACACAGTGTCTTTGTTCATTTATTTTATATTTTACAGGTGCTTAGATAGTGCCCTCAATTTACGCAATGCTTTACATACACTATATCACTAAAAGTATTGGGACGATTGCCTTTATACGCACATGAACTTTAATGGCATCCCAGTCTTAGTCCGTAGGGTTCAAAATTGAGTTGGCCCACCCTTTGCAGCTTTAACAACTTGAACTCTTTTGGGAAGGCTGTCCACAAGGTTTCGGAAGCGCATTTGTGAAGTTAAGCACTGATGTTGGAAAGAAGGCCTGGCTGGCAGTCTGTGCTCTAATTCATCCCAAATGTGTTCTATCAGGTAGAGGTCAGCACTGTGCAGGCCAGTCAAGTTCCTCTACCCCAAACTCGCTCATCCATGTCTTTATGGACCATGCCTTGTGCACTGGTGCGTAGTCATGTTGGAACAGGAAGGGAAAACCTCAAACTGTTCCAACAAAGTTGGAAGCATGAAATTGTCCAAAATGTCCTGGTATGCTGATTCCTTAGAGTTCCTTTCACTGGAACTAAGGGGCCTAGCCCAACCCCTGAAAAACACCCCACACCATAATCCCCCCTCCACCAAATGATTTGGACCAGTGCACAAAGCAAGGACAATAAAGATTGGATGATGGGTGGATGAGCGAGTTTGGGGTAAAGGAACTTGACTGGCCTGCACAGAGTCCTAACCTCAACCTGATAGAACACCTTTGGGATAAATTAGAGCGGAGACTGCAAGCCAGGCCTTCTCGTCCAATATCAGTCCCTTACCTCGCAAATGCACTTCTGAAGAATGGTCAAACATTCCCAGAGACACATGCCTAAACCTTGTGGACAGCCTTCCCACAATTTGAAGATGTTATAGCTGCAAAGGGTGGGCGAACTCAATATTGAACCTTACAGACTAAGACTGGGATGCCATTAAATTTCATATGCATGTAAAGGCAGGCGTCCTAATACTTTTGTTTTACTGGGAAAAAGCCTTTTGGTTGCATTCCTATACGATTAACAACATTAGAAGGAAAAGAAAAAAAGGCAGCTTGCTGATAATCTTCATTGTATGACTATCTGGCACTGCCTGGTAACTCTGCAAGATCTCCTCTCTCCTACAACTTGCTCCTTGCCCATGTACAGCTTTAGCTTCCCAAGCTGCTGACAGCTTTTTCCAGGGCAGCGAATGGAGTTCTGTTCACATATCCACTGGATATCTGGATACTAGATGCATGAGTGGGGAAAATTTAAAAAATTGCTGTGCAGCAAGTCACTCATAAAACATTGCTGGAGTTTTGCATTTTAAGGACCCGTGTCTACAGGTTTCGCTGGGTGAGGCCAAGTGAGAGTTGTCCTTATGCAATGTACATAGTAGTTCCAGGTGGAGTATCCCACTATTCCCTTCTTCCATCCAAGTTCCACAATAAATACTAAAAACCAACACCCCTGGACTGTTTATTGAGCAACAAACCATTGGGAGTAAGGATGAATGTGTGAACTGTACCCTAAGTGACTGTTTGTTGGTAATCAGAGGAGGCCCAAGAAGTCATCATACAGCAAGCCCTAGGAGGACAGTGCTACATTTGGGGGCTCATCTGGGACAGCAGCGGTTGTTACGGACAACGGATGAGTATTTGCCCAAGTAACGCTATGTCTTCTCATTCAGAGTGCAGAAGTGTCAGTGGAGAAAGTAATGTCTGCGCTACAGTGATCAGTGCAAGTGTGCTTCCAAGTCATGGTCACAGCAGTGGTTGCTATCGGCAATGACTGGACATTTACCTAAGAAACACTATGTCTTCTAATGTAAAGTGCTGGAGTGTCAGTGGGGAGAGTAATGTCTGCTCTACACAGTGATCAGTGCAAGTGTGCTTCCAAGTCATGGTCACAGCAATGGTTGCTATCGGCAAAGACCGGACATTTACCTAGGAACTATTATGTCTTCTCAAGTAAAGTGCCGGAGTGTCGATGGAGAAAGGGTAGAAAGGGTGTGCTGTATTGTAGGATAACATCATATCTGCTTTACAATAACCTGTGCAAGTGTGTTTTCAAGTTATTGTCAAGAAAGCAGTGACCCGGGAAGCGGGGATTGGCGCGTCAGGGGTTATGTCTGCACATGTGCTGTGGAGAAAAATGTCTGCTATGCAGTCGGTTACAGCAAGAAAATTTCAAACAGCAGCGAGGGAGTTCGGTTGGCTTGTGAATGGGAAAGTGCAACTGAAGCTCAACTACAGACAGAAGAGGAAGATGTATGTGTATCTGTGGCAGGGAACACAATCTGCATTGCAGTACCATTCGGGCAGGCTGGGCAGTGTTATGGCAGAAGCGAAGGGCTTACTGAACCGCGTGAGAGAGAGAGCGTGCCAAAGAGATATTTTATTATATCTATTCATGTGACAACGCTGAAGAACTTACACTTTGCTACAATGTAAAGTAGTGAGTGTACAGCTTGTATAACAGTGTAAATTTACTGTCCCCTCAAAATAACTCAACACACAGCCATTAATGTCTAAACCGCTGACAACAAAAGTGAGTACACCCCTAAGTGAAAATGTCCTAATTGGGCCCAATCAGCCACCCCTCCCACCCTGTTGTCATGTGACTCGTTAGTGTTAGTGTTAATGTGGAATAGACTCCCTCTAGAGGTAGTTCTGGCTAGCTAACTAGATTGCTTTAAAAAAGGTCTGGATTCTTTCCTGGGTGTACTTAATATACAGAAAGTGGGTACTAACATTTTTTTTTAGGTAAAGTTGATCCAGGGAATATCCGATTGCCTCTCGGGGGATCAGGAAGGAATTTTTTCCCCTGCTGTAGCAAATTAGATCATGCTTTGCTGTTTTTTTTTTCGCCTTCCTCTGGATCAACTTCGGGTATAGGATTGTGTATATGGAATTGCATGGTTGGGTTTTCAATACTGTTTTTTTTTTTTTTTTCTTTTTATTGGTTGAACCAGATGGACTTGTGTCTTTTTTCAACCTGACTAACTATGTAAAAATGTGAGGGTTGTACTCACTTTTGTGAGATACTGTATATAGATGTTTTTACAGTGGTGTGCTCTTCAATTTACATTTTTTTTTACATTACAATAAAAGCCAGGGAGATAAGATAGCAATAACATAAAATAGGATGTAAATGCGTTTATCAAAAACATTTTTTTTATTATTAGTTCCCATTTTGCTTTTAGTTTTAACATACATATTTTTTTTTTGAAAGGTTTTTATTTTTGAAATTTGCAGTAAAACACATAACAAATACACAAAAACCAAAGCATAAAACAATGACAAGGTTATTACAGTGCAGGTAGAAGAAAACAAATCAATACAGCACCAAACTCGGTGGTAGGCCAACAGTGGCCAATAGGAGAATGGAGGGAAGAGCCCCTCAACAGTGGGGCCCACCCTGGAAACCAAACAAAGCAGTTCACAGGACAAAGTCTATCAAGGCTTCAACAGGGTTCCGAAGGCAAAAAGGACTAAAGACAACCAGCCAATCGCACTCATCCGACATAAACACATTCACACACAAGCACACACCATCCTCCACCATCCTCCATCATCCATATCCCCAGCCCATGGGGGCAAGAGACATAACAAGGCACTTAACCCATAACAGCAGGGACATAGGGAGATCACCACTGCCCCAAACTCTGAGACAAAGGAGTGTCCGCCCAGAATGAATCATCTATATTTAGCCAGGCTTGCCAGAGTTTAGTAAACTTATTGGGGCACGCCCTACTCTTGTATATCAGTTTATACAGTGGTATATCTCCATTTACCATACCAAAGAAGTGCTGTACCTTGGGCGGCTCAATACTTTTCCAGTGCAGCAATATTAATTTCCTAGCATAAAACAGCAATATACGGATCAGGGCCCTAGCATGGACACGGTGTACAAAGTCATTTAGTATACCCAGCAGTCCAACCTCCGGAGTATGAGTCACCGGCAGGTGTAAAGTGTCAGCAAAAAATGCAAAGATTGACATCCAATATTCCTTTATACGGGGACAGGACCAGAACATATGGATGAGGTCCGCCACAGGACAAGCACATCTGGGGCACGCGGCACCCGGGGCAACACCCATGCGGACCAACTTTTGAGGAGTATAATGTAGATGATGAATAAACTTAAACTGTATGAAGAGGTTATTGGAGCTAATAAGGTCTTGAAAGCATACCTCCGAGGCCTCCTCCCACCCCTCATCAGACAACTCAGGAAACATTGCGACCCACTTTCACGAAGCCAGCTGGAAAGGATCAGCACCAGCTGCCTGCAATCGTGAGTAGAAAAAGTGGTGACCAATTTAGTGATATCAGGGATGGACAGTAGTTTCTCAACAGGAGATTCAGAAAGCTCCAGGGTCAACCCATCAAACTGTGTCCGGGCGGCATGGCGTAACAGTAGATATTTGAAAAAGAACCGGTTACTCAGGCCATGACAGGCCCTCAGGTCATCAAAAGATACAAAAAGGTTGGATGTAAAGACATGAGAGACATGAGTCACCCCGAACCCAGACCACCAACGGGAATCCGGGTGACCCTGAAGCTCGGGGAAGTTGGTATTATTCCACAACGGGCACCAGGAGACACTATAGGTTTATCCATAAACAACATATTGCCGGCATGCCAAGCCAGCTACCCCACCTCGGTGGGCGAGACAGGGGACAGCGTCTGTACGACGACTTATGTATGGCATCAATAAGCGCCGATCTTGAGCCATGCATAGTCAGCACGAGGGCAGTAGAGGAGTTTACCGGAGAATCCCTGAGCCAGTCATAAATTTATGCAAGTATTCCAAGGAAGTACTTATATAGATCAGGACAGGCCAAACCACTGTGAAATTTCCATGCCTGGAGAGAGGATTTAACTATGCGGGGGTGTCCACCCTGGCAAAAAAGGAAGTTAAAACAGAATAGATTTTCCTTAATAAGCTCTTGGGCAAAAACACAGGTGATGCTCGGAATACATAAAGGAATTTGGGTAAGTATATCATCTTGAAAATGTTGATCCTGCCTATGAGATTCAGGGGCAGGGAGGACCAGGTGTGTAGCCTGGCTTCCATATGAGATAATATAGGCTGAACATTAAGGGAGCAGTAGGCCGAAAGGTCAGAGTGCACCTGTACACCCAGATATTTAAAGGTGGGCAACACCTGCATCTTGGACCTGTGTAGGTAACTAAAATCCGAGGTGGGGCCAATCGGGAAAGCAACAGATTTATCCCAATCGACCCGAAGGCCCGACACCTCCCCGAACTCCTCCACTACTGTCAGCAGAGCCACAAAGGATGACTCCAGACCATCCAGGTAAACCAAAGCGTCATCCGCATACAGTGATATTTTTTCTGCTATATCCCCACAGGTGATGCCAACCACCATCGCTGTTGTGCTGCCAATGGCTCAATGCCAAGAGCAAACAAGAGTGGCGAGAGAGGGCAGCCTTGTCTAGTGCCACGTTGGAGGTCAAATGGCTCAGAAACATCCTTATTTGTACACACCCTAGCAAACGGTTTTGAGTATAGCAGGCATACCCAGTTAATAAAGGAGAGGCCGGAGCCCATTCTAGACATAACTTGCCAAAGGAAGGCCCACCGTACAGTGTCAAAGGCCTTCCTGACATCTAGGGATAGCACAAGACCACTCCTTTCCTCCCTGTCCGCCCTATGCAAGTGTAAATAAAGCCGGCGGATGTTATCATACGTACTCTTTCAAGGCATGAACCCATTCTGGTCTGGGTGAATGAGGTGACATATAACCTTACTGAGGCGGGCAGCTAAAAGTTTTCCAAGAACATTTACATTGCTGTTAAGCAAGGAAATGGGGCGGTAGGCTTTGCATAGCAATCTGTCCTTGTCGGGTTTGGGCAATACAACTATGAGAGCCTCACACATAGAGGCAGGGAGTTTACCGTCCGTCAAAGCCGTGTCAAAAAGTCTTTGCAGTCTTGTGGCCAGGTCCCCGGCATGTGCTTGGTACCATTCTGCAGGCAGACCGTCCAGTACAGGGGTTTTTTTAGAGGGGAGAGAGCCAATAGCAGCCTCAATTTCCTCAGAGGTCAGGGGGCCCTCCAGCAGCCGCCTGTGAGCGTCAGACAGCACCGGGAACCGAAGAGATTCCAAAAAGCCTTCAAGCTCAGCCTCTTCCGGTTCATGTCGTTCAGAGTACAGGTTGGCATAAAAAGACCAGAATGTTTCATTAATAAGCAGGGGGTCCGAGGTAATCGATCCGTCCGTCAGTCGAACCTGAGCAATAGAACGATCCACGTAATCCGCCCTTCCCACAATGCTCATGGAGTCTAGCAGTCAAAAATAGCATGTCAACTTGGTGGAGCTGAAGGGCATTATGTGCACCCACCAGGGCACTGCGAGAATGAGGAGTAGGGTTTGCAGCATACCGAGTCTGTGCGTCCTCCAAAGAGTCCTCCAGCCTGCGCAGAGTGGCGCGGCTAGAGCGGCAATGGTTAGCAATACGCGAGATGGAGGAACCCCGCACGGAGGCCTTAAAGGCATCCCACAAAGTACCCATAGAGGCAGACTGGTCATTGGTCGCCCAATAGCTAGTCATGTCCTGTAGGACAGGCTCCTTTAGATCAGAGGTGGAGACCCAAAGAGGGCCGAGTATCCATAATTGAAAAGCAGCTCTGTGTCCCACCGTCAGGTCAACCCTAAGGGCGGAGTGGTCAGAGAGTGTCTGGGCAAAATATGTAACCAAGTGAACAAGAGGCAACAGGTCAGGAGTGGCTAGAGCATAGTCAAGCCTGGAAAGAGCATTGTATGTTCGGGATTGGCAAGAATAGACCCTTTACCCCGGATGACCCCAGCCCCAGATATCCACATAATTACAAGAGGCACACCACTGACCAAACAGTTTCGATTAGTGTGGGAGGGGCCGAAACCGGTCCAGACCAGGGTCCAGTATCGAATTAAAGTCCCCCAGTAGGAGAGTAGGTACATGCGACATTTCAGATAGCCGAACACTCAATTCAGCGAAGATTGCAGCCGGGGGAGACACATAAATTACTACCAAGAGCAACAGCACAGCATGGACAGTGCACAATAAAAGGACATATTGGCTTTTGGGGTCAGTGATCACCCTAGAACAGGTGAAAGGTAACCCCTTGTGAATCAAAATTGAGACCCCTCTTGCATAGCTCGAGTAGGTACAGTGGTAGCAATTAAGAACCCAGTGCTTCTGCAGCGCCCGGTTTCGAGGGCCAGTCAGGTGCGTCTCCTGCAAACACAGGACATGAGGTTTATGGCCCTTGAGAAAATCAAAAAGCATGGCCCTCTTGAACTTAGAGTTAAGGCCTCCTATGTTCCAGGAGACACACGTGACCTTAGACATTGAAAAAGATGTAGAATAACAGTAGGGTGAAAAAAAACGGTAACCGCCGACACAGCTGCACAGTGCATTGGAGGCCCCGATTGACTGAAGCAATGAAAGTTTTGTCAATCAAGACACATAGAACTGTCAGAGCCATGATTTGACCCTGTCATGATGACTCTCTCCAATTATGGCTCATTGCTCTTATTCCCACCCCACATTATAAAATAATTCTTCCCATTTAAAGTGCACCAAACACCAGTTTCTATTGATTAAAGTGCATCCACGTACACATTTCCCCATCTCCATTACATTTTGTTAATAAGCCCCCCTCATCATGTCTGGGAGGCAAAGAAGGAGAGGCAGACGTTCCCATGGCACTGTGAGGGGACCAGCAGCATCTTTGTCCATAGGCAAAGGTGGATGTGCTCTATCCTCAGGCAGGGCACCATTTCCTCTGTTTAGTGATGTTGCCTGTGCCATCCAGCCACAGCATGCAGAGGAGGTGGTGGACTGGCTTACTAAACCATCCTTATCCTCCTCATCCTCCCTCACCCAAGAAGAGTCTAGTGCGCAGTCCACTGCAGCTGCCAAAGTGGCTTATTCTTCCTTCTTGTCCACAGGTACTCCTGCCATAGCCCCACCATCAGGCGTGGAGGAGTCAGATGAACTATTTAAACACAATGTCAGCCACTTGCTCATTGACGATGCACAGACATTACTTAATTAAGATGTTGGTTCTTAGGTTGAGGAAGGGAGTAACATGAGCTTACAGAGCAAGGAAAACACTGATAAACAACAAATTGGCAGTTTTGTTCCCCGATGAACTTGGGCCTGAGTGTACTATACTATACAAAACGCTGTTATTTCCATCCAATGTCAGCCAAAGAGACCCCCATCATTTATGCAAAAAATCTCTAATCTTGTTCCGAGTGCACTAAATTGTGTCCTCATCATACAGACTGGTTCCCCAAGTATGTGACCAGTTTTAGTGTATTATATGTAGCACTACTCCTGTGGGAGCTGCTGGTTACGATTTCCCTGGGTTACCCATAGCAACAACTTGACAAAATAGCATATTCTAAGTGCTCGGCTTAGTCAGAGGGGTTTTGGTTTTTGTTATATATATTTTTGTTTTATTTGAGAACTGGGATAGGAGAAGGGATGAGTGGGATACTCCAACTGAATAACTGTGCAGAATTGCTGATTAGCTGAATGCGGCAAGGCCGCTGCTTCACCTTGTCAATATAGTGAAGAAGAATTAAATGAACTGCATTGTAATGTGAATCACTCTTCAGGGTCCAACTTGGCACCCCCTTTGTCCCTATTCTTCAGGGTTCTACACTGCACCCCCTTCACTCTGTGTGAGCTAACCCCTTGATCCTCTGACTTCACTGGAGTGGTTCCCCTTTCTGGGCAGACCCTTTGGCAAGTCCCCTGGTACTCACAGACACTGCTTTCCCGAAAGACTCTGCCAGCAGCTCCACTGGATCTTCTGCAGCTCAGCTCCACACCTGGTTCACTAGGCCGACTGCCTAAGACAGGGGTCCTCAAACTTTTTAAACAGGGGGCCAGTTCACGGTCCCTCAGACACTGTTGGGGGCTGGACTATAGTTTGAAAAAAAATATGAACGAATTCCAATGCGCATATTTTTTATTGTTTTATTTATATAGTGGCGGCTGGTGCTCAACATTTTTTGGGGGGCGCAAACAGAAAAATGTAATAGGCATTGCTTTCCGGCAAAAAAAACGCTGTAAAAAATTGCGTGACTTTGAGGTCACAAAAGTGTGAAAGGGGCCTTTAGTAATCAAGGTATAGTGTGCCCCCATCAATGCAGAGTGACCAGTGTGCCCCCATCAATGCAGAGTGACTAGCGTGCCCCCTTTTCAATGCAGAGTGACCAGCGTGCCCCCTTTCAATACAGAGAGACCACAGCGTGCCCCCTTTCAATGCAGAGAGACCAGCGTGCTGTGCCCCCTTTCAGTGCAGAGAGACCAGCGTGCCCCCGTTCAATGCAGAGAGACCAGCATGCCCCCTTTCAATGCAGTGACCATTGTGCCCCCTTCAATGCAGAGACCATTATACCCCCTTCAATGCAGAGACCATCGTGCCCCCTTCAATGCAGAGACCAGCGTGCCCCCTTTCAATGCAGAGACCAGCGTGCCCCCTTCAATGCAGAGACCATCATGCCCCCTTTCAATACAGAGACCATCGTGCCCCCTTTCAATGCAGAGACCATCGTGCCCCCTTTCAAATGCAGAGACCATCCTGCCCCCTTCAATGCAGAGACCATCGTGCCATGCCCCCTTCAATGCAAAGAGACCAGTCAGTGCACTTACCTGCAGTGGCAGCTTCTCCTCAATCCCCCGGCATCTCCTCAATCCCCCGGCATCTCCTCGAGTCCTCCCGCCTCCTCCTCGGCCAATGGTATGAGCTCACCTTTCGGCCAATCAGGAAGCGGGTCTTGGAGGAGGAGGATCCGTGTGCCAATAGCGAATTTTCATTCGCTATTGTCACACAAATGGGTGGGCTAGGGCGCACTGCTCTGCGCCCCGGATCCACCCTTTTCTGAAGCCTATTAGAGCCTCTGGCTCTAATTAGGTGATTCATGAAAAAAAAAAAAAAAAACATGAATGATACATCCCGGCCGGCGGGCCGGGTTCAGGCCGTAGTTTGAGGACCCCTGGCCTAAGACCACTTTCCTCATACAGCAGGAGGAGAGACAAGTCATCAGCCTCCTCCTGGGGCTCTGCTTCCCGCCAAAGATGCCCTGTCACATGTCCCCCTGACTTTTATGAGCAATCCCAGGATGCACTGCAAGTCTGCCTTCCCACTGGGACTCCCACAAAAGCCAATGTTTCACTGGCTGGGTTTTCTCCACTGTCCAACAAGCTCCCTTATTGGATACAGTGGGGACACTCCCTCAGACCCAATGAATCACACCTGGGAACATGCAACAGGCAACCTAATAGATCAGGCTCCCTTGATAAGCAGAAGGAGCATAAGATGCTTTTACCTAGCACCTACCTGGGAGGGTGCTACATCTAATATAGAAAGACTGTTGGGGATAAATAGGGTGATAAGAAGGCAAGTGCATGAAAAGTGATCTGGTACCTCAGCTGTGTTCTGGCGAATGATATACTGCTTTTGCAGGAAAGCTCCCGGTGTACTGTGGGAAAGCATACTTTTCTGGTTACGTTCTGCTTAGCTATATTACGCTAGGTAAGAGTAGACACACATAGAAGCAAATACATATACAGAGGTACCCACAAAAAATGTATACACACTTCAACATGAAAAATATATGCATAAACATTTTATTATGTTTTTATTATGTAGCAGGTTTTCCAGGCCTGTGGCCTGATGTGGGTCTGCCATAGTTACCGGTTACCTCTCCAGCCCATGTGAGCTGCGGCCCTGGGTGTGAGGACTGACACATTGACAACTCCGGCATCTTTGTTTTATTGTTTTTATTGTATTTGAAGGGGATGGGAGAAGGGAATGAGTGGGATACTCCTTTCGGCTCAACTAAGTACAACTTGGGACTTTTTCCTGAAAATGTCTGTTAATGCTGTCTTGACGCCAGCCGACGCTAGCCAACGCTCCTTGAAACACACTGTAACCTGGATGAAGTGCTGAATCTTCGACTTGATGTCGAGACCCAGACTGAAGTATTGAACTACTGACACTGCTGCACTGCGAAGTCACTGACTACTCCCTCCCAGCCTTGCACTGGCTTGAGGTAGCTTGACGTGAATTCCTGTATGGCTGCAACTCTCAACTGGCACTTCGTACAATTCAGGGCCCAAACTGCAGGCGCCCCCTTTACACTTTTAGCTCTTCGGGGTCCACTGACTATATACCCCCTCTGTAACTTCAGGGTCCTCAACCTAGGTACCCCCTTTACAGCTAGCTGACGCTGGATCCCAGAACCTCCTCCGGAGCGGCCTCCTCTAACACTTCAGGCAGACCCCCAGGGGCAATCCTCAGTACTCACGACCTGTGTAGGCTTTCCTGGGACTGGACCCCTCTCACTCTCCGCTGGTTCTCGGCACACCGGTTCCCCTCAGCTCAACTCAGCACTCTCTGGATTTCTCAGGCGACACCCCGAGATATCCGCTTCCTCATACAGGAGGAGAGGCAGCCGTACTCTCCCTCCTGGGACTCTGCTTCCCTCCAAAGACCATGAGTCATGCGCCCCCTTCAGACTTATACCCCTTCCCAGAATCCTCTGCGGCAGAATCTGCCTTCTGGGGTAGATACAAGTACGAATGTATTTCTGATTGGGTTTCCTCCACTGCCCTATCAGAAGCCTCTAATGGAGCCAGTGGGGAGACTCCCCTCTCAGGAGACACACTTGGAAACCATGACAACCTACCTAGCAAAAGAAACCTGGCCCTGCTGTTAGGCAAACAAGGCCCAATATGCATTTACCTAGCATCTGCCTGTAGGGTGCAACAATTAGAGTTATATAAACATCAAAGGTAAAATTATGTAAGTCATGTTTCAATTATGCAGTCACATTAGGTGCTCAAAGTGGGGAAACATAATACTACACAATGCTGCCATATTTCAAATTGGGTTTAAAAAAAGGGCATAGATAACAACCGTTGATGTGCGTATACATTTTTTTGCGTCCCCCTGAATTTGTGCACATATACCTGACATTTAGAAGTATATAGACATCATAAACAATTTCTTACTTTCCCACAGAGACTATTGCAGTTTTTGTTTCCTCAATTGCACTTGGATTACACTGGTTAGCCATTTTAGTTACAAATAAAGCTGTTTTAAACAGCCAGTGCAATGACACAACATTGCATCATTATAGAGTTATATTTCCCTACTGTCCAATGCTGAAAAGTATTTTTAAAGTAACAATGGTGACAGTGTGCTTGCTAGCAATAGGGAAACTACAGTTGAAACCAATGAAGCCCCACGCTGTTGGGGGTGCCAGATTGCAGACTATTGTGTTTCAGGTCAGACAAGGGATGTAAGGGAACATGAGTTATGCACAGGCAGATGGGGAGGAAAAACAGCATCCTGTTTTTATTGATTATAAAGATGGCTGCAGGCAACTCCTTATGCAGTATAAACAAGGGTGTAGCCACTGGAAATTCCACCAAACACGTGAATAGCTATAGAGAGATCGTGGACAGGCTTATAAAGGGTTAAGTTGTTGCTTCAAATGTTATTTTTCTTCTCATTCACTGTAGCAGCAATACTGACAAACCATCCATTGTGGATCAGTACCTTTCACGAGGGCCCCACAGCTACTGACCTCATGAATATGCAGATGAGCTTGGCTTGGTTATTACACTGTTGGTGGGGAAATAGCCCTTGTACGGGCCTCAGCACAACCATCTTTGAAGATCTTCATGGTTCACTCTATAATTGGAGGAGACAGTTCCCCTCCCTTAATCCCAAGTTAGTTTATATTTAAACAAAATGATCATTTAGTGTTTGTGGATTTCTGTAATTTGCATGGGGAAACAATTACAATACGGAAAAGCAGAATTACACATAATTTCAACACTGCTCTTTGCTGCCTTTCTTTTGAACTAAGAAGAGGGAGTCGTATAAAAGGCCTCAGAAAGATAAAGTGATGGCAGGATCGTACAAAGAACATATAGTTAAACCCTAGAGACGCTAAACAATCTCAGGACCGAGTTTACTTGTATGGTGTGTGAGAAATGGGATTTTATAAAGATTCTTTTAAAATGATTTATTTGGTTAAGTTTAACTTAAAGTGTAACTAATTTGTAGCACTGTTTACATCAGCAGGAATATTTTATAAAAGCAGCTAAGAATCCTGGATTTTCTTTATGAATATTCTTTTAAAATGATTTATTTAGTCAGATTTTTTAAAAATGATTTATTTGGTCAATTTTTAAAATGATTTATTTGGTCAGATTAAGTGTAACTAATTTGTGGTACTGTTTACGTCAATACCCCGAGGCAGGAATATTTGTATAAAAGCAGCTAAATATCTTGTTTGTGGATGAAGATTTCCTTTATGAAGATTCTTTTAAAATAATCAATTTGGTCAGCTTTTTAAAAAAAAAATGATTTATTTGGTCAGCTTACGTGTAACTAATTTGTGGTATTGTTTACGTCAGCACCCTGATGCAGAAATATTTAATAAAAGCTGCTAAATAACTTGTTTTTAGTTGAAGGGCTCCCCTCCCTATTAGATTGTAAGAGTCTCCCTAACCATCCTGTATTGTTACGTAATGTCTCCTTTTATAATATAAGGTACTGCGCAAACTGTTGGCACTATATAAATCCATAATAATAATAAAAATAATAATAATAAAAACCAATGATAATAAAGCAAATTGTATGTTAATGTGGTTCCAACTTCCCTGTTCCTCTTTCATATAAAATTGTCTAGTATAATACAGAGAAAAGTACAAATACTGTATGTAATTATATAATTTAAGCATAGGTTTCATTTCACTTTTTACATCTCTCAATCTGAATTTTCGCAGAGAAATGCTAAATTTCATTGAATGAAAAGATAGAGGTTCCCCCTGTTTTCCTTAGCACAGGCATGACTGAACAGATTTGGGTTCAATTCGGCAGGCCTTAAAGCTGAACGCCAGACACGCAGCTAAATACTAAGAGGAAATACATATTACCGAACCATTTATCTGCCATCCGATTTGTTTTTTTTCGTCCATTCAGTTCTGAAATTTACTCATCAATAACAAATAGCACAGTCAAAGGGATGACACAACGATGTCCTATATCCTCCCTCAGCCCACTGATTGAACAATGAAGGGACAGCAAAAGACTAACAAAGTCATCCCTCTGTATAGGCTGGCTATAAACAGTTTGTTTTTTTCACCCTGCTAGTGGGCTGAACAAAAAACCTTACAGATTCGTCCATCCACACTAGCAAGGTTGTAAGGGAGGCAGGGTAGTGGTTGTTTGTCACGTCCTCCATGTTTCCCTCCTCATTGGGCGCCAAGCAAGGGTCACATGAGAAGCTTACCCCATAGTGGGCTACACTAGGCACCTTATACAGGGTCGCTTTCCTACACATGGGGTACCTTTGCTTTGTGCCATCTTCATCAATGCCCTGGGACAAGGCTGAGGATTCCATGGGGAATACTCAACCTTAAGTTGGGCTTCTACTCTTACAGATGAACGTACACCACGTTCTCCAGTTTACGCTTGGTTCCCTGTGACAGTGTAAACCCTCACTGTAATCTGCATTTAGGAGAGACATGCTGAGCTCTGTCCACAGCCACCTGTCCATCATTTTCTATTACTACTCTCCAGTAGCAGAATGGGCCCTGTCGTGCACTCTGCACAGGCTCCACATTTGCACTTAACTTAACTCTTGAGCTTCCGTACCTCTGTAAAGGATGGGAACCTTTGTGGTGCGAATCCACGCCCGTTGCTCTGGCAGACAGACTGCTTAATGAAGGGGAGCCGACAACACCTCCCTTGCTACTAGAGGCCATTTCACCTATAACAGATACATGCTATTGACAGGCTGCTTGTTAAACCTTTGTTACTCTTGGCAACCACTTATGTCTTCACATTACTCCACTCCACACCCATATCTTCAAACCCCAATGTGTTAACTATGTGTGTCGGTTACCTGCAATACATATAGACAATGTTTTAATACTTTACTTTAAAAAAGTTGAACATTTCAAGGTTCAACATACAAGTGCAAGGTCTTTCCTAGGTCACTACTGCTAAATACAGGCTGTGCTGCCCCGGCATACCTGCAAAGGTGAAGTTCAAGCAGTTACAGTCCTTAAGAGGCACTCTCATGTAGATGTAAGTCCTTTAGGAGGCACCCCTCAGTGTTGGTGTCTTCAGGGCAAACCCAGTTTCAGATGGCTTAACATCCCGGTGATGATAGATGACATCCTTCTGTTTCTTGCAGGTATCATTCTCCGTCTCTCTCCCTTACAGACAACAGTCCCAGTTCTCTCTTTCTTTCTTGGGCTCTTCACAGGGGAAAATCCCAAAACTGTCCCCCGCTGCCTCTCTGAGAATCCTCTATGTACTGGACAAGTGTGCCATATTTATACACCACAGGATTAGTGGGCTGGACCCAGAAAAGGACCTGCCAAAATACCAAAGGACTAGGAAAGGCCTTAACTTCTACCCTCCAGGCCGGGAGAGCACCTATCTGGCTATTTCAACCTGCTTACACGGTGAAAGGGGGAATTCCTCACCCTGGCACATAGTATGATGACAGCAGGAGCTACTGCTGTCAGAATACACTGACCAGAGACTTCAGTTGATTAGCTGCAGCTGCTGATCAAAAAAAGTTATCCAGTGTGTCCCTTTGACAGAAGTCAATCAAACGACAGTCATTGCTGAACTGGCCAAATTTAAATCAGTGTATGGCCAGGTTTACTCTGCTCTCTCCTCTGACTTGCATGTTACTTGCTCACCTAATTGGCTGTCATCCTGCTTCCCCCTCTGTCCAGTTTAAGTGCATATAAACAGGGGATATCCAGAGAGTCACTGATACCAAGTCAGGTTCGGGTAATTTATTGAAGGTGAAAAAAATACATTTAATGAGTTATTAATAAATACCTACCTGCAATAATTACATCTGCCTAGAGTTTAGTCTTAAAGTCCAATGGAATTTGTAGTTTAAATTAGTGCTCTAGAAATGATCCACAGCCTGAGTAGCAAAGACCATTCCTTTCCAGCGTGCTGCAGAGAAGGGCCTTTGCTCTCTGTGTGTGGAAGCAGTCACCTCTCTGCAGAAATCCATCAATCCTATAGCTCTGCAATTAGCAAAGAACATTCACCTTGCTGACTGGAGAGCTTTAGCTCTGACTCAGCAGTGTGCATGTTGGACCTGGTGAGAGACCACTGAGCAAAGATCTTTCCCTGCAGCATGCTAGCAAGGGATATGCTTTTTTACTCGGGCGTTGGCTCTTTTTAATCACTTCAATACAGGGCACTTTCACCCCCTTCCTGCGCAGGCCAATTTTCAGCTTTCAGCGCTGTCAAACTTTGAATGACAATTGCTGGTCATGTAATGCTGTACCCAAATTAAATTTTGTTAATTTTTTTCCCCACACAAATGGAGCTTTCTTTTGGTGATTTTATCACTGCTGTGTTTTTTATCTTTTACAAAAAAAAAAAAAGAAAAAAGACAGAAAATTAAAAAAAAAAAAAGTTTTTCTTATTTCTGTCAGTATGTTTTGTAAATACGTAATTTTTCTCCTTCACTGATGTGCGTGGATGAGGCAGAACTTATGAGCACTGATGAGGTGGCACTGATGAGGAGGCACTAATATGCCGCACTGATGGGCTTTGATAGGTGGCACTGATATGCGGTACTGATGAGCACTGAAAGGCAGCACTGACGGGCACTGATAGGTGGCACTGATGACCACTGATAGGTGGCATTGATGGGAACTGATAGGCAGCACTGATGGGCGCACTGATGGGCAGCACAGATGAGCAGGCACTGATGGGCGGCACAGATGAGCAGGTACTGATGGGCACTGATTGAGGTCACTGGTGGGCACTGATTGGTGTCACTGATGGGCACTGATTGGTGTCACTGATGGACATTGATTGGTGTCACTGATGGGCATTGATTGGTGTCACTGATGTTTACAGTTTTTTCTTTACTGTAATCAGGGCACTGATGATCAGTGCCCTGAATACCTGTCCTGGACTCCCCTTTGAGGGGGAGCCCCTGTTCAACTCTCCTCGCCACACACTCTGATAGTGTGAGGAGAGGAGCGCCGATAAACGGCACCTCCTCAATTACCTGTGGCCGGATGTGATTGGACCAATCCATGGGTAAAGAGCCACATTATTGGCTCTTTACCAAGATCGGGGTCGCGCCGTGTCCTAGGAACACGGCGCAGCCGCAATGGCCATGCTGCGTGCCCCCGCGAGCGGCCTGTTCTGGGGCTCCTTTATATGACATCCTCCCAGAACGAGAGCCGCACCGCTCCACCGTCATTTGACGGTGGGCGGGCAGCAAGTAGTTAAAGAAAATGAACTGTAAGACTTTTCACACCTTGTTTTGTTGCATTAATATTATATTTAGCTAATTTAAACATACAGTTAGGTTGGGATTTAACCCTTTCTCTGCCAATTTCATTGTATTATAGCTACAAAAGGGTTAAAACAATAGCATCAATAGCAGTCACCAACTTGTTTTACATCTAATCAGCAGGGTCTGGGCTGTAATGTAAAAGTGATCTGGGTGTCTTTGCAGTTGCCCAATCACATCCAGGAACATCTATCCCCCAGTGTCCTCTGCAAAGTGTGAACCTGGATGCACTTAGCTCTAGGCACACTCAGATTCAGAGCTGTCAGATCTCAGGTAAATAGCTGATTGAGCACAGCCAGCTTCAGCAAGGGGCAAGGAAGACATCAGGGGTTTAAAAAGACCACTGATGTCTCAACAAAGAGAACCTCTTACCTTCTCCAACACCTTTGTAATAGCAATGAAATAAAATAGAAGTCATATTACTTTGTATTAAAATAAACACAAGCAAATTTAAAAGACCCACACACATGCATATATGAACCCAAAAGCATAGGGGTTGCATGCATGCATAAATGACAGTTTAGGGTAATTTTTTGGTTAACTCTAAAGTCTAAACTGATGAGCTGTAAAGCATTGTCCATGGACAATTTTAGGTACCACAATGTTGCACCTTTCATAAAAGTTTTTAGTCTTGACATATTTGGCATCTATTTTTTGACACAATCAAATTATATTTTACAACAAATAGCAATTATATTGTGTTTATGTGCACTAAATAATTGGTAGTGGGGGATTTTTTGCTGAAAATATAGGTTCAATAAAGAATCTCTAAAATATCTATTTTATTTATATTTTATTACAGGACAATTTATGCAGTTCTTTACATATTTTGTACATTCACATACAACAGGAAAAAATCTAACTTCCATCAATTTTTACAAGGTCTCTGCTTTCAGAAAATATTTAATGTTTTGGGGGTTGTAAGTTATTTTCAAACTAAAAAAGGGGATTTTCACATGCGCATTACAGTACCCCTTTTATGAAAGCGATATGTGGGCTGCCATTGCTGACCTCCTCCTATACCTGAAAGCCAGTCAGCTAGCATGCTTTTTGTACACTTTCAAGTAGTTGATTTTTAAGATTTTTATGTGCTTGTATCAAAGTGGTTGTAAAGCTTCATTTTGTTTTCTTAAAATACAAAAGAGGTTTATACTTACCTGCACTGTGCAATGGAATTGCACAATTTGGCCCTGAACCTCCTCTTCTCGGGTCCCCCGCCAGCACTCCTGGCTCCTCCCTTCCAGTGAGTGCTCCCATACAAAGCCACTTTCTATGGGACCACTCGTGCATCTATTGACACACAGCGGGACTCTGCTACCTCGTTACTGGCTTTGATTGACAGCAGAGGGAACCAAAGGTTCTCCCTGCCTCAGCAAAGCCTGTGAGATGCAGAAAGTGAGTGGAGAAGGTGAGGGCTCAGGTAAGTAAAAGGGGTGTGAAAGGGGATGCTGAAGCCTAAACATTTTTTACCCTAATGTAAGGAATGCATTAAGGTAAAAGATATGTATATACTTTAAAGTGGTAGTAAACATCTGACATGAACAATGAACCAAACATATCCTTCTACAGTATGTACTAGCTTCAATACAAAGTACCAAGTGTGATTTCTGTCTGTTGCCTGCCTGCTCTGCTATCTGCATAAGTCATTTCTGAAAGCTAATGCAGACTTCAAGAGATGGAGGGGAACCAGGGAGTGGACCTCCAGCGCACAGCCTGTGATTGACAGCCTCAGCTGTACATGTTTCCCTATAAATTTGTGTGGAGGAAGGTGCATCAATTCCCTCCATTCAGTTACAGTCAACTTCCTGCTATGTGCTCTGCAGTTTGTGACATCAGAGCTTTGCCCTCTGCCTGCTAGAGCCTAAGAGATGCTGTGTAAAATGCGTGCTTTAGGAGGCTGTAGAGGAGAGAGGGATGCAGATAAAACAAGTACAACTTATGTAGGAGGATTTGTTTTTATCTCTGTGTATCATCTAGGGCTAGTCATTTCACTTGCCATATGTAGGGTTTACAATCACCTTAACTGATTTAACTTTTATTTTGTTTTTGTTTATCATAGTCTTTATTATCAAATTATGTCTAACCTAAATACTTTATTACAGGGGTGGGTCTCCAAACTTTATAAACAAAGGGCCAGTTTACTGTCCTTCAAATTTTAGGGGGGCCGGACTGTGGTCACTGGGGGAAAAAACTATCCTGGCGTCAGTGGAAGTAAACAATGGTCCATCATCAGTATTACAAGGAGCAATAGTGCCCCATCGTTGGTATCAGTGGGAGAAATAGTGTCCAACCGTTGATGAAAGGAATAGTGTTCCATCATTGGTGTCAGTAGGAGGAAGAGTGCCCCATCATTGGTATTAATCGGAGGAATAGTGCCCCTACATCTATGTTAGTGGGAGGAATAGTGCCTCATCATTGGTATCATTGGTATCAGTGGGAGGAGCAGTGCCCCATGATTGGTATCAGTGGGAGGAATAGTGCCCCTACATCCATGTCAGTGGGAAGAATAATGCCTCATGATTATTATCAGAGGGAGGAATAATGCCTCAAGGGCCGGATAAAAGCATGCAAATGGCCGCATCTGGCCCCCAGGCCGCAGTTTGGAGATCACTGATTGGGAGGAATAGTTACATAGTTACATAGTTTGTGAGGTTGAAAAAAGACATCAGTCCATCCAGATCAACCTATGATGTGTGTGTATGTTTGCTGTTAACCGTACATTGTATACCCCTGTATGTTGTGGTCTTTAAGGTGCCCATCTAATAGTTTTTTGAAACTATCGATGCTCCCTGCTGATACGACTGCTTGTGGAAGCGAATTCCACATCCTTACTGCTCTGACAGTGAAGAACCCCTTACGTATTTTAAGGTTAAAATGTTTTTCCTCTAGTTTTAGTGAGTGGCCACGTGTCTTATTGTATTCCCTTTCTCTAAAAAGTTTGTTCCTTATGCTAGGGTCGCCAATACAGTATTTGTAAATTGATATCATATCCCCCATCAAGCGTCTCTTCTCCAGAGAGAATAAGTTCAGTGCTTGTAGTCTTTCCTCATAGCCGATGCCCTCCATTCCCCTAAATATTTTTGTTGCCCTTCTCTGGACTCTCTCCAGTTCCAGCACATCCTTCCTGAGGACCGGTGCCCAGAACTGGACAGCATACTCCAGATGTGGCCGGACCAGAGTCTTGTAGAGTGGGAGAATAATCTCTTTATTTCTGAAGTGAATCCCCTTTTTTATACATGCCAGTATTCTGTTGGCTTTGCTTGCAGCGGCTTGGCATTGCATGCCACTGCCAAGCCTGTTGTCTACCAGTACCCCCAGGTCCTTTTCCATCTTAGATTCACCCAGAGGTTACCCCCCTAGTGAGTAGCTTGCTTTCGTGTTTCTGATGCCCAAGTGCATTACTTTACATTTTTCAACATTAAACCTCATCTGCCATGTAGTTGCCCACCCCATTATTTTGTTCAGGTCCGCTTGTAAGGTTTCCACATCCTACATAGAAGATATTGGCATGCTTAGTTTAGTATCATCCGCAAATACTGAGATTGTGCATGATATCCCCTCCTCTAGATCATTTATGAATAAATTAAACAGGATTGGTCCCAGGACAGAACCTTGGGGGACCCCACTTTCCACACCCGCCCAATCCGAGTACTCCCCATTAATTACCACCTTCTGGACTCTCCCCTGGAGCCAGTTCTCTATCCAGGTACTCACCCTATGGTCCATACCTACATTCCTTAGTTTGTACAGTAAGCGTTTGTGGGGAACGGTGTCAAAGGCCTTTGCAAAGTCCAGATACACCACATCCACAGGCTTACCTTTATCTGGTGGCAGCTTCCTCATAGAAGGGTAAAAGATTGGTTTGGCAAGAACATGAATCCATGCTGATTGCTACTAATAATACCGTTATCATTACTAAAGTCTTGTATGTGGTCCCTTAACATCCCCTCCAAAATCTTGCAGACTACTGATGTTAGGCTGACCGGCCTATAGTTACCCGGGATATATCTCGGCCCTTTTTTAAATATTGGTACCACATTGGCTTTTTTCCAATCAGCTGGCACCATACCCATCTGTAGACTATCCTTAAAGATCAGGAATAATGGTCTGGCAATCACCTGGCTGAGCTCTTTAAGAACCCTCGGGTGCAAGCCATCCGGTCCCGGTGATTTATTTATGTTAAGTTTCTCTAGTTTAGTTCTAAGTCTATCTTCTGTTAGCCATGGCAGTACTTCCTGAGGTGTATTATTTAGTTTAGCATTACAAGCTGGGTTAGTGTAGCCCCCCGATTCTTTTGTGAAGACTGAAGAGAAGAAATTATTTAACACTTTCGCCTTCTCTCTGTCCTCTGTGGCCAGATTTCCTGCGTCGTCTTTTATAGGGCCAATGGGTTTCTGGCCTTGCTTTCTTACTGTTTATATACTTAAACAATTTCTTGGGGTTCTTTTTACCCCCGCTATATGTCTCTCGTATTCTATTTTAGCCGCCTTGATTTCGCCTTTACATTTCTTATTACACTCTTTGTAAAGCTTAAATGCTGTCAATGACCCCTCAGCCTTGTCTTTTTTGAAGGCCTTTTATTTAGCATTAATATGCATTTTTATGTTGGAGTTTAGCTACCCAGGGTTTAATTTTGCTCTTTTAAATTTATTTCCCTTTGGAATGCACTGGCCAATCCCTTTGTTTAGTATGCTCTTAAAGCACTCCCATTTTTCCTCTGTGTTCTTTGTTCCCAGGGTTCTATCCCATTTGAAATTTTCTAGCAAGGAGCGCAGTTTTGGGAAATTGTTTTTTCTTTTAAATTCAGTGTCCTTATATTACCCTTGTGTTTCCTAATACTATAATTAATACTGAAACTAATTGACCTATGGTCACTGTTTCCTAAGTTGCCCCGTATTTCTATATCCGTGAGCAGGTCTGTATTGTTGGTAATCAGTAGGTCAAGTACCGCATTGTTTCTTGTTGGTGCGTTCACCATCTAACCCATAAAATTGTCCTGCAAAACATTTAGGAACTGCAGAGCCTTGGCTGAATACGTGGTTCCTTCTGCCCAGTCTATATCCGGATAATTAAAGTCCCCCATTATAATGACATTTCCCATCCTTGCTGCCAATCCTATCTGTAAAAGGAGGTCCGCCTCCCCCTCCTCCCTCTGGTTGGGGGGGGGCCTATAGTGCCCCATCATTGGTATCAATCGGAGGAATAGTGCCCCTACATCCATGTCAGTGGGAGGAATAGTACCCCATCATTGGTATTATTGATATTAGTGGGAGGAGCAGTGCCCCATCATTGGTATCAGTGGGAGGAATAGTGCCTCTACATCAATGTCAGTGGGAGGAATAGTGCCCCTACATCCATGTCAGTGGGAGGAAAAGTGCCTCATCATTATTATCAGAGGGAGGAGCAGTGTCCTATTATTGGTATCAGTGGGAGGAATAGTGCCCCACCGTTGGTATCAGTGGGAGGAATAATGCATCAAGGAACGGATAAAAGCAAGCAAAGGGCCGCATCTGGCTCCCAGGCCGCAGTTTGGAGATCACTGATTTATAGTATAGTAGTAAGTACAGTAGTACAGTCCAGTTCTCAAACAATGAGAAGACAGGATTGCAAGCTCTTTTTTATTGGAGTGGGGTAGGGTTAGAAGATTTTTATGACAGATAGGGGGTTATTTACTAAAACTGGAGAGTGAAAAATCTGGTGAAACTATGCAAAGAAACCAACCAATCAGCTTCCAAGTATTATTGTCAAAGCTTATTTGAACAAGCTGAAGTTAGAAGCTGATTGACTACCATGCACAGCTGCACCAGATTCTGCGTGCATCAGTTTTAGTAAATCCCCCCCTTTCTGTCCTTGCTGGGGGGAATACGATCATGTTCTGTGTGGTCACTAGGATAAATCACAAATGGGGACATAGTGATAAAAATCTGCCATCTGCCCTCCCCATCTGAGTTCTAACTATTCCACTGTACTCAGAACAGAAAAAAAATAATAGTTAATTGTTAACTTTGTTTTAATACAAGGTTCAAAGTGTGCATGCCCACACGTTTTTCCAAGAGTGTCATTAATATGATTGGAAGTGTTCATACCTAGCATATACCACTCATACCCATAAACTAAAAATACCATAAAAATAGACAAAAAAGTCAGTATAAAAAAGTTACTGAAATCATTTCAAAATTAGTGTGTAATCACATACATAAGTGCCAAATGGGAGCACTTACCTTGCGTTTCTAACATAGAGTGAGCTCCCTCCAGTAGGTATCATGCTTAGCCTAAAGGTTCAATTCATAAGTACACTCCATGCAGGGTTTTCTTGGCTTTGTGCTGTATTAGAATAAATGAGAACAGCTGTGTCTAGATGCAGGTAAAGCCTTAGTTCTATTCTTATGGTGTGCATGGCAGATGATCCTCAGTTAGACACAGCATGGATACTGGATGTGTATTTAGCCTATATCCACACACACATGCACAGAAAAGACTGAGATGTTCCAGGTTATCATTTATTTTAGGCTTGCAAGTATTGTAAATAACAGCTGGAAGTGACCCATCATTGCCAATATTGTACTGATGATGTTTGATTGACTGACAATGATTTCATGGGACACTGTGATGTGTTCAAGCTCATCAAATGCAATATGCTTCAGTAAATCTGCAGAACACAAAATTATCAAGTAACATTTTACTAAGCAGGAACACTAATCATTTTTGTTTTTTGAGTACTACTTAAAAATAAACCTTCTTTACATGTCACAATATGCAGCATAGTTTAATTTAGCATAATTATTTTTATAAAGATCTACCTTTTATTACAAAAAAGCAGTCTGTGATTTCCAGACAAGTGCCTGGGCTGAGATAATGTCATCATTGTGCTGCAGGCAGAAAGAAGCATTTCCCTTGTCTCCTTTTTTCCAATGATCTGTCTACAGCATTGACTCTTTGGAGCAGGTGTCAAACATTTGCGAACCCAGGCAAGAGCTTTACAGATGTAAAAATTTAGAGTCCAATGCCATTCATCATAAAAATTATTTTTAGACCATCCCTCCCTGCCACCCCCTCTAAGGCTGGGAATACATTAGTAGATTTTTAATGAAAATTTTAGTTTTAAGAAAATTTGTTAGTTTTTATACTTAGTGGATGAAATCTGACATTTGCTTTCACTAACAGTGATGAGAAAATTTAAAGGAGCAGGAAGGAACAACCATTTTTCTAACCGTGTATGTGGTTTTAGATTGGGAAATTACATTCATTCCATCTAACGTTGAAAGCAAATTAAATTTCAAATTACATTTGTCAAGCTGTCAGATGTACTGAGAACATTCGTGCAAATATTCATACAAATTTCCATTTGAAAATTTACTCGGGTGTAACCAGGTTCTGACTACTACAGTTTGGAGATAAAGACAATGATTTTCTTCTGTCCCTCCTTTGCTGAGATACTAAAGTTATGTTGCACCATTCTCCTCCAGGCAGCGGAAGGGGGGGGGGGGGGGCTTATAAAGTCAAGCAAACTCACAGACATGCAGGATGCTGGCAATCTTGGGGGGTGCAGTTCAAAGCAATAGCCATGCAAAGGAACAAGTGGATTTCTGAACTACAGATCTCTGTATGCTTTGGGGCACAGGAGGAGCCAGGGGGGGGGGAGGGCTTAAGTAGAATCGCCTGGAAAAAGACGCGCTCTTGGCACTGCGGGTGTTCTGGCAGATGCATCCATAGGATTTTGTCTTCAGGGAGCCCGAAGTGTTCAGATCCAGAGCTAAGAACAAGCAGGAATGCTAGGCTTCCAGCATCCTTGCCTGCATCACAGCCCTTCCTTCATTGGTGCCGGGAGACTCAAGTGTACCCAGGCTCACTGCTATGGACTGCTGGACTCTTACTACATCATAGTGGAATTGAGGGGGCCCCTTCCACAGTGGGAGCAGACTGCTGAGCCCAGGAGTCATAAAGAGAGAGCCCATATTTCTTTGCATTGTTACACATTTAGGACATTTAGGCATCATAGTCCTCTTACATCAAACAACCCAGCAATCATATTACCAATACCACCTTTCCTAAAGAGACTGAGCCACAGGAATATTGAACTGCACCCGTAACTAACTGGAGGCACCAAGAACTATACTGACACAAACTGGTACTCACTGCCTATGCGCTGCCTGCAGATTCTCAAAGGGGGCTTTCACCAAGTAAACCAATGTTTTTTTAGGGCCCCAGCTGTAGCCGGCTTAAGATCTATATTAGAGTCTGCTTCTCGCATTGGTATTGCTATACCCCATTAGTGTCTTGAAGCATTCAGTCATTTCGATATAATCTGTACCAATCCAGTTAGTTTAGGCCTAGCATAGCTGCCATTAGTACACGCCAGCAGTATTGACTAATTCACTAATAGTTTAAATCTATCCACTGCTCGCTGCTGAATTTCTGATGGCATTATTACTATTTATGCTGATCTGGAGGTCAAATCCAAACACTGCTTTATATTCTGCTAGTGATACACTGTTTATCAGTCACTGTCAAATTATTGCACAATCTATTTTGCATTTATCTGGTTTTCCATTTACTTACAGTATTTTATAATACATTAAGTTACCTCGTTCTATTTGATTTGGTGTTTGTCTCTCTGGTACAACATTATTGCTGGGCGTCAGACACTGCCCCAGTGGGTGTTGTAGTGCTATACAGGCCTACGCCCAACTAAGTGAGTCAGAGACGTTGAGGCTTCTGGGGAGGCCAAGGCCAAGAACAGGAAGACCCAGTCTATCCAGTGACTCCTATGGGGGTAGCGCTACAGGTGAATACCCAGCTTTACACATCCTTCCCAGAGTAAAATCTGCTGCAGCCACCGATCAGTTTATTTGGACCACAGCATGTGCCTCTGTCAGAATACAATGGGGGAATTTCCTCCATCCAAGATTTTTTGTGAAAGAACAAAAACTTACAGTGAATGGCTAGCACATTTCACATTATATCTGATGCTACATGCACTTTAACAAGTATTAAAGAAAATCTTTGTAACTCATATAAAATAGAAAAGTAGCACTACCAGGTATTTTCTCACACTGCCAGGTGCACACACACGCACTTTACCTCGTTGTCTTTAATGACCAGTCTAGGGGATTTGTTTTGTTATTTATTTGGAAAACTTGGATAGGAGAAGTGATTAGTGGGATACTCCAAATTCAACTATCTACAGGTGAGGACAACTCTCACTTGGCCTCACTTAGTGGAAATGAATAGCAGATCTTCTGCTGAACCATACAGCACGTGCATAGAAGAATAAGTCCTTTGCATGTGTTAGAAGCAGACTCAGTGAACTCTGTATCTTCAGGACACTAACCACTGCCAATATCCACTTCAGATCACATCCAACCCGCTGATCTTATCCGCAGGTCACCTTCCTCCGTGATACCAGATGAGATCCATGGACATCCTCCCTCAATCAGCCCTCCAAAACAGTCCTTGGGTTTCAGCATCTCTGTTTCTAGCCCTCTGGTCGACCACCTAAGGCCGCATGGCAGCCTGTGCTGGGGAGAGGCAGCAACCCCCTCCCCACCTGGACTCTGCTCTCCAGCCGAATACCAGGAGCAACATGTGCACCTCAGGTACAAGTACAGTCACCCAGCATGCACCGGAGCACCTCCCATGCCTATAGGCCAGGGCTGTACAGATATTCCCTGCTCTCATCTGCATGGTTTCCTCCCACTGTCCAATAAACTCTACTACTATTGGATCAGTGTGAAACATCAAGCCAGGATGAGCAGCATCAGAACACACTAGGCAGGTCATATCTAAGAATCACAGCTTTCTGTTAAGCAGACAGCTTCTAGATTTACCTAGCTGTCTCCCTGTTAAAGCGGAGTTCCACCCAAAAGTGGAACTTCCGCTTTAGGTAGTACTAACCCCCTGACATGCCACATTTGGCATGTCATTTTTGGGGGGTTGGGGAGCGGGTACCTAGTTTTGACAGGTACCCGCTCCCACTTCCGCTCGGAGTGCCGCGGTGCCCTGAGCGGAAGTTCTCCTCTCCCCCTCCCTCCCTGCAATCACGACGCGTAGCGCAACTCGCGCATGCGCAGTGCGTACCCGGCTGTGAAGCCGCAAACTGTCACAGCCGGGTGCCCACACCAGTGATGCCGGCGCCGGAGAGCAGAGAGGGAGAAGAGCGAGGCTTCGGGCGGCCGCATCGCTGGACCGTTGGACAGGTGAGTGTGTTAGGCTGGAACTCTGCTTTAAGTAAAGAACACAAAAACCAAATACACCTACCTAGGAGGATGCTACAGGAATATACCTGGAATCAAATGCTATTGCAGTCTTCTATAGTATATCTATATATGATGTATAAATATACTGGATATATTCCATACACACTACCCCCACTATATTACACCCCTTTTGGATGCTATAGGTTAAATCCCAGACAATTACAGGCGTACAGTATATCATATAAATGCAGCTGTTGTGTTCTTGCAAAAAATATCACTCTGTAGGAACAACAAAACATTAACATCGGGAAAACTTCCTCATTATGACTGCTGGATGTACTCAGAGGAACAGTTAAACCATTCCTAATTTCTTTTCCTGGACAGAGACAGTTTTCCCAGTTACACCCCAGTCATGGATTTCTGCATTAAATTCTCTACTTTCTCTATAGACAAACCA